>NC_138309.1:67517500-68930000 GCF_965601325.2 Salmo salar | reverse complement strand
TGGACAACTACAAATACCTAGGTGTCTGGTTAGACTACAAACTCTCCTTCCAGACTCACATTAAGAATCTCTAATACAAAATTTGAATATAGAATCGGCTTCCTATTTCGCAAAAAAGCATCCTTCACTCATGCTGCCAAACATACCCTCGTAAAACTGATCATCCTACTGATCCTCAACTTCGGCGATGTCATTTACAAAATAGCCTCCAACACTTTACTCAGCAAACTGGATGCAGTCTATCACAGTGCCATCTGTTTTGTCACCAAAGCCCCATACACCACCCACCAATGCGACCTGTATGCTCTTGTCGGCTGGGCCTCGCTACATATTCGTTGCGAGACCCACTGGCTCCAGGTCATCTATAAGTATTTTCTCGGTAAAGCGCCCCCATATCTCAGCTCTCTGGTCATGATAACAACACCCACCCGTAGCACGCGCTCCAGCAGGTATATCTCACTGGTCATCCCCAAAGCCAACACCTCCTTTGGCCGCCTTTCATTCCAGTTCTCTGCTGCCAATGACTGGAACGAATTGCAAAAAAATAAAAAAATAAAATAAAATAAAAAAAATCGCTTAAGTATCTCCCGCACTAACTTTAAACACCAGCTATCTGAGCAGCTAATCGATTGCTGCAGCTGTACACAGCTCATCTGTAAATAGTCCATCCAATCTACTTACCTCATCCCCATATTGTTTTTATTTACTTTTTGCTCCTTTGCACACCAGTATTTCTACTTGCACATCATCATCTGCACATCTATCACACCAGTGTTAATGTGTTAAATTGTAATTACTTTGCTACTATGGCCTATTTATTCTCTTATCTCCTCACGCCATATTCACACACTGTATATAGTATATAGTGTATTTTCTTATTGACTGTACGTTTATTTATTCCATGTGTAACTCTGTGTTGTTGTTTGTGTTGCACTGCTTTGCTTTATCTTGGCCAGGTCGCAGTTGTAAATGAGAACTTGTTCTCAACTGGCCTACCTGGTTAACCTGTTATGGCTAGGGGGCAGTATTTTCACGGCCGGATAAAAACGTACCCGATTTAATCTGATTATTACTCCTGCCCAGAAACTAGAATATGCATATAATTATTAGCTTTGGATAGAAAACACTCCAAAGTTTCTAAAACTGTTTGAATGGTGTCTGTGAGTATAACAGAACTCATTTGGCAGGCCAAAACCTGAGAAGATTCCATGCAGGAAGTGCCCTGTCTGACAATTTCTTGCCCTTCTTGATTATCTCTATCCATTACAGGGGATCTCTGCTGTTACGTGACACTTCCTACGGCTCCCATGGGCTCTCAGAAGGCGGCAAAAAGCTGAATCGTGGCTTTGCAGGCTCTGGCTGAAAAAAAGTAGCGCGTTTGGGTAGTGGCTGGTCACAGTACTGTGAGACTCAGGCTCGTGCCCGAGTCGACCCCATGCTTTATTTTCTTTCGTCTGTTTACCTAAACGCAGATTCCAGGTCGGAATATTATCGCTTTTTTACGAGAAAAATTGCATAAAAATGGATTTTAAACAGCGTTTGACATGCTTCGAAGTACGGTAATGGAATATTTAGAAATCTTTTGTCACGAAATGCGCCATGCTCGTGACCCTTATTTACACTTCGGATAGTGTCTTGAACGCACAAACAAAACGCCGCTATTTGGATATAACGATGGATTATTTTGGACCAAACCAACATTTGTTATTGAAGTAGCAGTCCTGGGAGTGCATTCTGACGAAGAACACCAAAGGTAATCAAACTTTTGTAATAGTAAATCGGAGTTTGGTCAGGGCTAAACTTGGTGGGTGTCTAAATAGCTAGCCGTGATGACTGGGCTATCTACTCAGAATATTGCAAGATGTGCTTTCACCGAAAAGCTATTTTAAAATCGGACACCTCGATTGCACAAAGGAGTTCTGTATCTATAATTCTTAAAATAATTGTTATGTTTTTTGTCTTTAAAATGCTGTGAAATAGTCATATGTTTGAAAAATTGAAGTTTTTGTATTTTTGAGGAATTTGTAATTCGCGCCACGCCTATCATTAGATATTGGTGCAGGTGTTCCGCTAGCGGAACGTCTAGATGTAAGAGGTTAAATAAAGGTGAAATAAAAAATAAAAGAGTGCAAATAGCCTGGATTGTTACTCCCATCTCATTCCTCGCTCTCTTCCATGCTTCATTCAGCAAGCGTGTGGGTGTGCTGGTGTCACGACTTCCACCGAAGTTGGTCCCTCTCCTTGTTCGGGCGACGTTCGGCGGTCGACGTCACCGACCTTCTAGGCCTCGCCGAACCACTTTTCATTTTCCATTGGTTTTGTCTTGTCTTCCATCACACCTGGTGCCAATTCCATCAATTACATGTTGTGTATTTAACCCTCTGTTCCCCCCCATGTCCTTGTCCGTAATTGTTTCTTGTAGTGCTTGTGCACGGTATGCTGGTTATTACCGGGTTTTGTTTGACCCATTTCATGTATTGTACTGTTGACGGTGGTTTATGTTTATTAAACGACACCGTTGTAAATCAGTTTTCACTCTCCTGCTCCTGACTTCTCTGCTGCCAGTACGCACCTCACTACAGCTGGCAGGATGTACTGTTTTTTATTCTGTACATATGAATTACAAAATCATGTACTAGTCTATTGCATAGTTACAATGTGTAATCATTGATGTCCCAGGAGCAGGAGTGTTAAACACCGTTGAAGTGTATAATTGTAATACATACATGCCGACACAGCATCATTCACAGAATGGCGTTTGATACACCTGGTATTGGATAGTGACAGAAAAAAAACTTGCAATTTTCGTAAATTAACTTTATGACAAAAAATATGTACAATCGTTTGTCTCTACATTAACTAACATATTCCTCTCAATTGTACATTTCTTGCTTGACTCGTTATGACGTTATACCTACTTACATTTGCCTCCCCATAATGTTTTGTCAGCCATCTTTGCTGAAGAAAGTCCAGGGAGGGGTAGCTCGCATCAAATTCGTCATTGGAACCACTCGATAAGATTGGTCATATAAAAACCTTGGGACCCAAATGCATAATGAGTGCTCTAACTCCTCCTTGTGGTGGTCTGGAGCAATGAAGCCATGACGATGGGTACCTCTAAGTCCCGCGGTGTAACCTCGCAACTTTTAAAGGAGGAACCACTGTATATCCCTTATTGAACAATTTATGTAAATTATGCTTTGGTCCTATTATTGCTCACACAATTTCTATTTGGTGCAAAATGTTGAAACAACGTAATTTGGAATCAAAATGGCATGCCTTTCGATCTGGAGGGCGACCTTTTGCATCTCCCCAATGGTCCAAATGTGGAATCCTTACCATGACCGATATCATGGTCAGTAAATATGACCTTGGCATCCCGTAATCCGAACCATCAATTATACATTTTAAGTTTGTTAACAGATTGTATTTAACGCCAATGAAACGTTTTACAATAAAATTGTCCCCAACTCCACACTGTTCACTGTGTCCCCTAAATCAGGTAGGAACATTCCTTCATATGATGTGGGAGTGGCCTGCAGTTAAATGCTTCTGGGGAAAAGTTATGAAATTCATTATGAAGTGCATAAATTTCAATATTCCATGCTTGCCATTATGTTACTAAACATTGGTAGCCCCCTATGGTTGTTGTAGGGGTGGGCAGGGGGGGATTTGTGGGAATCTAAGAGGAGACTCAGGGGATGGATGGGTGGGTGGGGGACTGATAGGTAACCTTGGTGGGATAGGAAGGGATGGGCGGCATGCGTTCTTTGGGCGGGAGAATGGGTCAGGGTTATCTTTGTATGCATTTATTTAAAAAATGTTTTTACCTGCAACCCAAAACTAAATAAACAAATGAGACTAAGAAAGAAACGTGTGTCAAATACAACATTGAGTAAATGACAGAGAGTAATTGAAAACACAAACTAGCTAGACTGATCATCGTATAATCTCCAAACAGGGATTAACACACTTTTTGTGTGTGATTGGAGTTAAGTAACAATAACCACTGTCTAGTTACTGTCACACCCTGATCTGTTTCACCTGTCTTTATGCTTGTCTCCACCCCCTCCAGGTGTCGCCCATCTTCCCATTATCCCCAGTGTACTTATACTGGTGTTCTCTGTTTGTCTGTTGCCAGTTTGTTTTGTTTCATCAAGCCAACCAGCGGTTTTCCCAAGCTCCTGTCTGTCTCTAGTTCCTGTTTTCTAGCCTTCACGGTTTTGACCATTCTGCCTGCCTTGACCCTGAGCCTGCCTGTCGTTCTGTACCTTGTTTTACCACCCTGGATTACTGACATCTGCCTGCCCTGAGCCTACCTGCCGTTCTGTACCTTTCGGACTCTGCTCTGGACTACTGCCCTCTGCCTGCTCTTGATGTGTCGATTGCCTGCCCCCCTGTTTTTGTAATAAACTTTTGTTACTTCGAAACTCTCTGCATCTGGGTCTTCTCCTGAGCCTTGACAGTTACAGCTAATAAAGTTAATGAATAATTGGTGGGGGAGGTAGTAAATACTTTATTGTTAAAAATTCAAGCTGTGGGTCTGGCTAATGGTTAACCACAATCAAAATGAAAGATCATTATAGCGGCTGGCCAGATAGCTAGAACAGGGACAGATCAGAAAAGAAAGGTGTGAACTGCTCTCACTGCTCTCCCTTTCTCCCCCATCAAATTGTCAATACAGGCCTTTCCCTTCATTCAAATCCAAGGGTAGCCTTCCTTGGGTGTTTGCCTACATAAGCTCAGTGGGGTTACCCACCAGCATTTGGCCATCGCAACGCAGCACCAATGTAAAGTAGTCCAAAAACCTTGGCCGTAGGCCCAACTGAATTTTAAGTGACTGCTGTCCTATTTGTGTGTCTTTGCACATTACCCTCACTCTTCCCTTGCTCTTTCTCTCCATCTGTCAGTGTGACGGGGGGGGGGGGGGGGGGGGGTTATTTAGCCAACTACAGCACAAGCCCCCTCTTTTCTCTCCTGAGGGGGCTTCGGGACAAAATGTCTTATCCCCCTGTGTCTCCTCATGGGTAAAAGCCCGCCCACTGCCCCCCACCCCCCCATATAAGAGCCGGTGAGGGAGAGATGATAAGAAGTTAGTCTTGGGACAAGCTCGGACCATGCAGTGTAAAGTCCTTCTCTGCCTCTACTTCCTGACAATCATAAAGCATGGTGAGTGTTATGCCATTCTGATCCAACCTTAAATTCGTACATTGTTCCCCTTGCCTGAGAGGATGGAAGTTCAATATGTAGCTAGATGTTAACTAGCTGGTTCATCGATGCCCATGAAAGGAAGTTAGGCAATCAAGCAAGCATTTTAGCCAGGTAGCCTAGAACAACAAACTAAAATGGTGTACTGTATGATAGTTATAGACCGTTTTGGCAACATGAAAGAGAGGAGGATGGCATTTGCACTTTTTTACAAGTAGGGCGAGTCAACATGTTACGGCCCTGGATCGCAATTGATTCACTTTGACTGAATGAGCTGCAGAAGATCCTGAAACAAACTAATTGTGTTTTCATCTATGCTCGAAAGTGCTTAGGGTTAATCACAGGCTCTTGAACTTGCCGAGTACAGTGTATTTGTAATGTCTTATCATCTTGTCACTTGTCTTCCACTTCTTACCATGGTCATTCATATGCATAGTTTGTTTGAATGCTTCTTGTGCTGTGTATTAGGCCTCTCACTATTGTTTTACGTTGCCAGAATGAGCTGCAAAATATTCTGAAAAACTTAATTGGATGTCCATCTATGCTCATAGGTGGCCTACGGGCAACCAACATCACACAGTGTTGAATGTACACTGATATTGTATTGAATTATCAACTGAATAAATTCAATGTACACCCAACCAACAAAACACAAATAAATGTGCATGTTGAAACTCTTGTACTTGCCTGGTATTTGCTTTTTGCAATGCCTGATCATCTTCCATCATCTTACACTTCTTACCGTGATCAAACATTTGCATATCTTGTTTGAATTATTATTGTACTGTTTTATTGTATTGTTGTGTATTAGGCCAATAAAGGCCAGGACATAACTGTAAATGAGCGCATGATTGCCTATTTTAAATTAATCAGAGGGAACAAAGAGACCAAAGATAACCCTGAAGGAGCTACAAAGCTCCACAGCGTGGATTGAAGTATCTGT
The DNA here is from genome assembly GCF_965601325.2 of Salmo salar. Classification (NCBI taxonomy): domain Eukaryota; kingdom Metazoa; phylum Chordata; class Actinopteri; order Salmoniformes; family Salmonidae; genus Salmo; species Salmo salar. Next base: position 68,923,849 of record NC_138309.1, on the reverse strand, counting down.
CCATTGAACCACTTTAAGCCGTACACTCCACAGAGCTCAGCTTTACGGAAGAGTGGCCAGAAAAAAAGCCATTGCTTAAAAAAAAAAATAAGCAAACACGTTTGGTGTTCACCAAAAGGCATGTGGGAGATTCCCCAAACATACGGAAGAAGGTACTCTAAAATTTAGCTTTTTGGCCATCAAGGAAAATGCTATGTCTGGTGCAAACCCAACACCTCTCATCACCCCGAGAACACCTGTCACGTTCACCATCTTCAAACTCCCAATCATAAATAAACCAAGGTGCAGCGTGCATGGAATTCCACATCTTTTAATGAAGATGAAACTCACCAAACAACAAAACGTGACGTTCTGGGCTGCTCACAGGCAGCAACACAAAAACAAGATCCCACAATCACAGGTGGGAAAAGGGCTGCCTAAGTATGATTCCCAATCAGAGACAACGATAGACAGCAGCCTCTGATTAGGAACCATACTCGGCCAAAAACAAAGAAAAAAACAACAGAGCGCCCACCCCACATCACACCCTGACCTAAACAAATAGAGAAATAAAACGGCTCTAAGGTCAGGGCGTGACAACAACATTCCCACAGTGAAGCATGGTGGTGGCAGCATCATGCTGTAGGGATGTTTTTCATCGGCAGGAACTGGGAAACTGGTCAGAATTGAAGGAATGATGGATGGTGCTAAATACAGGGAAATTCTTGAGGGAAACCTTTTTCAGTCTTCCAGAGATTTGAGACTGGGAAGGAGGTTCACCTTCCAGCAGGACAATGACCCTAAGCGTACTGCTACAGCAACACTCGAGTGATTTAAGGGGAAACATTTAAATGTCTTGGAATGGTCTAGTCAAAGCACAGACCTCAATCCAGTTCAGAATCTGTGGTGTGACCTAAGGATCGGTGTCCCATCAACTGGACAGATGTAAATCATGCAGCGCGTTGTCAAGATCGCAGATTTTAGAGAAACAACAAATGTCGGTACATATAAGTGTCTTATATGGGCTGAAAGCTTAAATTCTTGTTAATATACCTGCACCATCCAATTTACAGTAGTTATTACTGAAAAAAATGCCATGCTATTGTTTGAGGAGAGCTCCTAACAACAAAACACTTTTTTCACCACGATAGGTTTGATAAGTTCACCTTTGAAGGTGAAATGTGTACTTACATTCTGAAATCTTGCTCTGATTTATCATCCAAAGGGTGGCAGAGATAACATGAAGTGTTGTTTTGTTAGATAAAATTATTTTTCATATCCTAAAAAAGGTCCATGTAGCATGCACGATCGATTTTGTATTTCCACTCGTTCAATTTGAAAAAAAAGGAATCTGTGAAAATCTCACCCTAAACGTTGTTTCAACGAGTCACATCACGTCCGTATATATATTCCTCAGAGATCCTAGAAGGTAACAAGACTTCACTATATCATTAGGAGTGTAGTATATCCTATAGGACACCATATTTGGTCAGAGAGCGACGCCGATGACGCGGGCGGTCATCACTTGAACAACAGTTTTTTTGTCAAATAAGCAAACAAAGCTAGCTAGATAGCCAATGAGCTGGGCTATATGGGAGTTTACGACTTTATATGTGGTAAAAATGTAGCTATTAACCTTGTACGACAACCTGCCTTTTCATTTTGGACAAAAATTATAAGGATATTCAGAGTTATGAAATCTGGTTGTTTTGCAAATGTTGAACTTATACTTGCTAATACTTGGAAAGCTAAATCAAAGTCCAAGTATATAGATTTGACGATATTCTTGCATAAAAATTTTATATGAATGCGACAGTCTCCTTCACGATTTGCCAGAATGTACCTGAGGACTTCACACTAAAAGTATTGTAGTTCACTCATACTAGTTCACTCAAGTTATCCATCTGAAACTTTCCATATACACAGCTGCCATCTTGTGGACACCATCAGAATTACAACCAGGGTGATGGCTTTAACTGACCTTTCTCTTGCATTTCAAAGATGGTGGTAGAAAAAGACCGGTTGGTTTTTTCTTTGTATTTCCTTCTACCAGATCTATTGTGTTATATTCTCCTACATTCAATTCACATTTCCACAAAGTTAAGTGTTTCCTTTCAAATGGTACCAAGAATATGTATATCCTTGCTTCAGTGCCTGAGCTACAGGCAGTTAGATTTGGGTATGTCATTTAGGCAAAAATTGAAAAAAAAGGGGGCTATCGCTGAGAAGTTTTTTAAAGATTGGGTTCCGCTGGTGTACAGCATCCAACTTGAAGGAGCTGGAGAAGTTTTGCCTTGAAAAATGGGCAGAAATCCCAGTGACTAGATGTGCCAAGGTCATAGAGACATACCCCAAGAGACTTGCAGCTGTAATTGCTGCAAAAGGTGGCTCTACAAAGTATTGACTTTGGGGGGGGGGGGGGGGGGTGAATAGTTATGCACAATCAAGTTCTGTTTTTTGGTCTTATTTCTTGTTTGTTTCACAATTTGCATCTTCAAAGTGGTAAGCATGTTGTGTAAATCAAATTATACAACCCCCACCCAAAATACATTTTCATTCCAGGTTGTAAGGCAACAAAATAGGAAAAATGCCAAGGGGTGTGAATACTTTCACAAGCCACTGTACTCCAAAAGCACAATGTCAACAGTCATATCACAATTTAATCTTGTTTTGCACTATCCAACTCCCTAAAAACATTTTCTTAGAGAACAGTATTGTATTAGAATAGTTCAAAATAGTTTTCAGATCCTTCTTTACTTTTTAGAAACATGTAGCAATTCTCACATCTTGAGGTTTCACTCATAATTCAAATTCAAAACCATGTTTGCAGGGATAGTTTAAGCATCAATTATTCTGTTTGTTGTCACTCATTACCTATCTTGTCGTCTATCTTCTTACATATCTTAGGAGTCTTAGGGTCAACTAATCAGATCTTTCTCTTTATCAATATTTCTACTATACATATGCCTTTTAGCAAGCACTTTTATCCAAAGCAGTTTACGGTAGTGCACGCATACATTTTCGAATGGGTTGCCCCAGGGGGATTCGAATCCACAACCCTACCAACTAAGCCACACAGCTCTTTGTTCTTTTTTTTCTCTCCTCTCCTTCCGCTCTCCTGGTCACTCCCCCCATCATCCATCCATCATTCTGAAAGTTGTGCTAATATTAACACTTCACCTTCTCCTCAAGTATCAAACTTCACGGCTTGCCTTTAATCCTATCGACAAATATTTATAGCCCTGGTTATTTATTAATGTAGGGAACCAGCCTTACCAGTGTTCCTGTAGTGGAACATTGTCTCCCAAGCCTTCGTATTGCATTTACCCTAGCTATATTTACCCTATATATAGCATACTGCAAAATTGAGGCAAAATTGACCTTTTGAGAGAGATGCTGGTCAGAGGTGAGAAGAAAGCCTGGAAAGAAAGTATGCAATGGTATTTCACCAACCCTCCTCCTCTTTAACTTGAGGGTTTAGATTTGTGTGTTGTGAAATTGCATACATGTACTGTAGACCTACTATGTGTTCAAAGCCAATAGGAATGCATTCTTTTCACAACAATAATTTGCTGTTCTAACATTTTGTTGTAAGTTTTTATCTCTGTGGTTTGTGTTTCTTTCTCTTGATTGCTTTAATGACAATGGCTGTTATATGCATTTCTCAAGATATTCCACTCGTGTAACAAGCAACAGTCAGGAATTGTCACGTCCTGACCAGTAAAAGGGGTTATTTGTTATTGTAGTTTGGTCAGGGCGTGGCAGGGGGTGTTTGTTTTGTGTGTTTCGGGGTTTATGTTCTAGGTTATCTATTTCTATGTTAGTTTTGTCAATGACCTCCAATTAGAGGCAGCTGGTTGTTGTCTCTAATTGGAGGCCATATTTAGTTGTGTTTGTTTTCACTTGTGTTTGTGGGTGGTTGTTTCCGGTATAGTCTTGTCATCTCCCGTCTGGATTACTGCAACTCGTTGTTGGCTGGGCTCCCTGCCTGTGCCATTAAACCCCTACAACTCATCCAGAACGCCGCAGCCCGTCTGGTGTTCAACCTTCCCAAGTTCTCTCACGTCACCCCGCTCCTCCGCTCTCTCCACTGGCTTCCAGTCGAAGCTCGCATCCGCTACAAGACCATGGTGCTTGCCTACGGAGCTGTGAGGGGAACGGCACCTCCGTACCTTCAGGCTCTGATCAGGCCCTACACCCAAACAAGGGCACTGCGTTCATCCACCTCTGGCCTGCTCGCCTCCCTACCTCTGAGGAAGCACAGTTCCCGCTCAGCCCAGTCAAAACTGTTCGCTGCTCTGGCACCCCAATGGTGGAACAAGCTCCCTCACGACGCCAGGACAGCGGAGTCAATCACCACCTTCCGGAGACATCTGAAACCCCACCTCTTTAAGGAATACCTGGGATAGGATAAAGTAATCCTTCTAACCCCCCCTTAAAAGATTTAGATGCACTATTGTAAAGTGGTTGTTCCACTGGATATTATAAGGTGAATGCACCAATTTGTAAGTCGCTCTGGATAAGAGCGTCTGCTAAATGACTTAAATGTTAAATGTAGTCTGTGCACCTTACGGGACTGTTTTCGTCGTTTGTTTTGTTTAAGCATTTTCTCCTTCAATAAAAAAAGATGATAAATATACCCGCTGCATTTTGGTCCACTCCTTACGACGCCTGTGACAGGAATGGAGTTTGCCATAGGATACATACATCTGATACCATTCTGCAGGTTTAGGTTTTTCATCATGAATCTTGTTCTGGAAGCAGCTCTGCATAGTGGTCAGTAGCTGGCACAGCCACAAAGTCATAAAATATAATTTTAACTCTAACCTTACACTGCTAACCCTAATGCCTAACCCTTAATACATTCTTCTTACTACAATCTAGCCAATTTTGACTTTGCAGCTGGCCTATCTCAGGGAAAAAATAAATAAAATAAAAAATACAAAAAAAATAAAATAAAAATAATCGCTCAGTTCTGCCGCCAGGACAAGATTCATGACAATAAACGTCAACCTGCTACCATTCTTACGTTGCGGTTTGAATGCCTGACTATGAAAAGCCAACTGACACTGAATCTTGAAGCGTTGAAGTGTTGCACCCTCTATAGCCATCATGGTTATTATTTGACACTGCTGGTAATCTTCTAGGCGGCAAGTAGCCTAGTGGTTAGAGCGTTGGACTAGTAACTGAAAGGTTACAAGATCAAATCCCTGAGCTGACAAGGTAAAAATCTGTTGTTCTGCCCCTGAACAAGGCAGTTAACCCACTGCTCCTAGGCTGTCATTGAAAACAAGAATTTGTTCCTAACTAACTTGCCTGGTAAAAAAATGAAAAATCTATGAACATTTGAATGTCTTGGAAAATGATATGGCCACATGTAGTCTTAAATCTCTACCCGGTACAGCCAGAAAAGGACTGGCCACCCCTTGGAGCCTGATTCTTCTTAGGTTCTTGCCTTTTAGGGAGTTTTCCCTAGCCACTGTGCTTCTGCCTCTGCATCGTTTGCTCTTTGGGGTTTTAGGCTGTGTATCTGTAAAACACTTTGTGACAACTGCTGATGTAAAAAGGGCTTTATAAAATACATCTGATTGATTTATTGATTGTGGTCTGCTGGGATAAGTAAATCTGCTCTAAACTCACTGAATTAACTAATGTTTCATCAACTGAGCTTTCAGTCAGTTGACCAAGCTGTATATATAGCTATTGATCTTACAGGTTATGTTGAACTTCACATAACTTCATAATTAAGACGTTGCCGATACTCAGAGATGGTAGTATTTCTGTGACATGTATTTGACATATGTATTTGACATATGTATTTCAATTACTTTTGAGTATTTGGTCATTTGTATTTGAAAGGACAAAAAAAACATGTAATTGTGGTAAGATACTTCAGAGAATGGTATTTAGCATTTTCAAATTACTAAAAATACTTTTCTACCATTGTTTATAGCACTTCAAAATGTTGTGGCCCCCGTCACGCCAAATTTGCTGCATTGGTATCAGAAGTCTGATGGCACTATCGTGTGAGGCCATGAGGTGTTGATGGATCAGTGGAGGACCTTGAAATAAAGTTGTATGCACAGGGATGCACTTCCAGAGTGAGGATAATGGGGTAAATTTGGACCAAAAGTGGGAAGTGAACTCAACTTTGAAAGCGAACACACACAATGTTATTGCCACACGATCACTACACTCACTCTCAGTCGGGTAATGAGTGCCATGCCTCTAATTTCTTTCAAACCGCTTTCTACCTGCACCTCTGATAACATCATGTCCATGGCAAGGTACGGTATCTCATTTCTGACACCAGTGCAGCGAATTTGGACTAAAAGGGTGCCACAAAGCTCTGAAGATTAACACGCCATGAACTGTGCCAATTAACTGGACTTTAGGTACTGCTCATAGCATGTTAGCCAAGGGTCACAAGTTTATTTATAACTAATTTAAAGCTGAAATCCATCAAGGGGGAAACACCGCCACTGTTGGACCCAGCACCTTTGTTATTATTTTTGTTTTATTGATGAAACAGAGGAGAGGAGCGTCCAGCAGCATGGTAAAAATAATTGTAGTACATATTCTGGTGTTCTATTGCAAGTGCAATGATGTCCGAAGGGGAAAAAAAAAAAACTGTTAGTTGTTTGAAGAAACTAGTTTTTTGTTGTAATATCCCCAAAAGGGTATGGCAGTTTCCCCCTTTACAGATTAGAAAATACAAAATACATTTATTTTAATTACATAATTTTTTCGGCACCAGTATTTTGTATTTTACTTTGGTCTTAAGCGTATTTTGTATTTTATAACTAGATACATTTTGATGCATCTTTGTCCATCTCTGATGATACTTTTGTTTGTCAATAAGGACAAAATCCTTATGAACATGTATATAGACCACTGATATTTTCAATGTTTTTCACTCTTTCTTTCAGTCTCCCCAACTGAAGTTTTGGTCCGGCCATATACGTCTGCCCTTCTCCCCTGTTCTATCTCAGTCCCTCCTGAAGGCGACTCTCTCCTGGGGATCAGTTGGACCTTCAACGGATCTCATATAGCCTACTTCGGGACGACAGACGACAACCATGTCGACAAAGACTTCAGTTGGGACACCAGTTTATTTGTCAATGGGACCTTCTCTCTGACTGTGCTTAATGCCACTCTTGAACAACAGGGCGTGTATGAGTGTAAAGTCAGATACAACGTCTCCGAGCTACACTCCAGCAATGTCACATTGGACATCAAAGGTAAGTCTTTCATTGTCCTTTCAGTTTTAAATTAGGTCTAAGGCCCTGCTCAAATACCTCTCTTCCACCCTTCCGTGATGTATTGAATGATCTAACATGTTTGGATAGGTAAAAACATGAGGTCCTCTTCACAGCTTTCACCAATCCAATAACTTTCACTAAAGGGAGAAAGGAAAGGATGCCATTAAGTAGTTTCTAATTTGTAGTTGTTCCCTCATGTGACATTCATGTATCCAGTTCTCTCAGACAAGTAAGGGCAACAGATGATGGGAAAATAAGTCAAAAACATTGGACACAACTGGTTATGTGAATCTGAACGCGTCACCATGAAATCAAATAAATAGAATCTCTCTCATTTCTTAGTTCCACCCACTCTCTCCATTCCTTCCACGATGGTGGTACTGGATGTGAAGAGTGAGCTTCAGTGTATTGCAGAGGGTTTTAGCCCTCCACTCATCTACTTCTCCTGGACCAGAGCTGGGGAGGTGGTCCAGCTAGAGCAAGCGGTCACAGCGGTCGACCGCACCCCAGAAGGGACCTACTGGGCGGTCAACATCTTGAAATTTATCCCTTTGGTGGATGACCAGAATGTGATCTATGGCTGTGTGGTCACTCACGCCACCCTGGACAAACTGCTGAGCTTAGAGTTTCAACTCAGCTTCGTCTGTAAGTGTCAACTTTTTCAATTAATTACATTTGATTAATACAATACATGGTTGTCAACATGATACATATCAAGAGACCGTTTTCAGATTTTTTATATGGTATAGAAGTTCATTGAAAAATAAAGGTGAGCCGCGCACTCTAGGAGCTCAGATGCAAAATTATTTATGTCCAACAATTCGACAGACAAGCTGTCTTCATCAGGGTATAATGACAAACACTGCGGGATGACTCATTTATATAGTGTCAAAAGACACACACAGGTGGCTGTGATCATGGCCGGGTGTGGCCTGATATCATTGGTTCATTTTCATGTATTGAAATAGCATAAAAAAACAAATGGATAGTATACGATCATGGCTACATAAGCCTGCAAACATTTACAATAGCAAAATAATCACAAGAATGGCTTCAGATCAAAGTCTTTAAATTAAAGATCCAGGCAGCCTCTCGTTTTAACAATAAATTGTCAAGGTCACGCCCTCTCCTAGGGAGGGTGACATATTCGATGCCAATATAACGAGTAGCGACAAAATCGAGTGGTTTTCTTCCAAAAACTGGGCAAGTTGAGTTCTTGCACCTAATGGTGCTACGATGCTCCGAGATGCACTTTTAATTCGCGCTTTGTTTTACCCACATCATTTTTACAAGGACAAGTTATAAGATAAATAACTGCCTTAGTGGGGCACGTGATAACACCTTTGATTGGGATCCGTTTCCCTGTTTGGGGGTGTTTGAAGGATCTACATTTACAAGTGCCACTGCACAAGGTTAGATATTCTTGTGTATGTAAAAATCGGCTGGGAACACCACAGCTCACGAACCTGCTTCCCTATTCCCCAGCTGAGTGCCGTCGCCAGGCATGAGGTGGGAAGGATGGTCTCGGTTTCCGGGGTTGAAGCTGTGGGGCTACAGTGGCGTGACAGCGCATCCTGACATTCTGGGATCGGCCGGTATTAGAGGGAGAAGTTGAACCGGGTGAAGAGCAGGACCCACCTAGCTTGCCTGGGATTGAGGCGCTTGGCCGCGTGAAGATTTCAGGTTCCTGTGGGCAGTCCACACAATGAACGGATGTTCCGCCCCCTCCAGCCAGTGCCTCCACTCCAATGCCATCTTCACCTTGAGAAGCTCACAATTCCCCACATCGTAGTTCCTCTCTGTGGCATTGAGGCGGTGGGAGAAGAAGGCGTAGGGATGCAACTTGAGGTCCAGGGCAGAACGCTGGGACAGGACAGCCGCCACCCGAAACAAATCGGCCTCCACCACGAACTGGCGGGTCAGGTCAGGATGAACCAAGATGGGAGCTGTGGTGAAGCAATGTTTGAGATCCCGGAATGCCTGGTCAGCAGCTGGGGACCAAGTGATCGGAACCTTGGGAGAGGTGAGTGCAGACAGGCGGGAAGCCAGGGTGCTGTACCCAGGATAAAAGATGGCAAATCCCAGGAAACATTGCAGCTGCACCCTGGATGGTAGGCTGGGGCCAATCCACCACTGCTCTCACCTTTCCGGGAACCATCTGTACACTCCCTGCAGCGATGACGTAACCCAGAAAGGGGATGGTGGAGCACTGGAATTCGCACTTCCCTGCTGTCACAAAAAGCTAGTTCTCCAGAAGGTGTTGGAGAACCTATCGGACGTGGAGCACATGTTCTTTGGCGAAGCGGGAGAAGACGAGGATGTCATCAAGGTAGACAAAGATGAACCAGTTCAACATGTCCCGGATAACATCATTAACCAGAGCCTGGAACAGAGCAGGGGCATTGGTAAGGCCAAATGGTATGACCAGATACTCGTAGTGACCGCATTGAAGGCAGTCTTCCACTCATCCCCTTCCCGTCGCCACACCAGGTGGTAGGCGTTCCGTAGGTCCAGCTTGGAGAACACTGGAGCGACTCGGAGGCCGAGGAGATGAGGGTTAGGGGGTAGCGGTTCTTCACCGTTTTGTTGAGACCTTGGTAGTCGATGCATGGTCGCAGGGTTTTGTCCTTCTCCACAAAGAAGAACACTGCGTCGGCAGGGGGAGGCAGAAGGATGGAGGAACATTGCAGCTAGGGAGTCCTCAATGTAGATCGCCATAGCCTTGGTCTCCGGACCTGACAGAGTACAGTAGTCCCCAGGGCGGAGTGGTGCCTGGGAGAAGGTTGATCCCGCAGTCATAGGGTCAGTGAGGCATAAGCGAAGTGGCCTAGGCCTTACTGAAGACCTCCCGGAGGTCCTGGTACACTCAGGAATGGCGGAGAGGTCCAGGGCAACTTCCGAGCCCCCAGGAAGACGTCCTGGGGCAGGTTGCGCTGACTTCAGGCAATGGGCACGGGCTCCAGCCCATGATGGCCCCAGCAGACCAGTTAATGAGGGGATTGTGTCGCTGGAGCCAGGAGAATCCCAATACCACGGGAACCTGAGCAGACTTAATAAGCAGGAATTGGATCGTCTCGCTGTGGTTCCCTGACACACGTAGGTTGATGGGGGTGGTATTGTGGGTGACCCGGCCTATAGAGCACTGGACGGGCGCTCTAACGTCCATGGGAATTAAGAGGAGCTGTAGGGATGTCCAGCTCAGAAGCCAAGGTAGCGTCCATAAAGCTCTCAGCCACAGAGTCAATGAGTGCCCGGAGAGATTGACTGATTCCCCCATAGCAAAATGGCATGAAAAGGGGTGCGAATAAGGGGAGAGGAAAAGTTCTCCGTATGGCCCACCAGATTTCTCGCGCCTACCAGTGAGCCAAGTCTTTTAGTGGACAGGTGGAGACGAAATGACCGGTGGTCCCGCAATACTTAGTGCAACTCTTAGTGTGAAGCCTGTATAGCCGTTCAGCTGTAGACAGTCTAGCTCTGCCTAGTTGAATAGGCTTGGGAAGGTGACTCAGCAACCTTCAGACTCTAGGGGGAACTCTGGTAGCCTCGGGTTCTCTCGACAACAGAGACTTGCGGGATGCCTCGGAGGCGAGGTGGAATTCTTGGACGAGCAGGTGAAATCGAATCTCTTCTCCTTCCCGTTGTTGCCCATCGAAACGAATGGTCAAGGCAATGAGTGAGTCGAGATCTGTCAGTAGTTCCCGGTTTGAAAGCTCGTCCTTTACTTCCTCCGAAACTCCGTGCAGGTACATGTCAAACAGCGCTTCCGGGTTCCAGGCACACAGCTGCCAACGTGCAGAAATCCACCGCATAGTCTGCCACATTGCGGGAGTCTTGCCGAAGTTGATGTAACTTCCAGGCAGCCTCTCTCCCGGACAACGGAGCATCGAAAACTTTCACCTCTGCCACGAACTCCTCCAGACTGAAGCATACGGCCGACTGTTGTTCCCATACTGCCCGTAGCACAGGCGTGAGCCCTCCTGGACATCAGTGTAATGAGGTATGCTATCTTAGAACGGCCCGAGGGGAAGGAGGAGGGCTGCAGCTCAATGATGAGGGAACACTGAGCAAGAGACGCCCGACAGGTGCCCGACTCTCCATCGAAGCATTCTGGGGGGAGGTAAGAGGGGTTCTTTGGTGACCGGGGAGTCAGTGCTGCTTACAGCCGGGTTACTGAGGGGCTGGGAGGTTACCGTCGTGGTAGGTTGCCTAACAGACAACCCGTGGAATTGCTCCAGCAATGTGTTCAACGCTTGGTCATGGCGTTCGGCCAAGGTCTGGAAACCTTCCATAAGACCCCGAAGCAACTCCTCGTGCATTCCAATGGTGGCTCCTTAGGAGGAGATGCCATTGCGGAGCTGGTCCGAGTCTGCTGGGTCAGTCATGGCCAGTTAGTAATATCACGTTTTAGGTAAGACCCAGATGCAGACAGTGTTGAAGTAACAAACGTTTATTACTAGGTCAAGGACAGGCAGAGGTCAGTAATCCAGATAGGGTGCAAAAGGTCCAGAACGGCAGGCAGTCTCAGAGTCAGAGCAGGCAGGGGTCAATAATCCAGTGTGGTGTGGCAAGGTACAGAACGGCAGGCAAACTCAGGGTAGGCAGAATGGTCAAAACGGGGATAAACTAGAAAACAGGCACTAGAACAGACAGGCGCAAGGGGAATACCGCTGGTAGGTTTCCCGAAACAAAACGAACTGGCAACAAACAGAGAACACAGGTATAAATACACTGGGGATAATGGGGAAGATCTTGAAGGGGGTGGAGACAAGCACAAAGACAGGTGAAACAGATCAGGGTGTGACACCATCATATCAATGTAAACTTGGAGTCATGCGATGACATGTGTGGTCCTCCCATTACAACTTGTCGGGAAAGCATGCAGTTTATTAAAATCCACCCAAAACCACTCATTCCTTTAATTTGCAATGTTAAATAACACTAATAGGTGAGAACAATATATTTTGTGAACAAATGTTTCATTTTGGCGTTATAATGAGGTTGGTAGCAACATGGAAAATTGTTGTGGAAATCTGTTGCATGTCAAGTCGACTACAAATTCCACAATGCTCTCTATGGTCTGGCTGGCAAGCTCGGTAGCAACAGTGGTCGAAAAAGTACTCAATTGTCATACTTGAGTAAAAGTAAAGGTACCTTAATAGAAAATTATTCAAGTAAAAGTGAAAGTCATTCAGTAAAATACTACTTGAGTAAAAGTCTAAAAGTATTTGGTTTTAAATATACTTAAGTATCAAAAGTATAAACAATTTCAAATTCCTTATATTAAGCAAACCAGACAGCACAATAATTTTTTTATTGACGATCGCCAGGGGCACACTCCAACACAATTTACAAATGAAGCATTTGTGTTTAGTAAGTCCTTCAGATCAGAGGCAGGGGATGACCAGGGATGTTCTCTTGACAAGTGTGTGAATTGGACAATTTTCCTGTTAAAATGTAACAAATACTTTTGGGTGTCAGGGAAAATGTATTGAGTAAAAAGTACATAATTTTCTTTAGGAATGTAGTGAAGTAAAAGTAAGTTGGCAAAACTATAAATAGTAAAGTACAGATACTCAAAAAAAACGTCATTAGTACTTTAAAGTATTTTTACAAAGTACTTTACACCACTGGGCAGCAAGAAAACGTAGCTACACACAATAATACCAAAGACAATATCAGCATGTAACGTAGCTAGTTAGCTGTAAAAATCGCCTAAACAAACTGCATTATCAGATTTAGGAGTCTACAAAATCACCATGTTCAACCTGCAGATTGATATGCCTCAGACTGGAGTCTGACATTCGCAACGACAGATACACTTGGAGATGGGAAATGTTGCCCATGCTACGTCAATGGGCCGTGTATTGCATTCTGAAAGATTCTGGGACAATGAGCACTCTCCTTCATGGTATGAATTTGAGTTTATTGGGTGCTAGTTCAAAACCCCCAAATTAGCACGAAGTACAAATTTACAAATCTTTTCCTGAGATTTGAGATAATTAACTTGCTCTCTGTATTATCGTATAGCTCTGGAATCGTGACGTTACATACGAGGAAAATAGGCACCTTTCTCGACATATACAGTGACTTTGAGAAGGTACTGCGCGATGATAAGCTTAGAAACCGCGTGAAGGGGCATGAAGACGTGATTGGTCGACAGTATGTTGGGTGTGGTGAAATATATTAATTCATTGGATTCCTATCTCGTTTCTATAATATATCTGGCAACGGCACCATGCAATGCACCCTGGACTAAAGAGGCAGACAAATGGCAAAAATGTGCTAGACCCTCCGTTAAATTACACATTTTTCTAGGTAAGAATATCGCAAAAGTATGATCAATGGCTCATTCGAGAGACGACACCCTCCCGAGTTATGACATCGACCAGTATTGAAATCTGACATGTATGATAGACGTTTTCACAATCTAAAAATCATATTCCTATTAACTTCCAGTGTAGTGAGACTATCATGGTGCTACCTCATACCGGCCAGATGGCGTTCAAACAGGCAGCAAATAACTCATGAAACGAAGCAGGGAGTGTGCAGAACTGTCATCAAGGCAAAGGTTGGCTATTTGAAGAATCTCAAATATATTTTGATTTGTTTAACACTTCTTTTGGTTACTACGTGATTCCACATGTGTTATTTCAGTTTTGATGTCTTCACTATTCAATAATGTAGAAAATAGTAAAAAATAAATAAACCATTGAATGAGTAGGCGTTCTAAAACTTTTGACCGGTAGTGTAGATGGATGATTTAAAATAGGTTATTGGACCATAAACAGATATGGTTCATTAACCTATACGGTCCAAATAATGATGATCCACGCTTTAAAAATATAATAATTTTTCAACCTTACACAAGCAATACAAGACATTTATTATTATTATTATTATTATTATTATTATTATTATTATTATTATTATTATTATTATTATGGTGGGAGATTATAATACGGTTTTAAATACCTCTATGGACCGTAAAGGAAATCACAATACAAACTATCACCCTCATGCACTTAAGGAACTCCGGAATTTCATGGATATATTGGAACTAGTGGAGGCATACATTTCCTGATGTCACATCTACTCCCGCTCGACGTCGCCAGTTTACTAATCACTGGCTCTGACAACCATTAGGCACACCTGGCACCATCGTTATGCGCACCTGTGACTCATTAGACTCACCTGGACTCCATCACTTCACTGATTACCTCACCTATATCTGTATCTATATCTATACACTTTGGTTCATTCCCCAGACAGTATTAGTTATGTTTCATGTCCAGACGCTGCTCTTGTTTTGTATCGTTCCATGTCACCCCCTTGCTTCTTGACTCCCAGCTTCTCCGTTACACCTGACCTAGGGAGATATATGGCGGAGGCTCAATCAAGCTAGTCATCTTGACTACTTTCTTATGTCATTCTCTCTGGCACCAAAAGTTTAAAAACTGTTGATTGGGGACAGAATGAGGTCAGACCATCAAATAATTGGCATATATATTACTCTGACAGAAATTCCACGTGAGAGAGGATATTGGAAATTTGATCAAAGCCTATTGGATGATAACTTGTTTTTAACTAGGACACAATAATTTATAACGACTTTTTCCGACATTATATAGGTACAGCAGATCCCCTTAATGGGACACTTTTAAATGTGCCTTTGGAGGCCATGCAATTCAGTACTCATCTATAAAGCAAAAGTAATTTAGGTCAAGAGTCCATATTAACAAAGGAAAGGGAAGGACAAACAGTACAGATAGCAATAAAAACTGTACCATAGAGGCTCAGATTTAGAGGAAAAACAAAAAGAAATGGAAGAACTTATTCAAGAAGGGTCAAGTGTAATATATTATAAAAATAAAGCAAACTGGATGGAATATGGGGGAAAATGCACCATTTAAAAAAAAAATCTTTAACATAGACATGCTTCCAAAAATAATTTTCTGAAAGTTGTTACAAATGACGGAGTCACCCATGATTCACCAAACAATATTTTGAAAGAGGAAGTACTTTAAGCATATGTTTACATTTGTCGCCTCCATCTCCACTAACCGAAGCTAATTGTATGGATTTCATTTCTATTAATAAGGTAAAATTGACAGCTGTACAGAAAGACTGGTGAAGGCCAAATTACGGAGGAAGAACTTGACGCAATTAATGCCTTTAAGTCCGGGAAAACTAGGGCTGGATGGCATACCAGTGGAAGTATACCAAACCTTTTGATATAGTCAGAGGGCTGTTATTAGCATGTTTTAACCACTCCTATAAAAATGGTACATTATTAGACACTTACCAAGAAGGTCTGATTTGATTATTACTGAAACAGGATCCAAGTGGTAAATATAAAGATCCAGTCCATTAAAAAAATCGTAGGCCTCTTACACTTCAGCGTTGTGCAAAAATTATAGGAAAATGCATAGCGCATAGACTTAAAAAGCTATCGTCTGATATTATACATTGTAGACAATATAAGACAAGTACTGGAAACAATAGAACACTATGAAAAATATGGGAAACCAGGCCGGGTATTCATAGCTGACTTTGAAAAGGCTTTTGATAAAGTACGACTGGAGTTTATATATAAATGCCTGGAATATTTCAATTTTGGAGAATCTCTTATAAAATGGGTTAAAGTTATGTATAGTAACCCTAGGTGTGAAACAGTAAATAATGGCTACTAGAAATGAAGACTATTACGAGATCTTCAGTTTCTTGGCCATTTCTCACATGGAATAGCCTTAATTTCTCAGAACAAGAATAGACTGACAAGTTTCAGAAGAAAGTTATTTGTTTTTGGCCACTTGAGCCTGTAATCGAAACCACAAATGCTGATGCTCCAGATACTCAACTAGTCTAAAGAAGGCCAGTTTTATTGCTTCTTTAATCAGAAAAAGTTTTCAGCTGTGCTAACATAATTGCAGAAGGGTTTTCTAATGATCAATTAGGCTTTTAAAATGATAAACTTGGATGAGCTAACACAACGTGCCATTGGAACACAGGAGTGATGGTTGCTAATAATGGGCCTCTGTACGCCTATGTAGATATTCAATAAAAAAAATCTGCCGTTTCCAGCTTCAATTGTCATTTACAACATTAACAATGTCTACACTGTATTTTTGATCAATTTGATGTCATTTTAATGAACAAAATGACTTTCAAAAACAAGGACATTTCTAAGTGACCACCAAACTTTCGAACGTTAGTGTACAATTTCTCTTTCCTCCCCAGACCTCCCGACTGTTACCCTCTCCACAGTGCCCTTGCCCTCCCGCGACTCCCCGCTCACCCTCTCCTGCGACATCGAGGGCTTCTATCCGGAGGACGTCTCCGTTTCCTGGCTACAGAATGGCACGGAGCTCCCCGCACCTCTGCTGAGCGAGTCGGGCCTGGACGGCACTTTCAGAACCAGGAGCTACTACACCCTGAGCCCTGAGCAGAGGGAGCTAGCCGGGGAGGTGGAGTGTGTCGTCCATCTGCCCAGCGTCACTGAACCTGTGGTCAGCTCCGCAGCCCTGGCCGACATCGACCCCATCATAGGTAAGAGAGAGAGGGGAAGGGATAGGGAGAAAGAGAGCAGAGGGGAAGGGACAGAGAGAATGGTCACAAATTCAAGATATCCCAACATTGGGTTTGATACAATCCTTAGCTGGGTTTCCACCATAACCCGCTCTTAGAAACAACAGAGGGTGGTAAGAGGTTAGAGAGATGGACCAGTAACCAAAATGATTACTACCAATACTGTTGTTCCCTTGAGCAAGGCAATTAACCCCAAAACTAGCTCTCCATCCAGGGGCGCTGCAACACGGCTGTGTGTGTGTGTGTTACGCACGCCTCTAGAAAGAGGGCACGCAACACCCTGCTACAACTTAACTCTCCGTGGTGTGAAAAAGGTATGGAAGTGTAGGTGTGAGCAAGGATGACAAATAGGCAGAGAATTCCGTTTACTGGGAATTTATTCCTTCACGCGGTAAGTTTGGGGAAAAGGGGCTGGACGGAACCAAAGCAAAGAAACTAAATATCAAAGCCCCCTCTCCTACCTTACCTGCCTACCCACCTAACTAGCACCACCTGGTGCACTAACCAAAATACAGGGGATGGTCCACCCAGGTCTTTCCTAGTGTGCATAGACAATAAATTACTATGGGTATATGTATGCCCGCGGGCCTCTTGCCTAAGCACTCCCTCGGTGCCTTCCCCTTCCCCCCTGGGAACAAATGACACAGAATATTCCAAATGTCTTCACAACAAACTGAGAAAACAACTCAGGACATTAAAGAAGCTCTCTCTGAGCAACAAACGAACACAGAACATTACAATCAGCTCTCACAGCAACAACACAGTACATACCAAATGTCTTAGCAACAACCAACATGCTATAACTCTCAGCCATAATCTCTGGGTCTCCCAGCAAATATCTCTCTGCAATCATCTCTCTCTTTCTGAGCAACAGAACTGGGGCTTATATAGCTTCAGAAGAAGTTAGTAATTGGAGACAGCTGCGTCCTGACGAGGGGGCGGGGTTAGCTCTCCAATCATCAATGTTGATTGACCAATCAGCTGCTTGTAGAGAATTTCAGAAATCCATTTCCTGAAATACATACATGATAATACACAAACCACAACACAGAAACTGGGGAACGTAACAGTGTGTGAGGTTGGGGAAAAAGGCAGAGAACAAATGTATGTCCTTACCAAATGGACAATAAAGTGTATATTCTATTCAGCCTGGCCTCAAACATATTCTAACCTCCTCCCTTGTGTGTCTCCTCTCCCAGAGACACAAACTGTGCTGACCAAGTCTGCCAAGGCATCTGTGGCTCTGATGTGCATATCTCTGGTGCTGGTCTTTCTGCTCTGCTTTGGCTTCTCCTGGAGAAGGAGGGATGGTGAGTAAAACACAATATTATTTCACTTTAATAATAATGTACATCATATTTAAATGTCCATATATTTCCATATGTATATCTGAATATAAATACAGTATATAATGAATGATGTGTTAATGCACTGTGTACTGTAATACCTGCTAATGCTATCTTAATGAAAGTGGTATACACAGTATATAGATTGGCTGGTGCAACATATACTGCCATTCAAAAGTTTGGGGTCAGTTAGAAATTCTTTTTTTTTTAAAGAAAGGCACATTTTTTGTCCATTAAAATAACATCAAATTGATCAGAAATAGAGTGTAGACATTGTTATAAATGACTATTGAAACTGGAAATGGCTGAATTTCTTTTATTTTAATTTGTAATTTTTAATGGAATATCTACATAGGCCCATTATGAGCAACCATCACACCTGTGTTGTAATGGCACGTTGTGTTAGCTAATCCAAGTTTATCATTTTAAAAGGCTAATTGATCATTAGGAAACCTTTTTGCAAATATGTTAGCACAGCTGAAAACTGTTGTCGTAATTTAACCTGTTATGGCTAGGGGGCAGTATTTTCACAGCCGGATAAAAAACGTACCCGATTTAATCTGATTATTACTCCTGCCCAGAAACTAGAATATGCATATAATTATTAGCTTTGGATAGAAAACACTCCAAAGTTTCTAAAACTGTTTGAATGGTGTCTGTGAGTATAACAGAACTCATTTGGCAGGCCAAAACCTGAGAAGATTCCATGCAGGAAGTGCCCTGTCCGACAATTTCTTGCCCTTCTTGATTATCTCTATCCATTACAGAGGATCTCTGCTGTTACGTGACACTTCCTACGGCTCCCATGGGCTCTCAGAAGGCGGCAAAAAGCTGAATCGTGGCTTTGCAGGCTCTGGTTGAAACAAAGTAGCGCGTTTGGGTAGTGGCTGGTTACAGTACTGTGAGACTCAGGCGCGTGCCCGCGTCGACCCCATGCTATGTTTTCTTTCGTCTGTTTACCTAAACGCAGATTCCCGGTCGGAATATTATCGCTTTTTTACGAGAAAAATGGCATAAAAATTGATTTTAAACAGCGGTTGACATGCTTTGAAGTACGGTAATGGAATATTTAGAAATCTTTTGACACGAATTGCGCCATGCTCGTGACCCTTATTTACACTTCGGATAGTGTCTTGAACGCACGAACAAAACGCCGCTATTTGGATATAACGATGGATTATTTTGGACCAAACCAACATTTGTTATTGAAGTAGCAGTCCTGGGAGTGCATTCTGACGAAGACAACAAAGGTAATCAAACTTTTGTAATAGTAAATCGGAGTTTGGTCAGGGCTAAACTTGGTCGGTGTCTAAATGTCTTGCCGTGATGGCTGGGCTATCTACTGAGAATATTGCAAAATGTGCTTTCACCGAAAAGCTATTTTAAAATCGGACATATCGAGTGCATAGAGGAGTTCTGTATCTATAATTCTTTAAATAATTGTTATGTTTTTTGTGAACATTTATCGTGAGTAATTTAGTAAATTCACCGGATGTTTGCGGGGGGTATGCTAGTTCTGAACGTCACATGCTAATTTTAAAAAGCTGTTTTTTGATATAAATATGAACTTGATTGAACAAAACATGCATGTATTGTATAACATAATGTCCTAGGGTTGTCATCTGATGAAGATCATTAGTGCTGCATTTAGCTGTGGTTTTGTTTTTTGTGACATTATATGCTAGCTTGAAAAATGGGTGTCTGATTATTTCTGGCTGGGTACTCTGCTGACATAATCTAATGTTTTTCTTTCGCTGTAAAGCCTTTTTGAAATCGGACAGTGTGGTTAGATTAACGAGAGTCTTGTCTTTAAAATGCTGTAAAATAGTCATATGTTTGAAAATGGAAGTTTTCGGATTTTAGAGGAGCTTGTATTTCGCGCCACGCCCATCATTGGATATTGGAGCAGGTGTTCCGCTAGCGGAACGTCTAGATGTAAGAGGTTAAAGAAGCAATAAAACTGGCCTTTAGACTTGAAGAGTATCTGGAGCATCAGCAGAAACAGACGCCTCACAAGTCCTCAACTGGCAGCTTCATTAAATAGTACCCGCAAAACGCCAGTCTCAACGTCAACAGTGAAGAGGCGACTCCGGGATGCTGGCCTTCTTGGCAGAGTTCCTCTGTCCAGTGTCTGTGTTCTTTTGCCCCTCTTAATCTTTTGTTTTTATTGGTCAGTCTGAGATATGGCTTTTTATTTGCAACTCTTCCTAGAAGGCCAGCATCCTGGAGTCGCCTCTTCACTGTTGATGTTGAGACTGGTGTTTGCGGGTACTATTTAATGAAGCTGCCAGTTGAGGACTTGTGAGGCGTCTGTTTCTCAAACTAGACACTCTAATGTACTTGTCCTCTTGCTCAGTTGTGCACCGGGGCCTCCCACTCCTTTTTCTATTCTGGTTAGAGCCAGTTTACACTGTTCTGTGAATGGAGTAGTACACAGCGTTGTACGAGATCTTCAGTTTCTTGGCAATTTCTCGCATGGAATAGCCTTCATTTCTCAGAACAATAATAGACCGACAAGTTTCAGAAGGAAGTTATTTGTTTCTGGCCACTTTGAGCCTGTAATTGAACCCACAAATGCTGATGCTCTAGATACTCAACTACTGAAAAATGTAGTTCATTTAATCTGATTGTCATAAGGTTCCATGACGTTGTCAACACAGGGCATCTGAACACACAAAATACATTTTGATTATTTTCATTACATTTTGGGTGTTTTATTGAACTTTTGTACACCTCTTGTGGTCCCGGTCAAAAATAACCGGTCATTAGAAATAAATGGGTGAGACTACACTTTGTGTATAAAATTGAGTTCAGGCACAAGCCCATTCATCATATGGACACACTTCCTCTCCCAGACCCCCCACAAGCATATGTGTTTGAGCGCACACACACACACCTCACTCCCCTTCTTGGCTTCCATGGCATCCCCCCACAGGAACCTTTCCCCAATATACAGTTGAAGTTGGAAGTTTACATACACTTAGGTTGGAGTTATTAAAACTCATTTTTCAACCGCTCCACAAATTTCTTGTTAACTTCTTTGGGATAGGGGGCAGTATTTTCACGGCCGGATAAAAAACGTACCCGATTTAATCTGGTTACTACTCCTGCCCAGAAACTAGAATATGCATATAATTTGTCGATTGGATAGAAAACACTCTAAAGTTTCTAAAACTGTTTGAATGGTGTCTGTGAGTATAACAGAACTCATATGGCAGGCAAAAACCTGAGAAGATTCCATACAAGAAGTGCTCTGTCTGACAATTTGTTGTCCTTCTGTTGCATCTCTATCAAAAATACAGCATCTGTGCTGTAACGTGACACTTTCTAAGGCTTCCATTGGCTCTCTAAAGCCGCCAGAAAGTGGAATCGGATGTCTGCTGTCTCTGGGCAAAGTACAACAGCTCTGTTTGTGAGTGGTCAGCCTGGGGACAGTGAGACTGAGATGCGCATTCACGAGACTGCTCCATGTTTTTCTATCTCTCTCTGAATGAATACAACGTTGCCCGGTTGGAATATTATCGCTATTTTACGAGAAAAGTAGCATAAAAATTGATTTTAAACAGAGTTTGACATGCTTCTAAGTACGGTAATGGAATATTTTGACATTATTTGTCACAAAATGCGCTCGCGCGTCACCGTTTGGATAGTTACCTGAACGCATGAACAAAACGGCGGTATTTGGATATAACTATGGATTATTTGGAACCAAAACAACATTTGTTGTTGAAGTAGAAGTCCTGGGAGTGCATTCTGACGAAGAACAGCAAAGGTAATACCATTTTTCTAATAGTAATTCTGAGTTTAGGTTGTCCCAAACTTGGTGGGTGTCAAATTAGCTAGCCGTGATGGCCGAGCTATGTACTCAGAATATTGCAAAATGTGCTTTCGCCGAAGCGCTATTTTAAAATTGGACATGGCGATTGCATAAAGGAGTTCTGTATCTATAATTCTTAAAATAATTGTTATATATTCTGTCAACGTTTATCGTGAGTAATTTAGTAAATTCACCGGAAGTTTTCGGTGGGTATGCTAGTTCTGAACATCATATGCTAATGTAAAAAGCTGGTTTTTGATATAAACATGAACTTGATTGAACAAAACATGCATGTATTGTATAACATAATGTCCTAGGAGTGTCATCTGATGAAGATCATCAAAGGTTAGGGCTGCATTTAGCTGCGTTTTGGGGTATTTGTGATGCATGCTAGTTGCTTGGCAATGGCTGTGTGTTTTTTTGTGTCTATGTACTCTCCAAACATAATCGAATGTTTTGCTTTTGCTGTAAAGTCTTTTGGAAATTGGACAACGTGGTTCGATTCAGGAGAAGTGTATCTATAAAATGGTGTAAAATAGTCCTATGTTTGAGAACTTTGAATTATGACATTTTGTGGTTTTAAATTTGGCGCTCTGATTTGTCACTGGCTGTTGAATAGTGTGGGACGATTTCGTCCCACCTCCCGTAGAGAGGTTAACAAACTATAGTTTTGGCAAGTTGGTTAGGACATCTACTTTGTGCATGACACAAGTCATTTTTCCAACATTTGTTTACAGACAGATTATTTCACTTATAATTCACTGTATCACAATTCCAGTGGGTCAGAAGTTTACATACACTAAGTTGACTGTGCCTTTAAACAGCTTGGAAAATTCCAGAAAATGATGTCATGGCTTTAGAAGCTTCTGATAGGCTAATTGACATCCTTTGAGTCAATTGGAGGTGTACCTGTGGATGTATTTCAAGGCCTACTTTCAAACTCAGTGCCTCTTTGCTTGACATCATGGGAAAATCACAAGAAATCAGCTGAGACCTCAGAAAAAAAATTGTAGATCTCCACAAGTCTGGTTCATCCTTGGGAGCAATTTCCAAATGCCTGAAGGTACCACGTTCATCTGTACAAACAATAGTACGCAAGTATTAACACCATGGGACCACGCAGCCGTCATACCGCTCAAGAAGGAGACGCGTTCAGTCTCCTAGAGATGAACAGACTTTGGTACGAAAGTGCAAATCAATCCCAGAACAACAGCAAAGGACCATGGGAAGATGCTGGAGCAAACAGGTACAAAAGTATCTGTATCCACAGTAAAACGAGTCCTATATCGACATAACCTGAAAGGCCACTCAGCAAGGAAGAAGCCACTGCTTCAAAACCGCCATAAAAAAGCCAGACTGCGGCTTGCAACTGCACATGGGACAAAGATCGTACTTTTTGGAGAAATGTCCTCTGGTCTGATGAAACAAAAATAGAACTGTTTGGCCATAATGACCATCGTTATGTTTGGAGGAAAAAGAGTGATGCTTGCAAGCCGAAGAACACCATCCCAACTGTGAAGCACGGGGGTGGCAGCATCATGTTGTGAGGGTGTTTTGCTGCAGGAGGGACTGGTGCACTTCGCAAAATAGATGGCTTCATGAGGAAGGAAAATGATGTGGATATATTGAAGCAACATCTCAAGACATCAGTCAGGAAGTTAAAGCTTGGTCGCAAATGGTTCTTCCAAATGGACAATGACCCCAAGCATACTTCCAAAGTTGTGGCAAAATGGCTTAAGGACAACAAAATCAAGGTATTGGAGTGGCCATCACAAAGCCCTGACCTCAATCCTATAGAAATTTTGTGGGCAGAACTGAAAAAGCATGTGCGAGCAAAGAGGCCTACAAACCTGACTCAGTTACACCAGCTCTGTCAGGAGGAATGGGCCAAAATTCACCCAACTTATGCTTGTGGAAGCTTGTGGAAGGCTACCCAAAACGTTTGACCCAAGTTAAACAATTTAAAGGCAATGCTACCAAATACTAATTGAGTGTATGTAAACTTCTGACCCACTGGGAATGTGATGAAAGCAATAAAAGCTGAAATAAATCATTCTCTCTACTATTATTCAGACATTTCATATTATTAAAATAAAGTGGTGATCCTAACTGACCTAAGACAGGGAATTTTTACTAGGATTAAATGTCAGAATTGTGAAACTGAGTTTAAATGTATTTGGCTTAGGTGTATGTAAACTTCTGAATTCAACTGTAATATTTCCCCCATTGGAACCACACCTGTTGGCATTTTCACAAACAATCGCAACATTGTTTCATTGTTTCGCTTTATCCTTTGAAAATAGACATGTAATAATATTCTGGGGATGAGCATGCGTGTCTAAAATATGTAACCATTGTTCCTCTTTAGTGCATTTTATATATGTCGCAAGTAAAAGCCTTGGGTAGCGAGTTGATACAATTCCAAGGTTAAAACCACCCTCAGACTTTGGAAGATGTAAAATGTTCCTTTTTATTCTTTGAATTTTATTTTCCCACATAAAGTCTGTTATGACCGAGTATACTTTTTTAACGGATGTCTTCGATGGGGTAATTGGTATTACTGAAAATAAATACAAAAACTTTGGCTGCCATGCTGTTCTAAAAGAGGTTTATTATACCTGTAAGATTTATTGGAAGATGTATTCTATTTAATTAGATCTGCTTTCATATTGTTGAGTAATGGAATACAATGATCTTTATATATTTGTTGTTTGTTGTCACTTATTAAGCATCCTAAGTATTAAAAAAAGTGGTGTAGATCATCATTTATTTTATTTTTCCTATTGCCATTATTTAGTTTTTTCCAAATAAATTTTATATCCAGATTTTTTGGTATTCAGATTTTATTTTTAGCAAAGGGGCATTGAGTTTTCAATATTGGTCAGGTATATCAAGAGATCATCATCAAATAGGTTTAGTTTATAGGGGCCTCCCGAGTGGCGCAGTGGTCTGTCTAGCTGTGCCACTAGAGATCCTGGTTCCAGTCCAGGCTCTGTCGCTGCCGGCCGCGACTGGGAGACCCATTGGGCGGCGCACAATTGGCCCAGCGTCATCCGAGTTAGGGAATTTTTTGTCCGGCAGGGATGTTCCTGTCCCATTGAGCACTAGTGACTCCTGTGGCGGGCCAGGTGAAATGCATGTTGACACGGTCGCCAGGTGTACGGTGTTTCCTTTGACACATTGGTGCGGCTGGCTTCTGGGTTAACCACAAAATCGAAATTTTGCAATGGTCATTTCAATCTCAATCTCCGGACTTGTAGTTTGAACCTGTAGTTTGAATTGAAGAGGGTAGTCCATAAACACAGACGCAGGATACAGTCTTTTTTTCTCATCTTTATCAAGGGTGCCATAATTTCAGACCCCACTGTATGTATATAATTGCGCTTTTATTATGAAGTTTTGTAACACCACTAGTCTCAGAAAATTGTGTTCATATCACCACTGACATCTATCTCCCTCTCCTCTTTCTCTGTCCCTCTCCCTTGTTCCCTCCCCAGAGAAGCAGAAGTTTCTAAATGTATCAGGGATCATTCTGCCTCCCCGGGTCATTGTGGGTCAGAAGGGCAGGGTGACCATCAGTGTGGAGGGGAGAAGGGTGGACAGGGTCCAGACCACCTGGTTCCTCAATGACACCCCCATTTCAGACACCTCACACACAGGTAGAGCCAAACCACAATATGTCACATAACATATTATAAGCTTTATTCTAAGACATTTTAGAGGCCCATTCATGATTATAATATGTTATAAAGCATTATACTATTATAAAGCATTATAGCATTATATACACTCTACAACATATGTATTTGGACAGTGAAGTTACATGTTTTTATGTGACAATACTCCAATGTATATTAAGTAGTCAAAAGTTTAGCATTTGGGGGTAGATGCATAAAATAAGTGCTTTCATTTTAAAATGGTAAAACGGATATGTATGAAAATATATTCAAATTAATTGTGACACTATGTACTGTTGCCTCATATGAAACATTTGATTTCAAATCCAAAATGCTGGAGTATAGAGACAAATTGAAAATGCTTCACTGTCCAAATGCATATTGTGTTGTGTATATACACATAGAGCCAGCCCACAATGTCTCTTTTGGTAACACTTTAATTACAGTCTACAGGTATAAAACATTATAATACAGTTAGAAGGTATTGTAAGACATGGCATAAGCATGTATTATGTCTTATTATCATCTCATAATGATCCTGACTGAATAACTGACAGAATTTGTATAGAATTTTCAGCCAGTTTAAAATGTCCTACATAGAGAGACAACAGTAAGCACCATAAAGGCTCATACAAGTTCTAAAGTATTATACAAGTAATTATACAAGGACTTTTAATTAAGTGAAGTATTACTTTATTTTGTCATTTATTTAGCATTTTGCTTTTGTGCAGTACATTATCTTAAGTAACTCGCTGCCTTTTGTCTTTTTCATTACATAATTCTACTAACAAATATTGTCGAACATCAAATGACCAGAATCCCGTCCCACATTCAAAGCGTATGCTAACAACACTAACTTTCTCCGTAACCAACTAAGCACCATGCTTCTACCCTACGGTCTCACTCTCACCTCCCCAGTCTCGGAGAAGGGTCCCCTGCTGCTCCCTGGTGGCGACGTGGGCTATTACAAGCTGCACACCCAGGGCCCGCTGCACTCGACGGGGGACAGCAGCAAGCAGCGACTGCTGTCCTCGCTCTCCTTCATCCCCCTGATCTCCATCCACAAGGGGGCAGTGTTCAAGTGCCAGGTGTCTTATGTGGGGAAAGACAAGGTTGTGGTGGAGAGGGTGTCAGACAAGTTCACCATATTGGGTAAGGGACAGCTCTCGCACCAGGGTTGGTGTCAATTTGCTTCAATTCAGGATTTTTTTTTAAATGAAAATGGAATTGAATACATCCCTGTCTCTTTTACAGAAACACTGTCTTTTATTTTTTCTCTTCCTTCTGTCTCAGTGTACAGTGCCTTCAGAAAGTATTCATACCCCTTGACTTATTCCACATTCCACATTATAGCCTGAATTCAAAATGGATTAAATAAAATAAAAATGACACCCATCTACATACAATGCCCCATAATGACAAAGTGAAAAAAAATGTATATATTTTTGAAAATTGATTAATAGAGAAATACCTAATTTACATATTAAAATCACCTTTGGCAGTGATTACAGCTGTGAGTCTTTCTGGGTAAGTCTCTAAGAGCTTTCCACTCCCGGATTGTACAATATTTGCATATTATTATTTTTAAATTCTTCAGGCTCTCTCAAGTTGGTCATTGATCATTGCTAGAAAGCCATTTTCAAATCTTGCCATAGATTTTCAAGCTGATTTAAGTCAAAACTGTAACTAAGCCACTCAGGAACATTCAATGTTGTCTTTCTTGGTAAGCAACTCCATTATATTTGGCCTTGTGTTTTAGGTTATTGTCCTGCTGAAGTGTCTGAAGTGTCTCAGTGTCTGTTGGAAAGCACACTGAACCAGGTTTTCCTCTAGGATTTTTCCTGTGCTTAGCTCTATTCCATTTATTTTTATCCCCCCCAAAAACCCTAGTTCTTGTCGATGATAAGTATACCCATAACATGATGCAGCCACCAGCATGCTTGAAAATATGATGTTGTGTTGGATTTGCCCCAAATTAATCTTTTGTATTCAGGACATAAAGTTAATTTCTTTGGCACATTTTTTTGCAGTTTTACTTTAGTGCCTTATTGCAAATAGGATGCACGTTTTGGAATATTTTTATTCTGTACAGGCTTCATTCTTTTCCTTCAGTCATTTAAGTTGGTATTGTGGAGTAACTATAATGTTGTTGATCCATCCTCAGTTTTCTCCTATCACAGCCATTAAACTGTAACTGTTTTAATGTCACCATTGGCCTCATGGTGAAATCCCTGAGCGGTTTCCTTACTCTCCGGCAGCTAAGGTAGGAAGGACGCCTGTATCTTTGCAGTGACTGTGTGTATTGATATACCATCCAAAGTGTAATTAATAACTTCACCATGCTCAAATCTGTCTTTGAATCTGTCTTTGAAATTCACTGCTCAACTGTGGGACCTTAAAATGATCTGTATGTGTTGGGTACAGAGATGAGGTAGCCATTCAAAAATCATGCTAAACACTATTATTGTAGAGCGTGAGTCCATGCAACTTATTATGTGACTTGTTAAGCACATTTTTACTCCTCAACTTCAATTTTTTTCTAAGAAACATAATTCCACTTTGACATTATGGGGTATTGTTTGTAGGCCGGAGATTTAAAAAAAAATCTAAATTTCATACATTTTAATTTCAGATTGTAACACAAAGGTGGAAAAAATACTTTAAAATGACTTGTCCTGTCCTGTCTTACTTTTCTTCAGCTCCCCCCAAGGTCTCAGAGATTCAGCTCACAGAGGCAGGTGATGACTCCGGTAAGATGAACTCAAGTTCATTTTAAATACAAATGAAAGTACACTGCATATCTGTCACAGTATCCACAGAAAATGGTGCCCCTCCTCGGCCGGGCGGCGCTCGGCGGTCGCCGTCGCCGGTCTACTAGCTGCCACCGATCTATGTTCTGTGTTCGTTGTGTTTTGTCTGTTTAAGTCCGCACCTGTTTCCGTTTCTGTAATTAGTAGGGGGGGTATTTAGTTTCTTCCTTGTGGTTTGTGTTTTGTGCGGGATTGTTTATTCGTCAGCGGGCAGGTCTGTGAACGTTTTGTGTTTTTTGCACATTTTTCCCCAGCGGATTCTCGCTAGAGGAATGTTATATTTGCCGGGCTGCGCCCCGTGCGTATCTTTGTTTTCTCGGGGTTAACTGTGTTCCCGTGTGGTCTCTGGGCACACCCTATGCCCTTTTGTTACGCCGAGTGGTTTTTTGGGTGAAATAAATATACCGTTCTACGGCACAACTGGACAACGTCTCCTGCGTTTGACTCTGCCTTTTCCTCCTGCCTTACGGAATTGTGACAATATCAGGATTGGAGTCAATTCCATTTCAACTTGACGAATCGCGTATTTAACAGTCTTGTATAATATAGCAGACATTTTTATCCAAAACGACTTACAATACAGTCCGTGAATTTTTGTTTTGTTTTTTGATTCCTGTGGTAATTAAACACACAACCTTGGCTCTGCCAGTGCTGCACTGTTACCAACTGACCCACACAAGTCTATTCGCTGCATGTCTCTTTCCACTCTCTCCTCCAGGTGTGGTCACCCTGACCACCCAGGCCTCGTGCTTCCATCCAGACATCATCACCTTCCGTTGGTTCTGCCAGGGGGGCGAACTGAGCCCCGTGGCTTCCCAGGCCCTGTCTGCCCCACGGCCCGACACCCAGGGCTTCTTCTCGGCCATGAGCCAGTGCAAGCTGCCCCGCGCCGAGCTGGAGCACGGCGGCACCAAGGTGTGGGTGAGCGTCCATCACATCGCCCTCAAGCACCCCGTCACCCGCGAGACCCGAGGTGAGAGGAAGGTGGTGTTTGTGAGGGTTAAAGGTGTATTATTTGTTAACTTACCTTAAATATAGTTTATGGAAAAGGAGAGACTGCAATCCAAGCTTTGGTTTTATTTACCTACGAGTCCACAGACTGCTTTTAGGCTAAGGAAACAAATACATAATTTCATAATTTGGGTCAACTACCCCTTTAAGGGAGGAGGGGCAGGAGTATTGACATATTTAGTGTCTTTTTCCACAGAAGTTTCATAAATGTAACATAAATAGGTGTGAGGAATGACCAATGTTCCCTCTAAACTGTTGCGCAGCTCCCTTGGACTGCCACCCAGAAATAGACCTATCAGCCCACAGAGGGGAAGCATGAGATTGCAATTCACTCAACTTTCTAGAGCTGTGGTCACTAGGCATTCCTAGTCAATCTGCGAACATTCCTGTAAAAAAAAAAAAAAAACTACGATAAAACCTTGTGTTCCTATTTTCTTTTTTTTTTCTCTCGGGCTGTTGGTGGTAGGTGCACCCAATTCAGCTGCACTGCAGCACCGGGTAGGTGAGCTGTTGCCATTTTGAACCATTTCATTTGTCTGAAGGTATGAACTCTACCTTCCCAGCAGGCCCAGAGAGCAAATCAACTGCACTACAGGCCTACCGCTGACCAATCGGATGGCTCAGATGACCTGTCTGCAGTAAGGTAGCAGGCATAAAAGAAAGCTACAGCAAAGTTGATACTGTGAGATTTCAAATCATTTAAAACCATGACTAGAGAGACTGTCAACGAATACAGCAAAGAGATGCAGTTTTTAATTGGAATTCAACACTTTTATAAGCCATAAAATGCGCTTTCTTCCTATTTCCTCTCAGCGCTACAACAAGTACTGCAGCAGTAACATGCTGACCACACCCACGAGCATTGCAAAATAAATGTACACATGCATGTTATTCAATCATTTCATCCAAACTGCTAGCGCGCATTTTGATTTTGTCCATTCACACCAGACGCGATCAGGACATGCAGGTTGAAATATCAAAACGAACTCTGAACCAAATATATTAATTTGTTGACATACATGGCAATTTAGCTAGCAAGCTTGCTGTTGCTAGCTAATTTGTCCTGGGATGTAAACATTGGGTTCTTATTTTACCTGAAATGCACAAGGTCCTCTACTCTGACAATTAATTCACAGGTGAAAGGGTAAACCAAGTTTGTTTCTAGTAATCTCTCCTCCTTCAGTCGTCTTCTTCTTTGGATTTTTTTATGGCGGTTGGCAATCAACTTTAAGGTGCATTACCGCTAGTAACTGGACTGGAGTGTGGACCTCAGTTCATCTGTCAATCACCCACGTGGGTATATGCTCCTAAAAACCAATAAGGAGATGGGAGAGGCAGGACTTGAAGCGCGTCAAGCTTCAAAATAGAACCAAGTTCTATTTTAGCACCTGGCTATGCAGATGCTCGTTTACACACGCAAGCAGTTTGGATTAAATGATTGAATAACATGTATGTGTACATACATTTTCCAATGCTCGCAAACGTAATGCGAGCATTGTGGTCAGTTACACGTTTCGACCTTTCCCCAAATTAATATAAACTCAGCAAAAAAAGAAACGTTCCTTTTTCAGGACCCTATCTTTCAAAGATAATTAGCAAAAATCCAAATAACTTCACAGATCTTCATTGTAAAATCTTCACTGTTTCCCATGCTTGTTCAATGAACAATAAACAATTAATGAACATGCACCTGTGGAACAGTCGTTAAGACACTAACAGCTTAGACGGTAGACAATTAAGGTCACATTTATGAAAGTTTAGGACACTAAAGAGGCCTTTTTACTGACTCTGAAAAACACCAAAAGAAAAATGCCCAGGGTCCCTGCTCATCTGAGTGAACATGCCTTAGGCATGCTGCAAGGAGGCATGAGGACTGCAGATGTGGCCAGGGCAATACATTTCAATGTCCGTACTGTGAGACGCTTAAGACAATGCTACAGGGAGACAGGATGGACAGCTGATCGTCCTCGCAGTGGCAGATCGCGTGTAACAACACCTGCACAGGATCGGTACATCCGAACATCACACCTGCGGGACAGGTACAGGATGGCAACAACAACTGCCCGAGATACACCAGGAACGCACAATCCCTCCATCAGTGCTCAGACTGTCTGCAGTAGGCTGAGAGAGGCTGGACTGAGTGAGGGCTTGTAGGCCTGTTGTAAGGCAGGTCCTCACCAGACATCACCAGCAACGTCGCCTATGGGCACAAACCCACCGTCGCTGGACCAGACAGGACTGGCAAAAAGTGCTCTTCACTGACGAATCGCAGTTTTGTCTCACCAGGCGTGATGGTCAGATTCGCATTTATCGTCAAAGGAATGAGTGTTACACCGAGGCCAGCACTCTGGAGCGGGATTGATTTGAAGGTGGAGGATCCGTCATGGTCTGGGGCAGTGTGTCACAGCATCATCGGACTGAGCTTGTTGTCATTACAGGCAATCTCAACGCTGTGCGTTACAGGGAAGACATCCTCCTCCCTCATGTGGTACCCTTCCTGCAGGCTCATCCTGACATGACCCTCCAGCATGACAATGCCACCAGCCATACTACTCGTTCAGTGTTCTGCCATGGCCAGCGAAGAGCCCGGATCTCAATTCCATTGAGCATGTCTGGGACCTGTTGGATTTAGGGCTAGGGCCAGGGCCATTCCCCCCAGAAATGTCCAGGAACTTGCAGGTGCCTTGGTGGAAGAGTGGGGTAACATCTCACAGCAAGAACTGGAAAATCTGTTGCAGTCCATGAGGAGGAGATGCACTGCAGTACGTAATGCAACTGGTGGCCACACCAGATACTGACTGCTACTTTTGATTTTGACCCCCCCCCCCCTTTGTTTAGGGAAGTATTATTCAATTTCTGTTAGTCACATGTCTGTGGAACTTATTCAGTTTATGTATCAGTTGTTGAATCTTGTTATGTTAATACAAATATTTACACATGTTAAGTTTGCTGAAAATAAACGCAGTTGACAGTGAGAGGACGTTTCCTTTTTTGGTGAGTTTAGTTAGTTCAGAGTTTGTTTTGATAATTCAACCTACGTGTCCTGATCGCATCTTGTGTGGAGGGACAAAATCAACATGCACGCTGTGGTGGAAAAAGTACTCAATTTTCATACTTGAGTAAAAGTAAAGATGCCTTAATAGAAAATGACTCAAGTGAAAGTTACCCAGTAAATAAATAAAAATAAAAAGCTAATTTTTGAAATGTATGCTCACTCAGCTGTGCTTCACAAGTAATACAACAACGGATCTATTACCGGTGTGATCATATACAGTGCATTCGGAAAGTATTCAGAACCCTTGACTATTTCCAAATTTTGGATTCTGAAATGTATAAAATAAGCAATTTTCCTCATCAATCTACACACAATACCTAATAATGACAAAGCGAAAACAGGTTTTTAGAAATGTTTGCAAATTTATTACAAATAGAAAACAGAAATACCTTACTTATATAAGTATTCAGACCCTTTGCTATGAGACTCGAAATTGAGCTCAGGTGCATCCTGTTTCCATTGATCATCCTTGAGATGTTTCTACAACTTGATTGGAGTGTACCTGTGGTAAATTCAATTGATTGGACATGATTTGGAAAGGCACACACCTCTCTATAAAAGGTCCCACAGTTGACAGTGCACATCAGATCAAAAACCAAGCCATGAGGTCAAAGGAATTGTCTGTAGAGCTCCAAGACAGAATTGTGTCGAGGCACATATTTGGGGAAGGCTACCAAAAAATGTCTGCAGCAATAAAGGTCCCCAAGAACACAGTGGCCTCCAGCATTTTTAAATGGAAGAAGTTGGGAACCACCAAGAATCTTCCTAGAGCTAGTGATAATGCACCTTCCTGAGCAATCAGGGGAGAAGGGCCTTGGTCAGGGAGGTGGCCAAGAACCCGATGGTCACTCTTAGAGAGATCCTGAGTTCCTCTGTGGAGATGGGAGAACCTTCCAGAAGGACAACCTTCTCTGCAGCACTCCACCAATCAGGCCTTTTATGGTAAAGTGGCCAGACGGAAGCCACTGCTCAGTAAAAGGCACATTGCCAAAAGGCACCTAAAGGACTCTCAGACCATGAGAAACAAGATTCTCTGGTCTGATGAAACTCTTTGGCCTGAATGCCAAGAGTCACATCTGGAGGAAACCTGGCACCATCCCTACGGTTAAGCATGGTGGTGGCAGCATCATGCTGTTGGGATGTTTTTCAGCGGCAGGGACTGGGAGACTAGTCAGGATTGAGAGAAAAATGAATGGAGCATAGTACAGAGAGATCCTTTATGAAAACCTGCTCCAGAGCGCTCAGGACCTCAGACTGGGATGAAGGTTCACCTTCCAAAAGGACAGCAACCCTAAGCACACAGCCAAGAAAACACAGAAGTGGCTTCGGGATAAGTCTCTGAATGTCCTTGAACCCGATCAAACATCTCTGGAGAGACCTGAAAATAGCTGTGTACAGACACTCCCCATCCAACCTGACAGAGCTTGAGAGAATCTGCAGAGAAGAATGGGAGAAACTCCCCAAATACAGGTGTGCCAAGCTTGTAGCATCAAATCCAAGAAGACTCAAGGCTGTAATCGCTGCCAAAGGTGCATTTTATTTGACCTCATTTAGCTAGGCAAGTCAGTTATTTACAATGACGACCTACCAAAAGGCAAAAGGCCTCCTGCAGGGACGGGGGCTGGGATTAAAAATAATAATTTAATCAAAATATAGGACAAAACACACATCACAACGAGAGACAACACAAAACTACATAAAGAGATACCTAAGATGTCAATATAGAATGGCAGCAACACATGACAACACAGTATGATAGCAACACAACATGAAAACAACATGGCAGCAACACAACATGGCAGCACTTAACATGGTAGCAGCACAAATCATGGTACAAACATTATTGGGCACAGACAACAGCACAAAGGGCAAGAAGGTAGAGACAACAATACATCACGCAAAGCAGCCACAACTGTCAGTAAGAGTGTCCATGATTGAGTCTTTGAATGAAGAGATAAAACTGTCAAGTTTGAGTGTTTGCTGCAGCTCGTTCCAGTCGCTAGTTGCAGCGAACTGAAAAGACGAGCGACCCAGGGATGTGTGTGCTTTGGGAACCTTTTAACAGAATGTGACTGGCAGAACGGGTGTTGTATGTGGAGGATGAGGGCTGCAGTAGATATGTCAGATAGTGGGGAGTGAGTCCTAAGAGGGTTTTGAAAATAAGCATCAACCAGTGGGTCTTGCGACGGGTATACAGAGATGACCAGTTTACAGAAGAGTATGGAGTGCAGTGATGTGTCCTATAAGGAGCATTGGTGGCAAATCTTATGGCCGAATGGTAAAGAACATCTAGCCGTTCGAGAGCACCTTTACCTGCTGATCTATAAATTACGACTCCGTAATCTAGCATGGGTAGGATGGTCATCTGAATCAGGATTCGTTTGGCAGCTTGGGTGAAAGAGGAGCAATTACGATAGAGGAAACCAAGTCTAGATTTATCTTTAGCCTGCTGCTTTGATATGTGCTGAGAGAAGGACAGTGTACCATCTAGCCATACTCCCAAGTACTTGTATGAGGTGACTACCTCAAGCTTTAAACCCTCAGAGGTAGTAATCACACCTGTATAATGAGGAATTAAGACCAGTCTGAATGAGTGCTGCGTGACCTTTGTTTTGGAGGTGTTCAGAACAAGGTTAAGGGCAGAGAAAGCTTGTTGGACACTAAGAAAGCTTTGTTGTGGAGAATTTAACACAAAATCCGGGGAGGGCCAGCTGAGTATAAGACTGTATCATCTGCATATAAACGGATGAGAGAGAGCTTACTACTGGCTGAGCTATGTTGTTGATGTAAATTGAGAAGAGCGTGGGGCCTAGGATCGAGCCTTGGGGTACACCCTTGGTGACAGGCAGTGGCTGAGACAGCAGATGTTCTGACATTATACACTGCACTCTTTGAGAAAGGTAGTTAGCAAACCAGGCCAAAGACCCCTCAGAGACACCAATACTCCTTAGCCAGCCCACAATAATGGAATGGTCTACCGCGGGTATTCCCAAACTGGGGAATGCTGTCGGGGGTACGCCAAATAAAAATGTGATTCACATTTAAAAAAAAATATATATTATATTTTCCAATGGGGCTATACATTTGGGTGAGGTTTCTTTCTCGCCTGAGTAGCCTCGTTTCACTGCTAAAAATAACATTTTAACCACCTTGTCACGTCCTGACCAGTATAAGGGTTATTTGTTATTGTAGTTTGGTCAGGACGTGGCAGAGGGTATTTTGTTTATGTGGTTCGGGGTGGTGATTTATGTAGTAGGGTGTTTGATTTATTATTTCCGGGTTTTGGTCTATGTTCTATGTTTTGTATTTCTATGTTCTTTCTGGTTTGTTGTATTTAATGTTTAGGTTGATGTGGGGTTGGACTCTCAATTGGAGGCAGGTGCTTTCTCGTTGCCTCTGATTGAGAGTCCTATATATGGGTAATTGTTTGGTTTGGTGTTGTGGGAGATTGTTTCTTGTTTTGCCTGTGTGAGCCTTACAAGACTGTTTTGTTGTTTGTGTGTTCTTTGTTTTGTTGTTTTTGGTGGTCTCTTCATTTAAAATAAATGATAAGATGAGCATCCACATTCCTGCTGCGTTTTGGTCCTCCATTCCAGACGACAACCGTTACACACCTAGTGTTCAGCGAAAAAAAACACAATGTGAAATACAGGTAGCCTAGTCAAATAATTAACATCCAATCACATTAACCGTTACACTCTCGCGGGAATTCCACTAACGGTCCGTATATAGCTAAACGTAGCTTCTGCTCATTCCGTTTGTCGAAAATGGATAAATGGTTAAAAAGAAGTAAGGCCCGCGTCCATAGAGACACATACCAGCTCTACTGGTAGTATTGCTACTACCAGCAGTACTACAACTGCACCTGTTGACGACACAAGTTGTTCTGCTTCCACGAGCACATCCAATACTAGCATCAGTAATTCTACATTTGTTGTCAGCCTAGCTAGCATAGACACTGACAGTTGTGAATCTGATGCAGCCAAAGAGCTACTACCCCCTTACCCGGGAAAGCACCAAACAACAGACAGGGACGTTGGACCATCGAAGAGGTGCAAATGTTATTAGAACTACATTGATTTGGGGATCACTTATATTGGGAGTAGTGCCTTTCCTCAGCCAGAGTGTGTTATATGTGCAAAAGTACTATCTCACAACTCGATGAAACCTTCACTCTTGCGCAGACATTTAGAAATAAAACATGCCAATTTGAAAAATAAGCCACAGGAGTTGTTTGAGCGAGAATTAAGACTACTTTCGAGTAGTAAGACATGTGTAAAAGCAACAGATACCATTAATAAGAAGGGCTAGATGCGTTTTGTATGATGAGCTACCGAGTGGCTAGGACTGGCAAGACTCATACTATTGCGGAGGTCTTAATTCTTCCTACTGCCGTGGATATGGCTGGGACAATGCTGGGGGAAAAGGCCCAAAAAACTATACAGACAATATCTTCATCAAACAACACTGTTTCATGACGCATCAGTGACATGGCAGGAGATGTTTTGAAACAATTACTTGTGTATTTTCTGCACTATGGAATGATATGGGCAGCGACCATGTAACGCTTTTACAACATACAGAAGTGCGCTGGTTATCAAGAGGCAAAGTATTGACACTTTTTTTTAAATTGAGAGATGAGCTTAAAGTTTTCTTTACTGACCATCCTTTTCACTTGTCTGACTGCTTGCATGATGACGGGTTTCTCACACGACTGGCCTATCTAGGTGATGTTTTTTTCTCACCTGAATGTTCTGAATCTAGGTTTACAGGGACTCTCCGCAACTACAGTTGAAGCCAGAAGTTTACATACACTTAGGTTGGAGTCATTAAAACTAATTTTTCAACCACTCCACAAATGTCTTGTTTACAAACTACAGTTTTGGCAAGTCGGTTAGAACATCTACTTTGTGCATGACACAAGTCATTTTTCCAACAATTGTTTACAGACAGATTATTTCACTTATAATTCACTGTATCACAATTCTAGTGGGTCAGAAGTTCACATACACTATGTTGACTGTGCCTTTAAACAGCTTGGAAAATTCCAGAAAATGATGTCATGGATTTAGAAGCTTCTGATAGGCTAATTTACATAATTTGAGTCAACTGGAGGTGTACCTGTGGATGTATTTCAAGGCCTACCTTCAAACTCAGTGCCTCTTTGCTTGACATCATGGGAAAATGAAAAGAAATCAGCCGAGACCTCAGAAGAAAATCCACCTCCACTCTGGTTCATCCTTGGGTGCAATTTCCAAATGCCTGAAGGTACCATGTTCATCTATACAAATAGTACGCAAGTATAAACACAATGGGACCACGCAGCCGTCATACCGCTTAGGAAGGAGACGCGTTCTGTATCATAGAGATGAACGTACTTTGGTGCGAAAAGTGCAAATCAATCCCAGAACAACAGCAAAGGACCTTGTGAAGATGCTGGAGGAAACAGGCACAAAAGTATCTATATCCACAGTAAAACGAGTCCTATATCGACATTAATCTTAAAGGCCGCTCTGCAAGGAATAAGCCACTGCTCCTAAACCGCCATAAAAAAGCTGGACTACGGTTTGCAACTGCACATGGGGACAAAGATCGTACTTTTTGGAGAAATGTCAGATGAAATGTCCGATGGAAACAAAAATAGAACTGTTTGGTCATAATGACCATGGTTATGTTTGGAGGAAAAAGGGTCGCGTCTTGCAAGCCGAAGAACACCATCCCAACCGTGAAGCACAGGGGTGGCAGCATCATGTTGTGGGGGTGCTTTGCTGCAGGAGGGACTGGTGCACTTCACAAAATAGAGCAGAAATCAGTGAAACAGATATCAGAGCACAAGTCAAAATTGGGGCTAGTAACAGTAGATGGCCCAGGGTGTACATGCACATTTCCAGATATCATCAACAGTAATACAATCAAGGCACGGCAGAGGACAGGGAGAGCTCTGCAGTGCTGATTTATGACATTTGAATGTGCATTAGATGGAAACAAGATCATATTATACAGCAATTTCATCAGGCAACATGTATACAAAGCCGGTGAGAGGTGGTTAGAATAGGATGGGAGGCCAAGAGTTTGTGTAACCAATAGAGAGTCAGAGTCCCGAGTGTGGGAACAAACAGTCTGTCCCACGGTTGGGTAAACAAGAAAGTTCATAGTC
This sequence comes from Salmo salar, assembly GCF_965601325.2. Taxonomy (NCBI): domain Eukaryota; kingdom Metazoa; phylum Chordata; class Actinopteri; order Salmoniformes; family Salmonidae; genus Salmo; species Salmo salar. Next base: position 68,885,150 of record NC_138309.1, on the reverse strand, counting down.
AACAAAGCATGCAGGAGTCATGAGGCAAATAGCAAAATGCACAAGAGAAGAAATATAACGACTTGGGGCTAGCCATTGTAAGTTCAGAGTCACCCTAACAGTGCCTGTGTGTTGGAGGCGAGAGAAAGCTCGGGAGAGAGGGTGGAGTGTGGTGGGGGTACCTGTACCAGACAGGGGGAGACAGGCCAGGGCAGACTGTGAACAGATCGCCAGGTGGAATCCAAGCAGCAGTGCAGCAGGCAACGGGAGTAGGTGTCACACCCACTTGGGAGAAGCTTTTTTCTGGAGGCAGATTTCTTGTAGAAAATGCCATTAGATGGTCTCTGAACGGCAGGAGGGGGCTTCAAGGCCTCTGGATTTGGGTGGGGTAGCCTGCCATTTGTCGGGCTCAAAGGCCCTCTCACTTCACACGTCAGTGCTAATTGAAATTGTATCTGGTCTGTCTGGTCTGTCTCAGTTCCAGGTTAGATGGTAGCTTGGTAGTATTAATCCTTCCAGGTAATTTTGTCCAAACTTAGGTTGTAGGTTTGAAGTTTTGATCTGGAGTGAAGGTTATGCTGTGGAGGGTAGTGTCCTGTATATGTCCCTACCAAAAACCAAAGTTGATCTAACTCCAAATCTATCTTTTTGTAAAAAACATGTTGAAAAACGTGAGAGCTCACATGCAGCTGTTTCTCTCTCCCTCTCCGAAAATTGGATAATGTTGCATCGGCTTACGTTTTTTGAGTCATGTAAAAAAAAAAATCTGATCTTGGCTTGCATTTTGACTCAAAGTGATCTTGACTCAGAAAAGGTTGGTGAACACTGTTCTAGAGTGTTTCCTGTTAACACTATCAACGTTTCCCTATACTGTGACAATTGGGATCGAATCAGTGCAATTTTAGCCACTTTCAATGCAACATACCGAAACAAAACGAACTACGCAAGAGATTTTGTTGTCGGCAGAACGCATCGGAGTAGGATTCTATTGCATTGATACACTACTCAGCCCAGACAAGTTTACACAGACCGGTGGCATAAACAATCAAAGCTGCAGTAGGCAGCTAGACCATACAAATAGACCATTTCCATATGTGACTCATCACCTGGATTCGGTCTTATGTAGCAACATTTGAATTTCTGTTTTTTACATTGGATAAAAGTAGAGACTCAGAGCTACAAAATGGTATATCATACACTGCATTTGAGGAAACAATGGGAAAGTAATTCTGCTTTGAAAGTTGATCAACTTGTAAACTCACTTTTGAGAGAACCGTCTTTCAATGTTTTGGTACTACTATTGGAGAGGCCTTTGTCAAAATAAATTTTATTGGTCACTACAAATGGTTAGTAGATGTTAATGCGAGTGTAGCAAAATGCTTGTGCTTCTAGTTCCGACAGTGCAGTAATATCTAACAAGTAATCTAACAAATTCACAACAACTACCTTATACACACAAATATAAAGGGATGAATAAGAATATGTACATATAAATATATGGATGAGCGATGGCCGTGCGGCATAGGCAAGATGCAGTAGATGGTATAGAATACAGTATAATCATATGAGATGAGTAATGTAGGCTATGTAGACATTATTAAAGTGCCATTATTTAAAGTGACTAGTGATACCTTTTATTAAATCCATTTATAAAAATAGATTTAAAAAAAGAAATATTTCACCTTTATTTTTTATTTATTTTATTTCACCTTTATTTAACCAGGTAGGCAAGTTGAGAACAAGTTCTCATTTACAATTGCGACCTGGCCAAGATAAAGCAAAGCAGTTCGACAACATACAACAACACAGAGTTACACATGGAGTAAAACAAACATACAGTCAATCATACAGTAGAAAAATAAGTCTATATACAATATGAGCAAATGAGGTGAGATAAGGGAGGTAAAGGCAAAAAAAGGCCATGGTGGCAAAGTAAATACAATATAGCAAGTAAAAACACTGGAATGGTAGATTTGTAGCAGAAGAAAGTGCAAAGTAGAAATAGAAATAATGGGGTGCAAAGGAGCAAAATAAATACAATAAATAAATAAATACAGTAGGGGAAGGGGTAGTTGTTTGGGCTAAATTATAGATGGGCTATGTACAGGTGCAGTGATCTGTGAGCTGCTCTGACAGCTGGTGCTTAAAGCTAGTGAGGGAGATAAGTGTTTCTAGTTTCAGAGATTTTTGTAGTTCATTCCAGTCATTGGCAGCAGAGAACTGGAAGGAGAGACGGCCAAAGGAGGAATTGGCTTTTAACCAGGTAGGCTAGTTGAGAACAAGTTCTCACTTACAACTTCGACCTGGCCAAGATAAAGCAAAGAATTTCGACACATACAACAACATAGAGTTACACATGGAATAAACAAACATACAGTCAATAATACAGTAGAATTTTTTTTTAAAGTCTATATACAGTGTGTGCAAATGAGGTAAGGCAATAAATAGGCCATGGTGGCGAATTAATTACCATATAGCAATTAAACACTGGAATGGTAGATGTGCAGAAGATGAATGTGCAAGTAGAGATACTAGGGTGCAAAGGAGCAAGCTAAATAAATAAATACAGAATGGGGATGAGGTAGTTGGATGGGCTATTTACAGATGGGCTATGCACAGGTGCAGTGATCTGACAGCTGGTGCTTAAAGCTCGTGAGGGAGATATGAGTCTCCAGCTTCAGGGATTTTTGCAGTTCGTTCCAGTCATTGGCAGCAAATAACTGGAAGGAAAGGCGGCCAAAGGAGGAATTAGCTTTGGGGGTGACCAGTGAGATATACCTGCTGGAGCGTGTGCTACTGGTGGGTGCTGCTATGGTGACCAGTGAGCTGAAATAAGGTGGGGCTTAACTTCTCTAGGGCCAGTGGGACAATTTCGTCCCACCTACGTAACAGCCAGTGGAATCCCGTGGCGCGTTATTCAAATACCTTAGAAATGCTATTACTTCAATTTCTCAAACATATGACTATTTTACACCATTTTAAAGACAAGACTCTCGTTAATCTAACCACACTGTCCGATTTCAAAAAGGCTTTACAACGAAAGCAAAACATTAGATTATGTCAGCAGAGTACCCAGCCAGAAATAATTAGACACCCATTTTTCAAGCTAGCATATAATGTCACATAAACCCAAACCACAGCTAAATGCAGCACTAACCTTTGATGATCTTCATCAGATGACAATCTTAGGACATTATGTTATACAATACATGCATGTTTTGTTCAATCAAGTTCATATTTATATCAAAAACCAGCTTTTTACATTAGCATGTGACGTTCAGAACTAGCATACCCCCCGCAAACTTCCGGTGAATTTACTAAATTACTCACGATAAACGTTCACAAAAAACATAACAATTATTTTAAGAATTATAGATACAGAACTCCTCTATGCACTCGCTATGTCCGATTTTAAAATAGCTTTTCGGTGAAAGCACATTTTGCAATATTCTAAGTAGATAGCCCGGCATCACAGGGCTAGCTATTTAGACACCCACCAAGTTTAGCCCTCACCAAAGTCAGATTTACTATAAGAAAAATGTTATTACCTTTGCTGTTCTTCGTCAGAATGCACTCCCAGGACTTCTACTTCAATAACAAATGTTGGTTTGGTTCAAAATAATCCATAGTTATATCCAAATAGCGGCGTTTTGTTCGTGCGTTCAAGACACTATCCGAAAGGGTAAAGAAGGGTGACGCACCCGACGCGTTTCGTGACAAAAAAATTCTAAATATTCCATTACCGTACTTCGAAGCATGTAAACCGCTGTTTAAAATCAATTTTTATGCCATTTTTCTCGTAAAAAAGCGATAATATTCCGACCGGGAATCTGTGTTTTAGTACAGAGAGAAAATAAAAACATGGGGTCGCCTCGTGCACGCACCTCAGTCTCATTGTCCTCTGAATGACCACTTACCAAAGGCGCTAATGTTTTTCAGCCAGGGGCTGGAATTACATCATTCAGCTTTTTCCCGGGTTCTGAGAGCCTATGGGAGCCGTAGGAAGTGTCACGTTACAGCAAAGATCCTCAGTTTTCAATAAAGAGAGTCAAGAAGAACAAGAACTTGTCAGACAGGCCACTTCCTGTAAGGAATCTTCTCAGGTTTTTGCCTGCCATATGAGTTCTGTTATACTCACAGACACCATTCAAACAGTTTTAGAAACTTTAGGGTGTTTTCTATCCAAAGCCAATAATTATATGCATATTCTAGTTTCTGGGCAGTAGTAATAACCAGATTAAATCGGGTACATTTTTTATCCGGCCGTGTAAATACTGCCCCCTAGCCCTAACAGGTTAACCTAGCAAAGACTTGTAGATGAGCTGGAGCCAGTGGGTTTGGCGACGAGTATGAAGCGAGGGCCAGCCAACGAGAGTGTACAGGTCGCAGTGTTGGGTAGTATATGGTGCTTTGGTGACAAAACGGATGGCACTGTGATAGACTGCATCCAGTTTGTAGAGTGTTGGAGGCTATTTTGTAAATGACATCGCCAAAGATGAGGATCGGTAGGATAGTCAGTTTTACAAGGATATGTTTGGCAGCATGAGTGAAGGATGCTTTGTTGCGAAATACGAATCCGATTCTAGATTTCATTTTGGATTAGAGATTCTGAAGGAGAGTTTACAGTCTAACCAGACACCTAGGTATTTGTAGTTGTCCACATATTCTAAGTCACAACCGTCCAGAGTAGTGATGCTGACATATGGGCAGGTGCGGGCAACGATCAGTTGAAGAGCATGCATTTAGTTTTATTTGCATTTAAGAGCAGTTGGAGGCCATGGAAGGAGAGTTGTATGGTATTGAAGCTCGTCTGGAGGTTAGTTAACACAGTGTCCAAAGAAGGGCCAGAGGTATACAGAATGGTGTCGTCGACGTAGAGGTGAATCAGAGAATCACCAGCAGCAAGAGCGACATCATTGATGTATACAGAGAAGAGAGTCGGCCCGAGAATTTAACCCTGTGGCACCCCCATAGAGACTGCCAGAGGTCTGGACAACAGGCCCTCCGATTTGACACACTGAACTCTATCAGAGAAGGTATTGGTGAACCAGGCGAGGCAATCATTTGAGAAACCAATGCTGTTGAGTCTGCCAATAAGAATGTGGTGATTGACAGAGTCGAAAGCCTTGGCCAGGTCGATGAATACGGCTGCACAGTAATGTCTCTTATCGATGGCGGTTATGATATCGTTTAGGACCTTGAGCGTGGCTGAGGTGCACCCATGACCAGCTCTGAAACCAGATTGAATAGCAGAGAAGGTACGGTGGGATTCGAAATGGTCGGTGATCTGTTTGTTAAGTTGGCTTTCGAAGGCCTTAGAAAGGCTGGGTAAGATAGACATAGGTCTGTAACAGTTTGGGTCTAGAGTGTCTCCCCCTTTGAAGAGGGGGATGACCACGGCAGCTTTCCAATCTTTGGGAATCTCAGACGATACGAAAGAGAGGTTGAACAGGCTAGTAATAGGGGTTGCAACAATTTCGGCAGATAATTTTAGAAAGATAGGGTCCAGATTGTCTAGCCCGGCTGATATGTAGGGGTCCAGATTTAGCAGCTCTTTCAGAACATCAGCTATCTGGATTTGGGTGAAGGAGAAATGGGGGGGCTTGGGCGAGTTGCTGTGGGGGGTGCAGGGCTGTTGACCGGGGAAGGGGTAGCCAGGTGGAAGGCATAGACAGCCATGGAAAAATGCTTATTGAAATTCTCAATTACAGTGGATTTATCGGTGGTGACAGTGGTTCCTATCCTCGGTACAGTGGGCAGCTGGGATGAGGTGCTCTTATTCTTCATGGACTTTACAGTGTCCCAGAACTTTTTGGAGTTTGTGCTACAGGATGCAAATTTCTGCTTGAAAAACCTAGCCTTAGCTTTCCTAACTGCCTGTGTATATTGGTTCCTAACTTCCCTGAAAAGTTGCATATCACGGGGGCTATTCGATGCTAATGCAGAACACCACAGGATGTTTTTGTGCTGGTCAAGGGCAGTCAGGTCTAGAGACAAACAAGAGCAATATCTGTTCCTGGTTCAAATTTTTTTGAAAGTGGCACGTTTATTTAAGATGGTGAGGAAGGCACTTTTAAAGAATCACCAGGCATCCTCTACTGACGGGATGAGGTCAATATCCTTCCAGGATACCCGGGCCAGGTCGATTAGAAAGGCCTGCTCGCTGAAGTGTTTTAGGGAGTGTTTGACAGTGATGAGGGGTGGTCGTTTGACCGCAGACACATTACGGATGCAGGCAATGAGGCAGTGATCGCTGAGATCTTGATTGAAAACAGCAGAGGTGTATTTGGAGGGCAAGTTGGTTAGGATGATATCTATGAGGGTGCCCGTGTTTACGAATTTGGGGTTGTACCTGGTGGGTTCATTGATAATTTGTGTGAGATTGACGGCATCAAGCTTAGATTGTAGGATTGCCGGGGTGTTAAGCATGTCCCAGTTTAGGTCTCCTAGCAGCACGAGCTTTGAAGATAGATGGGGGGCAATCAATTCACATATGGTGTCCAGGGCACAGCTGGGGGCAGAGGGTGGTCTATAGCAAGTGGCAATGGTGAGAGACTTGTTTCTGGAAAGGTGGATTTTTAGAAGTAGAAGCTCGAATTGTTTCGTTACAGACCTGGATAGTATGACAGAACTTTGCAGGCTATCTCTGCAGTAGATTACAACTCCGCCCCCCTTTGGCAGTTCTATCTTGTCGGAAAATGTTATAGTTAGGTATGGAAATTTCAGGGTTTTTGGTGGTCTTCCTAAGCCAGGATTCAGACATGGCTAGGACATCCGGGTTGGCAGAGTGTGCTAAAGCAGTGAATAAAACAAACTTAGGGAGGAGGCTTCTAATGTTAAAATGCATGAAACCAAGGCTTTTACTGTTATTGAAGTCAACAAATGAGAGCACCTGGGGAATAGGAGTGGAGCTAGGCACTGCAGGGCCTGGATTAACCTCTGTCACCAGAGGAACAGAGGAGGAGTAGAATAAGGGTACGGCTAAAGGCAATAACAATTGGTTGTCTAGTACGTTTGGAACAGAGTGTAAAAGGAGCAGGTTTCTGGGTGCGATAGAATAGATTCAAGGCATAATGTACAGACAAAGATATGGTAGGATGTGAATACAGTGGAGGTAAACCTAGGCATTGAGTGATGGTGAGAGAGATATTGTCTCTAGAAACATCATTTAAACCAGGTGATGTCACCGCGTGTGTGGGGGGTGGAACTAAAGGGTTGGCTAAGGCATATTGAGCGGGACTGGAGGCTATACAGTGAAATAAGACAATCACTAACCAGAACAGCAATGGACAAGACATATTGACATTAGGTAGAGGCATGCGTAGCCGAGTGATCATAGGGGCCCAGTGAGTAGTGAATCTGGCTGGAGACACGGCGATTCAGACAGCTAAGTTGCTGAGGCTAGCAAGCTAGCAGAAGGGCCTTAAAGGGACGTCGCGACGGAAGATGTCTGTTAAAGCCTCCTCGTGTGGAGCTTCTTCATCAGTTGTGATGGATTAGTAGGGTTCCGTGTGGTAAAGGGGTCCAGTCCAATTGGCAAAATAGGTATAGTGGCCCAAAAATTCAGCTAACAGTCCGATATGCTCTAGACAGCTAGCGGGCCGCAGCTAGCAGGCTTGCAGATGGGCATTCAGTTGACATCGCGACGGAGGGGCCAGTTGAATAACCCCCTCGGGCAGATTACGTGGGTAGTCCAGTCGTGAAGGATCGGCGGGGCTTTGTACCGGCAGTAAAAGGGGTCAAGGTATAGGTATTGTAGCCCAGGAGTGGCTGATAGGCCCCTTCAGCTAGTCGGGAGATGGGCCTAGCATGGGCTAGCTCCAGGCTAATTGGTGCTTGCTTCGGGACAGAGACGTTAGCTGCAATCCGAGTGTCTACTCCTGGCTATCTAGCTGCGACGATCCAGGTGAAAAGCTTCAGAGCTTGCGGTAGGAATCGGGGATATAGAGAGAAAATAGGTCCAGTATGCTCTGGTTTGAATCGCATTGTGCAAACTGGCGAGGGTTTTCCGAGCTAAACGTTAGCTGATGACCGCTAGCAGTGGTTAGCTGACTACTAGCAAGTTAGCTGGTTAGTTAGCTGGCTAGCTGCTGTTGGGGGTTCCGATTCAGAAGTAAAGAAAAATACTTTAGAAAAAAGCAGATACACACCACATTGGGTGAGGCGGGTTGCAGGAGAGTATTTTGATGTTGAGGTTTAGAAAAATCTAAAAAGATATGCGAAGAAAAAATATATAAAAGATATATACATGGGACACGACAAATATGTCTGACTGCTACGCCATCTTGGTTATAATGTATTAAAGTGCCAAAAGATTTGAGTCTGTATGTTGGCAGCAGCCACTCTGTTAGTGATGGCTGTTTACAGTATTGAGCCTTGAGATAGAAGCTGTTTTTCAGTCTCTCGGTCCCAGCTTTGATGCACCTGTACTGACCTCGCCTTCTGTATGATAGCGGGGTGAACAGGCAGTGGCTCGGGTGGTTGTTGTCCTTGATGATCTTTTTGGCCTTCCTATGACATCGGGTGCTGTAGGTGTCCTGGAAGGCAGGTAGTTTGCCCCCGGTGATACGTTGTGCAGACCGCACTATCCTATGGAGATCCTTGCGGTTGTGGGCGGAGCAGTTTCCGTACCAGGCGGTGATACAGCCTGACAGGATGCTCTCGATTGTGCATCTGTAAAAGTTTGAAGGTTTTAGGTGACAAGCCACATTTCTTCAGCTGTTGCACCTTCTTCACCACGCTGCCTGTGTGGGTGGACCATTTCAGTTTGTCCGTGATGTGTATGCCGAGGAACTTAAAACGTTCCACCTTCTCCACTACTGTCCCGTTGATGTGGATGGGGGGTGCTCCCTCTGCTGTTAAATGAAGTCCATGATCATCTCCTTTGTTTTGTTGACGTTGAGTGAGAGGTTATTTTCCTGACACCACACTCCGAGGGCCCTCACCTCCTCTCTGTAGGCCATCTTGTTGTTGTTGATAATCAAGCCTACCACTGTAGTGTCGTCTGCAAACTTGATGATTGAGTTGGAGGCGTGCTTGGCCAGGGAGTACAGGAGAGGGCTGAGAACGCACCCTTGTGGGGCCCCAGTGTTGAGGATCAGCGGGGTGGAGATGTTGTTTCCTACCCACACCACCTAGGGGAGGCCTGTCAGAAAGTCCAGGACTCAGTTGCACAGGGCGGGGTCGAGACCCAGGGTAATGATGAGTTTGGAGGGTACTATGGTGTTAAATGCTGAGCTGTAGTCAATGAACAGCATTCTTACATGGGTATTCCTCTTCTCCAGGCGGGATAGGGCAGTGTGCAGTGTTATGGCGATTGCGTCGTCTGTGGACCTATTGGGGCGATAAGCAAATTGGATTGGGTCTAGGGTATCAGGTAGGGTGGAGGTGATATGATCCTTGACTAGTCTCTCATAGCACTTCGTGATGACAGAAGTGAGTGCTATGGGGTGATAGTCATTTAGTTCCGTTACTTTAGCTTTCTTGTGAACAGGAACAATGGTGGCCATCTTGAAGCATGTGGACAGAGCAGACTGGGATATATTGAATATGTCCGTAAACACACCAGCCAGCTGGAGGGCGCATGCTCTAAGGACACTGCTAGGGATGCCGTCTGGGCCGGCAGCCTTGCGAGGGTTAACATGTTTAAATATTTTACTCACGTTGGCCACGGTAAAGGAGAGCCCACAGGCTTTGGTAGCGGGCTGTGTTGGTGGCACTGTATTGTCCTCAAAGCGAGAAAATAAGTTGTTTAATTTGTCTGGGAGCAAGACCTCGATGTCCACGACAGGGCTGGTTTTCTTTTTGTAATCCGGGATTGACTGTAGACCCTGCCACATACAGTTGAAGTCGGAAGTTTACATACACCTTAGCCAAATACATTTAAACTCAGTTTTTCACAATTCCTTTACATTTAATCTGAGTAAAAATTCCCTGTCTTAGGTCAGTTAGGATCACCACTTTATTTTAAGAATGTGAAATGTCAGAATATTAGTAGAGAGAATGATTTATTTCAGCTTTTATTTCTTTCATCACATTCCCAGTGGGTCAGAAGTTTACATACACTCAATTAGTGTTTGGTAGCATTGCCTTTAAAATTGTTTAACTTGGGTCAAACGTTTCTGGTAGCCTTCCACAAGCTTCCCACAGTAAGTTGGGTGAATTTTGGCCCATTCCTCCTGACAGAGCTGGTGTAACTGAGTCAGGTTTGTAGGCCTCTGAGCTCGCACACACTTTTTCAGTTCTGCCCACAAATGTTCTATAGAATTGAGATCAGGGCTTTGTGATGGCCACTCCAATACCTTGACTTTGTTGTCCTTAAGCCATTTTTCCACAGCTTTGGAAGTATGTTTGGGGTCATTGTCCATTTGAAAGACCCATTTGTGACCAAGCTTTAACTTCCTGACTGATGTCTTGAGATGTTGCTTCAATATATCCACATCATTTTCCTTACCTCATGATGCCATCTATTATGTGAAGTGCACCAGTCCCTCCTGCAGCAAAACACCCCCACAACATGATGCTGCGCCCCCGTGTTTCACGGTTGGGATGGTGTTTTTCGGCTTGCAAGTCTACCCCTTTTTCCTCCAAACATAACGATGGTCATTATGGGCAAACAGTTCTATTTTTGTTTCATCAGACCAGAGGACATTTCTTCAGAAAGTACGATCTTTGTCCCCATGTGCAGTTGCAAGCCGCAGTCTGGCTTTTTTATGGCAGTTTTGGAGCAGTGGCTTCTTCCTTGCTGAGTGGCCTTTTCAGGTTATGCCGATATAGGACCCGTTTTACTGTGGATATAGATACTTTTGTACCTGTTTCCTCCAGCATCTTCAAAGGTCCTTTGCTGTTGTTCTGGGATTGATTTGCACTTTTTGCACCAAAGTACGTTCATCTCTAGGAGACAGAACGCATCTCCTTCCTGAGCGTTATGACTGCTGCGTGGTCCCATGGTGTTTATACTTGCGTACTATTCTTTGTACAGATGAACATGGTACCTTCAGGTGTTTGGAAATTGCTCCCAAGGATGAACCAGACTTGTGGAGGTCTACAATTGTTTTTCTGAGGTTCTGCTGATTTCTTTTGATTTTTCCCATGATGTCAAGCAAAGAGGCACTGAGTTTGAAGGTAGGCCTTGAAATACATCCACAGGTACACCTCCAATTGCCTCAAATGATGTCAATTAGCCTATCAGAAGCTTCTAAAGCCATGACATCATTTTCTGTAATTTTCCAAGCTGTTTAAAGGCACAGTCAACTTAGTGTATGTACACTTCTGTCCCGCTGGAATTGTGATACAGTGATTATAAGTGAAATAGTCTGTAAATAATTGTTGGAAAAATGACTTGTGTCATGCACAAAGTAGATGTCCTAACCGACTTGCCAAAACTATAATTTGTTAACAAGACATTTGTGGAGTGGTTGAAACACTTAGGTTGGAGTCATAAAAACTTGTTTATGTAAACTTCCGACTTCAACTGTACGTCTCGTGTTTGAGCCGTTGAATTGAGACTCTACTTTGTCTCTATACTGATGCTTTGCTTGTTTGATTGCCTTGTGGAGGGAATAGCTACACTCTTTGTATTCGGTCATGTTTCCAGTCTCCTTGCCATGATTAAAATCAGTGGTACGCGCTTTCAGTTTTGCACGAATGCTGCCATCAATCCACAGTTTTTGGTTAGGGAAGGTTTTAATAGTCACAGTAGGTACAACATCACCGATGCACTTGCTAATAAACTCGCTCACCGAGTCCACGAATACATCAATTTTGTCTGAGGCTACTTGAAACGTGGAATCCGATTGGTCGGGGGGGATATACATGGCTGTGACTATAATCTAAGAGAATTCTCTTGTTAGATAATGCGATCGGCATGTGATTGTAATGAATTCTAGTTCAGGTGAACTCCTGTATGTTGTTATGATCACACCATGAGTCGTTAATCATAAGGCATACACCCCCACCCTTCTTCTTTCCAGAGAGTTGTTTGTTTCCGTCGGCGCGATGCGTGAAGAAACCGGGTGGCTGTACCGACTCTGACAACATATCCCGAGAGAGCCATGTTTCTGTGAAACAGAGAATGTTACAATCTCTGAAAGGCAACTCATGCCCTAATTCTGTCCTCCTTGTTGTCTAGGGATTGGACATTGGCGAGTAATAGGCTCAGAACCTGTGGATGGTGTGCTCGCCTTCTAAATCTGACCAGTAGGCCGCTCCGTCTGCCTCTCCTGCGGCGACCACGTTGTTTTGATCGGCCTCTAGGATAAGATCCCATGTCCAAAGGGTCCGCTTTTATATTCAATAGTTCTTCCCGGCTGTATGTAATAATACTTGATATTTTCCGGGCTAACAATGTAAGAAATAATGCATAAAAAAAACAAATTACTGCATAGTTTCCTAAGGACCTGAAGCGAGGTGACCATCTCTGTCGGCGCCATTGGCGCCATTCAGCATTGTTCACACCCTCTTAAGCCTGAGCCCCATTCATCTCTATAAGGGTTGATCCGTGTGTTCTGTACTAACTTGCCAGCTACTTTCAGACATCTAAGAGAGAGAGAGAGAACAGCTCACTGAACAGTACCCACCCTAGCAGAGCTGGTTAGGCTGCTTTGTTATCCAGAGCGTTGGTGACTGCAACTGTGCTGTCAGATTGTCCGTTCGTAAATTCAGAGCCTTTCGCATTCAGAGCACACTCGAGCGCTCAGGCCAATAATTAGGGTTGTTCCGAGCTCTGACCTCACAACGACAGTCAAGCACCCAAGCTAATGGGCTATCATTGGCTAGCTTCTTCCAGACACATAATGAGAGAACAACCGCACTCTAACCATTTTACTTCTAGCGGAGCTGGTTAGGCAGTTTTCATGTTATCCAGAGCGTTGGTGACTGTAACAGTGCTGCTGGCAACATCAAACATCTTTGAAAAGCTTTGTCTTAATGGGGTACTGTTGTATTTTGAGGCGGTCTTGAATAAGCTAAGTAGCCAATAGGCAGAGGGTAGCATCATTTGTCTGATTCTCTGTAATAATGGTATCAGAATAATAATGCATTTTATTTTGTAAAGTGGTTTCTTCCAATAAACACAACATTTTCAGTCGCCTCCTTGTCTGAAGGACAAGTGGATAAACAAGTTAATGTCAACCCCTGCATGTTTTTTTCAAAAGTCTCATTGAATACAGGCCTAAATTGAACACCACACATTGGCTGCTACTGTAGGCTGAATGATAGAACAGCTATTTCCATGTTAAAATGTTATGGGATGCATTTATTCCTTTGTTATTGATGGTAGGCCACACTGGTTAGACGTACATTATGATCAAATTGCCACAGTAGCCTACATGGCCACTGTTAAAACTGTAATTTAATGCAGGTACAGCCTCAGTGGTCACAGTAAACGTGTGCTGGAAGTTGCACAGAACGTTCAATTTTGCGCTCAACAGACCTGAAATTTGCTCAGTGCGGAATCTTTTTTGAGGGAACATTGGTCATGATTAAATGTATTCCACTCATCTTCAATTACATCTTGTTTCTTGCAGGTTTCATAAAGAGGCCCAATGTGTCCGAGATCATCAGCTCTGCCTCCTTCCCTGGTCAACATTTGACATTGGGCTGTGACATGACTGGGTTCTACCCTCCAGGCATCTCAGTCACCTGGCTCCGTCTGAGAGAAGGAGAGGTGGATGACCGAGAGGAAGAGGTGATAGAAGGAGGAGAAATCTGGGGGCCCCTGCTGAGCGGTCCCAGTACCTACCGTGCCAATGCCACTCTGAGGAAGGGGGGAACAAATGAAGAAAAGGAGAGCGCAGGAGGAGTGGTGTGCCGAGTGGAGCACTGTTCGTTGGAGGAGCCCATCGAGAGACGGTGGAGAAACATTCTTATCGGTACCTGTCTCTCTCTAGTCTACATTCATGTAATGTGAACATTGTTAATATAGACTTCATTTAAATGTTATTTAGCAGTACGCCAACTGTTTTAAGACTGTAACTGGTCGTATGCACTTTCTTATAGGTTATGAATAACCTATCGAACAGTATAATTTTTTAAGTATATGTTACATTCAAGGAATTCTATCTACTATACATTTTCAAAATACTTTGACCTTTAATCCTCCCTCTTTCTCTCTCTCTTTTTCCCAGCTGCTCCCTCCATCCCCTCCTCTCTTACTGTCCGTTGGACCAGCGAGGGTGTTGGGGTTTTCAATCTCCTATTGACGGGTGGCCACCCAAAAGCTAAAGTGCTTTGGGCAGCAGGGGGCACCACCCTCATACCGCTGGTGTCCAACGAGACAGGCGGGAAGGGAGTGGACGGACAGAGAGAGTTTAGGAGCGTGTGCGCTTTGGAGAGATCCACTTGCTGGCTCAGTCAGACAGACGGAAATGGTCAGATGGACAGTCGGAAAAACGGACACACACTTAGTGGGTTTTTATTAACACTAGTGAAACAGTACCTGTCCATGTTAGAACTGGATTGTGTTCATTAAGCATCAAACGGAAGAAAAAGGACTGACAAGGGAGGGACTACAAGCATTTGTCAAAATAAGAAACGCTCATTTTAGTTTTCAGTTTCAAAACAATTTGCAATGATTTGCCTTATTGAACATCTTCCTGTTTCGACCCAAGCTAATGCTGTTGTGGCTAATTCAGTCAAGGTTATGTGTGCATATGCAAACTCATTGCGCCTATGATTTAAGTTTAAACATTAGCTGTAAGTATGCAACATTTCATAAGGATATTCATTAGTAATACAAATCCTATGCAGTACTTGTACATGCGTTCACAATTTATCCAGTAAAGTGACTAAATATCTCTTTATATCTCTTAATGTCTGTAGAAACAAAAGCCGCAGTCGCTGACCCCGAAACGGAAGGAATAGAGTACATTGACGAAAGAGACGGAGAGAACAACGACATGGAAAGAAAGGTGACGCAGATGGAGGTGGAGGATGAGAGTAGGGAAGAGGAAGAAGAAGGAATGGAAACGTTGCACATTAACAGGGTGAACATGAGAAAGGGGCCTAGAGGGGAGGAGAGAGCACGACTGAGAGTGAGCGTGGAGATCACCCATCCGGCCCTTAAGCTGCCTGTGCACCGAACATGGACAGGTACTGTATTACACTGCTTATCCTATAAAATCATTCAAATGTAATATTTCTATACCATATTACATACAGGCCTATCCAATGAAACCGCTATACTATAACATTGCTATATGCTGTCAAAGTAACAGCATATATGAACTAGATGGTAACTTTAAAAGTAAAGTTGTTGGGCTTGCTTTTACTTTACTATTTAAAGCAAATCATACATATAGACAAAGTAATATTTAGTAAAATAATTGGTCTGATTATTTTGATAGACTACTATATCAACCTTTATTTCTTTCGATTGCGCGGCATTTCGATCGCAAAAATGGCTAAACTACAGTTGTTGCGTGTGAAAACTGACACAAGAAAGATACAGAACAAAGCCATCTTCTGTCAGAAGATGGGATTAAAAGGCAGGATCATGTGGACAACACTCTTAGGAAAGCAAAGCAACTCAATCAATCATGCTGTGGGTTTCAGATAGATAGATGCGCGATTTACTTTTGTGAAACTTTTAGTGTAAATTATTTGTGGAAAGAAATGTAATGGTGCATCTAGTGATGGCAGCTCTTTAAAAGTATTTTTGTGGTAGTTGAACTATGTAGAATAGGTTCGTACATTGCATTCGGAAAGTATTCAGACCCCTTGACTTTTTCCACATTTTGTTACATTACAGCCTTGTTGGTTTTTTTCGTCATCAATCTACACACAATACCCCATAATGACAAAGCAAAAACATTAAAATAAAAACTGAAATATCACATTTACATAAGAATTCATACCCTTTAGTCAGTACTTTGTTGAAGCACCTTTGGCAGTTATTACAGCCTTGAGTCTTCTTGGGTATGACGGTGGCACGCCTGTATTTGGGGAGTTTCTCCCAGTCTTTCCTGCAGATCCTCTCAAGCTCTGTCAGGTTGGATGGGGAGTGTCACAGCACAGCTATTTTCAGTTCTCTCCAGAGATGTAAGATAGGATTCAAGTCCGGGCTTTGGCTGGGCCACTCAATGACATTCAGAGACTTGTCCCGAAGCCACTCCTGCGTTGTCTTGACTGTGTGCTTAGGGTCGTTGTCCTGTTGGAAGGTGAACCTTCTGGAGCTCTGTCAGAGTGACCATCGGGTTCTTGATCACCCCCCTGACCAAGGCCCTTCTCCCCCGATTGTTCTGTTTGACCTGGCAGCCAGCTCTAGGAAGAGTCTTGTGGTTTTCCAACTTCTTCCATTTCAGAATGATGGAGGCCACTGTGTTCTTGGGGACCTTCAATGCTTCAAGATACCCTTCCCCAGATCTGTGCCTCGACACAATCCTGTCTCTGAGCTCTACGGACAATTCCTTTGACATCATAGCTTGGTTTTTGCTCTGACATGCACTGTCAGCTATGGGACCTTATATAGACAGGTGTGTGCCTTTCCAAATCATATCCAATCAATGAAATGTACCACAGGCGGACTCCAAGCAATTTGTAGAAACATCTCAAGGATGCTCTCTCTGTTGCAGCTGTAGAACCTTTTGAGGATCTCCCGGACCCATGCCAAATCTTTTTAGTTTCCTGAGGCGGAATAGGCTTTCTTGGTGTGTTTGGACCATTCTAGTTTGTTGGTGATGTGGACACCAAGGAACTTGAAGCTCTCAACCTGCTCCACTACAGCCCCGTCGATGAGAATGGGGGCGTGCTCGGTCCTCCTTTTCCTGTAGTCCACAATCATCTCCTTAGTCTTGGTTACGTTGAGGGATAGATTGTTATTCTGGCACCACCCGGCCAGGTCTCTGACCTCCTCCCTATAGGCTGTCTCGTCGTTGTTGGTGATCAGGCCTACTACTGAATACTTAAAAATAAGATCTTTCTGTTTTATATTTTTCATAAATTATCAAAAAAATTACGTTTTTTCGCTTTGTCATTATGACATATTGTGTGTAGATTGACGAGAACAATTTTTAAAATACATTTTAGAATAACGTAACAAAATGTGGAAAAAGTCAAGGGGTCTAAATACTTTCCGAATGAACTGATAGCTAGCTGTAGTTCTAGCTAATAAATACCATTTTCAGGCTAACAGTCATCACTGAAAAGTGCATTTCCTGAAGAAAATGTGGTGTGCTTGCTAGTTTGTTTTAAAGTATTTATGGTTTTGAAATAAGTTATAGTAGTTTTGGCTGATTATACTTGAAAAAGTAGGCAGATGAAAATATTGATTGGTTGATTGGATAGCCTGAACTTGTGCAAGTTGGTTGGGTGTCTCTAGCTTGAATGGTTCAATTAATCTTAGTGGGTATTATATACTAATTTATGCACATTTAAGTAGTTATAATTCATAATGCAAACCAGAGCTTGACCAGAGCTAGAGCAAACCAGAGCTAGCTAGCTATGCCCAGGACCAGAGGTGGACCAGAGCTAGTGCAGACTAGAGCAGTAGTTGTGGTCAGTAATTTTGTAGTTGTGGTCAGTATTTGTGGTTTAGTAGTTGTGGTCAGTAGTTGTGTGGTTGTGGTCAGTTGTGGTCAGTTTTGTGGTTGTGGTCAGTAGTTGCAGTCAATAGTTGTGTGGTTGTGATCATTATTTGTGTGGTTCAGTAGTTGTGTGTCTAGTAGTTGTGGTCAGTAGTTATGTGGTTGTGGTCAGTAGTTTTGGTAAGTAAGTGTGTGGTTCAGTAGATGTGGTGAGTAGTTGTGTGGTTGTGGTCAGTAGTTTTGGTCAGTTGTGGACAGTAGTTGTCGTTTAGTAGGTGTGGTCAGTAGTTGTGTGGTTGTGGTCAGTAGCTGTGGTCAGTAGTTGTGGTCAGTTGTATTGTGGTTAGTAGTTGTGCTCAAAAGGTGTGTGGTTGGATGTAACGTGACCAACGAGCGTTATGGTTGCAGTCACGAGAGCGCTTCAAACCCAATACCTTTTTTTCCATATTTTATTACATTATTTTGATAAGGAACTCTTAAAAAACAAACCCGACTGACTAATAATGCCGACTACCCAAGGAGGCAAGAAAAACGGCGCTACTCCGACTTCTCCTGTAGTTAAGCGTCAGAAGGCAGCCCTCAACACTGAAACTGAGGCCTTCATAGCTGGTGTGATTTCTGAAGCGTTAGCCAAGCAACAGAACTCTCTCAAGGATATGCTACATCGGGTGTTAGCTGAGGCGGTGGAACCACTCGACAGAAAACATCAAGATACTTTAGCGGCTGTTGAAGCTCTTACAATCGACATTGAGAGAAGGATGAAAGTGATTGACAAACTGTCTACTAAAGTGGACAATCCGCAAGATGAAAATAGGGAAAGCAAATGGAAAATCAACGACTGTTCGTCACAACTGGAGAAGATGCAGCTCAAGATGGCTGAAATGGAGAACCGTTCACGTTGCTCAAATTTAAAATGAATATCTTTAAAAGAAGGAGACAAGACTGACGATCCCATCGAATTCCTACAGAGAATGATCCCATCCATATCTAACAAGGTTGATATAGAAAGAGCCGATCGCACCTACTTGGGACCTTGGACTAGTAATTCTTCAGACAGACTAAGGACGCTGATCTTCAAGGTCCTCCGGTACGACTGCCAAGCCATTCTACAAGGAGCCAGAGCAGCAGATCTCATTCACCACGCTGGTAATGTACTGCTGTGAGGAGGAAGACTAAACAACGGGGCCATGCAAGCACCAGGGAACCTATGACCATAAGTAAACTGGTCAGTAGGATTTATCCACTACTCCAAGGAGTTTTGAGGAACATTTTATCTAACTACTTGTGATCGTTATGAACTTCGACAATGGAGCACCAGCAAGCTAGCTAGCTACTCGCTTTCCAGCCAGCAGGGTGATTGGGACAGTAACTGGGACAGCTTGGGACAGCTAGCTAAGTAAGTCATCATCACAACTGTTAGCTAGCAAACTGATTATCTGTTCAGTAGTGTTCAGTATAACCTACATGTTGTTGAAAGTGTATCTAGCTTCTATAAAAGAAAATTTGTATTTTATAGCTAAGTTACGTTTACAACGTTCGTGTGATTACTTGTCTCATGTTTGAGTTTATTTTATTTTTACAGGGACAGTGCACACTAATCAACGTTTCAGTAAAAGTGCCGGTTTTAGCCAGCCGGCTAATTTTCAACCGCAGTCCCTGGGCAGGTTATGTTGCTATGACAACGACTGCGTAGCTAGAGAAGTCAACTATCACCACTGAATTATTTTGCAAATTAGTTCTCCATGTTTGTGCTACGTTAAGGCTTAATCATTCAGTCAATTGAACATTTCTTGCAAGATATTTAGGAAATGGAGTGAGACGTTCAGGGGTATTTGGAGGGTTTTAGTGATAGACACCGCTGCGTTCAGTCATAGGTCTAACATTGAGTGGAGAGGGAGGACTTTTGTGTCCCAACCTGTCAGGAAGGGGAGGGATTCTTTGTTTCAACTGTTTTGATACATTTTTCAGGGTTATTGGGGTGGCATGGCAATCTGAAGGGTTTTGTAATTTTATCCAACAATGGATATGTTTACAGTTATTTAGTTGGAAACTAAATAGTCATTTTATAGCTATCATAAGTTACTTTTCTCCCCTTTTATCCATCAAACTGGTATTCACATTACCACAGATGGATCATGGCTAATTTTGTGATCATTTCTTGTAATCTGAGGGGTTCTACTGAGCCAAATAAGCGAATGTCTTGACGAATTACATAGGAATAAAGTTGACATTGTGTCATGTTCTGACCAGTATGAGGGTTATTTTGTTAGACGGCCCACTGTTCGGAACCAGGTGAGACGGCCCACTGTTCGGAACCAGGTGAGACGGCCCACTGTTCGGAACCAGGTGAGACGGCCCACTGTTCAGAGCCGAGTGAGTCTGGCTACAGTCCAGAACTTCCGGCAACAGTGCCTCGTTCAGAACTTCCGGCAACAGTGCCTCGTCCAGAACTTCCGGCAACAGTGCCTCGTCCAGAACTTCCGGCGACAGTGCCTCGTCCAGAACTTCCGGCGACAGTGCCTCGTCCAGAGCTTTCGGCGACAGTGCCCCGGAGAGAGACGGCCCACTGTTCGGAACCAGGTGAGACGGCCCACTGTTCGGAACCAGGTGAGACGGCCCACTGTTCGGAACCAGGTGAGACGGCCCACTGTTCGGAACCAGGTGAGACGGCCCACTGTTCAGAGCCGAGTGAGTCTGGCTACAGTCCAGAACTTCCGGCAACAGTGCCTCGTCCAGAACTTCCGGCAACAGTGCCTCGTCCAGAACTTCCGGCAACAGTGCCTCGTCCAGAACTTCCGGCGACAGTGCCTCGTCCAGAACTTCCGGCGACAGTGCCTCGTCCAGAGCTTTCGGCGACAGTGCCCCGGAGAGAGACGGCCCACTGTTCGGAACCAGGTGAGACGGCCCACTGTTCGAAACCAGGTGAGACGGCCCACTGTTCGGAACCAGGTGAGACGGCCCACTGTTCGGAACCAGGTGAGACGGCCCACTGTTCGGAGCCAGGTGAGACGGCCCACTGTTCAGAGCCAGGTGAGACGGCCCACTGTTCGGAGCCAGGTGAGACGGCCCACTGTTCGGAACCAGGTGAGACGGCCCACTGTTCAGAGCCGAGTGAGTCTGGCTACAGTCCAGAACTTCCGGCAACAGTGCCTCGTCCAGAACTTCCGGCAACAGTGCCTCGTCCAGAGCTTCCGGCGACAGTGCCCCGGAGAGAGATGGCCCACTGTTCGGAACCAGGTGAGACGGCCCACTGTTCAGAGCCGAGTGAGTCTGACTACAGTCCAGAACCAAGTGAGTCTGTCTACAGTCCAGAGCTCCTAGAGTCTTCCTACAGTCCAGAGCTCCTAGTGTCTTCCTACAGTCCAGAGCTCCTAGAGTCGCCCTACAGTCCCCCTACAGTCCAGAGCTCCTAGAGTCGCCCTACAGTCCAGAGCTCCTAGAGTCGCCCTACAGTCCAGAGCTCCTAGAGTCGCCCTACAGTCCAGAGCTCCTAGAGTCACCCTACAGTCCAGAGCTCCTAGAGTCACCCTACAGTCCGGGGTCGACAGAGAGGGACATCACTGTAGAGACAGTTTATGAGGGGAGTGAGCCAGGGGTGGAGTGGGGTCTGCGTCCGGCTCCTGAGCCACCTCCTGAGGGGGGAGTATTGGGGTTGAGGGGGGGTGTTGCAGGAGCACCGTTGGGGACGGTGGCCACCCTCCCTTCCCTCCCATGTACTTTTGGGGATTTATTCGTGTTTTGGGGGTTATTTTTTTATTATTTTTTTTGTGTGTGAGGTGCATCCGGGGTCTCCACCTTTTGGGGGGGGGGGGGTAATGTCACGTTCTGACCAGTATGAGGGTTATTTTGTTAGTGTAGGCTGGTCAGGACGTGGCAGAGGGTATTTGGTTTATGTGGTTCGGGGTGTGTGTATTATGTAGAGGATAGTGGATTTATGTATTCCGGGTTTTTTTTGGTCACTGCTCTGTTAGTCTATGTTCTTTCTAGTTAGTCTGTTTTCTATGTTTAGTTAATTGGGGTGTGGACTCTCAATTGAAGGCAGGTGTTGTCTAGTTGCCTTTGATTGAGAGTCCTATATATTTGGGTGTGTTTGTGTTTGTAATTTGTGGGAGGTTGTCACTTGAATTGCTGTTGTCTGCCTTCAAGTCTGTATTCGTCGTCTATCGTTTTGTTGTGTTTTGTTTGAGTAAGTGTTTTCATTAAAAAAGTGAATTATGAGCACTCAACCCGCTGCGCCTTGGTCCATTCCTGACGACCGTCGTTACAGAACCTCCCACCAAATCCGGACCAAGCAGCGAAGGAAGGAGCAACAGGTGGACTTAGTGGAGCAATGGGAATTTGAGTTGGACCAACGGGAGAAATGGACATGGGAACAGATTATGGCCGGAGAGGGCCCATGGAAGAAATGGAGCGAAAACCGGGAACGCTACAGGGGAACACGACTGGCTATTAAACCGGAGAGGCAGCCCCAATAATTTTTTTGGGGGGGGCACACGGGTAGTTTGGCAGGGCCAGGATTGAGCCGCAAGCCAAATCCCCGTGCTTATTGGGGACAGCCTAGTATTAGTCAGGTCCCGTGCGTTGGAGTGAGGTGCACGGCGTTGAGGCCTAGTATTCACAGGCCGGTGTGCGCAGTACCTGCGCCCCGCATTTGTCAGGGGCAAGCGGGCATCCAGCCAGGAAGGGTGGAGCCAGTACTGCGCTCGAGACCGCCAGTGCGCCTTCACGGTCCAATATATCCTGTTCCCGCTCCACGCACTAGCCCTAAGGTGTGTGTTTCCAGGCTGGCATATCCAGTACCAGCACCACGCACCAGGCTTCCAGTGCGTCAGCCCAGTCCAGTACGTCCTGTTCCCGCTCCACGCACTAGCCCTAAGGTGTGTGTTTCCAGGCTGGCATATCCAGTACCAGCACCACGCACCAGGCTTCCAGCACGTCAGCCCAGTCCCGTACATCCTGTTCCCGCTCCACGCACTAGCCCTAAGGTGTGTGTTTCCAGGCTGGCATATCCAGTACCAGCACTACGCACCAGGCTTCCAGTGCGTCAGCCCAGTCCAGTACGTCCTGTTCCCGCTCCACGCCCTAGCCCTAAGGTGTGTGTTTCCAGTATGGTACCTCCATTACCAGCACCACGCACCAGGCTTCAGTGCGTCAGCCCAGTCCAGCACGTCCTGTCCATGTTCCTCGTACTAGCCATGTGGTGCGTGTCCTTAGTCTGGCACGTCCTAAGCCAGCCCCACGCACCAGGCCTTCAGGCAACAGTGACTCGTCCAGAACTTCCGGCAACAGTGCCTCGTCCAGAGCTTTCGGCGACAGTGCCCCGGAGAGAGACGGCCCACTGTTCGGAACCAGGTGAGACGGCCCACTGTTCGGAACCAGGTGAGACGGCCCACTGTTCGGAACCAGGTGAGACGGCCCACTGTTCGGAACCAGGTGAGACGGCCCACTGTTCGGAACCAGGTGAGACGGCCCACTGTTCAGAGCCGAGTGAGTCTGGCTACAGTCCAGAACTTCCGGCAACAGTGCCTCGTCCAGAACTTCCGGCAACAGTGCCTCGTCCAGAACTTCCGGCAACAGTGCCTCGTCCAGAACTTCCGGCAACAGTGCCTCGTCCAGAACTTCCGGCGACAGTGCCTCGTCCAGAGCTTTCGGCGACAGTGCCCCGGAGAGAGACGGCCCACTGTTCGGAACCAGGTGAGACGGCCCACTGTTCGAAACCAGGTGAGACGGCCCACTGTTCGGAACCAGGTGAGACGGCCCACTGTTCGGAACCAGGTGAGACGGCCCACTGTTCGGAGCCAGGTGAGACGGCCCACTGTTCGGAACCAGGTGAGACGGCCCACTGTTCAGAGCCGAGTGAGTCTGGCTACAGTCCAAAACTTCCGGCAACAGTGCCTCGTCCAGAACTTCCGGCAACAGTGCCTCGTCCAGAGCTTCCGGCGACAGTGCCCCGGAGAGAGATGGCCCACTGTTCGGAACCAGGTGAGACGGCCCACTGTTCAGAGCCGAGTGAGTCTGACTACAGTCCAGAACCAAGTGAGTCTGTCTACAGTCCAGAGCTCCTAGAGTCTTCCTACAGTCCAGAGCTCCTAGAGTCTTCCTACAGTCCAGAGCTCCTAGAGTCGCCCTACAGTCCAGAGCTCCTAGAGTCGCCCTACAGTCCAGAGCTCCTAGAGTCGCCCTACAGTCCAGAGCTCCTAGAGTCACCCTACAGTCCAGAGCTCCTAGAGTCACCCTACAGTCCGGGGTCGACAGAGAGGGACATCACTGTAGAGACAGTTTATGAGGGGAGTGAGCCAGGGGTGGAGTGGGGTCTGCGTCCGGCTCCTGAGCCACCTCCTGAGGGGGGAGTATTGGGGTTGAGGGGGGGTGTTGCAGGAGCACCGTTGGGGACGGTGGCCACCCTCCCTTCCCTCCCATGTACTTTTGGGGATTTATTAGTGTTTTGGGGGTTATTTGTTGTTGGTTTTTTTTGTGTGTGAGGTGCATCCGGGGTCTCCACCTTTTGGGGGGGGGGGGGGGGGGGTAATGTCACGTTCTGACCAGTATGAGGGTTATTTTGTTAGTGTAGGCTGGTCAGGACGTGGCAGAGGGTATTTGGTTTATGTGGTTCGGGGTGTGTGTATTATGTAGAGGATAGTGGATTTATGTATTCCGGGTTTTTTTTGGTCACTGCTCTGTTAGTCTATGTTCTTTCTAGTTAGTCTGTTTTCTATGTTTAGTTAATTGGGGTGTGGACTCTCAATTGAAGGCAGGTGTTGTCTAGTTGCCTTTGATTGAGAGTCCTATATATTAGGGTGTGTTTGTGTTTGTAATTTGTGGGAGGTTGTCACTTGAATTGCTGTTGTCTGCCTTCAAGTCTGTATTCGTCGTCTATCGTTTTGTTGTGTTTTGTTTGAGTAAGTGTTTTCATTAAAAAAGTTAATTATGAGCACTCAACCCGCTGCGCCTTGGTCCATTCCTGACGACCGTCGTTATACATTGCTCTATTGCAGGAGACACATCTTTTAGAGGGTGAGCTGTTTCTTGCTTTAAATCTAAAGGGGTACTTATTCTACATAAATGCAATCTACCCCTTACAATTGAAAAAAGTGGAAATTATAAACAGGGCTGATTTACTAACATATGTTCCACTCTGTATGTGAGGAAAATAGCATTTGTATCTATTTATGCTCCTATAACAAAGATTTTCTCCCTTCAGATTATACGCTTATTATTGGAGCTGACATGAATGCCATTATTGATTCTAAGCTAGATAAATCTGGATCTTCTCATAGCTCATCACAAGTGATTGCTTCCAATGCACTTAAACAATTTCTTAAAGATCTTAGTCTTAGTAACTGTTGGAAATGTCATCTCACAACTAAGAACTATACATGCTTTTCTGATAGATTTAAGACTTTCTTGAAAATGTACTGTTTTAACATCTACTGATATTACAGGTAACTTGGAATTTATAAAAACATTACTGGCCATTCTATCTGATCATAATCCCATTCTTTGTCAATTAAAAATCTTACCAATGAATACGTGTGCACTGAGATGGAGGTTTAATAATGCTTTACTACACAACTCTGATTTCATCTTTCAGTTTAGATCTTTTTTTTAAATTATTATTTAGAAATAAGTTAACACTCAGTGGAGGACTCAACTATGGTATGGTTAGCTGTAAAAGGTTTCATAAGAGGAAACACTACACATCTTCCCTCTAATTTACAGAAATTAAGACTTTAGAAGATCAGTGAATTGGAAAATCATTGGGAAATGCTGGAAGACTCTTAAAAACAACCTGTTTTTAAGTTGTGGTCACTAGTTGTGTGGTTGTGGTCACTAGTTGTGGTCAATAGTGGCCAGTAGCTTTGATACGTAGGTGTGTGGTTCAGTGGTTGTGGTCAGTAGCTAATTGTGGTCAGTAGTTTTGTGGTTTTAGTCAGCAGTTGTGTGGTTGTGGTCAGTAGTTGTGCTCCGTAATTATGTGGTCAGTAGTTGTGTGGTTGTGTTGCAGGTTCTTTGGGCCCTACAGTGTGGACATGGTCAGTAGTTGTGTTCAGTGGATGTGTTTAGTAGTTGTGCTGTTGTGTGGTTCTGTCACGCCCTGACCAGGTGAACTCGGGTATTTTGGTCAAGGTGTGTCATGTTGGGTATTTTTCCTTGGTTTGTTTTCTATGTTTGCGTTATAGCCTTGTGTTAGCTCTATGTGGGTTATTTCTATGTTGGGTTCTGTCGATTCCCAATCAGAGACAGCTGTCTCTAGTTGTCTCTGATTGGGATCACATTTAAGTTCCTTTTTCCCCCACGCTGTTTGTGGGGTGTTGCCTCTTTGTGTTTGAGCAAGTTAACGTATCGGCCTTGTCTTGGTTTTGTGTACGTGTTTATTTCAGTGTAAAGAATAAACATGTGTTCGCTCCCAGCTGCGTTTTGGTCCGCTTCCTCATCACCCGACGACGATCGTTACAGGTTCAGTCGTGTGGTTGTGGTCAGTAGGTGTGTGGTTGTGGTCAGTAGTTTTGGTATGTAGTGGTGGTCAGTAGTTTTGTGGTTGTTGTCAGTATTTGTGGTTTAGTAGTTGTTGTCCGGTGGCAATAGTGGCCAGTAGCTTTGATAAGTAGGTGTGTGGTTTAGTAGTTGAGTGGTTGTGGTCAGTAGCTAATTGTTGTCAGTAGTTTTGTTGTTTTAGTCAGCAGTTGTGTGGTTGTGGTCAGCAGTGGTGGTCAGTAGTTTTGTGGTTGTAGTCAGTATTCCAGGTTTAGTAGTTGTGGTCAGTAGTTGTGTGGTTGTGGTCAGTAGTTGTGTGGTTGTGTTCAGTATTTGAGGTTTAGTAGTTGTGGTCAGTAATTGTGTGGTTGTTGTCAGTAGTTGTGGTCATTACTTTTGGTAAGTCAAAACGTATTTGCTAATTTTATGACAAAGCAAAGAGAACTTAAAAATGTGATGTACTTTGGAATGTGCAGCTGTTTTTGGTAAGTAATGAATCTTCTAGTTTCTGACATGACTTATTGCATCTTTAATGAAAGCAGTTGGTGGGTTACTGAAACAGCTCTACTTATTGATTGGTAGAAGCTATTTCTGTTCTGATTTCAGATTTGAAAAGCAGACAAGTAGAGGAGCATTTCATACACTAAGTTTTTGTCAGAATTTTTGGGGGAGTGGTCAAAATGGCAGTTTGGAAAAAGTTGAGAAAAAATGTGTCAATGCAGTTACTAAAACAGCTGTATTGTTGGATTGGTAACATCTTTTTTTGTTCCGACGACAGATTTGAATAACAGAAGTAGACGAAGATGTCCTAACCTCTATATTTTTGTTTAACTTGTTGGGAAAGTGGCCAAAATGCCAGTTGTTTATAAAAAGTTAGATGAAAATGTCTTTGACATTACTTCTGATTTCAGATTTGAAAAGCAGAGAAGTAGAGGAAGATTTTATATGTTCTAACCTTTTGTCTAAGAAGTAGTTGGCAAAGTGGTCAAAGTAGCTGATTTGTGTTAAAATTTGCAATCATTGCATTTACAGTGAATGGAATGTTGAAAGTGATGTCACAATGGGGCCTTTAGAATGAAAGTGGATGGAGGACAAAAAGTGTAATAGTTTAAAAAGTAAAAAGATATCTAAAAATGTTCTACAAGCACACTATTCCAGACCGATCTGCATGTTTTGACATTTGAATGACGTTTCTAGCTTAAACAGTGTAGGAGGAATCGCGTTCCAAAGAAAAATAAGAAGTATGTCGAAGATTTAAAATGGGGGTCTTGCGTCACAAACCCCACTAATAATACAGTGTAACTACAGTATAATAAGTCAGAAGTTTGTCAAAGATTTAAAGTTGGCACTTTTGCTTTCGCAAGCCCCATTTAATTAATGAATATAAGACATCACAAGAAATACAGTTAACTTATATGCAACTTATATGCAACGTACAGTATATCACAGGACATACTTAACAAGACATAACTCTAACTCCTGTCTTTTTTTTGTTGCAGAGCCCAATGAAGAGGTTTCATCTTCACTGTGAATGGGGCTTACAGAAGGTGTTTATTTTTTATAACATAGATATAAAATACTTATGGTATACGACTCCTCAGGATGTCACACTCTCCTATATGTAAGCATTTCACTGTTGGTCTACACCTGTTATTTACAAAGCTTATGACAAATACATTTGATTTGATGCTTGTTCCCGCATAATGTCATTTGTAATTGTATGATTCATACATTTCATATTCATGTCATATTTCGTTTCAGGTTCAGCACAACGTTTGTGGCATAATCTTCTAAAAACATGTACATTTTCGAAAATGTAATTTTGTCAATAAAATCTTGGTTCACTTTTTGTGCAGAATTCCATTTAAGTTGGGGGGATAAAACAGTTCTTTCTTCCTTTACGCTGACATTGTACTGTGTTGTTCATTGTTTTTGCATGGGGACAAAATGTGTGAGCCTGATGCATTTCAAAAATAGACGTGGTTCTCTTTCTCTTGCTTTCACCTCAACCACAGTTGAAACAAGGGAAGTGCATTTCACATGCCTTCACATTGCACATTTCACACACTTCTGCCTTGATCTCAGTGTTAATACTTAAGTAGTAACTTTTTCATTATTTATAATTATATTACATGTGTTCTGTGCAATGTCAATGCATAAGCTATATCATTAGGTTGGCGCTTGTGTAGCCAAAGCCACATTTAACATATTAATTTAGTTTACTTTGGTTGCTCTTATAGATTTGGACTCTTATACAGAAAAGGAACAAGGTTATTGTCTTTTTATAGTCAAGCCGACATGGGTCAGTGAAAGAATGTTCCAATTGCCAGATGATTAAGAATCCATGTGGTATAGCACTGTCTGCAACTAATCTTGATATAAAGTAATAGATTTAGACACAGTTTTAAAATATGAATATAGCCTACATTACAGCCGTACACTATCGATCCTATTCAATCACGCTTCCCTCAATGATGCGCATGCAATGTGCCAAAATTAGTAATGCGTTCAGTTATCCTCTTCCTCATATGGATGTATACTGGACATCTCAGCCTCAAGAACAGCATTTCTATGAGCTATTACCAAAATGCCAATTTTTAAATTTGCTCACGTTTAGACCGCTCATCAGAAAAGTTATTTGTAGGACAATTAATAGGCCTATTTTACAACTGACTAATGGGATTTTATGTTGTCTCTGTGTTTGATAAAATAATAAATACCAAGAACTAGCTTACCTCAGGTTCCAGTTTGTTGCAGGCCTACTCTGAACTGAAGTTTATCATCTTATCGAAGAAGCCACTGAAACACCAAAAGATGGACTCACCAGCAGGCCCACTTTCTCATGCTGGGAGGACTTTCTGGACAGTTTGGGTGAGTTTATGCACTGAAATTATTTACTGAAGGACACCGTTTCTATAGCCTACAGAGAATGATATATTATGCACAGTTGTCCGTGGTACTAGCTTTTGTTACTATTACTGGGTCGTTCCACCAATTCTGTGCCTTTTGAGAAGTCTAACTTGGACCAAAAAGGTTTCACCTAATTTTAACATTCTGTCATAAAGAGCACATGTTCAACTTAATGAAAAACATGTTTCCCATCTCAAAATGTTAAATAAAAACATACAAGTAAGTGTCTATTAACTAGAGTCGATTGACAGACCGGTGCGTCAATCTAAGTCACATTATTAAAAAAATACCCATCAAAATCTGTCCGTTTTTTTGTTGTTGCATTGGATGCATCTAAATCCACCGCATCCGCCGATGTTGCACTTACGCATCTGAGGAAACCAGGCACCATCCTTACGGTGAAGCATGGTGGTGGCAGCATCATGCTGTGGGGATGTTTTTCAGCGGCAGGGACTTGCAGACTAGTCAGGATCAAGGGAAAGATGAACGGAGCAAAGTACAGAGAGATTCTTGATGAAAACTGGCTCCAGAGCGCTCAGGATATCAGACTGGGGTGAAGGTTCACCTTCCAACAGGACAATGACCCTAAGTACACAGCCAAGACAATGCAGGAGTGGCTTCGGGACAAGTCTCTGAATGTCCTTGAGTAGCCCAGCCAGAGCCCGGACTTGAACCCGATCGAACATCTCTGAGAGACCTGAAAATAGCTGTTCAGCCAACCTCCCCATCCAACATGACAGAGCTTGAGAGGATCTGCAGAGAACAATGGGAGAAACTCCCCAAATACAGGTGTGCCAAGCTATGAAGCTGTAATCGCTGCCAAGGTGCTTCAACAAAGTACTGATTAAAGGGTCTGAATGCTTGTGTGAATGTGAAATATAAATGAGCAAAAATTTCCAAAAACATGTTTTTGCTTTGTCATTATAAGGAATTGTGTATAGATTGATGAGGGAAAAAAA
Organism: Salmo salar; assembly: GCF_965601325.2. Classification (NCBI taxonomy): domain Eukaryota; kingdom Metazoa; phylum Chordata; class Actinopteri; order Salmoniformes; family Salmonidae; genus Salmo; species Salmo salar. The sequence continues at coordinate 68,855,305 of NC_138309.1, read as the reverse complement.
CGACAATCCATTTTAGAATAAGGCTGTAATGTAACAAAATGTAGAAAAAGTCAAGGGGTCTGAATACTTTCCGAATGACTTTTTCAGACCCCTTGACTTTTTCCACATGTTATGTTACAGCCTTATTTTAAAATTGATTAAATAAAAACAAATCCTCCAAAATCTACACATAATACCCCATAATGACAAAGCGAAAACAGAAACCTTATGGACATAAGTATTCAGACCCTTCACTATGAGACTCGAAATTGAGCTCAGGTGCATCCTGTTTCCATTGATCATCCTTGAGTGTTTCTACAACTTGATTGGAGTCGACCTGTAGTAAATTCAATTGATTGGACATGATTTGGAAAGGCACACCCTTGTCTATATAAGGCCCCACAGTTGACAGTGCATGTCAGAGCAAAAACCACTCCATGAGGTCGAAGGAATTGTCTGTAGAGCTCTGATACTTTTTATTTTTTATTTTATTTTACCTTTATTTAACTGGGTAGGCCAGTTGAGAACAAGTTCTCATTTACAACTGCGACCTGGCCAATATAAAACAAAGCAGTGCGACACAAACAACAACACAGAGTTACACATGGAAAAAACAAACGTACAGCCAATACCACAATAGAAAAAATCTATATACATTGTGTGCAAATGAGGTAAGACTAGGGAGGTAAGGCAATAAATAGGCCATAGTGGCGAAATACTGGGGTGCAAAGGAGAAGAAAAAAAATAACAAAATGGGGATGAGGTAGTTGGATGGGATATTTACAGATGGGCTATGGACAGGTGCAATGATCTGTGAGCTGCTCTGACAGCTGATGCTTAAAGTTAGCAAGGGAGATATGAGTCTCCAGCTTCAGTGATTTTTGCAATTCGTTCCAGTCATTGGCAGCAGAGAACTGGAAGGAATGGCGGCAAAAGGAGGAATAGGCTTTGGGGGTGACCAGTGAAATATACCTGCTGGAGCATGTGCTACGGGTGGGTGCTGCTATGGTGACCAGTGAGCTGAGATAAGGTGGGGCTTTACCGAGCAAAGACTTATAGATGACCTGGAGCCAGTGGGTTTGGCGACGAATATGAAGCGAGGGCCAGCCAACGAGAACATACATGTCGCAGTGGTGGGCAGTATATGGTCCTTGGTGACAGAACGGATGCCACTGTGATAGACTGCATCCAATTTGCTGAGTAGAGTGTTGGAGGCTATTTTGTAAATGACATCGCCGAAGTCAAGGATCGGTAGGATAGTCAGTTTTACGAGGGTATGTTTGGCAGCATGAGTGAAGGATGCTTTGTTGCAAAATAGAAAGCCGATTCTAGATTTCATTTTGGATTGGAGATGCTTAATGTGAGTCTGGAAGGAGAGTTTACAGTCTAACCAGACACCTAGGTATTTGTAGTTGTCCACATGTTCTAAGTCAGAACCGTCTGGAGTAGTGATGCTGGACGGGTGGGCAGGTGCGGGCAACAATCTGTTGAAGAGCATGCATTTAGTTTTATTTGCATTTAAGAGCAGTTGGAGGCCACAGAAGGAGAGTTGTATGGCATTGAAGCTCGTCTGGAGGTTAGTTAACACAGTGTCCAAAGAAGGGCCAGAAGTATACAGAATGGTGTCGTCTGCATTGAGGTGGATCAGAGAATCACCAGCAGCAACTGCGACATCATTGTTGTATTCAGAGAAAAGAGTCAGCCCGAGAATTGAACCCTGTGGCACCCCATAGAGAATGCCAGAGATCGGTACAACAGGCCCTCCGATTTGACACACTGAACTCTGTCTGAGAAGTAGTTGGTGAACCAGGTGAGGCAGTCATTTCAGAAACCAAGACTGTTGAGTCTGCCGATAAGAATGTGGTTATTGACAGACTCGAAAGCCTTGGCCAGGTCGATGAATACGGCTGCACAGTATTGTCTTTTATCGATGGTGGTTATGATGTCGTTTAGGACCTTGAGCGTGGCTGAAATGCACCCATGACCAGCTCTGAAACCAGATTGAATAGAAGAGAAGGTACGGTGGGATTCTAAATGGTTGGTGATCTGTTTGTTAACTTGGCTTTCGAAGACCTTAGAAAGGCAGGGTAGGTTAGATATAGGTTTGTAACATTTTGGTTCTAGAGTGTCTCCCCCTTTGAAGAACGGGATGACCGCGGCAGCTTTCCAATCTTCAGGGATCTCAGACGATACGAAAGAGAGGTTGAACAGGCTAGTAATAGGGGTCGCAACATTTGCGGCGGATAATTTTAGAAAGAGAGGGTCCTGGTTGTCTAGCCCAGCTGATTTGTAGGGGTCCAGATTGTTCAGCTCTTTCAGAACATCAGCTATCTGGATTTGGGTGAAGGAGAAATGGGGGAGGTTTTGACAAGTTGCTGTGGGGGGTGCAGGGCTGTTGACCGGGGTAGGGGGTAGCCAGGTGGAATGCATGGCCAGCCGTAGAAAAATGCTTATTGAAATTCTCAATTATAGTGGATTTATCGGTGGTGACAGTGGTTCCTAGCATCGGTGCAGTGGGTAGCTGGGAGGAGATGCTCTTATTCTCCATGGACTTTACAGTGTCCCAGAACTTTTTGGAGTTTGTGCTACAGGATGCAAATTTCTGTTTGAAAAAGCTAGCCTTTGCTTTCCTAACTGCCGGTGTATATTGGTTCCTAACTTCCCTGGAAAGTTGCATATCGTGGGGGCTATTCGGTGCTAATGCAGTACGCCACGGGATGTTTTTGTGCTGGTCAAGGGCAGTTATTTCTGGAGTGAGCCAAGGGCTATATCTGTTCCTGGTTAAAAAGAAATTCAGTGGGGCATGCTTATTTAAGATGGTGAGGAAAGCACTTTTAAAGAATCACCAGGCATCCTCTACTGACGGAATGAGGTCAATATCCTTCCAGGATACCCGGGCCAGGTCGATTAGAAAGACCTGCTCGCTGAAGTTTTTTAGGGAGCGTTTGACAGTGATGGGGGTGGTCGTTTGACCGCAGACCCGTTACTGACGCAGGCAATGAGGCAGAGATCACTGAGATCCTGGTTGAAAGCAGCAGAGGTGTATTTAGAGGGCAGGTTGGTCAGGATGATATCTATGAGGGTGCCTGTATTTACAGATTTGGGGTTGTACCTGGTAGGTTCATTGATCATTTGTGTGAGATTGAAGGCATCTAGCTAAGATTGTAGGACGGACGGGGTGTTAAGCATGTCCCAGTTATGGGTCACCTAACAGTATGAGCTCTGAATACAGAAGGGGGGCAATCAATTCACATATGGTGTCCAGGGCACAGCTGGGGGCAGAAGGTGGTCTATAACAAGCAGCAACGGTGAGAGACTTGTTTCTGGAGAGGTGGATTTTTAGAAGTAGAAGCTCTAATTGTTTGGACACAGACCTGGATAGTATGACAGATCTCTGCAGGCTATCTCTGTAGTAGATTGCAACTCCGCCCCCTTTGGCAGTTCTATCTTGTCGGGAAATGTTATAGTTAGGGATGGAAATTTCATGATTTTTGGTGGCCTTCTGAAGCCAGGATTCAGACACGGCTAGGACATCCGGGTTGGCAGAGTGTGCTAAAGCAGTGAGTAAAACAAACTTTGGGAGGAGGCTTCTAATGTTAACATGCATGAAACCAAGGCTTTTACGGTTACAGAAGTCAACAAATGAGGGTACGGCTAAAGGCTATAAGAACTGGTTGTCTAGTGCGTTCGGAACAGAGTAAAACTAACAGGTTTCTGGGCGCGGAAGAATAGATTCAAGGCATAATGTACAGACAAGGGTATGGTAGGATGTGAATACAGTGGAGGTGGGAGGTGAAACAGAAGGGCTCGCTAAGGCATATTGAGCAGGGCTGGAGGCTCTACAGTGAAATAAGACAATAATCATTAACCAAAACAGCAATGGACAAGCGATATTGACATTAGGGAGAGGCGTAGCCGAGTGATCATAGGGACCGCTGGGAAGCATAGGGGGACGTCGCGACGGAAAAAGTCTGTTGTAACCCTCTCGGACGGTTAATTCAGCAGACCAGACGTGTTTGATTGGCAGGGCTCTGTGTAGGCGGTAAAAGGGTCCAGGCCAATTGGCAAAATAGGTATTGTAGCCCAAGGAGTGGCTGATGGACCTCTTCAGCTAGCCGGGAGATGGGCCTAGCACGAGGCTAGCTCCAGGCTCACTGGTGCTTGCTTCGGGACAGAGACGTTAGCTAGGGGGTAGCCACTCAGATAGCAGGTAGCTAGCTGCGATGATCCAGGTGAAAAGGTTCAGGGCTTACGGTAAGAAACCGGAGATGTGGAGAAAAAGCAGTCCGGTATGCTCTGGGTTGAATCGCGCTGGGCATACTGGCAGGAGTTGACCAGGCTAAGGTTAGTTGATGACCGCTAGCAGTGGCTAACTGACTACTAGCTAGTAGCTAGTTAGCTGGCTAGCTTCTGTTGGGAGTTCTGGTTCTAAAGTATAAAAAATTGCAGATCCATACCGCATTGGGTGAGGCGGGTTGCAGGAGAACATTTTGAAACTGAGGTTAAAAAATATAAAAAATATATGTGAAATATATACGAAGGAAAAAAAGATATATACACAGGACACGACAAGACAAAGACGTCTGAACTGAGACAGGATTGTGTCGAACATTTCTGCAGCATTGAAAGTCCCCAAGAACACAGCTGCCTCTATCATTCTTACAGGGCATTCAAAAAGTATTCAGACCCCTTGACTTTTTCCAGATTTTGTTATTTTACAGCCTTGTTCTTAAATGGATTAAAGTGTTTTTTCCCTCATCAATCTACAAGCAATAGCTCATAATGACAAAGCAAAAAACATTTTTTGCAAATTTATATACATTTATATAAAAAAACTGAAATATCACATTTACATAGGTATTCAGGCCCTTTAGTCAGTACTTTGTTGAAGCACCTTTGGCAGTGATTACAGCCTTGAGTCTTCTTGGGTATGACCCTACAATCTTCTCTGCAGATCTTCTCTGCAGATTCTCTCAAGCTCTGTCAAATTGTATGGGGAGTGTCGCTGCGCAGCTATTTTACAGGTCTCTCCAGAGATGTTCGATCGGGTTCAAGTCCGGGCTCTGGCTGGGTCACTCGAGGACATTCAGAGACTTGCCCCGAAGCCACTCCTGCGTTATCTTGGCTGTGTGCTTAGGGTGGCTTTCCTGTTGGAAAGTGAACCTTCGCCCCTGTCTGAGGTCCTGAGCGCTCTGGAGCAGGTTTTCATGAAGGATCTCTCTCTCCAGTCCCTGCCACTGAAAAACATCCCCACAACATGATGCTGCCACCAACATGCTTCACCATAAGGATGGTGCCAGGTTTCCTCTAGACGTGACGCTTGGCATTCAGACAAAAGAGTTCAATCTTGGTTTATCAGAACAGAGAATCTTATTTCTCATGGTCTGACACTTTTAGGTGCCTTTTGACAAACTCCAAGCGGGCTGTCATGTGCCTTTTACTGAGGAGTGACTTCCGTCTGGCCACTTAACCATAAAGGCTTGATTGAGGTGCTGCAGAGATGGTTGTCCTGTGATAGGTCTCACAAGCTCACAGTACAGGACTGTAGAGTGCTGAAGCGCGTAGTGCGTAGAAATTGTCTGTCGTCAGTTGCAACACTCACTACTAAGTTCTAAACTGCCTGTGGAAGCAACGTCAACGTCAACTCTTCGTCGGGAGCTTCATGTAATGGGTTTCCATGGCTGAGCAGCCGCACACAAGCCTAAGATCACCATGCGCACTGCCAAGCGTTGGCTGGAGTGGTGTAAAGCTCGCCGCTATTGGAGTCTGGAGCAGTGGAAACGCTTCTCTTGAGTGAGGAATCACACTTAAAAATCTGACAGCCCTTCGGATGAATCTGGGTTTGGCGGATGCCAGGAGAACGCTACCTGCTCAAATTCATAGTGCCAACTATAAAGTTTAGTGCAGGAGGAATAATGGTCTGTGGCTGTTTTTCATGGCTAGGCCCCTTAGTTCCAGTGAAGGGAAATCTTAACTCTACAGCATTCAATGACATTGTAGACGATTCTGTGCTTCCAACTTTGTGGCAACAGTTTGGGAAGGCCCTTTCCTGTTTCAGCATGACAGTGCCCCCGTGCACAAAGCGAGGTCCATACTGAAATGGTTTGTCGAAATCGGTGTGGAAGAACTTGACTGGCCTGCACAGAGCCCATGATCTCAACCCCATCAAACACCTTTGGGATGAATTGTAACGCAGACTGCAAGCCAGGCCTAACGCTTCGAACACACCGACTGCGTCATTGCATCACTGCTACGTAACATTTTGCGCAGCTAGGCAACTATACTGATGCAGGTACCTTTTGCAGATGGTCGCATGCGGTTGTACACATGGAAGAGAGAATCATTTTCACAGTATCCTCAAAACCGTGTCTTTTTGACACAACTGCTGACAGCTACAGGGACATAAACACAAAATATGCTGCTTGGAGACAAGTGTCCACGATAGTAGGATTGCCAGGTCAGCTTAGTAGTGAGCATGTGCTAGATGTGGCTAGTTAGCTAGCTAGCTAACCTAGCTTGCTAACCTAGCCAATGAGGTGTGTGTGTGTGTGTGTGTGTGTGTGTGTGTGTGTGTGTGTGTGTGTGTGTGTGTGTGTGTGTGTGTGTGTGTGTGTGTGTGTGAGAAAGAAAGAAAGAAATAGTCAAATAAATTATGCTAGTTACTACCCCTGATAACTTTATCAAATAATCATGTTTGAAAGAGTGTGAGTATGTATGTCATAAATAGTCATAGAAATGGAAGATACTACTGTACCCCTGATAATTTGGTCAGATAACCGTGTGTGTGTGGGTGTCTATGTGTACAGTAGGTGACATGTCCATGATAGCTATCTAATAACTATAGGTATGCTAGGTAATGGTTTGGCTTATCATGTCTATGTAGAAGAAGACTGTAGGAGGAAGTGGAGAGGACTCAGGGACAGGTATCAGAGAGAGAGAAGGGCAGAGAAAGAGAAGAAGAGGTCTGGGTCAGCAGCTTCAGGCCAGCAGCCTTGGCGCTTCTGCCACATTCTTTCTTTTCTGGATCCATTTATTGTGCCTAGGGCAACGAGTGGCAATTTTACAGCCAGACCCTCTACTACGTCATCCACAAGTGTTGTCGCCACCGGTGCATCAAGACCCTCAATGTCACCTACAAGTGCGACCATCGCCTCCACCGGTGCAGCGAGACCCTCTACAATGTCTACATCATCCACAAGTATGACCACCATCGGTGCAGCCATGGAAGACGATGAAATGGAGGAAGCACCTCTGGATCTAGGACCACCTGAGATTATTATGAACCTCACGGAAGTGACCACTGAGGACCTCGGTGAACAGGATGTGGCCGTGGAGACAGAGAGAGAAACGAAGAGGAACAACGTCACACCAGGCGTCATCGAAGGTTCCAGCCCCCAGATCCACTCAACTCATTTCAGCAGAGGCTCCTCCAAGCCGTCGAGAGGGATGCAGCCCAAGCTGATGCTCACAGGAAGGAGGATGAAGAGACCCTCTTTGCCATGAGCCTGGTGCCAACCCTGAAGAGGCTGCCTCAGCAAAGAAAAGCAGCAGTCAAAGTTAAAATGTATCAGCTGCTTTTCGAAGCCGAGTTCAATGGTACGTTTTTTTTCTTCTTCACATCACAGGTAGTGTCATAAGTGTTGCGACAGTGAAGTAGGTAATTCTTTACAGTATACTCATGTAGGCTAATTGGTATTTCAGATCAAAGTATTAATATGAGGCAAATGTACAGCTGTTGTTTCTAGGTTAGAAAATATCCCAAAACAACAGTTTACTGTCTAAATATTTTCCTGTCATATTCATCTTTATCTCTGAAATACAAATTCCATGAGTAAACAGCAAGTATTACCAACTTTACTGCACTGTTCCAATATTTATGCCTCTAACTACACTATACAAGCAGTATTTAGTTAACATAAATCTCACCTTTTATGGTTTTCTTTTATGTTAAGCTTGTATGTGTTGTTTTTCTCTTCCCTTCCAGAGATGGAGTCCATTTAGCCGACCAGCTCACAGGAAGGACAGGAAGAGGAGAGGAGTTGTCTGGTTGTTGTTTTTGACCTCCCTCATTGTACCTTTCTTTTCACACACGTCCGTTCCGTTTAAATTCAGTCAATTCATAAAGTCATTTGTTTATAAAGTCTCGGGATAGCATTCATTATTAGTGTTACATAGATTTCTGAATTGACAGAATTGAAACTCTGTTATAGGAATTTTATACCTTGATGATAATAATCAATAATCAATTCGCCTTGACTAATGCCCAAGGTTTGTAAGACAATGGGTTAAAATAATTAAGCAAGGACTCAGCTTTCTGCAAAAGGTTTCTGTAGCTTTATTCAGAGAACGTTCTGCCGTCAGGATAACAAAACAGTCATTATATAGTTCTTGCTTACTTACGCACATGCATTTACACACAATCTGTTGGTGACCTGCAACCCCCATAAACTTCTCACACTGTTTGTCACCTTCTGGCTCTTATCAAACTCATACACCGAATAATTCACAGATGCTCTTTTTTAAATGTTTACACGCACACACACCTCTTTCAATAGTTGTATTTTTTTTAAACATTTTTTACAACACACATACCTGTCATGTTCTTTCCTGTACTTGAATACTTATTAAATTATGTTTTCATAGTCAGTTGTTTCATTTGTTTATTAATATCTCATTTAGACTTAATCTGCTAATTTCTTCCCTACACCTTCGCAGATCTAAGACAAGATGAAAGTAAAAACACATTCTCTTCCTAATTCATTTTTTTCCCACCTGTATTTTGTCAGGCCAGTGAACATGGTGGTAAACTGTACTATTTGTATGGACCCTAGGTTACCCTTTCCCTTAGTTATCATACTAACTGTATGTCGTATAACCTTAATTAGTGCTCCTGCTCACCTGATGTACCATGCCAGGTGTGTATAATACTGACGTTAATGAGAGAGGGAAGGGGTTTTAAGGTGTGGTCTTTACTCCCAAATGTCACTTAAATATAGCTTCCAAATGAAGAGAGACAATGATACATAAAGTAATCTGGGGGGAAAATTATATTTTATGGACAACGGTGGATGGTTCTTAAAATAACCTTTGTGTTATTGGGCTCTTCAAAGAGCTGTTTCACTCCATGGCATACTGCCATGGAACTTCACCTGCTGGCGATGAGAAGTAGGTGGTCAGCTTCTCCCTCACCTGGAGTGCCTGTCTGGGGGCGTTGTTGGCACCTGCCCTGGTGACATCAGGTAGGTGACCATTTGGTGTGCCCATCTCCATCCGGAGCGGGTCCTGGAATGACCTCCGGCAGGTAGTTGTGGAGAACACATGTGGTCTTCACGCAGGCATCGACATTTGAGGGGCTGAGACCAAGCACTCTCCGATACATTCTACACCGGGCTGCCAGAATCCAAAAGGTGCATTCAACAACTAACCTTGCCCTGGACAGTCGTTTGTTAAAGATCCTTACAGGCTTTGGCAATGGCAGCTGGCGTCCAGCGGAGGGCCTCATGAGGTTGGGTCTTAAAGGGAAGGCCTCGTCGCTGACGAAGACGTGGGGAACAGGTCCCAGGTCTTCAGCCCCAGGGAGTGATGCAGGTGGTGGAATCTCCAGGGTGCCATCCTGAAGTGCCTGGCCAAAGGCAGAGTCCCGGAGGGTCCCGCCATCACTTCCCTTGCCATAAGCACCAACATCGACAACACGGAAACAGTAGAGGGCATCTACTACAGCCAAGAGTACAACTGAATATGTACCCTTGTAGAATTGCGAACCTGAGCACGGTGGAGCCTGAATTACTACATGTTTCCCGTCAATGGAGCCAAGACAGTTGGGGAAATTCCACCTCTCCAGGAACTCGGCAGCGATGGCCCTCCAGTCTTCCTCCTTGGGGACAGGCATGTATTCACCAACCAGACAGTCCCAAATGGCTTGTGCCACAGAGGGGACAATGTCTGCCACCGAGGACCGTCCAACTCGGAAGCTGAATCCAATGGTCCTGTAGGAGTCCCCTGTCGCCAAGAATCTGAAATATAATTCAAAATAATGATCAGTATTGTGTGTAACTTGAATTCCACCCACATATTCTATCTACTCATATATCTACCTCATTACTGTTTATTATGCTCTACAAATTATATTGTAATACTCATCAACCATCATTAACAATGCCTTGAAACAGTACAATTCAGTCTATGACTATATCATTAAACTATAGCCCAGGCCAACTCTACTCTTAGAAAGAATGGTACTATCTACTTCAAATGGTTCTCTGGCTTTCCCCACAGGAGATCCTTTTTGTTTCCAAGTAGAACCCTATTGGGTTCCATGTATAACATTTTCCCCAAAGGGTTATACCTGGAACCAAAAATGGTTATCCTATGGGGAAAGCAGAAGGACAGTTTTGGAACCTTTTTCTCTGAGTGTATTTGAGTCCAATAAGAATGTAATGAATGACTGTAACTGTCTTGAACAACAAGGGGTCCTGGAGAAGAGTAGCCTACCTTCATCAGAGCAGAAGGCACCCCAATTTTCTTTTCATTTGGTAACATTGCATAATTAAAAAATTATTATAAACCAACTTTGGGAAAAGTTATAGTCCTAATGAACATTCTGTAAAAGTACATCTGATGTCTAATAGGGACTATTAACTAGAGAGCCCTTTAGCTAGCTAGGTTGCACATAAAAACAATGTATCAAATATCAATAGTAAAAACTAAAATAGTTGTATTTTTGAAAAATTTGAATTTTGACATTTATTTGGATTCAAATTTGCCGCTCTTGAAATGCACCTGCTGTTGATGGAGTGCACCACGGGTGGCACGCTAGCGTCCCACCTAGCCCATAGAGGTTAAAAATGTACTAGAATGTAGCTTACCGGAGACAAATCGCCAGGCGTTCAACTGGGCTGATGGACTCCCGGTAGTTGGTATCCATCCGGGCGATCCTGGCTCCAACCATCTGGAGCAGGTGATCGAACTGGCTTCGGTCCAGACAAAAGTAACTTCGGAATTCCTCTCCAAACAGTCGAAGCTCTTGAATGAGACGGTGGGACTCCCCTGCCTGCTTTCGGGACTTTAACCATCTCTGGACCCACACAGTTCTGCGCTTTCGGCGGGGCTGGTCCCGGCCCAACAGCGCAATCAAGACCACCTTCCTCAACGTTGGTCTCATTGTTGAAAGAGCCGACTCTGCCACCTTGACTATTTATTATGCATTTCGCTCCAAAGCAGCATTTTGGAGGGAAATTATATTATAGGCTCTCACAATTCATTTGTGGATGTCATCGAATAAATAATATACTTGGCAAATAAATCAATAAAAAAATGTAAAGAAATTCTCCAGTCAAACTGTTGTTATTATGTAATCCCACTTTGTTTTACTGGATATGTGTGCAACAAAAATTCAACATTCACATTTTGCTACTTTCTGTCAAGTCTATGCATAGAATTTGACGCATACGTTCGATAAATAGAACGTATGCACCACACAGAACGCACTGCAACTGCCTCTGCAACGCAATGCTGCTAGGCAAACGCAGCGTTCCATTGGAAATGAATGTACTTCTGGTGTATCGAAACGCAATAACACAGTCGGTGTGTTCGAAGCGTAATCGCCCAGCATCAGTGGCTGTCCTCAATAATGCTCTTGTGGCTGAATGGAAGCATGTCCCCGATGCAATGTTCCAACATGTAGTGGAAAGCCTTCCCAGAAGAGTGGAGGCTGTTATAGCAGCAAAGGGGGGACGAACTCCGTATTAATATCCATGATTTTGGAACGAGATGCTTGACAAGCACATACTTTTGGCCATGTAGTGTATGATTAAATGTATTTAATAATTTAACCAAATACTGGTGTTGTGGTTATTTTACTATGAGCTGAGGAGGTTTAACATAGTACACCAGTCCTACAGTACGTTACCATTGCAGAACGAGTAGTCAATGTATCATGCCTTGACTACTGCAATGGCTGACAAATTGTGGGATCACAGACCATTGTGTCATGGTAATACATTGTAAACCACTAAAATGCTTTCATGTTCTTTCACTACATGCCGCAAAACCATGGTATATTGACTCCATCCATGGTAGAATGGTCACTACCATGGTCATTACCATGGTCACTTCCTGCCATGATTTTTTGGTCACTACCATGGTAGGAAAATACCATGATATTTCCACTAGTACCATGGTATTTTCCTGCCATTGTGTTTTGGTCACTACCCTGGTAGGAAAATACCATGGTAATTCCACCAGTACCATGGTATTTTCCTGCCATGGTTTTTGGTCACTACCACGGTAAGAAAATACGTACCATTGTATTTCCACCGGTACCATGGTGTTTTCCTCCCATGTTTTTGTTGGTCAAATAACATGGTATTTTCCTGCCATGGTAGTGACGGAAAACTTGTGATAGTACCGTGTTTTATTTTCATTGTACTACCATGGTACATTTTTGTATGGGAATTATCAGAGACGCTTAATAAAGTAACTTAAAACATGTATTTTCTGCTGCTTCCATCACTCGGATCTGATCTGACAGGGTCTGGATACAACCAGGTCTATATGGAATGGGTCAAGTTGTCCTCAGGTCCGTTCGGAACAGGGACTCTATATTTTATAAATGTATTTATGCATATCAGGTCCAGGTGGGAAAGCCAGGTCCAACTTTTTGGAGCCGATAAGACCTCTAAATTGGAGTTATTTTCATGAAATAAACACACACAGTGATTTATTAGACATACAGTGATGATTTAAAAATAAAATTAAAAGGACTGCATGGGGGATTTAATCCTGTCAACTATTTAGTTTATGTCTCCTCGTTGAGGGGGTTGACCCCGGGGGGAGGTTGACCCCTCTAGGTATCCCAAAAATATATTAAACAATAATTTTGAATTGGGCCGTTACTACTGTAGGCCGGAGAAACGCATTGAATAACACATTCAGAAATGGCAAAAAAAGACAGTAAAAAAAGAAATAATAAGAAACAAGGTTTTGAACAATCTTACCCCTTCATTCGGGTAGGATTTGTGTTTCATTTTATCGTCTTTCCTCAACTCACTTGTAGTTTTGTTCATTCAGTAAGTATTGATAAACTTGGCCAATTCCTCATTGTTTTCTGTATGAGAAAATGTAAAGTGTAAGTGTGATATCTTTCGCTCGTTCCCATTCTCTTTCCGATTCTGTCTCAATGTCTCTTTTCCATTTCTCATCTCTCACTCCATCCATCCTTTCAATATGCAAATCAAATGTATTTATATAGCCCTTCTTACATCAGCTTATATCTCAAAGTGCTGTACATAAACCCAGCCTAAAACCGCAAACAGCAAGCAATGCAGGTATAGAAGCACGGTGGCTAGGAAAAACTCCCTAGAAAGGCGAAAACCTAGGAAGAAACCTAGAGAGGAACCAGGCTATGAGGTGTGGCCAGTCCTCTTCTGGCTGTGCCGGGTAGAGATTATAACAGAACATGGCCAAGATGTTAAAATGTTCATAAATGACCAGCATGGTCAAATAATAATAATCACAGTAGTTGTCGAGGGTGCAACAAGTCAGCACCTCAAGAGTAAATGTCAGTTGGCTTTTCATAGCCGATCATTGAGAGTATCTCTATCGCTCCTGCTGTCTCTAGAGAGTTGAAAACAGCAGGTCTGGGACAGGTAGCACGTCCGGTGAACAGGTCAGGGTTCCATAGCCGCAGGCAGAACAGTTGAAACTGGAGCAGCAGCACGGCCAGGTGGACTGGGGACAGCAAGGAGTCATCATGCCAGGTAGTCCTGAGGCATGGTCCTAGGGCTCAGGTCCTCCGAGAGAAAGAGAGAATTAGAGAGAGCATACTTAAATTCACACAGGACACCGGATAAGACAGGATAAATACTCCAGATATAACAGACTGACCCTAGCCCCCCGACACATAAACTACTGCAGCATAAATACTGGAGGCTGAGACAGGAGGGGTCAGGAGACACTGTGGCCCCATCCGATGATACCCCCGGACAGGGCCAAATAGGCAGGATATAACCCCACCCACTTTGCCAAAGCACAGCCCCCACACCACTGGAGGAATATCTTCAACCACCAACTTACCATCCTGAGACAAGGCCGAGTATAGACCACAAAGGAGAAACCTCTACTCCTAAACAAATATCTAAACAGTACAACTACCGAGTGAAAAGAAAACCCCGTGGTGCAGACACGCACCCCTAACATAGTAACACATACAACCAATCCCGCACAAAGACTAGCAGGCAGCGGAGGTAGACAAACCCACTGAAATCAACTAAATGAAACACAGGTGTGACAAAACAGACAGACACAAACGAAAAGGAAAAATGGATCGGTGGCAGCTAGTAGGCCGGCGACGACGACCGCCGAGCACCGCCCGAACAGGGAGAGGAGCCACCTTCGGTGGAAGTCGTGACAGTGGGAGAGGCCACCAGTTGGCCAATTGACCATCACCAACTCAGTGAGATCTATCTCCTTGTCCTTCTTGCCTACAAGCCACTGTGTTAAACCAAGTCCCAAGGAGGGGACTGGTTTGTCTTTGAAGAAGACTTCATATTCCTGTTTTGCCATAATTAAGCATGTGAATCAGAAAGAAAGTGTCATTACAACTCAAAATTCTTCATAAACATGCAGCTGGCTAGCTATTTCCATATGAGCTAAATCCACTGTTTCATTAAGTTATCACATAGCTGACTAACACACTTTGCAATTTAGGTAGCTAATAGCAGACTTAGAAGCTATAGTTTATTATATGACATAAACTTGTATTAAATCATAAACAGCGGATTTGGCCAATATAGATTAGCTGGTCACCTGGCTAGCTACATGTTTAATTACAACCATAGAGACATAACTGTTCTAACTAGCTAGCTATGTCAACACCAACCAGTTAGTGGAGCTTGCTAGCTAGAACCTAACTAGAACCTAACCTAAAGTTAGCTTAGCTAACGTTAACAAGCTATCTCGCTAGAACGAATGTTAGCTGCCTAGTGCTATTTAGCTAGCATTACCTAGCTAGCACCAAATATGATGTATTCCTTTGCTAGCACTAAAGTTAGCTAGTTAAGCTAACACGCTAGCCTTAGCTTGCTAACATTGCAAAGAAACCACTACTTAAGGACACCAATAATAAGAAGAGACTTGCTTGGGCCAAGAAACACGAGCAATGGACATTAGACTTGTGGAAATCTGTCCTTTGGTCTGATGATTTTTGGTTCCAACCACCGTGTCTTTGTGAGATGCAGAGTAGGTGAACGGATGATCTCCACATGTGTGGTTCCCTCCATGACGCATGGAGGAGGAGGTGTGATGGTGTGGGGGTGCTGGTGACACTGTCAATGATTTATTTGGAATTCAAGGCACACTTAACCAGCATGGCTACCACATTCTGCAGTGATACACCATCCCATCTGGTTTGCACTTAGTGGGACTATCATTTGTTTTTCAACAGGACAATGACCCAACACACCTCCAGGCTCTGTAAGGGCTATTTGACCAAGAAGGAGAGTGATGGAGTGGTGCATCACATGACCTGGCCTCCACAATCACCCAACCTCAACCCAATTGAGATGGTTTGAGATGAGTTGGACCGCAGAGTGACGGAAAAGCAGCCAACTCATGCTCAGCATATGTGGTAACTCCTTCAAGAATGTTGGAAAAGCATTCCTGGGGAAGCTGGTTGAGAGAATGCCAAGAGTGTGCAAAGCTGTCATCAAGGCAAAGGGTGGCTACTTTTAAGAATCTCAAATATAAAATATATTTTGATTTGTTTAACATGTTTTGGTTACTACATGATTCTATACGTGTTATTTCATAGTTTTGATGTATTCACTATTATTCTACAATGTAGAAAATAGTAAAAATAAAGAAAAACCCTTGAATGAGTAGGTGTATCCAAACTTTTGACTGGTACTGTATATTCATGACAAGATATAAAACAGTAATTTGTTGATTTTATCAGACACTGTATCGTGCCCTTATACGCATGCCTTTAAGCATTAATCATTCTCGTCTTGTCTTTATGCTTCGGGTCCACAGTCAGCACACAGCTTCGGGGGTTTGTGTAAGCAAGTCCCACAAACAAATCGGTAGCACTGCACACAGTTTTCATGGGCCTTGTTTTGTGTGCACCTGTCGCAAGTGTCGCATAATTTTTCTGAAGCGGTTGTGTGGCATAGTCTCTCGGGAAAAAGTCCACCCCATACCTGTCAGACCAAAATAACTTCTCATCCATATTCTTTCAGCTGTATGCCCCGCAGACATACAAGTGTGGAATAAATGCTTTGAGTTCATCTATAGACATGTCCCAGGTACTGTTTCCTTTTCTGTGCGCAGCAGAACAATCTCTGGTGTTCTGCAACATTTGCATGTCATATAAACTCGTCACTCTTTTCTACCCAAACCGTGCCATCCCTCCCAGACTCCTGTCTCACCATGGTAATTGGGATCACCCTCTCAGTTATCTCTGTTCTGGTTTTTCTGTGGCAAGGCTCAGGCACCGGAGACTCGAAGTCAAAATCAAAATCAGATGAAGACTCTTCATCAGGAACGTAGATTTCAAGCTCAATATGCGTTCCTCCATCCTACTCCAACTAATTTGTTCAGTTCGGCTTGCCATTGTGAACTACACACATTGTATGTTGTGTACTCAGTGTCTGGTTTGACTCTCCGAGGGGAATTATATAACTTTTCCAGCCTTTCATAATAAAATAATTAGACCGCCCACAATTCTTCAATTCTTCATCATCATTACACTATTGTTCTAAATTCAATCATCCTCTTCACCCTCATCACCCTCATCATTCAGATCAATCAAATTCAATCACCCTATTCACGCTCCTCATCAGTCACATGCACCATTATCAATTTCAATATGTTTTCTATCGCCCATTCATCGACTGACAACAGAATAACATATTTTTATTTTATAATGTTACTGTTTTTTGCTGAGTAGCCAGAGCAATGCTGCCGCACGAGTGGTCATGTGCTGAATGCATGGATATTCTTGGAAAAAGTGAAATTTGGAAATAGAGTAGCACCTCCTGAATTTTGAGTTATTTGACAAAGGTAAGTATCATAGAAATTGCAGAACATGCTCTTTCTGATACTATATAGAAATCAATATGTTTTACCTGCATGTGACTCTGAAGGAAGATTTAATAAAGTGATCCTCTTTTCCCTGAATCTGTCAATTGCAAGATGCGCCCATCTCTTCATGTACAATTTGACAACTGATAGGCCTAATTGTCACGTCCTGACCAGAAAAGGGGTTATTTGTTATTATTGTTTGGTCAGGACGTGGCAGGGGGTATTTGTGTATTTATGTAGAGGGGTGTTTGATTTATGTATTCCGGGGTTTTGGTCTATGTTGTATGTTTGTTTATTTCTATGTCTGTTCTAGGGTGTTTAATTCTATGTTTAGGTATTTGGGATTGGGGCCTTCAATTGGAGGCAGCTGTTTATCATTGCCTCTGATTGAAGGTCCTATAATTAGGAGTATGTTTGTTTTGGGAATTGTGGGAGGTTGTTCTTTGTACTGCTATGTGAACCTACAAGAATTTCGTTTGGTTATTGTTTTGTTTTGTTTATTAGTCGTGTTCACAATAAAAGTTAAGATGAGCACTCAACCCGCTGCGCCTTGGTCCAATTACTACGACGACCGTTACACTAATATTGTCACTCATCAGATTATTGTCAATTTAATCTTGTCATAGGCTCTCTTATTATGTGTGAAATTAGTTTATGTATAGTTTAGGTGTAGTTTTGATGGGCCTGCTGTGCAGGCTGACTGGCATTGTTTGTTTCCCGCTCATCAACTTGGATAGAGTCAAGGATATGTTTTGCATTATTCTAAAGACCTAGAATGTTTTTGTTTCCCTTACAATAAATTTGTTTAGTAATAGAGTTACAGTAAATAAAACAGTCCTGTAACACCTTTTTACAAAGTAAAACGTAAAAGAGAATGGTATCAACCTGCCAAAGCTGGGGCTACAGAGTGGCACAGCGGTCTAAGGCACTGCATCTCAGTGCTTGAGGCGTCACTACAGACACCCTGGTTTGAATCCAGGCTGTATCACAACTGGCCGTGATTGGGAGTCCCATAGGGCGGCGCAAAATTGGCCCAGCGTCGTCTGGGTTTGGCCGGTGTAGGCCGTCATTGTAAATAAGAATGAGGTCTTAACTGACTTTCCTAGTTAAATAAATGTTAAATATTTTTATATTTTAAAATTAATTGTCATAACACAAACTCATCATTACAATAATGTTGTTCTAAATTAAATCAACCTCTTCGCCCTCATCATTCAGTTAGGCCTAATTTAAATTTGATTATGAAGTAACTTATGAAGCAATTATCGCCCATTCATCCATTTGTCATTCATTCAGTGAGGAGAGAGAGGTGCATTAGATGGGTACCAATGTGAAAAAAAAACAAGTAAAAAGGCTCGAAATACTTTTCTGTTTGTGATTTTAAAGTTCTGACAAATGAGCAGTGTAAAATACAAACATTTAGGAAATGTCAGAAAGGAGCAGGACACATCTTTTTTGGAGGCGATGTTTTTTCTTTACAAAATCAAACATCAATGGCCGTTGGCCTATGGCGGATTCTAGTGTTAAGAACGGTAAAAAGGCCCCTATTGTTGGAACTACTTCAGAGGTGTCCTTTATCTTCTTCAACTGTCCCGTATATGAAAAGGATCCCTCACAGATGTTACACTAACTTAAATTTTATACGAGTCGGACAAGTTACAACAACATATCAAGCTGAGACTCAGCTGAGAAAATATGTGTTGTACAAGATATAGCTACATAGAATGTTATATGAGAATCCCATGTAGGCCTGTCTCTGACAACAACAAAAAAATCTTGGTTGACCGAAAGTCGTCTGGCAGAATCTGCAAAAGACAGCAGGAGTGGGAGGATTGTTCAAAATTGATTGGCCCAACATTTTTATCGTGTATTTTTCCATATGTGACCGACCGGCTCAAATCGGTCTTATGTAGCAAAATTTGAAATTGTGTTTTTTACATTGGATAAAAGTTTGAGGAACAATGGGAAAGTATTTCTGATTTGAAAGTTAATAAACTTGTAAACTCACTTTTGAGAAAATGGCCTTTGAATGTTTTGGTACCTACTGGAGAGCTCTCCTTTGTCTACACCCATTCAGCATTGTTCACAACCTCTTAAGCCAGCCCCACCATCTCTTTAAGGATTCATACAGTATGTGAGGTGACTTCAACTTCTTCAGTGACAACAACACTGTTGATAGCCGTTTCTTCCCCATCACTGTCATCAGAAGACTCTACAATATCTTCAATTAAAATGTTTTTACCGAAATCAGGATTTCCTCATCGTCTGATTCATTTTCAGAGTCAGAGAGAGTCAGCATGACACGATCATCCTCCAGAAAGTAGCTACAAATTTTTCCCACTGACCTTTGTCAATAGCACCTGATAAATTCAGGGCATCAATGTTATTGAGAGCAGTAGCAACATATTTGCAGTTCTCCATGATTAACGCTATATTTAAAAAAAAAACTGCAGTAGGAAGGATTATCTACGTATAACAAGCAGTTCATTTTATAGACACAAGATGCTACACTGCAGACCAATCTGAAACTCATCTCTCGGGCATGTCCAGCCCACTCATTATCTCAGTCAATCATGGCTAGCGGGAAGGTTCCTGACTTTTTCTTTGGCTGAACCAACTAGGCTCGTAATTTAACAAACGTATCCATATTTACAGATTGCATTAAAGTTTATTATTAAGTCACATGAAAGTTCACATGTTCGAGAAGGCATTTCTGCCCCAAAAAATGCATTTTGATAAAAATAAAAATAAATAACGTTCAAACAGCTCCCCTATGAAATCATGACTTGCGAAATGCGCCTAGTTTCCTGAAACGGGTAAACATATACACACCCTATGTGTTTTAATAAAATCAACTATATTCATTGAGCTTGTCTGATGCTTATGGTTTGATGAAGTAAGACAAATGCCTGAAGAGGGCGCCAGAGATCTAGATAACCAGAAGAAAAAAAACTTTTATTTTTAACCTTTATTTAACTAGGCAAGTCAGTTAAGAACAAATTCTTATTTACAATGACAACCTACCCCGGCCAAATCCTCCCCTAACTCAGACGACACTGGGCCAATTGTGCACCGCCCTATGGGACTCCCGATCACGGCCGGTTGTGATACAGCCCAGAATCGAACCAGGGTCTGTAGTGACACCTCTAGCACAGAGATGCAGTGCCTTAGACCGCTGCGCCACTCAGGAACCTTAACCTGACCCAGCTATTCTCCTCCCACTCCTGCTGGCTTTTGCAGATTCTGCCATTACTCTCCTGAAGTTGCCGGTAATAGGCTACACGAGGAGTCGACAACCTTGCTCATGTGGAATGCATATTTATCTTACCATATCTACCGATCTGCGTGCCAGTTATGGTTTTCATATATACATTTTGGAGAAAGTTTCATTTAATTTATAATAACGTCTTCATATCTCAATCGTTGTCATGTTGTTAATCAAAATTCTATCCAAATCTAAAAGAAAATTATACAAACCTAAAAAGTAATTTTTATTGCCATTGCCAACTATGTAAAAACAGCCTACATAAAGCCAACAAATGAAAACATTGCAGACCACAGGTAGAAAATAACATGATAAAAATAAATATCCTATTCCTCCAGCCCAAAGCTTGTGCTAGAGAACTTGTAACATTGTATAAAATATTCTGGGCCCTCTAAGTTCCAGTGCCAGTGAGCTCAGGACAGACACAGCTGTAGGCTATTTGCGCAAGGGATAAGAAGCAGTGCTCGACTTGAGTACCTGAAATGTCCTATTGCTTGAGCTCCTGTTCCTCTAATACAGTGGTTCCCAAACTTTTTATAGTCCTGTACCCCTTCAAACATTCAACCTCCAGCTGCGTATCCCCTCTAACACCAGGGTCAGCACAGTCTCAAATGTCATTTTTTTGCCATAAGTGTAAGCCTGCCACACACACACTGTGTGAGTTTTTGTCACAACCCGGCTCGTGGGAAGTGACAAAGAGCTCTTATAGGACCAGGGCACATATAATAATACAGCAATAATCAATCATTTTGCTCTTTATTTAGCCATCTTACATATAAAACCTTATTTGTTCATCAATAATTGTGAATAACTCACCACAGGTTAATGAGAAAGGTGTGCTTGAAAGGATACACATTACTCTGCAATGTTGGGTTGTACTGGAGAGAGTCTCAGTCTTTTAAATCATTGTCTACACACAGTCTGTGCCTGTATTTAGTTTGTATGCTAGTGAGGGCCGAGAATCCACTCTCACATACAGTTGAAGTCGGACATTTACATACAGCTTAGCCAAATACATTTAAACTCAGTTTTTCACAATTCCTGACATTTAATCCTAGTAAAAATTCCCTGTCTTAGGTCAGTTAGGTTCACCACTTTATTTTAAGAATGTGAAATGTCTGAATAATAGTAGAGAGAATTATTTCTTTCAGATTTTATTTCTTTCATCACATTCCCAGTGGGTCAGAAGTTTACATACACTCAATTAGTATTTGGTAGCATTCCTTTAAATTGCTTAACTTGGGTCAAACATTTCAGGTAGCCTTCCACAAGCTTCCCACAATAAGTTGGGTGAATTTTGGCCCATTCCTCCTGACAGAGCTGGTGTAACTGAGTCAGGTTTTTTCCTCATGATGCCATCTATTTTGTGAAGTGCACCAGTCCCTCCTGCAGCAAAACACCCCCACAACATGAGGCTGCCACCCCCATGCTTCACGGTTGGGATGGTGTACTTCGGCTTGCAAGCCTCCCCCTTTTCCCTCCTAACATAACAATGGTCATTACGGCCAAACAGTTCTATTTTTGTTTCATCAGACCAGACGACATTTCTTCAGAAAGTACGATCTTTGTCCCCATGTGCAGTTGCAAACCGTAGTGTGGCTTTTTTATGGCGGATTGGGGGCAGTGGCTTCTTCCTTGCTGAGCGACCTTTCAAGTTATAGGACTCATTTTACTGTGGATATAGATACTTTTGTACCTGTTTCCTCCAGAATCTTCACAATGTCCTTTGCTGTTGTTCTGGGATTGATTTGCACTTTTCGCACCAAAGTACATTCATCTTTAGGAGACAGAACGCGTCTCCTTCCTGAGCGGTATGACGGCTGCGTGGTCCGATGGTGTTTATACTTGCGTACTATTCTTTGTACAGATGAATGTGGTACCTTCAGGCATTTGGAAATTACTCCCAAGGATGAACCAGACTTCTGGAGGTATACCATTTGTTTCTGAGGTCTTGGCTGATTTCTTTAGATTTTCCCATGATGTCAAGCAAAGAGGCACTGAGTTTGAAGGTAGGCCTTGAAATACATCCACAGGTACACCTCCAATTGACTCAAATGATGTAAATTAGCCTATCAGAAGCTTCTAAAGCCATGACATCCTTTTCTGGAATTTTCCAAGCTGTTTCAAGGCACAGTCAACTTAGTGTATGTAAACTTCTGACCCACTGGAATTGTGATACAGTGAATTATAAGTGAAATAATCTGTCTGTAAACAATTGTTGGAAAAATGACTTGTGTCATGCACAAAGTAGATGTCCTAACCGACTTGCCAAAACTATAGTTTGTTAACAAGAAATTTGAGGAGTGGTTGAAAACGACTTCAACTGTATATACTTCAACGGTGTTTACAAATCTTGGTCCTGGGATATCAATGCTTACACATTGTAACTATGCAATTGACTATAAATATGATTTAACTAGGTAAAGGCTGATTTGTAATTCATATATACAGAAATAGAATTTTAAAAACAGTACACTTCACTTCCTATGCATCATGTAAATACTCAAGCCGGTTCATCTCAGTATCAAATTTCCTTCATCTGCATTGATCTGATAAACACAGGATTGGTGTATTATTTCATCAAATGAGAGACTAAATTTCAACAAGTAGAGAATGTGAAACGCTTTATTGAAAGAATTTCATTATCCAAGTGTTTTAAATATTATAATATTATATTATAAATACAAGTTCTATCTGTACTTCAATACACATATGGTGTGCATTATAAAAACAGAGGAAGAAAGAGGAGGTGGCGAGAGAGGTGTAAAAGACAAAGGGAAACAGGTAAGAACAGAGGAGCAGAGAAGGCAGCTATGATTAATGAATCATAGTGCTACCCTAATATTCTCTCAGTTCATCACAATTACATAATAGTGTCTCTAGTTGTGTCTCCTAACCAGCCTTGGGCTCCCAGTCGGCCCGAAGGTTATCTTAAGAGCGGGTGAGGTGGCGATGACGGGTCTGGGGATTGGAATCCTCTCTCACATCAAAACATACCTGCAGACGAGAGACAGATTGAGAGAGAGAGATAGCATGTTTAAGCCTTTTTTCTAACACTGTCAGTCATCATACTGATCAGGAGGTGAAATGCAAAACTGACCTTGTATCATGAACTCTGGGACTACTGCATCTCTATCTGTATTTAAATGTAAAACATCTCTTTAATAATACTTCCTGTTGACCCTACCAGGTGACCTCTCACATCTGATCATGCTGCGCCCTCTATGTAGCCAGTTCAGATGTGGGAGGGGTTCACCAACACAGCTGATATAACCTAGAGGATTTAGGGAGAAGGGGAGAGAGGGATGAAGTGAAGGAGAGACACTGTTATTGACAAAATTAGATAGTTAAAGAGACAGTGTTCAACAGGAATATGTGTGTGTGGCCTCACTTTGTTTCCACACTGCGTGGCTGCAGAGTACTTTATGCTGAAAAACCTGCACAGACACACGAGGACAAACAATATAGCGTAGTTCTAGAAATAAAGAAGTGTCTTACTGTTCTCCATGGTTGGCCCTCTTGCCTATTCTTTGAAGGTGGAAGGAGTCACAGTTATACACCTGAGCCAGCTTACTGCACAACGCAATCAATCAATCAGATTGATACATGTGTGTAGGTGTGGGTAATAGGGTGTCTAATTATAGGGTGTTGATTTTAAGTCACCAATATGGGTGACTTAAATAGACTGTTTTGTTTTTGTACAGACATCACACTCTTACCTAAACAGCTGTCACGTCCTGGCCAGTATAAGGGTTAATTGGTATTGTAGTTTGGTCAGGACGTGGCAGAGGGTATTTGTTTTATGTGGTTCGGGGTGGTGTTTTGGAAAAAGGGTGTTTGATTTAGTGTTTTTGGGTTATGATCTATGTTTACGTATTTCTATGTTTATCTAGTTAGTTGTATGTCTATGTTTGGTTAATTGGGGTGGACTTCCAATTGAAGGCAGCTGTGTGGTGTTGCCTTTGCTTGGAAGTCCTATATTAGTTGGGTGTGTTTGTTTGTTTAATTGTGGGAGATTGTTCTGTGTTTAGCCTTGTGCCTTGCCAGACTGTCGGTATATCGTTCGTTCTCTTGTTTGTTGTTTTTGTGTTCATTTTGATTTAATAAATGTTCAAAATGAACAAACACAGTCCTGCTGCATTTTGGTCCTCCTTCACCGACTATAACCGTGACAACAGCACCCTCACTTGAGAAGTAGAAATCAAAGGGAGAGAAACTGGGAATTGAAAAACTGCAGACATAGCTAAGTAAATGGAAGTATACTCTTATTGCAATGTGGATGTCTCTTAAAATAGCATTTGGTTGTGCATAGTTTGGTTGTGCATAGTGTAGTCTATGGTGTTGCCAGGGAACAGCACCCTCTTCAAAGAAGTAGGAGGTCAAGATCTCCCGCACATAGATTGCCTCTCTTGCTGCATTGATGGACCCCATCCTTGAAATATCCTGCAGAGCAGCGGACTTCTCCTCTGGCACACGGTGGCGAGCTTCAGATCCCCTCCTGGTCCTCGTGTCCATCCTCATGAAGTTATTCCGGACATAGGTAGCCTTCACACGCCTGAATTTCCTCCAGGAGGCAGTTCCACATGGCCCTGTTCACCCAACCTTGCAGTGCTCTACATGGTAAGTGCAGGCAATCGTTTTGAAGGAATTAGTTACAAGGTAACTGTAGGAATATGGAAGATAATGTCATTATTAGACTTTTATATCACAGGATCATTGTGGATTACTAAAGTATAATATCCCTTAACAAATCATGATAACAATGGATTTATAGATGTTGTCACACCCTGATCTGTTTCACCTGTCTTTGTGCTTGTCTCCACCCCCCTCCAGGTGTCACCCATCTTCCCCATTATCCCCAGTGTATTTATTATCCCCAGTGTATTTATACCTGTGTCCTCTGTTTGTTTGTTGCCAGTTCATTTTGTTTGTCAAGCCTACCTGCGTTTTTACCCTTGCTCCTGTCTTTTTCTAGTTCCTGTTTTCCTGGTTTTGACCATTCTGCCTGCCCTGACCCTGAGCCTGCCTGTCGTTCTGTACCTTGTCACACCACCCTGGATTATTGACCACTGCCTGCCCCGTGTTCTAGTAATAAACTTTCGTTACTTCGAAACTGTCTGCATCTGTGTCTTCTCCTGAAACGTGATAGATGCATGTGCACAGACATGTGCATGTGACAATAGCAGGATCATATCAAGGATAGCATCACAAATGAATACATAAATACCACTTGAAGCTTGATGAGTTGATCAATTGAATCAGCTGTGCAGTGCTAAGGCAAAAACAAGAATATGCACCCCTTTGAGTCCCCAGGACCATGACTGAGAAACACTGATCTTTATTGGGACATCTTCATCTGCAGACAGGCTTTCACAGCTCTCTGTATCTGAGGACAGAAAACATCACAAGAAACTGACTTCATAATACTCAAATTAGACCACACTGAATATTATGTTACTATTATATCTATCCTTACTTCTAGGGACTGGAACTACACAAAGTACCTGCCCTATCCAGAATAGCCTACTCTCTCACTTTGACAGTTGGGGCTGCTATCCTTTCACCCTCCTCCATTGCTGTTAGCTAACGTTAGCTACCTACAAATGTATTTGTCATTTTTTTTTACAGTTAAATACATCAAAATAGCTAGCTAATATGAAGTTAGGTGTCACGGTCGTCGCTAGAAATGGAGGACAAAAACGCAGCAGGTATGTGTATACTCATCTTTATTTACCGGAAAAGAAGGAAAAGCCAAACAAACACGTATACAAAACGATGAACGACAAAATGACAGCCTTGAAGGCACCATAGCAATCCAAGAACAATCTCCCACAACAGACAAACACAAACACACCCTCATATATGGGACTCTCAATCAAAGGCAAATAGACAACACCTGCCTTCAATTGAGAGTCCCAACCCCAATGAACTCAAACATAGAAACAGACACACTAGACTCAACAGAATTACATAAACATAGATCAAAAACCCGGAAATACTAAATCAAACGCCCTCTTACCAACACACCACCCTGAACCACAAAACAAATACCCTCTGCCACGTCCTGACCAAACTACAATAACAATTAACCCTTATACTGGCCAGGACGTGACAGTACCCCCCCCTTAAAGGTGCTAACCCCGGAAGCACCTTAAAAAATTAAAAAAAAAAAAAAAAAAAACACAACCCCAAACAACAAAACAAAAATTTCCCCTCTACTAAAAGGGAGGGAAGGGAGGGTGGCTGCCGTCAACGACGGCACTGTGCTACACCCCCCCTCCCCAACCCACCTATATCAGGAGGTGGCTCCGGTTCTGGCCGTTCCAGGCAGTCTGGGCGGTCTGGCAGCTCGGGACAGTCTGGGCAGTCTGGCAGCTCGGGACAGTCTGGGCAGTCTGGCAGCTCGGGACAGTCTGGGCAGTCTGGCAGCTCGGGACAGTCTGGGCAGTCTGGCAGCTCGGGACAGTCTGGGCAGTCTGGCAGCTCGGGACAGTCTGGCAGCTCGGGGCAGTCTGGGCAGTCTGGCAGCTCGGGGCAGTCTGGGCGGACTGGCAGCTCGGGACAGTCTGGGCGGACTGGCCGCTCCGGACAGTCTGGGCGGACTGGCCGCTCCGGCAGTTCAGGGCGGACTGGCCGCTCCGGCAGTTCAGGGCGGACTGGCCGCTCCGGCAGTTCAGGGCGGACTGGCCGCTCCGGCAGTTCAGGGCGGACTGGCCGCTCCGGCAGTTCAGGGCGGACGGGCCGCTCCGGCAGTTCAGGGCGGCCTGGCCGCTCCGGCAGTTCAGGGCGGCCTGGCCGCTCCGGCAGTTCAGGGCGGCCTGGCCGCTCCGGCAGTTCAGGGCGGTCGGGCCGCTCCGGCAGTTCAGGGCGGTCGGGCCGCTCCGGCAGTTCAGGGCGGTCGCGCCGCTCCGGCGACTGTTGACTGGCGGGCAGCTCCGGCGACTGTTGACTGGCGGGCTGCTCCGGCGACTGTTGACTGGCGGGCAGCTCCGGCGACTGTTGACTGGCGGGCAGCTCCGGCGACTGTTGACTGGCGGGCAGCTCCGGCGACTGTTGACTGGCGGGCAGCTCCGGCGACTGTTGACTGGCGGGCTGCTCCGGCGACTGTTGACTGGCGGGCAGCTCCGGCGACTGTTGACTGGCGGGCAGCTCCGGCGACTGTTGACTGGCGGGCAGCTCCGGCGACTGTTGACTGGCGGGCAGCTCTGGCGACTGTTGACTGGCGGGCAGCTCCGGCGACTGTTGACTGGCGAGGCTGGGTTTACGCACTTGAAGCCTGGTGCGTGGTGCTGGTACTGGGCGTACCAGATTGTGAACACGCACCTCCAGGCTAGTGCGGGGAGTGGGAACAGGACGAGTCGGACTGGGTTGACGCACTTCCGGGTCCGCACGAGAGACAGGAGTTGGAAACCCAGGGCTATGGAGGCGCACAGTCGGTCTTGATCTTACCTCCTGCACAACCCGTCTTGGCTGGATGGAACTAGTAGCCCTGTACGAGCGGGGTGCTTGTACAGGGCAGACTGGGCTGTGCAGGGGCCTGATGGTAGCCGTGCGTAGAGCGGGAGTTGGGTAGCCTGGTCCTCGGAGGCGTACCGGCGACCAGATGCGCTGCGCAGGCATCCTCCTACCAGGCTGGATGCCCGCTCTAGCACGGCACCTGCGAGGGGCTGGAATAACGCGCACCGGACTGTGCGTGCGTATGGGTGAGATAGTGCGCTCCTCAGCGAAACATGGCGCTCTCCACCTCATACGCTCCTCCATATAACCACGGGTAGCTGGCTTCCGGCTCTTCCTAGGCCTAGCCAAACTACCCGTGTGCCCCCCAAAAAAAAATTCTTGGGGGTGCCTCTCGTGCTTCTCCCTCAGCGCGTCCATGGCCTCGTACCTCCGCCTCTCTGCCTTGGCTGCCTCAATTTCCCACTGCGGGCGGCGATAATCCCCAGCCTGGTGCCAAGGTCCAGCCCCGTCCAGAACTTCCTCCCAGGTCCATTTCTCCCGCCAGTCCAACTCGAAGTCCCCTTTCTTCTGCTGCTTGGTCTTGTATTGGTGGGAGATTCTGTCACGGTCGTCGCTAGAAATGGAGGACCAAAACGCAGCAGGTATGTGTATACTCATCTTCTTTATTTACATAGAAACATAGAAACAGACACACTAGACTCAACATAGAATTACATAAACATAGATCAAAAACCCGGAAATACTAAATCAAACGCCCTCTTACCAACACACCACCCTGAACTACATAAAACAAATACCCTCTGCCACGTCCTGACCAAACTACAATAACAATTAACCCTTATACTGGCCAGGACGTAACATTAGGTAGCTGGTGATATTTATTTAACATATCTAGCTATCCATACAGTATGTAAAGTTGGCTAGATAGCTAGCTATGTTAGCAGCTCATTTGAGTTAGCCTGCACTGTAGCTAGTTAACTAATAATACATCGTTTTTTTTACATTTTCGAAATGTATTTACTTACTTGAATAGGTTCTCCCAGCCATATGGACGATTGGAAACAGGGCAGCAAAGTTTGTTTGTCACCAGAGCGTTTTAGAGCATATTACTATTTAACTATTTACCCATTTAATAATCAGACATTCATGCAAACTTGCTATGCTGAATTCTTGATGCACAATCGAACGTGCTGCCATATGCTGCCAGCACGCCCACAAGCGAGCCATTCTGGGCGGCCTAAGCAGCAAGATGCAATTTACCGTGTGCTAGTGAATACGAGCAGTCAGTGAGCATTTATTCTTTGCCAAGATAATCCATCCACCTGACAGTTGTGGCACATCAATAAGCTGATTAGACAGTATGATCATTACACAGGTGCACCTTGTGCTAGGGACAATAAAAGGCCACTCTAAAATGTGCAGTTTTTTAACACAACACAATGCCACAGATGTCTCAAGTTTCTTTTTTTTTGTGGATGGGTGGTCCTCATAATCCTCATATTCTCTTTGTGTTCAGATTTTGGCTCTCTTTATTTAAATTGCAATAAATAAAGGCCAACTAAGTAGTTTCCACTGTCATGTGGCAGCACAAGTGGGCATTTGATTTGCGAATTCTATTTACATGTGTGTTTACTGTGCTACAGAAACACCGAATGCGCACTGAATTAAAGGGTAACTACATTAACTACATTGCAGTGCTTTACCAAGATGCATGACAAGGTTAGAAATACTTTGTGAAGCCTCAATTTAAAATGATTTATAAAGTCTTTATTAGATCGTTTTTGAATAAGTTCCTCAAGTTCTTTTTGTTTTTCCTCTAACTTATTTTGTATCTTTGTAGTATTGTTTTTTATTGCTATCTACCTGTACTATTAGTTCATGGATTTCCCTTGTTAGTCTTGTCTCTTTAGCCAGAAACTGCTTTATTATTATTGATGAATATTGAATTGAATGACCTCTGAAGGTACATTTAAAGGTATCCCAAACAATAAGGGGATTTGCTGAACCTATATTATACTGGAAACATTCTGTTATAAATTATTTTGTCTTAATTAAAAATATATTTTTATATTTGACCTTCATTTAACTAGGCAAGTCAGTTAAGAACAAATTCTTATTTTCCAATGACGGCCTAGGAACAGTGGGTTAATTGCGTTGTTCAGGGGCAGAACGACAGATTTTTACCTTGTCAGTTCAGGGATTTTATTTTGCTACCTTTCTGTTACTAGTCCAACGCTCTAACCACTAGGCTACCTGCTGCCCCGAGTTGTCCTCCAGTAAACTTTGATTAAATTTCCGATATCCCTGTCTACGTGGAAAATCTATGAGTTATGTAAAATACCAATTAGATGATGATCCAATCGCATTCTGTCTCCTACTCAAACTTTTTAACCTTTGATGCAAGAGAGAAAGAGACAAGAAAGTTGTCAAGACGACTAGCTTGATTAAGTCTCCTCCATGTATATCTCACTAGGTCAGGTTTTTTTAGTCTCCAAATATCCACTATTTCTAATGTGTCCATAATATTTGTGATTTCCTTAAGGGCACTGTGATGATAGTTTGTAGAGTGATTACCTTTACGGTCCATTGAGGTACTAAACACTGTGTTATAGTCTCCTACCATAATGATTTGATCATTTGTTGCCTGTAAGTTCAATAAATTGGTATAAATGTTTTCGAAGAAGAATGGATCATCCTGATTTGGACCATATAGATTAATGAGCCAAATCTCTTTTTCGTCCACTTTCTTATTCAAAAAGATCCACCTTCCTTGCAAATCATTCCTGACTATTTGCACATTCAGATCAACATTTTTGTTAATTAATATCATCACACCCTTTGAGTTCCTTTGTCCATGACAGAAAATGATTTCACCACACCAATCCTTTTTCCACGCAACTTCATCTAAGGATGTAGAGTGAGTTTCCAGTAAACAGTATATGTTAAATTGCTTTTCGTTTAGCCCATGTAAAGACTGATCTTTTTTTATAATCTGCTAAACCGTTACAATTATTACTGGCTATATAGTGCGTATAGCCTTAATATTTATGATGATAATTGTAATCCATATCATATCACCGTCATTGTTGCATCATAATTACCTTTAACATCATTGAAAAACACATCCCAGCATTTCCATAGCAAATGACGTTTCAAATGATCATAAAAGAGACCTTGCATTACTCTAGAGATGGCTTCACTACAGTACAAATGTATTCCGTACAATATTGTATTATTCCCCAATGCCCCTATTCTGATATCTTCCCCTTGCTTGTTGTAAACATAGAGCAAACAATAAACACATTAAATTATAAAACAGTTCTCGACAATAGAGGGAGAGAAGAGAAGGAGAGAGAAGACAGCGAGATCAGCTGTGTGTATGTATAAGTCCATATGTGTAAGCGAGCATGCAATTGATTATGTGTGTGTTCATATCCACTTCATAGTGTTCAGATATTTTTACAGTTCTCATACTTTCTTTTTTGCGTAATCTTTAAGTCCCTGTAGAATTTAGTACAGCCATGGTTTTATGGAGCTGTCTCAGAATAGCTGTCCACAATGAGTAAGGCACGCTTACCCTTCTCCCTTTGTTGCCTTTGTACTGGATACAGTCTCTTACGACGTTCGTTTGTCTCCCTTGGAAATTGGTCATTGAGACCGAATTTGTTCCCTTTAAGCTCCCTTCCCCTGCTTTTGATCAGCTCCTTTTGTTGGTAGTGTTCAAATCGGTCGGGGACCCTTGGTCTTGTCGCTCCGAGCTCCAAGTCTGTGTACTCGGTGGAAAGCCACCTTGTTTACAGTCTCTATAGGAAGTTTCAAGGCGGATTGCATGAATTCTCTGATCGCTCCCTCTGGATTATTGGATGCATCCTCAGGAATCCCAGAAACTCGTTAGCGATGTTAGATAAATTAGCTGGCTAGCTAGCTACATATTCTTCATCTTGTTTAATTCAACCAAGCTATTTGGCCGGCCGATCTCATGCTTGCATGGTGATTGATTGAGCTCACTACCGTTACTTTACTGGTTTTTTTTCAATGGTTTCTGACAGCGGCAGCTGTAGTCGGACTTGTGAAGTTGAGGATGGATGCAAATTCCTTTAGCTAGCTAACATTAGAGTTTACCTTAAATTTGATGTAGCCAAGTTAGTTTAGCTAGCTAGCTATGTTTCTAAAAAAAAATATTTATGTACTTCAATGTAGAGGTCAAGTCCAATGAATAGACAGCTTTGTTTAGATACACTGAATGAGTGGAAACTGGCCTCTTTGATTCCAAATTTTGAGGTTAATTAAAACTGAGAAATTCATTTTTGAGAGTAGGGACTTAGCTTTGGTTGGGGGGGGGGGGCACTGATGTTCCTTAACCCTGTGTAAAACAGCATCTACGTCTTCCACATTGTCATTGAAAACCAAAAGTACAACCTTAATGGAAACTTGAAAGACAATTTCACCAGAGCCTCTTAGAACCATGCAGTCACTTTGGGACTAGATGCGTTAAATGCACAGCTACCATAGATAGTCTGGCCTTCATTTTACCATACTTGCTTTATTGTTAATTTGTACAAATATTCTGTCACTGTGACCAACCTGACACACAACACACACATCAGGCTGGGAGCAGCTCATGGGAACTTAGGGGTAAAATGCCTTGCTCAAGGGCACAACAGCAGTAGGTAGTATACAGAGATATTGTGGCTGGTAACCCTCTGGCTGACGGATCACTCCCTGCAGATTTCCCAGCAAGCAGACAGGGGTTCGAATATCGGCCTGCCTTTCTAACCTTGAAGCTACTTGTGGTGGATATTTTAATCAATAATGAGGAGAGACAAGGTCAATCACCAATCAGGATATTAACTTTATTAAAAACTTATCGATAAGGGAGCTGGTCACACCACCCACAAAGTGAATAGAGTGAGAGACCACTTAGTGGAGTGAGCCTCTGGTTTATATACTATCTCAGGATAGGTGCAACCTCAGAGATGACTTACAATGGTTCCAAACACTAACCTCACACATCCTGTGACAGACCTTGGCCCCAAATACAGAGAACTTGTTGTTTTGTTCAGTACTAAGACCTTAAAAGGACATTTGATGTTACTTAATCTCCACCCTGCTAAAAAGGGAACCAGGGGAAAGAACAATCTCCCCCATTGCCCAAGGAGGCTGTGACTGATGCACAGACATTGTGGAGACAAGTGATTGGTTCCCCATTACTCACACCACCCCTTCACATGGTTTGCAATAGGTAAAGACACATATTCACACATGGAAAAGATGTTCCCTTCTGACCTCCTTTGCCCTATTCTCTTTCTGATATGCTGCACCGCAACAGGGACATGTGATAGACAAGCCTGACTTCTCCCCTCTCTGGGCCCCAGGCGACTGAGGCCCATATGAGGGAGGAAGTGCAGCCACCAACACCAGAGTCTAAAAGGAGACATAACAACAGTAATTAAAACATGTAAGCATATTCTGCAAATGAGACACCTTATAGCAATGTTACTTAGCTAATTCTGATTTTCCCCCCACATACTGCAGCCCCTATTCATTTAGCTCTTTCCTCACTTCCTTGCCTTTGTTCAACCATTTGATCTGGCTTATCAACCCTTCCCTCAAAGTATTTCATTTTTACATTTAGTTATTTAGCAGACACTCTTATCCAGAGCGACTTACAGTAGTGAATGCATACATTACATACATATTTTTTTTTTTCTGTGCTGGCCCCCCGTGGGAATCGAACCCACAACCCTGGCGTTGCAAACACCATGCTCTACCAACTGAGCTACAGGGAAGGCCCAATTTCATACATTACATACATATTTTTTTTTTTTCTGTGCTGGCCCCCCGTGGGAATCGAACCCACAACCCTGGCGTTGCAAACACCATGCTCTACCAACTGAGCTACAGGGAAGGCCCAATTTCATTTAGAAATGTCCCTTACAATCTCCCCCCTAGTGGTTAAGCCTAGCATTTAAGAGCGTTGGGCCTGTAACTGATAGGTTGCTGGTTCGAATCCCAGAACCAGCAAGGTGGAAAAATCTGCCGCTCTGCCCTTGAGCAAGGCAGTTAACTCCCAACAACAACTGTTCCCCAGGCGCCGAAGACATGTGTCGATTTAGGCAGCCCCCCCCCCCGCACCTCTCTGATTGAGAGGGGTTGGATTAAATGCAGAATACACATTTCAGTTTAATGCATTCAGTTGTGCAACTAATTAGGTACTCCGTTTAACCATCTGTTAAAAGCGGAGGAGATAGACCAGGAAACACTCTTGTTTTTGGATGACTTGTCTATAGCCTTAAGGTAAGAAGAACATAAAAGCCTTACACGCAGTAAGTATTCTGTAAACACCACCTTTTTTATACATGAGGGGAGGTCCTCGGACACCCACATGAATACATAGGACTGTGGACACACCAAGCGACACACAGTCTTGCCAGGTACATGTTGAAAGATGTTTAGATTTTTTAAACTGATTGTTAAAAGAAGCGTGTAATTAATTGAATACTTTGTGCTCACAACAGAGTCAAATGTGAGAGGGCAGCCCAGATGACCAAGTGGCTGAACAACATCTGGCCTGCAAACCAGGTTTCAGAGTACATGAATGAGACCGCAATCCAGAGGGCTCAGTGGACCAGACAGAACGGGGCAAAGACAGTTGAGATAGTCAGAAAGTATCCACGTCTGCTGGATACTCCAGGCATGATGGGTTAAATTTTTTACAAAAACATTAGACTTTTCATTCTGTTTGCTGTGAATAACTAGCCTGGCTGACGCGACCCACGTGACTCACAGCACAGGGAGAGCTGTGACTACACTGGTCTGGAAAGGAGGCTGTTTGTTCATGCAATATTAGCTAATACATTGTGCGACGGTGTTTGAATGGTTCTCTCAAATGTAATTTTTTTCTCAGGGTTGATGCCTCTCATTGTTTGGATTTGAAAATCTGACCATTGTAATAGTAGGGGGTGGCGCTCCACGTCTACTCCCGCTCCCCAGCGCTCAACATCGCCAGTCTACTAACCACCGGTCCGGGCAACCCCTCATTATGCACACCTGACAACCCTCATTATGCACACCTGCGCCCCATCATGAGGCACACCTGGACTCCGTCACTACCCTGATTACTCCCCCTTTATCCAGCACAACCTAGCAACACTCTTCAGGCAGTATTGGTTATGTTTCCTTGTCAGACATTACGCTTGGTTTTTATCATTCTACGTTCATTATTATTAAACTCACTAACTGCACCTGCTTCCTGACTCGACGTTACAGAATACTGCCTCAACAACAGGAAGCAGCAGTTAATCAGGACATCTCCCAGATGGTGAGCAAACAGAGACACCTACTTGACACCACACACAAGGTTCTGCAGGCTCTAGTTTTGTCAAATCTTGATTATTGTCCAGTCGCATGGTCCAGTTCTGCAAGGAAAGACCTAGTTAAGCTGCAGCTGCCCCAGAACAAAGCTGCGCATATTGCTCTTCATTGTAGTCAGAGGGCTGATATAAATACTATGCATGCCAGTCTCTCCTGGCTAGGATTTGAGGAGAGACTGACTGCATCACTTCCTTTTTATAAGAAACAGGAATGTCATGACGTTGGCCTGTGGGTAAGGTTTATGACCCCCCCCCCATAAATACCTTTCTCCCTTCCCCTCTCTTTCTGACCCTACTGAAGGACTTGAATAGCCTGTGTTAAATATAGAGAGTCTGGGAACATCAAACAAATGGGGAAAAGGAACCATATTTTGGTAATAAAACAAGTTGGAAATATGCTTGGGAACGTAATGAGTATGGATGTCAGTTTGGTTGTCATCTGAGACATTATGACTGATGACAGGACGACATAAACTGTACCTGAGAAAGTATACACCCTCTAGTTATCAGAGTAACATGGAATTGTTATGCAATTGAAATGTTTGATATTGAAATTGTTTGTTAGGAGATTAAATGTAATTTTAGCTTCCAAATGAGAGAACTGGGTTTTCATAAGGAAAGTGCCCTGCTTGATCAGTGGCCCACCCCTGTGAAGAGACAGCGGTTATAAACGATGAAACACATCCTTCCCCCTCTCCACTATATAAGCCTTTGACGAAAAGATAACCACATGTTCCAGTACGTGAGGTCTGCAGCCTCTACGTTAGAAGGACACACGTCAAGTACAGAACTAAGCCAACCTCGGCGTGAGCTTTGGTGGCGAATGGTATGAACTTTGAGCTTATTCACTACAGAAGTGATGCTCCCTAGCCGTTGAGTTAGCAGCGCCGCTGTAGACGGGGGCTAGGAAAGGACGGACGACGGATCCAGTCTAACAGACAGACGAAGATACCACCACGTATCCAATTTACCACCAGAGACATTCTTCCGAGGACAGGAAGATCTGTTGGCCAACCCAGCCAGCATCTACGACCAATCTACCGAAGCGCAGCTCAGAGTAAATATTTATTGCATTTTCCTTTTCCAAATGGGCGGTAATTTAGAATGCATAAGATAATGTATTTACAATAGCATAGGTGCTGTTTCTTTGTTCCTAAGTCTTCCCGCTCTTTCATTCAAGCCCAACCCCCTTTCCTTTGTGTAACCAGCCATCATGTATGACATCATTTGTATTCGGTGTATTTGTAATTCTGTGTGATTAGTTTAGGTATTTAGTAAATAAATAATTAAACCCAATTTTGTATTGCTGATTCAACTTGTTAGCCAGGGTTCGTGAAGATAGCCAAGAATTTACAACTTTCATTATGAGACTGAAAATAAGATAAGGGTTAATATTGACTGCTATCGATGTAAAATATGACTAAGTATTTTAAGAGTTTATTCGGAAGATAACGGCTCTATAAACGTTCTTCCGTGGTGCCCCGACTTTCTAGTTAATTACATTTACATGATTAGCTTAATCAGGTAATATTAATTACAGAGAAAGGATTTTATAGGTTAGCATGTCATATCACTTAATCCGGCATAGCCAAAGACACGACAGGAATGTGTTAAATTCCAAATTGTTTGCATTGTCAACTTACACACAGCTCTGAAACACACACTTACCCCACTAGACATGCCACCAGGGGTCTTTTCACTGTCCTCAAATCCAGAACAAATTCAAGAAAGCGTACAGTATTATATAGTGCCATTATTGCATTGAACTCTCTTCCATCTCATATTGCTCAAATAAACCGCAAACCTGGTTTCAAAAAACAGAAAGCAACACCTCAGGGCACAACGCCGCTCCCCTATTTGACCTAGATAGTTTTTGTATGCATTTTGGGGTGGCAGGTAGCCTAGTGGTTAGAGTGTTGGGCCAGTAACCGAAAGGTTGCTGGATTGAATCCCCGAGCTGACAAGGTAAAAATATGTTTTGCCCACTGTAGGCCGTCATTGTAAATAAGAACTGACTTGCCGAGTTAAATAAAGTTTTAAAAAAACAAATATTTTTTTAATGGATATGTAGGCCACGTGTGCACTGGATACACTAATCTCCGTGGCCATCGGTCTGGAATACCTTCTCTGGGACAGTCGGCACACCCATCGCCTCTCTCCCTCCTTCGTTGACTAGAATCAGAGCCTGAACCAATGGAGGTAGGGGCCACATGCCTCCCCGCGGCTGAGCGACGCTGTCAGAGACAGTTTGACCTCTGTCCCGATTGTGGCCAGGAGGGGCACCAGCTTCAATGGTGTCCCAACCCGGAATCCACGAGAGCAGAGGGACAGCTCCGTGATCATCCATCTCTTGGGTTAGGTGTGAATAATCCATCACTTTCCGCTAAACCTTTTTTAGTATCGATTTCACTAGCTGGCTGTCCCTCATATATTGTTTCTACAGCTCTAGTGGATTCCGGTGCTGCTGGGAATTTTATTGACCAGGCCCTTGCCTCCTTCCTGCACATCACCTCATAGCTGCGCTCCTCTCCATTTCCAGTTCAAGCGTTGGATATACGACCATTGGGATCTGTCACTATTACGCACGTCACAGCTCCACTCACCCTCACCGTGGGACCCAAGCACCAGGAAAACCTTCTCTTCCTCATTACCTCTGCACCCATGCACAAAGTCATCCTTGGCCTCCCGTGGCTCCAACTCCATAATCCCACCATCTCCTAGTCAGAGGGGAGGATTACCACCTGGGGCCAAAATGTCAGATTATGTGTTCTCCCGCACCCTGTGGTTCCACGTCGGTGGAGGGCCCTGTGAGTGTCCGCGAGCCCATTAATCGGTCCTCCTGTATTGTTAGCCCCGTGTTTTGGGATGTAGATGAGGACATCCGCCAGGGTCTGGAGAGGGTTCCTGCCAACTGGCCCCCTGAGCGCAGCTACATCTCCACGGGGGTCAGAGATTGGTTGCTGACCTGGGCACATCCCTCGCCACTGGACACCCAGGTGTCACCCGGACCACTCAATCCCTTTCTGAGAAATACTGATGGCCCACATTGATGCAGGACGTTGCACACTATCAACTCATGTTCAGTATTTACTCAATCTAAATCTCCCTGGCACGCTCCAGCAGGTAAACTCCTTCTCGTGCCTCAGCAACCCTGGTCTCATCTGTCTGTTGATTTCGTCACTGATTTTCCCATCCTCTGATGGTTTCACCACCATTTTGGTGGTTTTGGACAGATTCTCAAAATCATGCAGTTTCATCCCTCTCTCCATACCTCTCTCCAGGTCGTAGAGGCACTGTTCCAGAAGGTCTTCCAGCACTATGGCCTTCCGGAGGATATTGTCTCCGATCGTGGCCCCCAATTTACATCACGTGTATGGAAGGTTTTCATGGAGAAGCTAGGGGTCACGATCAGCCTCACTTACCATGGCAATCTAACGGGCAGGTGGAGAGGACAAACCAGGAGCGGGGGAAGTTCCTCAGTAGTCACTGCCAGGACCAGCGGGGGGAGTGG
The DNA here is from genome assembly GCF_965601325.2 of Salmo salar. Classification (NCBI taxonomy): domain Eukaryota; kingdom Metazoa; phylum Chordata; class Actinopteri; order Salmoniformes; family Salmonidae; genus Salmo; species Salmo salar. Next base: position 68,816,640 of record NC_138309.1, on the reverse strand, counting down.
GCCCGATTCCTTCCATGGGCTGAATACGCCCAGAATTCATTGCGACACTCCTCCATCGGGCTGACTCCCTTCCAGTGTGTTCTGGGTTATCAGTCGGCCCTGGCTCTGTGGACTACGAGCCAGACCAACGCTTCTGCAGTGGGCGAGTGGTTCAGGCAAGCAGAAGAGGTATGGAATGATGCCCACGTGATCCGCCATCAGAAAGAGCAGGCAGCTCACCACAGCAGTGAGGCTCCCGTGTTTCATCCTGATGTTCGCATCTGGCTCTCCACCAGGAACCTCCCACTCTCTCTGCCCTGTAAGAAGCTGAGTTCCCAGTTTGTTGGGCCAGTCAAGGTCATACGGCGAGCCAACAAGGTAACATACAGATTACAACTCCCCACTAACTACCGTATCTCTCCATCTTTCATGTTTCCCTTCTCAGGCCGGTGGTTCCTGGTACCCTGGCTGATGCCGTCCACCATGACACACCTCCGACTCCCTTAGACATCGAGGGGAGCCCTGCCTATGTCGTCAGATCACTCCGGGATTCCCAAAGTCGTGGGGATCGGCTCCAGTACCAGGTGGACTGGGAGGGGTGCCGTGCTGAACATTCTAGTTCCCAACATCATCCAAGAATTCCACCTTCGCCGTCCGGCCCGCTCCTCGCCCTCGGGGCTGTCCTCCTGGCCGGCATTGTCCTGTGGCTAGTGCCACACGTCGGGGATACTGTTACGTCTATTCCCTGTCTCCGGTGCGCGATTTCACCGGTCCTGGCAAACCCTCATTATGCACACCTGGCAACCCTCATTATGCACACCTGCACCCCATAATGAGGCACACCTGGACTCCATCACTACCCTGAGTACTCCCTCTTTATCTAGCACTCCCTAGCATCACTCTTCAGGCAGTATTGGTTATGTTTCCTTGTCAGACGTTTCTCTTGTTTTGTATTGTTCTATGTTCATTATTAAACTCGCTAACTGCACCTGCTTCCTGACTCCCTACGTTGACGTTACGCTGTGGGGTGTTTTAAGTGAGAAAGACTTTGAGGATAAACAACCAGAGAAGAGCCAACCACAGCCCCCTTCGTTTTCTACGCATTGTGCCGACAACATCAAAGAGCCATACCAGACTATGAAGTTAGGAGGACTTCAAAAGTTAAGTGTTAGCCAGGCAAGTGATTAACTACAATGGAAAGTAACTGTTTTTCTGGCTACAACAAAACACAATTTGGGGCAGGCTCTCACAATAATTAAACAGCATTGGGTGTGAATACAGTGAGAATGTGGATCTGAGCAAGTGTGATGTCAAACATTTATGGATATGTACAGTATGGAAATTCTAACCAATAAGGAGAGACTTTGTTATTTCTTCAAACAATAATTTTAATATCAATTCATTATTGCAATAATGGAGCTGGTCAATGACCACCCATAGGTGATTGTTGAGGGCCCAATGATTCTGAGTTGGGGCTTGCCTTATATAGCCCAACCTTGTTACATTTCCTTAATCCATAAGCTATGAAAATAGTCGCACACTCCATAAACTCACAGTAATTTATTGGGTAAATCACCAACCTCATCTCCTGTTTGTCGGGGAGATCACTTGAATGGGCCAACGCCGTATGGGGGAGAGAAGGCGCAGCGTTGGTCCACTACGAGGATTTCACCTGCCGCTTCTGGGCAGTATTCGATCATCCACCTGAGGGGAGAGCGGCGGGGGAACGGTTGTTCCATCTTCGACAGGGGATGAGGAGCGCACAGGACTTTGCAATGGACTTCAGGACCCTGTCAGCCAGCACGGGATGTAATGAAAGGGCCCTGATCGACCATTACCGGTGCAGTCTACGTGAGGACGTTCGTCAGGAGCTGGCATGCAGGGACACCACCCTTACCCTCGACCAGCTGGTGGATTTATCCATCCGGCTGGATAACCTATTGGCCACCCGCGGACATCTGGATCGGGGCCCATCCATTCCATCCCGCAGCACCTCCAACCCTACACCTATGGAACTCAGAGGTGCTGCTCTGAGGGTGACTGGAGGGGGGGGGGGGGGGCGTTTCCTGCACCACATGTGGCCGCAGAGGGCATACTGCTGGTCGGTGCTGGGGAGGTTCCCCAGGGAGTCGAGGCAGCAGGCAGGGCACTGGTGGATCATCCCAGGTGAGTAGGCACCCGACTCACCCAGAGCTCCCTGTTGCGCACGTGTGTGTGTGTAGAATTTCCTGAGTTTTCCCCGCATTCCCAGCAGAAGGCGCTAGTAGATTCAGGCGCAGCTGGGAACTTTATTGACCGTTCATTTGCACTTAGATTAGGGATCCCTATTGTTTCTGTTGATGTGCCCTTCCCTGTACATGCCTTAGATAGTCGTCCTTTAGGGTCGGGGTTGATTAGGGAGGTCACAGCTCCACTATGTATGATAACGCAGGAGGGTCATGAGAAGAGAATTAGTCTCTTCCTGATCGATTCTCCTGCGTTTCCTGTGGTGTTGGGCCTTACCTGGTTGGCCTATCATGACCTCACTATTTTGTGGCAACAGAGGGCTCTCAAGGGATGGTCACGTCAGTGCTCAGGGAGGTGTGTAGGTGTTTCCATAGGTGCAACTATGGTGGAGAGTCCAAACCAGGTCTCCACCATGCACATTCCCCCAGAATATGCCGATTTGGCTCTCGCCTTCTGTAAGAAGAAGGTGACTCAACTACCAACCCATCGACGGGGGGCTTGTGCGATAAATCTCCTGGTAGACGCAGCACTTCCCAGGAGTCACGTGTATCCTCTGTCACAGGAGACGGCGGCTATGGAAACATATGTCTCCGAATCTCTGGGACAGGAATACATTCGGCCTTCCACTTCACCTGCCTCCTCGAGTTTCTTTTTTGTGAAGAAGAAGGATGGAGGTTTACGCCCGTGTATTGACTATCGAGGTATAAATCAGATCACGTTGAAGTACAGTTACCCACTGCCTCTCATAGCCAGTGTAACAGAGTCATTGCACAGGGCGCGCTTCTTCACAAAATTGGATCTCAGGAGCGCTTACAACCTGGTGCGTTGTCCGGGAGGGGGATGAGTGGAATGCTCCATCAGTCTTCCAATCCTTTGTAGATGAGATTTTCAGGGACCTGCACGGGCAGGTTGTAGTGGTGTGTATATAGATGACATTCTAATATACACCGCTACACGCGCCGAGCATGTGTCACTGGTGCGCAAAGTGCTTGGTTGACTGTTGGAGCATGACCTGTACGTCAAGGCTGAGAAATGTCTGTTCTTCCAACAGTCCGTCTCCTTCCTAGGGTACCGCCTTTCCGCGTCAGGGGTGGAGATGGAAAATGACCGCATTTCAGCCGTGCGTAATTGGCCGACTCCAACCACGGTAAAGGAGGTGCAGCAGTTCTTAGGGTTTGCCAACTACTACCGGAGGTTTATCCAGGGCTTTGGTCAGGTAGCGGCTCCCATTACCTCCTTGCTGAAGAGGGGACATGTGCGACTGCAGTGGTCAGCTGGGGCGGACGGGGCTTTTGGTCACCTGAAGGCTCTGTTTACCTCGGCTCCCGTGCTGGCTCATCCTGATCCCTCCTTGGCATTTATAGTAGAGGTGGACGCGTCCGAGGCTGGGATAGGAGCTGTGCTGTCTCAGTGCTCGGGTACGCCACCAAAGCTCCGCCCCTGTGCTTTCTTTTCAAAGAAGCTCAGTCCGGCGGAGCGAAAGTATGATGTGGGGGACCGGGACCTGTTGGCTGTTGTCAAGGCTCTGAAGGTGTGGAGGCATTGGCTTGAGGGGGCTAAACACCCTTTCCTCATTTGGACTGACCACCGCAATCTGGAGTACATCCGGGCGGCGAGGAGACTGAACCCTCGCCAGGCAAGGTGGGCCATGTTTTTCACCCTATCCTACAGACCAGGTTCCCAGAACGCTAAGGCAGACGCACTGTCCCGGATGTATGACACAGAGGAGCGGTCCACGGATCCCACTCCCATACTTCCGGCTTCTTGCCTGGTGGCACCGGTGGAATCAGAAGTAGACGCGGACATCGAGCGGGCGTTACGTACAGAGCCCACTCCCACCCAATGTCCAGTTGGGCGTCTGTACAGTCCGCCTGATGTCCGCGACAGCTTGATCTGTTGGGCCTACACGTCACCCTCCTCTGGTCATCCTGGCATCGGTCGGACAGTGCGCTGTCTTAGTGGGAAGTACTGGTGGACCACTTTAGCTAAGGGCTTGAGGATTTATGTTTCCTCCTGCTCGGTGTGCACCCTAGACAGCTGCTCAGAGGGAAATTACAACCCCTACCCGTTCCACAACGGCTGTGATCACACCTATCGGTGGATTTCGTGACGGATCTTCCTCCGTCACAAGGAAACACCACGATCCTGGTCGTTGTTGATCGGTTTTCTAAGTCTTGCCGTCTCCTTCCTTTGCCCGGTCTTCCTACGGCCCTACAGACTGTGAAGGCCCTGTTTACACATGTCTTCCGGCACTACGGGGTACCTGAGGATATAGTGTCTGATTGGGGTCCCCAGTTCACGTCGAGGGTCTGGAGGGCGTTCATGGAATGTCTGGGGGTCTCGGTCAGCCTTACCTCAGATTTTCCCCCCGAGAGTAACGGCAGGTGGAGAGTTAACCAGGATGTAGGTAGGTTTCTGCGGTCCTATTGCCAGGACCGGCCGGAGGAGTGGGCAGCTTTCATCCCCTGGGCAGAGATGGCCAGGTTTGTGGGGCCATTTAAAGTCCTGAGGAGACTGAACGAGGTTTGTTATAGGTTACAGCTCCCCCCTGATTACCGTATTAAGCACTCGTTCCATGTGTCTCTCCTCAGGCCGGTGGTGGCTGGTCCGCTCCAGCAGTCTGAGGTGTGGGAGGTTCCTTCGCCCTCTCTGGACATTGAGGGGGCCCGGCGTATACTTTACAAGCCATCATGGACTCAAGGCGTCGGGCGAGGGGCCTTCAGTACCTCGTGGAGTGGGAGGGGTACGGTCCGGACGAGAGATGCTGGGTGCCGGTGGAGGACATCCTGGACCCTTCCTTACTGCAGGAATTTCACCGTCCCCACTCGGATCATCCTGCACCTCGTCCTCCGGGTCGTCCCCGAGGCCGGTGTCGGCGCACTCAAGGGGGGATATTGTCACGACTTCCACCGAAGTTGGTGCCTCTCCTTGTTCAGGCGGCGTTCAGCGGTCGACGTCACCGGCTTTCTAGCCGCCACCGATCTACGTTTCTTTGTCCTATTGTTTTGTCTTGATTGTACACACCTGGTTTCCATTACATTATAATTTATTCCCTATTTAACCCTCTGGTTCCCACATGGTTTTGTGCGTGTTTCATTAAATGAAATGTAAGTCGCTCTGGATAAGAGTGTCTGCTAAATGACTAAAATGTCAAATGTAAAAAATGGAAGAAGTGCAACTGCCAACACCAGAGTCTGAAGGGATATATTCTAATATTCTAATAACAAGTATATCACATAAGCAGATAAGACATCTTAGTTATCCATGTTACCCAACTAATTCTGATTCATCCACCACACAGATCACGCTGTAGTATGGTTTCTATTTGCATTTATTAAGGGTCCCCATTTGCTGCTACCTTCTTACTGGGGTCCAAACACATTAAGGCACTTACATTACACATAAAACAGTACATTATATAACATTATTACACCACTACATATCTACAATACAAAAAGTTATAATACCACCATACAATAATATTACAATGTACGTGTGTGCTAAAGTTTGTGTGCGTATGCGTGTGTCTGTACCTGTGTGTGTGTGTCTCTTCATAGAAGAGACCAAAAAGTGTATTTTTATCTGTTCCATAAGGTGTATTTTTATGAGTTTTAAAAAAATCTGATACTACTGCTTGCATCAGTTACCTGATGTGGAATAGAGTTCCATGTAGTCATGGGTCTATGTATAACTGTGCGCCTCCCATAGTCTGTTCTGGACTTCGGGATTGTGAAGAGACCTTTGGTGACATGTCTTGTGGGGTACGCATGGGTTTCTGAGTTGTGTGCTAGTAGTTTAAACAGACCCTCGGAGCATTCAGCTTGTCAACACTTCTTACAAAAACAAGTAGTGATGAAGTCAGTCTCTCCTCCACTTTGAGCCATGAGAGATTGACATGCATATCATTAATGTTAGCTGCCCTGTTCTGAACCATTTGTAATTTTCCTAAGTCCCTCCTTGTGGCACCTGACCGCACGACAGAACAGTAGTCCAGTTGCAACAAAACTAGGGCCTGTAGGACCTGCCTTGTTGATAGTGTTGTTAAGAAGGCAGAGCAGCGCTTTATGGACAAACTTCTCCACATTTTAGCTACTGTTGTATGTTTTGACCATGACAGTTTACAATTTAGGGTTACTCCAAACAGTTTAGTCACCTCAACTTTTTCAATTTTAACATTATTTATTACAAGATTTAGTTGAGGTCTAGGGTTCAGTGAAGGATTTGTCCCAAATACAATGCTTATAGTTTTGAAATATTTAGGACTAACTTATTCCTTGACACCCATTCTGAAACGAACTGCAGCTCTTTAAGTGTTGCAGTCATTTCAGTCGCTGTAATAGCTAACATGTATAGTGTTGAGTCATCCGCATACATAGACACACTGGCTTTGAGTAAGCCAGTGTGTCTATGTTGTTAGTAAAGATTGAAAAAAGTAAGAGGCAGCTGCCCAGGGGAATTCCTGATTCTACCTGGATTATGTTGGAGAGACTTCCATTAAACACCCTCTGTGTTCTGTTAGACAGGTAACTCTTTATCCACAATATAGCAGGGGGTGGAAAGCCATAACACATATGTTTTTCCAGCAGCAGACTATGATCGATAATGTCAAAATCCGCACTGAAGTCTAACAAAACAGCCCCCACAATCTTTTTATCATCAATCTCTCTCAGCCAATCATCAGTCATTTGTGTAAGTGCTGTGCTTGTTGAATGTCCTTCCTTATAACTGGGCTGAAAGTCTGTTGTCTGTTCGTTTACTGTAAAATAGCATTGTATCTGATCAAGCACCATTTTTTCCAAAGTCTACTAAGTGTTGGTAACAGTCTGATCGGTCGGCTATTTCAGCCAGTAAAGGGGGCTTTACTATTCTTAGGTAACATAATTACTTTTGCTTCCCTCCAGGGTTGAGGACACACTTATTAGTAGGCTTAAATTGAAGATGTAGCAAATAGGAGTGGCTATATTGTCTGCTATCATCCTCAGTAATTTTTCCATCCAAGTTGTCATACCCCGGGGGCTTGTCATTGTTGATAGACAACAAAAAAAAATTCGCCTCTTCCACACCCCCATACGGAATTCAAAATTACAATGCTTGTCTTTCATAGTTTGGTCAGATACACTTGGATGTGTAGAGTCGGCATTTGTTGCTGGCATGTCTCATTTGAGCTTTTCTCCTTTGCCAATATAATCCATCCACCTGACAGGTGTGGCATATCAAAAAGCTGATTAAACAGCATGATCATTACACAGGTGCCCCTTGTGCTGGGGACAATAAAAGGTCACTCTAAAATGTGCAGTTTTGTCACAGATGTCTCAAGTTTTGAGGGAGCGTGCAATTGGCATACTGACTGTAGTAATGTCCACCAGAGCTGCTGTCAGGGAATTGAATGGTCCTTTCTCTATCATAAGCCGCCGCCATTTTAGAGAATTTGGCAGTACATCAACTTCAGAACCACAGACCATGTGTAACCACGCCAGCCCAGGACCTCCACATCTGGCTTCTTACCTACGGGATCGTCTGAGACCAGCCACCCGGACAGTTGATGAACCTGAGGAGTATTTCTTTCTGTAATAAAACCTTTTGTGGTGAAAAACTTGTTCTTATTGGCTGGGCCTGGCTCCTCAGTGGCTGGGCGTCTCCCAGGCCCACCCATGGCTGCGCCTCTACCCAGTCATGTGAAATTCATAGATTATGGCCTAATTTATTTATTTAAATTGACTGATTTCCTTATGTGAACTGTAACTCAGTAAAATCGTTGAAATTGTTGCATGTTGCATTTATAACTTTGTTCAATATACCTTTTAACTTCTTTGCAACTACTTAGCTTAGCTACTTAGCTAACCCTTTCGCCTAACTTCTAACCCGTTCCTCCCCGTCTCTGGCCCACACTCCCGTACAGTAGGTGGCGGTAAGGCACCATTGGATGTCAACCGCCGATACACGCCACAGAAGCTGTTTTGTGAATTCTTCCCTCACTTTCTTTCTTGACGCAAGTGCCCGGAAGAGACTTTCCACGCTCTCAAATTTGCCCGTTAAATCGCAAAACTGGATTATAAATCATTCCCAAGTGATCAGACGCACCACAGGACGATTTTCAAAAGGACGTAGGTTAGTCCCTCGCAATGATTTGTTTGATCTGTCTTAAATAGCGTTTATATTTGCTGGGAAAGTTTGGGCCGAGTGTGTTAGCAGCACTCAAGTTAACCTGTCATCGTTTTTGCCGTGAAAAGGAAGCGTTCACCGTTATTTATCTCGTTGGCTAACTATCCATTTCACAGTGCGAGAAATACGGCAAAAATGGTTATTTTACTTGCTACCTTGTTTATCTGAATTAGTTAACATGCTAGCTTGTCAGTCGTTTTACAAACGTGTCAGTTTAGCTAGCTACTCAGTGTCTTTGGGTATACGACTTGTGCATCATTCATACGTAGATTGCTAGCCAACGTTAGGTACTGATATTGTTCACTGGGCTGGTGTTTGCTACATTGCTAGCTAACTAGTTACTAGGTGTTATTATTGTGCCGTGAAATATCAGTTGCAACATTAACGTTACTGGCCAGCGCTAGCTAATTTAGCTACTTGAAGTGTGTAAGTAAATTCTATATGGTGTGCTAGAGTGCGCTCTGGGCGATCGTAAACTTCAGAGCGTTCCGTTCTGGCAGAGGAGTTCGGTTGATCCGAGCGTTCTGACCTCAACGGCAGTCAAGCACCCAAGTTAACAGGCTGGCTTGCTACTGCTACACAAATGAGAGAACCTCACTGACTATTTCTACTCGCCCTAGCAGAGCTTGTAAGGCAGTTCGTTATCCAGGGCTTTGGCGACTAACTGTGCTGCTGGCAACATTGTTTTGCGACGTTTACTGACACGTACATTCATACACTCAGATGAGTGCTCTAAATAGGCTGGAAACATGACATTTAACGCTTTTTCTTCTGATAAAAACTAGTTAATTGCATCCGCCGTGGAGCTCAGTTTCATAATATTACCATCTGTCCCAACTGCATGCCGTAGTAACCTCGAAAAAACAGGCATTATTTTAGGGCATTTTTCACCCTGCCAGCTCCTATTAGTTCTATTGAGCACCGTGGCACAAACTCGCCTTCTGAACGTTCTATTCCCAGCCCATTGTTCTGTTACAATGCCTGCGTTGCTATTGTTGGCAATGAGACATACCCACGTTAAACTCATATAGGTGAGCGTTGCAAAATAAATGTAGAAATCTGTTATTCAAATATTACACCCACACTGTTCGTGTGAGTCAACGAGAGTCTGCGTTGCCAAGGGCTAAAATAGAAGTCGTTCCTATTTCTGACGCAGATCACGCTGCAAGTCCTGCCTCTCCCATCTCCTCATTGGTTTATAGAAGCAGGTACCCACGTGCCATCTCCTCATTGGTTATGAAAGACGGAACTGTTGCCGGTTGTCGTGGTAATACTATGAAAGTTTAGATGCCAATCACCATACAATTTAAACGAAGAAAAAGCCTGGAAGGAGGAGAGATGACTAGAAACGATTCAGTTGACTGTTTTTGTGTGTGGATTAATTGTCGGTGTAGAGGACCTTGTGCATTTCAGCTAAAATAACAACCTAATGTTTAACCCCGGACAAATTAGCTAGCAACAGTAAGCTAGTTAAATAGGACAAATTAGCTAGCAAGTGCAAGCTAACTAGCTAAATTGCCATAAATGTTTCATGCTTTTTGACCTGTCCCCAAATTAATGTCATTGGTTCAGAGTTTGTTTTGATATTTTAACCTGTTATGGCTAGGGGGCAGTATTTTTTGCATTGTATAACATAATGTCCTAGGGTTGTCATCTGATGAAGATCATCAAAGGTTAGTGCTGCATTTAGCTGTGGTTTTGTTTTTTGTGACATTATATGCTAGTTTGAAAAATGGGTGTCTGATTATTTCTGGCTGGGTACTCTGCTGACATAATGTAATGTTTTGCTTTCGCTGTAAAACCTATTTGAAATCGGACAGTGTGGTTAGATTAACGAGAGTCTTGTCTTTAAAATGCTGTAAAATAGTCATATGTTTGAAAAATTGAAGTTTTCGGATTTTAGAGGAGTTTGTATTTCGCGCCACGCCCATCATTGGATATTGGAGCAGGTGTTCCGCTAGCGGAACGTCTAGATGTAAGAGGTTAACCTGCTTGTCGTGATCGCGTTTGGTGTAGGGGGACAAAATAAATTTATGCACGCCCGTTTGGGTTCCGTGTTTCTGCATAGTGCAACTTTAACCTCTCTAGGGTCGGCGGGACAAATTCGTCCCACCTACTCAACAGCCAGTTGAATCCCGTGGCGCGTTATTCAAATACCTTAGAAATGCTATTACTTCAATTCCGGTGAATTTACTAAATTACTCACGATAAACGTTCACAAAAAACATAATTATTTTTAAGAATTATAGATACAGAACACCTCTATGCACTCGCTATGTCCGATTTTAAAATAGCTTTTCGGTGAAAGCACATTTTGCAATATTCTCAGTAGATAGCCCGGCATCACAGGGCTAGCTATTTAGACACCCACCAAGTTTAGCACTCACCAAAGTCAGATTTACTATAAGAAAAATGTTATTACCTTTGCTGTCTTCGTCAGAATGCACTCCCAGGACTTCTACTTCAATAACAAATGTTGGTTTGGTTCAAAATAATCCATAGTTATGTTCAAATATCCTCTGTTTTGTTCGTGCGTTCAAGACACTATCCGAATGGTAAAGAAGGGTGACGCGCACGACGCATTTCGTGACAAAAAAAATCTAAATATTCCATTACCGTACTTCGAAGCATGTCAACCGCTGTTTAAAATCAATTTTTATTCAATTTTTCTCGTAAAAAAGCGATAATATTCCGACCGGGAATCTGTGTTTAGGTTCAAAGACGATAGAAAATAAAAACATGGGGTCGACTCGTGCACGCGCCTCAGCCCATTGTCCTCTGATAGAGCACTTACCGAAAGCGCTAATGGGTTTCAGCCTGGGGCTGGAATTACATCATTCAGCTTTTTCCCGCCTTCTGAGAGCCTATGGGAGCCGTAGGAAGTGTCACGTTACAGCAAAGATCCTCAGTCTTCAATAAACAGAGTCAAGAAGCTCAAGGAATGGTCAGACAGGCCACTTCCTGTAAGGAATCTTCTCAGGTTTTTGCCTGCCATATTAGTTCTGTTATACTCACAGACACCATTCAAACAGTTTTAGAAACTTTAGGGTGTTTTCTATCCAAAGCCAATATATATATGCATATTCTAGTTACTGGGCAGGAGTAGTAACCAGATTAAATCGGTACGTTTTTTTATCCGGCCGTGCAAATACTGCCCCCTATCCCCAACAGGTTAAGCACGGGAGGTATAGAAATACCACACATTTAACAGGTCTACTGCTTTTTGCACATTATTTCAATGAGAATGTCAGATATAACTTGCATATGAATTTGGTCAGATCGCCCACAAAGTTACATATTGCAGCTTTAAGTTTAATAGTAAAACAGTCTAGCTATATTTTTCTCTACCTTGAGTATAGAAATGTTTTTGAATTTGTAGTCCTGCTCAACCCTCGCACTTGCCCCACTGCAGTTCATAGCCAGATACCGATTAATCGGCCGTTTTTGTGTGTGTGTGTGTGTGTGTGTGTGTGTGTGTGTAATGACAATTACAATTACAACAATACTGAATGAACACTTATTTTAGCTTAATATAATACATCAATTTAATCTCAAATAAATAATGAAACATGTTCAATTTGGTTTAAATAATGCAAAAACAAAGTGTTGGAGAAGAAAGTAAGTGCAATATGTGCCATGTAAAACAGCTAACATTTAAGTTCCTTGCTCAGAACATATGAAAGCTGGTGGTTACTTTTAACATGAGTCTTCAATATTCCCAGGTAGGAAGTTTTAAGGTTGTAGTTGTTAAAGGACTATTTCTCTCTAAACCATTTGTATTTCATATACCTTTGAGTATTGGCTGTTCTAATAGGTACTTTAGTATTGCCAGCCTAATCTCGGGAGTTGATGGGCATGAAGTCATAAACAGCGCAATGACGAGCTGCTGGAAAATGCAGGAAAGTGCTGTTTGAATGAATGCTTACGAGCCTGCTGCTGCCTACCACCGCTCAGTCAGACTGCTCTATCAAATCATAGACTTAATTATAATGATAAATGATAAATTAACAGGCACCGCATCGATTATATGCAACACAGGACAAGCTAGATAAACTACTAATATCATCAACCATGTGTAGTTAACTAGTGGTTATGTTAAGATAAGTTTAATGCTAGCTAGCACCTTACCTTGGCTCCTTGCTGCACTCGCATAACTGGTAGTCAGCCTGCCACGTAGTCTCCTCATGGAGTGCAATGTAATCGGCCATAATCGGTGTTCAAAAATGCAGATTACCGATTTTTGTTATCAAAACTTGAAATCTGCCCTAATTAATTGGCCATTCCGATTAATCGGTCGACCTCTAGTTCGGATATAAATGTATACTATTGTTGGGTTGCGTCAATTCGAATCTGGTGTCGGAACAAAATAGTCACCACAGAGTAACTTCTGATTTCTTTGTACTTTAATTAATGCAAACACTTGAGTGGTAAGTATGTTGTTTGTATATACGGGCTCACTGAAACACCACGCAGGGCAGACAGAGAACTGAAATGACATCACAAGTTCTTCTTTAAATACTTCTTGACAGACGTAGTTCCCACTCCTTGCTGGGCCTGTCAGAGTAGAGACTGGGTGTGGTTTAGACTTACTCCAGCCTATCGTTGGCGTGCAGGTTGGTCCCAACCTCTTGACGCATCACATGTTGCCTGGCGTTGGATCTTATCTTCTTAGTGTATACTCAAGAGTCAGCAACCACTCAATTTCCAGTGATTTACTTATACTGTTGTTTCTCCACTCTACCTGTTCCTCACATGCTCCCCTTGTGATGGGTTTCACAACCTCCTATCAGTAAGTCAGCTGCCTACACCTTGTTACACAATGCACAGTTCTCTAAAACCCCTACATTGCACCCATTATCTTGTTATTGCTGTTGTTCAGCAAAAAGCTCTTGCAAAACCCTGTTTTAAAGCATCATCATTATGTCCACATGACCCACCATCACATGAGCCACTTTCTCTAACATATAGCAGTATTCAATTATCTATAGTTTATATACTTAATATTGTGGCATAGCTGCTCTGTTATTTTATATAGGTTATGCTAACAAATAGTTGGTTAAACCCTAACACTATGTAGAACAAACATGCCTCTGACATCTTGAATAAGGAATAACGTTGGCTCTATTAATGGAATTTGTATTTGCAATGTTTAAAAACTGGTAACATTACAAAACACATGCGAACATTTGGAGGCACAGAAAGGAAAATGGATAGAAAACAATTTATTGACTAAATCCTTCTTGCCACTACACTATATCACACCTGGTAAATAATTGGAGTTAATAAGGACCCAGTTACTCAAACTTGAGCACTTGGACCAGGACTCAAGGTTTTGATTTTGATTTTATTTGGATCTCTTTTAGTCCCCATTTGGACTAATCTTCCAAGAGTCCTTAAACATTAAAATACAATTTATAATACGAACACATTTTCACATATAACACACTATTACAAACATACATAATATACTAACATAATGACCCAATAAATACTCAATCTAAAAAATATTGATTCTTCATCTACTATAGTCCCACAACATTTCTATGTATTATATTTAAATCGTTTTAAAATAATGTTTAAATTTATATATTGAAAAGTTTCTGGTTTGCTCAGTTAATTTATTCAATTTCTTTATTGCTCTAAATTGAAATGTTCTTTTGCCTATTTCTCTTTTCTGTCTGGTTAACGCATAGATGGTGGACAATCTATTCCTAGTATTTACGGAATGTCTGTCTCTTACCAACTGATTACAATTGTGAATAGAACTTGGCTGTTTTAAATGATGTATATTATGAAATAAAATAAGCATGTTTTTTTTTCAATGATCTTATGAATTGATGACCAACCAAGAACATTGCGCATGACTGCAACAGAAGAACCATATCTCCACCTTAAAACAATCCTTGCTGCTTTGTTCTGTGCAATCTGCAGCCTCTAACTTCACTTGATGCATTTCCCCAGACCACAGAACAGTAGTTCACCTGACTCTCAATTAATGCTTGTGTTATTTGCTGAATAATTTTTCCTGGTAAATATTTAGCTATCCTTCTGATTATGCATGCTGTTTTAATATTTTTTACATAGATTAGTTATTTGAGACGACCATGATAAGCAGTTGTCTAGCTGCACTCCCAATAGTTTGGTTTCTGCCACTTCTTCAATTAGTACTCCTCCCATACTTAATTGTATCCCATGCTGTTTTGGGCTTTTCCTAGTTGAACAGACCAACATAACTTTGGTTTTCTTTGTGTTTAAAACACGTTTGTTTTGGCAAACCCACTCCCTGATATTCTCCAAATCTCCTTGTAAAGCTTGCTGTACCTGTTGAACCGATTGTCTTGCTGCATAAATTGTAGTATCATCTGCAAATATAGTAGCTTGAGTTTCAGCTAAGGCATAGGGAACGTCGTTGGTATATATTAAATAAAGAAGTGGCCCAAGGCAGCTGCCCTGCGGTATTCCACAGTTTAACACATGAGGGAAAGAAAATGAACCATTGATATAGGTGGACTGTTTCCTGTCAGTTAGATATGACTGTACCCAATTCAATGCTACCTCCTTAAAACCATAATGCATTAATTTTGTCAATTATTTCATGATCCACTAAATCAAATGTTGCACTGAAATCTAAAAATAGTACACTCACAAACTTGCCATTATCCATAGCATTAAGCCACTGGTCAGTCATGTCAACCAATGCAGTGGTAGTGGAATGGTTTTTGCGATAAGCATGCTGATTGGCTGTAATCAGATAATTATTTTCCATGTACTCCCATATTTGTCTACTCACAATACCCTCCAATATCTTAGAGTGTAGGGAGTAGACTAATTGGTCGACTATTGGCCGGAGTAATGGGTTCTTTGCAGTCTTTCGGAATAGGACACAGTTTCGCATGCTTCCATACATTTGCAAACAACCCCTTTTCCAGTGACCAATTAAATATGTATCTCAGTGGAACTGCAATCTGGGGAGCAGCACAGCGAAGTAAAAAATTGTCCATAAGATCATACCCTGTAGATTTACCATCAGGTAATGACTTCAATAGGTTTAACACCTCCTCCACTGACACCGTTTGCAGACTAAAAGGGCAGACCTTGTTGCTCATAATATGATCATCAATCCATTGGACAATAGCTTGTTTGGAAGAATGTATGTTTACATTGTTGCTCAGTAAATTAATTTTCTTTGTAAAAAAAAATCTGCAAAATGATTGGCAATATCAACTGGTTTGTTATTATTCTCCCGTCAACCTCCACACTAGATGGGCATGATGAGATAGGTGTACCAAGTAAGCCCTTAACTGTGTTCCATACATTTTTAGAATCATTTTTACAATCAATAAAAACATTGTTGTAAAATAACTTTTTCCCCCTTCGATTCAATTTAACTGAATAATTCTGTTCATCAATTTCTAATTTTGACTTGGCTGCTAAGACTTTTGCCATATTTCTTTGAGAAAAAGCCTCACCCAGTTCATCATCAATCCATGGAGATGGACGAGCACCAACTGTCCTCTTTCTTACTGGGGCATGATGGTCCATTACCTCAGTGAGCAAATCAATAAAACATTCTGTAGTGTGATTTTAAATCATCCTCTAGATAAATCAGCTCCCAGGGTACAGCAGCCAAATAATTTTGAAATATCTCATGATTAAATGTTTTAATTTCTCTTGACCACAATCCTAGGGGGTTTCTTTGGAACCTTGGTGTTCATGGTTATGGTCACAATATTATGGTCTGTCCAGCCCACTGGCATTGATCTGGCTTTTAAATATTGCAATGGTATATTAGAGAAAATCAGATCAATGCATGTGTCTGAACGATGACCCAACTTAGTTGATGGTCTAGTAGTATGTTGACATTTGAAACCATTTGTTTCAAACCACAGTTCTCGGCATATCTCATCAATTATGTTCTATTCGAATTATTGTGATCCTTCCAATTTATATTAAAATCACCCAAGATAAATACATCTCTGTTGCTATCTGTGGCCTGGTCAATCCCAGTACATAAGTCATCCAGATAGGACACCTTAGAGCTAGGAGGTCTATACACACATCCTACCAATATGGCTGCCTGGTGAGGCAGATGTACTTGAGCCCATAGTGCCTCTACTTGACATACATTAAGGTCATCCCTCCTCTTTAAAGGTATATGATTCTGAATGTACAGTGCTACACCCCCACCATTCCTATTCCTGTCTCTTCTCAGTAGACTATATCCATGAATGTTAATTTGCCCATCATTTACAGATGCATCTAAATGTGTTTTGGTCAAAGCCAAAATATGAATATTATTTAACTTGACCAAGTTAAAGACCTCATGTATTTTGTTAGGAACGCTACATACATTAACCTGAGCTATATGCAACCCTTTCCTTATCAAGTGAAGATCAATAGAGCATGTATTCGTTATAGTTGAAGTTGTCATGATACACTACAACAGACAAAATCTAATTTGAACATTAAATTAAAATAACCAGGGAGTTACTCTAGAGTCCCGATACAATTGCCCGCTGATATAAAGTTTATCCATCACCATGGAGACTCGTTGATTCAGGCAACGCTTTTCCTTCATGATGGGATATAGTTTTTTCCTCTTTTCATTGATCTCGGTGGGGAAGTGATCATTCATTCCAAAATCAGTGTTTCTGAGTTCTCTGCCCATGTTCTTTGTCATTTCCTTTTGCTTAAATTTGTCAAAACATGCAATAATAGCCGTGGCCTATTTCCAGAGGCCTTACCTATTATATGGACTCTGGAGAAAGTGACATTACGCATAACATCAGTAGGCAGTTTTAGTTGAGTTGACATAAAGTCTCGGACTATGACCTCACAGCCTCTGCTGTTGTCATTCTCCGGTATCCCTGAAAATATTAGATTTATCCCGCATTGATCGACACTGTACATCAAGCAAGGTTTCTTTAACTTGTTTGTTCTCCCTTTGCACCACCTCCACCTTGCTATGAATAGAGTCTACAGTACCTTTCAGCTCCGTGTTCTCTTTCCTTAGATCATCAATCTGACGTTGGCTGAATTCTAGACTGGCACATACTGCATTGATGTCCTCTCGTAATATATCCAAGATATCAAGTTTAGCAAGCCTTTCATTGATGGATTTTAACAAGTCAACATCCATATCAGTAAACCTCTCGCCACACGCGCCCTCTTACTAGGGGATGGTTTGGTTCCATCGTTGATACCAATTGGCCAACCTGATTTTGGTTTGTTTTGTTGATTGGGTTGGTTGTCCTTAGCAATGCTTGAATCCCCGAAACCAGCGACATGTTTCTAAGAGTTCGTAAGTATCTCTCGTCAATGAATCGTTCAAGCTCTTCAATGGATTCTGAATCATCCAGGAATCATCATTACAGGCAGAGCTAAACACACAAACTGTTCAGCCGCAACTGAAAACCGCTGACTTGGATAGGTTTAGTGACCAATTCACCTAAAAGATCAGTTCAAAAAGAGCTGTTAGTTCGTGAACAACCCGTCACTAGCCTACACTTGAGTGGGGACGATAAACTGAAAAATATCAACACCGATCATTTATTTTAGGCATTTTGCTGATATTGTTCATTACGATAAGTAGCCTATACTAGAAATGTGTAGTTTGAAATGAAATGCGTATGGTAATATAGGTGATTGTTAATGGGACAATTGATGGCTACAACCATCAAACCAGCAGTAGTAGTTTAAAGGATAATTTGAAAAAACATTGCATATTGATATAAACTTATCTTTCTATTTATTGTTCTTGCATCAGTTCAGGCAGTTTATCGCCCAGTTCTACTCACTTTAGCATTCACTGGCAAGTCTCGACAAGGGCACTCGAGTCCTAGGAGAATACAAACAAGGTTTTATTTTATTTGTCCCGATGTGATACCATGGACATAATTGCGTTATGATTTATGAATAACAAAGGGATATAGATTGACTTTGTTCCGTCAGTTCAACACCTTAATTAAACTAGTCAATACAAGCTGTTCGTCGTCAATCATCCAAGAGTAAATAGCCTATGCGCCCCGATTCCATGGCTGGCTATAGGCCTATGAAACACACAAAATAAAATAAATTAATGTGCTACAACCATAATTACGTACATTTCAACTCCTCTTACATTACACGTGATATGTACATTCACTCACAGGAAACGATGAAGAAGCGCCATACTCTCCCTCCGCCGTGAAAATAAATTTGACTGCAGCCAACCACAACGCACAAAAAATAATACGGGTACCGAGAGGCGGGGCAGACTGACGAACTAGCAGTTTTTTCCTGTCATTGCTCGCTCTGTGACTGACAGGCACCTGTCCTATCAATAGATCACTAGAAGATGTATTTGGTTCATTCTATCTAGAAAAGGCTGTGCAGACTTTTCTGACTGGTGAATTGAAGCTTTTAAATTAAATGAAGGCTTAATAATTTATGAAATGGAAATAGCACTTATGGAAAACACTTGGTTAAGAGGAAATGTTAGCTGTAATTTCAAGTTGCTTCTTCGCACCATGTGTTTGAGCACAATTATAAAATATCATGATTCCACCCCCACAGGTTGACGGCAGCCTTCAGCAATGTCACGTTTCTTTGCCACCGGGTCCGACAGCGAGTCTGAGGATTCCTCGTTGTCTGATGAGATCACCCCTAAAGTACCCGGCACTTCTTTCACCAAGCAGTCAGTACTACTTTCTCTCTCTGAAACCTCAGTCACTCTGACTGTTTTCACAGCTTTCTCACTTTTCCACATTTGTTCCCCGTAGGTCATTGCTGCTTCGTGACGATGAGGAAGACACCAAGAGAGTGGTGCGTAGTGCCAAGGACAAGAGGTCAGTCATTTACTCTACTTCCATGATCCATAGAACCATCTCCTTAGCCTTGTCCATGATCTGGTTGTGCTGTATAGCCAACTCCTATGGGGGCTTTTATGCCTGATAGGAGTTGGCAATACAGCATAGGCATAAACTGATCTGGGACCAGGCTACCACCCATAGGAGTTGGCTGTGCAACATAAAGATATCTGGGACTAGGCTACCATCCCCTGACGCTGATGCAATCTAGTATGTGTTGGTATGCCTGCCCTGGACTATGCCATCTACCCCAGGTGTTCCCAACCTATGGGGGAGCGTAAGACTTTTTTTTTTGTGCCATTCTCAATTCTTTGTACTAGTCTAAAACAATGCAGAAATCCGCAGTGCTTTAGGCTAGAAACAAGCTGTTAAATGGCAGAGGAATATGAGACTGATGCACATGGGAATATCTTTCGTTTGTCTCTGACATTCAGAAGCTGAACTACGAGGAGTCAAAGAAATTTGACTTTGCTTGGGAAGTAAACTTAAACAATGTGTTACTCTGTCGCTATCAATTGATCAAATCACTTTCTGTAAAAGAGAATGTAGAATAACATTTGTGGAAATCGGATGTAGACTTTATTTTCCTTATCAAATAGCCTACCTTAAAGATGTCAGGAGTCTAGTTAAACTATGTACAATTGCAGGAAATGAAAGTCGGGGCGACAATTATTTTCCTAGGTCCCTCAAATTAAACAAAATCAAACTGGTGTTGTATTTAATGTAGGCTATCTCAATAAACAATCATTAAGAAAAATGATTATGTCCTAGGTTCGAGGAGCTAACTAACCTGATCAAGACAATCCGCAACGCCATGAAGATCCGAGATATGTCCAAGTGTCTGGAGGAGTTTGAGCAGCTATGTCGAGCATTCCTCAAAAGCAAGACTATAGTGGACAAGGAAGGGATGCCTCCCTTCTACATCCGTCTTCTGTCTGACCTAGAAGACTATTTAAATCAGGTAAACATTCACAGTTTACACTGTTTCTATTAAGACACACACTCCTACCACTATGCCTAAGCACGATGATGGTTAATGTTTCCCTACAGCTTTGGGAGGACAAAGAAGGCAAGAAGAAGATGAACAAGAACAACGCCAAAGCACTCAGCACCCTGCGGCAGAAGATCCGCAAGTACAACAGGGACTACGAGACGGAGATCGCCAGCTATAAGGAGGTGAGGCTTTTCGCTATGACAACACATGATGGTAGATTCTTAGTCATGTTTTATTTTTTTAGCAAATAACACTTACTAATAAGGAACGCACATATAAAGCTACATTAAATAATCCAAATATGCGTTTTCTTTTGGCAACATTTTTGTAACCTTTTGGAGTCAATCACACGGGGAACGTGGAAATCGAATGCATGGGAGTGAATGAGAGAAGACGGACCGCGAGCTTCAACGGTGTCACGAGCATATAGTGTGTCAAATTAGGAAGCAAGTCTAATGTTCTTGCGTCTATGCGGAGCATTGCTGGTCAAATTTCCTGATAAATTGTGGTGATGGGGGGGGGGGGAGAGAGAGAATCAATAGTTATTTATCGCAATATTATTTAGAAAAATATTATATCGGTACTTTGACTCCAAGTATCGATAAATTAATGAAATGCTAGCATTAGTCGGCTGTATCTGCACCAAAACTCGGGTATATTTGATCCTATACCTTGTTCTCCGTCTTCTTAAATAGTCAGCCACCACGTTTTCAGCACTTTTATATCCATGGCTGATCAAAACTCATTTTCTCTTTCTTGTCTCTGAAGCAGACAAATAGTGAGCAATATGTTTGGAATATCAAATCTAACAAATTGTCAGATTAGACTGTTTTATGCATTGCTACCTCTGTAATTGTAGATAATAGGCAGAATCTACCACACCCCCAAAACCGATAAGTGGAGGTGCTGGAGGCAAAATGCTAAACTGAAAAAGTCTCTACACACTTCCAGTCTGGTTTTACTATTGTCTACATTGTAGAATAATAGTGAAGACATCAGAGCTATGAAATAACACATATGGAATCATGTAGTAACCAAAAAAGTGTTAAACAAATATTTTATATTTGAGATTCTTCAAAGTAGCCACTCTTTGCCTTAACTGCCAAGAGTGTGCAAAGCTGGTTTATTTGTGTGCTGAAAAAGCTCTGTTGGCATTTCTTCAAGGTGTTTCAATGCATTCTATTT
Source organism: Salmo salar (assembly GCF_965601325.2). Classification (NCBI taxonomy): domain Eukaryota; kingdom Metazoa; phylum Chordata; class Actinopteri; order Salmoniformes; family Salmonidae; genus Salmo; species Salmo salar. Next base: position 68,795,247 of record NC_138309.1, on the reverse strand, counting down.
GAATATCAAGTGCTGACAACATACAGAAGAGCTGTGTGCCACAGATTTTCTTCTACTTGTGTAGTAGTACAGTCTAATCTAAATTACTCCACTCTGAGCCATCCCAGAATCAGGTTTCATTTTATTAACAAGATAAATATAAACTACTGGTTCACAGTGCACACAGAACTGAGTCTGCATCCAAGAATCCTCATCCTTGCAGCCATGTTGCCGAATGCATTCTGACTCTCCGACAACGAGAGTGGTAGTTCCAGGTACACCCAGGTTTATTGACCTGGACACCTGTGAATGCGAGGTAACGAGAATATATGTCATATATGGTAAACACAAAAAACACCATACCGTTTTTCAGGAACCATATTCCAAAAGCCTTGATAAAATGGCACCTATCATATAGTGGTGCATACATGTATGCAGTAACAAGGGAAATTAGAAACAGAAGTGAAATTGATTCAAACATTCTATCAACATGCCTGGATAAGGGTGCATGAGGTTCTCCATGTAAGGGGAAAGCTGCCTCTCCCAGGAAACCATGAGGACTTGGCATTGTGGTACCTTGTAGGACTGCTGGTGGTGGTAAATCGAGGGTCTTCTGCAGCAGTTTGGACTAAAGAACTCTTGGCCGTATGCCCCTACATCCACCATTGTGAACCTGTACCAGGCATCTTCTGTCTCCGTATCTCGCCTATTATATGTGTTGCTTGGTAAATCAAATCTAGTAGATCCCGGGAAATTCGCATCAATAAAATGTTCATGCCAGTCAAGTGTCTCTGTACACGATTTTATTCTCTGCGTGTATTCTCTTCACTTGTTTGGCCGTAGATGGCTATTAACAGCTTATCGCCCTCTACTGTCCCAAGGTTATATTTTCCGCTTTCCCCTTACTTGTTTTTCAAGCGAATATCTTACGGCGCATTCGAGCACACTTGTTCGGTTCAGCTAGCCGACTTCGTCTAGCCAACAGCCGAACTGTAGCATGCTGACACCTTTACTCCAAAAGACTCACAGCTGTAATCACAGCCAAAGGTGCTTCTACAAAGTATTGACTCTGGTGTGAATACTTATGTAAATCAGAATTCACTTCGTTGTATGACGTCCCCCGTGTGTTTTCGGCTTAATACATCTTTCCCAAGACACTCTGAGCCAGCGTGAGATGCTTAGTTCCTACTAATGGCTTCGTGGTATAATAGCAATCTTTTCTCTCTCTTTCAGAACCCAATGCTCTCTGCGGATGAGGAGGATGAGAAGGATGAGGTTGAATCAGGTGAGTTTCTTACCATGCCTTTTCATTACACCTCGATCTATGTCTACAGTAAATGCCATTAATGAAAGACTCAAACGTCTGCTTTGGTAATTTGGGTGATAGCTCATAGTAAAGAAAGTAGCCTTGCCGAGCCAATAGGGCAGGAGCCTCCCTCCTGTTTCGATAAAGAGGCAGCTTGATGTACAAGTAAACCCCCTGGACAGGAGGCTAGTCTATTGCAGGGACTTACCCCAGAGACGCATCGGGTCCCATTTTTCTTTGGGGATTGACTCTCCACCATTACAATCTCAGGATGACATTGATGCATTCATTCTATTGACTAGCCACTGTTTTAACTGCTGTTTCTTTTAGAATCACCCATCTTCCTTGTTGTCTGTAGGGGTGTCGTCAGATAGTGATGACGAGCCGGGAGACGCCAAGAGCTTCCTGAAGAAGAAACCGGCCGCCGAAGCACTGCCGCCGGACAGCAGCAAGTTCCTGAAGGGAGCAGCGGTAAGATGGAGGACACGCTCAGTGGCTCTGTTGTAGTGCACAGTTAACTCACTCGACAATTCTACAAGAATACGTTTAGTAAGCCAGAAATGTGACACTTTATCTATTTTTGTCAAGCCTTCTACCACCGACAGTCAATTTCATGGTCTACCATCACTTTAAAGGGGCAGTGCAGTCTAAAACATGATTTTCATAATTTATGATATTTCCACAATGGGGGAAATAACACTGACATTTTGAATATGATAATGCCCTTTTTGTGTAAAAGTTATTCTTATTTTTTTACGTCTCGAATTTCATCCTCTTCAAGTGGAATTGAACTTTTGGCCCACCGCTTAACGACACAAGGCGAGCTGATTATAATAGACCAATGACCATATCCTCCTACTTCTGCCAGTCCCACCCGGTCAAATTGGTAGTCCTTATTGTTGACATGCATAGGAGATGTAGCTAGTTATGCACGGCAAAAAACAAGGGTTTGTGCAGTAGCTAGCTGCAATGCAGCAAGTATTTCTTTGCACTGTCTTCCATCAGAGCAATCACTTCGTCTGATTTGGCTTTGATTTTATTTCACTCACTCAAGTGCCATAGAAATTAAGCTTGAACCTGAGCATATGCACCGCACACTTCAAGGTAGCTAGCCAGTGGATTTGCAGCTTTCATCCTCCATAAAGGGGCTGTCCCATAGCTACATCTTGCATCCGGAAGTGGCAGCAAGCATTCAAGAAGTCTATTATTCTATCTAGCTATTATCCTTCAATATGACGGTCTTGATATTGTGGCTCTGCTGCTAACGAGCTAACGTTAGCTAGCTAGCCACTAGCCTCGACCACAACGTGGATAACTAGCTAGCTACTTACCTGATGTGACATTTGTATTTACATGAGTACCTTTAGCTAGCTACATAAAAAGTAATGTCAGAATTGCTTTCTGTAAGTAGGCAGATGTTGCATCCAACAAACTATACTTTAAAAAAACATGAACGCAAAAATGTTAATTATTTTACTGAGTTACAGTTCATATAAAAATAAATGAATTAGGCCCTAATCTATGGATTTAAAATGACTTGGAATACAGATATTCATCTGTTGGTCACAGGCGTGGATCAGAAAACCAGTCAGAATCTGGTGTGACCACAATTTGCCTCATGCAGCGCAACACATCTCCTTTGCATAGAGTTGATCGGGTAGTTGATTCTGGCCTGTGGAGTGTTGTCCCACTTCAATGGCTGTGCGAAGTTGCTAGATATTGTTGGGAACACAGTGTCGTACACGTTGATCCAGAGCATCCCAAACATGCTCAATTGGTGACATGTCTAGTGAGTGTGCAGGCCCTGGAAGAACTGGGACATTTTCATCTTCCAAGAATTGTGTACAGATCCTTGCAACGTGGGGCCATGCATTATCATGCTGAAACATGAGGTGATGGCGCGGATGAAAGGCACGACAATGGGCCTCAGGATCTTGTCACGGGAGCGTTGTGCATCAAATTGCCATCGATAAAATGCAATTGTCCATCGCTTATGCCTTCCAATACCATAACCCCAACGGCGCCATGGGGCAATCTGTTCACAACGTTGATATCAGCAGACCGCTCACCCACTCAACGCCATACACGTGATCTGCGCTTGTGAGGCCGCAGAGCCATTCTGGGATTTAGCTAGCTAACGTTAGCTAGTAAGTAGCTAGTTTCGACCGCAATTAGCTAGGATACTGACATGACATTTAGCTATATTTGTGATTCTGACATTGCTTTGTTATGTACAGGTACCTAGGTAAATGCATGTCACGTCAAATTCGAAAATACGCTGAAGGTAGCTTACTGGATCCCCAATCTAGGGATAGTGTAGGCTGACAGTTTATGCTGTAAAGTTTACATTGTGGGAGGCAAAAGAAGCTCTGCATAAAATATTAATGCATCGCTAAGTTCATAGAACCGTGGTTACGTGCGTAACTTCCGATAGCCCCTAAATGCGGTTGTGATAAACAGTGCTCTACGTTTTTCTCCTGCAATGTGTTTTTCTCCTGCAACTTCTGTACAGTTGGAGCTATAAGCTATTATGATCCCATTTCTGAAAGCTAAGATTCTCAGAAACCCATCTGTTTCCCTTTACAACGCTCACACGCTGCACAGGACTCGTTAGTTGTGCTGAGCAATTCACATATTTTTTTAACAACTAATTTACCAAACTCTACCTGAAAATACATGATATAAGTGATTGATAGTTGGTATTCAACAGTCAAAAGTATGTCTTGTTTACTTTGAGGAACTACTAAAATAGTGATTTTGTCAGACAGCATAGGCAGCAGCTCTATAGAGATCTTGGAATGAAATAATAGTCATCAAATAGGCCTAAAACAAATGTACTATACACAACTGAAATATATTTTTGTGATTTTGAATAAATGGTCGTTCATAAGCAGTAATTGGCAGTCACCACCATCATAGGACTTATTCATTTTTATTCTGTTACAGAATTTGTTCTTAACTGACTTGTCTAGTTAAATAAAATGCAAATAAAAATTACAGCATTCAACCCACAGTGCATTTAATGTCTAAAAAAATTTCTTTAAAACTGTGATTGATAAAAAAATAAAAAAATGAAACCGAACTGACCTCAAAGCTCTAATCGCTCAGCCCTACTCGCTAGACCAGAGCATAATCAGACTAAGGGGAAAAAGCAACATCTTTTCTACACTCATACACAGGTATTGCCTTGTGATCTTCCGATCACTTCTCAGTACCTTTTTGAATCATTTCAGCCACTTCAAATACACTTCCTTCAGATTTGAGATACTGTCAAACTGATTTTGTAATAAACTGTCATAACCCCAAATAAAATGTTTTACTTTGGCTGTGATTGGGTTACCAATTAGCAATAACAATTTTTATGCCACCGCATTCTATAGTCAAAAGGTAAGTGTGCAGTGAATATTCTGTTTCAGTCTAGCACATTTTGGTATGGATATGAAAGTGATTCAATGTGTTGCATCTCATATTTTGGCTTGGTTCCCTGGGCATCCCGGAACTCCTGGTGGATGCGAAGGTCTAGGCACTCTGTTCTTACAGCCCTGATAGCCCCAGCACTAACTGACTAAGCTCCTTTATAGGCCAGGTGCCTGTAATGACTACTAATGTCTTCTATTAATCATACAGCCAATCACAGAGACGAGTAGCCCCTGTTCAGTAATAATTCCCGCTTAGTCTTTCAAAGGGCATGGTTTAGCCACAAGTTATATTGCACATTTCTGTCAATTTTGCTGCCAACTAACCGGCTCTCGGTTAACAAACGGTTACATGTGTTCCAAATAGATTAAAATAACATAACTAGGGCTGTTGCTGTGACTGTATTACCGCCACACTGGCAGTCACGAGTCATGAAGGCAGTCAAATTTGGGCTCCCGAGTGGTGCAGCTGTCTAAGGCACTGCATCTGTGCTAGAGGCGTCACTACAGACAATTGCTCGATTCCAGGTTGTATCACAACCGGCCGTGATTGGGAGTCCCATAGGGCGGCGCACAATTGGCCCAGCGTCATCCGGGTTAGGGTTTTGCCGGGGTAGGCCGTCATTGTAAATAAGAATTTGCCTAGTTAAATAAAATAAAATCCATGTGACCGTTTAGTCACAGTAATTAGACTTCGCCAAGCTCTGATGCTGCTGATGGTCAATAGTAGCCTACCAAACTGCAGCACTCTATTGTCCCTCTAATTGCTCTGAAATCAATGCAAATGTAATCGCAAATCTAATCAAAACAATTAATGGAAGCCCATGAGCTCGTGTTGCGCAACATTTTTACACTGCCCTATCAAGCAAAAAGGCGGTAACTGCTCATTTGGTTGAAAATTAGTTGTCATTTTTTTTCTACAATAAATACATGCTTAATCAGGTGGACAAGTATCCTACCTCTGTGATTGGAGAAAACGGGGGTCATGTTAAAAGTAACAGCATAAAGTTACTGTGAAACCAAGGTAAATGAAAGCCATTTTTCTCAATCCAACGCTATGAGCAGTTACTGCCTTTTTGCTTGGTAGGGCAGTATAGGCTATGCAATTGCGCAAGAGTGATGGCCTCTATTAAAACGAAGATCCCATCAGCAATCTCTAGGCTAGGCCTACTATTTATTTCTCAACTTTCCTAATATTAAGCACATTGCTTATCTTTACAACAGGAGTATAGCCTACTTGGCTGGCATGAACATGAACCACGGGAAAAGCATCATCCATTTACTATTTAAGTGCATAGATGACGTGTATTTTTCCCCCCGCTGCCCCTGTTTAGAGACAGGTGCATGATAATGGTCCATTCTAAATCAAAACAAATTTCACACCTATTATTTAGTATGTGTAAAGATAAGATTAAATCAAGAGTAGTCTGGTGACAATATTAGCCAATTATACAAATTGATTTGAAAATATATTTGTCACATGTGCCGAATACAACCAGTGTAGACCTTACAGTGAAATGCTTAACCAACAATGCAGTTTTAAGAAAAATACCTTTAATAAAAGTAACAAATAATTAAAGAGCAGCAGTAAAATAACAATAGCGAGGCTATATACAGGGGGTGCCGGTTAGTCGGGGTAATTGAGGTAATATGTACATGTAGGTAGAGTTATTAAAGTGACTATGCATAGATAATAACAGAGTAGCAGCATAAAAGGGGGGAGGGGTCAATGCAAATAGTCTGGGTAGCCATTTGATTAGATGTTCAGGCGTCTTACGGCTTGTGGAAGCTATTTTAGAAGCCTCTTGTATCTAGGCTTGGCGCTCTGGTACCGCTTGCTGTGCGGTAGCAGAGAGAACAGTCTATGACTAGGGTGGCTGGAGTCTTTGACAATTTTTAGGGCCTTCCTCTGACTCCGCCTGGTATACAGGTCCTAGATGTCAGGAAGCTTGGCCCCTGTGATGTACTGGGCTGTACGCACTACCCTCTGTAGTGTCTTGCGGTCGTAGGCCGAGCAGTTGCCATACCAGGGAGTGATAGAACCAGTCAGGATGCTCTCGATGGTGCAGCTGTAGAAGCTTTTGAGGATCTGAGGACCCCTGCCAAATCTTCTCATTCTCCTGAGGGGGAATAGGTTTTGTTGTGCTTTCTTCACAACTGTCTTGGTGTGCTTGGACCATGTTAGTTTGTTGGTGATGTGGACACCAAGGAACTTGACGCTCTCAACCTGCTCCACTGCAGCCCCGTCAATGAGAATGGGGGTGTGCTCGGTCCTCCTTTTCCTGTAGTCCACAATCATCTCATTTGTCTTGATCACGTTGAGGGGGAGGTTGTTGTCCTTGCACCACACAGTCAGGTCTCTGACCTCCTCCCTATAGGCTGTCTTGTCGGTGGTCAGGCCTACCACTGTTGTCATCGGCAAACTTAATGATTGTGTTGGAGTCGTGCCTGGCCGTGCAGTCATGAGTGAACAAGGAGTACAGGAAGGGACTGAGCACGCACCCCTGAGGGGCCCCTGTGTTGAGGATCAACGTGGCGGATGTGTTTCCAACCCTTACCACGTTGGGGCGGCCCGTCAGGACAGTCCAGGATCCAGTTGCAGAGGGAGGTGTTTATTCCCAGGGTCATTAGCTTAGTGATGAGCTTTGAGGGCACTGTGGTGTTGAACGCTGAGCTCTAGTCAATGAATAGCATTCTCACATAGGTGTTCCTTTTGTCCAGATGTGAAAGGGCAGTGTGGAGTGCAATAGAGATTGCATCATCTGTGGATCTGTTAGGGCGGTATGCAAATTGGAGTGGGTCTAGGGTTTCTGGGATAATGGTGTTGATGTGAGCCAGCCTTTCAAAGCACTTCATGGCTACAGACGTGAGTGCTACGGGTCAGTAGTCATTTAGGCAGGTTACCTTAGTGTTCTTGGGCACAGGGACTATGGTGGTCTGCTTGAAACAAGTTGGTATTACAGACTCAGACAGGGAGATGTTGAAAATGTCAGTGAAGACACTTGCCAGTTGGTCAGCGCATGCTCGGAGTACACGTCCTGGTAATCCGTCTGGCCTTGTGAATGTTGACCTGTTTTACGGTCTTACTCAGATCGGCTGCGGAGAGTGGGATCACACAGTCGTCTAACAGCTGTTGCTCTCATGCATGTTTCAGTGTTACTTTCCTCGCAGAGAGCAAAGTGATTTTAGCTCGTCTGGTTGGCTTGTGTCACTTGGCAGCTCTCGGCTGAGCTTCCCTTTTGTAGTCTAATAGTTTGCTAGCTCTGCCACGTTTGCCGAGCGTCGGAGCTGGTTGGGATATGTACGTACAGTCACTGTGGGGCTGACGTCATTGATGCACTTATTGATGAAGCCAGTGACTGATGTGGTGTACTCCTCAATGCTATCGGAAGAATCCCGCAACATATTCCAGTCTGTGCTAGCAAAGCAGTCCTGTAGTTTAGCATCTGCTTCATCTGACCACTTTTTTTTACAGACTGAGTCACTGGTGCTTCCTGCTTTAATTTTTGCTTGTAAGTGTTACGCCCCTGAAAAAGGGGAGAAATAATCACGAGAGTGATACGGTATTGTTTCCTCACTGAGAACTTTTACTGCAATGATTTTACAAAAGTAACACATTTTACCAAAGTAACACATTTTACAAAACAACAGATCTACAGGAAAGAGCTAGTGTTGTAGGGTACAAGGCTTATTCAAGTCACAACAGTATACACTGTAATTCACTGAAACATACACTCATTTCAATATAACTGTCAAGCACAAAGCTTTAACGCAGTAAACCATAACTTAATTTATCAACAGTCAATAAAGTGTTTGAAAAACCATTACACAAATAACACCGCAAAATATCTTATTAACGACGCACATGTTCATTCACGATCGACATAAAATGGCAGCTACTCTCAGTACAAAGCTAGCCTTAGCTGCAACCGAGCAGGGCTCATATTACTCTGCAAACGTAACTCTAACTTCCTCAAGATGTTACTAAGACACACCTTAAACACTCTTGACATGTTAGCGAGTTATTACATTTAAATGACTCTGTTTTATCATCAATAACGTACCTGAAAAAGGGGAGAAATAATCACGAGTGATACGGTATTGTTTCCTCACTGAGAACCTTTACTGCAATAAGGAAAAGACCGCGATTTCCCCGCGAACTTGGGTGGAGACCAGAGCAATCGATCTCAGGCTCATCAGCATTTAGTAGATCACAGATTAACACTTTTCCCCTTCAATTAGGCACCACAAAATAAAGTAATCAATATAACATTTACACATTCCTTTTACAATTCTTACCCTTTGTACACTTGATGGATTTTAACTTTTTAACACAATTATATGAATGTTATCAATCTCTATCAACTAATACAGAATGCATGATCTTTTTAACCTTAGATGTTTTAAGATCCTCACATACTATGAACTTACTAATACTTTTTAATGTATAACAGGCTATGAGTATTTCCTTTAACCTGTCACATAACCAGGAATCGGGAGGTTCAAATAATGGTCAGTTTTGCCAAATGGAGGGTGAGGGAGAGCTTTGTACGTGTCTCTGTGTGTGGAGTACAGATGGTCTTGATTTTTTTCCCCCTCTGGTTGCACATTTAACATGCTGGTAGAAATTAGCACAAACTGATTTTAAGTTTCCCTGCATTAAAGTCCCCGGCCACTAGGAGCACAGCCTCAGATGAGCGTTTTCCTGTTTAATTATGGCCGTATACAGCTCATTGATAGCGGTCTTAGTGCCAGCAACAGTTTGTGGTGGTAAATAGACAGTTACAAACAATACAGATGAAAACTCTCTAGGTAGATAGTGTGGTCTACAGCTTATCATGAGATACTCTACCTCATGCGAGCAAAACCTTGAGACTTCCTTTGATATCGTGCTCCAGCTGTTGTTTACAAACATAAATAAACTGCCACCCCTTGTCTTACCAGAGGCTGCTGTTCTATCCTGCCGGTACAGTGTATAACCCACCAGCTGTATGTTATTCATGTCATCGTTCAGCCACGACTCTGTGAAGCGTAAGATTTTCATTTTTAATGTCCCATTGGTAGGATATATATGCTTTTAGTTCGTCCGTTTTATTATCCAGCGATTGTACGTTGGCCAATAGTATCGATGGCAAAGTCAGATTAGCTACTCATCGCCTGATCCTCACAAGGCAACCCGATCTCCTTCCACGAAACCTCTGTCTCTTTCTCCTGCGAATTACGGGGATGAGGGCCTGTTCGGGTGTTTGGAGTAAATCCCTCTCGTCCAACTCATTAAAGAAAAATGATTAGTCCAATTCAAGGTGAGTATAATAAAAGCATTACATGCATAATTGCATTTGCTGTCACTTTTGATAATGTTATTTTCTGCTAATGGAATATTTGTTTATAGCCTACTGCCATGTGCACATTGCTGCTTTTATAATGTGAAGAAATTGCCTAATAGTTTATCAACATTTAAAGCTGAACGTTCTGATCTGTTGCGTCAGCCACATGTTGCATCAGCCACTGTCCCAGACTGTTTGGAATATTTATTTCTCGCACAGAATAGAATAGGTCAACTTTTGTACTATGGGGGATAGTTGATTGACATAGGCTAGTGCTTTTGCTGTTTGTTAGGCCTACTAATCTTGTTGGCTGACCAAAAGTAAATGTGCACAGTTATTCCAATATCTTCAGAATGCACCTCAGAATTGGATAAGGACATGCGCTGTTGCATCCCCGAAATGTCTGTCTTCACTTGTAGCCTCTGAGAGACCCAAACACTTGATGGAGAGCCATGTGAGTGAGAGGTGCTTCGGAGCACGCAGCGCTCAGGAAAAAGGGCATAACACAGCACTCCAGGCCAAGGGCACAACGGCCACTGGCCACAAAAGGATTTTTGTTTTAGGGTGCATTACTGCCACACAATTCGAGGCATTTTCAAGTGCTTGTCAATTTGTTAATGAGACTATTGGCGTGTGTACAGCCTGCGCAAAAAAACAAAGCAGAGGTCATGCCTTTCAAGCGACTTTTTTCAAATTGTCAGAGTCGCATCATGCAGCCTTACAATGTATTCAAAATCAAAACATATAGCCCAATGTTTGTAGAGCACACTGTTCTATACATCAATAAATCAAAATGAAGCATATAGTACTACCTATTTCTTTGTTAACCGCTCGACACAGAATAGCCGCATGTGCACACTCCCTCAAATCATTGAGAAAATATCCTTTCTATTTTATTCAGCTTTGTTCAATTGTATTCTTCATACTATAAAATAATGCCATGGAATTCTAAGCAAATCTTGTCTGCTAAATGAACTAGTGTAGCCCACAGCCATTTGGCTATTGTTCTTCTGTAATAGACTATATTTTCTTCATATCATGCTTCTTTAAACCTGTCTAAATTAATGGATTTATTGTGAAGGTGTAGGCTATTTTAAATGGATTTTTTAAATGGAGATGTTCGACGTCTGCATCAGTGGCTTGTAGGCTATGTGTGGAAGCCAGGAGATGCTAAATGTTTATGCTAATTAACGGTCAATTACCGTGAGAACGACAGTTTATTTGCTTGACAATAACCGGCTGACTAAATTTCGTGACGGCCACAGCCCTCCCGGCCCCCGTCCCCGCAGGAGGCCTTTTTGGTAGGCCGTCATTATAAATAAGAATTTGTCCATAACTAACTGACTTGCCTAGTTAAATAAAGGTTACATTTTTAAAAAAGCCCTAAACGTGACCAACAGATAATATTATGCGTGCATACAAGGAACTGACATTGAAACATGCAACAGTAGCAAGCCAATCCTCTCACAGCCCCCCAAAAAAGGCTATGTTATTGAACATACTTCTCTAATGAAGCAACCAATATAAAACAATTTCAAACATTTTCCAAAATGCTATTCCTGGGAAAATACCATTCTAAATAGCGCACCTGATGCGTGTGGTTCCATATGTGACAGAGCTGAAAATCTCCAACATAGAAAGAGGGGGAGTCTAAAGATGCAACAACTAAGATGGGTTGCTAATATGACTAGGATTGTGCCTTTCGCTTCTGGATAGTGAAAGAAAGTTGATATGAAAACCAATAGAACAGGAGAGAAATGCTATTTTAATGGCAAATTAGGAAGTTTTTATAAAATTGCCTCTACGTTTCTATGGTTTGATTTTGGCTAGGCTGGCTACTTTGAAGCAAGGTAAGACATGCCTCATAATATAAAGTAAAATGTCCAGGTTTCATACAATTTGAATTATGTTTTTAAAATGCATACTTCCTCCAGTTGCTAGGTGGTGGGTGACGCTCTCATAGTGTTGCCTATTGTATTGCCCATGACTGGGTTCAATTAATAAAAATAGTAGCAATATCATGCTGAGATCCTCCTCTTGTTAATTGTGGCCATCAAAACTGTTTTTAACATGCGATTGCATTTAGAATTGTTGCGCAATGACTGTGCTTACACGTTTCACTCCAGCAGCATCCAGCTGTTTGAGAGCTGCGTTGTCCAACTGGTGATATTATTCTGCTCATAGCCTACTGTGCTCTGTAGCATATCCTGTGTGTGTTTGATAAATAAGCTGTATGACGAACTAACGAATATACACGCATCAATTGAATTCCACTCCATTTTGCTAATTCACCTATTGTCCGATAAGCATGAATGGTCAAATGTATTTTTTTGCCGCTAACCGGTTAACATCCCTAATATAGACCCAAGATTGTTCTGCTATGGGGGCAAAAGTTCTATTTTACTTTTTCCAGAGAGCATAGTAGTTGAACTATGACCTATAACTGATTTTTAGTCGGAATTGTCAATGGGTAGGGGCTATGGGTCTATCTGTGATTCACTGTATGACTACTTGAAAACACATTTGTAGTGTGTGTAGGGGCAGTGGTCAACAACCATCCTCCTGGAGATCTATTCTCCGGTAGATTTTCACCCAACCATCACAAATCACAACAGATTCTGCCAAACAAGTTGTTGTTGAGAAGCTAAGTGTAATTGTGTGTTTGCAATACTAACTCTTCCGCCTTTCCTGTCATGGGATGAGTTTATAGTAATGTCAGTGTTCGAGCAAGCTGGTGAGGACAATGTAAATAAAACCACAACTTTTCTACTTCATGCCATCATGACAACTCTGCTGCTGCTCTACATTTTAGACCTATCTGATTATGTTTAGCTAACACCCTCTTACTTTCTCCATGATCTGTTTTCCTCTCACAGGAACACCTTCCAGAGCTTGAGCACATGTAAAACAATAACTGGAAAAGATACTTGCATGCTATGATCTAGACTTTCTTTATAACCTTGTTTACGATCTGGTCCTGCATCTTCTGGCGACCTACTGCATCTTCTGATGACCTATTGAAAACCGTGCAACAATGATACTGCAAATTAAGATGCATGATGTATGCCTTTTTTTAGTTTTGATGACAAAATTAATCCTATATGCTTGTCGAAGTTCGTCGCTTTCTGGGTCCAACTGAAAGTGAAATAAATTATTACAAATATATTTTGGTGGTGTTTTCAATAAATTAATAGTGATTGATTAGATATACAGGGATGATTTAAAAATTATATTAAGACTGCATGGGGGCTTTAATCTAACTCGTATGTAATAACAGTATATGTCTTCAACAGGATGAGGAGTCTTCCAGCAGCAGTCATGTGGATGACGAAGACTGGGACTCAGACACCGCGGAAAGCGGCAGTGGTAGCGAAGACGAAGAGGGCAATGACGCCATTGCCAAAATCTTCCTCAAGAAGTCAGTCCCTGTCCTTTGTACCTTGTGCGTTAGGATGGAATTATTGTGGATTGAGTCAATATCACTGCCTCTGTAACCAAACATTCCTCGAAGTCTAAACATCCTGCCCTTGACTTTCATTCGCTATATCTCACTCTGTATGTTAAACGATACTCTAGGGCAGTGCTCGGCAACAGACAGCCTGCGAGACAAATTTGGCCCCAAAGCGATTTTATTTGGCCCCTCAATATTTTCTTAGTTAATAAAAAAATTATATAATGTCCCGGCCCCGCAACCTGCTGCGCCTGAAAAAATTGTCTGACGACTGAATCTAGTTGCCTACCCCCTGCTTTAGAAACTCGTCTCTGACATCAGATCAGTTTTACACACTGACCAAAATGTATTCACAACACCTCATTCTGTCTTGCCAGGTCTGGTAGTGAGGTCGAGCGACACACCAGTGAGAAGAAAAAGGAGGATAGGAAGAAGAGACACAAGCGGAAGGAGCGTGTGGAGGAAGAGGCAGAGGAAGAGGCCCAAGAGGAGGACGAAGGAGAATGGGAGAAGGTGAAGGGAGGAGTGCCCCTCGTTAAGGTGGGTAATCAAGTCATGGCACTCCACTTATCTGTATGTATAGTTGGTGTTCATTAACCACCAAATGTAAGAATTGACAAACGGAGAGGGACCACCTGAGCTTTACTAATAAGAAACACTAATTTTTTTGTTTTCCATTGCAAAACCTTTTAAAGCATTTTCTCTCTAGTCCCCAAATGAACACGACCCAATGGTCCTATATGGTCATAACGCGTCTCAGAGTAGAAGTGCTGCTAATCTAGGATTGTTTCTGCCTTTTAGATTGTAATGACCTGATCCTAGATCAGCACTGCTACTCTGAAATGCTTTGAGTACAGAGCCAAACCTGCCAGTGAATGTGGATAGTGCTAATTGCTTTTCCCTACAGGAGAAGTTTAAAGGTTAGGTAGCATGAACGTAACCACATTTAACATATGGTTAGTATATGCATCAAAAGTCCCAATGCAAAGTTGCACCTCACTTTTACATTTTTTGTGTTATTACATAAAACCTATCCGAATGTTGAAGTCATGCCAGAAAATGTTTTTGTGGGTTCTGATGTAATATGGAGGACCCGGCAAGCCAGCCTATTCCCTATAATGTAAACTCCAACAGAAATAACTTAGAATTCAACCAAATCGTTTGCACTCAATTACATTTTCAGCCAACTTACAAGCAAATACTTCATGAATTTATTGTTGCAAGCTGATTTGTTGAGGTTGCTAGCCAACCAGCCTGCTAACGTTATGTTAGCACAGAATGCGTCAGCCAGTTGCTTTAAACACCATGGTTACAACTACATTAAAGTAAACCAAGTTTTTGGAAATGCATAACGCCATCTAACCAGTTATCAAACAATGTTGCCGGTATATGCAGTTCTTAGCCAGCCAGCTAAAGTTTGTTATTTTAGCCAGCTAACTAGACTAGCTAGCCAACCACCACGGGCGACATAACTAAATAGTAAGCCAGAAAACAACACCACCTGGTCTAGCACAGGAACCCATAGAACACACACAAAAAAGCCAGCAGATATAAAGTACAGAGAGTGGAGACTGATATACGGCTGACTTGGCTCCCAAAGAATGGCCAAGGAGAGAGGCACTTCAAAGGGAGAGGCCATTTCACCGGCAGAGGGGAGAGTCAGCTAATCCTATAGTGAGGCAAATCTAAAGTAGATTCCAGAGACATTCCAGAGTCGGCATTGGGCTCCAGGCAGATTGAAGTTATCACAACAGCACAGTCAGTCAGCTACTGTAGTGCGTTAGTACTAAGCTAAGGTTGAAAAACTCAAAACACGTCAAAGTTGACCAAATAAATTGTAGGACGAAAAACGAAGAACATACGAGGTACTAAACAATTAGAGCAGGCAGAAATAATTTTCCACTTTCCTTTTGCACCAGAGGCAAGCCTGCCGGTGCAGAAGTCAGAGCTGCTTAAAGCAGGCGAGCAGGATCATATGCCCCCCAGGTGTGGGGAATTTGATTGGCTGTTTACATCACACCACCTCGTGATTGGTAAATTGTAGCTCATCATTGCCAGCTGTCTGTCTGCATGGCTAGTGGCTAACATTAGCCAGCTTAAGCTAGCTAACGCGGAGTAGATTCTCCATATGACTTTGAGAAAATAGTTAATTGTGGTTATACAGAAATAAGTGAATAAATATGTTAAAAAAAACACAACTGTTTGTATTTATAGCTAACCAGATTGTACCTGCAACTAAGTTACTAAGTCTTTGACCACACTGTGTTACTTTAGTGAGTAAAAACTCATGCTTCCTACCTTTTAAGATGTTTGCCAAGGGAACAGAAATCAACACAACAGTTGTGGTAAAGAAACTCAACGAGATTCTGCAGGCCCGTGGAAAGAAGGGAACAGACAGGTACGACTTATTTGACTACATTGACATAAATGCTCTGTCCCAGAATGTGCCCCTAGTCGATGGCCCTTTGTAGATCTGAAAACAATGGTGAAGTAAGCAATATGGTATTGGTTGTACCTAAGGCTATGCAAAGTTTTTTTTGCCTTTCACAGATATAGCACTTTCATGTCTACAAGGGGACATCCAGGTAGGGTTTTGGGGTTTCTTTTGCGACCAGATAAAAACGCCATTAGGTAAAAACCGCCATTAGGTAATATGACACCTAAGCCTGAAAAGACCCTGAACTAACTTAACACTGTCCCTACACCTGTTATTCCCTCTACCTCCCTCCTCTACATTCTGCTTTGTTCAGAGCTGCCCAGATCGAGCTTCTCCATGCCCTGGCCAACATCTCCAATGAGAACATTCTGGGCGAGGGCATCCTGGTCAAGATCAAGTTTAACATCATCGCCTCCCTGTACGACTACAACCCCAACCTGGCCGCCTTCATGAAGGTCAGACTCACTGGTGTTAAATTCCAAGTTGTTAAATGCTTATTTGTTAAATTATTAAATGGTTAAATTGCTGAATTTTAAAACGTTCGTAGTCTGAAGGGGTTGAGCCTGAGCGGTCTTAATTCTGCCACCTCTATATGAAATGACAACACATTTGAGCATGGAAAAAATAAGAATATTTAATGTGCAATTCTACAAAAATGGCAATTCCATCCCTTTTAACCCCCCCCCCCCCATAGCAGTTGGGGGGGAAATGTGGTGGGGGAATGTATTAAATGTAAAAACAAAGTTATTGGACAAGTTGTACTTTATCTGTTTTTAGAAATGTCTTCTCAGCATCAATTACCTTGATTCTCCAAGTACATTTACCAGGAATTTGACCTGGTGAAATGGTGCTGACAACCATAAACTCCCGTTTTCGTCCTGGATTCTCCCGTATCCGGCCCGAGTGTGACACCAATTCACACTAACATCTCCTCATCCATTTTACCTGTCCTGCCCCACCCCTCTCCCAGGCTGATATGTGGAAGAAGTGTCTAGACTGCATTGACGAGCTGCTGGACATCCTCTTTAACAACAACAACATCTTTATCGGCGAGAACATCGCCGAGGACAGCGAGAACCTGGCCATTACTGACTCTCAGGTAATTCTCTCACAGAAAACTCTTAGTGGTTGATTGAGTTTCTTTCAGTGAATGAATGAATGAATGAATGATTGATTGGTTAATTTATTTGAACTACTCCAAACGAGTAGTTCCCCACAGGAACAGGAATACATATACAGTCAAGAACAAGCAGTATGTACATTACAAAAACCTATCAAATACGTTAGTGTTTTACTTATTGCCATTGTGGTCCTTTTGTCAAGAAGACAGGCATGGCAATACACTTCATATGATAGGCTGCAGTTTGCAGTAGATGGTACAAATAAATTCAGTTTCTCTATCTGTTCCTCAGCCATTCAGGGTGCGTGGCTGCATTCTGACCTTGGTGGAGAGGATGGACGAGGAGTTCACCAAGATCATGCAGAACACTGACCCCCACTCTCAAGGTGAGGCCCTCTCATAGTGTTCTCGCTATTTTAGATCCACACCCGCATTTTCACATTATCCAAGTCACTTGTGCGTCTGTCAAAGACTAACTTAATTGATACTCAATCACTATAGACACATGAAGTAAATGGATTAATAGAATAGACAGCAATAGAATTCCTATGAAAACCTGTACATAACACACATTATTGGGATCACTTTTTTTTACCTATGAAAAACCATACCCTGATCTCTTTTTCACACCGACTTTAAATTTCACACGGTGATATTTAATCACTCACTCCCTCTCCCAGAGTACGTGGACAACTTGAAGGATGAGGGTCATGTGTGTGGCATTATCGACCGCCTGCTGGGCTACCTGGAGACCAAGGGCAGCACGGAGGAGGTGTGCCGCGTCTACCTACGCCGCATCATGCACACCTACTACAAGTTTGACTACAAGGCTCACCGCCGCGCACTGGGCCTCCAGGGAGAGACCAAGGTAAGGAAACGGACAGAGACCCCATCATGAACACAAAATTACTTTCAGGTTATGGGTACACTCAATATGGCAGCCGGTCCACCAATCATAGAACTTGAATGGGAATGTATGTTTTAGTAGTTATATTTCTATGTGCCCCATGGCTGCTTCTCAATTGTCTGAAATGACTGTCTCTTTCTCGTTTTAAATTGCAGGATAGGAGAGATGTAAGCAATGTGGCGGATACTTACTAGGAATTTGTGTAAAACGTTTGAACGAAGAATCATAAAAGGACGTGAATTCACACATTTCTGAACATTAACAATCCCAATTTCTTTTAAATGTTTAAACATCACACCCCTAGTCATAACCCAACCTTGTCCTCACGTAGTGTCGTAACGATACTATACCAGGCCTAGTATCACGATACCATAATTAGAAAAAAAAGTGGCCTAGCATCCTGTTCGCCCTGTCCCCTGAACGCTTGGTCATGTTTTCTAAACGTTCTCCAAAAACCTGTCGCTGAAATTCACACTTCTACTCAACTCATTGAGTTTAACTCCACACTGTTAAGTGAAAAATAGAATACTGCATAGAATGGCTAATTTGCTCATATTTGCCAAGGCCTACCTGTGATTTAGTGGGAGGAAAGAAAAAAACATGCATCATGATTTGCATGTCATTGTGTCAGTAAGGGGAAAACACTGCATGACACCTTTGCTCTTCAGTTCACACACACACACTCTCCCTCCCTTCCTCACATACTGTCTCCCTCACTCTTATAAAAAAAAAAAACACACCCCTCTCTCTCCCACAAACACACATACTTCTCCCATCTTTTAAAACATTAGGCACCAAACAGAATTTAAGGAGCACAAGAAATAGATTTTTGAAGTGGTTTAGGCTTACTATTAGGCCTATATGAATCCTACCTTTTGAAGCACATCTCATGAGTAGCAGACCCTTTCTTCCTGTGCCAATCAAATAAGCCTAAACCAGGTTGTTACTCCCACTCGTTCTATTCTGGTTAGAGCCAGTTTGTACTGTTCTCTGAAGGAAGTAGTACACCGTGTTGTACGAGATCTTCAGTTTCTTGGCAATTTCTCGTATGGAATAGCCTTCAATTCTCAGAAGAATGGACTGACGAGTTTCAGGAAGAAAGTGCTTTGTTTCTGGCCATTTTCAGCCTGTAATCGAACCCACAAATGCTGATGCTCCATATACTCAACTAGTCTAAAGAAGGCCAGTTTCATTGAATCTTTAATCAGAACAAATCTTTTCAGCTGTGCTAACATAATTGCAAAAGGGTTTTCTAATGTTTAATTAGCGTTTTTAAATTATAAACTTGAATTAGTTAACACAACGTGCCATTGGAACACAGGAGTGACGGTTGCTGATAATGGGCCTTTGTACGCCCATGTAGATATTCCATTAAAAATCATCCATTTCAAGCAACAATAGTCATTTACAACATTAACCATGTCTACACTTTCCGATCAATTTGATGTTATTTTAAATGGACAAAGAATTTGCTTTTCTTTTAAAAAATAAGGACATTTTTAGGTGACCCCAAACTTTTGAACGTTAGTGTATATTATTCAAACTGACGGAGGAATAGATGCGGACGGAGAGAAGCAGGTGAGGGCTGGTAGGTGTTGCTGATGGCTGATTACAGCTGCCATACGTGAAATGCGCATGAAAAGTGAAGTGGATATTATTGAACCTGCGCATACAAGAGACTAGTAACTGACTTTATAAACATTTTATAACAGGCAGGCGCCAGTAGGTTCTTTAGATTGTTAGGGCTGAAAAGATTGGTTATTATCATATGAAACCTACTACGGTATTTTCAAATTTCTAATTGTCATCACATTTTGATTTCGTGGTACCGGTATACCGTGCAACACTATACTCGCCTACTATTGAATTGTCACTTTATCCCTCTCCCCCTTCTCTCTTTGTCTCTGTATTTCCTCCCTAGTCTGAGCAGGATGCGGAGGAGAGTGAAGGCGAGGACAGTGCCTTCATCATGGACCGCCTGTGCAAGTTCATCTACGCTAAGGACCGCACAGACCGCATCCGCACATGTGCCATCCTGTGCCACATCTACCACCACGCACTTCACTCGCGCTGGTATCAAGCCCGTGACCTGATGCTCATGAGCCACCTGCAGGATAATATTCAGCACGCTGACCCGCCTGTACAGGTATGAGCACGTGAGTGTGGACACACACACACACACACACCACACACACACACACACACAACAGGGCAGCACCCAGTATGCCAAGCTGTTCATACATGTAGGGAGGGGCACACACACCTGCTGGGCAACATCTGGCAGGCTACAGGGCTCCAGACTAACTCTGGAGCCCTGCCACTAAAACACACACTTACCCTTGGACAAAGGAACTTAATAACATATTTAAGGAAGCTGAGCTACAAAGCATATTTAGAAACAAGTTACGATGCAATGTCAACTTGATCAGACACAAGTTAACCCTTACCTACAAAGCAAAATGGGCAACTGATATATGGCTAAAACCAAAGCTCAGAACTTATAACCAGATCAAAAACACCTATGATCTACAACCCTATGTTACCTGTCGCTTAACAAGAAATCAAAGATCCTTGTGAGCGCAGTTGAGAACCAGGATACTGCCTCTGGCAATTAAAGAAGGTAGCTTCAATGCCATAAATTAAGATGATTTGCTCTGTACAGCCTGTGATTTAAGGGAGATACATTTTACTGTACTTTATATGAAGATTTGACTAACCCTGTTTGAAGAAAATGCAACAGAAACCAAAACTAATGAGGAAAAACTTGAATGGCTATTCAGAAAAGGTTACATATTTTGTACTGAACAAAAATATAAACGCAACGTGCAACAATTTCAACCATTTTACTGAGTTACAGTTCATATGAGGAAAGCAGTCAATTGAAATAATTTCATTTGGCCCTAATCTATGGATTTCACATGACTGGGCAGTGGTGCAGCCATGGGTGGGCCTGGGAGGGCGTAGGCCCACCCACTTGGGAGCCAGGCCCACCCACTGCGGAGCCAGGCCAAGCCAATCAGAATGAGTTTTTCCCCACACACACACGCCCTCAGACAATCCCACAGGTGAAGAAGCTGGATGTGGAAGTCCTGGGCTAGCGTGGTTACACGTGGTCTGCGGTTGTGAGGCCGGTTGGACGCACTGCCAAATTCTCTAAAACGACATTGGATGCAGCTTATGGTAGAGAAATGAACATTACATTCTTGGGCAACAGCTCTGTTGGACATTCCTGCAGTCAGCATGCCAATTGCGCGCTCCCTCAACTTCAGACATTGTGTTGTGACAAAACTGCACATTTTAAAGTGGCATTTTATTGTCCCTAGCACATGGTGCACCTGTGTAATTAGCTTCTTGATATGCTACACTTTTCAGGTGGATGGATCATCTTGGCAAAGGAGAAATGCTCACTAACAGGAATGTAAAGAAACTTGTGCTCAACATTTTAGAGAAATAACATTTTTGTGCGAATGGAACATTTCTGAGTTTTTTTTTCAGCTCATGAAACATGGGACCAACATTTAACATGTTGCGTTTTATTTTTGTTCAGTGTATTTCCGACGCTTGGAAGACGCAACAAGACAAGTTGTATAACTGAAAGGTTTTTGTTTTGTTTCAATTGTTGTACACTGACTGCACAAAACATTAGGAACACCGGCTCTTTCCATGGTGTACTACCCAGGTAAATCCAGGTGAAATCTATAATCCCCTATTGATTTCACCTATTAAATCCATTTAAATCAGTGTAGATGAAGGGGAGGAGACGCATTTAAAGAAGGATTTTTTTAAGCCTTGAGACAATTGAGACATTGCATGAGTGCCCCATTGAGAATGAATGGGCAAGCCACATATTTTAAGTGCCTTTGAACGGGTATGGTCCACCACCCATGGACCTTGCAGAGTCCATGCCCAGTCTAATTTGAGGCTGTTTTGGGGGAAAAAGGGGGTGCAAGTCAATATTAAGGTGTTCCTAATGTTTTGTATAGAGATCAATCGATAATCGGCTATCAGCCCTT
Source organism: Salmo salar (assembly GCF_965601325.2). Classification (NCBI taxonomy): domain Eukaryota; kingdom Metazoa; phylum Chordata; class Actinopteri; order Salmoniformes; family Salmonidae; genus Salmo; species Salmo salar. The sequence continues at coordinate 68,773,291 of NC_138309.1, read as the reverse complement.
TTATATTGGGTTTGCCAATATATGTAGAGGGTAGTCCCTGTATGTATGTGTGTATATATATATATACTATACAAACATATACTATATGTGTGTGTGTGTGTGTGTGTGTGTGTGTATGTATGTATGTATATATACACATATATGTATGTATGTATATATGTATGTATGTATATATATACCATTCTTCTATTTGGTTGCAAGAATTGTGTATAGTAATTTAAATTGAAAAATGAGAAGTTTTGAATCCAGCGTTGTTTTGCATATCAATTCATTAACCATGTGCCATGGAATGGGTACATCGAAAATCTCTTCCCAACTATTTTGCCATTTATATGGCACAGCTGTCAGTTTTTTTGGTCCTTAAATGAAGTTGGTTTATGTTTTTATTTATCACACTTTTTTCTTTAACCATTTATGTTCTTTAATACAGGGCCGACATTCAAGTTCCTTACTTTTTTCCCCTTCTACTTGCCTCTTCCATTTTTGTGGTAATGCTGCAATTAATTGGTTGTCATTTTGGGTAGAGCAGCCATTTCCATATGTCTGTGTTAGCTGCATGTGTGACAACTCCACCAGTCATATTTATGATATCATTCACTAAAATTCTACCTTTTGTAAATGTTTTTTTTTTTATCAATTAGAATATTTGAGTTTAACCACAATATTTGTTCTATTATTTGTTCTGTCTTTTCAGGTGGATTAAACTGAAATTGCAACCAACTTTCTAAGGCTTGTTTAAAAAATAACGATATTTTGGAGATTATTTCCTTTTCAAACAACAAAGTGAGCAGGTGTAATCTGAATAAAGGGAAAAAGGCCATTCTTGAACATTAGGATGAGATATTCCTACCAATTTAGTAGAGAACCAGTTTGGATTTAAGTATAACTTTTATGACTGATGCCTTTAGTGAGAGGTCTAATGCTTTAATATTTAATAATTTCTGGCCGCGGGATTCATATTCGTTATATAAATAGGCCCTTTTAATTTTGTCTGGCTTGCCGTTCCAAGTAAAATTGAATTTTGTTTTTGTTCATATAATTTAAAAAGTATGTCACTAAGTGTAGGCAAAACCATAAGCAAATAGGTAAACTGTGATATGACTAAAGAGTTCATCAGGGTGATTTTTCCACAAATAGACAGGTATTTTCCTTTCCATGGTAGCAAGATCTTATCTATTTTTGCTAACTTTCTATAAAAATGTATTGGGAGTGAGCTCATTTATTTATTTTGGGATTTGTATACCGAGTATGTCCACATCTCCGTCAGACTATTTAATTGGGAAACTACATGGTAATGTAAAAGTACAAAAAAAAAAGTGATCCAATACGTAACACTTATCATAATTTGGTTTTAATCCAGAGAGGATAGCAAAAGTATCTAGATCCTCTATAAGGCCGTGGAGAGATTCTAATTGTGGTTTTAAAAGGAAACATGAATCATTAGCATACAATGACACCTTTTTATTTATTTTTTTCATTTTCCAATTAAGAACATTCAAAACAAAAGTGAAAAGATATTAGACTACAATAGGACAAAGTGACAGTAACAGACGAGCGTAACATTTTTTTTATTGCTGCTCTTTGATGAATGCACAAAATTGAAGTTGCTTTAGGAGTGTAGAATTTAGTCTCCATCTATATGCTCCATTTACCTTGGTAGGAATGGAGATTGATAATACCAGAGGAGAATGGTCACTAAGCAATCAGGGGAGATACTCGATATCTAACACTCTATGAAACAGTTGGGTCGGGAGTAAAAAGTGATCTATGCGTGTGTGTTGTGTGGGTGCAACTGTCTCCAGATGTCTAGTAAATTGAGATCTTTCATGAATGACATGGGGAGCTTGCTGGCTTTGGTAAGAAGTGAGGGTTTATCAGAGGACCTATCAAGAACTGTATCTAAACAAAAATTAAAATCTCCTCCGACCAGTAGCCATCCTGGTGGTGCTTGAGCGACCTGAAGGAAGACATTTTGTATAAACATATGGTCATCGAAGTTAGGAGCATAAATATTCAATAGGGTCCAAGACTGAAAACATATGCCCCTGCACCAAAACAAACCTGCCCGAGGGATCAGAGATGGTGTTGTTGACGCAGAAGGGGATGTGTCTACTTATCAAAATTGCAGTTCCTCTTGCTTTGGCGTTAAAAGAGGACGCGAAAACGTGTCCTACCCATTCCCTCTTCAATTTCTTGTGTTCACTGGCTGTAAGATATGTTTCTTACAGCCTTTAATTTCTTAAGGTATGTATAGAGTATTTTCCTCTTAACCGGGCTGTTAAGACCATTTACGTTGAATGTGACATATTTTAGTGGATTAAGCATAGGTTGGGTTTCAAATATGTAACCGAATGGAAATCTCTCATGTGGAAATAGTCAGGAAATGTTTCAACTTTGGTTTGAACACAGAAGTGACCTATGTGTCTCTTTAGGTAGGACTAAAACAACAATCCCAGCAATCAAACATGAATATACTTGTAGAGATACGTTGCTGCTCGCTTTCCATCTTGCTCTTACTAGCTAAACCTTGGCGTAAACTAAAACCTGCGAGCTCTCTAAGTTGAAAACAAACGTTGTGAATAGACATTTATGGCTGAATATTTACTGCCCACGGTAAGGGCTGCTTAAGTCTCTTTTCAGGAGAGGAGAAACATAAATGGGGGGGAAAGCAGTGGGCCTAAGCCCACTTATTTGCTTCGCCCAGTGGATATTGACTAAACCAAAATATACTCTCCTGTAAATATAATAGAACTCACCCCGGGAAAAAAACGGTTAGTTGAAAATGTACAAATCAGTTATAGCGACTGGATAGCGGGGTAAACGGATCCAAATTGCAAGAAGATATCAGCAGGTCGGTCCGAATAAGAGAGAACAAACAAACTGCATCTTAACCCCCACAGAGACCATCCTGGTTCAGACGCAGTTCAGTTCTTTGAGAAAAGTGAACACTTCTCCCGGTGTGTTGAAGAGATGGCTTCGGCCTTTGTACTGAACTTTCATCCGCGCAGGGTGGATGAGGTAGCCGGTGATGTTCTTCTCCTTCAGTGCTTTGGAGGCAGGTCTGAACTGTTTGCGACATCTGGCGAGATCCACGCTCATATCCGGGAAAAGGCTGACCCTCTTGCCATCGATGGTGATGTCCCCTTTGGCTCTTGCGAATTGCAGTATCTTCTCTCTGTCTTGGAAACGGAGGAACCTGATCAGGACGGCCCGTGGGGGCTCATCTGGCCGGGGTTTTGGCGCTGATGTTCTGTGGGCGCATTCGATTTCCAGCGGCTTGGTGAAGTTGATTATGCCTAGGACATCCGGGATCCATTGAGTGAAGAAACGGACCGGGTCACGGCCCTCGCTGTCCTCTTTCAATCCCACCACATGGATATTGCTACATCTGCTCTGGGTCTCCATCTGGTCTACCTTGTTTTTGAGGTAGGCATTGTCCTTCTGCAGTTGTATCAGAACCTGGTCATGTCGAGCGATGGTATCTTCAACTGTGCTAATGCGCAACTCAGCCTCAGTCGTTCATTCATGGAGGATTTCAGGTCGTCAATGGAAGAATGGAGTTCAGCCGATTTCTTGTCAATTTTCATAGACCTTTGTTACCATCCTGAATTTCCCGGAGGAGCGTAGCCAGCATGTCGGCAGGCTCGCAAGAGGCCTGGAACTGTCGTCTGAGTTATGCTGAGTTAATGCTAATCTTGCTAGCTGTAGCGTTATCTTGGGAATCAACGAGGTTTTGGTCGTCCTTCTTGCCTCTCGGTCGGAGGTCCATGGCTCGTTGGGAAGGTAAGTACTTGACAATTTATCAGCCGATGTTAGAATATTGTTTCAACGTTGTTATTTAGGTAATAATAGAATAACTTTGAAGAGCTCGGTTTGTCAACGTCTGCTCAGCTCCGTGGCATCACGTGCTCCAACACCTTAGTTTTTAAACCACCAATTTATAATCCCTTAATATTATTGTTTGATCTAATTTTAACAGCTAACATTTCAATGGCAATAATAAATAGAAACGCCGATAGTGGACAACCTTGTTTTACTCCTTTAGATAGTTTAAAACTTTCTGAGATGTATCCATTATTTACTATTTTACACCTAGGGTTACTATACTTAATTGTAACCCATTTTATAAGATTCCCCAAAATTGAAATATTCTAGTCTAGGCATTTATATATAAACTCCAGTCGTACTTTATCAAAAGCCTTAATACTATGGAAACCAGGTCTGGTGTCCCCGACATTTCATAGTATTCTATTGTTTTCAGTACTTGTCTTATATTATCTCCAATGTATCATCCATGTAAAAAAAACTGTCTGATTAGGGTGAATAATATCTGATAATACTTTTTTAATTCTATACACCAAGCATTTTGCAAGGATTTTTGCATCACAACACTGAAGTGTAAGAGGTCTCCAATTTTTTTAAATGGACTGGATCTTTATATATACCACTTGGGTCCTGTTTCAGTAATAATTATATCAGACCTTCTTGTTGCGTGTCTGATAATCTACCATTTATATAGGTGTGGTTGAAACATGCTAATAATGGTCCTCTGAGTATATCAAAAAAAGTTGTGTATACTTCCACTGGTATGCCATCCGGCCCTGGAGTTTTCCCATCCTTAAAGGCCCCAATTGCATCAAGAAGTTCCTCCTCTGTAATTTGGCCTTCACATGAGTCTTTCTATACAGATGTTAATTTTACATTATTATTAGGGAAAAAATCCATACAATTAGTTTCAGTTAGTGGAGGAGACTGAAACGAAAACATATTCTAAAAGTACTTTACTTCCTCTTTCAAAATATCATTCGGTGAATCATGCGTGACTCCATCATTTGCAACAAGTTTTAATTAAAAAAAATTGGTAGCATTTCTATTTTGAAGATTGAAAAAGAATTAGGTTAATTTTTCCCCATATTCCATCCAGTTCGCTTTATTTTTTTTAAATATATTACACTGGATCTCTCTTGAATAAGTTCCTCCATTTCTTTTTGTTTTTCCTCTTAACTTATTCTGTGCCTCTATGGTACTGTTGTTATTGCTATCTAACTGTACTGTTAGTCCTTCAATTTCTTTTGTTAATAATCCTTTGTTAATTGTTTTGATCTAAATTGCTTTTGTTTTATAGATGAGTACTGAATTGCATGGCCTCTAAAGGCACACTTAAAAGTGTCCCATACAATAAGGGGATCTGCTGTACCCATGTTATGTCTGAAAAAGTCAGTTATAAATTCTTCTGTCCTAGTTCGAAACAATTTATTATGTAGTAGGCTTTGATTAAATTTCCAATATCCTCGCCCACCTGGAAATTCTGTAAGAGTAATATATATGCCAATTATGTGATGATCCGACCGCATTCTATCCCCTATCAACACTTTTTGAACTTTTGGTGCCAGAGAGAATAGCATAAGAAAGTAGTCAAGGTGACTTGCTTGATTAAGCCTCTGCCATGTATATCTCACTAGGTCAGGGTATTTAAGTCTCCAGATATCCACTAATTCCAATATATCCATGACATTCATGATTTCCTTAAGTGCATGAGGGTGATAGTTTGTAGTGTGATTTCCTTTCCTGTCCATAGAGGTATTTAAGACCGTATTAAAATCTCCCACCATAATAATAGTGTTGCTTGTAGAGTTGATAAATTCTTATATTTTCAAAGAAGCTTGGATAATCATTATTTGGACCGTATAGGTTAATAAGCCATATCTGTTTATTGTCCAATAACATATTTAAAATAATCCATCTACCTTGATAATCTGTTTGGACAATTTACACATTTGGATCAAAATTACTGTTAATTAAAACCATCACCCCTTTTGAATTTCTTTGCCTATGGGAGAAATACACTGCTCAAAAAAATAAAGGGAACACTAAAATAACATCCTAGATCTGAATGAATGAAATAATCTTATTAAATACTTTTTTCTTTACGTTGTTGAATGTGCTGACAACAAAATCACACAAAAATAATCAATGGAAATCCAATTTATCAAATTTATTTAGAGTGGATTTGAAGTCACACTCAAAATGAAAGTGGAAAAGCACACTACAGGCTGATCCAACTTTGATGTAATGTCCTTAAAACAAGTCAAAATGAGGCTCAGTAGTGTGTGTGGCCTCCACGTGCCTGTATGACCTCCCTACTACGCCTGGGCATGCTCCTGATGAGGTGGCGGATGGTCTCCTGAGGGATCTCCTCCCAGACCTGGATTAAAGCATCCGCCAACTCCTGGACAGTCTGTGGTGCAACGTGGCGTTGGTGGATGGAGTGAGACATGATGTCCCAGATGTGCTCAACTGGATTCAGGTCTGGGGAACGGGCGGGCCAGTCCATAGCATCAATGCCTTCCTCTTGCAGGAACTGCTGACACACTCCAGCCACATGAGGTCTAGCATTGTCTTGCATTAGGAGGAACCCAGGGCCAACCATACCAGCATATGGTCTCACAAGGGGTCTGAGGATCTCATCTCGGTACCTAATGGCAGTCAGGCTACCTCTGGCGAGCACATGGAGGGCTGTGCGGCCCCCCAAAGAAATGCCACCCCACACCATGACTGACCCACCGCCAAACCGGTCATGATGGAGGATGTTGCAGGCAGCAGAACGTTCTCCACGGCGTCTCCAGACTCTGTCACATGTGCTCAGTGTGAACCTGCTTTCATCTGTGAAGAGCACAGGGCGCCAGTGGCGAATTTGCCAATCTTGGTGTTCTCTGGCAAATGTCAAACGTCCTGCACGGTGTTGGGCTGTAAGCACAACCCCCACCTGTGGACGTCGGGCCCTCATACCACCCTCATGGAGTCTGTTTCTGACCATTTGAGCAGACTCATGCACATTTGTGGCCTGCTGGAGGTCATTTTGCAGGGCTCTGGCAGTGCTCCTCCTTGCACAAAGGCAGAGGTAGCGGTCCTGCTGCTGGGTTGTTGCCCTCCTACGGCCTCCTCCACGTCTCCTGATGTACTGGCCTGTCTCCTGGTAGCGCCTCCATGCTCTGGACACTACGCTGACAGACACAGCAAACCTTCTTGCCACAGCTCGCATTGATGTGCCATCCTGGATGAGCTGCACTACCTGAGCCACTTGTGTGGGTTGTAGATTCCGTCTCATGCTACCACTAAAGTGAAAGCACCGCCAGCATTCAAAAGTGACCAAAACATCAGCCAGAAAGAATAGGAACTGAGAAGTGGTCTGTGGTCCCCACCTGCAGAACCACTCCTTTATTGGGGTGTCTTGCTAATTGCCTATAATTTCCACCTGTTGTCTTTTCCATTTGCACAACAGCATGTGAAATTTATTGTCAATCAGTGTTGCTTCCTAAGTGGACAGTTTGATTTCACAGAAGTGTGATTGACTTGGAGTTACATTGTGTTGTTTAAGTGTTCCCTTTATTTTTTTGAGCAGTGTATATTTCGCCCCCCCAGTCCTTTTTCCACTAAACCTCATCTAAAATTGTTGAATGAGTTTCCTGTAAACAATAGATATTATATTCCTTCTCTTTTAGCCAGGTAAATACTGGTTGCCTTTTCTTATCTGCTAGGCCATTACAATTGTAACTGGCTATACTTATTTCAGCACTTACCATAATGAGACACAACTTTCAATTCTAATTATCAAAATTTGTTTGTAAACGTAACATGATGATTGAGTGTCTATATAGCTGTACCATGATATTTGCATTGCTACGAAGTAAACCTCCAATTGGTCCCCACTATTCCACCCTCTAAAAGCCCTCCTCATCCCGAGTTGGGTTGTGAGCCCATAGCCCTGAAGAGACTGAGATCCATCCTTCGAAAAGAGCACACAGTGCAATTTACAGAACAGAAGTAGATCAACTGCCAAATGCATTTCCATCTCCCTCACCTTGATTTGTATTATAGAATCCTGTTTCTTATTTTCCATAATTAGCTATTAATATTTGTAGTAATGTAGGCAATTTATGGAAAGGATTTTACCTCTCACCAGTCTCGCCATTACCAAAATTACATTTATTACAAGCAAGTATTATATTAGCAAACAATTGTTGTGAATCATCTTCTATTGTCCCTAACATCTTTTACTCCTTCGCAACAGTTGTGGGATACACACATACACCCACACACTCATACACACTCCACCCTTTCCCCCCACACAACCATAGGCTCACATTCTCAACAGTTGCACCATCCCTGAGCCCAACTCAAGAAAGGTCTTGATTTACAAATGCATATACAGTTGCAGCTGTATGAGAAGGCCTGCAAGACCGTGCAAAACAATGGGCAGGAATGGAGAGGTTTTATTAACCATTGTCACATCCTAGATGGTCAAATGTACACCTTTTCCCTGAAACACCCACAACACGGTCCCCTGTATTGACCATATTCCCAAGCATCTCCATGCAGTCTTTTGATTTTGTGCCACCAGGGCCTATCGTAAGAAGTTGAACGCATTAATGCGTTCAACTTCTTATGAGTTCCGACGGTTACAACAACCCAAAACTAACATAGCAGCCTTTGTTATAAAAACGGTGCCTAAAATCTCTTTCTGAGAGTTCAGAAATCCATTTTTATGTCTACACAAGCTGTCTACTTGATGTGCCCAGTGGGAGGGAGTGACTGGCTCCCGCTAGTGAAATGGGCAGTGCAGACACTTTGATTGCAGGGATTAAGTGAGCCTGTTTGACCAAATCCTCAAAGTTTAAGCCGCTCCAAAAATTGAAAGCTTTGAGTGAAGTGACCGACTAGAATTTGCAGCTGGCACTGCTGCGACCAAGTAAACATTATACTTGCACAGCCAAGTCAAAGAGACGCAAAATGTGATTTAAATGGTCCCACTCTAGAGCCCTGCGCTAAAAGAAAATGTGTGCGTATGTACACCTAGCCACACACTGCTAGAATTATGTGTGTGTGACCATGTCTCCCCCAACTCTCTCCCCCCTCCAGATCCTGTACAACAGGACCATGGTGCAGCTGGGGATCTGTGCCTTCCGCCAGGGCATGATCAAGGACGCCCACAATGCCCTGCTGGACATCCAATCGAGTGGCCGCGCCAAGGAGCTGCTGGGCCAGGGCCTGCTCATGAGGAACATGCAGGAGAGGAACGCCGAGCAGGAGAAAATCGAGAAGAGGCGACAGGTAATCTACGGCTCAGCTAAACTAAACTCTGCGAAGAGACCACTGGTAGGTTACGGCTAGGCTAATCCCAGCAGAAAAGACCAGTGGTAACCTGAGGATGGGCTGATTGAAGCCAGCAGAAAAGTAGAGGATTGAGAAGAGACTACATGTACGCTAGGCTAATCAAAAACAACAGAGGAGACAATAGGTAGGCAAGGCTAAACCCAGCAGAACTAATGACCGGTAGGCTAGGCTAAACCAAGAAGACGACGCAACAGGTATGCTAGGGTTAGGCTAGGCAAGGCTTAACCAGCCGAACAGGAAAAGTTTGAGAGAACAGGTAGGCCAAGCTCGGCTAGACTAAATATGTAGACTAGGCTAGGTGGAACCCATATGCACGGCGGGATCAGCATCCTCTTCCACATAAGTTCTGAGCTGGAAAGCGAAAAGACAGTTATGACAGATTTTCACGTTATTATGCCTGGAGATCTATTTGTTTATTGTTTAGGCCTAACAGTGTATTTACTGTTTAACGGATGCGCTGCATCACGTAAAAAAGTTACGTTTTTAGCGGTTAATTTGAGTCATATGAATCAAATCTTTCAAACGATTATATTTGATTAAACGAATGGTTCACTTTGCCGTTATAGTAGTTGGGATTGGTTCAATCGCAGTGACTCAAAATAATTGTAGGAAAAAATATTAGGTCTATCCTTCCTTTTGGATTATGTGGCTGCAAAACTTGTTTTGTAGATACTTCAAGTTGATTTTGGCATTCAGTTTATAGGGAATTGCAACTCAATAGATGCTAGTCAGCCTGCAAAGTGAGGATGAGAAGGTACATTTCCTGAAGAAAATGGGTCTGGTTGCTTCAGCTGTATAAAAATATTTGTATTGTAGTGGGATATGTAGAATTCAAGCTGAATAGAAGCTGAAGCACTTTGTTGCAGTAAGAATAGGGCTGATTACTTTAGTAGACTGCTATATATTTGGTAGCCTGGCGGGTAGGAGGGTAGGGCCAGTAAATTAAAGGTTGCTGGATCGAATCCCCGAGCTGACCATGTACAAATCTGTCGTTCTGTGCCTGAGCAAGGCAGTTAACCCAATATTCACCGGCGCTGATGATGTGGATGTCCATTAAGGCAGCCCTCGCACCTCTCTGATTCAGAGGGGTTGGATTAAATGCGGAAGACACATTTCAGTTGAATGCATTCAGTTGTACAACTGACTAGGTATCTCCCTTTACCTATATTTCAGTTAGCACATCCATTTAAAAAAAGGCAGAACTCTGGAAAACTGCTTAAAACTGTGCTTTCCTCAGCCTAGACAAGCTTTCAATGGTTCTATCCAACTCCTGACACCAATGTAGTTAATTAAGGGGGTATCCTGACCACGACTGAAACTGTGGTCCCTGTGGCTGTCGTTCCAAAACCATTATACCAAAAGGCTAAAGGTCACTAGGTGTTGTACTAACGTTGACTCACTTTTGAAAAATATGAAATCCATTAAACAGTAAATCAACTTCGTATCGTCTTAGGATGATATACACTACATGCCAAAAGTATGTGGACACCTAATCGTGAAACATCTCATTCCAAAATGATGGGCATTAATATGGAGTTGGTCCCCCTTTGCTGCTATTACAGCCTCAACTCTTCTGGGAAGGCTTTCCGCTAGATGTTGGAACATAGCTGCAGTGACATGCTTCCATTCAGCCACGAGCATTAGTGTGGTCGGACACTGATGTTGGGCGATTAGTCCTGGCTCGTGGTCGGCGTTCCAATTCATCACAAAGGTGTTTGATGGGATTGAGGTCAGGGCTCTATGCAGGCCAGTCAAGTTCTTCCACACCGATCTCGACAAACCATTTCAGTATGGACCTCGCTTTGTGCACGGGGGCATGGTCATGCTGAAGCAGGAAAGGGCCTTCCCAAACTGTTGCCACAAAGTTGGCAGTACAGAATCGTCTAGAATGTCATTGTATGCTGTAGCGTTAAGATTTCCCTTCACTGGAACTAAGGGGCCAATCCCGAACCATGAAAAACAGCTCCAAACCATTATTCCTCCTCCACCAAACTTTACAGTTGGCACTGAGCATTGGGGCAGGTAGCGTTCTCCTGGCAATCGCCAAACCCAGGTTTGTTCGTCGGACTGCCAGATGGTGAAGCGTGATTCATCACTCATGGTGACCTTAGGCTTGCCTTTCGGCTGCTTGGCCATTTCATGAAGCTCCCGACGAACAGTTCTTGTGCTGACGTTGCTTCCAGTGGCAGTTTGGAACTCGGTAGTGAGTGTTGCAACAGAGGACATGTTTTTTTTTACGTGCTAAAGCACTCTGCAATCCCGTTCTGTGAGCTTGCATGGCCTACCACTTCGCGGCTGAGCAGTTGTTGCTCCTAGACGTTTCCACTTCACAATAATATCACTTGAAGTTGACCAGGGCAGCTCAAGCAGGGCAGGAATCTTACGAACTGACTTGTTGGAAGCATGGCATCCTATGACGGTGCCACGTTGTCGCTGAGCTCTTCAGTAAGGTCATTCTACTGCCAATGTTTGTCTATGGAGATTGCATGGCGGTGTGCTCGATTTTATATACCTGTCAGCAATGGGTGTGGCTGAAATAGCCAAATCCACTAATTTGAAGGGGTGTCCACATACTTTTGTGTATACAATACCGTTCAAAAGTTTGGGGTCACTTAGAAATGTCCTTGTTTTCCATGAAAACATACATGAAATGAGTTGCAAAATGAATATGAAATATAGTCAAGACGTTAACAAGGTTATTATAAATAATAGTGTCCTAACTTTGCTTTCGTCAAAGAGTCCTCCATTTGCATCAATTACAGTTGTCAATTTGTTGAGGTAATCTGAAGAGATTTCACCCAATGCTTCCTGAAGCACCTCACTAAAGTTGGATTGGCTTGATCGGCACTTCTTACGTACCATATGGTAAAGCTGCTCCCACAACAGCTCAATAGGGTTGAGATCCGGTGACTGTGCTGGCCACTCGATTATAGGCAGAATACCAGCTGACTGCTTATTCCCTAAATAGTTATTGCATAGTTTGGTGCTGTGCTTTGGGGCATTGCCCTGTTGTAGGAGGAAATTGGCTCCAATTAAGCGCCGTCCACAGGGTATGGCATGGCGTTGCAAAATGGAGTGATAGCCTTCCTTCTTCAAGATCCCCTTTACCCTGTACAAATCTCCCACTTTACCACCACCAAAGCACCCCCAGACCATCACGTTGTCTCCACTATGCTTGGCAGATGGCGTCAAGCACTCCTCCAGCATCTTTTCATTTTTCAATGTTCTTCTTTGTGATCCAAACACCTCAAACTTAGTCTGTCCATAACACTTTTTTTCAAATCTTCCTCTGTCCGCAAAACACCAGTTTCAACAGTGATGCTGTTGGCCTTCTAGGCAGAGTTCCTGGGTCTGTGTTCTTTTGCCCATCTTAATCTTTTCTTTTTATTGGCCAGTCTGAGACATGGATTTTTCTTTGTAACTCTGCCTAGAAGGCCGGCATCCTGGAGTCGCCTCTTCACTGTTGACGTTGAGATTGGTGTTTTGCGGGTACTATTTAATGAAGCTGCCAGTTGAGGACTTGTGAGGCGTCTGTTTCTCAAACTAGACACTCTAATGTACTTGTCCTCTTGCTCAGTTGTGCACCGGGGCCTCCCACTCTTTCTATTCTGGTTAGAGCCAGTTTGCGCTGTTCTATGAAGGGAGTAATACACAGCGTTGTATGAGATCTTTAGTTTCTTGGCAATTTCTCGCATGGAATAGCCTTAATTTCTCAGAACAATAATACACCGACAAGTTTCAGAAGAAAGTTTTTTGTTTCTGGCCATGTTGAGCCTGTAATCGAACCCACAAATGCTGATGCTTCAGATACTCAACTAATCCAAAGAAGGCCAGTTGTATTGCTTCTTTAAATAGCACAACAGTTTTCAGCTGTGCTAACATAATTGCAAATGGGTTTTCTAATGATCAATTAGCCTTTTTTAAATGATAAACTTGGATTAGTTAAGACAATATGCCATTGGAACACAGGAGTGATGGTTGGTTATAATGTGCCTCTGTGCGCCTATGTAGATATTCCATAAAAAATCAGCAGTTTCCAGCTACAATAGTCATTTACAACATTAACCATGTCTACACTGTATTTCTGATGAATTTGATGTTATTTTAGTGGACCAAAAATGTGCTTTTCTTTCAAAATCAAGGACATTTCTAAGTGACCCCAAACTTTTGTGTGTGTGTGTGTGTGTGTGTGTGGTGTACTAGAGCCTCCTTTATGAATATTGTACAGTGATACACTACACTGACTGTGATTAGTTTACAACGTGACATTGTTATCCATCTTGTTCCAGGTGCCCTTCCACATGCACATCAACCTGGAGCTGCTGGAGTGCGTGTACCTGGTGTCTGCCATGTTGCTGGAGATCCCCTACATGGCGGCCCACGAGTTTGACGCCCGCCGCAGGATGATCAGCAAGCAGTTCCACCACCAGCTGAGGGTGGGCGAGAGGCAGCCCCTTCTGGGTACGTACAGTAGGCTGTGAAGACAAAGCAGGATTGTGTTCATTAGGCACCAATTGGAAGAAAAATACTGAAACTGGGAGGAACTACCAGGACCTGTCCAATAATAAATGTTCTTTTTTTCCTTTTTTTTTCTTCGTTGAGTGCCCTAATGTACACAGCCTGGTTTTGGACCAAAATGTGGGCGTACAAGTAACTCATACCTAGATAAGAGACGGACAGGATTTAAAGTGGCAGTGCAGTCAAACATGATTTCCTGTGTTTTATATCTATTTCCACACTGAGTTTGGAATAATAGTGTGAAATTGGGAAAATTATGATAATGCATTTTAGTGTTAAATAAAAAGGTAAACATTTTTATTTTTTAAACTAGGCAAATCAGTTAACCTCTTACATCTAGATGTTCCGCTAGCGGAACACCGCTCCAATATCCAATGATGGGGCGTGGCGCGAATTACAAATTCCTCGAAAATCCGAAAACTTCAATTTTTCAAACATATGACTATTTTACACCATTTTAAAGACAAGACTCTCCTTTATCTAACCACACTGTCCCATTTCAAAAAGGCTTTACAACGAAAGCAAAACATTAGATTACGTCAGGAGAGTATCCAGCCAGAAATAATCAGACACCCATTTTTCAAGCTAGCATATAATGTCACAAAAACCAAAACCACAGCTAAATGCAGCACTAACCTTTGATCTTCATCAGATGACACTCCTAGGACATTATGTTATACAATACATGCATGTTTTGTTCAATCAAGTTCATATTTATATCAAAAAACTGCTTTTTACATTAGCATGTGACGTTCAGAACTAGCATTCCCACCGAACACTTCCGGTGAATTTACTAAATTACTCACGATAAACGTTAACAAAAAACATAACAATTATTTTAAGAATTATAGATACAGAACTCCTTTATGCAATCGCGGTGTCCGATTTTAAAATAGCTTTTCGGTGAAAGCACATTTTGCAATATTCTGAGTAGATAGCCCGGCCATCACAGGCTAGCTATTTTGACACCCACCAAGTTTGGTACTCACCAAACTCAGATTTACTATAAGAAAAATTGGATTACCTTTGCTGTTCTTCGTCGGAATGCACTCCCAGGACGTCTACTTCAACAACAAATGTTGGTTTGGTTCCAAATAATCCATAGTTATATCCAAATAGCGGCGTTTTGTTCGTGCGTTCAAGACACTATCCGAAGGGTGACGCGCCGGCGCGTATCGTGACAAAAAATGTCAAAATATTCCATTACCGTACTTCGAAGCATGTCAAACGCTGTTTAAAATCAATTTTTATGCGATTTTTCTCGTAAAATAGCGATAATATTCCGACCGGGAGACGTCGTTTTCGTTCAAAGACTGAAAATGTAAAATGGACTCGCGCGCACCTGTCTCATTGTTCTCAGGTCGACCACTATCCAAATGTGCTACTGTTTTTCAGCCATGGACTGCAGAGTCATCATTCAACGTTCTGGCGCCTTCTGAGAGCCTATGGGAGCCTTAGAAAGTGTCACGTTACAGCAGAGATCCTCTGTTTTCAATAAAGAGGCTAAAGAAGGCCGAGAAATGGTCAGAGAGGGCACTTCCTGTTTGGAATCTTGTCAGGTTTTGGCCTGCCATATGAGTTCTGTTATACTCACAGACACCATTCAAACAGTTTTAGAAACTTTAGGGTGTTTTCTATCCAAATCAAACAATTATATGCATATTCTAGTTTCTGGGCAGGAGTAATAAACAGATTAAATCGGGTACGTTTTTTATCCGGCCGTGAAAATACTGCCCCCTATCCATAACAGGTTAAGAACAAATTCTTATTTTACAATAACGGCCTACCCTGGCAAAACCCTCCCCTAAACCAGTTGACGCTGGGCCAATTGTGCGCCGCCCTATGGGACTCCCAATCACAGCCGGTTGCGATACAGCCCGGGATTGAACCAAGGTCTGTAGTGACGCCTCTAGCACTGAGATGCATTGCCTTAGACCGCTGCGCCACTCGGGAGCCACAAAAGAGCTGCATGAAAAGACAGCCTGAAATTTCTATTTGTTAGGCTAGGTGGGGTTATGGACTGCCTGGTGACCAGGCGATATAAGTTAATAGACCAATAAGAGTTTGTCCTTCTCTCTGCCAATAAAACCAATAACGCCCCTCTCTGACCACTCCCAGAATTCTTGCTTGAGAAATAGCATTTTTCTAAGAAGCTGTTTTTGTGATTAAATACGGATGCATTGGACATAAGGATCAGGCCCTTTCAATTTCTGCCTAAAATGACATACCCAAATCTAACTGCCTGTAGCTCAGGATCTGAAGCAAGGATATGCATATTCTTGATACCATTTGAAAGGAAACAGTTTGAGTTTGTGGAAATGTGAAATTAATGTAGGAGAACATAACACAATAGATCTGGTTAAAGATTAAAAAAAAAATAATTTAAACATAAGTTTTCTATTTTTATTTTTGAAAAAGAAAAGCCATACATTCAGATAGGATGCTGGAGAAAATTTAGATGGTGTCCACAAGAGGGCAACAGTATATGTGCAAAGTTTCAGACTAATAACTTCAAGAGCTACATGACATTTAGTATGAAGTAACCCAGGTGTCCCTTACGAGTTGCCCAAATGTACCCAAGTGGCCGAATTGGTAAATGGATACATTTTCAAGAAAATAACTATAGAGAACATACAAAAATGCTATGCTAATTCAAATACAAGTTTACACACCCAGGAATGTCATACATGATGGATCATTAGCTTCTCTACATAAACGGTACTAACAGGAGATGTGACAAGAATGCTGATCCAATGTCTCCAAACACAGAAGTGAAATATTTAAGATAAGGGCCAAGTTAGCAGCCAGCAGTGATCTAATGTCAGTGGTGTAAAAAAAATATATATATATCTATTTTAGAATTATAATATTTGGAACACCCTGAGTCCTCTACACAATATTGTGCTGCTGATGCCAAGTCCCATGGCAGTCTCTTTCTGCTATAAAGCAGAGGGAAGCAGAACAAGTAGTGCAGGTGATGGGAGATTCTTGTGACACAGAGCACGACGCCTCCCTGCTGTGGCCTTTTGGCCCTGAGGCACATTCATGTCTGCAGTTATGTATTTGGGCAGGTGAACACCACTGGTGGCAGGAGTAGAGGGGACAGAAGGTGCTGCAGTGGACTTTGTGCCATAGTCAACAAGCTCCTGGATGAGCAGCTCTCTGAAGGCTAGCTATGTCAGGGGGGCTGTCCATAGCTCTTAGCCATTTTCCTGCTGGAGGATGAATGCATTTACCACAGCAATGTCGATGAAGTGATAGAACAAGGTCTTGTACCATTTCATTGTCTTGTGGAGAACATTGTAGTAGCCTATCAGAATGTCTGACAGGTCCACACCTCCCATGCGCTTGTTGTAACCCTTTACAGCAGCTGGAATGGGGGGCGTTTTTAGTGGTCCACAAGTGTATGCACACACAGAATCGGCCAAACAAACAGTTTGTCAACCCATTTTGTTGGCTTGTTACGCCTATATTGTTTGAGGCCAATTCTAGCCTTTGAGGCTACCATCCTCTCATCTATGGACAGGTTTTGGTCGGGCTGAAAGTGGGTCTTGCAGGCCTCAACCATGCTGGGGTAGAGAGGTTTAATTTTGCAGAGCCTATCAAAGCTTGCTGTGCCTCTCTTGTCATTGTCGTCGTTAGCTTGTGGGTCACTGATATGAAGCGCCCGCGAGTTAGTCAGAAACCTTTTTAGTAGATATGACAGTGGTGGGAAAAGGCAGTTGGTAGAGTGTTGAGCTTCTCCAGTAGTCCTTCAGGTTTTTCAACTTCACAAGCCCCATCCATGTAAATGACCAGTGAGATGTAACAGTACAGGTCTTGGATGGAAATGGGCTTCCATGCCTCTTTCTTGCCTGCTTGCTTTTTAGCCCCATACTTGTTGGTGTTAGACACCAGCGAATCAAGAACTGACAAGGAGGAACATCTGTAAAAGATGGAGCCTGTTCTTTCTAGTCATGTTCAGCCGAGGTTCTGGCTGCCTTTTCGGCCAAAATGTTGGTGGAAGTGGCTCCAAATCATCATCTAGCACAGTGTGCCAATGGTCCCCTGCCTCTTCGGTTACAGCTGTTGCACTTCCCCTCTGCTTCTTGGCTGGCCTCTTCACACCTCTAGATGGCCAGGTTGGGGGTCGGTGTGGAGCAGGAGACGGCAGGGGTCAGACTGGATGAACCAGCTTCAACATCTGAATGAGTGGGGGATGGACACCTTGACTTTGGGGGTTCCCATTGTTCATCCGAGTCCCTGGCACTATGGAAGTGTTTTGTTGTTGTGCACTATCCTCAAACAATAGCATGGTATTTTTTTTGCTGTAATAGCTGCTGTAAATTGGACAATGCAGTTAGATTAACAAGAATTTAAGCTTTCTGCCCGTATAAGACATCTATATGTACCGGAAAATTGGTGGTTGTTTACAACGTCGTTCTAGTCACATTATGCATATTGAGCAACAACTGTCCCATTAACAGGACACTGATCCAGCAGAGGTTAAGTAAGACATAGGGGCGAAAGAATTTAGTTTTTTTTCCCCCGGATTGGCCTTTATGATATCCAGTAATCCCGAGATGTCAACACACAATGTACATTAACTTCTTTGGGCTCAAATCCCGTTAACGGAATCGATTTGACAACATCCGGTGAAATGGCAGAGCACCAAATAAATAAAAAATTATTACTAATATTTAACTTTAATACATTCACAAGTGCAACACACCAAATTAAAGCTTAACTTCTCGTTAATCTAGCCACCGTGTCAGATTTCAAAAAGGCTTTACGGTGAAAGCAAACCATGCGATTATCTTAAGACAGCGCCCAGCATACCAACACATGAAAATCAGATTTCAACCCGCCAGGCGCAACACAAAAGTCAGAAATAACGATTTAATGCCTTACCTTTGAAGAACTTCTTCTGTTGGCACTCCAATATGTCCCATAAACATCACAAATTGTCCTTTTGTTCGATTAATTCCGTCGTTATATCTCCAAAATGTCAATTTATTTATTCAGAAAAACACCGGTTCCAACTCGCCCTGCATGACTACAATATATCTAAGTTACCTGTAAACGCTGTCCAAACATTTGAAACAACTTTCCTAATACAACTTTAGGTATTTTTTAACGTAAATAATCGATACAATTTAAAACTGGATAAACGGTGTTCAATACCGGATAAAAACAATGTGAAGCGCGTGACCTGGAGCGCACATCAAAACAGAGTGCACTAGGCTGGACCCTCGTTCTGAACTGCCGTACTTCTTCATTTCTCTAAAGAAAAACATCAACCAATTTCTAAAGACTGTTGACATCCAGTGGAAGCGATAGGAACTGCAAGCAAGTGCTTTAGAAATCTAGATCCACATAGAAAACCCATTGAAAACACTGTCACCTCGGGGTTTCGCCTGCCAAATAAGTTCTGTTATACTCAGACATAATTTTAACCGTTTTAGAAACTTTAGAGTGTTTTCTATCCAAATCTACCAATTATATGCATATCCTAGCTTCTGGGCCTGAGTAGCAGGCAGTTTACTTTGGGCACATTTTTCATCCGGACGTCAAAATACTGCCCCCTAGCCCAAAGAAGTTAGACAAACATGTACTTTGAGGAAAATGGGTGGCTAAGAATCCTTACGATAAGATTGTATAGCTGATACAGACAAGTACAGATACAGCAATGGACATACATAAAACACTAAACAAATTCATCCCTCTCTGTGTCCCTTCCAGGACCCCCAGAGAGCATGCGTGAGCACGTGGTCGCGGCCAGCAAGTCCATGAAGATGGGCGACTGGCGCACCTGCCACTCATTCATCATCAACGAGAAGATGAACAGCAAGGTTTGGGATCTATTCCCTGAGACGCAGTGCGTGCGAGAGATGCTTGTCAGGTCAGTGTGTCAAAAATGTATCATATAAAAGGTCTTCTTTAACCCCTGTTATGCAACTGTCCCTTGTTTTATCAGTAGTCAAGTTTCAGTAGGTAGTATCAACGAATCGCAGCCTGGAATGGTTGAATAAAATTAATTCAATTAAGTCCATAGAAGGACTAATAAAACAACCCTTTAGAAAAATAAAGTTGCACACTAGTATACAAGTAGTTTGTAATTTCATGACTGAATTAATGTTTTGGCAACACAGTGCATCCTTCAGAGGTAGCATTCCTGTAACGTTTCCTGATGGTTTGTGGTTGCAGGAAGATCCAGGAGGAGTCTCTGAGGACTTACCTGTTCACCTACAGCAGTGTTTACGACTCCATCAGGTAATAACTTATACAACTAATCGGGCGGTTTCCCAGTTACAAACTAAGCCTAGTCCTGGACTAAAAATAACTTTCAATGTGGATTCTCTATTCAATGTTCTATTCTTAACTACTGTAGCCTGGTCCCCAACTGTTTATTATTGCCATCTCCTATGGCATGACAACGACCATAGGGATTACCTTCCAAAATCCCATCTTGTTCACTCAGCTATTGGATGTCTGGTGAACTTCATGTTTGGATTTCTGCCTGAGTCGGTGACATTCAGCACTCGCATTTGATTGGCTGTGAGTAAAAATGGTGTTTTCCCTCCGGAGAGGCCTTGTCTTTAATTTTTTTGGCCATATCTCAGTTTTAGTTGGCTTTGCGGCATTCGTTGCAAGTCAACATTTGTTTTTGAAACACAACGTCTTTTAGGAACTCCACCCATGCAAAATCTTTGATTGGTTTGATAAGTGTCAACCCGTCACTGGTTTCCATCTAGACTACCGAACTCAACCCAAGCAGGACTACTTCCTGAGGAGTTACATCCCCAGGCTTTCTAACTACTGTGAGAAGCCTCGGATTCTGAGGCTACCATTTGGTTATACAGCACAAAATGATCTGGGACCAGGCTACATCTACTGTGCCTCATATATAATTAGCTTGCCTGGTTAAATGGATAAATACAATCTTTCTCCTTCCCCTTTGTGTCTCAGTATGGCGACACTGAAGGAGATGTTTGAGCTGGAGCTGCCCATGGTGCACAGCATCATCAGCAAGATGATCATCAACGAAGAGCTCATGGTAAAATCCACGGCATCAATGTGTCATGTGTAGACCGTTCAGCACCATAGAATTAATAAAGCTAGATGATGACATTTGTTTTATGAACCTGGAGCTGTAACATGTTTTGTGTGTGTGTCTCTGAATGGCTTTCACCTGTGTGTCGGTCTGTCTGTCTGTCATCTGTGTCTCCTCTGTCTTTCCTCCCCCAGGCATCCCTGGACCAGCCCACCCAGACGGTGGTGATGCACCGCACAGAGCCCACCTCCCTGCAGAACATGGCCCTGCAGCTGGCAGAGAAGCTGGGTGGCTTGGTGGAGAATAATGAGCGTGTCTTTGACCTCAAGCAGGGCGTCTACGGCGGCTACTTCAACAGAGGTTAGTGGAGCAGCAACATAGAATACATGTGCAGAGCCTTTCGTCTAGTGGTAACACCTGACTCCTAGCACATACATGCCAACCGCAGAGACTGGGGTTCGATCCCCGTGTCCACCCTTCTAGGGCTGGCACGGTAATTGTATAACCGTGTAACTGACGATTATGGATGAAGACCGTAAATAAAATAACCATCATAACCGTTCTAATAGATACATTTTATTGTATTTTTAAGTAAATATGCCCAATAGCGTAAGTGTACATTAATGATTATAGTTTAACGGATTATCTCATTCTCCTCCCTCTATGCTCTCGCTCCTTAAAGAATTTGCTCGTTTTGATAATATGATCTGTATCTACCTTATGTGCTCTGGCTATATGTTTTATCTGGTTTGTAAAGATGCTAAAAGACACCATTTCTGCTGAAATTAACTACCAAATGTGATTATTGGTGAGTGTGGACCTTTATAAGGGAATGTGAATCTGAGTCAGTGATGAAATCGTTTTTGACTAGATAGGATACAGCTTTTGTCAGATTTGACTTTGTAGCATGTTAGAACTTCCGCAGCAGTTTAGGATAGTAGGTTAGGATAATTAGTTTAAGGTTATGAAAAGGGTTAGGGTTAGATAAAATGGCCCCCAAAAATATTTTGACCTGAAGTACTGTAGTTCATCTCCTCCTCATGGACTGCATCAGATTTGCCCGTTCTTGCTGTGAGATGTTACCCCACTCTTCCACCAAGGCACCTGCAATTTCCCTAGCCCTCACCCTCCAATCCAACAGGTTCCAGATGTGCTCAATGGGATTGAGATCCGGCTCTTCGCTGGCCATGGCCGAACACTGACATTCCTGTCTTGCAGGAAATCACGCACAGAACAAGCAGTATGGCTGATGGCATTGTCATGCTGGAGGGTCATGTCAGGATGAGCCTGCAGGAAGGCTACCACATGAGGGAGGAGGATGTCTTCCCTGTAACGCACAGCGTTGAGATTGCCTGCAATGACAACAAGCTCAGTCCGATGATGCTGTGACACACCGCCCCAGACCATGACGGACCCTCCACCTCCAAATCGATCCCGCTCCAGAGTACAGGCCTCGGTGTAACGCTCATTCCTTCAATGATAAACAAAAATCCGACCATCACCCCTGGTGAGACAAAACCGCAACTCGTCAGTGAAGAGCCCTTTTTCCCAGTCCTGTCTGGTCCAGCGACAGTGGGTTTGTGCCCATAGGCGACGTTGTTGCCGGTGATGTCTGGTGAGGACCTGCCTTACAACAGGCCAACAAGACCTCAGTCCAGCCTATTGCGAACAGTCTGAGCACTGATGGAGGGATTGTGCATTCCTGGTGTAACTCGGGCAGTTGTTGTTGCCATCCTGTACCTGTCCTGCAGGTGTGATATTGGGATGTACCGATCCTGTGCAGGTGTTGTTACACGTGGTCTGCCACTGCGAGGACGAACAGCTGGCCGTCCTGTCTCCTGTAGCGCTTTCTTAGGCGTCTCACAGTACGGACATTGCAATTTATTGCCCTGGCCACATCTGCAGTCCTCATGCCTCTTTGCAGCATGTCTAAGGCACGTTCACGCAGATGAGCAGGGACCCTGGGCATCTATCTTTTGGTGTTTTTCAGAGTCAGTAGAAAGGCCTCTTTAGTGTCCTTTTCAGAACTGTGTCCATAATTGCCTAACGTCTGTAAGCTGTTAGTGTCTTAACGACTGTTCCACAGGTGCATGTTCATTAATTGTTTATGGTTCATTGGACAAGCATGGGAAACAGTGTTTAAACCCTTTACAATGAAGTTCTGTAAAGTAATTTGGATTTTTAAGAATTATCTTTGAAAGTCCGCGTCCTGAAAAAGGGACGTTTCTTTTATTTGTTTGTTTGTGTGTGTGTGTGTGTGTGTGTGTGTGTGTGTGTGTGTGTGTGTGTGTGTGTGTGTGTGTGTGTGTGTGTGTGTGTGTGTGTGTGTGTGTGTGTGTGTGTGTGTGTGTGTGTGTGTGTGTGTGTGTGTGTGTGCGCGCGCACAGGGTCATTCCATACTATGAAATAGGTAGCATTTGTGTTAAAAAAAGGTGACCCATTTTTCCCGTGTCCAAGGGCATTGAAATATTTGATATTGATTTATACACTTTGTTCTGTTGGAATTTAGAATTCCCAAATCAAAGCTTTTGTACGTACGCCCGCCCGCCCCATGTGGGACTATAATTTACAACCATTGAACCAAGAGCCAACTGTTTTAGAAAACTGTGCCACCAATTAGTCATAGGGGTTAGGGAAAAAAGCTAGTTGACTATAATAGCCTCCACTTTTCTGGGAAGGCTTATCAGTAGATGTTGGAACATTGCTGCCGGGACTTGCTTTCATTCAGCCACAAGCATTAGTGAGGTCGGCACTGATGTTGGGAGTTTTGGCCTGGCTCACAGTCGGCGTTCCAACTCATCCTAATGGTGTCAGAGGGGCTCTGTGAGGGCCAGTCTAGTTCTTACACACCGATCTCGACAAACCATTTCTGTGTGGACCTCGCTTTGTGCACGGGGGCATTGTCTTGCTGAAACAGGAAAAGGCTTTCCCCAAACTGCTGCCACAAAGTTGGAAGCACAGAATTGTCTAGAATGTCATTGTATGCTGTAGCGTTAAGATTTCCCTTCACTGGAACTAAGGGGCCCGAACCATGAAAATCCCCCAGATCATTATTCCTCTTCCACCAAACTTTACAGTTGGCACTGTGCATTCAAGCAGGTAGCGTTCTCCTGGCATCTGCCAAACCCAGATTTGTCCATTGGATTGCCAGATGGTGAAGCGTGATTCATCACTCTCGAGCACGCGTTTCCACTGCTCCAGATATGCTGAGCGCTTGTTGGCTGTTTTTCCTTCACTCTGCTCTCTAACTCATCCCAAACCATCTCACTTGGGTTGAGGTCGGGTGATTGTGGAGGCCAGGTCAACTGATGCAGCACTCCATCACTCTCCTCCTTGGTCAAATAGCCCTTACACAGCCTGGAGGTGTGTTGAGTCATTGTCCTGTTGAAAAACAAATGATAGTCCCACTAAACGCAAAGCAGATGGGATGGCGTATTGCTGCAGAATGCTGTGGTGGCCATGCTGGTTAAGTGTGCCTTGAATTCTAAATAAATTAGATGATGTCACCAGCAAAGTACCATCACAACACCTGCATGCTTCACGGTGGGTATCACCCATGCGGGGATCATCCGTTTACCTACACTGCGTCTCACAAAGACAGTGGACTCAGGCCAAACAATTCTGGACTTGGCCCAAACAATTCTCTTCTTCTTATTGGTGTCTTTTAGTAGTGGTTTCTTTGCAGCAATTAAATCATGAAGGCCTGATTCACGCAGTCTCCTCTGAACAGTTGATGTTGAGATGTCTGTTACTTGAACTCTGAAGCATTTATTAGGGCTGCAATCTGAGGTGCAGTTAACTCCTAATGAACTGATCCTCTGCAGCAGAGGTAAGTCTGGATCTTCCTTTCCTGTGGCGGTCCTCATGAGAGCCAGTTTCATCATAGCGCTTGGTGGTTTTTGCAACTGCACTTGAAGAAACGTTTAACCTTCTTGAAATTTTCCAGATTGACTGACCTTCATGTTTTAAAGTAATGGACTGTCGTTCCTTTGCTTATTTGAGCTGTTCTTGTCATAATAGGGCTATCTTCTGTATACCACTCCTACCTTGTCACAACACAACTGATTGGCTCAAATGCATTAAGGAAAGAAATTCCACAAATTAACTTTTAACAAGGCACACCTGTTAATTTAAATGTATTCCACTTTACTATCTCATGAAGCTGTTTAAGAGAATGCCAAGAGTGTGCAAAGCTGTCAAGGCAAAGGGTGGCTACTTTGAAGAATCTCAAATATAAAATATATTTTGATTTGTTTAACACTTTGTTTTGGTTACTACATGATTCCATATGTTATTTCATAGTTTTGATGTCTTCACTATTATTCTACAATGTACACAAGTAAAAATAAAGAAAAACCCTTGATTGAGGAGGTGTGTTCAAACTTTTGACCGGTACTGTATATAGTCATATAATCCTCATAGCCTACACGTTTATTTGTCTTTGAAAAACACATGTGTATGAACTTTGAATTTGGTCATGTGGAAATGTGCCTTACTGCCTTTTGAATTTTGTAGTGTAGTCAAGGAAGCATCATGCTAAATATATTGGCACGCTCCATTGCCAAATAAGGCATGCTGTCACATGCTTTTATAGTAAACTTTGACGTGGTACCAGCCAGCACATCTAGAGGGGAGTGTGTTTCATACCAAACTCCTCCCTTCTCAGGGTGCCTCGACATCACGATTTCAATGGTAGTTTAATTTATGCAACAAACTGTCAAAATGAAGACCAGAATTATCTTATAAATAATCTGGTTTTAGATGGAGAAAGTTTTTCCTGAAATGTACTATTTTTAAATGTGGCAGCTTCTAGGGCTTTTATCCCAACGTTCCAATATGGGGTAGAATGACATGCCTTACTCCTATATAGTCCAACAAGAACACTAATACTAGCATACTGATTATGTATCAGTGTTTTTTGTATGCCCTGTTGTGTGACATGATGAAATTTGCCACAAATACCACTTATTGAATCATCTTGGTGCCTTGGGACACACAAGGCACCACATACAAGTAACACTAAGTGATTTTAACGGGTCCTGGTTGTGTGTGTGTGTGTTACAGATCAAAAAGGCTACCAGCAGAAGCAGGGTGGCTACAACAGAGGTACATTTTTACATTTTTTTTAGTCATTTAGCAGACGCTCTTATCCAGAGCGACTTACAAATTGGTGCATTCACCTTATAATATCCAGTGGAACAACCACTTTACAATAGTGCATCTAAATCTTTTAAGGGGGGGGTTAGAAGGATTACTTTATCCTATCCCAGGTATTCCTTGAAGAGGTGGGGTTTCAGGTGTCTCCGGAAGGTGGTGATTGACTCCGCTGTCCTGGCGTCGTGAGGGAGCTTGTTCCACCATTGGGGTGCCAGAGCAGCGAACAGTTTTGACTGGGCTGAGCGGGAACTGTGCTTCCTCAGAGGTAGGGAGGCGAGCAGGCCAGAGGTGGATGAACGGAGTGCCCTTGTTTGGGTGTAGGGCCTGATCAGAGCCTGAAGGTACGGAGGTGCCGTTCCCCTCACAGCTCCGTAGGCAAGCACCATGGTCTTGTAGCGGATGCGAGCTTCGACTGGAAGCCAGTGGAGAGAGCGGAGGAGCGGGGTGACGTGAGAGAACTTGGGAAGGTTGAACACCAGACGGGCTGCGGCGTTCTGGATGAGTTGTAGGGGTTTAATGGCACAGGCAGGGAGCCCAGCCAACAGCGAGTTGCAGTAATCCAGACGGGAGATGACAAGTGCCTGGATTAGGACCTGCGCCGCTTCCTGTGTGAGGCAGGGTCGTACTCTGCGAATGTTGTAGAGCATGAACCTACAGGATCGGGTCACCGCCTTGATGTTGGTGGAGAACGACAGGGTGTTGTCCAGGGTCACGCCAAGGCTCTTAGCACTCTGGGAGGAGGACACAAGGGAGTTGTCAACCGTGATGGCGAGATCATGGAACGGGCAGTCCTTCCCCGGGAGGAAGAGCAGCTCCGTCTTGCCGAGGTTCAGCTTGAGGTGGTGATCCGTCATCCACACTGATATGTCTGCCAGACATGCAGAGATGCGATTCGCCACCTGGTTGTCAGAAGGGGGAAAGGAGAAGATTAATTGTGTGTCGTCTGCATAGCAATGATAAGGTAAGTGCCAATATTGTACACACAGGTCTGCCTTAGGGTGTGTGTTTCCGTACCACTGACCACAATATTATCCTTATCAAACCTGCACATTTCTTAGTGGATGCAACGCAGGAGGTTGCTGTCCTGTATTTTGAATGTTGTAATGATGTATTTTTTTTTTCTCCTAATGCATTGAGAGCTAATTAATATGCATGTTTTATTTAATATGTGTGATTGTGGTGGTGTGTATTGCCCATTTCTCACTATTGAGCCGAGCTGTACTGCACTGGCCTGGTTATACATCCACCATAAATACTGGAACCGTGCCAAAGAGAACAATGTGAAAATAAAGTATTACGGTTGCACAATGAGATTGGCTGGCACGATGGTGTGAAAAAGGTATTGGTGCCTGTAGGCAATAGGCATATATTGTGTGGGGGGAAAAAACAGGAAGATTTTTAATTTGTAAAAAAAAAAAAAATGTGGATCCGTGTGTGTGTGTGTGTGTGTGTGTGTGTGTGTGCCCACGCTCATTACGTGCCGCAGCTGTGTGTTTCTAAACTGTTTTCACTGTACGGTTTCAGACCAGAGAGGCAGTTACCAACAGAAGCAAGGCGGTTACAACCGAGGTGTTTAAACTAATTGATTGAAATGCATGCTTGTCTGAATCTTATAAGATAGCGACTGTGTATGTGTCTTATTTCAGTTTGTATGTGAGAGACAGACATTTTTATTATATGTAGTCAAACGTGTTTTTTTCCGCACACATGACGTGTCACAGGTGTGTGTGTGTGTGTGTGTGTGTGTGTGTGTGTGTGAACTGTTTTCATTGTACGTTTTCAGACGGTCAGAGAGGCGGCTACCAACAGAAGCAAGGAGGTTACAACAGAGGTGCTTATGATTATTTCTACTCCCTTTATTTTCTAAAGAATGTCTTTATTAAAAAAATGAAATGGTTATAATATTTTTAAAGCCACCATCAGTCACTAGTCTAGAACCATCAGGATGTGGTTGTGTTTAGGCAGTTCTTGAGAAACATTGGATACTGTAAGTTAGAATGTCTAAGAACACAATGTATTCATGGGTTTACTGTTCTGTAAATACTGTAATTGTTTAAAAGAAAAATGTGTCTTTGGGAGAAAAAAAAACTGCAATTAAATGTTTAATCCATTTTATTTAAGGATTGCTCTAGCTTAAACTATGAAACAGAAAGAACATGTAATTGAACCCAGTAACAGCTTCTTGCTATGAGAAATATTTGACCTAAACCCGCATGCAAGATGTAAGGTCAATTGATGAAAGCGTAGCTGAAAAGCTAACTTGATTAGAAAAAAAAGTGTGAACAAGCACAAATGTATAGACATTATTAAAGTGCACAAGTCATTTGTGGATTATAATTGGACACATCCGTTGTGGCCTCGCTCGTGCTTACAGTTTATGGTTACGGTTGGTTTCAGACGTCGGCGGTTACCAACAGAGGCAAGGCGGTTACAACCGAGGTGCTTAAGAACCATTTTATACCACCTTTTATTTTCTTATGAATGTCTGAATTTTTCTTCTGTTTCTTCTTAAAGCCACCGTCAGTGAGCTGCAGTCCTCTCTTTTCCTATTTCGCAATGCCCAAGCCTTTGGCACTATTAATAGTTGTTTAGAATGGGATTTGACAGAATGGGATAAACATAATTATCCTTTAAGTGTACTAATTTCATTTAATTATATACCATCGTAAAAACAACGCATTGTTTAGGTAGGTCTAAAGAAACCGGTATTTCAAACATACTATCAACTTCATATTTAGTTGGAGGGGAAAAAACACATTTTGTTTGATTAAGAAAAGTACCCTAAACCCGCATGCAAATGATGAAAGTGTAACTAACCACCGCATAAGCACCCAATGCAAACAAGCACAAAAGTCATTTTTAGAATATATTGGACACATTAGTTGTGGCCTCGCACATGTTTACCGTTTATGGTTGGTTTCAGACGGAGGCGGTTACCAACAGAGGCAAGGCGGTTACAACCGAGGTGCTTATTCATTTATACCACCTTTTATCCTCTAAATGTCTGCATTTTACTTCTGTTTTTTCTTAAAACCAGTCTGTGACCTGCAGTCCCCCCTTATCTATCATCCCTTCATGCCTGAACCTTTAGGCCACTCTAAAAATGTCCCCCCAACATTTCATTCTCTTCATTCTCTCTCGCAGTCTTTCACTTCCGTTCTTCGCACAACTTGTTAGAATTGAATACTTTCCGAATGCAGAATTGTTAGAATTGAATACTTTCCGAATGCACAGTACAGTGCATTCGGAAAGTATTCAGACCCCTTGACTTTTTTCCACATTTTGTTACGTAACAGCCTCATTCTAAAATTGATTGTTTTTTTTTCTCTCATCATACTACACACAATACCCCATAATGACAAAGCAAAAACAGGTTTTTAGACATTTTAGCAAATATATAAAAAATAGATCTCATATTTTTTTTACATAAGTATTCAGACCCTTTGCTATGAGACTCAATTGACCTCAGGTGCATCCTGTTTCCATTGATCATCCTTGATCTTTCTACAACTTGATTGGAGTCCACCTGTGGTAAATTCAGTTGATTGGAGATGATTTTGAAAGGCTCACACCGGTCTACAGTGCATTCGAAAAGTGTTCAGACCTTGACTTTTTCCACATTTTGTTACGGTACAGCCTTATTCTACAAGTGATTAAATTGTTTTTTCCCCTCAATCTACACACAATACCCCTTAATGACGAAGCAAAAACAGGTTTATAGAAATTTGAGCTCATTTATTACAAATTTAAAGAATGACATTTTACGTAGGTATTCAGACCCTTTACTCAGTACTTTGTTGAAGTGCCTTTGGCAGCGATTACAGCCTTGAGTCTACTTGGGTGTGACGCTACAAGGAGTTTCTCCCATTCTTCTCTGCAGATCCTCTCAAGCTTTGTCAGGTTGGATGGGGAGCATCGCTGCACAGCTATTTTCAGGTCTCTCCAGAGATGTTAGATTGGGTTCAGGTCCGAGCTCTAGTTGGGCCACTCAAGGACATTCAGAGACTTGTCCCGAAGCCACTCCTGCGTTGTCTTGGCTGTATGAACCTTCGCCCCAGTCTGAGGTCCTTAGTGCTCTGGAGCAGGTTTTCATCAAGGATCTCTCTGTACCTTGCTCCGCTCATCTTTCCCTCGGTCCTGGACTAGTCTCCCTGCCACTGAAAAACATTGCCACCACCATGCTTCACCGTAGGGATGGTACCAGGTTTCCGCCAGACGTGACGCTAGGTATTCAGGCCAAAGAGTTACATCTTGGTGTCATCAGACCAGAGAATCTTGTTTCTCATGGTTTGAGTCCTTTGGGTGACTTTTAGCAAACTCCAAGCGGGCTGTCTTCCCTTTTACTGAGGAGTGGCTTCCGTCTCGCCACTCTACCATAAAGGCCTGATTGGTGGAGTGCTGCAGAGATGGTTGTCCGCCTGGAAGATTCTCCCACCTCCACAGAGCAACTCTGGAGCTCTGTCAAAGTGACCATCGGGTTATTCTTCATCTCTCGATTGCTCAGTTTGGCAGTGGCCGGCTCTAGGAAAAGTCTTGGCGGTTCCAAACTTCTTCCATTTAAGAATGATTGAGGCCACTGTGTTCCTGGGGACCTTCAATTTTTTGGTACCCTTCCCCAGATATGTGCCTCGACACAATCCTGTCTCGGAGCTCTACGGACAATTCCTTCGACCTCATGGCTTGGTTTTTGCTCTGACATGCACTGTCAGCTGTGGGACCTTATACAGGCAAGTGTGTGTGCCTTTCCAAATCATGTCCAATCAATTGAATTTACCACAGGTGGACTCCAATCAAGTTGTAGAAGCATCTCAAGGATAATCAATGGAAACAGGATGCACCTGAGCTCAATTTTAAGTCTGATAGCAAAGGGTCTGAATATTTATGTGAAGGTATCTGTTTATTTTGAAAACATTTTTTAAAAATTCTAAAACCTGTTCACGTTGTCATTATGGGGTTTTGTGTGTAGATTGAGGAGACCTCTTTAAAAATGTAATCCATTTTAGAATAAGGCTGTAAAGTAACAAAATATGGAAAAATACAAGGGATCTGAGTAATTAACAAATACACTGTTTATAAGGTCTAGCAGTTGGCAGTGCATTTCAGACCAAAAACTAAGCCATGAGGTCGAAGGAATTGTCAGTAGAGCTCAGAGACAGGATTGTGTCGAGGCGCAGATCTTGGGAAAGGCACCAAAAAATGTCTGCAGCGTTGAAAGTCCAAGAACACAGTGGCCTCCAAACTGAGCAATCGGGGGAGAAGGGCCTTGGTCAGGGAGGTGACCAAGAACCCAACGGTCACTCTGACAGAGCTCCGGAGTTCCTCTGTGGAGAAGGGAGAACCTTCCAAGAGGACAACTATCTCTGCAGCACTCCACCAATCAGGCCATTATGGTAGTGGCCAGACGTAAGCCACTCCTCAGTAAAAGGCACATGACAGCCCACTTGGAGTTTGCCAAAAGGCACCAAAAGGACTTTCAAACCATGACAAGATTCTCTGGTGTGATGAAACCAAGATTGAACTCTTTGGCCTGAATGCCAAGCGTCACATCTGGAGGAAACCTGGCACCATGTTTTTCAGCAGCAGGGACTGGGAAACTAATCAGAATCGAGGGAAAGATGAACAGAGCAAAGTACAGAGAGAGATCCTTGATGGAAACCTGCTCAGGACCTCAGACTGGGGCGAAGTTTGACCTTCCAACAGGACAACTACCCTAGCACACAGCCAAGACAACGCAGGAGTGGATTCGGGACAAGTCTCTGAATGTCCTTAAGTGGCCCAGCCAGAGCCGGGACTTAAACCCGATCAAACATCTCTAGAGAGACCTGAAAAAAAGCTGTGTAGCGACGCTCCACATCCAACCTGACACAGCTTGAGAGGATCTGCAGAGAAGAATGGGAGAAACTACCCAAATGCAGTTGTGCCAAGCTTGTAGCGTCATACCCAAGGCTGTAATCGCTGCCAAAGTTGCTTCAACAAAGTACTGAGTAAAGGGTCTGAATAATGGTGTAAATGTCATTTGTTTTTTATTTGTAATAAATTTGCAAACATTTCTATAATCCTATCCAAGAATGCTCGAGGCTATAATCTCTGCCAAATGTGCTCCATCAATGTACTGAGTAAACTGTGTGAATACCTTTTATTTATATATATATATATATATATATATACTGCTCAAAAAAATAAAGGGAACACTTAAACAACACAATGTAACTCCAAGTCAATCACACTTCTGTGAAATCAAACTGTCCACTTAGGAAGCAACACTGATTGACAATAAATTTCACATGCTGTTGTGCAAATGGAATAGACAACAGGTGGAAATTATAGGCAATTAGCAAGACACCCCCAATAAAGGAGTGGTTCTGCAGGTGGTAACCACAGACCACTTCTCAGTTCCAATGCTTCCTGGCTGATGTTTTGGTCACTTTTGAATGCTGGCGGTGCTTTCACTTTAGTGGTAGCATGAGACGGAGTCTACAACCCACACAAGTGGCTCAGGTAGTGCAGCTCATCCAGGATGGCACATCAATGCGAGCTGTTGCAAGAAGGTTTGCTGTGTCTGTCAGCGTAGTGTCCAGAGCATGGAGGCGCTACCAGGAGACAGGCCAGTACATCAGGAGACGTGGAGGAGGCCGTAGGAGGGCAACAACCCAGCAGCAGGACCGCTACCTCCGCCTTTGTGCAAGGAGGAGCACTGCCAGAGCCCTGCAAAATGACCTCCTCCAGGCCACAAATGTGCATGTGTGCTCAAAAGGTCAGAAACAGACTCCATGAGGGTGGTATGAGGGCCCGACGTCCACAGGTGGGGGTTGTGCTTACAGCCCAACACCGTGCAGGATGTTTGGCATTTGCCAGAGAACACCAAGATTGGCAAATTCGGCACTGGCGCCCTGTGCTCTTCACAGATGAAAGCAGGTTCACACTGAGCACATGTGACAGACGTGACAGTCTGGAGACGCCGTGGAGAACGTTCTGCTGCCTGCAACATCCTCCAGCATGACCGGTTTGGCGGTGGGTCAGTCATGGTGTGGGGTGGCATTTCTTTGGGGGGCCGCACAGCCCTCCATGTGCTCGCCAGAGGTAGCCTGACTGCCATTAGGTACCGAGATGAGATCCTCAGACCCCTTGTGAGACCATATGCTGGTGCGGTTGGCCCTGGGTTCCTCCTAATGCAAGACAATGCTAGACCTCATGTGGCTGGAGTGTGTCAGCAGTTCCTGCAAGAGGAAGGCATTGATGCTATGGACTGGCCCGCCCGTTCCCCAGACCTGAATCCAATTGAGCACATCTGGGACATCATGTCTCGCTCCATCCACCAACGCCACGTTGCACCACAGACTGTCCAGGAGTTGGCGGATGCTTTAGTCCAGGTCTGGGAGGAGATCCCTCAGGAGACCATCCGCCACCTCATCAGGAGCATGCCCAGACGTTGAAGGGAGGTCATACAGGCATGTGGAGGCCACACACACTACTGAGCCTCATTTTGACTTGTTTTAAGGACATTACATCAAATTTGGATCAGCCTGTAGTGTGGTTTTCCACTTTAATTTTGAGTGTAACTCCAAATCCAGACCTCCATGGGTTGATAAATTGGATTTCCATTTATTATTTTTGTGTAATTATGTTGTCAACACATTCAACTATGTAAAGATACAAGTATTTAATAAGATTATTTCATTCATTCAGATCTAGGATGTGTTATTTTAGTGTTCCCTTTATTTTTTTGAGCAGTGTGTGTGTATGTATGTATATATATATAATATATATATATATATATATACTGCTCAAAAAAATAAAGGGAACACTAAATATATATATATATATTATTATTTTTTTTTTTTGCTTAGTCATTATTGTGTGTAGATTGAGGGGGGGGGACAATTTAATCAATTTTAGAATAAGGCTGTAACGTAACAAAATGTCTTGGTCTTTTCAGCTCTTTGTCTGGATGTTTTACTTTTCTGTTCACATTTTCCAAATTGAATCTCTTTGAATCGTACTTTTCTTTCTTTCTCCATCTTTGTTTCTCCCCACAGATGGAAACAGAGGCGGTGGTGGCTACCAGGGGCAGAACAGGGGGGGCTATCAGGGTGGTGGTGGTGGTGGCGGCGGCTATCAGGGTGGTGGTGGCGGCGGCTATCAGGGTGGTGGCGGCGGCGGCTATCAGGGTGGTGGTGGCGGCGGCGGCTATCAGGGTGGTGGTGGCGGCGGCTATCAGGGTGGTGGTGGCGGCGGCGGCTATCAGGGTGGTGGTGGTGGCTACAGGGGAGGCTACAAGGGAGGCTACCAGGACAGGAGAGACTACTGAGCCAGAGGAGCCGCCCTTGGAACCTGGTCCAACAGAGCCAGCCAGTCTTCATTCCAAAACAACATTATCTTGGGTTGTATCACTTGACATTGCAGCTCTACTATGCTTTTCTCCCTTTGTACAACATTGATCAGCTTTCCCTCTACATGACAGGCTTGAAAACCGTTGTACTTATACAAGTCCGTTTCCCTATATATTTAAAGTTTGTAGGATATATCTGAATTGCCTATGCTTTTTGTCGAGTGTGAATGTGTTTAGAATGGTGTTGAATAATTGTGTGTGACAAGATTAATGCATTTGCAGTGTGACAGGGGTTTTCTTTTGGCAGTGTATCAGGGTCAGAGACATGTCAAGTGAAGTATTTTCAGTTGTAACCTCTGAAATAAACATTTGAATTAATATATGGTTTTGTCTTATTCTTTAAGTCCATTAAAACATTGTTTTTTGGAGACGAATCAAAACATTGTTGCCCTCTAATGATAACTGCTGCAAAATCAATCTGGCACCTGACACACATCTCTTACCCAGCGACACTAGACTAAAGCTGTACTCAGGAGAGCTAATGAGCTCTATGGGCATCTTTGAGACCCACTGTGTTATTCGGGGGGCCAAAAACAAGTTGAAATTTGAGATCATGAAAACCAGTCAACATCTTCTCTCAGGCTCTACATGCAAACGCCTGGGACTGAGTTTACCGTACCATATGACCAGTACATCGTGGACCCCTGTCCAAAGAACAGCTACTCATCAGATATGACGATGTATTCAACAAGCCCGTTGAATTAGTACCTGGGGAGGTACTACACTTTGAATTGGATGAGAGTGACACTCCTGTCCAGTGTGCTCCTCGCAATGTACCCATTGCAATGAAAGTGGCTGTGAAGGCCCAGCTGGACAAGTATGAGGCTGATGGCCACGTGACTGACCCAACTGACTGGATCAGCAATATGGACATAGTGAAAAAGTCAGAGAAGCTGAGAGTTTGCATCGACCCAAAGCATCTGAACCAAGCAGTATAACGCTCCCTCTACATCATGCCGGCACTGGAGGATGTCCTCTACAAGCTTCCCAAGGCCAGGATTTTCACCTTGGTGGACACCCGAGATGCATTCCTGCAATGCAAAATGGCCGAAGAAAGCAGTTTCATGACTACCTTCTGGACACCCTAGGGTCGCAAACGCTGGCTCAAGCTCCCGTTTGGTGTCTCCGTGGAGCCTGAGGTATACCAACGGAAGCAGCTCGAGATACTGGCTGGGCTCAAGGGCATTGAACCCATCGCTGATGATGTCCTGATCACGACCTCGAGGTGAAGCTCCTGGCACAGATGGAGCACTGCCAATCAGTTATGCTGCGCCTTGGCCTGAAAAAGCTGCAGTTCAAAGTGAGAAGTTCACTACCATGTGTAACAGTGTAGGTTCCGTCCCTCTCTTCGCCCCAACCCGGGCTCGAACCAGGGACCCTTGCACACATCAACAACTGACACCCACCGAAGCATCGTTACCCATCGCGCCACACAGATGTTCCATTGACCAGATTGGCACACGTTCAACAAATCTAATCTAACAAAGTGAATATTCTTTAAATCCGTCATGATATATGCATTTTAACATGCCCACAATGTGCTTACTTAAGTCCGATTTGGATATATTTGGCTGTTTTCACTGCATAACAGGTAGAAGTTGTCCCTTATCAGATTTAGAAGCGACTGCTAACTCCCGTTAGTATAAACTCGCTAGCATACAGAAATCGTTGATGGTAGTCAGTCGTTTAACCGTAATGCAGTTGATTGGTGAGGATGACATGAACATGTGTTGGGGTTGACATCCATACAAGCGTTATACTCTCATGTTTACCTCGACATAGTGTAAAATACACATAAACAATAGCCTAAATGTAGACATTTCTTTCTGGGGGGCAGTGAGGAGACCATCTTTCCCCCACGTTTCCAGAGCAATTCCATTTTTTTGGTCAAGTTCTATTGACCGCTTTACTGCATCTGTGGCTGCCTAGTATTGTGATGCAATAATTGCTATTGTATGTTTGAATGTTCTATCAACTGATGCTGGATTGCCATGGTAATGTAGAATGTTCATTCAAATTATGCCAACTGATATGGCTCATGCAATGGAATGGGTATGCGTTCTATGGAAAATAATCAACTACGTAGAACGTGTGTTCTAACCTTCCACGTAGTGGAAGTTGCATTATGTTCAAGAGAACATCGAGCCCCGAGTTGATTATCCCTTTCACACCATGGCTATAATTGAACACATTTGCTGCTAAAAATGTGTTCATTTGACGGTAAAAACGTGTTCAACATCATAGAAATTGAATGAATAGATCGGACTTAGAAGCTCTAACGCTGGCAATTTGACCAGTAAAGTCATGGGTACACTTGCAATGGCTGCCTGGTATTGTGATGCAATCATTTCCATGGTATTTTGTAATGTTCTGCTGGATTGCCATGGTAAAGTAGAATGTATAATGAAATTATGCTAACTGATGTTGCTCATGCAATGGAATGTATTTTTGTAATGCCAGTTCAGCTGACTCAACAAATCCCAGAACAGATTGAAGGGTACACTTCCTGCTTTTTCTTTCTGGCAATGGTTACACTCAAAATGTGGTGATTTTAGCATGTAAATCATGGGATACATGCCAGCAAAGCCACTACACAACACTGAACAATACATTAATTGCACTATAACGGTGTCAAACGGTGCCCACAAACTGTTAGGGTCTACATAAAGCTGTCCCAACAGCAGAGTCCCAACACCTTACCACTGTTACACCTGGCTATCAGCGGAGCCTTGTCTGGCAGCGAAACAGTTCATTCAGCCTCATTTACTGCCTTTTAAAAATACATAGCTGATATGGCTGACTTCATTAAACAAATGTGGTGTCTAATGACAATTGAGATGGACAAACTATGGCATAAGGGGACGACAAGTGGATAAGAGGCAATCCGTAATTTCGATTAAGACAATGAGCGAGCTAGGACGTCCATAGTCAATACAACTATTTGTTCAGCACTTTTGAAATGTACAGTGACAGAATTCAGAACATGGGCCGTTCTTAATGTTCTCCCTGTACACCAATTCAGAATCGTAGGATAAATACTGGGGGCATATAAGCAGACAATGAAAGCTCTTACAATATTCAATGATTACATTTTTCAAAAACAGGTTAAAGGCTACATGTGCACCACCAAGTCAGAACAGTAGGCGAAATTATTAGGGTGAGGAAATGGGCTACTAACAGCTTTCTACACAACATACACATATTACTTTCTTAGATACACTATACATATCTCCCTGGCATATTAAATCATTTATGCAGCAGCATACAAGACATTTTTGGACTCACCTTGTTGTGCTGTGCTCACTTGAACAGGAAGGTGGGGAAGCGGTCCTTCGTGGGAAAATTGTCATCAAAGTCTGTCACTCTCTGGATTTATGGTGCTTTCAAGACAACTGGGAACTCTGGTGGGTGGAAAAAAAGTTTGAATCGGGATGACGTTAGTGATCTTCAAGTCGTAGCTCTAGAAAGAGGCCAGAGTTTTGAACTTTCATCAGACTTATTTTCCAAGTCGTAGCTCTTTTTTTCAGAGTTCCCAGTTGTCTTGAACTCACTAAAATCAGATTTTGCAGTTCCGAGTTAAGTTGTTTTGAGCGCGGCACAAATCATGCTTCATTGACAGCATGGCCAAGAAGAGTATTTTTTGGTCTTCCCTGTGGCTCAGTTGGTAGAGCATGGTGTTTACAACGCCAGATTGGTGTGTGCAACGCCAGGGTTGTGGGTTTGATTCCCACGGGGGGCCAGTACAAAAAAAATAAATGCATGAAATGAAATGTATGCATTCACTACTGTAAGTCGCTCTGAATAAGAGCGTCTGCTAAATGACGTAATTGTAATTGTAAATAATTTTAAACTTGGAAAAGAGCCCCTTAATCCCAGATTTGGGACCACACAGCCACTCCACTGAATAGCAGGCTAATGATTGCTTTGCAATGCTTGCAGTTAGCCACTGATTCCTTCCAAAGCACTCATTGTTGAATTTGCGATTTCCAA
Organism: Salmo salar; assembly: GCF_965601325.2. Lineage (NCBI taxonomy): Eukaryota > Metazoa > Chordata > Actinopteri > Salmoniformes > Salmonidae > Salmo > Salmo salar. Next base: position 68,735,030 of record NC_138309.1, on the reverse strand, counting down.
CTTGTTGTGTAATGTTTGTCCAATGGCTAATGAGCACAGATACATTTTATCAAAAACATTTCTAAATATGATAAGGATTTGCCAGTAGATTGTCGACTTGATTCATGACTGCTAAGATTTTGAAAGTCCAATCAAAGCTACTGTAGATATAATGTGATTTGATGTAATTTTATCTGTCGCCAATGACCTTGAGCCTTTTTGGATGGGCACTTCTAATGTAACTCTATGGGCAGCACCCAAGGGGCTTGAATTTTCTAGCTCTACCGTTAGACTTGGCGGTGACGTAGTGTCCCCATGAGTGACAGAACACTGAGCCCATCACGGCGCAACGCTCTGTATTTTCTGCTTGCTTGCCCCACCCCCACAGAAAGCCCTGAGCTAGGCTGAAACACCTGCATTTTGTAGCTGCCTTAAACAAGAAAACAAAAAGAGACCATGTTTGTATGCGGCTTTATTAACTCAATGATATATATTTTTTTTACATTGTTTGCAAACTGATATGTGACACGTATTAATGCCAAAATAACATGCAAAACAGTCAAGCCCACCCAAATAAATCTCTTTTGAGCCCCACATTTTTAGGGCTCTGAACGATGGGTCGCCACTGGTCAGTCCACCCATTATGACATCATTACTTGACTGGAGACACCCTTTCTATTCATTTTATTTCTATGTTCAACATCCACTGAAGTAGATAACAAGTTTACTAGATATATACCCTAGTTGCCTTGGTAACCAAACCATCAATCCTAGTTTGCTATTATGAAAATCGAATTCAACAGTACGAATAATGTTTTTAATTAGACTTTCGCTTTCAAATGCAGCTTTAACATAGAACATGTAAGAATTAACTATAGCCATTGAATTCTACCGTGCTGATATAGCGTGTGTTAGAGGGAAACAATGCATGCTCAAGAATGCCCTTCAGTCTCCTCCTTGCTGGCATCAAAAGTTAAAAAAAGTATAAATAGATAACCGAATGCGATCGGACCACCATCTAATTGGCCTCCATATAACTCTTACAGAATATCCACGTGGATGGGGATATTGGACATTTAATCAAAGCCTATTGGATGACAATTTAAGTCTGCAATCTGGATTCCTGTCTCATTGAAGTCTCATTGAAGATCTTGATCACTTCTCTAGCCTCTGGATTAAAACCTAATTATGACAAGTGTACCATATTACGTATTGGATCGTTAAAAAATTTTTACACTACCTTGTAGTTTACCAATAAAATGGGTGGATGGTGAAGTAGACATACTTGGTATTCACATCTCAAAAAATATAAATGAACTAACCACAATTTCAATAAAGTTAGCAAAAATAGATAAGGTTCTGCAACCATGGAGATGTAAATACTTGTCTATTTATGGAAAAATCACAGTTTACTTACTTACTAATGGCACTGCTTACTCCAGATGACTCTTTTGGAAATCATATGAGCAAAAAATATTTCACTTTATTTAGAATGATAAGCCATACAACATTAAACGTGCCTATTTATAAATTGAATATGAGTTTGAGGGGCTAAAATTATTCAATATTAAATCTTTAAACGTCTCACTGAAAGCTTCACTCATAGATAAATTATACTTAAATGGTTCTCCAGTAGATTATTAAGAAAGGCTCATTGTTTGTTAAATTGCCTTTTTGCCTTCATACCGATTACAACTTCTCATATCCGACTAATTGAAAATTAGATTTTGTTTAAAGTATCGCCCTTTCTTAAACAAGCCATATAAAGCTGGTTACAATTTCAGTTTTATCCTCCAGAAAAGATAGAACAAGTATTACAACAAATGTTATGGTTAAACACAAATATACTGATTAATAACAAAACATTCTTTATGGATTTATTTTAATTTTATTGTATTATATTTATTAATGATATTATGTATAGAAATGGAGGAGTTATGTCACATATTCTGTTATTGAAAATATATGGGAATATCTGCTCAATCCAAATTTACCACCAACTGATTGCAGCACTACCACAAAAATGGAGGAGGCAAGTGGAAAAGGGAGAAGGTAGGGAACTTGTTTGCCTGACAAATATTAAAGATAGAAATTGGTTGAAAGGAACTGGCATGAATAGAAAAATATGCCAGTTTCATCTGAGGACAAAAATGTTGACAGCTGCACCATAGAGGTTGCAAAATAAATGGGAGGAGATTTTCAATGTACCAATTCCATGGTGTATGAACTGGTACAAAAAACTACACTTGATTCAACACTTAGTTTTTCAATTTAAATTATTATATACAATTCTTGCCACCAACAGAATGCTATATATATGGGGCATACAACAATCTCAGCTCTCCAGATTTTGCTGCGAAGAGACAGAATCAATAAAACATGCATTCTGGTATTGCCCCTATGTAGCTTGTTTCTGGTCACAGATTCAGGAATGGTTAAAAAATCACATGCACTTAAAATGACCTTGCAAATAGCAGTGTTGGTCGATTTGGAAAGCCATAGTCAGTCAATAAATAATATAATACTCGTAGGAAAGGTTTTCATCTTTAGCTCACAATCTGGGGATAACATACGACTAGAAAGGTTCACATTTTGTAAAACAATACAATTTAAAAATATATGGCACATGGAAACCAAACGAGGGTGGTCTATGGTGATAGGTGGGATGGGCTGAGAGTGGCTGAGGGTTGGGATTAAAGAGTTTATGTTTGGTAATGTATTATTGTTATGTGACTGCTTTATATAAAAGTACCATGTATGTCAAATGTATATGTATTTGTGGCAAAAAACCTGTACAAAAATGAAGATATTTGTCCTCCGAAGAGGGGGGGTGGTGGAGGGGTTAATGAAAAAAAAAAAGAAGAGAAACGAGCATTCAACAATGCCATGGTATACATTTTTTGTAATGTCAGTTCAGTTGACTAGACAAATCACAGTACAGATTGAAGGGTACACTTCCTGTTTTTACTTTCTGGCATGGGTACACTCAAAATGGCATCCAATCCACCCATTATGCCATCATTGACATTCTTTTCATTCATTTTTCTATGAGTTTTGCATTGGGAAATGAATACCGTAACGTATTCACTTCCTGTCCTTACTGTAACGTAAGGACAGCCGGTGGGTCAAAAGTAGGGCTGTGGCGGTCACTAAATTTCATCAGCCGGTGATGGTCAAGCAAATAACTGTCAATCTCAAGATAATTGTCTGTTAATTAACATAAACACATTTATCATCTCCTGGCTTTCACACAAGCCACGGATGCAGACCTTTGGAATATCTACATTTTAAAAAGTCGAATAAATCAATGAAATATAGCCTACACTTAACAATAAATCAATTTATTTTAGACCGGTCGAAAGAAACACGATATGAAGAAAATGTAGTCTATTTCAGAAGAACAGAATAGCATACTCAGAGTTGTCCTTATGTTAGGTCCTGATCTAGCTATGCCATTTGGCTGTGGGCTACACTAGTTCATTTAGCAAGTTGGCGACAACTGAAGTGGAGAGCTTTGATTTTTGGAGCAGGGCACCAATTAAAGGTGTGATTTCAGGAGTATCACTGGACATTGAGACTTCATGTCTTAAGAAGAAGATTCCAGGAGTGGTGGGAGCACAATGCCTGCGCTATGTAGTGGATGGAAAGAAGGAAGAAAGTCAATTCGTTTTACTGATGTTTGATGAAGAGTATCTGCCTACACATGTAAAGATGGGATACGCTGTAAGAGCCTTCGTAAATTAACCGTTAAAGTGCAGAAATGTCTAAGTATGGCCATGTCTCAAGTGTGTGTCAACAGAATCAAGATGTAGTTGAAGAATCTGATAATGTACAGTGTAGCAATTGTGGTGGAAATCGCATTGCAGAGTTCCTGGAGTGCCCTGCTAGGGTAAAGGAGTTTGAAGTTGCAAGGATCTGAGATGTACAACAGGTCTCCTACAGAGAGGTGTGGAAAATAGTTGAAGGAGCAAGTGGAGCTGAGGAAGCTATGGCAGTGGATGACCCGCAACCGGTTCAGATTGTCGCCTAACATTTGAGGGATACTGATACATTGATTGTAAAGAAGGTGGATATTGTAGAGTTTATTGCGCAGGTGATTAATTGTACTGCCCAAACAAACAAGAAGTCTGAGAAACTGGACAGAATGTAGGTGTAGAATGTAGACTGTACGTACACACCCCAACCAGAAGCCATGGATTACAGGCAACATTCGCACTGAGCTAAAGGGTAGAGCTGCCACTTTCAAGGAGCGGGACTCTAACCCGGAAGCTTATAAGAAATCCAGCTATGCCCTCCGATGAACCATCAAACAGGCAAAGCGTCAACACAGGACTAAGATCGAATCGTACTACACCGGCTCCGACACGCGTCGGATGTGGCAGGGCTTGCAAACTATTACAGACTGCAAAGGGAAGCACAGCCGAGAGCTGCCCAGGGACATGAGCCTACTAGATGAGCTAAATAACTTCTATGCTCGCTTCGAAGCAAGTAACACTGAAACATGCATGAGAGCATCAGCTGTTACGGACGACTGTGTGATCACGCTCACCGCAGCCGATGTGAGTAAGACCTTTAAACAGGTCAACATTCATAAGGCCGCAGGGCCAGACGGATTACCAGGACGTGTACACCGAGCATGTGCTGACCAACTGGCAAGTGTCTTCACTGACATTTTCAACCTCTCCCTGTCTGAGTCTGTAATACCAACATGTTTCAAGCAGACCACCATAGTCCCTGTGCCCAAGAACACTAAGGTAACCTGCCTAAATGACTACTGACCCGTAGCACTCTCACGTCTGTAGCCATGAAATGCTTTGAAAGGCTGGTCATGGCTCACAACACCATTATCCCAGAAACCCACTCCAATTTGCATAACGCACCAACAGATCTACTGATGATGCAATTTCCACACTGCCCTTTCCAACCTGGTCCAAGCACACCAAAACAGTTCTGAAGAGGGCACAACAAAACCTATTCCCCCTCAGGATATTTTGCATGGGTCCTCAGATCCTCAAAAGCTTTTACAGACCATCCTGACGGGTTGCATCACTGTCTGGTATGGCAACTGCTCGGCCTCCGACCGCAAGGCACTACAGAGGGTAGTGCGTACGGCCCAGTACATCACCGGGGCCAAGCTTCCTGCCATCCAGGACCTGTATACCAGGCGGTGTCAGAGGAAGGCCCTAAAAATAGTCAGACTCCATCCACCCTAGTCATAGACTTATCTTTGCTACTGCACAGCAAGCGGTACCGGAGAGGCTCCTAAACAGCTTCTACCCCCAAACCATAAGACAACTGAACAGCTAATCAAATGGCTACCCAACTATTTGCATTGCCCCCCCTCCCTCTGGAACGCTGCTGCTATTCTCTGTTATTATCTATGTGTAGTCACTTTAATAACTCTACCCACATGTTCATATTACTTCAAATCCCTCGACACCCTTGCCCCCGCACATTGACTCTGTACTGGCACCCCCTGTATATAGCCCCACTATTGGTATTTACTGCTGCTCTTTAATTATTTATTGTTATCTCTTATCTTTATATTTTTGGGGGGTATTTTCTTAACTGCATTGTTGGTTAAGGGCTTGTAAGTAAGCATTTCACTGTCTACACCTGTTGTATTCGGCGCATGTGACAAATACAATTTGATTTGATGAGGGAGTCACCTGGAATGCATTTCAATTAACAGGTGTGCCTTGTTAAAAGTTAAGTTGTGGAATTTCTTTCCTCAATGTGTTTCAGTTGTTGTGATAGCCCTATCTTATCTTCTGTATACCACCCCTATTTGGTAAAAGACCAAGTCCATATTATGGCAAGAACAGCTGAAATAAAAGAAGAGAAGCGACAGTCCATCATGACATGGTCAGTCAATGCGGAACATTAGGAACTTTTAAAGTTTCTTCCAAGTGCAGTAGCAAAAATCATCAAGTGCTATGAAACTGGCTCTCATGAGGAGCGCCACAGGAAAGGAAGACCCAGAGTTACCTCTGCTGCAGAGAATAAGTTCATTAGACTTATTAACTGCGCTTCAGAGTTCAAGTAACAGACACATCTCAACATCAACTAACTGGTCAGAGGAGACTGCGGGAATCAGGCCTTCATGGTTGAATTGCTGCAAAGAAACTACTACTAAAGGACTCCAATAATAAGAGACTTGCATGGGCCAAGAAACACGAGCAATGGACATTAGACCGGTGGAAATCTGTCCTTTGGTCTGATTAGTCTAAATTTTAGATTTTTGGTTCCAACCGCCATGTCTTTGCAGAATAGGTGAACGGATGATCTCTGCATGTGTGTTTACCACTGTGAAGCATGGAGGTGTGATGCTGCTTTGCTGGTGATACTGTCAGTCATTTGAAGTGGTCAGTCTGAGGGGAGCAGCGGTGAGGTTGCCTCTCACCCGGCTCACCGTCCCTCTGCCCTCCTTCCCTCTACTGAGAAAAAAGGGCAGTCTTCCAGCTGATGGTGTAACTCAAGTCGCACTGCATTATTCCTGCCTCATACACCAATTCATGTTTTTACTCCTATGACCAGAGAATGTGAAATATTCCTCTATTAAAAGACAAGACGCTAATAATAATGCAATCTTATCGGAACACTTTGTTATACTCATTCATTGCAGCATGTGGAAGTAGGGGGAATGCGCATTTTATGGCTTATGAAGTGTTGACAGTGCTGAATAACAACTTAAACATTCAATGAATACAGCAGAGCTGCTGTTTCTCTCTAGTCATGGTTATAAAAGTTTTGAAATCTCAGTATCAACTTTTCTGTGCGTTAGAGGCTGATTTTTCCAGTCTATGGTGAGGAAACTGCAGACAGTGATAGGTGCACTTGATTTGCTCTCTGGGCCTGCCGGGTAGGTGGAGATCTACCTTCAGACACATGAAGTAGTTCAAAATGGGAACACTACCTTTCCGGGCGCTAGGACTTCTGAATCAAGTGCACCTACCACCAACAGTGCAAAAGGAATTAAAAAAAATAGGAATGCAAGGATTTATTTCTTATATATATACACACATTAATGTTTGGTAATTGACTAGGAATGCTGTGGTGACCACTGATGTAGATGCATACTTTGAATATCACCCAAAGAATTACCTTATTCAGTTGTATGCATTATTTATTAAATCCTTTAACACAGATCATCAACTAGATACAAACAGTCCTATTTTTTTCCTTGAGAGGATGGTTGGAACATAATTGCAAATAGACAGGAAGGAGCCCAAACATATTTGACTTAAACAATCATTTCAAACCTTGCTTACATTTAGTATACGATCACATCTCTATTATGTGTGGGAATACTGGGAACAGATTTCCAAAATTAAAATCACTTCGAGTTGATTTCCTGGTGTTTTTACAGCCTTATGTCCAAATATGAATTTATTAATTATTTGCTCAGAAAAACACCTGCGGAATAGATTCGGCCTGTGGGCCGCCAGTTGAGGAAAACTGTAAGCATCTCAGACCACCTCCAGGGGGTCCTTGTCAGCCCGTGACAGCGCCACGGTAACGGAGTTGGACAGATGCCCTGCCAGCCTCTTCTTGAACACGGCCAGGAAACCCCGCTCGCTGTTGCTATGGTCACTGAGGATCACGCTGGCACCCGCAGCAACGGAGTCCAGGACCTCGTGATGGGACATCTCACCTGGGGGAGAAATGAGGTCAATGTCTGGACATTTAAACATGAATCAAGTAAAGTCAAGTAAAAGTGTGTGTGTGTGTAGGCATGCATGCATGTACACTGAGTATACAAAACTGATCATTCCATGACAGACTGACCAGGTGAAAGCTATGATCCTTTTTGATGTCACCTGTTAAATCCACTTCAAATCAGTGTAGATGAAGGGGAGGAGACCGGTTAAAAGCTTTTTAAGCCTTGAGACATGCATGATTCTGCCACCACCATGCTTCACAGTAGGGACGGTGCCAGGTTCTCTCCAGAAGTGACACTTGGCATTCAGGCCAAATAGTTCAATCTTGGTTTCATCAGACCATAACATCTTGTTTCTCATGGTCTGAGAGTCCTTTATGTGCCTTTTGAAAAACTCCAAGTGGGCTGTCATGTGCCTTTTACTGAGGGGTGGCTTCCGTCTGGCCACTCTACCATAAAGGCCTGATTGGTGGTGCTGCAGAGATGGTTGCCCTTCTGGAAGGTTCTCCCTTCTCCACAGAGGAACTCTGGAGCTCTGTCAGTGACCATTGGGTTCTTGGTCACCTCCCTGACCGAGGCCCTTCTCTCCCGATTGCTCAGTTTGGCCGAGCGGCTAGCTCTAGGAGGAGTCTTGGTGGTTCCAAATTTCTTCCATTTAAGAATGATGGCAGCCACAGTGTTTTTGGGGACCTTCAATGTTGCCGGCATTTTGGGGAACCCTTCCCCAGATCTGTGCCTCGACAATCCTGTCTTGGAGCTCTACGGAAAATTAATTCCACCTCATGGCTTGGTTTTTGCTGACATGCACTGTCAACTGTGGGACCTTATATAAAGTGTCAATCAAGGGTTTTTCTTAATTTTTACTATTTTCTACATTGTAGAATAATAGTGAAGACAAACAATGAAATAACACATATGGAATCATGTAGTAACCAAAAAAGTGTTAAACAAATCAAAATATATTTTATATTTGAGATTCTTCAAAGTTGACAGCTTTGCACACTCTTGGCATTCTCTCAACCAGCTTCATGAGGTGGTCACGTGGAATGCATTTCAATTAACAGGTGTGCCTTGTTCATTAATTTGTGGAATTTCTTTCCTTCTTAATGCGTTTGAGCCAATCAGTTGTTGTGACAAGGTAGGGGTGGAAAACAGAAGATAGCCCTATTTGGTAAAAGACCAAGTCCATATTATGGCAAGAACAGCTCAAATAAGCAAAGAGAAACGACAGTCCATTACTTTAAGACATGAAGGTCAGTCAATGCGGAAAATTTCAAGAACTTAAAGTTTCTTCAAGTGCAGTCACAAAAACCGTCAAGCGCTATGATGAAACTGGCTCTCATGAGGACATCCACAGGAAAGGAAGACCCAGATTTACCTCTGCTGCAGAGGATAAGTTCAGTAGTTGCCAGCCTCAAATTGCAACCCAAATAAATGCTTCAGAGTTCAAGTAACAGACATCTCAACATCAACTGTTCAGAGGAGACTGCGTGAATCAGGCCTTCATGGTTGAATTGCTGCAAAGAAACTACTACTAAAGGACTCCAATAATAAGAGACTTGCTTGGGCCAAGAAACACGAGCAATGGACATTAGACCGGTGAAAATCTGTCCTTTGGTCTGAGTCCAAATTTGAGATTTTTGGTTCCAACCACTGTCTTTGTGATACGCAGAGTAGATGAACGGATGAACTCTGCATGTGTACATCACTGAGTGCAAGCTTCCTGCCATCCAGGACCTCTATACCAGGCTGTGTCATACGAAGGCCCTAAAAATTGTCAGACTCTAGCCACCATGCTGTCTCTCTGCTACTACACGGCAAGCGGTACTGGATCGCAAGTCTCGGTCCAAAAGCATGGAGGTGTTATGGTGTGGGGGTACTTTGCTGGTGACACTGATTTATTTAGGATTCAAGGCACACTTAACCAGCATGGCTACCACAGCATTCTGCAGCGATACACCATCCCATCTGGTTTGCGATTAGTGGGACTATAATTTGTTTTTCAACAGGACAATGACCCATCATACCTCCAGGCTGTGTAAGGGCTATTTGACCAAGAAGGAAAGTGATGGAGTGCTGCATCAGATGACCTGGCCTCCACAATCACCCAACCTCAACCCAATTGAGATGGTTTGGACAGCAGGGTGAAGGAAAAGCAGCCAACAAGTGCTCAGCATATGTGGGAACTCCAAGGCTGTTGGAAAAGCATTCTAAGTGAAGCTGGTTGAGAATGCCAAGAGTGTGCAAAGCTGTCATCAAGGCAGAGGGTGGCTATTTTGAAGAATCTCAAATATATTTTGATTTGTTTAACACTTTTTTGGTTACTACATGATTACATATGTGCCATTTCATAGTTTATGTATTCACTATTATTCTACAATGTAAAAATAAAGTAAACCCTTGAATGAGTAGGTGTGTCCAAACTTTTGACTGGTACTCTAGACAGGTGTGTGCCTTTCCAAATCCTGTCCAATCAATTGAATTTACCACAGGTCGACTCCAATCAAGTTGTAGAAACATCTCAAGAATGATCAATGGAAACAGGATGCACCTGAGCTCAATTTCGAGTCTCATAGCAAAGTGTCTGAATACTTATGTAAATAAGGTATCCGTTTTATTTTTAATACTTTTCCAAAAAATTCTAAAATCCTGTTTTTGCTTTGTCATTATGTGGTGGTGTGTGTAGATTGCTGAGGAGCTTTAAAAATATATTTTAAAATAAGGCTAACGTAACAAAATTTGGAAAAAGTCAAGGGGTCTGAATACTTCCCGAAGGCACTGTATATGCAAAAGAAATTGTTCAGTATTCTTGACAGAATTTGTTTTGATTCTAGCAGCTGGCGTTTATAGTGAATGTACCTGTGATGTAGAGGTCTGCTTTCACTCCATTCAATACTGAGCCTCCGGACCCAGCACACACTGCCACAGTGCTTACAATGGACTCTAAAAGGAACAATCACATAAAATTACGTTATCCTCTCAGCCCCTCACTAGCTGTCAACATAATACACTTATTGCAGCGAATATATACACTAAACAAAAATATAAACCCAACATGTGAAGTGTTGGTCCCATGTTTCATGAGCCGAAATAAAAGATCCCAGAAAATGTCCATGTGCACAAAAAGCCTATTTCCCTCAAATGTTGAGCACAATTTTGTTTACATTGTTGTTAGTGAGCATTTCTCCTTTGCCAAGATAATCCACCCACCTGACAGGTGTGGCATATCAAGAAACTGATTAAACAGCATGATCATTACACAGGTGCACCTTGTGCTGGGGACAATAAAAGGCCACTAAAATATGCACTTTTATCACACAACAATGTCACAAATGTCTCAAGTTTTGAAGGAGTGTGGAATTGGCATGCTGACTGCAGTAATGTCCAAGAGAGCTGATGCCAGATAATTGAATGTTAATTTCTCTACCATAAGCCGCCTTCAACGTTGTTTTAGAGAATTTGTCAGTACGTCCAACTGGCCTAACAACCGCCCAACCTGTAATAAAGCCCTTTTGTGGGGGAAAAACTCATTCTGATTGGCTAGGCCTGGCTCCCCAGTGGGTTGGCCTGGCTGCCAAGTGGATGGGCCTATGCCCTCCTGCCCAGTCATGAAGAAATCCATAGATTAGGGACTAATTTATTTATTTCAATTGGCTGATTTCCTTCTATGAACTGTAATTCAGTAAAATCTTTGTTCAGTATATTTAAAAGACATGGTGTGTTTCCCAAACGGCACACTATTCTCTTTATAGTAAGGCCGGGACGATACCAATATCGCAATATTTTTTCCATGGCAAAAATGAAAACACAAAGAAGAGCAAACACTTTGGTCCTTTAAAAACCTGCTGTATGTAAAATATTGCATGCTATATCAAAAAATAAATAAATGTGACTCTGGATGACAACATAATGAAGTTCATTTCTAACATTAGGGCTGTTTTCCTAAAGAAAAACATGTATCGCAATACTGGTATCCTCCTGTCACTACTTTATAGCTACTTTTGACCAGGGCACTATATAGGGAATAGTGTGCCATTTGGGACGCATCCAAGTTAGTAATCCGGTAACAAAAAGGAAGACATAGATGTTTGTTTAGCCTTCTCACTCACCTAAAGTTTGCTGGGCTCCGAGGGCCAGTCGAAGGTGATTCAAACCCAGGTGCGATTTCATTTGCTGGACGGCCGCCGCCACAGTTACGGGCTCGTCCAAAACGCTGAGTCGCCCTTGGCCGTAGCCTGGGAGAGGACGCTACAGGGTGAGAAACAGCCAGGGTCGTGTTCACTAGGCACCAAGAGGAATAAAACAGAAACAGGGAGGGACTGCCTGAACTTTTTGTTTTACTACAGTGTGCACTAATGAATAAGATGTCACATGTAAAAAGAGTGAAAACATTTAGTAAAATTCATTGAAGTCCAGTCCTATTCACTCTGTGGCAAGCTACGCCTATTGATTCAGGATAGCAGGAATATGATCCCAGGGGATATTTATCAAGCAGGGATTAACATTAAGGGTTGTCCTATTGCCTGGGGCCTGCTCTGAGGTTGCGCCATTGGGCAGGTGATAAAATAAGTTAAAACAACCAAAGACCTCTAGTAGCCTAAAACAGACAATTTATGGCAGTCGGGCGAGTTGAGCCAGCTCTGAGAAATGTTTTACTGATAACAACCAAAATATAAAGAATTCCAGTACTGATCTTTCTGATTTCTCCCGTGTGTAGATGAACAGCTGTCAATATATGGCACTACTGCGTGTAAATATCTAATTTACATTTTCGTGCAAGTGGTCATAATCTTTGGGCAACCTAAAAAAAAAAAAATTGTTTAAATGTTAATCCCTGTCATGCGTGCTGATATACAGTCTGCTTCCCCCTTTCCATGTAATCTTATCTTGCATTTACACAGGTAGCCCAATTCTGATATCTTTTTCCACTAATTGGTTCTCTGACCAATCACATCAGATCCTTTCACATCAGATATTTTTCAGAATTGATCTGACTGGTCAAAATACCAATTAGTGAAAAAAATATCAGAATTGGGCTGCCCGTGTAAACGCAGCCATTGTGCTCTAAAAGGCAAAAATGATCTTAAAAATCAACACTCAGACCAAACTGTCTACTTTGCGTGTTCAGGGTGTAATACGCTGGATACATATGGCCCCAGATTTGTTTGTGCTGTTTTGCCAACTGCTATGGTCGTATTTCCCATGACAATGACCATAGGAGATGGCTATACAGCACAAACAGATCTGGGACCAGGCTAGCAGCAGTACTATACCTTTTTTACTTGAAGGATACTGAGAGACTGGCTGGGAGTGGCGTGTTGTAACAGAGTTTGAACACTGGGGGTCAGCCCTGAGTCTGGACAGATCAGACTAATGAAGAAGCCATCAGTTTCAGAGCTAGAGCCAGATAGGAGACATGTACAGTAACAGTGTAAACAACAGTGAAGAGGTGTATACAAATTTAAGCACGCACACACAAACAAACTGACAGAGTATCCAGTACCTGACAGCTGTGTGCTGTAAACTGACACCGCTATTCGTCCCCTTCAGTTCTGCCATGATGGTGTTGAGCTCCTCCTGACTCCTGACTGTAAACTCCAGTTTGTGGCTCTGGGGGGCGCTGCTGAAGGCTTGACTCAACACTGAAACTTTGCCACTCCCTGAAGAAGACAACAGAAACAGTACTTGTTACTCCGCAGTGCTTTTCAAACATCATGAAGTTATTCAGGTGGGGAGAACACTCCAGAACATTCAGATAATTTGAGTAGAACAGATATGACACTCTATACGCATCTTCAATAAACTGTGAAAGTGACATCATCCTACCCTAATCTTTGGATTGGGCTTAACAATTATAATACAATTTGTGAAAACACATTCATTTAAGATATCTGCCAGATGCCTTTTTGGGGATTTTGTGCTGAAGACCATTGCGCTACATTTTTGCCCATTGAAGACCATTCAAAAAGCATACAAAAGTTCAAAAACGAGTTCTTGGAAAATTCTGTGTCACTTTCATAGCGCACAGAGCTACAGCAGTCCACTTTTCTTATTATAAAGCTAGGGGAAACACTGACAACAGTCTCTTACCAACTCCTCCAACCAGCCAGTCATTCACACCTCCTTTGACGCTGTCCCAAGAGGTGTGAGGAGAAAACACTGCTATTCCAGCCGTAATCGCCCGGATAGCCAATCGCTGCTTCCAGTCCTTTGAAACCAAGCACTTGATTGGATGAAACAACGGGGGGTGGTAAGAAATGATGAGATCGCAGTTCATGGCCTCTGCTTCCGACATGACAGAGTCGGTCAGGTCATTGGTTAACAGGATGGTTTTGATAGGCCGACATTTAATGGGCTCAACTAATATGCCAACGTTATCCCAGGACTCTGCCAGTGATAGAGGGGCAAGCTGCTCCAGAACCTTGAGAACCTCCTTTAAATCCATTGGACCTGTTGGACGAGATGAGTGGGAAAGGGAGCACGAAAAAGAGTAGCAATGACAGAGATGGAGATGGGTAGAAAGCTGACGAGACCTAATAGTACAATGAGAGGGGTCATAAAAAAAGGATGAGCGAAGGGCAGACAATTTGGAGTGAGAAGAGAAAGGGGAACAAGCGAGTGTTTGAGAGATGCTTTCGTGGTAGCTCCTTCTGCAGGTCAATGACAGAATTCTCTGGAAAGCATTCTTGTAGCCAGTCAACATTAGTGTAGACCTGTGTGCAAAAGAGAGTTCATTTGATATGAATAAATATTGTTTGCATCCAAGAGCAAGGCTAATCTGCAACAAGGCTGCATTCTCTTAAAACATCATGACCTGTTTATCTTGTCATCTATTATTAAAAAGGCTAATTGTCAAAACTCCCATTCAAATGCAGTGGTGGAAAAAGTACCCAATTGTCATACTTAAGTAAAAGTAAAGATACCTTAATAGAAACGACTCAAGTAAAAGTCACCCAGTAAAATTCTACTTGAGTAAAAGTAAACGTTTTTGGGTTAAAATATACTTAAGTATCAAAAGTAGAAGTATAAATAATTTAAAATTCCTTATAAACTAACCAGACGGCACCATTTTGTTTTTTCACGGATCTCCAGAGGCACACTCCAACATAATTTAGAAACGAATTGTGTGTGTTCAGTGAGTTCGCCAGATCAAAGCCAGTATGGATCACAAGGGATGTCCTGTTGATAAGTGCGTGTATTGGACCACTTTCCTGTCCTGCTTAGCATTCAAACTGTAACGAGTACTTTTGGGTGTCAAGGAAAACGTATGGAGTAAAAACTACATGACTACATTCCTAAAGAAAACAAACATATACATAGTAAAGTGAAGTACAGATACACTCAAAAACGACTTAAGTAGTACGTTACATCACTGCTCAAATGCTAATATGCACTGTTCTAGCTACATTTAGTAGGCTAGCTAATAGGTTTGGATTGCAATGGCTGCTGTTGCCATTTTGGGCATGGTTGTTAAGGTGCATTGTTTACAAATTAAATCAACTGCACGGGTTTAATGACCAAGGTAACGTTAGAATCGAGATAATTTAAATCACACGAATATGAGCCAGAGAAACTCTACAAACTAGCTAGGTAAAGTAACTTAGAGGCATGTATAATAGCTTCGCTAACATTAGATAGCTGGCTCCCAAACTTCGAACAGGGCCCACAGCAATACGCTAGCTACCAAAAAAAAAAAGGTGTTTCTTTTTGCATGTTCAGACTGGTGTGATTCATACGATACATTTTAAACGTAAGTTATCAATTAATAGGCAAAAACTATGAATTGGAAATGCAAGCATTGTAACAGCACTTACTGGTGGAGAGAGAGCCAGCTTTTGTGGTTACCTTCTTCTTCGATGAAGTTTAACCGCAGTTGGCATCCAATAAATGTTGCATTACTGCCACCTACTAGACTGGAGTATAACTCCCATATACTTTGTTTGAAAAAATAAATACAACAAATCCCCAACCATCTAACACTACACCAAAAATAATAATAATAACATTTTCTAAAATGACTGCCTCGCCTGGGTCACCAACTACCTCTCAGAGTTCAGTGTGTCAAATCGGAGGGCCTGTTGTCCAGACCTCTGGTAGTCTCTATGGGGGTGCCATAGGGTTCAATTCTCGGGCCGACTCTTTTCTCAGTATATATCAATGATGTCGCTCTTGCTGCTGGTGATTCTCTGATCCATCTCTACTCAGACGACACCATTCTGTATACTTCTGGCCCTTCTTTGGACACTGTGTTAACAAACCTCCAGACGAGCATCAATGCCATACAACACTCTTTCCGTGGCCTCCAACTGCTTTTAAATGCTAGTAAAACTTGTTCTCATCTGGCCTACCTGGTTAAATAAAGGTGAAATAAAATAAAATAAATAAGTAAAATACTCCTCTATTTAGTGCTACTTCAGGCCAACAGCCTGAAAGAAAGGAACACCACCACTTAACACACCCTGTAACTCTTCTGATGTCAAGTCTCGCACACCCAAATACCTCTGCAGCCGCCACCTCAACCTCTATTTTCTGCGACTTACGTTCCATCCCTGCAGAACAGTTGATAACCATTGCTATACATGCCAAAAATCCAATCTTACTGAAACATGTATCACTTGTTGGTTTATCCCTCTGTACTGGTACAGATCGAATACTCACACCACTCCTCTAAGGATCCCTCCCCCTTGACCCATCTTCCTCTACTTTCTTCACTGCCTCAGCATATGACAACTTCTGCACTAGTCTAACCCGGGAAACCTCAACCTGCCTCTCACACAGGACATTTCTGATCCCCAGCCCCATGGGCACCCCTACAATTAACACATAACACTACTTTCCCCAATGCTACACCTTCCTTTGTCTCATGCCCTTCTGCACACATCTCATACCTAGGAACCTCCATCCTACACACTGCTGCCACATGCCCATAAGCTTGGCACCTGTAACAACGTAATGTATTTGGCACAAAAGCTCATAGAGGATAACTTATATAAGGGTCCACTTTTTCCAAAAAATTAACTTCTACTGTCAAAGACTCATCTTTACCCTGACCCTCGATGCAAGCCTCGGGCTCCGAGAACTTCACCACACCTATGAACTCCAATACTTCGCCCTCATTCACTTCCATTTCTCCACCTGTCTTCAATGCACTCTGCTTACACTTTCTACCATTCTTCTTTAACAAACCATCTCCTTTTTTCTCACCATTTTCTTCCCACCTCCTCTGCCTCTCTTTTCCCTCCATTCCTCCTCCGTATTCCAAGTATAAGTCTCGTTATGATAATGCTGCACTTCTCCTGACATACATCTTGTTCTTGCCTTGTCAAGGGACGCCATTTAACTGGCTGTCACAATCTCTGTACAATCAGCACAATCCCCTCGGGATGTAACGCTCAACAGTGCATCCCGCTTGTAAAGCAGCTACTTTGTCTTGATGTTATTCTTCATCAATAGCTACCGCAACGTTTTTCCATTTTAAACAAGTGTGCTCCCTTTCTCACGGATTCCTCGATTCGCTTGCTCAGACCCTGTGCCCCTCAGTCATGCTCTGTCCAGAAATTACTTTTGATACTGGAAGAATAACTTTAGGAATGCCTTCTTCTTCTTCTTCTTCTTCTTCTTCTTCAGGTCCGCAAACAACGTTAATGGTGCATGGTGCACCTACTGGATGTGGAGGGGGGAACCTCTTCATTCAGTCAGTATTCCCTGTAACATTTTGGCTGATCCAGAAGTATTTTTCACACCTTTACAATGATGTCTAGCTTCTTAGATTTTTTTTATTAGTTTCACTAGTGCAATGCGCTTCTTCACAGTTAGTGTGTCAGGATCTTTCTCCTGAACGACATTCACTGTAGGTTGTGGGACATCCACTACCCTCTCATCTCACTCCTTTAGCTATGCTACATGATCAAAAGTATGTGGACACCTGCTTGTCGAACGTCTCATTCCAAAATCATGGGCATTATTATGGAGTTGGTCCCCCTTTGCTGCTATAACAGCCTCCGCTCTTCTGGGTAGGCTTTCCACTAGAAGTTGTAACATTTCTGCTCGGACTTGCTTCCATTCAGCCACAAAAACATTAGTGAAGTTGGGCGCGGATGTTAGGCGATTAGACCTGGCTCTCAGTCGGCGTTCCAATTCAACCCAAATGAGTTCGATGGGGTTGAGGTCAGGGCTCTGCTTTCTCTGCAGATTCTCTCAAGCTCTGTCAGGTTGTATGGGGAGCGTCACTGCACAGCTATTTTCAGGTCTCTCCAGAGATGTTAGATCAAGTTCAAGTCGCCCTCCATTTGGCAAATCTGACCATAATTCTGTCCTCCTGATTCTCCTGCTTACAAGCAAAAACTAAAGCAGGAAGTAACATTGACTTGCACAATACAGAAGTGGTATTCAGTGAAGTCCAGTGAAGAGGTGACTCCAGGATGCTGGCCTTCTAGGCAGAGTTGCAAAGGAAAAGACTGGCCAATAAAAGAAAAGATTAAGATTGACAAAAGAACACAGACACTGGACAGAGGAACTCTGCCTAGAAGGCCAGCATCCCGGAGTCACCTCTTCACTGTTGACGTTGAGAGTGGTGTTTTGCGAGTACTATTTAATGAAGCTGCCAGTTGAGGACTTGTGAGGCATCTGTTTCTCAAACTAGACACTCTAATGTACTTGCCCTCTTGCTCAGTTGTGCACCAGGGCCTCCCACTCCTCCTTCTATTCTGGTTAGAGACAGTTTGCGCTGTTCTGTGAAGGGAGTAGTACACAGCGTTGTACGAGATCTTCAGTTTCTTGGCAATTTCTCGCATGGAATAGCCTTAATTCCTCAGAACAAGAATAGACTGACGAGTTTCAGAAGAAAGTTCTTTGTTTCTGGTCATTTTGAGTCTGTAATCGAACCCACAAATGCTGATGCTCCAGATACTCAACTAGTCTAAAGAAGGCCAGTTGTATTGCTTCTTTAATCAGGAAAACAGTTGTCTGCTGTGCTAACATATTTGCAAAAGGGTTTTCTAATGATCATTTAGCCTTTTAAAATGATAAACTTGGATTAGCTAACACAACATGCCATTGGAACACAGGAGTGATGGTTGCTGATAATGTGCCTCTGTACACCTATGTAGATATTCCATTTACAAAAATCAGCCACTTCCAGCTTCGATAGTCATTTACAACATTAACAATGTCTACATGGTATTTCTGATCAATTTGATGTTATTTTAATGGACCAAAAATGTGCTTTTCTTTCAAAATCAAGGACATTTCTAAGTGACCCCAAACTTTTGAACGGTAGTGTACATCTCGTGTCTGAGCCATACAGTCTGAGCTCGTGTCTCTATACTGAAATTTCGCTTGTTTGATTGCCATGCGGAGGGAATAACTACACTGTTTGTATTCGGCCATAATCCCAGACACCTTTCCATGGTTAAATGCGGTGTTCACGCTTTCAGTTTTGCGCGAATGCCGTCATCTATTCACGGTTTCTGGTTAGGGTAGGTTTTAATAGTCACAATGGGTACAACATCTCCTATGCACTTCCTTATAAACTCACTCACCGAATCAGCGTATACGTCAATATTATTCCCTGAGGCTACCAGGAACATGTCCCAGTCTGCATGATCAAAACAATCTTGAAGCGTGGATTCCGATTGGTCAGACCAGTGTTGAATAGTTCTTAGCACGGGTACATCCTGTTTGAGTTTCTGCCTATAGGAAGGGAGGAGCAAGATGGCCGTGTTCAGATTTGCCCAAGAGAGGGCGGGGGAGGGCCTTGTCGCCGTCAATTGAACGGGGGGGTGCAAAAGAATGTACAAGAGAAAAGTAAATTCCATACGGGGAAAGGAAAATGATCATTCATCCACACAAACGACAAAAAAATATATACATTCCCACGCCTTATGTCATTCGAAAACTAAAATACCCTGCTCAGGTTCCGGGGCCTGAGAGGGTGGGACTGCACGAGACAGTACTCCATGTAGTTCCTCAGATGTCAAATCCTTTAATCCCAGAAAGAGTTCAGCTGCAGAAACAATTATGTCAATCTTTCTTGACTTCTTTTCCACTTATGCACTTCCTTTTAT
Source organism: Salmo salar (assembly GCF_965601325.2). NCBI lineage: Eukaryota > Metazoa > Chordata > Actinopteri > Salmoniformes > Salmonidae > Salmo > Salmo salar. Next base: position 68,715,326 of record NC_138309.1, on the reverse strand, counting down.
CGACAATGCTACAACTGACAAAGTCCACTTTCTTCATATGAAGAATGTCTGGATCCTGCTGGTGACACGCAGGCCTAGGCGCATGTTGCTGTTGGCTCCACTGGTATTGACTAACAAACATTGGACCTTCTGCTCCTTCTACCTTTTTTACCGCCTCCCCATAGAAGACAAACTGAACTGCCTTGACTTTGGCCACCTCCATCTATTTCACCCTATTTGGGCATTCCAAGGATGTCACCATATGTTCTCCACCCCACTTTACAACACTTTATTCCTTTGCGATTCTCTCCTGCCCTTCAGTCTCCATCAAAGTGATTTTATCCCACATTTCGGTTCCTTCCGTCTCAAGACACTTTCTACATGTCCAAACATTTTACTTATCTTTCACTGCCAATACCTGGATATAATGGCTCTGAAAGGATAATACACATATCCCAGCTGCACAAGGGTCAAGAGGGATTCCACATAAAAAAGCACAACTGACAAACTCTTCTCCGTCTTTCCATTATTCACACGATTCATCCAGCATACATCAACCTCTCCAGGAATTTTCTTTAGTATATCAATGTCTTCCGAAACTCCAGAAATTATTCCTTTAATAGGTGCCTTGTTCCGTATCTCAAAGTACGACACATCAGCTCCACATTTGGTGAGTTCCAATAGCAGTTTTTTTCTGCTCCTCCGACACAAACAAAATCAGAACTGTAATGAACACGAGGGGAGACAGAGCTGGTTTCAAGCACAGGGCGCAGCTGGTGTTTATTGCAAAGGACCACAGGAGGAGGCAGGTAGCTGGATCCAGGGGCAGGCAGAAGGTCATACACAGGGGGTCCAAAAGGGCAACAGCACAGGCAGGGAAAAGGCTAGTAACGTTGTCCTGGAGATCAGGCAATAGGTTGATAACAGGAAATCCAATAGGCTAAAGTACAGGCAGGGAATAGGCAAAAGCTATCATACTCAGGAGGAGTAAATCACAGGAAACCCAGCACTTTGAAAGCCGTGTGTCACAAAACAAACAATACCTCACAGTGATGGGATGCAAAGAACTGAACTAAATAGTGTGTGATAATGACAAACAGGTGTGTGAACTGGTGATTAGAATTCAGGTGATTTGGATCTGGAGAGTGAGCTGCGTTCAGGCATCTAGGTGTTTGAGGGTGTGAGTTGGAAGCAGACATTAGAAGAACAAGCCCACTTCTCGTGATTATCACCTATTTTTCTTTACCCAAAGCTTTCTCCACCACTTTGGATGTCTTCAATGGGTTCACCATGTCGGGCGTACATATTCCCACAAAACCTACCCCTAGAAAATACAATGGGGAATTATCAACACCAGTGGCTTCCTGTCCCCCATCAATTCAGCTTATGTTTATATTTCTTTGGACAAAAGTTCATTCTTCATTTCCACCACCAAAGGATTCCAGCTCCATGTCCGATTCTGCCATTGTCTTCTTGCTGGTGCCTCTGCAGGGGAAAGGGAGAAAAAGAAAGGGGGGAAAATGACATCATGTAAAATACAAAAATAGACATCCACAAACAAATCCATCCCACTCCTTCATTCACAGACCAATCCAAAATACATCCCTACTCGGGCTCAGGGGCCTGTGAGGGTGGAACAGTCTTTCGAACGGATTCCTTGCAAGGCCTCAGCTGTGAAATTACGAAGACCCCAAGAATGTTCAGCCACACTCACAATGATGTCAACTTCTCCGCTTGTGCTATACAGATTATATCCATTGCAATAAATGATACAAAGTCCACCTTTTTAACATGTAATATATCATGATCCCTCAGTTGGTGAGAAACCTTCACTGGTGATACCATTGTTTCTTCACTGCTATTTGCTCCTTCCACTCTTCTTGCCGCCTCCAGTTAGGAGCGTGTCTGGACAGCCCTTATTCTTGCCAGCTCTGTCTCCTTCACCATAACAGGGCACTCCGGGCCTCCCGAGTGGCGCAGTGGTCTAAGGCACTGCATCGCAGTTGCTAGCTGTGCTGCTAGAGATCCTGGTTTGAGTCCAGGCTCTGTTGCATCCGGCCGTGACCGGGAGACCCATGGGGCGGCACACAAATGGCCGGGTTAGGGAAGGGTTTGGCTGGCAGGGATGTCCTTGTCCCATTGCGCTCTAGCGAATGCTGTGGCGGGCAGGGCACATGTACGTTGACAGGGTCGCCAGGTGTACGTTGTTTCCTCTGATACATTGGTGTGGCTGGCTTCTGGATTAAGCGGGCATTGTGTCAAGAAGCAATACGGCTTGGTTTGGTCATGTTTTGGCGGACGCACGGCTCTTGACTTTTGCAGCGATGAGACAAGACTGTAACTACCAATTGGATACCATGAAATTTGGGAGAAAAAGGGGAAAAAAAAAAAAACATTAAAAAAAAAAACAGGGCACTCAAGGAATTCGGGCACATGTTCGCAGCATTTCACCTCAGCTGGCATACGATACTCTTCCCATCTGCTGACACATGCATTTATGACACTGAAGGGGCATGTGCACGAAAGCTCTTACAGGGTATCTCATGAATCCTAACTTTACATGAGATGGGAGACACTCTTCTACAAAGAATGATAGTATGGATGAAGTGAATTTCTTTACTCCATCCACCATATGGGTCAGTCGATGTTCACCAACCACACAATCTAGGTCTTCAATTATATAATCTTAATTTACTTCATGCACACCCCAGAGATAACCTTGATAGGTACCCTGCTCCGAAAATCAATACACAAAACATTCCACTCCGATATCTTTTTGAGGCGCAAAACACACTTCTATTGCTCTGCTTCACCATGTTTCATCGAAATGTACAGCTGTGTGTCATCCGCATAGCAGTGAAAGTTAACATTATGTTTCCAAATGACATCACCAAGAGGTAAAATATATAGTGAAAACAATAGTGGTCCTAAAACGGAACCTTGAGGAACACCGAAATTTACAGTTGATTTGTCAGAGGACAAACCATCCACAGAGACAAACTGATATCTTTCCGACGGATAAGATAAACCAGGCAAGAACTTGTCCGTGTAGACCAATTTGGGTTTCCAATCTCTCCAAAAGAATGTGGTGATCGATGGTATCAAAATCAGCGCTAAGGTCTAGGAGCACAAGGACAGATGCAAAGCCTCGGTCTGACGCCATTAAAAGGTAATTTACCACCTTCACAAGTGCAGTCAGTGCTATTGTAACGATTTTGACTTGAGGTTATAATTTATAGGGGTGCCAGGTAGGCTGTGCCTACCAGAGAAAATATTAGTTTCTCCTTTTAGTTTGATAGGGAATGAGTCCCATCTGGTCCGTCAAGTCTACACCAATACAAAGGACTCATGTAAATGTCAGGATGGAAATACACTTTTCATGAACCCTTAAAACATTGGAAAGAACTTACAAAACAACTGTATTATTTTGCGTGGTTGTATTACTAACATAAACGATCACACACAACAATATAACAATAATGAGCTTTAAACAGCTCTGGTTCCTCCAGAAATGTCCTGTACCTCGGGCCTAAAAAGAGTCCAGCCCGGTAAACAAGTTCAGGGAACTCAAGTGACCTTAGTCACGCAATGGTTGTCCGTTCATACAGTGTAGCGTAAACCCAGTGTCAATCATTCAATCAAAATTACAAATATTGTACCACACATTTCAATAAATCCTCAACTACAACTAACTACATAAATCATCACGGTATACATCACACCAAAACAAATGAAATACCGTATACAAAAAAGGTTGTAGTCAGTCGGTCAGTCAGAGAAGCCAATCCGCCGACAGATCTCCAGCGGAGAAAGGCCACGAAAACCAACGGAGGTGTAGTCCACGGATGCAAAGAGTGGATCCGATCCTGGGTAGATTTTCTATTAGGCTACACAAAGCACACTTTTACGGCAACACAACAAACGGAAGAGAGAAGCTTCAGAACTGAGGGTTTAACACATCCTCATTCACGTTTCCATCACAACTCCACTTTTGCACAGCTGATGCTGGCTATTTAATTGGGAATTAAAGGGGAAGCGCCCTATTGGAAGGAGAAGCACTAATTAATTGAGAATTAAAGGGAAAGCGCCCTATTGGAAGGAGAAGCACTGAGACGGTTCAGAAACATTCAGGGCCGTCACACTATGATGGGGTCTAAAACCAGACTGAAGCGTTTCGTATACATTGTTTGTCTTCAGGAAGGCAGTGAGTTGCTGCACAACAGCTTTTTCATTTTTTTTGTTGAGAAGAATGGGAGATTCGATATAGGCCGATAGTTATTTATATTTTCTGGCTCAAGGTCTGGCTTTTTCAATAGCGGCTTTATTACTGCCACTTTTAGTGGATAGAGTGCCGTTTATTATGTTCAACATAGGAGGGCCAAGCACAGGAAACAGCTTTCAGTAGTTTAGTTGGAATAGGGTCCAGTATGCAGCTTTGAAGGTTTAGAGGCCATGATTATTTTCATCATTGTATCAAGAGATATAGTACTAAAACACTTGAGTGTGTCCCTTGATCCTAGGTCCTGGCAGAACAATGTGCTTAAAATATTAGGAAAGTTGAAAATATATATATATATTAGGCCTAGCCTATAGAAAGCTGATGGGATCCTCCTCTTTTTAATAGAGGCCATCATTCTGTTTTCTCGCGCAATTGCATAGCATTTAGAAATGTTGTGCCACATGAGCTCATGGGCCCTCAAATTGTTTGATTAGATTTTTGATTACATTTGCATTGATGTCAGAGTGATTAGAGGGACAGTAGAGTGCTGAGTACCAGGCAGTTATCAAGTTTGGTAGGCTACTAATGACCATCAGCAGCATCAGAGCATGGAGAAGCCTAATTACCGTGACTAAACGGTCACGTGGAATTTGACTGCCTTCATGACTCGTGACCGCTGGTGTGGCAGTAATACAGTCACAGCAATACCCCTAGTGTTGATCCAGAGTCACATTTTCTGAGATTTACCAGAGATGAGTATATCACTTGTGATTACTATAATATTAAACTGCCATGAAGGTTGTTAAATTATTTATCTAATTCCAAGACAAGCTTATTTTCTACCTTTCATTTGAACGTTCACAGTCTTCCTAAAAATCATGAAAAATTCAGAAAAATGGTTGACTGAAGAGACAACCATGCTTTATGACGGTTCCTTATAATGCTGTTCACCACTGTAGAACATCAAGAGTGGGAGGAGTGTTCATTTTTGTTCATAATCGTTTTCAATTCTTTGTAAGAGAGGATCTCACACTTACAGTTGAAGTCGGAAGTTTACATACACCTTAGCCAAATACATTTCAACTCAGTTTTTCACAATTCCTGACATTTAATCATTGTAAACATTCCCTGTCTTAGGTCAGTTAGGATCACCACTTTATTTTAAGAATGTGAAATGTCAGAATAATAGTAGAGAGAATGATTTATTTCAGCTTTTATTTCTTTCATCACATTCCCAGTGGGTCAGAAGTTTACATACACTCAATTAGTATTTGTTATCAATGCCTTTAAATTGTTTAACTTGGGTCAAATGTTCTTCCACAAGCTTCCCACAATAAGTTGGGTGAGTTTTGGCCCATTAATCTTGACAGAGCTGGTGTAACTGAGTCAGGTTTGTAGGCCTCCTTGCTCACACACACTTTTCAGTTCTGCCCACATTTTTTCTATAGGATTGAGGTCAGGGCTTTGTGATGGTCACTCCAATACCTTGACTTTGTTGTCCTTAAGCCATTTTGCCACAACTTTGGAAGTATGCTTGTGTCACGGAATTCTAGGACCAGTGGAGATGCAGAATCAGGCGCAGGAGACAGAGGGCCGGAGCAACAGAGTTTTAATGCAACGGGCAAAACACAATAGCCGAAAGGCACAGGGCGCTCAAAAAGTCCGCCAGGGAAAACACATTCCCAAAATAAACACGAGGGAAAAAGCGCACGGGGCGCAGCCCAGCAATAAAGCTTACACAGGCCAGCGAAACAGGCCACACACACAACTGTCCTGAGTGGCCATTATACAATCCCGCACGAGAACTAAACTGAAAATACACACTAAATAACCCCCCACTAATGACAGACACGAAACAGGTGCGGGATAGACAGACAAAACCAAAAGACACAGAAACATAGATCGTGGCAGCTAATAGGCCGGCGACGACGGCCGCCGGGCGCCGCCCGACCGAGGAGGGGCGCCACCTTCGTTGGATACTGTGACAGCTTGGGGTCATTGTCCATTTGGAAGACCCATTTGCGACCAAGCTTTAACTTCCTGACTGATGTCTTGAGATGTTGCTTCAATATATTCCCATCATTTTCCTGCCTCATGATGCCATCTATTTTGTGAAGTGCACCAGTCCCTCCTGCAGCAAAGCACCCCACAATGCTGCCACCCCCGTGCTTCACGGTTGGTGTGGTGTTTTTCGGCTTGCAAGCCTCCCCCTTTTTCCTCCAAACATAACGGTGGTCATTATGGGCAAACAGTTCTATTTTTGTTTCATCAGACCAGAGGACATTTCTCCAAAGAGTCCTATCTTTGTCCTCATGTGCAGTTGCAAACGTAGTCTGGCTTTATTATGGCGGTTTTGGAGCAGTGGCTTCTTCCTTGTTGAGTGGCCTTTCCGGTTATGTCGATATTGGACACATTTGACTGTGGATATAGATACTTTTGTACCTGTTTCCTCCAGCATCTTCACAAGGTCCTTTGCTGTTGTTCTGGGATTGATTTGCACTTTTCGCACCAAAGTACGTTCCTCTCTAGGAGACCGAACGCGTCTCCTTCCTGAGCAGTATGACGGCTGCGTGGTCCCATGGTGTTTATAGTTGCGTACTATTGTTTGTACAGATGAACGTGGTACCTTCAGGCGTTTGGAAATTGCTCCCAAGGATGAACCAGACTTGTGGAGGTCTACAGTTTTTTTTCTGAGGTCTTGGCTGATTTCTTTAGATTTTCCCATGATGTCAAGCAAAGAGGCACTGAGTTTGAAGGTAGGCCTTGAAATACATCCACAGGTACACCTCCAATTGACTCAAATGATGTCAATTAGCCTATCAGAAGCTTCTAAAGCCATGACATCATTTTCTGGAATTTTCTAAGCTGTTTAAAGGCACAGTCATCTTAGTGTATGTAAACTTTTGACCCACTGGAATTGTGATACAGTGAATTATAAGTGAAATAATCTGTCTGTAAACACTTGTTGGGAAAATTACTTGTGTCATGCACAAGGTGATGTCTTAACCAACTTGCCAAAACTATAGTTTGTTAACAAGACATTTGTGGAGTGGTTGAAAAATGAGTTTTAATGACTCCAACCTAAGTGTATGTAAACTTCCGACCTCAACTGTACATCTGATAATATTGATGTTGAATCTCTTTTCATAGAAATTCCCTACTGTTAGATGTATCCAATTACCACTTTTTTACCATGAAAAAACTATCGGCCACCCGATTCTGACCTTGATGGTTTCATTGATATCCTTGCATCAACCTTGGATTTGAATAATAATGAAGATAAAATGTTTTTTTTTATTGGGTGATTACAATATAAACTCATTTAAAAGTGAAAACCACTCACTGAGATCTGACTTTTTTAATACTTTGTAATCCATCTATCTCTATCCCCTCATCTATAAGCCCACAAGAGTGACCAGTTCATCTGCCCCCCTTATTGATAATATGTTTTTTTACAAATTCTTTGAACAATGTGGCTAATACAGGTATACTATATACTGACATTTCTGACCACTTTCCAATTTTCTACTTCTCTTTGGCAGCTAGAAATGAACAGATGGGAGTGATTAGTAGCATTAAAGGTATACTATTTATCAAAAGTAATTGTGAGCACTTTGAGATGTTAATTGATGATATTTCACCAAACATTTTAATAATCAAGCTGATGTAGAGGCTGCTTACCACACTTTTCTCACATCTTTGAATTCTGTATTTCACCACTGCATTCTCTTTGTTAAACCATTAATTTTTTAAATACTCAGTATAAAAAGTTTCTCACAAATCCCCTCCCATGAATTCTGCAAATATCAAAAAGTACAAGGACAGATTTACTTTGTATACCCCAAAAAATAAATGTTATTAACAAATTCCAAGAATCTTTAAATAATATCAAGTCAACATGGAAAATCATCAATCTAGTGTTGAATAAGAAAAAAACATCACATTGTTTGGGGTGAAAATAAGACCTACATTGATCCTGATGTTATTTGATGTGAATTTAATACATTTTTGTGAATGTGGGTTCCTCTCTGTCAAAGAAAATGTTGACAAACTGATGAAAATCCTTTGAATTACATTAAGGGAAATTTCCCTTCTCTGCTTCAGTTTGATCCTCCTGATGTAATGGTAACTTAATGATATCAGCAGCAGGTCATGATGAGATTGGTGCCTCTTTGGTGAAATCAGTGTATTCCTGGATTACTGGTATTATTCCTAAAGATTTGAAAATTACAAAAATGATCCCCCTCTATAAATCTGGGGATCCAAGATCTTTTACAAATTATCGCCCAATATCTGTACTGTCATGTTTTTCAAAAATCCTAGAAAAATTGGTGTATAAGAGAATGTTGAAACATTTAAATCACCACTGTATTCTATATGAGCACCAATGTTTTTTGTAAAAACGTCTCTTTTATAACTTTCGGATAAAATCTTTAAAGCTCTGAACAACAATGAATGCACTCTTGGCATCTTTTTCAATTTATCCAAAGTGGTTGACTCGGTGGTTCATGAAATATTACTTTCTAAATTGCATTATTACGGTTTTCATGATTATACTGTCAGGTACCAAGGTAAGACCCAGATGCAGACACGTCGAATTGACAATGGTTTAATATTCCAACAGGGGCAGGCAATAGACAGGTCAAGGCAGGCAGGTGTCAGTAAACCAGAGGTGGGGCAACGGTACAGGTCGGCAGGCAGGCTCAGGGTCAGGGTAGGCAGAGGTCAACAATCCAGAGGTGGGGCAAAGGTACAGGTCGGCAGGCAGGCAGACTCAGGGTCAGGGGCAGACAGAGTGGTCAGGCAGGCGGGCTCAGAGTCAGGACAGGCAAGAGTCAAAACCAGGAGGGCAAGAAAAAGAGAGACTGGGAAAAGCAGGAGCTGATAACAAAAACGCTGATTGACTTGACAGACAAGACGAACTGGCAACAGACAAACAGAGAACACAGGTATAAATGCACAGGGGATAATGGGGAAGATGGGCGACACCTGGAGGGGAGTGGAGACAATCACAAGGACAGGTGAAACAGATCAGGGTGTGACATATACATATAATTGTCTCTATAGTTATGTTTATGTGCACCAATTATGCACTTTCAACTACAAATACTCATACCTCCCAGACAGTTTACCTAAACCCTTCAATGGATTCTTCCAGGTTAATTCTGAAATCCATCTATATAACACAAGACACTGCAATAATCTTCACCCTCCCCACTGCCGCACCTCACATATTCAATTCTCCATCAGATATAGAGGTACCATACTCTGGAATTCTTAATACCATCATCCCTAAATAACTTCAAGCGAAGACTGAGGATCAGCCTGATGAACTATACTACTCAGTTATCTCCTCCATATAGCCTAATTCTCACACACTCACATGCACACATGCATACACACATTTAAATTTACTGATCAATTCATTTATACATTTATAATAGTAGGTTTTGTTATCTGTTTTAACAAACCTTTTTGTATTTTTGTACTATATATTTTGTATATAGTTTTTGTTGTTGTGTGGTTTTCATATATAAGCCCTTGGGCTTCCAACCACACCTGCACACTGTTTATTAATTTTTGTTCATCTGTATTGTTGTCTATCACCTGTTTTCTTTGGTGCAAATAAATAAATCAAATAATAAATAAATCAAATAAATGATGGACCTCGATTTCAGACAAAAAGATTGTTGCCCCATTAAATCTTTCTCTAAATTGATGTGTGACCTTCATAACATTCCACATTGCTCTGAACTACATTAATGAATGATTTTCCCTTTTTTTCTATTGGTGAGAGACTGACCGTAATAGTGGAGGCTGGTGAAGGTGGAGAAAAGTAATGGACGAGCTCAAATCAAATTAAATCACATTTTATTTGTCACATTCGCCGAATACAATGGGTGTAGACTTAACTGTGCAATGCTTGCTTACGAGCCCTTCCCGACGATACAGAGTTAAAAAAAATGTAATAAAAAAATCATTGTAGCACAAGAGGAATACTCCTGAACTTATTTAGGCTTGCCATAACAAAGGGGTAGAATATTTCTTGACTCAATAAACTGAACACCATCCAAAATGTAATTATTAACTCAGGATAGATAATAATACAAGTAAAATTAAGAATAGAGTAGCAGCAGCAAAAAAAAAGTGTGTGTGTGTGTGTGTGTTGGTGTTGTTTCGGTATGCGAATGTGTGTGTCTGTGTGTATGTGTGTTGTTGGTATACATGTGTGTGTTATGTGTGTGTGTGCACATGCAGTGTATGTGAATGTGTGGGTTTTGTGTGAAAGTGTCAGTGTAGTGTGTGTTTGAGTGTGTTCAGTGCCTTCATAAAGTATTCATACCCCTTGACTTATTCAACATTTAGTTGTGTTACAGCTTGAATTCAAAATGGCTTAAATAGATTTTTTTTCTCTCACCCATCTACACACAATACCCCATAGTGAAAACTTATTTAAAACATTTTTTTTTACAAATGTATTGAAAATGAAATACAGAAATATCTCATTTACATACACTACCGTTCAAAAGTTTGGGGTCACTTAGAAATGTCCTTGTTTTTGAAAAAAAGAAATTGCTCATTCAAATATCAGCAAATTGATCAGAAATAAAGTGTAGACATTGTTAATGTTGTAAATGACTATTCTAGATGGAAACGGCTGATTTCTAATGGAATATCTACATAGGCGTACAGAGGCCCATTATCAGAAACCATGTCTAGTTTAAGAAACAGATGCCTCACAAGTCCTCAACTGGCAGCTTCATTAAATAGTACCCGCAAAACACCAGCATCTACGTCAACAGTGAAGAGGCGACTCCGGGATGCTGGCCTCCTAGGCAGAGTTGCAAAGAAAAAGCCATATCTCAGACTGGCCAATAAAAATAAAAGATTAAGATGGCCAAAAGAACATAGACACTGGACAGCGGACTGGCCAGTCACCGGATCTCAACCCTATTGAGCTGTTGTGGGAGCAGCTTGACCATATGTAATGGTACGTAAGAAGTGCCCATCAAGCAATTCAACTTGGGGGCGGGGCTTCAGGAAGCATGGGGTGAAATCTCTTCAGATTACCGAAACAAATTGACAGCTAGAATGCCAAAGGTCTGCAAGGCTATTATTGCTGCAAATTGAGGATTATTTGACGAAAGTTCGAAGGACACAATTATTATTTCAATTAAAAATCATTATATATAACCTTGTCAACGTACGTCTTGACTATATTTCCTATTCATTTTGCAACTCATTTCATGTATGTTTTCATGGAAAACAAGGACATTTCTAAGTGACCCCAAACTTTTGAACGGTATTGTAAGTATTCACACCCTTGAACGGATGGTCATATGTAAAAAAAACAAAAAAAAACTCAGATGATCCATTCTCAGAAGTGTTAACAGGAAATGGAGTCGTTTAAAAGGAATTCAATCCGGACACATGGAAAGGGAGAGAGAGAAAGAGAGAGAGGCTTCAGGGATACAGGAGGTTAGACCCTAAGAGCGTAAGGGTTAATACTGTCATGGATGGACTCACTATAAACTACTGTAGCCAGGGTTGCATCCAGGCATGTTGGAATTGACAGGGAGCAGAAAGAATATCTATGTCCCAATGGTAGTGCATTATAGAAATGCACTATATAGGGAATACGGTGCCATTTGGGACACAAGAAGAGAGAGAGAGAGAGAGAGAGAGAGAGAGAGAGAGAGAGAGAGTGCGAGCGAAAGAAAGATTAATTTGGATTAATGAAAGTGAAGCCTGCCCTGGATGTTAGAGGGCTCACGCCATCAGCATTACAGCATTTTTTATCTCCCCCCTCCCCCCTAAATGATTAATCCCACATTTTGTTCAGTATTATAGTTTTGTTGTTTTTTTCTATCAGGGACTTGGATTATGGACTTTGTCATCTGGCTGTGTAATTGCTTGATATTTCATTCTTAAAGGGCCAATGCAGCCATTTTTATCTCAAAATCAAATAATTATGAGCGGTCTGACTAGGGATGGGAAATCTGAAAACTAGCTGTTATTGGCAGAGAGCTTTGTTATTGGTTTATTAACTCATTAACTCATTTAACTCATTTCAGCCTGTTTTGGTGGGATGGAGTTTTGGCCTGCCTGGTGTTATCATCTGGTGTTATCACCTGGTGTTATCATCTGGTGTTATCATCTGGTGTTATCATCTGGTGTTATCACCTGGTGTTATCATCTGGTGTTATCATCTGGTGTTATCACCTGGTGTTATCATCTGGTGTTATCATCTGGTGTTATCACCTGGTGTTATCATCTGGTGTTATCATCTGGTGTTATCATCTGGTGTTATCACCTGGTGTTATCATCTGGTGTTATCACCTGGTGTTATCACCTGGTGTTATCACCTGGTGTTATCATCTGGTGTTATCACCTGGTGTTATCATCTGGTGTTATCACCTGGTGTTATCATCTGGTGTTATCATCTGGTGTTATCATCTGGTGTTATCACCTGGTGTTATCATCTGGTGTTATCACCTGGTGTTATCATCTGGTGTTATCACCTGGTGTTATCATCTGGTGTTATCATCTGGTGTTATCATCTGGTGTTATCACCTGGTGTTATCATCTGGTGTTATCACCTGGTGTTATCATCTGGTGTTATCTGGTGTTATCATCTGGTGTTATCACCTGGTGTTATCATCTGGTGTTATCACCTGGTGTTATCATCTGGTGTTATCACCTGGTGTTATCATCTGGTGTTATCACCTGGTGTTATCATCTGGTGTTATCACCTGGTGTTATCACCTGGTGTTATCATCTGGTGTTATCATCTGGTGTTATCATCTGGTGTTATCATCTGGTGTTATCACCTGGTGTTATCATCTGGTGTTATCACCTGGTGTTATCATCTGGTGTTATCACCTGGTGTTATCATCTGGTGTTATCACCTGGTGTTATCATCTGGTGTTATCACCTGGTGTTATCATCTGGTGTTATCACCTGGTGTTATCATCTGGTGTTATCACCTGGCAGGTCAAAACTCCATCCCACCAAAACAGGCTGAAATTTCAGGCGGTCTTTTCAAACAGCTCTTTCAAAGGGCATTATTATAATTTTCACAATTTCCCTTTATTATTTCAACCTTTCTTCATATCTTCACAGGAAATCAAGTTTTTGACTTTAAAATGTGCCAAAAAAATGCCAGTTGAAATGTACATTTCTCTCTCTGTCTCTCTCTCTCGCTCTCTCTCCTGCAAATGTTAATATCATGAAACTTTACAATTAAGCAAGTATAGTGGACCTACTTATTTAATATCATGTTATAATATAATGTTATAGTGCACCTGCAAGGGACTCCTAGGGATCCATCCCAACACTGTGAACAAAAATCTGCGCAGCAACACCTCTGACGCAGCTGTAGGAGTGCATCCCTTCTCAAATCTCATCTCACTAAAATCACAGAAGTGCATTATTTTCTACCTCAGTATGAATCCACAATTTGACACTGTAGTACGAGGCCTACGGTGTATGCGCTTTCGAACAGCTGTATTTAATCTCTAGATTGCCTGTTTGACAGATGTGCAAATAAGTTATTAGGTCTGGAAACGGTGTTCTGCGAGGGTGTCACATCACTTTTGTTAATTGGTGCTCTAAGCCATCGCGCCCCAGCTGTCAACCCGGTCTGATAACCTGCCCAGTCTGTCACGCATCTTACACTACCAGGCCTCTGTAGAAAAGTCGGCGTCCAAAACAGCACCCTATTCCCAATGTAGTGCAAAACTGGTCAAAAGTAGTGCACTACATAGGGAATAGTGTGCCATTTTGGACTTTCTCACAATGTCCACGTCAGCACTGTCAGTGTGCTGCAGTATGTTTCTTGTTCAAAAATAATTGGCTTCCGAGTCTAATGAGTCGAACAAATGTGCAAAGACCAAGTAGAAAATTATGTAACTCACTTCTACTTCACTAGAATGCCACTGGTCAGATTAACATACAAATCCCCACCACTCTCCCCCAAAAAAGAGGGGGTGAGAATTTAATCAAAGTTAGAGCTTCTTAATTTAAGGAGGGACTCAGAGTGCACTTTTTCCTCTGCCAGATTTTTGGCTCAAGAAAGCGTTCCGTGTTTTGGCTTTTAATAGCTCCAAATCCGATGTTTTGACCAATTGACTCACTATGTCATCATTTTGAGACTGTATAGCATGAGAGGAGCTCTGTTAAATCACCAGGGTGTCCACTTTTGGTCACGCAATAACTTTTAACCTTCAAACGTCCTTCCTATCCCTATGCAACCAACATCAAATCCTGAACCTTTTTATCCCACTGTGTAATCACAATGACTTATCTTTTTCATTGCCCAAGCCAAGCACCCATAGTACCCACGTGTTCCGTTATGCAAACTCATCGTCATATCTTACTCATCATAAAAATATTTTTTACACCAAAATGTATAGTTTCTTTGAAGTCTTTGCTTTACGATTATGTAAATCAACGTAAGGGTCAGCACTCAAATAATAGAATCGTGATGATGGTAATGTTGGGTCAATAGTAGTTGGATAACTGAATTCTTAGTGTGATTGTTGCAATATGAAGACCTATTGATGATCTGTCAATACCAGTTACAAACATTTTATTTAGACTGATTAACTATGTGTATAAGTATAGCATTGAATAGCTATGTATGTGTAATTATTTCTTTCTCTCTTTCTTCATATCTTCCTTCCTTCGTATCTGCCTTTCTCCCCCTTATCCCTTTCTCCACTCTTTTACATTAACTTTTTCCTCTTATCTCATGTAGCCACTTTAAGACAGCTATATTACTCCCCAGCTTTCACACTCATCTTTCTTTCTCCACCGTCTGTTCTCTACCAAACTTCCATTACACAGATTACAGAGATTCTGATGATTTTCAAAGAAATGCAGATTAGTGGACATGTTGATTATTTACGGGGTTGATTCTGTCTGACTCCATTCATAAATTGATGGTGTCACTCTTATTTCACACTGTGTTGCCTCTAACCGTCTCTATAAGGGGTCTGGATTTATGGGGTGTTCACCTGCTATCAGAGCTATCTGAAGTTCATAGTTCCGACTGGGAAATTTCACTTGAATGACCCTCCTGATCATAATTACAAGTGGGAAACTCAGAGAAAATGTTAATTAACCAAGTTGTGACGTTTCACCACTGGCTTTTCACTTTTTCAACTAAAAGATTACCACAAATTAGTTTTTGACAATTACAAATATGTAAAGGTGATGAATGTAGCTAGTTTGACCATATTGTCAATGATAAGCAAGCTAGATAACTTTATTATCTAGCTAGCTAAAATCTTATTGGTTGAACAATTGTTCTGACTTAAAAGCACTTGAACACAAACATGTTGGACTTATGACCTCCTTATTGGGAAGTTTCCCACATCCGACGAACATATGAATGCCCCATTAGTGTAGAGATACTTGCAAGATCATATGTTTGATCACGTCTGCCAAATATCATATGCATGGACATTGATAACGGGTGATTGTTCAACCGAAATTGGATTCAGAATGGTGTGTTAATGCTCCTTTGACATAGGGTGAACATAACCAAAGTATTTTTTCAGAATAATTTATTGTAGAATACCTTCAAAAACAAAACAAAACACAAGCTAGACAAATAGCATTGCATAATTTCCCATATATATACAAATTACATAAAACAATGTATGTGCTTGAAAAAAAACATGTATAGTTTGTGGTCATGTTACTAATGATTGTATTATATATTGTAATTATATTAGGTGTGTGTTAATAAAAGAATTGTATTAATATAATTTTTCAAATTGCATAAAAGCATCCTGAAGATTGCATAGACATTCTCTCTTTCTGTTAATGTGTGGCTGTGTATCAATTGCAGCCCTGTGTGTGTGTGTGTGTTTGTGTGTGTGTGTGTGTGTGTGTGTGTGTGTGTGTGTGTGTGTGTGTGTGTGTGTGTGTGTTTGGTTTTGGTTTTGGTTGTGGGAACATTTCGTCGGTCCCAACAAGGAAAAAGGCTATTTTAGGGTTAGGGGTTAGGGAAAATAAGATTTTAACGGGAATCAATTGTTTGATCCCCACAAGGATAGTAATACAAACGTGTGTGTGTGAGAAATAATAATTTTTCCAAGAAGTCCTCCTCACTGGCGTGACATCATTCTAACAAACTCTGTGGGAGAGAAAAAAGGAGAATGTAAGATACTACACAAACATACAGTACCAAACATAAATACAGTTCATTAATTAATACATACATCTCTATCACTTATATTCTGCAAATAACTCCTCATTCCCCACAGTAGGATTCAATGGTCAACAACAACAATGTCACTGTGTATTGCTGCTGTGTTTTTTTTGTAATCTATG
Source organism: Salmo salar (assembly GCF_965601325.2). Taxonomy (NCBI): domain Eukaryota; kingdom Metazoa; phylum Chordata; class Actinopteri; order Salmoniformes; family Salmonidae; genus Salmo; species Salmo salar. The sequence continues at coordinate 68,698,786 of NC_138309.1, read as the reverse complement.
TTGTTTTGTCTATGCTGCCATTGTTGACGTCTATGTTACTGCTGTTTGTGTCTAGAGTGTTGTAGCGTCTGACTATGTTATTTGTTGTTGTTCAGATGACCATTGTCAATTCTCCTTACCTTCAAAGTCTACTGTCCCATCACCGTTGTTGTCAGCCTCTCGTACCACAGCGTCAATCTCTCTTCGAGACATGTGCTCCCCCATCAGCTTGGTCATGGCGTTTCGTAACTCCTCTGTTGTGATCTCTCCATCTCCGTCCGCGTCAAACTAACCCGAGAGGGGAAAGGATTTGAGTTTGCATAATCAACCAGCTAGATAATATTATTAAACAGAGGGTAGCGAGAGTACAATTCCAATGAAACTGAGTCAGACTAATTGAAACAATATTGATCCAAACCCTGGTTAAGGGAATGGTATGAATGTACAAAGTCTTACCATCATACAAAATCATAACAAAACTAGAAAAAAGTGGTTCTGAGTAGGATTATGGTCTTGATAAGGTGATATTGAACTGACTTTCTTGCACTGACTCTATGCACACACACTGGACTCATTTATTGTTATTCGTTATTCACTATGTATTTATTCCTCGTGTCACTCTTACTATGTTTATTCAAGATTTTTTTATCTTTATCTTTAACTCTATATTGATGGAAAATAACCTGTTAGTAAGCATTTCACTGTTAGTCTACGCCTGTTGTTTACACAACATGTGACAAATAACATTTGATTTGATATGGTCAGTGGTGGAAAAAAAATACCCAATAGTCATGCTTGAGTAAAAGTAAATATACCTTAATAGAAAATGACTCAATGTCACGGATCCCTCCGGAACTTTCATCACGCACACCTGCCCCTATTCCCACTGATTAGTATTGGTATATATGTGCCCTTTGATTCTCATGGTCTTGTCGATTATTGTTAAAATGTCCGTTGGTGCGTGTGAGTACCTGTGCTGTGTGTTTTGGGGATTTCGTGCCCCTGTGGATTGCGCAGATGATTATGGGTCTCGTCCGGTGTGATAATCATTGTGCATGTGTGTTATTTAATCGAGGTATTCCTCGATCTTTTGTTTGGGTTTCAACCCTGTGTTTTTGTATAGTGCTTGTTTGGTCTTCGTCCCCGTGCCTTTACACAGCACACTGTAATTTGGGCTTATTCCTGCGTATGCCTCCCGATCCTTTATGCCAGCGTGACACTCCAGTAACAGTGATAGTCACACAGTAAAATATTACTTGAGTAAAAGTCTAAAACTATTTGGTTTTAAATATACTGTAATTGCTAAATGTAATTGCTAAAATATTCTTAAGTATCAGAAATCAGAAGTAAAAGTATAAATCATTTCATATTCATTATATTAAGCAAACCAGACAGCACAATTTCCTTTTATTACGGCAAGCCAGGTGTACACTCCAATAGTTAGGCAATAATTTACAAACAAAGCATTTGTGTTTAGTGAGTCCACCAGATCAAAGGCAGTAGGGATGACCAGGAATGGTCTCCTGATAGGTGTGTGAATTTGAACATTTTCCTGTCCTGCTAAGCATTAGCAATGTAACGAGTACTTTTGGATCAGGGAAAATGTGTGGAGTATAAAGTACATTCATTCTTTTTGGAATGTAGTGGAGTAAAAGTTGTCAAAAATAGAAATAGCAAAGTAAAGTACAGATACCCCCCAAAAACGACTTAAGTATTATTACTTAAGTACCTTACACCATTGGATATGGTTGGATGGGGAGAGCATCAGGAAAGTTTTTGTTGTTGTTAGGGTATCATGTTGGTTGTCTTTGAACAATTCCCTGACCATTTCAGATGGGTTATTCAGGGAACTTGGAAGACTTCTCTCTCTCACCTCTTTGAAAGCGTCCTTCAGTTCTTTAACGCCAATCATCCCAGCAGTCTCAGCCAGCAGCTTTGGGGCCATCAGCTCAACAAAGTCCTCAAAGTCTACTCTCCCACCAACTAGGAAATTGAAAGAGATTAAAACAATTATAACGAGAATTCCACTAACCTTAATTTGCTCTAGTTATGACTGTTATTCTGGTACTGTGGTCCTCTTCAGTATTGTATATTTATCTGAATTACTTCTAGGGTTGCAAAATTCCTGCAACCTTCCCAAAGTTCCCAGGTTTTTCTGAAGTCCTGGCTGGAGGATCCCCGGTTGGAGGATTCCCTCCCTGCTTATTCCCTCCTCATTCCTGCAACCGGGATTTCTGACAAACCTGGGAATTTTCTAGAACCTGGGAAAGTTTCTTGAATTTTCAAAAGAGAATTGTCTAATGACTCACGGTTCATGTTGATGTTCTGGCTCAGCTCGATCAGCTCCATCTCAGTGGGCATGTAGCCCATTGTCCTCATCAGGTTGCCCAGGTCCTTGCAGCTGATCAGCCCATCCTTGTCCTTGTCGAACTCAGCAAACGCCTCGCGCAGCTCTGAGAGACAGTAGGAACAACTTATCCGTCTAAAAAGATACTGTGAGAGACCGAGATTCGGCAAACCTCTTGGGGAAGTTGGAACATTTCTTTCTCTGTATTTTCATTTACTTCAGAGGGAACATCTATAATGAGATGAAGACTGTTTTTGAGTTTTCTTCAAGATACATGATAAATGAAACATAATTGGTTGATGGACATTTGAAATGTACTGTAAGGATAATCTTATAAAAAAGTATTTTCCATTTTTTATCAGAAATCAACCAACATTGAACATTTATTTAGAAATTGGTTGTAAAAAAGGTACTAATATAACTTAGAAACCCTGTTACATTGACCAAATGGAACGGAGGACAAACGGAAAGGGTGAGATGACGCTGACACCATTTTCTTTTACCTTCAATTTCGTCATCGGCCAGCTCTCTGTCCTGCAAACAGTATTTACCAGAGTCAATGTATGTCGGATTTGATAGAATGTTTGCTTAGAGAGATGGTATAGTAATTTGCATGAGGAATACTTCCATTGAACACATTACCATAAAGTGCGCTTTTCATTTGATACATAATAATGCAAATAAATACTTCTCCATAACACAACACCTCATATTTTTCTACTCTCTCTCACACACACGCGCCACACACACACACACACACATGTGCGCGCTCACACATGAAAAGCATCCTTTCCCTATTGCACCCAACATTTTGATTTAAAATGACACAAACTGAAATGAGATTATGCCCAGATATTTAGAGAAGTTCGAGTGCATGTGCATGGCAGCTACCCATATATGAAGATAATGCCCATCTAGCAGGCAATATTTGGGGAGTAGTGAACCACATGTAGTTCAACTAGTAATTTAACTACATTATTTGCAGTAGCTTGGTGGTAGTTCAACTAAATTCAAATCTAGGTAGTTTTTTCATTAGTTAATTACTTTTTTGCCATGTAGTGGTGTTGCTAACTACAGGAACTACATGTTTTCAGACCTACCTAATTGTCACTTGAAAAATTGTTTTTATGTTAAATATGCTAAATTACACATTCTGGTAGCATATGGCTGTGAAAGTGATCTGTTCTTGTAAATTGTAGTCTATTCACATTAGAAGAAGTTAAGCTATACTAAAGTTATCCTTAAGCTTTTGTGTATGTGTGTTGTTTTTTTTATAAATGTAATGAATGACTTTATCAAAGTAACTTTAGTTAAGTAAACTACATTTTCTTGAGGGTAGCTTTAGTATAGCTTAACTTCTTCCAGTGTGAATAAATTGGTAGCTTGGTAAACTATATTTTCAAAGTAGCTTCCCCAACACTGCTAGCAGGTAGAGAGATAACGCCCATCTTTCTCTCTTTCTCTCACTCTCTCTCAATTAAATTAAATTCAAAGGGCTTTATTGGCAAAGCAAGTGAAATAGATAATAAACAATAAAAAATGAACAGTAAACATTACACTCACAAAAGTTACAAAGGAATGGAGACATTTCAAATGTCATATTATGGCTATATACAGTGTTGTAACGATGTGCAAATAGTTAAAGTACAAAGGGGAAAATAAATAAACATAAATATGTCTCTCTCTCTCTCTATAATATATTTTTTTCAGAATCCACTCAACATATCATATTAGTTTGCCAGCACTTCCACACATACAGCATATTTTAGAATAAAATGTTTGTAAAACTTACAATATGCTTCCCTCCCCTCAGGAAGACACATGCTGCTCCTAAACTCATGTCTGTTAGATAGGGAAACAGTCAAAGATTAGCAAAGGTCCCTTGTCTTTCTATAATTAAATGTATTTTACTTTATTGTACTCTACTCTTCTGTCTTTGGCATCACTGGGGAGGGGACAGGATTAGTCTGCAGTGACTAGTCTGTTTTTGTGATCGACAGGATTTAATATTTATATATGTTAATATTTAAAGTATATGTTTGTACTTTGAGTGTTTGTACTTTACATTTACATTTGAGTTATTTAGCAGACGCTCTTATCCAGAGCGACTTACAGTTAGTGCATTCATCTTAAGATAGCTAGGTGTGACAATCACATATCTCAGTCATAGTAAGAACATTTTTCCTCAGTAAAGTAGCTATCAGCAAATTCAGTGCTAGTGGGGGGGAGTCAAGTGTTAGTTCACGAAAGGCAAGTTTTGTACTTTGTATAAAGTGTGTGTGTGTGTGTGTGTGTGTGTGTGTGTGTGTGTGTGTGTGTGTGTGTGTGTGTGTGTGTGTGTGTGTGTGTGTGTGTGTGTGTGTGTGTGTGTGTGTGTGTGTGGCAGGTAGCCTAGCGGTCAACAGTGTTGGGCCAGTAAAACCGTAAGGCTGCTCGTTCGATTCACCAAGCCGACTAGGTGAAAATCTGTCGATGTGCCCTTGAGCAAGGCGTTTAAGCCTATCAAGTCACTCTGGATAAGAGTGCGTGTTGTTTTTAAATAAAACATTTGCGATAGTATGCATTGATACTAAAACTATATGCATGGTGAAAATCCATTGTAGTTTCCATTCCATTTCCATTGTAGGCTTTTTAATCCACATACAGCATCTATGACTGTCACAGTAAATTAATGCAGGCATTATCATCATGATGTTTATCTGCAAATATTGCTATTTTGTAAACAAAACAGAATGGTGTATATTCACTTACCGTTTTATTTTCCTCTTCACTGAAGTATGTGCATCAATATCCCTACTGTCGGAGATGAGTGGATAGCCCTCTTTCTCTCTTCACCTCTTTTTCCCTCTGCTCTATGTGTCCACTCCCTCTTTCAGCAGTCTGTCCTGCCTCTCTGTCTGACTGACCAACACTCTTGAATTCTGTGAGGATGGTGAGAAGGTGTGGTGTGTCTGAGGTTGCATTTAGGATGGAGGGGTATTTGAGTGACAGGAGGGGGATGGGGGAGGGTTTGGAAGGCTGGTCACGGATGATCGAATCAGTTGTCCCATTAGTAAACTCTGCCCCTATGTCACAAAATTAAACAACACACAGTAAAACAAATGTATAAATACAATTAATTTACATTAGATACCATTTATATTTTTTATTCATTTTCAAGCAATATACAATTCATAAATTAGAGGGGTGGTGACATTTCAATGATATCATTATCATTCAACAAATATTCATAAAAGAAGGTGGTTGTATACATAGACTGGCGGAGGAGGAACATAATACAAGTAGAGGGTACACACGTATTAGATACAACTGTGGATACAATTACTTGTTCTCATTTGCTCTTATGAATTCATAAAAATCTGCACTATTTGCAAAGTTTTCTTTAATTCATATCACTATCTAAATGTTGTTTTAGCTCATTGATTACCTCAATGCTCTCGGTACCCATTATTTTATCATAGGGCGCTGTTGTTGCTTGTTCGATTATCATGTTTAATGTGCATTCGTAAAGTGGAGTTGTGCCTCAGACTTTGTGTAATCCTACCTATGTTTACAGAGGCATCAATGGAAAGGGTATTTGAGGACTGGATTTGGAAAATCAACTTGTAGCGACAATACACAAAATCAGTAACACAGACTATGTCGACTTCATAGAAGTGAGACAGAGCAAGAGAGCAACGTAAAAATATGTACAGTATATTCTGCACAATTGCATATATTGAAAACATTTAACTTTTTAACCACTTTTTTATCCATTATATTATTGTTATATGTAACCTACATGGATTAAGAACCGGAAATATCAGATTCAGAACCGCTAAATGATTACAACTGATATGGGTCTTTTTATAAACTAGGGTACCAGTGAGGATTTCCTACACTGGACAACTTGTTACAGCTGTTGATAAGTCACTGATAGTAATCTGGCAATTTTTTTCATGTCATTCCATGAAGATATAATTGATTAGTTGATTTAAAACCTATGTTTAACACTTTATCATGGACATGGTCGGTGTCTTGAGGGATTTGTCCAAAATCATGTAACTTACTTTTCTGTCCTTGCATTTATGGCAGTGTAAGTTGTTATTATATCATAAATTAAACATTACTCAGTTAAATTAGACATTGAACTTGAACCCTGTAAAAATCCTGGATCTAACTTTTGGACAGTGTTTTGTATAGAGATCTCAGAAATGCAGTATAACTTCTTAACATTTCGTTAAGCAAAGCGTCAACACAGGACTAAGATTGAATGGAACTAAACCGGCTCCGACACTCGTCAAATCTGTCAGGACTTGCAAACTATGACAGACTACAAAGGGAAGCACAGCCGAGAGCTGTCCAGTGATACGAGCCTTCCAGACGAGCTAAATAACTTCTATGCTCGATTCGAGGTAATTAACACTGAAACACGCATGAGAGAATCAGTTGTTCCGGACGACTGTGTCATCATGATCTCTGCACCCAAGTAAGACCGTAACACAGGTCAACATTCACAAGGCCGCAGGGCCAGACGGATTACCAGGACGTGTACTCCAAGAATGCGCTGACCAACTGGCAAGTGTCTTCACTGACATTTTCACCTCTCCCTGTCTGAGTCTGTTATACCAACATGTTTCAAGCAGACCACCATAGTCCCTGTGCCCAAGAACACTAAGGTAACCTGCCTAAATGACTACCGACCCATAGCACTCACGTCTGTAGCCATGAAATGCTTTGAAAGTCTAGTCATGGCTCACATCAACACCATTATCCCAGAGACCCTAGACCCACTCCAATTTGCATACCGCCACAACAGATCCACAGATGATGCAATCTCTATTGCGCTCCACACTGCCCTTTCACACCTGGACAAAGGAACACCTATGTGAGAATGCTATTCATTGACTACAGCTCAGCGTTCAACACCATAGTGACCTCAAAGCTCATCACTAAGCTAAGGACCCTGGGACTAAACACCTCCCTCTGCAACTGGATCCTGGACTTCCTGATGGGCCGCCCCCAGGTGGAAAGGGTAGGTAACATCCGCCACGCTGATCCTCAACACGGGGGCCCCTCAGGGGTGTGTGCTCAGTCCCCACCTGTACTCCCTGTTCACTCATGACTGCACTGCCAGGCACAACTCCAACACCATCAGTAAGTTTGCAGATGACACAACAGTGGTAGGCCTGATCACAGACAACGATGAGACAGCCTATAGGGAGGAGGGCAGAGACCTGACCGTGTGGTGCAAGGACAACATCCTCTCCCTCAATGTGATCAAGACAAATGAGATGATTGTGGACTACAGGAAAAGGAGGACCGAGCAGGCCTTTTATATGAACAATTATATAAATTATTCAAATGTATAACATTGCGGTCCTTGGAAATTACAATGAAGTGCTTGAAAAAGTCCCTGAATGTCCTTGAATTTGACTTGCCAATGTCTTTATGAACACTGCTTAAAGTTAAAGGATGTATAGTCCTTGGCCTATGTCGTTGTATAGGTAGAGTTATGGGCTAATTTGAATATATTCACTTTTATATATTCCTCTAAGTACACGTGGAACTGCATGAAAATCCTTTTTATTTTTGTTTTAAACCATCCCAATGTCACACATTGGCCCCAATATTTATAGAAAGACCCATATACATCATCTGAAATAAGTCTCTCACTGTTGCCGCCTGTTATAGACCCCCCTCATTTCCCAGCTGTGCCCTGGACACTATATGTGAATTGATTGCCCCTCATTCTGTTAGGTGACCTAAACTGGGATATGCTTAACACCCAAACAGTCCTACAATCTAAGATAGATGCCCTCAATCTCACACAAATTATCAAGGAACCAACCAGGTACAACCCTAAATTCGTAAACATGGGCACCCTCATAGATATTATCCTGACCAACTAGTACTCCAAATACACGTCTGCTGTTTTCAATCAGGATCTCAGTGATCACTGCCTCATTGCCTGCATCCACTATGGGTCCGCGGTCAAACGACCACCCCTCATCACTGTCAAATGCTCCCTAAAACACTTCTGTGAGCAGGCCTTTATAATTGACCAGGCCCGGGTATCCTGGAAGGATATTGACCTCATCCCGTCAGTCGAGGATGCCTGGTCGTTCTTTAAAAGTAATTTCCTCACCATCTTAAATAAGCATGCCCCTTTAAAAAAATGTAGAACTAAGAACAGATATAGCCCTTGGTTCACTCCAGACCTGACTGCCCTTGACCAGCACAAAAACATGCTGTGGCTGACTGCAATAGCATTGAATAGTCCCCGCGATATGCAACTGTTCAGGGAACAGGAACCAATACACACAGTCAGTCAGGAAAGCAAAGGCTAGCTTTTTCAAACCGAAATTTGCATCCTGTAGCTCTAACTCCAAAAAGTTTGGGGACACTGTAAAGTCCATGGAAAACAAGAGCACCTCCTCCCAGCTGCATTGAAGCTAGGTAACACGGTCACCAACGATAAATCCATGACAATCGAACATTTCAATAAGCATTTCTCTACGGCTGGCCATGCTTTCCACCTGGCTACCCCAACCCCGGCCAACAGCTCCGCCACACCCTGCAGCTACTTGCTCGAGCCTCCCCAGCTTCTCCTTCACCCAAATCCAGATAGCAGATGCTCTGAAAGAGCTGCTAAACCTGGTCAGTCATGCTAAACGACCTGTATGCTCTAGTCGGCGAGCCCTCGCTACATATCCATCGCCAGACCCACTGGCTCCAGGTCATCTATAAGTCTATGCTAGGTAAAGCTCCGCCTTATCTCAGCTCACTGGTCACGATAACAACACCCACCCGTAGCACGCGCTCCAGCAGGTATATCTCACTGGTCATCCCCAAAGCCAACACCTCCTTTGGCCGCCTTTCTTTCCAGTTCTCTGCTGCAAGTGACTGGAACGAATTGCATTAATCCCTGAAGCTGGAGACTTTTATTTCTCTCACTAACTTTAAACATCAGCTATCTGAGCAGCTAACCGATCGCTGCAGCTGTACATAGTCCATCTGTAAATAGCCCACCCAATCTACCTACCTCATCCCCATATTGTTTTTATTTACTTTTCTGCTCTTTTGCACACCAGTATCATTACTTGCACATCATCATCTGCTCATCTATCACTCCAGTGTTAATCTGTTAAATTGTAATTACTTCGCTACTATGGCCTATTTATTGCCTTACCTCCTCATGCCATTTGCACACACTGTATATAGACTTTCTTTTTTCTATTGTGTTATTGACTGTATGCTTGTTTATTCCATGTGTAACTCTGTGTTGTTGTTTGTGTCACACTGCTTTGCTTTATCTTGGCCAGGTCGCAGTTGTAAATGAGAACTTGTTCTCAACTAGCCTACCTGGTTAAATAAAGGTGAAATGAAAATAAAGTAAATAAAAACTATACTGTATAGTGTTATAAGCTCAACGGATATTGTTTACATTCATATGTAACTATAGGAATAAACTATTTTCTCCATAGAATACAAGTTACAAAACATTGTAACTCGAAGAGTATAATAGCATATCAGTGGACCAGGGTCCTGACTGTATGTGTGTGTGTGACTGTGTCCACTGTCCTGACCCTTTCCCCTCTGCCTGTCTCGAGCTGTTATGTAAAATCATCAAAAATCTGTTTGCATAAGAGATTTAATCCACGGCTTTAGCCCGACAGGAACTTATACAGATTTCATTATAATTTTGGTTATTGCGCCGCTGGGGCAGCGGCTGAGGTTATATAAGGCTGAGTTAGGTGAGAGAGGGAATGGGGGGAGAGGAGGGAATGGGGGGTGTGGGGTAGAGAGGGAGGAAGAAAAAGAGTAAAGAGTGCGGCATGTTTTGATTTTATTTAATTGAACCTTTTTTTAGGCAGGGGAGTCCCTATGAGACCAAGGTTTATTTTCCAAGGGAGCCCTGAATGACAAGACCAAGCAAATACAAAAACCACAATCATAAAAAACAACCATATTCCTCAGTTAAGAAGTCCTCTACCAACAATCTGAATTGCCCGAAAGGCACCAATGTGCTCATCTGTAGGGTATTCTGAAGATTGTTCCATAAGTGGGGTGAGAGGAAATTTAAAGCCATTTTACCTAAATCTGTAGTGACAGAAGGAATTTCAAGAGTAACTAAACATACTGCGCTGTGGTAAATTGCATCTAACGGTTTTAATGATGTGGCAGCTGCATTCATGTTGATGATGTCGCCACAGACTAGGACCGGAAGGAATGTCGACTGAATGATCTGCTTTCTACTCTTAAGCGAGACGCACAACCTACTGTATTTCTACACAAGAAGCCGAGAAATGTTTTGGGCTCCCGAGTGGCTCAGCGGTCTAAGGCACTGCATCTCAGTACTAGAGGTGTCACTACAGACCCTGGCTCGATTCCAGGCTGTATTACAACCGGCAGTGATTGGGAGTCCCATAGGGAGTTGCACAATTGGTCCGGTGTTAGGGTTTGGCCGGGGTAGGCCATCATTGTAAATAAGAATTTGTTCTTAACGGACATGCCTGGTTAAATTAAATTAAAAAGGCCAGTTTTATTTTCAGATTCTTAGTAAACTCATCTATATTAGACAACTGTCACAGTATCCAACGAAGGTGGCGCCCCTCCTCGGACGGGCGGCGCTCGGCGGTCATCGTCACCGGCCTTTTAGCTGCCACCGATCTATGGTTCTGTGTCTTTTGGTTTTGTCTGTCTATCCCGCACCTGTTTCGTGCCTGTCATTAGTGGGGGGTTATTTAGTGTGTATTTTCAGTTTGGGTTCTCGTGCGGGATTGTTTATTGTCCACTCAGGACAGTTGTGTGTGTGGCCTGTTTCGCTGGCCTGTAAGATTTATTGCCGGGCTGCGCCCCGTGCGCTTTTCCTCGTGTTTTATTTTGGGAATGTGTTTCCCTGGCTGACTTTATTAAGCGCCCTGTGCCCTTCGGCTATTCTGTTTTGTTTACCGTGGCATTAAAACACTGTTGCTCCGGCCCTCTGTCTCCTGCGCCTGATTCCGCATCTCCACTGGTCCTAGAATTCCGTGACAACAACTAATTCTCTATTCTAATGCACAGATATTTGTACGCATGTGGAGATGGACAGAGGGAAAGATATGGAGGTGAAATAAATGGAAGGTTTTGAGAGGGATAGATGGATTTCAAGTCAAGCTGGGCAGCTGTCAGAGTTTGATTTGCGATTCAAACAACAACAAAGTAAGGGTAAACAGCTAATGGATGGGGCTGGAGAAATGTAACCAATCTCAAATGAACAGACAGAGCTATGGATGCAAGAACTGAAATGGATAGTTTTCACTATATTTTCAAGCCATACAGTGTTTGTTTACAATTACATTGTTTACAAACAATGGAGTAAAACATGCTTATGTACAGTATTTGGGGTTAAGTTGGCGAAAGACAGTTGAACTTAGCTCATGAGGCATGTATAAGTTATATTCTTCAAGAATCAATGGCATTTGTTTTAAGAGTCCCAAATTGGATGTAGCAATCCCAGATTGCCCCTTCAAAGAGAGAGGGGGGTTGGTGGGGACATTGTCGCGGAAATCCCAGACAGGACTAACATTGTTAACATTGTGGGAACATGTCTGTCTAGAGAGACTATAATCTCTATATAGTGTGACAGAATAATCTAAAATATGGTCAAATTCCAATTGCAAAGGATGAAGAACCAAGGTACAGATAAAGATCAAACATTTTGGATGAGTCTGGGAAAATACATAAGGAAATGGATAATCTAGAATTTAGTGATGTCATTGTTCGTTTGGGTGTTTTTAGACTTAGCAATCAAAAACATGTTATCTGCAGTCTGAAGGTTTTAGAAATGTAAATGTTGTGATGATTTTCTTATGTTTGGCGATTAAAAGCTGATCATGATGATAATAATGAATTCATACAGTTTACACATTTTTTTATTTAACTAGGCAAGTCGGTTAAGAACAAATTCTTATTTACAATGACAGCCCAGGAACAGTGGGTTAACTGCCTTGTTCAGGGGCAGAATGACAGATTTTTACCTTGTCAGCTCTGGGATTTGATCTAGCAACCTTTCGGTTACTGGCCCACGCTCTAACCACTAGGCTGCCTTCCACCCCACATCTGTAGTAACTCTTAAATACAGGGTCCTTAAAACATTTAAAAGCATGAAAACGTTGTCACATCAATAGCACTTCAGAACATTTGCACTACACATTTAAATCTATAAGCCTATTGTATTGTGTATTTATGTGTTTTGTATTTTTTATGGTATGGGGTGATGTATTGTATTGGGGAATGGGACTTCTAGTGTATACTGTATTTTTTATGTTGCGGGTTTTGTGTCGGTTTGATATTTGAAAAACGGACTTGCCTTTCTTAATTGCCCCCTGGGGGATTAATAAAGTTGAATTGAATTGCATTAAATTGAGTTGAATTGAATTAATGTCATTTAACTATTACACCTTCATAAAGTATACATAATTAATTGTGAAATATGAATAATTGCAGGCTGCAGCAGATTGACATAGTAGGGTTTTCTATACCAACATACTGCTTAGAACTGGAGTTCATGGTCTCAGATTTGAAAATAATTAAGTCAGATGGTCTACAAGAAGAGAAACAGAGAAACAGAATTGAGTACACAATATTGAGTGGTATAAGCATTTTTTCTCCTTGTATTTACATTGTGTTGTGGTGTTTTGACTTCAATATTGCACAACAGAGATTACGTTGAGTGGATTATGAGAGCAAAGGATAGACTGTGAACGTGTGTGTGCATGCGTGACAATGAAACATGATAGAGTATTGTATACTTATCTAATGCGCAACTAACGCTTTTAATTTTATCTCAGTGGGACTGACGATCGTCCTATAATCTCTGTCACTTATCAAAAGAGATGACTAATATAAATTACCAGCCATTGTTTATGGAACAGTTTATGAGTACCACATTTATTAATTATTTTTAATGTCTTGATTACTATCTTATGTCATTCTCGCTGGCACCAAAAGTAAAAAAAAAGTGTTGATGGGGACAGAATGCGGTTGGACCGTCAAATAATGGGCATATATATTACTCTTACAGAATTTCCACGTGGGAGAGGATATTGGAAATGTAATCAAAGCCTAAGAATTTGTAAAGGACTTTTACCGACATAAGATAGGTACAGCAGATCCCCTTATTGTATGAGACACTTTTAAATGTGCCTTTCGAGGCCATGCAATTCAGTACTCATCTCTAAAGCAAAAGCAATTTAGGTCAAAAGAGTCCATATTAACAAAGGAAATTGAAGGACTAATAGTACAGATATATAGCAATAAACACTGTACCATAGAGGAACATAATAAGTTAGAGGAAAAACAAAAAGAAATGGAGGAACTTATTCAAGAAAGTTCAAGTGTAATATATTGTAAAAAATAAAGCGTACTGAATGGAACATGGGGAAAAATGCACCAAATAATTTTTTTATCTACCAAAAATAATTCACTGGAATTTGTGACAAATGGTGGAGTCACCCATGATTCACGTAACTATATTTTGAAACAGGAAGCAAAGTACTTTAAGCACATGTTTTCATTTCAGTCTCCTCCATCTCCACTAACCAAAAATAACTGTATGGATTATTTTTCTATTAATAAATGTAAAATTAACAGCTGTACAGCAAGACTCATGTGAAGGACAAATTACAGAGGAGGAACTTATTGATGCAATTAAAGCATTTAAGTCTGAGAAAACTCTGGGTTGGATGCCATACCAGTGGAGGTATACCAAACCTTTTTTGATATTCTCAGAGGACAATTATTAGCATGTTTCAACCACACCTCCAAAAATGGTAGAGTATCAGATACTCAACAAGAAGGTGATTTCATTATTACTGAAGCAGGTGGCAAGTGGTAGATACAAAGATCCGGTCCATTTTAATAGAAAGTTAGCAGAAATAGATACGATTTTGCTGCCATGGAAAGGAAAATTCCTGTCTTTTTGTGGAAAAATCACCCTGATGAACTCATTAGTCATGTCCCAGTTTACCTATTTGCTTATGGTATATGAGCAAAAAATATTTAATTTGGATCGGCAACCCAGACAAAAATAAACGGGCCTATTTATATAATTAATATATATATGGAGGGAAGAAATGATTAAATATTAAAGCATTACACCTAAATAAAGGCGTCAGTCATACAAAAGTTTGTCAGTGTCAGTTATGTGGAGGTGAGGATAGAGTCAAGCGCAGGACACAGAACTGAGTAAAATAACGTACTTTACTCTCGAAGAAACTCATATGTCAAAATCCACGCAGGGATAAATAATCCTGACACAAACCAACTAACACGATGACAAGCAAACAATCACGCACAAAACATAATGAGAACCAGAGGGTTAAATAGGGAAAATAATCATAACGAGATGGGAACCAGGTGTGAACAATCAAGACATAACAAATGGAAAAAGAAACGTGGATCGGTGGTAGCTAGAAAGCTGGTGACGATGACCGCCGAACGCCGCCCGAACAAGGAGAGGCACCAACTTCGGCTGAAGTCGTGATAAAGTTATATTTAATCCAAACTGTTTCTTTAGCAGATTAGTAAGAATGTCTCACCCCATGTTCAAGAATAGCCTTTTCCCCTTTATTCAGATTACAACCTCTCACTTTCAGTTATTTGAAAATTAAATAATCTACAAAATATCCCTGTTTTAAATAAGCCAAAGAAAGTTTGCAATTTCAGTTTAATCCACCAGAAAATACAGAACTAACAATACAACAAATATTGTGGTTAAACTCAAATATACTAATTGATAAAAAAAGGTATAATCTTTGTAAATTATATCATAAATAGGACTGTACGAGTTATTTCACACATGCAGCTAAGAAAAATATATTGAAATGTCTGCTCTACCCAGACTAAAACCAAATAATTGCTGCTTTACCGCAAAAATGGAAGAGGCAAGTGGAAGTGGGAAAAAGGAACTTCTGTTGGCCCTGCATTAAAGACCAAAATTGTATATAATGTATATAGGTTCAGAACTTTTGTGACACAGCACAGTTAAAAATATATGACAAAAAATAAATCTAACTGGATGGGCTTCAGAGATAGATGGGAGGGGTTGATGGTAGGTGAAGGATGGGATTAAAAACAAACAAAAGATAACTATTGTAAAATACATTGTGTCCGTCAAATGTATATGTATAAGTTGGAAGTAGAAGCCTAAGTGTTGTCCATTAGATTACTCATGTTAGGAGAGGGGTGGTAGGGTTAGGGGAAAATAATAAAGGAAGGTATATTGAAAAAATATTTATATGTCATGACTTGCCCTCCTGGGTGAGGATCAAAGAGAGCCCCCCCTCCCCGCTCTCCCACCAGAGAGGAAAGGGGGGGAGTTGGGCCGGTTGTATGACTTAACGACTAGTCATAAACTTTCTCTCTCTTGCCTTTGCAATATTGAGAATGGAATGTCTTGTGTTACAACAGAGAGAGACTTTGTAGTACTTTAACACCAAAAGATTGGACATTGAAACAATATTTTTAAGATAAATAATGGGGGAAATGGTTAGTGGGGCTCCAAACAATAATCATGTCAAATCAGTTGTTGTTTTGTCATGTCATTAGAGATGGTATAACAAGATATATGTCCCAGTTATCAGATTTACATCAACATTTTGTAAAACTTATATGATTAAATATAAAACTATTTGTAAAAAGACAGAAACGTGATTTCAGCCTTCTAAATTAGATAATTGTTGTCATATAAAGTTTTACCCAGTCAGAAAACCCCGCCCACGTAAGCACAGACATTATGCCTACAGGATGGAACGCCCCTTTTTCCAGAGTGCATAAAAGGACTTCTAACAAAATGTACATTACATCAAGCAGGCGGACGGTGATGAGCCGGACATCACGAATGGTTAGACTCTACTAGACCAGAAAGCGCAGAGCGGTGGCTACACGTTGAAATGGTTTAAAACTACCAGACCAGAAAATGGTAAGACTCAAACTTTCGAGTGAAAAAGATAAAGACTACATCGGAACATTCAGTCTGCAGCTGTTTAAGTACTTTAGTCTGTAAACTCGACCAAGACCACAGCGTGTATTCCTCTGATGTATCCAGTCTAACGAACACTCAGAGACAATGAAGCCTACTACAAATTAGGACAACCAGAGAATTACACAACCAGAGACTTTCTGTCGAACTATTCGTCACAGACGGATTGAGTGGTTTCAACAGAGAGATGACAGACAAAGACATCTACAGTTGAAGTCGGAAGTTTACATACACTCAATTAGTATTTGGTAACATTGCCTTTAAATTGTTTAACTTGGGTCAAACACATCGGGTAACCTTCCACAAGCTTCCAACAATAAGTTGGGGGAATTTTGGCCCATTCCTCCTGACAGCGCTGGTGTAACTGAGTCAGGTTTTTAGGCCTCCTTGCTCGCACACACTTGTTCAGTTCTGCCCACAATTTTTCTATGGGATTGAGGTCAGGGCTTTGTGATGGTCACTCCAATACCTTGACTTTGTTGTCCTTAAGCCATTTTGCCACAACTTTGGAAGTATGCTTGGGGTCATTGTCCATTTGGAAGATCCATTTGCGACCAAGCTTTAACTTCCTGACTGATGTCTTGAGATGTTGCTTCAATATTTCCACATACTTTTCCTGCCTCATGATGCCATCTATTTTGTGAAGTGCACCAGTCCCTTCTGCAGCAAAGCAACCCCACAACATGATGCTGCCACCCCCGTGCTTCACGGTTGGGATGATGTTCTTCCGCTTGCAAGCCTCCCCCTTTTCCCTCCAAACATAACGATGGTCATTATGGCCAAACAGTTCTATTTTTGTTTTATTAGACCAGAGGACATTTCTCCAAAAAGTCTGATCTTTGTCCCCATGTGCAGTTGCAAACTGTAGTCTGGCTTTTTTATGGCGGTTTTGGAGCAGTGGCTTCTTCCTTGCTGAGTGGCCTTTCAGGTTATGTCGATATAGGACTCGTTTTACTGTGGAAATAGATACTAGATAGACACCCTTCACAGGGTACTTTGCTGTTGTTCTGGGATTGATTTGCACTTTTCGCACCAAAGTACATTCATCTCTAGGAGACAGAGCGGTATGACGGCTGCGTGGTCCCATGGTGTTTATACTTGCATACTATTGTTTTTACAGATGAACGTGGTACCTTCAGGCGTTTGGAAATTGCTCCCAAGGATGAACCAGACTTGTGGAGGTCTATACTTTTTTCTCTGAGATCTTGGCTGATTTCTTTTAATTTTCCCATGATGTCAAGCAAAGAGGCACTGAGTTTGAAGGTAGGCCTTGAAATACATCCACAGGTACACCTCCAATTGACTCAAATGATGTCAATTAGCCTATCAGAAGCATCTAAAGCCATGACATCATTTTCTGGAATTTTCCAAGCTGTTTAAAGGCACAGTCATCTTAGTGTATGTAAACTTCTGACCCACTGGAATTGTGATACAGTGAAATAATCTGTCTGTAAACAATTGTTGGGAAAATGACTTGTGTAATGCACAAAGTAGATGTCCTAACCAACTTGCCAAAACCATAGTTTGTTAACAAGACATTATGTTAGTAATCAATTCAACCTATATTGTGTGTGTTTATGTATTTCTGTGTGATTATTTAGTTAGTTAGTAAATAAATAATTAACCCAATTTGTGTATCACTGAGTCATCATGTAGACTAGGGTTCTTGCAGATTTATAGAATATTACGACCTCAGAATGAGACTGATTTGAGGTAATGATAATTAATAATTGACTGTTTTTGATGAAAGAGATATTTATATCTTTAGAGTTTAAGTCAGGAGATAGTAACTCGTTAAATAACTTTTCCCATAGTGCCCCAAGATTGCTAATGAGTTAGTTGTTACATGATTAACCTGTCTGGGAACCTGGGACGCTTGCGTCCCACCCTAGTCAACAGCCAGTGGAATCGCGTCGCGCGAAATACAAATACCTCATAAATGCTATAACTTCAATTTCTCAAACATATGACTATTTTACACCATTTTATAGCTACACCTCTCCTGAATCGAACCACGTTGTCCGATTTCAGAAAGGCTTTACAGCAAAAGAAAACATTAGATTATGTCAAGAGAGTGCCCAGCCAAAAAAAATGATTCAGCGCTACAATTTGCAAAATTACTATTCGAAAACATGTTTAATATGTAATATTGTCATTCAAAGAATTATAGATTAACATCTCGTGAATGCAACCGCATTGCCAGATTTAAAAATAACTTTACTGGGAAATCACACTTTGCAATAAACGAGGTGGTATGCTCAGAAAAATAGGCTAGGCTATACAGATTAGCGCCATCTTGGAACCATCTAAAATCAAATATACTATTGTAAATATTCCCTTACCTTTGATTATCTTCATCAGATGGCACTTCCAGGAATCCCAGGTCCACAACAAATGTAGTTTTGTTCGAAAAAGTTAATAATTTATGTCCCAATAGCTCCTTCTTGTTAGCGCGTTCCGAAGGCTACTCATAATGTACTGTAGCGCGCGGGACTTGTCGTCACGAAAGAGCAAAAAATATATATTTACGTTCGTTCAAACATGTCAAACGTTGTATAACATAAATCTTTAGGGCCTTTTTCAACCAGAGGTTCAATAATATTCAAGGCGGACGATTGCATTGTCTTACTAAACGTTTCGGAATGAGAGAGTACCCATGGGCGTCCGCGTCATAGTAGTAATGGCCCTCCCCCTGTGACCAACTTTCCAAGCCTCTCTTTCGGTCAGTTTCTACCATAGAAGACTCAAACCACATTGTAAAGACTGTTTACATCTAGTGGAAGCCTTAGGAAGTGCTAAATTAATCCTAACTCACAGTGTGTTTTATAGGCAAAGTGTTGAAGGTGATTCCACAAGTAAGATTTCCACTTCCTGTTTGGACTCTTCTCAGGTTTTGGCCTGCCATATGAGTTCTGTTACACTCACAGACACCATTCAAACAGTTTTAGAAACTTTAGAGTGTTTTCTATCCAAATCTACTAATTATGCATATTCTAGTTACTGGGCTGGAGTTGTAACCAGATTAAATCGGGTACGTTTTTTATACGGCCGTGCAAATACTGCCCCCTATCCTCAACAGGTTTTAATTTAATCACGTAATAATTAAACATAGTTAATTGATTTGATAAAATAACAGTCATCACATTAATGGTGTCACGACATACTTGTATAAATATGTACAGTGCATTCGGAAAGTATTCAGACCCCTTGACTTTTTTAAACATTTTGTTACGTTACAGCCTTATTCTAAAATGGATTAAATCATTTTTTTCTCCTCATCAATCTACACACAATACCCCATTAGGAAAATGCAAAACTAGGTTTTTAGACATTTTTGCAAATGTATACAATTTTAAAAACTAAAATCTCACATTTACGTAAGTATTCAGACCCTTTACTCAGTACTTTGTTGAAGCACCTTTGGCAGCGATTACAGCCTTGAGTCTTCTTGGGTATGACTCTACAAACTTGGCACACCTGTACTTATTCTCTGCAGATCCTCTCAAGCTCTGTCAGGTTGGATGATTTTCAGTTCTCTCCAGAGATGTTCGATCGGGTTCCCTTAAGGACATTCAAAGACTTGTCCCGAAGGCACTCCTGCGTTGTCTAGGCTGTGTGCTTAGGGTCATTGTCCTGTTGGAAGGTGAACCTTTGACCCAGTCTGAGCTCCTTAGCGTTCTGGAGCAGGTTTTCATCAAGGATCACTCTGTACTTTGCTCCATTCATCTTTCCCTCGATCCTGACTAGTCTCCCAGTCCCTGCCACTGGAAAACATCCCCACAGCATGATGCTGTCAACACCATGTTTCACTGTTGGTTCAAGAGGGGGAAAAATGTATTTAATGAATTTTAGAATAAGGCTGTAACATAACAAAATGTGGAAAAAGGGAAGGGATCTGAATATTTTCCAAATGCACTGTATGTATATTTGTGTATGTACAGTATATATGTATATACAGTACCATTCAAAAGTTTGGACACACCTACTAGTTCCAGTGTTTTTCTTTATTTTTACTATTTTCTACATTGTAGAATAATAGTGAAGACATCAAAACTATGAAATAACACATATGGAATCATGAAGTAACCAAAAAGTGTTAAACAAATCAAAATATATTTTATATTTGGGTTTCTTCAAAGTAGCCACCCTTTGCCTTGATGTCAGCTTTGCACAGTCTTGGCATTCTCTCAACCAGCTTCATGAGGTAGTCACCTGGAATGCATTTCAATTAACAGGTGTGCCTTGTTAAAAGTTAATTTGTGGAATTTCTTACCTTCTTAATGCGTTTAAGCCAATCAGTTGTGTTTTGACAAGGTTGGGGTGGTATACAGAAGACAGTCCTATTTGGTAAAAGACCAAGTCCATATTATGGCAAGAACAGCTCAAATAAGCAAAGAGAAATGACAGTCCATCATTACTTTAAGACATGAAGGTCAGTCAATGCGGAAAAGTTCAAGAACTTTGAAAGTTTCTTCAAGTACAGTCACAACAAACATCAAGCATTATGATGAAACTGGTTCTCATGAGGACCGCCACAGGGAAGGAAGAACCAGAGTTACCTCTGCTCCAGAGGATAAGTTCAGTAGAGTTACTAGCCTCAGAAATTGCAGCCCAAATAAATGCTTCACATATGTCAACATCAACTGTTCAGAGGAGACTGTGTGAATCAGGCCTTTATGGTTGAATTGCTGCAAAGAAACCACTACTAAAGGGCACCAATAAGAAGAAGAGACTTGCTTAGGCAAAGAAACACAAGCAATGGACATTAGACCGGTTGAAATCTGTCCTTTGATCTGATGAGTCCAAATTTGATGTTTTTGGTTCCAACCGTCGTGTCTTTGTGAGACACAGAGTAGGTGAACGGATGATCTCCGCATGTGTGGTTCCCACTGTGAAGCAAGGAGGAAGAGGTTTGATGTTGTGGGGGTGCTTTGCTGGTGACACTGTCTGTGATTTATTTAGAATTCAAGGTACACTTAACCAGCATGGCTACCACAGCATTCTGCAGCGATAAGCCATCCCATCTGGTTTGCGCTTAGTGGGACTATCATTTGTTTTTTGGCAGGACAATGACCGAACACACCTCCAGGCTGTGTAAGGGCTATTTGACCAGAAGGAGAGTGATGGAGCTGCATCAGATGACCTGGCCTCCACAATCACCTGACCTCAACCCAATTGAGATGGTTTGGGATGAGTTGGACCGCAGAGTGAAGGAAAAGCAGCCAACAAGTGCTCAGCATATATGGGAATTCCTTCAAGACTGTTGGAAAAGCATTCCATGTGAAGCTGGTTGAGAGAATGCCAAGAGTGTGCAAAGCTATCATCAAGACAAAGGATGGCTACTTTGAAGAATCTGAAATATAAATATGGATTTATTTAACACTTTTTGTTTACTACATGATTCCATATGTGTTATTGTATTGTTTTTAATGTCTTCACTCTTGGCATTCTCTCAACCAGCTTCACATGGAATGCTTTTTATATATATATATATAGGTTCAGAAAGTTTTGGGGGGGGTGGAGACAATCACAAGGACAGGTGAAACAGATCAGGGTGTGACAATAAGGTCCCACACTTGACAGTGTATGTCAGAGCAAAAACCAAGCCATGAGGTCGAAGGAATTGTCCGTAGAGCTCCGAGACAGGATTGTGTCGAGGCACAGGCCTGGGGAAGGATACCAAAACATTTCTGCAGCATTGAAGGTCCCCAAGAACACACTGGGCTCCATCATTCTTAAATGAAAGAAGTTTGGAATCACCAAGACTCTTCCTCGAGCTGGCCGCCCAACCAAACTGAGCAATCGGGGAGAAGGGCCTAGGTCAGGAAGGTGATCAAGAACCCGATGGTCACTCTGACAGAGCTC
Source organism: Salmo salar (assembly GCF_965601325.2). Classification (NCBI taxonomy): domain Eukaryota; kingdom Metazoa; phylum Chordata; class Actinopteri; order Salmoniformes; family Salmonidae; genus Salmo; species Salmo salar. The sequence continues at coordinate 68,676,590 of NC_138309.1, read as the reverse complement.
CAGAGTTCCTCTTTTTATTTTATTTAACCTTTATTTAACTAGGAAAGTCAGTTAAGAACAAATTCTTATTTACAATGACGGCCTACCAAAAGGCAAAAGACCTCCTGCGGGGACGGGGGCCTGGGATTCAAAATAAATAAAAAATACAATATAAATATAGGACAAAACACACATCACGACAAGAGAGACAACACAACACTACGTAAAGACAGACCTAAGACGATAACATAGCAAGGCAGAAACACATAACAACACAGCATGTTAGCAGCACAACATAACAACAACATGGTAGCAACACAACATGGTAGCAGCACAAAACATGGTACAAACATTATTGGGCACAGACAACAGCACAAAGGCCAAGAAGGTAGAAACAACAATACATCACAGAAAGCAGCCACAACTGTCAGTAAGAATGTCCATTGTTGAGTCTTTGAATGAAGAGATTGAGATAAAACTGTCCAGTTTGAGTATTTGTTGCAGCTCGTTCCAGTCGCTAGCTGCAGCGAACTGAAAAGAGGAGCGACCCAGGGATGTGTGTGCTTTTGGGACCTTTAACTGAAAGTGACTTGCAGAACGGATGTTGTATGTTGAGGATGAGGGCTGCAGTAGATATCTCAGATAGGGGAGAGTGAGGCCTAAGAGGTTTAATAAATAAGCATCAACCAGTGGGTCTTGCGACGGGTATACAGAGATGACCAGTTTACAGAGGAGTATAGAGTGCAGTGATGTGTCCTATAAGGAGCATTGGTGGCAAACCTGATGGCCGAATGGTAAAGAACATCTAGCTGCTCGAGAGCACCCTTACCTGCTGATCTATAAATTATGTCTCCGTAATCTAGCATGGGTAAGATGGTCATCTGAATCAGGGTTAGTTTGCAGCTGGGGTGAAATACGAGCTATTATGATAGAGGAAACAAAGTCTAGATTTAACTTTAGCCTCTGTGGAGATGGAAGAACCTTCCAGAAGGACGACCATCTCTGCAGCACTCCACCAATCAGGCCTTTAGTAAAAGATTTCGGAGTTTGCCAAAAGGCACCTAAAGACTTTCAGACCATGAGAAACAAGATTCTCTGGTCAGATGAAACCAACATTGAACTTTTTGGCCTGAATGCCAAGCGTCACATCTGGAGGAAACCTGGCACCATCCCTACGGTGAAGCACGTTGGTGGCAGCATCATGCTGTGGTTATGTTTTTCAGAAGCAGGGACTGGGAGACTAGTCAGGATCGAGGCAAAGATAAACGGAGAAAAGTACAGAGAGATCCTTGATGGAAACCTGCTCCAGAGCGCCTAGGACCTCAGACTGGGGAGAAGGTTCACCTTCCAGTAGGACAAAGACACTAAGCACACAGCCAAGACAACGCAGGAGTGGCTTTGGGACAAGTCTCTGAATGTCATTGAGTAGCCCAGACAGAGCCTGGACTTGAACCCGATGGAACATCTCTAGAGAGACTTGAAAATAGCTGTGCAGCGACACTACCCATCCAACCTGACAGAGCTTGAAAGGATCTGCAGAGGAATGGCAGAAACTCCCCAAGTACAGGTGTGCCAAGCTTGTAGCGTCATACCCAAGAAAACTCTACGCAGTAATCTCTGCCAAAGGTGCTTCAACAAAGTACTGAGTAAAGGGTCTGAATACTTATTTTATGTACTGCACCCATTGGTTCTTGAAGAATATAACTTATAAATGCCCCATGAGCTTAGTTTAACTGTCGTACCCCATCAGAACCCAAAATATAAGCTTGTTTTACTCCAATGTTTGAAAACAAAGTAAATGTAAACAAACACTGTATAGTTTCGAGTTTCAAGTTTTATTATTAATATGTACAGGATACACATGGTATACACCGTCCAATGAAATGCTTACTTGCAGGTTCCTTCTTGACAATGTAACAACAATAAGAAATAATTTAAGATAAAAATACAAACATAAATAAATGGCTCAGAATAGAAGAAACATTTTAGCCTAAGTATATTTACATGTGTTTTGGGGAAGGGGGGATTGGGGGGCAAGTGTTTAAATTGTGCAGTATTTAGCATATAGAATTGTAAGGGTTGCGGAACTGGTGGCAGTGAAGTCAGACGCAGGAGAGCAGAAATAGGTCATAGCCAGAGTAGTTCAATACAAAACCCACGGCAATACAAAAGAACCTACATGGGTACAAAACCCGACGCGCGCCAGTAACATAGAGTACAAGCACTTACAAACAAACAATTCCACACAAGGACATGGGGGGAGCAGAGGGTTAAATACACAACAATTAATGAGGGAAATGGAAACCAGATGTGTAAGAAAACAAGACAAAACAAATGGAAAATGAAAAGTGGATCGACGATGGCTAGAAGACCGGTGACGCCGACCGCCGAACACCGCCTGAACAAGGAGAGGAAACAACTTCGGTGAAAGTCGTGACAATAATAAGAGTCTGGTGGCTGCAGTAGGGATGTGTATTTGGCGTGAATGTATATGTGTGTGTTTTTATCATTTTATTTTTATTTCACCTTTATTTAACCAGGTAGGATAGTTGAGAACAAGTTCTCATTTACAACTGCGACCTGGCCAAGATAAAGCAAAGCAGTGCGACAGAAACAACAACACAGAGTTACACATGGAATAAACAAGCGTACAGTCAATAACACAATAGAAAAAAAGAAAGTCTATATACAGTGTGTGCAAATGGCATCAGGAGGTAAGGCAATAAATAGGCCATAGTAGCAAAGTAATTACAATTTAGCAGATGATGATGAGCAGATGATGGTGTGTAAGTAGTGATACTGGTGTGCAAATGAGCAGCAAAGTAAATAAAAACAATATGGGGGATGAGATAGGTAGATTGGGTGGGCTATTTACAGATGGACTATGTACAGCTGCAGCGATTGGTTAGCTGCTCAGATAGCTGATGTTTAAAGTTAGTGAGGGAAATGTAAGTTTCCAGCTTCAGCGATTTTTGCAATTCGTTCCAGTCAGTGGCAGCAGACAATTGGAAAGAAAGGTGGCCAAAAGAGGTGGTGGTTTTGGGGATGACCAGTGAGATATACCTGCTGGAGCGCGTGCTACGGGTGGGGAAGAGGCGAGGAAGAGGCGAAAGGAATAACTGAGCCCAAAATCTGTCTTCTACAGCAATTTGGTTAACAAAAAATTTATTTTCTTATTTGCTACATGTGGCTTATTTGACCAAATAGACGTTTTTTATTGCTTAGGTTGTTGTGAGTGTACTGATAAGTAGTACACATGACTTCCTGGAAACACTTCGTGTCTGTTGTTCACACACATATCTGCCCTCTCATTGGCTAGAGTGGTGCCACCTGATCTTGCCTTCTCCCGAGTGCCTTCGAGTTTGTGTTCCAGGCTTTGGCACATGACATGGAGTGCAGGGAGTGGATTAGCTAAAGAGACTGGTACTCAACCTAACTGTCTTCTATTTTTTAAGACATTTCTTTTTATTGTTAGAGCGGCCACCACGTTACTGTTGTCTTGTTACCCTTTGTTAAAGTAAACCTTTGCTGGACTACAACTGGAGAGTTTGGCTTGGTTTTTAGCACTTATGTGAGTGTGTTGTTGTAGTTGGACCTCAGATTTATTTCATATTCTTTATAATTTACACATTTCGGTTGAATGCATTCAGTTGTGCAACTGACTTTATTTATTTATTTTTTATTTATTTTATTTAACCTTTATTTAACCAGGTAGGCAAGTTGAGAACAAGTTCTCATTTACAACTGCGACCTGACTAGGTATCCCCCTTTCCCTTTCCCTAATTTGGCCTAAGTAGCAATAATCTGTCAAGTGTTTTTAGTTGATTACAAAAATGCAACTTCTGTTATTCCTCAAATTAATAGTCTGAATAAAATGGGCTAGATCATGAATTAGATTATTACAATGGACAATTATTTTATTTTCAAGCACGGCCAGACTTAGCCTTTTATTTATTTTGTATCACATTTTCCTTTTTAGAGGGGTTTCAGCAATTATAGTGGATGCGTAACCAAGCCAGCCCAGTACAGCTCGATGGCTTGGCTTGGCTTAGTTTGGCTTTAACGTGTGAATCTGTCAAGATATTGTTTTTGTTGACCTCATTGCAAAGAATTATTGAGTTTACCATGCATATTAGACGCATAATAAAAGGTGATTTGTCACAGTCAGTTTAGTCCTCTAATATCCTGCAGATATGCCTATATAGGATCAGTGTCCCTTCTCCCAATCCTAACATTAACAATTAGTGGGGAAAATGCTAAGCTGACCCAAGATCAGCGACTACGGACAGCTTCACCCTAATCCCCCTAAAATAAATGGATTCGCATGACCTCTAGTAGGCCAATGTTCTGGTACTCCAATGTAGTCCCTGCTCATGGCCACTGGATAGAGATAGACAAGCACATCCTCTAGTCTCTACCAAAGCCTATACATTATAGACCATCTCTGTGTCAATTGATGTGTGCTTGTTTACATGCAATTAACTCTCACCACTCCCAATGATTTTGCCAGTATTTTAATAGAATACAGACATCTGGATACATGCTCAACAATTATCTATTAGATACATTACATGTAAAATGTATACAGGTACCACCAACTGTCTTCTTGTGACCTCTTTATGTAGAATACCCCTGAGCTACGGTGGCATGCACCATTGCACATCATCATCTGCACATCTATCACTCCAGTGTTAATGCTAAATTGTAATTATTTCGCTTCTATGGCCTATTTATTGCCGTACCTCCCTAATCTTACTACATTTGCACACACTGTACATATACCTTTTCTATTGTGCCATTGACTGTACGTTTGTTTATCCCATGTGTAACTCTACGTTATTGTTTTTGTCGCACTGCTTTGCTTTATCTTGGCCAGGTCGCAGTTGTAAGAACTTGTGCTCAACTGACCTACCTGGTTAAATAAAGGTAAAATACAAATAAAAAAATACAATTTGTGTCCAAATCAGGTACTTATGCCGCGTTCATGTCCTAGTCGGAACTAGGAAACTCGGACATTTCCGACTTGCTAATATGTTGTGGTTAAACATGTGCTGGCTTAACCAATTAGCTTGTCGGACATTTCAGAGTTTCCTAGTTCTGACTAGGATATGAACGTGGCATTAGCCCATATGTATCGTAGAAGAAGTCCTTTAATAAATTATTATCTTTCTCTTCCGGTTTCCGGTCGGCTCCCGCCCCACTCCGCCATCATGAAGTTGTGAACCAAAAAACGAATGAGACAGAAAGGGTAAAAAAAGGAAAACAATTCATGAATAACATTTATGTAATGATAAAATATGGTCGAGAGTGGAGCAATTACCGGGGTCAGCTTTAAATTGATGAACTGTTTCCCAGTCGTAATCTTCTGATTGCTGGTGAGAAGACCAGCTCGTTAGCATTTTGATAGACTGCCATAGCTAATGCTAGATAAATCATTTGTGAAGAATGGAATATCAATGAAAACAATGTGGCTCGCTCGTGTTGAATAGAGCAGAAGAGGTAACGTTAGAAGAGCAACCAATATTTTCCATCCCAGGCCAGCTAGCTAGCTCTCCAGCTAGCTACAGTGGACCCCAAAAGCCACGGTAAGACATGTCATATAAGGCTAAGGTTAGCTCGCTTGTAACGTCTCAAATACTGTCGTTCATTGGCACTGTAGCAAACATTAGCTAGCAATGCCAGCAACAGCCATTTCGCCCATGCAAGAACCCTGCTATTCTGCGGTATACTTTTATATTAAAGATTCGGACTTTGCTCGTCAATACAATTTACACTGATACAAATGGCACTCTGAATCAGCTGACGATAGCGAACAAATTACACCCCTTGTTTTTGCAATTCGGTGCCGTATTTCTTTGGGGAGGCGAAATGTAGTTATAATGTTGCTCTCCTCCACTGAGTGTTAAGGGACCGTCTTAAAACGGCAACGCTTTAAAGTGCAACTGAAGGCAATAAACAACTTATCTGATAGAAAATGGCCTATGTGGCATCGATATTAGTCAAACATTTGTAATGGTGTCAAAATTGGCTACAAAGTGTAAATAGGATAATTCTGTTCATAAAGTCCGTCTCGTCCAAAACTGAGTTTTGTAAGTGAGTTAGTTCATCATGACTTATTTGAGGGTTGGGTTTTGATTTTGACAATACTCCATTGCCCACTAACATGGGATACACACCTGCAGATATTGTGCTTATGGGTGCCTAACTTTGTCTGAAAGTGGGGGTGTAAAAGCTTGGGAGGGGGAGTCTGGGGGACCAGTTGTGCATTTTTAAAATCATGTTCTTGCAATTCTACACTCCCAGCAGGGGGATCCATATTTATAAACAGAACACAACTATTGTATTTAGATTTTGCCACAAATTATTTAAAATGTTTTAATGACTAATCTACTCCCTTCCTTGAAAATCCCACCCCCAATAATTAATTGACAGGTCTGAAACATACAATCCTGTGACTCAGACATCCCTTCCCTGAAAATCCCACCCATAGTGATAGATTGCCAGGTTTGAAACCCTACCAACTTTGTGACTCACAAATATCTTGCTTCTCCCCTGACAATTGCTATTTCATTCTTAAAACCACACATTTTGACCAAAGATGGCATATATTTTAATCTCACTTTCTATCTACGAACTAAATATACTTGCAACCCGCCTCACCCAATGTGGTACGGATCTGATATTTATATTCCTTATAACTGGAACTTCCATCAGGAGCTAGCCAGCTAACTAGCTATTAGTCTTTGTTAGCCATGGCTAGCAGTCTTCACCTTTAGCTCGGACACCAGCCAGCTTTAGTTCAGACAATACCTGCCAGTCTGCACAGCGCAATATCAACCCAGAGAATATCGGACTGCTTCTCTCTACCACATCACCGGATTCCTGCTGCTCTGGTTCATTACACCAGATCATCGCAGCTAGCTAGCTGCAACCGAGTGGCTATTGTTGGCTAACTCCTCTGTCCCGAAGCAAGCACCAGTTAGCCTTGAGCTAGCCTTGAGCTAGGCCCATATACCAGCTATTTCTAGGGCTACAATACCTCTATTGCCAATTGGCCTGGACGCTTTATTGTCGACACGGCGCCCTGACGATCCATCACAAGTGGTCTGTCTTCGTAATCGCCCGATGTGGTCTCAACAGGCTTTTCTGTTGCGATTTCGCCGAAGACCCATCTGCTAGCCCTGGCCTGCTAGCTTTCTGAATGCTGTCTATCACACGCCTAGCGTAGTAGTGACTACCGAACGGCTCCCTGACTCGCCTATTGCTGCTCGTTGGACCCTATGATCACTCGGCTACACAGCTGATGCCCCCTGGACTGTTTAAATAACACGGTACCTCATTTTGTTTACCTGTCGGCCCCAGCCTCAAACTCAGGTCCTGTATGTACCAAACTGACCTGCTCTGCCCATTCATCGCCATTTACCCGTTGTCTTCGCTCTCCTGATCAACACCTGTGATTGTTTTATGTCTCTGTAATGCCAATATGCCTTGTCTACTGCTGTCTCAGCTAGTTCTTATTGTTTTATTTCACTGTAGAGCCCTCTGTCCCACTCAATGCCTTAGATGGCTCTTTTGTCCCACACACATTTGGAGACCTCACCTGGCTTAACTGGTGCCTCCAGAGATGCAACCTCATTGTCACTCAACGCCTAAGTTTACCTCCATGGTACTCACATCCTACCATACACATGTCTGTACATTATGTCCTGAATCTATTCTACCACGCCCAGAAATCTGCTCCTTTTATTCTGTTCCCAACGCACTAGACAACCAGTTCTTATAGCTGTTAGTCTTACCCTTATACTACTCCTCTGGTGATGTAGTGGTTAACCCAGGCCCTGTAGCCACCAGTACCACACCTATTCCCCAGTCGCTCTCATTTGTTGACTTCTGTAACCGTAAAAGCCTTGGTTTCATGCATGTTAACAGCAGAAGCCTCCTCCCTAAGTTTGTTTTATTCACTGCTTTACCACACTCTGCCATCCCTGATGTCCTAGCTGTGTCTGAATCCTGGCTTAGGAAGACCACCAAAAATTCAGAAATGTCCATTCCCAACTACATTTTCCACCAAGATGGAACTGCCAAAGGGGGTGGAGTTGTAATCTACTGCAGAGAGAGCCTGCAGAGTTCTGTCATGCTATCCAGGTCTGTGCCCAAACAGTTAGAGCATCTTCTTTTAAAAATCCACCTTTCCAGAAATAAGTCTCTAACAAGCGGCAACAGTGATAGAGGCACAGTCCCCAGCTGTGCCCTGGACACTATTTGAATTGATGGGTCTGCGTTTTTTTTATCCGTCTGTGTAAATACTGCCCCCTATCCCAAACAGGTTAACCTGTTGGGTCTAGGGGGCAGCATTTGCACGTCTGGATAAAAAAAATGTACCCGATTTAATCTGGTTACTACTCCTGCCCAGTAACTAGAATATGCATATACTTATTATATATGGATAGAAAACACTCTAAAGTTTCTAAAACTGTTTGAATGGTGTCTGTGAGTATAACAGAACTCATTTGGCAGGCAAAACCCTGAGACATTTTCTGACAGGAAGTGGATACCTGATGTGTTGTATTGACTTTAAACCTATCCCATTGAAAAACACAGGGGCTTAGCAATATTTTGGCACTTCCTATTGCTTCCACTAGATGTCACCAGCCTTTACAAAGTGTTTTGAGTCTTCTGGAGGGAGATCTGACCGAACAAGAGCCATGGAACGATGATGTCCCATTAGACACCTGGCGCGCGAGTTCATGTTGGGTACCCTCGTTCCAATACGTTATAAAAGAGTATGCATTCGTCCACCTTGAATATTATTCATGTTCTGGTTAAAAAAGGCCCTAATGATTTATGCTATACAACGTTTGACATGTTTGAACGAACGTAAATATATTTTTTCCCCTCGTTCATGACGAGAAGTCCGGCTGGCTTACATCATGTGCTAACGAGACGGAGATTTTTGGACATAAATGATGAGCTTTTTTGAACAAAACTACATTCGTTATGGACCTGTGATACCTGGAAGTGACATCTGATGAAGAGAATCAAAGGTAATGGATTATTTACATAGTATTTTCGATTTTAGATCTCCCCAACATGACGTCTAGTCTGTATCGCAACGCGTATTTTTCTGGGCGCAGTGCTCAGATTATTGCAAAGTGTGATTTCCCAGTAAGGTTATTTTTAAATCTGGCAAGTTGATTGAGTTCAAGAGATGTAAATCTATAATTCTTTAAATGACAATATAATATTTTACCAATGTTTTCTAATTTTAATTATTTAATTTGTGACGCTGACTTGACTGCCGGTTATTGGAGGGAAACGATTTCCTCAACATCAATGCCATAGTAAAACGCTGTTTTTGGATATAAATATGAACTTGATAGAACTAAAAATGCATGCATTGTCTAACATAATGTCCTAGGAGTGTCATCTGATGGAGATTGTAAAAGGTTAGTGCATCATTTTAGCTGGTTTTATGGTTTTGGTGACCCTGTCTTTGACTTGACAAAACATTACACACAACTCTTGTAAATGTACTGTCCTAACATACTCTAAATTTATGCTTTCGCCGTAAAACCTTTTTGAAATCGTAAAACGTGGTTAGATTAAGGAGATGTTTATCTTTCAAAGGGTGTAAAATAGTTGTATTTTTGAAAAATTTGAATTTTGACATTTATTTGGATTCAAATTTGCCGCTCTTGAAATGCACCTGCTGTTGATGGAGTGCACCACGGGTGGCACGCTAGCGTCCCACCTAGCCCCAAGAGGTTAACCTCTCTTTCGTATCGTCTGAGATCACTAAAGATTGTAAAGCTGCCGCGGTCATCCCCCTCTTCAAAGGGGGAGACACTCTACACCCAAACTGTTACCGACCTATATCTAACCTACCCTGCCTTTCTGAAGTCTTCGATAGCCAAGTTAACAAACAGATCACCGACCATTTCGAATCCCATCGTACCTTCTCCACTATGCAATCTGGTTTCCAAGCTGGTCACGTGTGCACCTCAGCCATGCTCAACGTCTTAAACGATATCATAACCACCATAGATTAAAAAAAAAACGATACTGTGCAGCCGTCTTCATCGACCTGGCCAAGGCTTTCAACTCTTTCAATCATCGCATTCTTATCGGCAGACTCAACACCCTTGGTTTCTCAAATGACTGCCTCGCCTGGTTCACCAACTACTTCTCAGAGTTCAGTGTGTCAAATGGGAGGGCCTGTTGTCCAGACCTCTGGCAGTCTCTATGGGTGTACCACAGGGTTCAATTCTCAGGCCAACTCTTTTTTTTTTTTCTGTACATATCAACAATGTCGTTCTTGCTGCTGGTGATTCTCTGATCCACCTCTACTCAGACGATACCATTCTGTATACTTCTGGCCCTTTGGACACTGTGTTAACAAACCTCCAGACGAGCTTCAATGCCATACAACACTCCTTCCGTGGCCTCCAACTGCTCTTAAATGCTATTAAAACTAAATGCATGCTCTTCATCCGATCGCTGCTTTCACCCGCCCTCCCGACTAGCATCACTACTCGGTTCTAACTTAGAATATGTGGACAACTACAAATACCTAGGTGTCTGGTTAGACTGTAAACTCTCCTTCCAGACACTTATCAAGCATCTCCACTCAAATTAAATCTAGAATCGGCTTCCTATTTTGCAACAAAGCCTGCTTCATTCATGCTGCTGAACATACCCTCGTAAAACTGACTATCCTACCGATCCTTGACTTCGGCGACGTAATTTACAAAATAGCCCCCAACACTCTTCTCAGCAATCTGGATGTAGTCCATCACAGTGCCATCCGTTTTGTCACCGAAGCTCCATATACTACCCACCACTGAAACCTGTATGCTCTCGTTGGCTGGCCCTTGCTTCATACTCGTCGCCAAACCCACTGGCTCCAGGTCATCTACAAGTCTCTGCTAGGTAAAGCCCCGCCTTATCTCAGCTCATTGGTCACCATAGCAGCACCCACCTGTTGCACGCGCTCCAGCAGGTATATCTCACTGGTCATCCCCAAAGCCAATTCTTCCTTTGGCCGCCTTTTATTCCAATTCTCTGCTGCCAATGACTGGAACGAACTGCAAAAATCATTGAAGCTGGAGTCTCTTCTCTCTCAGTAGCTTTAAGCACCAGCTGTCAGAGCAGCTCACAGACCACTACACCTGTACATACCCCATCTGTAAATAGCCCATCCAGCTACCTCATCCCCATACTGTATATTTATTTATCTTGCTCCTTTGCACCTCAGTATCATTACTTGCACATTCATCTTCTGCACATCTACCATTCCAGTGTTTAATTGCTATATTGTAAATACTTCGCCACACTGCCTATTTATTCTTACATCCCTTATCCTACCTCATTTTGCACATGCTTTATATAGACTTTTTGTACTGTATTATTGACTGTATGTTTGTTTATTCCATGTGTAGCGTCATCCCGAAGAATACTCAAGGATGTAATCGCTGCCAAAGGTGCTTCAACAAAGTACTGAGTAAAGGGTCTGAATAGTGTCATATTTGATAAATTAGCAAAAAAATTAAATAAAAAAACTGTCTTGCTTTGTTATTATGGGGTATAGGTTGAGGTAGGAATAAAACATATTAATCCATTTTAGAATAAGGCTGTAAAGTAACAAAACATGTATAAGTCAAGCGGTCCGAATACTTTCCGAAGACTAAACAGTACCAATCATAAGTTTGGACACCCTACTCATTCAAGGGTTTTTCTTTTATTTGTACTATTTTCTACATTGTAATAGTGAATTCATCAAAACTATGACGTAAATGGAATAATGTAGTAACCAAAAAAGTGTTAAACAAATCAAAATATATTTGAGGTTCTTCAAAATAGCCACCCTTTGCCTTGACAGCTTTACACACTCTTGGCATTCTCTCAACCAGCTTCATGAGGTAGTCACCTGGAATGCATTTCAATTAACACGTGTGCCTTAAGTTCATTTGTGGAATTTCTCTCCTTAATGCGTTTGAGGCAATCAGTTGTGTTGTTCCAAGGTAGGGGTGGTATACAGAAGATGGCCCTATTTGGTAAAAACCAAGTCCATATTATGGCAAGAATAGCAAAAAATAAGCAAAGAGAAACGACAGTCCGTTACTTTAAGACATAAAGGTCAGTCAATCTGGAAAATTGCAGTTGCAAAAACCAGGCGCTATGATGAAACTGGCTCTCATGAGGACTGCCACAGGAATGGAAGACCCAGAGTTACCTCTGCTGCAGAGGGTATGTTCATTAGCTACCAGCCTCAGAAATTGCAGCTCAAATAAACGCTTCAGAGTTCAAATAACAGACACAACTGAACATCAACTGTTCAGAGGAGTCTGCGTGAATCAGGCCTTCATGGTCGAATTGCTGCAAAGAAACCACTACTAACGGACACCAATATGAAGAGACTTGCTTGGGCCAAGAAACACGAGCAATGGACATTGAACCGGTGGAAATCTGTTGTTTTGGTCGAAGTCCAAATTTGAGATTTTTGGTTCCAACCGCTGTGTCTGTGAGATGCAGATTAGGTGAACGGATGATCTCTGCTTGTGTTCCCACCGTGAAGCAAAAATTCATTGTCAAAATGGTCAAAAGTCGCAAAACTAGTTGCCGTGGTTTAGACTGCCACGGTCCCTGATCCCATAACAGATGTGTTCATGCAAACAAATTGGGTTGAAAATATTGAAGTTACGGATTAAAAAAAAAAAGTAAGTCAATTAAAATGTATTGTAAATGGACCAAATAAAATACAAAAGCAATTGCCGTAGATTGTACAGATGAGGTCCCTGAACCAATAACAGTTGGTTTTATTCATGCACATGGTATCGGGTGGAAGCTATTGAAGTAAAGGAATATTTTTATTTATTTATGGTTAGTCAAAGCATTAAAAAAATACTCATAATTGCCGTAGATTGTACAGGTCCCTGAAAGTATTAGTTGGTTTGAGATGTTTGTCTTGTGGTTGCAAAGCTTTTTAAGTTAAAACTAGGTTTCAATTTCACTTGTAAGATGGCCCCTTAGGTGCGACTACACAGAATCAGCCATTGAAATGAACTTATTTTTTATAAACGGAAGAAGCATAAACAAGGGGTTTTACTTGTTCACTATCGTCAGTGGATTCAGAATAACATTTCTGTCTTCCATGTATGTTCCCTTTAGGAGGTATTGACGAGCATAGTCTGAATCTTTAATATAAAACTAACTTCACTGCACTCCCAGCTAGCTAGCTCGCTGTTGAATAAGCTTGCTGTCCTCTGGCTACTGTTGAGTGATCTGTTATCGAGCCAGAGAGCCATCTAATTTAGCTAGCATCTATTTACATGTGATTGGGTCGGATGGCTAGTAGCAAGGGCTTGCGATCGGGATTGTATTTCTCTGCAGCTAGCTAGCAAAAATGAGTTGGCCAGAGAGCCTAATTTACCTGCCAAGTGCAATGCAATCCCTCAGCTGTAAATACCAACAACATGTATTAGCTAGCTAACACTAGCTAGCTGTGGCAGGTTAGCTTACTAGCTAGTGTTGGTTACAATCATACAGAGCTTATGATGCGCATCACCAATGCACAAGTGAAATAGCTTATTAACGGGTAACGTTAGACCCATTTCACCCACTCCTTCAATGGGGCCATCTTTCTCCGTTGTGTGTGTTTATGATAGCAAAATTTGAACTGTAGCTACCTATGGTCTTTAAATGTAATTAGCCTAGCTACAGTGTTTTCAGAAAGTATTCACACCCCTTGACCTTTTCCACATTTTGTTATAGCTTGAACTTAAAATGGATACAATTTAGATGTTGTCACTGGCCTACACACTAGCTCATGTCAGTGGAATTATTTTCTTTACGAATCAATTAAAAATAAAAAGCTGATGTCTTGAGTCAAGTATTCAACACCTTTTTTTATAGCAAGCCTAAAGTTCAGCAGTAAAAATTGGTTTAAGTTGCATGGACTCTGTGTGCAGGACTAGTGTTTAGCATAATTTTTGAATGACTACCTCATCTCTACCTGACACATACAAGTATCTGTAAGGTCCCTCAGTCGAGCAGTGAATTTTAAACACAGATTCAACCACAAAGACCAGGGAGGTTTTCCAATGCCTCGCAAAGAAGGGCACCTATTGGTAGCTGGGTTAATTTTTTAAAATTGAATATCCCTTTGAGCATGTTGAAGTTAATTACACTTTTGGAGTATCAATACAGAGGAAGGGAACCGCTCAGGGATTTCACCATGAGGCCAATGGTGACGTCAAAACAATTAGTTTAATGGCTGTGATAGAACTGAGGCTAGATCAACAATGTTTTAGCTATTCCACAATACTAACCTTTAATGAGAGTGATAAGGAAGTCTATACAGAATAAAAATATTCCAAAACATGCATCCTGTTTGCAATAAGGCACTAAAGTAAAACTTTAAAAAATGTGGCAAAGCAATTAAACTTTTTGTACTGAATACAATGTGTTATGTTTGGGGCAAATCCAACAATACATCACTGAGTACCACTCTATATATTTACAAGCATGGTGGTGGATGCATCATGTTATGGGTATGCGTGTCATTGGCAAGAACTAGGGTTTAGGATAAAAATAAATGGATTATAGCTAAGCACAGGCAAATAAAGACACCGGGAGACAAGTTCTACTTTCAGCAGGACAATAACCTAAAAGACGAGGCCAAATATTGGAGTTGCTTACCGAGATGACATTGAATGTTCTCGAGTGGTCTAGTTACAGTTTTGACTTTGGCTTGACAATTTAATCTATGGAGAGTCTGTCTAGCAATGCTCAACAACCAACTTGACAGATCTTTAAGAGTTTAGAAAATAATAAATGGGCAAATGTTGCACAATCGGGGTGTGGAAAGCTCTTAAAGACTTGCCCAGAAAGACTGGCAGCGATTACAGCTGTGAAAGGTGACTCTAACATGTATTGACTCGGGTGTGAATACTTATGTAAATTAGATATTTCTGAATTTCATTTTAATTGAATGTGCAAAAACTAATTAAAGCATGTTTTCACTCATTATGGGTTATTGTTTTTAGATGTGGCGGCAGGTGGTTAGAGCATTGGGCCAGGAACCGAAAGGTTGCTAGATCGAATCCCCAAGCTGACAAGGTAAAGATCTGTCGTTCTGCACTTGAACAAGGCAGTGAGCCTTGTTCAAGTGGCCGTCATTGTAAATAGGAATGTTTTAACTGACTTGCCTAGTTAAATAAAAATTAAGTGAATTTTTATTTATTTACAGGACAATGGTGGAATGAGTCAATGGGTATGAATACTTTCTGATAGCACTGAATCTTACTTCTCCTTTTTATAGGGAACCTAGAGACTTCCTTGTTGGACTGCCTTCAATTCATGGCCACATGAGTTAAAAAAAAAAAAGAATTCTGAAGCACTGTAAAAGAGACATGTTTAAGTGACAAACTCAGCAAAAAAAGAAACGTCCTCCCACTGTCAACCGTTTTATTTTCAGCAAACTTAACACGTGTAAATATTTGTATGAACATAAGATTCAACAACTGAGACAAACTGAACCAGTTCCAAAAGTGACAGTCAGTGTAGCTGGTGGCCACACCAGATAATTTCTGCAGTGCATCTCCTCATGCACTGCACCAGATTTGCCCGTTCTTGCTGTGAGATGTTACCCCACTCTTCGACCATGTTCCCGGATGTTTCTGGGGGGGAATGGCCCTCACCCTCCAATCCAACAGGTCCCAGACGTGCTCAATGGGATTGAGATCCTGGTTCTTCGATGGCCATGGCAGAACACTGACATTCCTGTCTTGCAGGAAATCATGCCCAGAACGAGCAGTATGGCTGGTGGCACTGTCATGCTGGAGGGTCATGTCAGGATGAGCCTGCAGGAAGGGTACCACATGAGGGAGGAGGATGTCTTCCCTGTAACGCATAGTGTTGAGATTGCCCGCATTGACAAGCTCATTCCGATGATGCTGTGACACACCGCCCCAGACCATGACGGACCCTCCACCTCCAAATTGAACCCGCTCCAGAGTACAGGCCTCGGTGTAACGCTCATTCCTTCGACGATAAACGAGAATCTGACCATCACCCCTGGGTGAGACAACTGCAACTCGTCAGTGAAGAGCACTTTTTGCCAGTCCTGTTTGGTCCAGCAACAGTGGGTTTGTGCCCATAGGTGACGGTGAAGTCTGATGAGGACCTGCCTTACAACAGGCCTACAAGCCCTCAGCCCAGACTCTCTCAGCCTATTGAGGACAGTCAGCACTGATGGAGGGATTGTGCGTTCCAGGGGAACTCGGCAGTTGTTGCCATCCTGTCCCGCAGGTGTGATGTTCGGATGTACCGATCCTTTGCAGGTGTTACACGTGGTCTGCCACTGCGAGGACGATCAGCTGTCTGTCCTGTCTCCCTGTAGCGCTGTCTTAGGCGTCTCGCAGTACGGACATGGCAATTTATTGCCCTGGCCACATCTGCAGTCCTCATGCCTCCTTGCAGCATGCCTAAGGCACGTTCATGCAGATGAGCAGGGACCCTGGGCATCTTTCTTTTGGTGTTTTTCAGAGTCCTTAGAAAGGCCTCTTTAGTGTCCTGAGTTTTCATAACTGTGACCTTAATTGCCTACCGTCTGTTAGTGTGTTAACGACCGGTCCATAGGTGCATGTTCATTAATTGTTTATTTTTCATTGAACAAGCATGGGAAACGGTGTTTAAACCCTTTACAATGAAGATCTGTAAAGTTATCTCGATTTTTACGAATTATCGTTGAAAGACAGGGTCGTGATAAAGGGACGTTTATATTTAAAAAAAAAAAATGTTTGCTCCTTTGCACCCCGTTATCTCCATTTATACTTTGCACTTTCTTCTACTACAAATCTACCATTCCAGTGTTTTACTTGCTATATTGTATTTACTTTGCCACCATGAACTTTTTTTTGCCTTTACCTCCCTTATCTCACCTCATTTGCTCACATTGTACATAGACTTATTTTTCTACTGTATTATTGACTGTATATTTGTTTTACTCCATGTGTATGTTGTTGAACTGCTTTGCTTTATCTTGGCCGGGTCGCAATTGTAAATGAGAACTTGTTCTCAACTTGCCTACCTGGTTAAATAAAGGTGAAATAAAAAATAAATAAAATATGAGACAGATAAATAGTAATTGAAAAACTAGGACTAAAAGAGATCTGCAACTGCTGTGTGTTTGGATTTATGGTGTAAGAATTGTGAAAATGCATGCAGGCCTTCTAGCCATCTAGTTACAGTGCCATCAGAAAGTTCACACCCTTTGACTGCGATTTAAAATGCATTTAATTGTTATTTTTAACAATGATCTACAGAAAATAATCTAATGTCAAAGTGGAGAAAAATTCTAACATCTGTAAAAAAAATAAACAAGATGATCTAGATTAGATAAGTATTCAACCCCCTGAGTCAATACATGTTAGAATCACCTTTGGCAGCAATTACAGCTGTGAGTTTTTCCGGATAAGTCTCTAAGAGCTTTCCACACCTGGATTGTGCAACATTTGCCATTTTTTATATTTTCAAAATACTTAATGCGCTGTCAAATTGGTTGTTGGTCATTGCTAGTGTTAGGTTCTAATTTTCAGAGTAAAGACAACACTAGATAACAATTTTCAGGTCTTGCCATTGATTTTTCAAGTCAAAACTGTAACTTGGCCACTCGGGAAGTCACTGTCCTCTTGGTAAGCAACTCCAGTGTAGATTTGGGCTTGTGTTGTAAGATTGTCCTGCTGAAGGGGGAATTCATCTCCCAGTGTCTGGTGGAAGGCAGACTGAACTCAGTTTTCCTCTAGGATTTTGCCTGTGCTGAGCTCCATACATTTTTCTTTTATCCTGAAATCCCCAGTCCTTAACGATTACAAGCATACCCACAACATGATGCAGCCACCATGATGCTTGAAAATGTGGACAGTGGTACTCAGTAATGTGTTGTATTGGATTTGCCCAGAACATTACACTTTGTATTTAGGACTTAAACTGGCAAAGCAATTCACTTTTATTTTGCACTATTATGTGACTTGTTAAGCAAACGTTTACTCCTGAACTTATTTAGGCTAGCCATAACCAAAGTGTTGAATATTTAATGACTGAAGACATTTTAGCTTTTATTTTTAATACAGTTAAAAAAATCTGAATTCCACTTTGACATTGTGGGGTATTGTATAGTGACACAAAATCTCAATTTAATAATATTTTTATTCTGGCTGTAACACAAGAAAATGTGGAACAAGTCAATGGGTGTTAATAGTTCCTTAAGGCACTGTGTGGTCTTGTATCTAAAATGTTTCCTGTTTATAATCTCCAACATCAAATTGTGTCCTCATGACATGCAGGTGTGGCTAATATCCAATTCCTCTCTTGTATTCGTTTGCCCACAGATTTGTCTTTGGTGGGGTGCAGGCATGCACCCAAATTAGCAACTGGGATGCCATTGCCAACACCAACATGAACATTTTCGATTGAAAACAATTGAAGGATTTTTGGCGTTGGGCAACAGAGCTAGGAAGGGGCAACCCCATCCTTCATAATGGTAGGGGAAACACTGTCTTAACCAAAATGCATTTCACCAAAAAACATGCTCCTGAAATGATTTTGATCTGTGTAGTATTATTATTCATTGTAGCACACAAGTTCATATTTTGTATTTCCTTCATCCTATACCTGTGGTTGAATGCAAGAGATGGACTGTGGCTGTCCTGGGTTCAATTTCACATTGGTCTATTATCCCATTTGTTTTCTTCTTTCAAATACTCTGAGTATTTGATTTGATTGGGCCTGTCTGCCTGGAGTGACAGAAATGGGTTGGATAGTTTTGCACTTTTGGGACAGTTGTGGAAATTCTTACACAGGGAAACTCGAAGTGAATCTTAAATGAATCATTGTTTGCCAGTGCGCTGGAGAGGTTCCAACAAACTTAATGCACCATAGTGAACGTCTGTCAGAAGAACTAACGGGGCAGTCCTGTTTGTTTTCTCTTATATACTGCAGACAAGTCATAGTTGCATGATTTAGCTTATTCATTAATCGTTAACGTTTGCTTCATTCATGTGACCAATCAATACTGGGTCATGCATGTGACAGACCAGTATCTCACGAGGATTCTTTAAGCTGAGACCTTGAAACTGAGATCTCAAAACAAGGGTCTGGGTGTACTGCCAAATTGCAGATACTGATAGTGAGTGTTTGTTCAATCACTTACATGAACACAGAAAACGGTTATTAGAAAAACACAAGCGGAGCACAAATGTATAAAATAGAAAAGCACCAACAACATTTTCCATCACAGGACTATTCCATAGACGGTTTGGTTGTTTAGCAACAACCGATGCGTGCACAACTATGGGGCAAAACAGCCAGAGTTGGCTTAGATTGTTGACGATGTAAACTATATTTAGTCCGAATGTTTATTGAAAACAAATACGTTGTTGAATTGTTGGTTAGCTTGCCAATTTTAACCATACTAGCATTCACATGAAAGCAGTCAAAACATCTCAAAACAAGACTAGCTGAAACAAACCACCTATGATTCCCCACATCGCAGCTTCTTGTCATTGTTGCTATCTGACTGTTCAGACTCATAACAATGCACAGTTTCTTGCAAAATTGATGCGAGTAGATCAATTGTGATGTTGTCAAGCCAACCCGTCTATTGGTTCCACAGGGATTGACAAAGGTCTGAAAGGCACTCGCCCAACGGGCAAGTCAGGTCTTTTTTTTGGTTGCCTCAATATTAAGATTGGGGTGGCAGGAAGCCTATTGGTTAAGAGCATTGGGCCAGTAACCAAACGGTCACTGGTTCGAATCCCCGAAACAAGGTGAAAAATGCCCTTGAGCTAGGCACATAACCCTAATTCATCCTGTAAGTCACATTGGATAAGAGTGTCTGCTAAATGTAAAAAAAAAAAAAAAAAAATATTACTGATTCTCCAGAAATGTTGTATAATTTCAGCCAGTAGTTAAGTGGTGCTAAAACTGGTACTTTTTTTGTGTACAAAGTCATCCAATTGGTATATCTTAGGAATTTGTTGTGCTTAAGATTAATTAGGGTTGTGAACGTTTAAACTTTTAAACTAAATTAGAATCCTTAAAGTTAATACTTTTTTCGGTAGAATCTTTTCTTATTTTTGCTCCACAACATTACACTAAACAAGGGGCCTCCTGAGTGGCGCAGCGGTCTAAGGCACTGCATCGCATTGGTGCGACGCACATCTCTCGACCTTTGCCTCAAGTCCGTACGGGTGTTGCAGCGATGGGACAAGACTGTAACTACCAATTTGGATATCACGAAATTGGGGAGAAAAGGGGGTTAAAAAAAGTGTTAAGAAACAAAAATCAGCGCAACATGCAACAATTTCTACGATTTTACTGTTAGTTTATAAAAGGAAATCAGTCAATTGAAATAAATGAATTAGGCCCAAATGTATGGATTTTACGTGACTGGGAATACAGATATGAATCTGTCACAGATACTTTTTTAAAAAGGTAGGGGCGTGGGATCAGAGAACCAGTCAGTATCTGGTGCAACACATCTCCTTTGCATAGAGTTGATCAGGCTGTTGATTGTTGCCTGTGGAATGTTGTCCCGCTCTTCTTCAATGGCTGTGCGAAGTTGCTAGATGTTGACTGGAACACACTGTCGATCATGAGTATCCTAAACATGCTCAATGGGTGACATGTCTGGTGAGTATGCAGGCCATGGAAGAACTGGGATGTTTTCTGCTTCCAGGAATTGTGTACAGATCCTTGCGACATGCAAAGGAGATGCTGAAACATGAGGTGCTGGCAGTGGATGAATGGCACTAAAACGGGCCTCAGGATTTCGTCACGGTATCTCTGTGCATTGGTATTGTCATTGCTAAAATGCAATTATGTTCGTTGTCCGTAGCTTATGCCTGCCTGTACCATAACCCCACCGCCACCATAGGGTACTCTGTTCACAACGTTGACATCAGCAAACTGCTCGCCCACACGACGCCAAACATGCGGTTTTGAGGCGATTTGGACATACTGACGAATTCTCTGAAGTGAAGTTGGAG
Organism: Salmo salar; assembly: GCF_965601325.2. Lineage (NCBI taxonomy): Eukaryota > Metazoa > Chordata > Actinopteri > Salmoniformes > Salmonidae > Salmo > Salmo salar. The sequence continues at coordinate 68,655,564 of NC_138309.1, read as the reverse complement.
GTGGCTTATGGTATAAAAATGAACATTCAATTCTCTGGCAACAGCTCTGGTGGACATTCCTGCAGTCACCATGCCAATTGCACACTCCCTCAATTTGAGACATCTGTGGCATTGTGTTGTGACAAAACTACACATTTTAGAGTGGCCTTTTATTGTCCCCAGCACAAGGTGCACCTATGTAATGATCATGCTGTTTAATCAGTTTCTTGATATGCCACACCTTTTAGGTGGCTGGATTATTTTGTCAAAGGAAACGTGTACGACAGATTGTTCCAGACAATCAGTCAACTTCACACAGCCATTTCAGAGCAGTGGGACAACATTCCACAGATCACAATGAACATCCTGATCAACTATATTTGCTAAATAAACAAAAGTAACAAGATTTCATAACAATAAAGAGGTTATATACAGGGGGTACAGAGTCAATGTGTGGGGTTACAGGTTAGTCGAGGTAATTTGTACATGTAGGTACGGGTGAAGTGACTATGCATTGATAGTAAACAGTGAGTAGCAGCAGTGCAAAAACAAAGGGGGGGGGGGGTCAATGTAAATGGCCTGGGGGGCCGTTTTGATACATTTTTCAGCATTATTATTGCTGGTGGTAGAAGCTGTTAAGGAGCCATTTGGAGGCCGCCATCTTTATGCACGTCCGATATTCAAAGGCTTTGAGGAACATTTTAATTTCTCTTCTGGAATTGAAATGGAATTCATCACAATCCTGACATGTTGGCTACATTTCAATGCAGACAAACTTAAGCTCAAAGCCTCATACCGGTGTGGTGTGTGTGTGTGTGTTCGTTCAGGCGCTGGCCATGCCATCCAGTGTGCGGGCCGGGAGCCTGAAGGACCCGGAGGTAGCTGAGCTCTTCTACAGAGATGACCCTGAGAAGCTGTTCACCGACTTGCGGGAGATCGGCCATGGCAGCTTCGGAGCGGTCTACTTCGTAAGAAAGGGGGCATCTGTGGACTTGGCTTAAGTGGGCAAATGGATGCATCTCACTCAGTAGTTTACTGTTTTATTTTGTGTCCCTTTTTGAGAGATGATTTCTTAGAATGGATGAGCTGTAGTATAGAGATATTTGTCACTTGGTGCTGCATACATTTTTACCAAACACACAGTACATAGTAAAAACTTGTAGTAGGGGAATTCAGGCATAACTTCAGTGATGGATGCATGAAAACTGGGAAGAGAAATGGAATGGGTGTTGATAAGATGAAGGGTGAAATCATATGGAGGCAGCCACTAGGCTAGGTAAAGACAACTGAAGAATGAAAGGTAGGTGGGTAGTTATGGGTAAAAAGGTAGCACAGGGTAAGAGATGGGTGAAGGATGAAAGGTCCTTTTTTTAAATGGATGGTGAAAAAGTGACTAGTGAAGGATGGAGGGAGAAAGGAGTGTGAAAGAGGTGACGCTGCAGTTTATCAATTTGTCTGTGCATGCACTTGACGATGTGTGTGCGGCCAGTGGCCACTGTTAGCATGATTTCTAAATCATTTATTTTTAATGCTTCCTTACCACCTATTCCTTACATTAGGCACATGACATCCGCACCAATGAAGTGGTGGCCATTAAGAAAATGTCCTACGGTGGCAAGCAGTCCAATGAGGTATGAACACAGATTGAGTAATGGTCAAATGTACCTTGTTATAAAAAAAAAGGGTTCACCACATTTGCCATCTGTTGCAATGGCGTAGGCCAAGTTTTTTTTGTTTTAAAGCTCCTTCTTTCTCTCTTATGAAGAAATGGCAGGATATCATCAAGGAAGTTAAGTTTCTCCAGAAACTGCATCACCCCAACACTGTGGAGTACAGAGGTTGCTACCTGAGAGAGCACACAGCATGGGTAAGTGAAGCACTTCTTCAACTCAAACATGGTACCCTATTCCCTCTATAGTGTACTACTTTTGTGGCCCATAGGGCTCTGGTCCAAATTAGTGCACTATATAGGGAATAGGGTGCCATTTGGTACTGACACATGGACTGAGGGTCACTGACAAATTCACTTTCACTCATTGGTTATTGATGTTTTCGGTCAGCCCCTATTCACTCCCTATCCCTTCCCCTTGGCCCTAACCCTTCAGTGTTGGCAGATCTGAAGGGTCTGGATAGATATAAGCAGTGTAGTGGAGGAACTTGCATCATTTTTCATCCACCTTACAAATATGCAAACATTGAAGTGGCCAAGGGGAAGGTGTAGGGAATACATTTTGACCAGCTCTCCATCGCGTTTCCCCCCTTCTTGCTCCATATGTTAACCATCTCTCTCTCCTTCATTCTCTTAGCTGGTAATGGAGTATTGTTTGGGTTCAGCCTCTGACCTACTGGAAGGTGAGTAGAAAACAACCAGATGGTTTATGTTCAAGTTTACGTTCAAACAAGTACCTCATCTGATGTACACTGGGGTGGTGGAAGTAAACCAGGGTTGTGTTCATTAGGCACGTAATGGGAGAAAACGGACTGAAACGGGGAGGGACAACCTGGATTTGTCGTCAAATAAGAAATGCTTATTTTCGTTCTGTCGCAAAATGTTTTGTGTGCCCTAATGAACACGACCAAACTGTCAAAGAATGAGTGTATAACTGTTCATTTTGTCTCCCTCTGTGTGCGTAGTCCACAAGAAGCCCCTCCAGGAACAGGAGATAGCAGCCATCACCCACGGTGCATTGCAGGGCCTGGTGTACCTTCATTCTCACAACATGATTCACAGGTGAGTGAACCTCTCTCCTCCCCCACACGATGGGACGGGAAGGGGAAAAAAAGAGAGAATGAAAGAAATGTAATCCAAACATAAGCTCTCATTGTTGAATGGGAGGTGTGTCATGGATGTTTTAACCCCCCTTTTTGAACTTATCTATCCTTTTCTATCTTGGTCTCTCTCTCTTTGCATCTCTCTCTCTTCCATTCTATTTATCTCTTGCTCTCTTTCCCTCCCTCTCTCGCTTCCTCCTTTCCCGTCTCTTTTATTTTCTCCACCCCACTTCTCTTTCTCCCTCTCTCCTTCCAATTAAAAAGGCTTTATTGGCATAGAAAGTGTTACCACATACATTTCCAAAGAAAACATATTGACTTTGTGTGTGTATATATATTTTTATTTATTAACTTAATATTATTGAGTCAATGATGACGTCAATTAATGATAAGGACCCGAATACTCAATGAATAATAATGGTGTCTCCCCCCACACTTTCTCTCCAGGGATGTGAAGGCTGGTAACATCTTGCTGACCGAGCCTGGCCAGGTGAAACTGGGTGATTTTGGCTCAGCCTCCATCATTGCCCCGGCCAACTCGTTCGTGGGCACGCCCTACTGGTGAGACACTGGTCTCCTCTGTTGTTTCTATGGTCATTATTGGAAGATTGCCAACTCTATTAGTGACAATAGCGATATGATCCACAAGTAGGACAAAATACCAAGGATGTGTCCCAGATGGCTCCCTATATACTGCCACTATGACATAGGCCCTGGTCAGAAGTAGTGCACTATATAGAGAATAGGGCACCGGTCGGCAGGGTGGGCCGACCGGTGCCCTATTGATGACAGCTTTACACATTCTTGGCATTCTCTCAACCAGCTTCACTTGTAATGCTTTTCAAACAGTCTTGAAGGAGTTCCCACATATGCTTTGCACTTGTTGGCTGCTTTTCGTTCACTCTGCGTTCCTACTCATCCCAAACCATCTGTTGTGTGACTGTGGAGGCCAGGTCATCAGATGCAGCACTCATTGCTCTCCTTCTTGGTCAAATAGCCCTTACACAGCCTGGAGGTGTGTTGGGTCATTGCTCTGTTGAAAAACAAATGATAGTCCCACTAAGCGCAAACCAGATTAGGTATTTTATTAGGATCCCCATTAGCTGTTGCAAAAACAGCAGCTACTCTTCCTGGGGTCAACACAAAAGATGAAACAGAATTGCATAATACAGAACATCAGTAGACAAGAACAGTTCAAGGACAGAACTACAAACATTTCTTTAAAAGACACATGTAGCCTACATATCAATCCATACACACAAACTATCTAGGTCAAATAGGGGAGAGGCGTTGTGCTGTGAGGTAGATGTCGACCGATTAATCGGAATGGCCGATTTCAAGTTTTCATAACAATCGGTATTTTTGGCCACCGATTTGCCAATTTTTTTTATATATATATATATATATTTTACACCTTTATTTAACTAGGCAAGTCAGATTAAGAACACATTCTTATTTACAATGACGGCCTAGAAACGGGGGTTAACTGCCTTGTTCAGGGGGGATTCGTTTTTGCAACCTTCGGTTACCAGTCCAACGCTCTAACCACCTGCCTTACATTGCACTCCACAAGGATTAACAGGCTGACTACTTGTTATGCGAGGGCAGCAAGAAGCCAAGGTAAGTTGCTAGCTAGCATTAGACTTATAAAAAACTATCAATCTTAACATAATCACTAGTTAACTACACATGGTTGATATTACTAGTTTATCTAACGTGTCCTGCGTTGCATATAATCGATGCGGTGCCTGTTAATTTTCATTGAATCACAGCCTACTTCGACAAACGGGTGTTGATTTAACAAGCGCATTTGCGAACAAAGTACTGTCGTTGCACCAATGTACCTAACCATGAACATCAATGCCTAACAGGAATATTTAGACTTAGCCACCCGTTAGATAAAATACGTCACTGAAAGAAAAAAAACTTTTGTTTTCGAGATGATAGTTTCCGTATTCGACCATATTAATGACCTAAGGCTCATATTTCTGTGTGTTTATTATATTAAAATTAAGTCTATGATTTGATAGAGCAGTCTGACTGAGCGGTGGTAGGCAGCAGCAGGCTCGTAAGCATTCATTCAAACAGCCCTTCGCTGTGCTTCAAGCATTGCGCTGTTTATGACTTCAACCTGGGTGGGTATAATTTGTTGAACGTTCCAACAGGAATCTATTCCAAAAACTTTGTAAATAACAAGGTTTCCAAAAAACAACGCATACAAAGTTGTATAGCGGCAGAATAAGATACCGGGTAGGGAGTGGTCTATTTCATTGCGTTTTTCACTCATCACGTTTTTTCCGAAAAATGTCTGTCCTCACATGTCTGTTTGCCTATGGACAAACACTATTTGGCAGCTTGTTAGCTAGGTTTGTATGCGTTGCTACTTTGTATGCGTTGTTGGTTAGCAACCTTTTACTTGGTGTTTTTTGGAACAGATTCCTGTTGGAACGTTCCACAAATTATACCCACCCCTTCAAGCCTGTCAACTCCCAAGATTAGGCTGGTGTAACTGATGTGAAATGGCTAGCTAGTTAGCCAGGTGCATGCTAATAGCGTTTCAAACGTCACTCGCTCTGAGACTTGGCGTGGTTGTTCCCCTTGCTCTGCATGGGTAACGCTGCTTCGAGGGTGGCTGTTGTCGATGTGTTCCTGGTTTGAGCCCAGGTAGGAGCGAGGAGAGGGACGGAAGCTATACTGTTATACTGGCAATACTAAAGTGCCTATAAGAACATTCAATAGTCAAAGGTATATGAAATACAAATCGTATAGAGAAATAGTCCTATAATAACTACAACCTAAAACTTCTTACCTGGGAATATTGAAGACTCATGTTAAAAGGAAGAGCTGTTGGGATGGCGTATCGCTACAGAATGCTGTGGAAGCCATGCTGGTTAAGTGTGACTTGAGTTCTAAATAAATCACTGACAGTGTCACCAGCAAAGCACCCCCACACCATCACACGTCCATGCTTCACGGTGGGGACCACAGGCATAGATCATCCGTTCACCTACTCTGCGTCTCACAAAAATCGAACATTTGGACTCATCAGACCAAAGGACAGATTTTCACCGGTCTAATGTCCATTGCTCGTGTTTCTTGGCCCAAGCAAGTCTCTTCTTATTGGTGTCCTTTTGTAGTGGTTGCTTTGCAGCAATTTGACCTTGAAGGCCTGATTCACGCAGTCTCCTCTTACAGTTGATGTTGAGATGTGTCTGTTACTTGAACTCTGAAGCGTTTATTTGAGCTGCAATTTCTGAGGCTGGCAACTCTAATTAACTTACCGTCCGCAGCGGAGCTAACTCTGGGTCTTCCTTTCCTGTGGCGGTCCTCATGAGAGCCAGTCATCGTAGCGCTTGATGGTTTTTGCGACTGCACTTGAAGAAACATTCAAAGTACTTGACATTTTCCGCATTGACTGACCTTCATGTGTTAAAGTAATTATGGACAGTCGTTTCTCTGCTTATTTGAGCTGTTCTTGCTGTAATATGGACTTTTACCAAATAGGGCAATCTTCTGTATACCACCCCTACCTTCTCACAACCCAACAGATTGGCTCAAATACATTAATTAAGAAGGAAACAAATTAACTTTTTAACAAGGCACACTTGTTAATTGAAATGTGACTACCTCATGAAGCTGGTTGAGAGAATGTGCGACGCTGTCATTAAGGCAAATTCCGTATGTGTTATTTCATAGTTTTGATGTCTTCACTATTATTCTACAATGTAGAAAATAGTAAAAACTAAGAAAAACCCTGGAATGAGTAGGTGTCAACTTTTGACTGGTTGTGTGTTTGTGTTTGTTTAAAGGAACTCAGTCCGGCTTTCACCTTACTCTTGAAAGTTATAGTAGTAGAATGCACAAGGTGTAATTTTGAAATTGACTACTGCATCATCAGTTTTCTGCTTGCCATGTCAGTTATTACATACCTTTAGGGAGCTATTTATTACTTGTCAAAAATGTCCAGATCAACTAGCCCATGTCAGCTCGTTTTCTTTTAGCCCATAGATTTAGTTGTAATATTTGAGTCACTCATATCACATGAACACACATTCGACATGACAAAATGTGTAGAATTGCAGGAAATAAACTTTAAAGCCACAATGTTTTCTCCACCAACGAGAGGCGTGAACAGTTTGTCATGAACAGTGCTTGTGCCCATAGAAATAGACGTGGCGCACAGGGGGGTGCAGTATGTTCCTCAATGCTGAAAGAGGGGGCTGTGTGAAAAAAATTGGGAACCCCTGGTATAGGATGTGTTCACAAATTGAGTTCTTCCCTATATATTGCACTACTTTCTACCAGTGCCCATTGTTGGGAATAAGTTGTCATTTGGGATACAGAAATAGTAGTGTCTCACATTGGCTTCGATGTGTTTTACCTCTGTACAGGATGGCTCCTGAGGTGATCCTGGCCATGGACGAGGGCCAGTACGACGGCAAAGTGGATGTGTGGTCACTGGGCATTACCGCCATAGAGCTGGGTAAGCTAAGCAAAGGCCACATGTTCACAAGCTTTTACAGGTGTATGTACTGTATGCGTATTAGTTTTTATGCCAATACTTTGTGCTTCATTGAGCTTGCCTTGCACGATGGTAGAAATTGCCTAGACCCTGAAGTGCCAGACTGAGCCTTCTGGCACTTTGGGCAAGCACAATCAAACGCTTGATTTATTTATGTAAAATACAGTCTCATAGTTTTAACTGTGTTTCCTGTGTGATCGGTCCAGAGAAGTTCAGATTTATGCGATAGCAAGGTGTGGTGTAAACGGAGGAAGAGTCAGATTTTTATGTTGCAAAAATCTAAATGATATACACTATATATACACAAGTATGTGGACACCCCTTCAAATTAGTAGATTCAGCTGTTTGTCAATCGAGCACACAGCCACGCGATCTCCATAGCTAAACATTTTCAGAAGAATGGCTGAATAGCTCAGTGACTTAAAACATGGAACCGTCATAGGATGACACCTTTCAAACAAGTCAGTTAGTCAAATTTATGCCCTGCTAGAGCTGCCACTGGTAAACTGTAAGTGTTGTTATTCTGAAGTGGAAAACGTCTAGGAGAAACAACGGCTCAGCTGCATAGTGGTAGGCCACACAAGCTCACAGAAGGGGACCAGCGACTGCTGTAGCGTGTGTCCTCGGTTGCAACACTCACTACTGAGTTCCAATCTGCCTCTGGAAGCAACGTCAGCACAAAAACTGTTTGTCTGGAGCTTCATGAAATGGGTTTCCATGGCTGAGCAGCCACACACAAGCCTAAGATCACCATGTGCAATGCCAAGTGTCGGCTGGAGAGGTGTAAAGCTCACCGCCATTGGACTCTGGAGCAGTGAAAACGCGTTCTCTGGAGTGATGAATCATGCTTCACCATCTAGCAGTCAGACGGACAAATCTGGGTTTGGCGGATGCCAGGAGAATGCTACCTGCCCCAATGCATAGTGCCAACTGTAAAGTGTGGTTGAGGAGGAATGATGGTCTGGGGCTGTTATTAATGGTTTGGGATTGGCCCCTTAGTTCCAGTGAAGGGAAATATTAACGCTACAGCATACAATGACATTCTAGATGATTCTGTGCTTCCAACTTTGTGGCAACAGTTTGGGGAAGGCCCTTTCTTGTTTCAGCATGATAATGCCTTTGTGCAAAAGGCGGGGTCCATACAGAAATGGTTTGTTGAGATGGGTATGGAAGAACTTTACTGGCCTGCACAGAGCCCTGACCTCAACCCCATAAAACGCCTACTTGATGAGTTTGAACGCCGACTGCGAGCCAGGCCTAATCGCCCAACATCAGTGCCCGACCTCACTGATGCTCTCATGGCTGAATGGATGCAAGTACCCAATGCAATGTTCTAACATCTAGTGGAGTTCTTCCTAGAAGAGTGGAGGCTGTTATAGCAGCGACGAGGGGACCAACTTCATATTAATGCCCATGATTTTTAGAATGAGATGTTCGATGAGCAGGTGTCCACATAGTTTTTGGTCATGTAGTGTATTTAATGTTCACAGAATGTCACAAGGCCGGTTCAAGAAGGGGGAAACAAAATCCAAGCCCGGTTCATAGCACTTCACTTACAAACTGAAGATCATTTCGATAATCACCAAATGAGTCTCTTTTGTGGCTAAACTTGTCTGTCTCTCCTTTTATCGTCTTTGTTCTATATTTCTCATTTCTTTGTCTGTTCTTTCTCCCTGCGGGTCTCCATTGTTCTCCTATTTTTCTTGTGCGTAATTGTCCCCGTCCTTTCACCTGCGCTGTTAATAAGGGGTGTGTCGTTGGGGATTCCCAGAGTGGCCACGCCCTTCTGAATATCCTTGTCTCCCACACCTCTGGATGGTTCAAACACCCCCGTCCTCAGAATCAACACAGCAGGTTGAGCACCAGCCGCGACTAGGGCGTTGTGGCAGGATAGTGTGGCAGTTTCCGTGATGGTCCCCGGATCTATGGATGATAGAGAAGTTAAAGGGTTGCAAGCTGAAGAACCATCTAGTTACCCTACTGTTGGTTATTTCTTTTTTTGTGAGACGCTGCAACTTCCCAACCCAGCATATCTTACCCCCACTGACAATTTTTGTTGTTGCGCAGCAGAGATTCTGTAAGGCCTTAAGTTCACTCTTGCCTGGCTCTGTGTATATATGATGCTGGATGAGATCTGTATTCCCTGGGAGGGCTGAGAATATCTCCCAGCGTCGGTTCACTAGGGCCCGTAGGTCCTGCTCTTGCTTGTGCGTCAGCGACTTCCCCACCTGCACCTCTGTCGGGGGTTGATCTTGTTGGGCTGCGGGAAGGGAGCAGAACATAACATTTTCCATTTCTCTCGTTGTACTCCTTCATAAGGTTGGTGTAGCTGTTCCTGTCTGCCTAACAGTAATTTACAGGTTATAATTTTGCCAATACTTCATATGGACCCCTCCATTGCGCTAAGAACCTATGTTCAGCTTTCAGAATTAAAAGGAGTACCTTATCTCCTACATTAACTTTGGGGCTGGAAAGTCCTGTTGTAGGCTGTCGGTTGCGCTTGCTGCTCGCTCTCCATGTGTTCCTTCACTGTTGGCCACACTGCGGCCATCCGTTCTTGCAATAAGGTGGCATGTTCAGTCAGTTCTGTGGGGAATCGGCTGGGCTTCCCATGCCTCCTTGTTAAGGTCCAGGGATCCCTCGGCACAGCCTCCCATATAACAGTTTGAATGGGGAGAAGCCCGTTGACGACTGGTGCACCTCCCTAAGAGCAAACAGCAAGTGAGGTAATAACATGTCCCAGTTCCTCCCGTCCCGTTTCACAACTTTTTTTTTTTTAGCATTGACTTAACTGTTTTATTCAAGCGTTTGCATAAACCATCTGATATACACTCGTGCATATCTGTTTAACCTGGTACAAGGCACACAAGTCTTTCGTTATGCAGTACATGAACAGGGTCCCCTGGTTGGTCAAAATAGAGGAAAGTAGGCTGACTCGGGGAAAACATTTGAAACGCTTCAGCAAATCCTTTTAGTGGATAAATTGCACAGGGGAATGGGTTTGGGGTAGAGTGTGGCATAATTGATTACCACCTGTATATATTTGTGCCCCTGGACTGATTTGGGAGTATGACCCACCAGATCCATAGCTATCCACTCTAAGGGTGTTTCAATGATGGAGGGGAATGAGCAGGTTTCTGTAATTGAATTTGGGGACATTCTTTTGGTACTGGTCACATGACTTACAGTACTAATCTACATCACTTGTAATGCCCGGCCAGTAGATTCTACTTATGATGCACTCCTTAGTTTTGTCTACTGCCAAGTGGTCTCCCAACACATGCGAATGCGCAAGGTACAGTACCATTAAGTGCTCCAGCACTTCACCCCTTCTCTTAACCACCCAGTACAGTGGAAAGCCCTTCTTTATGCAGTAATAAGGGGGATTTTGCTCATTGACACCCTCCATGCGCTTCACTCTGCGTTGCGCCGAGACCAGGTCCGGGTCGCACAGCTGTGGTGCCAAACTGTCCTGTCAACTCATCAGTTAAATGAATGTCTTGGATGTCTATTCTCACAGGGGGCTGTGCGGGACCTTGGTCTCCTCCGTTGGAATACCTGGGCATGTGTCCTCTTGTCTTTTCTTGAAACAGCTGCCTGAGCCCCTCTGACCTTGTATTTCCTTTTCTTCCTCCCCACACTCAATCTGGGTGAAGACTTCTTCTCCCTGTAGTGCCAGTGGGACACCTTTTGGGGATGTGTTTTCTCTGTGTGCCGGGGACTGCGTTGCATTTCTTATGAGCTCCGGTGCGGGCTTGGTGGTTCTGTTTAGTCTCTCTCTAGCAGTACCGGTAAATGCTTCACCGCCTCCACCTTCATGGTGCACAGTGCCACTGGGTATATGCATGTGTCCCCATAGATACATGAGACTAACCTCTGTTCCTGACACACATCTCCCTCCTGTACTAAGTGTGACAGAACAAGGGTAATCCTACTACCTGAGTCGAGCACCCCTTCTGCGTCCTGTCCTTGGATTTCCACAGGTACCATCATGGCTGGGGCTCCCTCTGCGGTCCAACACTGTGGGTATAGATTACATGGATGCACGCCCTTTTTACCGGAGGCATGGATTCATCATTAAGGGGACACTGCCATGGTTCCTGCCTTTCTACTGAGTTTTTCCTAGCCACCGTGCTCGTGCTTCTACATCTGCATTGCTTGCTGTTTGGGGTTTTAGGCTGGGTTTCTGTATAGCACTTTGTGACATCGGCTGATGTAAAAAAGTGCTTCAAATCAATTTGATTGAAGTATACCTGAGCTCCTTACATCAAAAATACTCTCTCACTGACCTTAGGCGGATACCTCCTTGGTACTGGTTCGGGGAATGTTCCACTGGGCTCTCTCGCCTCCGGTTCAGGTCTCCCCTGGGGCCTTTCCGGCGGCCTCTTCAGACTGGGCTTTGGTACCGGAGCGGGCCATCTCTGCTCTAGACGTGCACACCAGCTCCGTGGTGGCTTGGCAAGTCTCTATTAGCTGGACCAGCTGATCTGCTGTCTGGGGGTTGCCTTGCCATACCACTCCAGTGGGAGCTGTCCATCACCGGTTTTTCGATGACTTCCCCGGTTCCTTTTTTTTTTTTTTTTTTTGGTTCAAGTCAGCTGTGTTAGTTGCCGCATTTGGGCTCTCTGATGCATTGCTATTGATGGTCCACGCGTGGAAACGCTTGGTCTGTGCCCGTGGATTCAGACAGTAACGAGAAGATTTCGGCCTTTCATTTATTATAGTCCTCTGCTTCTGCAGAATCCAGGTTGAAATATGCAGCCTGCCCAAGCCCAGACAGAGGGAGCCGGCATCCCTGCCCACCGCTGCGGGGCCCTTAGTTCTCTTACTGCTGACCTCTCGAATGAAAGTAGATAGTCCTCATTGTCATCCTGTTCTTGTAGCCTAGGTATTTGGGTCCCCACTCCAGGCTTACTGTTCTTCCCTGCCTGAGCCAACCTGGCCACTTCAGTTCTCAAGAGGTCTGTGCCTTTCTTTTGCGCAATTGGGCACGAAGCCAACTGTTTTAACAATGCAGCATCCATTCTTAATATACCAAAGTAACTCTGTCACCACTTCTAGTGCCTGCGTTTTCCACCACTGATCAGTCCACAGGGGTTCTGGTCTATGTGGTAGCGAGGGGTGGTGTAAACTGAGGAGGAGTTGCAAAAATCCAAATTATATATTTAATGTTCACAGAATGGCACTCAGCCGGTTCAACAAAATCCAAGCCTGGTTCAGAGCACTTCACTTACAAACCAAAGATCCTTTAGATTATTACCAAATTAAATAGTCTCTTTTTTGTGGCTACAGAAATCACTCTCACAAGTTCTTCCTCTTTTAAGCCGTTCTTTACCTTTGTCTCTCAATGTCCTCTGTCCTTTTATCTTCTCTTCATTCTATAGTTTTCCTTATTTCTTTGTCCCCCTCCGCATCTCCATTGTTCTTCTCTATTTCTTGTGCGTGTTTGCCACTGTCCCTTCACATGCGCCAGTAATAAGGGGTTTGTTCAGGGGGGATCTATGATGTCGACGGGGATTCCCAGAGCGGCCCCGCCCCTCTGACTCCCCTTGGCCCTCACGCCTCTGGATGGTTCACACCTGTATTTTATGTTACAAATCTGGCCTTGAGTGTGTTTGATGCTGTATGTCTCCTGAACTTTGTCTCTGTCTCTCTATGCAGCGGAGAGGAAGCCGCCTCTGTTCAATATGAATGCTATGAGTGCCTTATACCACATTGCCCAGAACGAGAGTCCTGTTCTGCAGTCCAATCACTGGTGAGCCACTGACTGAGCACGGAGGAGGTTCTTGTGCCCTCTTTGTTTAGTGTCAATATACTTTCTGGGTAGCCTGGTCCCAGATATGGTTGTGCTTTATAGCCTTCAATGACAATGACCTTAGGACTTACCACAAACAGATCTGGGACCAGGCTACTTTCTGAGAACAATATGAGCCATTGGTGTAGATCAGGGGTGTCAAACCTATGGCCTGCTGGCAAAATAAGTTTGACACTCCTGGTGTAGATGACTACCGTTTTTATAGTGCGACTGTGAATAGTTTCTCGTTGTTTGGTCTCGTCCTTTTCAGGTCTGATTATTTCCATAACTTTGTGGACTCGTGTCTGCAGAAGATCCACCAGGACAGACCTACCTCTGACGTGCTGCTGAAGGTAAACGCTATCTCTTGGTCTACGTTTCCTCTTTAAAAATAAAGTTATTCGATGCTTAAGAAAATCGAAAGAAGGCAGTACACAAACATGTAGAAACCAAGGAATGGCCATGAACTCTTTACCCGTTAATAATATCAGAGGTGGCCTAAAGAGGTGCTGTGATTCCTTATTCTCATAATGGCAAAGAAGCTTCTCTTCAATGGCTCCAGTTTAAAGTGAACCTTAACTTGCCAACAGCGCCAAGTGGCACCATCAGGTAGAAATTGCGTCATTACAACCAGAATTGGTTGAACGCTGTAATTGGGTTTCAAAGATCTCATTGCAACCAGTTTTCCCAGCTAGGCTAATGGTTGACGCATTAAACCAACAAAGATGGCATTGATTGACATGTCATTACAACTAGACATTATGTAATTCCAACATCAATTTGACCAGTTTTGCCTGCTGGATTAACCTTAGAACCCATTCTCCCTTCCTCTACCTCAGCACCATTTCCTATGCAGAGAGCGTCCTCACACGGTGGTGATGGACCTGATAGCTCGCACCAAAGACGCGGTGCGGGAGCTGGACAACCTGCAGTACCGCAAAATGAAGAAGATCCTTTTCCACGAGGCCCTCAACGGGCCCCAGCCCGAGGGAGGGGAGGAGGATGAGGTATGAGGAGTGAGGAAGGGAGGTGGTGGTAAGGGGGTGTGATGAGGGATGGGAGGTGGTAAGAAGGGAGGTGGTGGTAAGGGGGGTGATGAGGGAGGTGAAGGGGGGTGTGATGAGGGAAGAGGAGTAGGTGGTAAGCATGGAGAGGAGTTAATGAGGGTGGGAGGTGGTAGAAAGAAGGGAGGAGGAGAGAACTGGCAGGTTGAGAGGAGAATGGGAGGTAAGGAGGGAGGAGAGCAGGTAAGGAGGGAGGGGAGGATGAGAGAAATGGCATAAAAAGGGAGATAACGAGGGATAGGGAGAGACGGTGAACTTGGAGAGGCAGTAGAGGGACGTACAAAAGAGAGATGGCGGTGGGGGAGAAAGAAAGCGGGGAGGACATGGAGATGTTACGTAGAGGGAGAAAATGAGGAGGCAGTAGGGAGAGAGGAGAATAGTAACAGTTAGCCGAGGATGATGTAGGACCAGAACCAAACAAAAGGATGATGTGTTGAGTGAGGAGGGGAAGACAGACTACAGAACGCACTGGTCTTAAAACCTCGTAAGTATCGGACCCCTTTTTTCAATATTCACCTAAAATGACATACCCAAATCTAACTGCCTGTAGCTCAGGACCTGAAGCAAGGATGTCCATATTCTTGAAACCATTTGAAAGCAAACACTTTGAATTTTGTGGAAATGTGAAATGAATGTAGGAGAATATTACACATTAGATCTGGTAAAAGAAAACCTTGTTTTTTTGTATTTTCTTTTTGTTCCAGCTTTGAAATGCAAGAGAAAGGCAATAATATATTCCAATTGAGTTGCAATTTAGATTTTGGCCAGCAGTGTCTGCGCTTTCAGATTTGATCAAGTGAAGAATTGCACTACTGCCCAGTAGTTTGTATCAAGTTTGCCCAAATGTGCCGAATTGGTCAATTGATAAGTACATAACTGTAGAAAACATACATTTTGTATTACCATATAATTTTTGTACGTTTACACACTCCAGGAATGTCATACATAATGGATCATTTAGCTTATACACTAACATTCACAAATCTAGATGGCGGGGTGGGTGTGGACCAGAGACGGCAGGGGTTCAAACTGTAGAACCCAGTTCCTACATTTGAATATAAAAATATATAATTTTTTTTTCAAACAAAACAATGCTACATTTTATCTATGGGACCCTCAGGATGACAAATCAGAGCAAGATTACTCAATGTAAGTACATTATTTACATTCAGAGGTGGATATATCAAACCAGTTGCCGTGATATTATTATTTTTTATTTTTTTATTTTTTGGTGCACTCCTCAAACAATAGCATGGTATTTTTTTTCACTAATAGTTACTGTAAATTGGACAGTGCAGTTAGATTAACAAGAATTTTAAGACATGTCTATGTCCTGGAAAGTTTGCTGTTACTTACAATTACATTCTAGTCACTTTAGCGCACGTTAGCATCAACCGTCCCAGTATAGGGACACCGATCCTGTAAAGGTTAATTTAGAGGAAGAGGATTGGGCTGTGGATTTGAACTGCATCTGAGAGTGCGTTTTTTTTTTTAGGTGTGTGTGCGGGGGGGGGGGGGTTGTGTGTTTGTAGGCAGTGTTATGTGTATGCAGGCGAGCTATGCATTTGTGTGTGCGTGATCGTGCTTATGTTATCACCACTTCTCCTAACCACCGTCCCTTTGTCTCCAGGACGTGGAGCAGTACATGCTGCGGACAGGTACCGTCAACAGCATGGAGAGCTCCCATTCGCTGCCTTCCATGTCCATCAGCGCAAGCTCCCAGAGCAGCTCGGTCAACAGCCTGGCGGACGGTTCTGACGACAGCGGCGAGATGGCCATGATGCAGGAGGGCGAGCAAACAGTCACCTCCAACAGCTCAGTCCTGCACAAGCCCCTGGTCAGTTGGGACTTACCTTTAGACATTAGTCACAGCAGTGTTTCCTTTAGACAACCTTTTCCAAGGCGGGGGGCATAAGATAAGACCCCCCCCCCAATTTTCCCAAAGCATCACCCAAGTCCTATTTCACAATTTTGTCAGTATGTAAACACTGTGCTGTGTGAGGTGGGTAAACGATTACTACACTGAACAAAAATATCAACGCAACGTTTAAAGTGTTGGTACCATGTTTCATGACATGAAATAAAAGATCCTAGAAAATGTCCGTACGGACAAAAGTGTTTCACTCAAATTCATTACGCAGGTGCACCTTGTGCTGGAGACAAAAGGCCACTCTAAAATGTGCAGTTTTGTCACACAACGCCACAGATGCAATTGCCATGCTGACTGCAGGAATGTTCACGAGCTGTTGCTAGAGAATTTGTTTCTCTACCATAAGCCGCCTCCGATGTCATTATAGAGAATTTGGCAGTATGCCCAACGGTCTCACAACTGCAGACCATGTGTAACAATGCCAGCCCAGGACCTCCATATCAGGCTTCTTCACTTGCGGGAATGTCTGAGACCAGCCACCCGGACAGCTGATGAAACTGGGTTAGCTAAATTGAATAATTTTTTGCACAAACTGTTAGAAACCGTCTCGGAAGCTCATCTGCGTGCTCGTTGTCCTCACCACGGTCTTGACCTGATGCAGTTCGGCGTCGTAACCAACTTCAGTGGGCAAATGCTCACCTTCGATGGCCATTGACACGCTGGAAAAGTGTGCTCTTTACAGATGAGTCCTGGTTTTAATTGTATCGGGCTGATGGTGTCGTGTGGGCGAGCGGTTTGCTGATAATGCTGTGGGACTATTCTACAACTCTTCTCAAACCATCGTATTATGCTACTCTCATCACCCCACTGGGAACCATCGACCTGGCTGGCTAGCCTATCTTCAAAGAAGCATATTCGAGAGCGAATGGAAGGAAAATAAACTCCGTAGTTCTGTTCAGGACTACGCAACAAGTCACCGGACAACTACACAGGAGAACAGTAGAATACTTGTTGGAAGCCTTTTGGACAATCGGAGCCTTACAAGCGTGCCGCGAAAAGGCCCAACTCCCTTGGAAAAAATCTGCATGAGTCAGATGGTCACACCAGATACTGACTGGTTTTCTGATCCACACCCCTACCTGATGCATATCTGTTTTCCCAGTCATGTAAAATCCGGGGCAGCAGCTAGCCTAGTGGTTAGAGTGTGGGCCAGTAACCGAAAGGTTGCAAGATCGAATCCCCGAGCTGACAAGGTAAAAAATCTGTCGTTCTGCCCCTGAACAAGGCAGTTTAACCCACTATTCCTAGGCCGTCATTGAAAATAAGAATTTGTTCTTAACTGACTTGCCTAGTTAAATAAAAGTTAAAAAAAGATATATTGGGTCATAAGGAATTTATTTCAATTGACTGATTTCATTATGAATTTTAACTCGGTAAAATCTTTGAAATTGTAGCATGTTGCATTTGTTCAGTGTATTTAGCTAGATATGACGATTGTAAAATACCGAAGGTGAGCTGTTTTTTGGGGTGTATTTGTTGCGCTGATTCTAAACTGTAAATTATGGTTTTACCTCCATTTAGTTTACCACATAAATGGCTCACTAGTGGCTAACTACCTATTCTTCCCCCACCTCCAGATTGATTCCACAATGCAACACGTGATTTACACAAAAGATTTCTCTCTCTCTACATCAGAGCCATGACAACATCTACGACGACCCCTACCAGCCCGAACTGGACGCACCGCAGCAGCCCCCGTCACGGGGTGAGGGAAGAGAAGGTGGCCGGCGGAAGGGACACCGCAGCCGAGATCACTTTGCCACCATCCGGACAGCATCGCTGGTGACCCGGCAGATCCAGGAGCACGAGCAGGGGTCGGCGCTGAGGGAGCAGATGTCTGGGTAGGAGAGCTTTTATGGAATGACCAATAGAAAGGGCCCATCTGTAATTAGAAGGCAAAGGATTGGCTAGTCCATGGAAATCAAGATAATTGATTTACTCCAGTCATCATTCACCTTTCAGTTAACATTGAGCAAAACAATCTGCAAATTCATCCGCTGTCACACGCTGGATGTGGTTATGTACAAGTAATATGGTACCGGCCTCCCGATTGGCAGTGCTAGCCGATCGCAGTGCAAGCTGTGCCTCTAGAGATTCTGGATTCGAATCCAGGCTCTGTCGCAGCTGGCCCCGACCGGGAGACCCATGGGGCGGCGCACAATTGGCCCAGCGTTGTTAGGGGAGGGTTTGACCGGCAGGGATGTCCTTGTCCCGTCGCGCACTAGCGACTCCTGTGGCGGGCCGGGCGCAGTGCACGCTGACACGATTGCCAGGTGTACGGTGTTTCCTCCGACACATTGGTGCGGCTGGCTTCTGGGTTAAGTGGGCATTGTGTCAAGAAGCAGTGCAGCTTAGTTGGGTTGTGTTTTGTAGGACGCACGGCTCTCGACCTTCGCCTCTCCCGAGTCTGTACGGGAGTTGTAACGATGAAACAAGATTGTAACTACCAATTGGATACCACGAAAAAGGGCTAAAATAAAAAATGGCATATGGTACCAATTTAAACATTTGTCCAATTACTTATGTGAATTTAAGTGAATTTGTCCAATTACTTATGACTTCTTCACATGGGAGGACTAGATGCATAAAGTGCTTACATTTCTCAATGGTAAAACATGTTTGAATATACTCAAATAAACGTTCTGTACTGTCACCTCATGAAACGTTTGATCTCAAATAGAAAATGCTGGAGAATAGTCAAATGAAACAATTTAGCTTCATTGTCCAAATACATATGTAGGGGAGTGTACTAATATAGTATTTTTCAGAGGTACTCACTACTAGTATTCTAACGATACCAGAATGTTGACTTCAATACTGATACCAGGGTTAGTATCACGATACTCGATACCAAAATCATCCTACGGGACCCAAAAAATTAAGTGGAGAGCAGGATTGTGGTTTTCCCCTTTCTTTTCTTTTTTCTGGTTTAACCCAAAATCACACTTTAAAAATAGAAAAACAACAACATTGGAAGTTTTAACTCCACAACAATGCTTAGACCACGTCGGGGACCACTTTTGAGGTCTGGGAATAATCGTAAGTTAGATTTTTGTTTTGTGTAGTTACCCTTTAATTCAAGTGGCATGCACTTAACACTCTTGTTTGGTTAGCAATGTTTTATGTAGTGCACGTGATGTAGTTTGCAAAACAAATGGCCACTGGATTGATGCAGATAATCTTGATTCTGCCAGGAAGGCATAGGCTACTTTGTTGTTAGCTTTTAATTCAAGGTTTTTGGGGAAGCCTTTTCATCTACCCGGAGACGGTTAACATTTGCATCGCTAACGGCTACACAAAGTGGTAGACATACGCGAACCATACACACATGAACAGGTGCATTTCCGTGCCGTTACCTCATCAGAAAGTTGCAGGGAATAAGAATCACTAATGCATTCTGTTCATGTCTTATGATAAACTTGGGCAAATTAATACATTCAAAGTTCAATACATTTAGTTTATTTCCGAATGTAAGACCTATTTGATAGAATAACTGAAAGTAACAGAGCCATTTTTCATGTAGTATTGAAGAAGTACAGATGTTTCGGTGTATCGTACAACACTATTTGCGCATAGATCTAGCCACGCTGTGACACACAAAATGGATATCTATCGGCCATAACTGGTTGAAATTATTTGTAAAAATCATTACAACCAAATGACAACATATGGGTTGTAAACTGGTTTTAATGATGCCATTTCAACCAGCTTAGCCCACTGGTAATAAATGTTCTAAATTCTCATTCGTGGTTAGAAAGCAGTTCATGGAACTATGTAAAACCGACCGGCGCAGTTGGCTGTACTGGTTGTCAAAATATCTGAATCGGGCTGCTTAAGTAATTGCCAATTCCACTTGGCTGTACTAGTTTTTGACATACTTTTCTCGTGTCCATTCCTCCTTTTACCCCTTCCCAGGTACAAGCGCATGCGGCGGCAGCACCAGAAGCAGCTGATGGGCCTCGAAAACAAGCTGAAGGCGGAGATGGATGAGCATCAGCTGAGGCTGGACAAGGAGTTGGAGAACCAGAGGAACAGCTTTGGAGGGGAGGGGGACAAGTTGAGCAAGAAGCACCAGGCTATCCTGGAGAAGGAGGTAAGGGAAGAAGGGAGGTATGGATCAGGAGCGAGGTAGGTGGGGACAACTTCAGCAAAAAGCACAAGGCAATCCTGGAGAAAGAGGGGTGGAGGGATGGGTGGGGTGAGGGGATGGGGACAAACTGAGCAAGTAGCACAAAGCCATCCTGGAGGGATAGGAAGGGAAGGAGGAGTGTGAGATTGGGAAGGTGGGGACAACCTTAGCAAGAAGCACCAGGTTGAAGAAAGAGGTACAGATGGGGGGGGTTGAACAGGAGTGGAATGAGATGGAAGGAAACGTTGAAAGAAAAGAGGAAAGGGTATTGACTACGGCGACACGGGGCGGCTATCCCAGGATCTCAATGTACATTTGTAGGCCAAAGTTTTAAGTAGATAGTCAAGCCGTATTTTAGCTCTAGAATTTGGGGGGGGGGTTAGCTCTATTCTTACCCAGCTTATGGCCTTGTGTGGTTGGTTTTCAGACCAAGGCAGCCCTGGCTGAGGAGAAGAAGTTCCAGCAGCACATCCTGGCCCAGCAGAAGAAGGAACTGACCAGCCTGCTAGAATCCCAGAAACGCCAGTACCGCGCACGCAAGGAGCAGCTCAAAGAGGTACAGCCACACTGCAACCATACTGTAAATACTCATCAACTATACCGCAACTACACACTAACCATACTGCAATTACAAACTAACCGTACTGCAATTACTCAATCAACCAATAATCTATCTACTAGGGCTGCACGATATTGGCAAAAAATCTAATTGCCATTTTCTTGACGAAATATTGTAATTTGACATGCAATCTAAATCAAAACACTTGGGTTAGCTGTTTGAATCATAGAAATGGAATGACTTCTATTAAGAAGCAAAGTGGAAAGCAGCATCATTCTTGTTTGGAACAATCGGTTGACTGCATTTGATCTAACAGAACAGCATGTGAACGTAAAGTGAATCTAACAGCTAGGATGGCTTGGAGTTTGTGGGAAGCAGCTGCAAGAGGAGACAACTTTTTTTTTTCACTATAAAAACAGACATTACACACTGCTGAGAATACGTTTCGAAATATTGCGTGCAATATGGATATTGCACATGTCCGTATTGTGATAACTTGTTTTCCTTTTTTTTTTATATACAGTACCAGTCAAAAGTTTGGACGCCTACTCATTCAAGGGTTTTTCTTTATTTTTTCTATTTTCTACATTGTAGAATAATAGTGAATCATGTAGTAACCAAAAAAGTGTTAATCAAATGAAAATATATTTGAGATTCTTCAAAGTAGCCATCCTTTGCTTTGAAAGGAAGACCTGGAGTTACCTCTGCTGCAGAGGATAAGTTCATTAGAGTTACCAGCCTCAGAAAATGCAGCCCAAATAAATCCTTCAGAGTTCAAGTAACAGACACATCTCAACATCAGCTGTTCAGAGGAGACTGCGTGAATCAG
The DNA here is from genome assembly GCF_965601325.2 of Salmo salar. Classification (NCBI taxonomy): domain Eukaryota; kingdom Metazoa; phylum Chordata; class Actinopteri; order Salmoniformes; family Salmonidae; genus Salmo; species Salmo salar. The sequence continues at coordinate 68,633,986 of NC_138309.1, read as the reverse complement.
GCCTTCATGGTCGAATTGCTGCAAAGAAGCCACTACTAAAGGACACCAATAAGAAGAGACGTGCTTGGGCCAAGGAACACTAATGGTTGCATGGCTAGCAATGGTAGCATGGATACGCCATCCCACCTGATTTGCGCTTAGTGGGAGTATCATTTGTTTTTAATCAGGACAATGACCCAACACACCTCCAGGCTGTGTAAGGGCTATTTGACCAAGAAGGAGAGTGATGGAGTGCTGCATCAGATGACCTGGCCTCCTCAATCACCTGACCTCGACCCAAATTGAGATGGTTTTTGATGAGTTGGTCCGCAAAGTGAAGGAAGGCACTTACTGGCTGCTTTATCACATGTGGGAACTCATTCAAGACGGTTGGAAAAGGATTCCAGGTGAAGCTGGTTGAGAGAATGCCAAGAGTGTGCAAAGCGGTCATCAAGGCAAAGGGTGGCTACTCAAATATACACTGCTCAAAAAAATAAAGGGAACACTAAAATAACACATCCTAGATCTGAATGAATGAAATATTAAATACTTTTTCTTTACATAGTTGAATGTGCTGACAACAAAATCACACAAATAATCAATGGAAATCCAATTTATCAACCCATGGAGGTCTGGATTTGGAGTCACACTCAAAATTAAAGTGGAAAACCACACTACAGGCTGATCCAACTTTGATGTAATGTCCTTAAAACAAGTCAAAATGAGACTCAGTAGTGTGTGTGGCCTCCACGTGCCTGTATGACCTCCCTACAACGCCTGGGCATGCTCCTGATGAGGTGGCGGATGGTCTCCTGAGAGATCTCCTCCCAGACCTGGACTAAAGCATCTGCCAACTCCTGGACAGTCTGTGGTGCAACGTGGCGTTGGTGGATAGAGCGAGACATGATGTCACAGATGTGCTCAATTGGATTCAGGTCTGGGGAACGGGCGGGCCAGTCCATAGCATCAATGCCTTCCTCTTGCAGGAACTGCTGACACACTCCAGCCACGAGGTCTTGCATTAGGAGGAACCCAGGGCCAACCGCACCAGCATATGGTCTCACAAGGGGTCTGAGGATCTCATCTCGGTACCTAATGGCAGTCAGGCTACCTCTGGCGAGCACATGGAGGGCTGTGCGGCCCCCCAAAGAAATGCCACCCCACACCATGACTGACCCACCGCCAAACCGGTCATGCTGCAGGATGTTGCAGGCAGTAGAACGTTCTCCACGGCGTCTCCAGACTCTGTCACGTCTGTCACATGTGCTCAGTGTGAACCTGCTTTCATCTGTGAAGAGCACAGGGCGCCAGTGGCGAATTTGCTAATCTTGGTGTTCTCTGGCAAATGCCAAACGTCCTGCACGGTGTTGGGCTGTAAGCACAACCCCCACCTGTGGACGTCGGGCCCTCATACCACCCTCATGGAGTCTGTTTCTGACCGTTTGAGCAGACACATGCACATTTGTGGCCTGCTGGAGGTCATTTTGCAGGGCTCTGGCAGTGCTCCTCCTGCTCCTCTTTGCACAAAGGCGGAGGTATCGGTCCTGCTGCTGGGTTGTTGCCCTCCTACGGCCTCCTCCACGTCTCCTGATGTACTGGCCTGTCTCCTGGTAGCGCCTCCATGCTCTGGACACTACGCTGACAGACACAGCAAACCTTCTTGCCATAGCTCGCATTGATGTGCCATCCTGGATGAGCTGCACTACCTGAGCCACTTGTGTGGGTTGTAGACTCTGTCTCATGCTACCACTACAGTGAAAGCACTGCCAGCATTCAAAAGTGACCAAAACATCAGCCAGGAAGCATAGGAACTGAGAAGTGGTCTGTGGTCACCACCTGCAGAACCACTCCTTTATTGGGGGTGTCTTGCTAATTGCCTATAATTTCCACCTGTTGTCTATTCCATTTGCACAACAGCATGTGAAATTTGTCAATCAGTGTTGCTTCCTAAGTGGACAGTTTGATTTCACAGAAGTGTGATTGACTTGGCGTTACATTGTGCTGTTTAAGTGTTCCCTTTATTTTTTTGAGCAGTATATTTTAACACTTTTTTGGTTACATGATTCCATATGTTATTTCATAGTTTTGATGTCTTCACTATTCTACAATGTAGAAAATACTAAAAATAAAGAAACTCTTGAATGAGTAGGCGTCCAAACTTTTGACTGGTACTGTGTGTGTGTTTATTTATTTAATAACAAATATTGGACATATAAAGAGAGAAATTACAAATTGAACAGACATCATTTTGTCCCCCTATACTTAGTGAGACACCCCCCTCCCCTTAACAAAAGCAGCATACATGCTAAAATAAATTAAACATACAATTAGAGATAATAATATATAAATATACAGTGTCTTCAGAAAGTGTTCACACCCCTGGACTTTTTCCACATTTTGTTGTTACACAGCCTGAATTTAAAATGGATTAAATTTAGTTTTTGTCAGTGGCCTACACACACTATCCCATGTCATATTTTTCAAAATTTGTTGTGAATTAAAAATGAAAATCTGTCTTCAGTGTAAGTATTCAACCCCTTTTATGACAAGCTTGAATAAGTTCATGAGTAAACATTTTCTTAAGTCACCAAATGAGGGGACTGTGTGCAATAATAGTGTTTAAAAAAAATATATATATATATCACTACCTCATCTCTGTACCCCAGTCGAGCTGTGAATTTCAAACAGATTCAACCACAATGACCAGGGAGGTTTTCCAATTCCTCACAAAGAAGGGCATCTATTGGTAGATAAATATAAAATAAAAAGTAGACATTGAATACGCTTTTGAGCATGGTGAAGTTATTACACTTTGGATGGTGTATCAATACACCCAGTCACTAAGATACAGGTGTCCTTCGTAACTCTGTTGCCGGAGAAGGAAACCACTCAGGGTTTTCACCATGACGCCAATGGTGACTTCAAAACAATTAGAGTTTAATGGCTGTGCTAGGAGAAAATTGAGGATGGATCAACATTGTAGTTACTCCACAATACCAACCTAATTGACAGAGTGAAAAGGAAGCCTGTACAGCATAAGTATTACAAAAAATGCATCCTGTTTGCAACAAGGCACTAAAGTAATACTGCAAAAAATGTGACACAGCAATTAATTTCTATTTAGGACAAAAAGTTATGTTTGGGGCAAATCCAATACAACACATTACTGAGTACCACTCCATATTTTCAAGCATATTGGGGGCTGCATCATGTTTTGGGTATGCTTGTAATCGTTAAGGACTGGAGTTTTCAGGATAAAAAAGAAACAGAATGGAGCTAAGCACATGCGAAAACCTGGTTCAGTCTTCTTTCACAAGACACTGGGAGATGAATTCCCCTTTCAGCAGAACAATAACCTAAAACACAAGGCCAAATCTAAACTGGAGTTGCTTACCAAGAGAGTGAATGTTCCTAAGTGGCCGAGTTACAGTTTTAACTTAAATCTACTTGGAAAATCTATAGCACGATCTGAAAATGGTTGTCTAGCAAAGATCAACAACTACTTTGACAGAGTAGACAAAATTTGAAAAGGATAATGTGCAAATGTTGCACAATCCAGGTGTGGAAAGCTTTGTGACTTAACCAGAAAGACTGACAGCTGTAATCGCTGCCAAAGATGCTTCCACAAAGTATTGACTCGGGTGGAAGTACTGTGGTGGAATATTCTATTGAAGTGATAGACTTTGTAATTTTTTTCAAATAATCATCTTTATTCAATTTCGATTAATTATTGCAATAATTAAGACCAGTCAGCCCAAAAGTCAGACCTTAAATTCATCATCCAATGTCTCGGCTTTCTAGTGAGGGCGATCAAACCACACTAGACAGTCAGAACTGAGGTCAGAGGTCATTCAAACCCTTCAAATAAGTGTTTCTTACTATATTAGACTAATGAAAAACAATTAAACGTTTCATCTCAGGTTTACAGTAAGTTTCTATTACATTTCTTATCAAAATAATTTACGTGTTTAATTAAAACTCTGAAAATAAAACTTCTGAAAATTCTGTGTGCCCTTTTTAAGATACCCAAATGAAATAGAACTCACAATAAATCAGACATAGTAAAAACACCAACAAATATTCATAAGTGTGTGGGTTCCTGCAAACCATATGGTAAAAACAAACAAAAATGGCCAGGCCTTTATTTAATTTGGTAGTTGACGGCCTAATCCGGATACATTTATACTAACTACACTGCAGAATTTCACTCACTGCTCTCCCAAGACCATAGCCCCAGGAAACATTTCGAAGAGAGAAAATGACTACCCACATTCTCCTGGAAAAGAGACAAAACAGTTATTTAGCATAAGGAATCAGTGATATTTGATCCATGGCATCTATTAAAAATTTGTTAGAGACGTGGTCTCCTACATCTCCCTTAACATACATACTGTAGTGTACTTCTGTCAATCCTGGAAGAAAGAATCCTACTCAAGACACATCAGATAATGTTTCATTAAGTGGGATCGACCCCTTATAAAATAAACAAACCCATATTCCCTTTCCGGTAATCTAAACATTGCAACCTGTTGTGTTAATTTAGTAAAAATATAAACTTGTGGTTTAACAAATCTAGAACCTTCAAAAAGTTAGTGCTGTCTCATCAGCTTAATATTTAATACTTATTTCAATCTACTTTAATTACTGGACACTGTTCCACGTAATGAAAACGGATTCTAATTTTAAGATGCATAAACTAACTGCTCAAATTCACTTGTGTTACCTAAATTATGAAACCCAGCAACAGTAATCAGAAATGATCCAAGAACGTTTCTCATACCTCTACTTCAAATGTCCCATTGCCCTCGCTTTCAACCGCAGCTAATCTATTTGACCTATTTTACTATCTCTAGGCTCAATCTCTCTACTCATCGTTTAACCTTGTACCTTGTATTACTAAAATATTGCATCATTTAGAATGCTATCCAAAAAAACTCACTAACATATTACCATTCACATACCGTCACCCATCATAATGTTTAGAAAATAAAAGAAAGTAAACCATGATTATTCTCTCCTTACTAGACAAATAAAATGTTTACATGTAGTCTACCCTAATAATATTACTCTATTTTTATACCAACCTCTGCCTCACACTCATTAAATGTATATTTTAAGATTAACCTTTAATGTGCCAAATGTAGACAATACATCAGCCAATTCTTAATCAATCCAAACAATTCAAATTTGAAATTCCTAGTTTCCAATTGACTTACTTTCCTTTGTTACCTTCACTAGTCTACATCTCCGTTTCCCTTTACTCAGAAAGCTCGCTACAATCTCAACCATACTCTACCTCTGTCTTTCTGTCTAACGTTACTATACCAGGTGAACATTTTATTTATTATTATTATAGTCAAAACAAACACAACTTCGGTTCACAGGGAGTCCACTTTAATGACTCCTGACCCCTCCCACTTGTCAATTCTATAAATCAATTTTAGACTAAAGTGTTCTTGAAACTCCCAAATATATGTTGTCTTGATTCGCTGGTTGTACTTCACCATATGTGACTCACCACCTGGATATGGTCTTATGTAGCAACATTTGAATAAAAAAAAAAAAATATGTTTTGACTCGGAGCTACAAAATGGTATATAATACACGGGGAAAGTAATTCTGCTTTGATAGTTGATCAACTTGTAAACTCACTTTTGAGAAAACCGTCTTTCAATGTTTTGGTACTACTATTGGAGAGCCCTTTGTCTACACCCATTCAGCATTGTTCACACCCTCTTAAGCCTTAGCCCCACCCATCAATTTAAGGGTTGATCCAACCGTTCTGTACTAACTTGCCAGCTACTTCCAGACATCTAAGAAAGAGAATAGCTCACTGAACATTACTCGCCCGATCTCTCTGTGGTTTGGCTTTCAGAGCACACGCTGGCCGCTCTGGACAATAAGTAGGGTTATTCCGAAAGCTCTGATCTCACAACTACAGTCAAGCACCCAAGCTAACTGTCAAACATTGGCTAGCTACTTCCAGACACATGTGAGAACACCGCACTCTAACCATTTTAGTCGCCTTAGCAGAGCTGGTTAGGCTTTTTTCATGTTATCCAGAGCGTTGGTGACTGTAACTGTGCTGCTGGCAACAATTGAATTACGCTTTGTTGCCGACATTTACTGACACCAGACATATTCAACAGGTGTTGAGCGTTCAAAAATGCCTCTGTTATTCTGTGCTCTGGTACACTAAGACTAGAGTCTTTTTGTCAAGAAATGTAGCTAGATAACTCGCTAGGCAAACAATGAATCCCAACGCATGACGGAACGTTAGTTTGCGAGCCAGCCAGCTAACATTAGCCAGCTAGCTAACAGTACACTTTAACTTGAAATGAAAATACTTTGTCATAATTAGAGTGGAGTCTTTCGTTAAGACCTGTTTAGCTAGCTACAATGGACCGTAATCACAACTCATGACGTTACTACCCTGCATGAATCTGCAGGTAGCTAACCAACCAGGGTCTATGGCTATAACTAGTCAAGCAAATGTGTCTGAGATACGAAGAACAAGATCATACACATAACGTTAGCTAGCTAACAGTACACTTGAAATGAAACCACGTTGTCAAAATTAGAAACGTGTAATATCTGAAATTATTTCCAGTATACATCATGGTTGGACACGTCTGATGCCATGCATGGTTGCCTTAGTTTGACGATGTAATCCAGACTGGTATTTTCTCCATCTCCTTAGCTATCATACTCGAATTCCACCGATTTTCAAAACTTGGTCCTCCAGAAAGTGGAGAGCATACACATAACGTAAGCTAGCAAACCAGCCAGCTAACATTAGTTAGCTAACCGTACACTTTAACTTGACATTAGGTTTATGCAGTTTTACTACGCGATACATTTTTAAAAGCCGCGTTTGACACGACCTAAACATACTGACCAGCTCCAATAGACAGACACGTGATATATGGTAGACTAATCCAAACTCATCTCTCGACATGTCCAGCCCACTCATTATCTCAGCCAATCATGGCTAGCGGGAAGGTTGCTTACTTTTTCTGTGGCTAAACCAACTAGGCTCGTAATTTAACAATTTTATTCGTATTTACAGATGGCATACAAGTTGGATATTAAGGCACACGGAAGTTTACATGTCCGAGAAGGTATTTCTGCCAAAAAAAACGCATTTTGATAAAAAATATTTTAAGTTCAAACTGCTCTCCTGTGAAATCGTGACTTGTTACATACGCCTAGTTTCCTGAATCAGGTCACATATGATGCCTTGTGACCCTGCTCTACCACAGTTTCCTAATGTGGTAATGTTTGGCAAATGAGTTCCTTCATCTTTTTACACCAAAAACAAATTCACTACATATTGTATCAACACAGATCCCTCAAATCTACACCCTTTAACGATTTGTTTGAATGTGGCGTGAAACAAAGTTTGACTATTTGTAAACATCATTTGTGCTCTCGCCCATATATACTGCCAATTTTAATGTTACCTACTGTCCTTGATTCTCACAAGGATTATTCAACCCCAAAATCTGCTGAAGAACAGGGTTGGTCCAAGCTCTCTGATTTTCATAATGCATAATGTTTTTCTTAACTCACAAGGCAGTCCAACACCTTTGGCTAGCTTGCTTGCTAACGTTACTTCCAGACACAAACGAGAAGACGTCTTCACTCTCCGTCCCCTAGCAGAGCTGGTTAGGCTTGTTTTTCCAAGTTAGTCACCAACATTTTGAATAACTGTGCTGCTGGCAATTTTAAATGACGTTATTTCCTTAACATTGACTGACACAGGCCATATTCAACGAGCGTTGCGCATTCGTAAATAAATCAGTTATTCTGCGCTCTGGTACATTCAGACAACTCCTCTGAAGTCCGAACAATTGCCTGAGTGAATTTACCAAGTACCCCATTTAATAATGTCCATTGAGAACGCACAACGACTATACCATTTAGCTAAGCTAAGAATGACATGAATAATCAAGTCGACAAACGTTGGGTAGTTGAATAGCATATAGTTAATAAATGATATGCCATGCGTTTCATAAGGATGGCGCAAGCAACAAATTTGTCATACTTATACCAGAATGTATATCTTAATACCAATAAGCATACTGCATACTCAAATTACTTCACAATTAGTGCGATTACACTGAGAACGCTAACATCAATATGCTTGTGTATTGAGCTAATGATCCTTCTTTTATGTTATTTTGCCCACTCACAATTGCATCCCTGAATTCTCTATTAGTTTGGAATTTTCCTGTCAGCAGGGAAATGCTACCAAATGCTATCCATGATTAGGTTTTTTTCCCCCATATTCGAGCCGAATTGGTAGAATGCTTGTGCGCTTTGCTGTAGTTTACCTCTTCTATGAATTTCTTTCTGCCCCTCTCCTCGTGGTTTTAATATACTCATCTTTTTCTGAGATTACCCAGACTGAGAGAATCCCATAAGCGTTTAGACAGTCATAAAATGCTTTTAACTTGATCTCTATCAAATGATCCATAAAGAGACCACTGAACCTACGTACGTCTACGTATGGGTTGTTTAAGTTGCATCTCATTATTTCCAGTGTTACTTTATCAAATCTATAGTAAAATAGTATATACACACGCATCGTTATTTCGCGTTCATTTTTTTTTCATATCTTCAAAGAATCAATATATAACGTAGGGAATCTTAGGTACTCACATGAATTAACAACTTCATGTGTGTTTCCTGACTCTCCATCGCTACCACTCCCAGCGGAAACCAAAAAACGTTATTTTCCCAGACGCTGCCCGGCCGGTCATTGGAATAATTCTCAACTGTTCTCTAGACTTCCAGAAATTATAGATTTGCCGCTACTTTCTAAAATAACATCTAGCACTTAGAATATCACAGGGTGGTATTATTATGATGAGCAGTGTTGAACGGACCCCAAGATAACGCTACGTATCGAAATGTACTTTCTAAACTATCAGCTTATTATACACATTTCTATATCTTATTATCCAAACTTCAGATTGATACATTTCCATACTCTCATATCACATTCATAACCACAGTACACAGAGGAAATGAGACGGTCGAGGAAAAACCCAGTTTAGCGCTGTTTTTTTTTTTTAGATCACAAAACCATGTCTATGAACAGGGAAACCCATATCATTATCAAAATATTGCCTAATTAGTGGTCCCACAACGGGGTGTTGTATCCACACTGGGATTACTATGGTATAGATTCTCTTACGTCTATCCAATTGTGCAAAACTACCAACAGTGTCTCCTACCTATCTAACACGGTCCCAGAAAATCCAGTCTTACCTCGTATTTTAAGTATCAGGATTAACAAACATGCACAATAACACTTAACAATAGTAACCCAGGGCATACCTGTTTGCCTCATTTATCAAACATTTTACATTACACGTTAAAATATGAACTTCACCAAGCCAGATGCCCTCGCAACCCCTCGCCTGCACTCTAATCCCTCATTCAATGAGCTTCACCAAGCCGAGTTCTCTCGCAAGATTACCCACGCTCTAGTCCTTCACTCCACATTAACCTCACCTGTCCTACTGTGATCAACTCAGACCCACGCAACTCGCTAATCAACAATTATGCCCAAGGATACCTCAGTCTGGCTTTTTATTTAAATGTTTTTATTTTATAACCTGCAGGAACATTTTCTATATTTCTATAGCGCTTTTTACTTTCTCTTTTAGGCCATAATTAGTCCTCACAAGGTTCTAGTTATACATCCGGTACACACAGATTTGTATGTCATTCCGTTCCCCAAGGTTCTAGTTATACATCCGGTACACACAGATTTGGATGTCATTCCGTTCCCCAAGGTTCTAGTTATACATCCGGTACACACAGATTTGGATGTCATTCCGTTCCCCAAGGTTCTAGTTATACATCCGGTACACACAGATTTGGATGTCATTCCGTTCCCCAAGGTTCTAGTTCTTTTGATCATAACTAGTTCCCACAGATTTGGATGTCATTCCGTTCCCCAAGGTTCTAGTTCTTTTGATCATAACTAGTTCCCACAGGTTTGGATGCTAACGTTAATTAGTCTTAAAGGATTGAACCCTTTTTTTTTAGCAATTTTCCCCTAAAATGACATACCCAAATCTAACTGCCTGTATCTCAGGACCTGAAGCAATGATATGCATATTATTGATACCATTTGAAAGGAAACACTGAAGTTTGTGGAAATGTGAAATAAATTTAGAAGAATATAACACATTAGATCTGGTAAAAGGTAATACAAAGAAAGAAACTCTTCCCCCCCCCCCCCCATCTTTGAAATGCAAGAGAAAGGCCAAAATTAAATATTCCAGGTTAGGCGCAATTTAGATTTTGCCACTAGATGGCAGCAGTGTATTAGCTACGTTTTAGACTGATTCAATGAACCATTGCATTTCTGTTCAAAATGTTGTATCAAGACTGCCCAAATGTGCCTAATTGGTTTATTAATACATTTTCAAGTTCATAACTGTGCACTCTCCTCAAACAATAGCATGGTATTCTTTCATTGTAATAGCTACTGTCAATTGGACAGTGCAGTTAGATTAACAAGAATTTAAGCTTTCTGCCCATATCAGATATGTATGTGTCCTGGGAAATGTTCTTGTTTCTTAAAACCTCATTTGCTAATGCTAATCACATTAGTCTACGTTAGCTCAACCGTCCCGCGGGGGAGATACCGATCCTGTAGAGGTTAACTAGTTCATACCGATCCTAGTTGTCATCCGATACACACAGATTAGGATGTTAACGTCAGATGGCAGTTCCCTCGGAACTCCATTGTAATTATTATTTTTTTATTGTTTCCAAGAAATGTCAGTCTCACCCTATTTCTGTCTCTGTTCGGAACACCGTAACCACCCGCCTGACACCCTCCTTCAGATCTTAGGCAGGCCAAATGCACGGTTAAACCCAGGTCCTCAGGAGCCGTCAGCAGAGTTTGCTTTCCCATCTGTGGTGCCAAATATTGTGGTGAATTATCTATTCAAGTGAGAGAGACTTGGTCATTTCTATCAACAATTGTCTTTATTCAATATCGATAAATTATTGCAATAATTAATACCAGTCAGGACTGTTGGGCTGAGCAGCCTACCCTTTGCAGGCCATGCTGTTTCTTTTTTACCTGATACCAAGATTGCTCAGTCATAGCTGGTTCAACCCCCCCCCCTATAGATTGGGGGCACCGTAAGCCACTGGGTTCATCCTGTGGTCATCTGCCTCTGGTGTTTTCTCCCAGGTGCTAGAATAATTAGGAATACTGATCCTGGAGGAACAGAACAAAGGCCTATCTCGACACCCACCACATCTGATATATGGAATGCCAGCTATTGTTTATATTTTTTTATCACCGAGCCATCACTTGCCAGCCCAAGCTTAAGGGGTATGAATACTTTTGGAAGGCACTGTACAGATTCAAAACCGTTCAAAAGTTTGGGGTCACTTAGAAATGTCCTTGTTTTTTAAAGAAAAGCACATTTTTTGTCCATTAAAATAACATCAAATTGATCAGAAATACAGCCTAGACAGTATTAATGTTGTAAATGACTATTGTAGCTGAAAACGGCAGATTTTTTTTAATGGAATATTTACATAGGCATACAGAGGCCCATTATCAGCAACCATCACTCCTGTGTTCCAATGGCACGTTGTGTTAGCTAATCCAAGTTTATCATTTTAAAAAATGTATTAATTGATCATAAAGAAAACCCATTTGCAATTATGTGAGCACAGCTGAAAACTTGTGCTGGTTTTAAAGAAGCCAAACTGGCCTTCTTTAGACTAGTTGCGTATCTTGAGCATCAACATTTGTGGGTTTGATTGCATGCTTAAAATGGCCAGAAACATAGAACTTTCTTCTGAAGCTCATCAGTCTATTCTTGTTCTGAGAAATTATGGCTATTCCATGTGAGAAATAGCCAAGAAACTGAAGATCTCGTACAACGCTGTGTACTACTCCCTTCACAGAACAGTGCAAACTTGCTCTAAACCAGAATAGAAAGTTGGAGACCCCGGTGCACAACTGAGCAAGAGGACAAGTACATTAGTGTCTAGTTTGAGAAACATGCCTCACAAGTCCTCAACTGGCAGCTTCATTAAATAGTACCCGCAAAACACCAGTCTCAACATCAACAGTGAAGAGGCGACTCCGGGATGCTGGCCTTCTAGAGTTCCTCTGTCCAGTGCCTGTTCTTTTGCCCGTCTTAATCTTTTCTTTTTATTGGCCAGTCTGAGACATGGCTTTTTCTTTGCAACTCTGCCTAGAAGGCCAGCATCCTATAATTTGCCCCCCACAACCGCAAATGTTCCATGTCATCAGTCTGACTGGAAGCCCCAAAATACCATCCTGAATGGTTGTTGAACTAGACATGAATCCTTAAGAGGTCAAATGAAAAAGAGAGATTGAGAGAGGAGCAGCATGAAAAAAACAAATCTGGAAAAAAAGAGCACAATAATCTTTGCCCCACCACCCCCAACATGCATAAAAGTGATGGTATAATACCATTTTTTTAAAAAGGGAAAAAAATTATAATCCTGTTCTCGTCATGAACGAGACAAGCAGCAGGAATTCTTACTCAGCATCCGTTGCTTACCCTAAACATGTGATGTGAGGTCAAACCGACCTAGGAAAGAAGTTACATATACCCTTGAAATGAAAAAATTAAATATGGCATTAGGCAAGTGCACAATTTGGGTTTCGGTCACACTTTAAACAAAGAGTACACCTTAAGCTTCAGTTATTCAGTTGTCAGAGACCTCATTTGACTAAATTTCTACATCGCTCAACCGGGAAGCCAGTATTGCGATTTCGATGTGAATTTGATTAATTGTGCAGCTCTACCATCTACTCACCAACCCTACTAAAGACATACTATAACTGAGGTATTCAGCTGGGGGTCCACAAAAAAAAAATGTGGACACACACACTGTGGATTTTTTTTTATTTATTTCAATGGCTTTATGAATATTGCTAGCAACAGAAACACATTTTTTTATTACATACCTACAGTAGAAAAGAGAATCTTTCTAATGATGTGAACTTTATTCCTCAACTCCTAAATATTGAGCAAATGACACTCATTGGAGCCAGTTACACTCCCTGGAGTGTCTGACATGGGCTTTGAAAGAGCACCCGTGAATAGGCTACCAGTGTGTCAAGTACCGATGGCTGCTGGTAAGATTTCTTGGACATTTTTGCCAACACATGGCTAACCTTTGTTTAAACAGCTGCTCTTAGCAAAATTGTGTTTATAGTTACTACCTTTCTAGCTAATAGGCTATGTTAGAGTTTATACTTCCTCTTCCAATTATGTGGGAAGGTCAAAATAATGTCAAACTATTTACCAAATGTATTTATTTTAAAATGTTCATTACTTCTCCTTGCCATTATCATTCACCTGATAAGATGAGACTTGATATATCGATTGTTTTTTGTTAACGTATACCGGTGGTCCCTGAGTCGCCGGTTTGCCTGGGAGCCGGTCCCTGGGCATGAATAAGTTTAAGTCCCCTGCTATAACAACTAACCAACCATAGTTTAAATACACTGAACAAAAATATAAACGCATGTAAAGTGTTGGTCCCATGTTACATAAAAAATACCAGAAATTTTACGTACCCACGAGGCCTATTTCTCTCAAAATTTGGACGCATTTGTTTACATACCTGTTAGTGAGCATTTCTCCTTTGCCAAGATGATCCATCCACCTGACTGGTCAAGCATATCAAGAAGCTGATTAAACAGCATGATCATTACCCAGGTGCACCTTGTGCTGGGGACAATAAAAGGCCTCTCTAAAATGTACAGTTTTGTCACAACACAATGCCACAGATGTCTCAAGTTGAGGGAGTGTGTAATCGGCATGCTGACTGCAGGATTGTCCACCAGAGCTGTTGCCAGCTAATTGAATGTTAATTTCTCTACCATAAGCTGCCTCCAACCTCATCCGTCTTCACCTGCGGGATTGTCTTTGGCGGGGGTGTAATAATATTTGTCTGTTTTGTGGGGGGAAAAACTCACTGGTTGGCTGGGCCTGGCAGCCAACTGCGTGGGCCTATGCCCTCCAAGGCCCACCCATGACTGCACTGCTGCCCAGTCATGTGAAATCTGTATATTAGGACTAATTAATTTATTTAAATTGACTGATTTCCTTTATATGAACTGTAACTCGGTAAAATCTTTGAAATAGTTACATGTTGCGTTTATTTTTGTTCAGTATACTTACCAACCCTACTTCAATTACTCACCAACCTTAGTCAACTGCTTACCAACCATACCCATACTGTAACAACTCACCAACCATACTGCAACCAAACCCTCAATTACTCACGAACCATACCGCAACCCCTAATCATAATTACACACTAACCACATCGCAATCGTGATGTAACTACTCACCAACCATACTGCAACCACTCATAGCTGAGAAGTACAGCTACGCACCCAAATCATCTGGATGTTAACAATGGCCGTTAAAAGATACAGCCATATACCAACCACGCAGCAACCATTATTAACCCCTGCCAATCTGCATGCCACCACTATACCTTAATCACAAGCTATTATATTGACTTATCAAGTGGTGGTGTCATGCTCTGACCCTTCGCGCTGTATTTCACAGGAACTGAACGAGAACCAGTTGACCCCCAAGCGGGAGAAGCAGGAGTGGCTGGTGCACCAGAAGGAGTGTCTCCAGCAGCTGCAGGCGGAAGATGAGGCGGGGCTCCTGCGCCGCCAGAGGCAGTACTACGAGCTGCAGTGTCGCCAGTACAAGAGGAAGATGCTGCTGGCGCGCCACAATCTGGAGCAGGACCTACTCCGAGAGGTATAGTACTTCAATAGTACCCATAAAATACATTTTTCATTTGACCAAGCAATAGAGGTGTTTCAGAGTTCCATTAGGCTCTGGTCTCAGACCTCAGCTCTTCTCATGATATAATGCAGGGGTTAAAGTTCTCTCACTGTGACAGATTATTTATTTTTTTTTTGATAAAAAAAAAATGTAAATGTTACATTTCTGAAATTGGTCAAACGCGCTGTTTAATACATGTACAAAATGATCCTCTTTCCCTAAAAGCATGATGGTCATAACCTTTTTTTTTTCTTTTTTTTTTTTTTTTTTACATGAAACCTCGGTTAATTGGGCCCCAGACAATCGATATGAGATCGACTTAAGTTTCAGCCATGGGATTTTTTCCCTTTTAACCCCGATATAATGCTACCTATGATGTTATATAGTACAGCACTAATGCCTAATACCCCAACAGGCAAAAAGGACATCATATTTGGGTTGTTATCTGGTCAGATTCCAGATTCTCTCCATTTATCCAAACGTCTTTCCCTACCCTCCTGTTGCTCTCTCCTTTGTTTCTTCCTTCTCCATCTAGGACCTGAACAAGAAGCAGACGCTGAAGGACCTGGAGTGCGCAATGCTGCTGCGTCACCACGAGTCCACCCAGGAGATGGAGTTCCGGCAGCTGGGCTCGGTGCAGCGTACACGGGCTGACCTGATCCGCACACAGCACCAGACGGAGCTCACCAATCAGATGGAGTACAACAAGCGACGTGAGCAGGAGCTGAGGCAGAAGCACGCCGTGGAGGTCCGCCAGCAGCCCAAGAGCCTCAAAGTGAGTGAGAGCGAGACCCCCAGTACCCAAACCCAGAACCAGCCACCTCCAGAGGAGGACAAGGGGGAGGAGTGGCAGGAGACAGGGGGGCTAAGGGGAGCCCAGGCTGGGACTGAGGGGGTGGAAGAGGTTGGGCTGGTAGAGGAAGGGGAGAAGGAAGAGGTGGAAGAATGTGAAACCAAAGAGGAAATGGAGGGAAACAAAGGAGAGGTTAGGAAAGGTTTTGAAGGAGGGAAAGAAAAGGTGGTGAGAGACCACAGTGGAGATGGAGAGATTGAGAAGGGAGAAGAGAAGGACGTGGGAGATGGGGATGAGGTTTGCTCCATTGTAGAAACAAAGGTTGACGTAGAGGAGGAGAAGAGCGAGAAAAGCAAAGATAACGAGGGTCAAGAACTTGAGTGGAAAACGGGGGAGGGAGAAGGAGAGCAAAGGCAGGTGGAGGGAGTGCAGTGGGGGGAGGAAGATGAGGAAGACGAAGCGAGATATGTTCTCGACGATGACGACGATGAGGAGGAGGATAGGGGCGTGGCAGACGGCTGTCCGTCTGAGCTCATCTCCTCCCCATCCCTGGAACGGAGGCATGTCCGCGATCAGCGCAAGGCGGACGAACTCTCTGAGTTCTACTTCCCCGACACCCTTGAGGAACTCGAACCCCTTCACCCCTCTGCCCCACCCCTTTCTCCGCCCCCTGTCCCCTCTTCCTTTCCCTCCCTCTTCTCTCATGCCATCTGCCTCCTCCTCTCCCTCTCAGCCGCCGCCCAGCCCTCCAACCTCACCTTCCTCATACTCTCAGTCTTCCTCCTCTCCCTTCGTCGCTCTCCCCCTCTCCCCTCGCTGGCCTCCCTCCTCCTCTCGGGTGAGCTCGCCCTCCTCGCCCTCTTCTTCTCCTACCTCTTCCTCCGCTCCTGCTGCTCCCTCTCTCTCTCCACCTACCTGTCCCTCACTCTGTGGGCATGCGGTCTTTTCAGCCTGGGCCTCTCGCTGAGCCTGGGTCTCTATTATGTCCCCGTAGCCCTGATCTCTGCCTCCTTCCTCAGCTCGCCTTCCCTCTTCCTCTCCCTCTACCTTGTGGTGGTGCTGGTGGTGCGACCGGCGCGCGTCTTCCTACAAAACGCCCCCCGGAAACTCAACCGTTTGTGGATGAGATTCCTCTTTCGCCTCCCCCGCCCACTCTTCAACATCTGCCAGTCTCTCCTTGGGGGCCTGGCGGAGCGCAGCCTCTATGACATGTTCCCCAAGGCCGGGCGCAACTGGGGCGGGCGCCAGTCCAAAATCCCTGTGCCCCTAAAGAGCCTGCCCTTAGTGCGCCTAGCGGGCAGGGGCCACGTTGGCTCGCCCCTTGCCATGTGCCTCCTCTGGGTCAGGCGCTTTATCAGACGCCCCCTAGGGGTCCTTGCTGACCTGGCCAACTCGGTCGTGCTAAAGCTAGCTAGCAGGGTCCTTAAAGAGCTGCCTCCCGAGTGCCTGAGCAGACTTCGTACATTCGGTCTGCTGAGAGAGGAGAAACCTAGCAGGTTGCCCAGGCTACTGCCCAGGGAGGTCAGAGAGAAGAAACAGAGTGAGAGGAGGAAGAGAGAGAGGGAGAGGCAAAGAAGGGAGGAGAGAGAATGTATGTTCAGAGATGAGGGGAGGTGGGAATGCGGGTTGAGACGAACGTCATCTGGGCGGAGTGTGAGGGGTAAAGTGCGACCATGGAGATAGTAAGAGAGGGAGGGAGTTGGATTGGGTGTGTGTTCCATCTATTACTGTCTGACCATCGTGTGTTTGTTTCCTTTGATTCAACCCTCCCAAAGATGGGTATACCTATGATGCACACAACCTAACACTGTGTTGCATTGGCTGAATGTAATTGGCCATTTAATGTACTGTATTGCCAAAAGCATCCAGCAACTCCTGTCATGTCACTGTCTTATACCCCATTGAAGTTTCACTGTTTATCACTCACTATTGTGCTTTTTGTAAAAGTTTAAATGTTTTCTTTATTTTGTTCTTAATTCGTAAGACTATGTTTATGGTTATTTCTGAGACCATGTTTGTGCAATCTATTCTTGTGTTTTTATTGAAGTTTTACGACTTCAGGAATCTTTTTAGTGCACTGTTCACGCACATGGAATTTCTTGTCAGTGGATAATGGTTATCATCAATGGCCACTATTGATAGATATTATTGGTTGTGGATTGTCCACAAATCAAGCATTTCACCCATTATAATACTAAATTACTGTGAAAGTAGAAGTAGGCAAACATCCTGGTCATTTCATTTAACCACCCCCAAAAAACACTACTAGGTCATTAATATAGTGCAATAAATAATTAACCACACAGAAACTTCCAGAACAAGATTACTTCAATCCACAAAGCGAACTTTAATACATTAATGTAAGCTAAACTGTACAATTATGTTAAACGCATAGTGTTTGATACGTAAAACTTGACGTAAATGCGGTAAACTGTAAAATTTCCACGTTTTTGTTCTAAAAATCCAGTCATCCGAATATAGGATACAATATGCCATATTATACTCAATTACAAGTTAGCCAATGTTTTGGGATACTGCGTCTTGTATTTGGCTGGGTAGGCTTTGGCTGTCAATTTAGTGAGATGTATTAGATATTTAGTTAGTATTGCTCATTGAGAAAAGTCGGCACAGCCAGAAGAGGACTGGCCACCCCTCAGCCTGGATCCTCTCTAGGTATGTCTTCCTAGGTTCTGGCCTTTCTAGGGAGTTTTTTTCTAGCCACTGTGCTTCTACACCTGCATTGCTTGCTGTTTGGGGTTTTAGGCTGGGCTTCTGTACAGCACTTTGACATCAGCTGATGTAAGAAGGGCTTTATAAATACATTTGATTGATAGTAAGACCCCAAATGTGAACATGTAGAGAGCAGTGGAAGCTGGTGAAATGGTTATTACCGTTATTAGAGGTATTACGTTTCAGCTTCTAGTTAAGTAGATTCATTATTCATAATTGTGCTATTGGCAATCTTATATAACGAATGATTTGCCATGTAAACATTGTTTTTATCATTCTCCTAAATGAAGATGCAGCGCTTGTCTGTTCGGCTGTAATTGTTTGAATGACTGTTCTGTTATACAGCCACAGAGGTTAGGCTACCTCCATATATGCAAAAAAAAAAAGTGTTATATAGTTTTTGTTCATTTTAGTGTCACCATACGTTTAATATTTTATTGTTTAATTCGGATATTGGTTAAAATAAGTCTTTATGGCTTTAAAACACAAGTCCAAAGATTGAGGGAACAATGCAATACTCAATGAAGAGATTTACAGTCGTTCAAATTGGTTAAAGGGTTTTAACTAGTGTAAAACGATGCAAAAGTATTTTTCCCAAAAAGGGCTAGAAATTGACTGGCCCCTCAACTAAGTACTAGTGAGTTTGTCACGCAAATTATATTGAAAGATGTTATGTATCCAATAAAATATATATATGGAGTGTATGTTGATATAGATCTATCATATCACACTATATATATATATATATGTGTATGTATGTATGTGGACACACCTGGATTTAGCTATTTAAGCCACACACGTTACTGACAGGTGTATAAAATCGAGCACAAAGCCATGCAATCTCCATAGCCAAACATTGGCAGTAGTATGGCCTTACTGAGAGCTCAGTGACTTTCAACGTGGCACTGTCATAGGATGCCACCTTTCCAACAAGACATGTAGCGTTAAGATTTCCCTTCACTGGAGCTAAGGGCAAGAGCTATGAAAAACAGCCCCAGGTCATTATTCCTCCTCCACCAAACTTACAGTTGTCACTATGCTTTGGGGCAGGTAGAGTTCTCCTGGCATCCGCCAAACCCAGAATCATCTGTCGGACTGCCAGATGGTGATGCGTGATTCATCACTCCAGAGAATGTCAGCGAGCATAACACCACTCTAGCCTAGCCTATGCTTGGCATTGCACATGGTTATCTTAGGCTTGTGTGCGGCTGCTCAGCCATGGAAAGCCATTTCATGAATCTCCCGATGAACAGTTATTGTGCTGACGTTGCTTCCAGAGGCAGTTTGGAACTTGGTAGTGAATGTTGCAACTGAGGAAAGACGATTTCAGCACTTGGCGATCCCATTCTGTGAGCTTGTGTGGCCTACCACTTCGTGGCTAAGCTGTTGTTGCTCTTAGACGTTTCCACTGGTCTATGGAGATTGCATGGTTATGTGCTCGATTTTATTCACCTGTCAGCAACGGGTCAGACTGAAATGGCCAATTCCAATCATTTGAAGGGGTGTCTACATAATTTTTGTATAGATAGATGGATAGAAATAAAAAATTATTATATACTTAACTACGTTGAATGATTGCTTGGTCACCCGTCCATTGAATTGCAACTGGTTGTTTAAATGGGCAGTTGGCTATTGAAGAGCCAGGGTAGATGGAGGGCTAATTTAGAAGGATACATTTCAGTAAAACATTTTAGCGAAGAAAAGATTATTAATTAAAATATATCTATCTACTTGGGAGGTCAGGGGAAATGTACTTTAAAGTGCAGGAATACTACTTTAAATGCAGCTCACCCAGAAAATAGTCCCCTGCATTTTACAGGTGAGCCATTGATGTGGAAGGGTATTATTGAGAGTGATGCGGCAGGAGGAGCACTCCCTCTCTCCTGCACTGTATTCTAACACACAGAAAACTAGGGCATTGCTTTCTGGATGGCTTGCATTGGAGGGAGAGTTGGCGAATCCCTAATCCCCTTTTTAAAGGGTGATATATTACATTGTATTCTGGCTCTAAAAAGAGGCATATCTTTTGTTCAGTTTTTCACCTCTTGTTATTTTGTGAATGTAATTTATGATTTCAAATTATTTCTGTCAGTGTACTTGTCTTATTTTTGTATGTTTACTGTTCTATGTTTGTTAGAATTTCCAGAGTTTTTTTATATGAATATTTAATATATGCAGTATTTCTAAGGTTAGTACTGCATTCTGTGCGTTGGGCCAGTAAGCGAAAGGATTCTGGTTCAAATCCCTGAGCCGACTAGGTGAAAAATCTGTCTGTGCCCTTGAGCAAGGCACTTAACCCTAATTTCTCCTGTAAGTTGCTCTGGATAAGAACATCTGCTCGATGACAAAAATGTAAATGTGTTCAGCAGCCATTTTGTTTGCATTTCAGCCTTATTGTGAGTGCATGAGTGGTGTATTTTATGTGTAAGTATACGCAGCATTTTGGCATATTTAGTTTTTTTTTTCTCCAAACAGAAATAAATTATTTTTTTGTTAATCATTTTGTCTTGTTCATTTTTATGATTTACATCTTTGTTTTGCATTATTTCCTTGTTATAATTTACCATAATTTCCGTATCTTTATTCATTAACTCAGTTCATCAGTCTTTAACCAAACATGGAGAAAATTAGTGAAGTAAGTATTCCGGATTTACATAAACTCACTCATTTCATCTCATAACTTCTGTTTTTGTCATCCTCTGTTTTCCCTGTCCCTACATCCACCTCCAACGTGAATAAAAGAAGTCCAATTTAGTTTTGACACGTAACACTTTGTAAAGCTGGGACGATAAACTGAAAATTAACGACACCAACCATGCCGATCACTTATCGCAGGCATTCTTCAGATATCGTTCATTACGATAAGTAGCCTATATTAGAGAGATGTGATTTAAATTAAATATGTTTGCTGGTATGGGTGATTGTTAATGGGACAATTGATTGCTACAACCATCAAACTAGTAGTTGAAAGGATCTTTTTATTTCTTTTTTACTGTGGTGCACATTAATGATATAAACGTATGGTTTTATTTATCGTTATCGCATCAACTCAGGCACTTTATTGCGATATGAACTGTTGTCCATATTGCCCAGCTCTAACACCATGGCTACGTCCCAATTATCGCTCCTCTCTTCCAAGTGTGCACTTGTTCATTTCCCTTCTCGGGTTTGAAAGGAAATTACTAGTATAAGAAATATGGTGTCCCCCTGCAATCCAATGTGTTTAGATTTATGGGAAGTAGTGAACGAGCGTACACTTCAGGAGAAAGGAGATATTATTGGGATGCACCCAGTATATCTGAATTCCACATCGACCCTAGCCTTTACAGTCTAGGCACTCATTTAGATCTGAGGATTGGATAGATATAAGCAATATGGTAATAGCTTTATCTTGCCTTCTGATTGCTTGGGTGGAGTTTTTGCCACATTGCTTCAATCTATCCTATCCTCAGATCTGCAATGGCTACGGAGAAGGAGCTAGGGATCGATTTGAAACTGAGAATATAATCACATATATTACGACTTTGTCTTATATGTGGGGGAGTGGTTAGGGAAATGTTAGTCAATATGAGTTGGGTTATGGTTTGTCATTGGTGATCAGCAATACCTTGAGCTAACTAGGGGTAGGCAGTCAATTCTGAAAATAAACAGAAATTCAACAAATGTATAAAACAGTATTTACCGGTATAGGAAGCAGTGGGCAATGTTCAATTTGTTGACCATTATTAAATCAGGACATCCTGATTTGATATGGAACATACAGTACATAGAATGGGATAAAGACTAGGAGATGCTTTTTCAGCTGAAGTTGTTGCTTATTATACTCAGACTTACCCTCAAGGACATTTTAAGAAATGTCTAACTTCAGCGGATATGAAAAGTTGTAGCTCAGTTGGTAGAGTATGGCGCTTACAACGCCTAGGTTGTGGTTTTGATTCCCATGGAGGACCAGTATGAAAATGTATGCACTCGCTACTGTAAGTCGCTCTGAATAAGAGCGTTTGCTAAATTACTAAAATGTCAAATGTATTGCAGGTAAGTAACGTGAAATATTCATTGGAAGCCCCGCTTTCATCCAACGGCTGGCTCACGGTGTCTTGTAGGAATACATTACTTTCTTCCTCACAATAAGTGAACAGAACACATACTGAATTGGTAGTGAAAAGGATAGCGTATTGGTTGTACACATACCACACCCCGCCTCACACCACTTTTCTTTTTTTTTTAGGAATGCACATCCTATTATAGATAATAACCATTTATGAACTTACAACTTGAATTTGCATATGGTTTATACTGTTCCAGTCATTCCCAGTCAGAGATTACAAGGAGTCTTTCCCAATTCTGCCTCCACTAATGCATACATAGGGTTTAAATCAGAGGGGAGGAGTTCCACCTCTTTCAGGGTTGGGACATGGTATACAGTAGGCAGCCATTCAATAGATGTACTTGTTTTTTTAACTACCATAGAAAAGCAAGTGATTATGAGGTCACTAGTACCTCTGTAAAAATCCAAATACACACTCCACAGCCCTATATAGCCTATACACATATTGGATCTTCACATATTCAAAAGAACACATTCAAGCACATCAGCCAAAACAGTTGTCTCTCTCGCTCTTTCTGTATTGGTAAGGAGACAACCAGGACACCATTATGTTAGCCTTAGTATCTTTACAAATTCTCTTTCTCAATTAGTCTTTCATAGATTCCTCACATCCTCTGTTCCTGCCTCCTCAAAACCCATTGGAGTAGTAGGTCAGAGGGGAGGGGAGCTTGGAAGTACAATACATTTGAGAAAGATGCGAGGAATCAGAAAAAGACAAATTGAGAAAGAGCTGATAAAAACCTGATATGTTACAAACAAAACATTGTGGGTAATGTAGTACATCATGCCACGCTCTCTCTCTCATCCAGTCCAAAGAACTCCAGATCAAGCGTCAGTTCCAGGATACGTGCAAGATCCAGACGCGCCAGTACAAGGCCCTGCGCAACCACTTGCTGGAGAACACGCCCAAGTCGGACCACAAGGCGGTGCTCAAGCGCCTGAAGGATGAGCAGACGCGTAAGCTGGCCATCCTGGCTGAGCAGTACGACCACTCCATCAATGACATGCTGTCCACACAGGCTGTGAGTAAGGCAAGGAGGGTTGTACACTCTGTACCGCACCACCTCCAACCCACCGTAGCACCTTACCCACACCTGCCTGGGCATGCGAGCCAACTGCCTGCACTCCTGGCTGTCCCCAGACTTGACACCATCACTTTATTTGTCTTCACTTTGTTACAGTATAATACCCTCTCGGCACTTGGCTAGCAAGCTACACCCTTTCTCTCCGTAGTTGACTAACTACCGCTACTAAAAAACCATGCCATACCCTTTGCCCTGGGTCTGACTGTCCTTGCATGGCACAACATGGGCCTGTTCAGAGGATGTAGCGTTACGGAGCGTTCAGATAGAAATGTGTCATATAGAACAGAACTTTTTGTCAGAATAGGGGAATTGTGTCAGCGCTATTCATTCTATTTATATCTGCGTCATTACACCTGAGATGTTAGAAAGTGAGACATCTCACTGGCAATCGGGGCGAGTGGGGAGGGAAAAATAAGTAGACCAGAGCCAGCTGTTATTGGGCAGTTTCCAATTGAAAAAAAAATTCAGTTTAAGTGGGCGTTTCCTCTCTCACGTGAGCATGTCAGCGATTTATGGAGGAACCACAAACTCACGCGGGAAAGCCTGCTCACGCGAGAGAGGGAATGCCTACTTATGCAGACCGGAAAACTTCTCAATTTCTTCCCAATGGTAAACTGCCTGAGTAAGACATTTATCAACCATCTTTGGTTACACCCCATACCTACTAGAACAGCAGGGCCGCATTCAGCTGGGCACAACATTGTGGAATATTCAGATAGAAATATATGATGGAGAACAAATACTCCTCTCTGACATGAAGAAAAAGGAATCCTGTCAGCTCTAATAATGGCACTTCTATCTGTAACGTTCCACAGCGGTGCACCCTCCTGAACAGAGCCCAGTTACATGCATCTGTTAGGTCCTCACGTAGCACCAATACACATCCAAGACACTCAAGCAAGCCAAACCCCCTTTCTCTGTCCCTACACGACACCACATCTGCTGGCACACAGAAAGCTACATAACATCTCTTGTGTCTCCGAATAGCACCAACTCACATCCACAGGCACAGATCTGCGATTTGTCAAAGCCTCATGTAACACCTTACATAGGCCACACACACCCCCCTGTCCCTATCCTCACCACACTCCTCCACTTGTAGGCTACTAGCCAAATGCCTATTCACATTGTTACAAGCTATACCCATCTCTATACAGTCTATACTATCTCTACTGTATTACTATCATCAATACCACAGCATGTATCAAACAAACTACGACACCCTATTCATGTCACACAATACCGCACTTATTTCCCCATCACACACTCATGGAAAGAAGTGGAGGGTGCTCAACCATCACACACTCAACCACATTCACTCGGAACAAACCCCTACCTCGTCAATAATATCTACCCAAAACATTTCCATTTAGTAACTAACACACCTCCCTCACACTAAGATCGACATCCCCTTCCTATACGCCACATCCCCTGATCTGACCCTCTGGCTCCCTATGCCTAAGTACAGGAAGAACTCCGTTTCCCACTTCCTCCACCTATTTTTATGCTGATGCCCCACCTTATTTGCCACTCTGACTCCAGCTCCGATTGGATGAGACGCAGGAGGCGGAGTATCAGGTGCTGCGGATCCAGCTGCAGCAAGAGTTGGAGCTGCTCAACGCCTACCAGAGCAAGATCAAGATCCACACCGACTCGCAGCATGAGCGGGAGGCCAAGGACCTGGAGCAGAGGGTGTCCATCCGCCGGGCACTGCTGGAGCAGAGGGTAGGTGTAGGGGGAAGTTGCCCCTAAACTCTGATCTGGGGTCAGTTTATCATTTCCCCCACTAATGGTTAGAGTTGTTGGAGGGGAAACTGATTCTAGATCTGTACCAAGGGGAAACATCACCCTGGAGCAAGGGGTGGAGAGATGCATGCTAGGGTTAGGGCTAAGGGGAGGGATGTATGTGTGGTCTGGATAGGTACAGTGGTGATTTTAGCATGTAAATCTTGGTGATGCAGAAAGAAAAAAAAGTGGGATGCATGCCAGCAAAGCCACAACAATAAACAATGCGCTGCTAGACCTGGCTATCAGCAGAGCCTTGTCTGGCAGCGAAACAGTTCATTCAGCCTCAGTTACTGCCTTTTAAAAAAACATAGCTGATATTGCTGACTTGCTTAAACAAATGTGGTTTCTAATTTCGATTAAGACATTAATGAGCGAGCTAGGACGGACGTAGTCAATATAACTATTTGTTTAGCACTTTTGAAATGTACAGCGACAAAATTCAGAACATGGGCCGTTCTTTGAGTTCTCCCTGTACACCAAGTCAGAACCGTAGGATAAATAAAGGGGGCATATAAGCAGACAATGAAAGCTCTAACAATATTCGATGATTACATTTCTCTAAAACAGGTTATAGGCTACATGTGCACCACCAAGTCAGAACAGTTGGTGAAATTAAGAGGGGTAAATATAACAAATTATTAGGGTGAGGCACATGGGCTACTAATGTCTTACTACACAACATACTACACAACATATTTCTTTCATCACATTCCCAGTGGGTCAGAAGTTTACATACACTCAATTAGTATTTGGTAGCGTTGCCTTTAAATAATTTACTTAAGTCAAATGTTTTGGGTAGCCTTCCACAAGCTTCTCACAATAAGGTGGGTGAATTTTGGCTCATTCCTCCTAACAGAGCTGGTGTAACTGAATCAGGTTTTTAGGCCTCCTTGCTCGCACACACTTTTTCAGTTCTGCCCACATGTTTTGTAGGATTGAGGTCAGGGCTTTGTGATGGCCACTCCAATACCTTGACATTGTTGTCCTTAAGCCATTTTGCCACAACTTTGGAAGTATGCTTGGGGTTAATGTCCATTTTGAAGACCCATTTGTGAACGAGCTTTAACTTCCTGATTGATGTCTTGAGATGTTGCTTCAATATTTCCACTTAATTTTCCTGCCTCATGATCCCATCTATTTTGTGAAGTGCACCAGTCCCTCCTGCAGCAAATCACCCCCACAACATGATGCTGCCACCCCCGTGCTTCACGGTTTGGATGGTGTTCTTCGGCTTGCAAGCCTCCCCCTTTTTCCTCCAAACATAGCGATGGTCATTATGACCAAACAGTTATATTTTTCTTTCATCAGACCAGAGGATATTTCTCCAAAAAGTACTATCTTTGTCCCCATGTGCAGTTGCAAACCGTAGTCTGGCTTTTTTATGCCGGTTTTGGAGCAATGGCTTCTTCCTTGCTGAGCGGCCTTTCAGGTTATGTCGATATTGGACGTGTTTTACTGTGGATATAGATACTTTTGTACCTGTTTCCTCCAGCATCTTCACAAGGTCCTTTGCTGTTGTTCTGGGATTGATTTGCACTTTTCACACCAAAGTACGTTCACCTCTGGGAGACAGAACATGTCACCTTCCTGAGCAGTATGACGGCTGCTTGGTCCCATGGTGTTTATACTTGCGTACTATTGTTTGTACAGATGAACGTGGTACCTTCAGGCGTTTTGAAATTGCTACCAAGGATGAACCAGACTTGTGGAGGGCTACAATTTTTTTTCTGAGGTCTTGGCTGATTTCTTTTGATTTTCCCATGTCAAGCAAAGAGGCACTGAGTTTGAAGGTAGGCCTGGAAATACATCTACAGGTATACCTCCAATTGACTCAAAGGATGTCAATTAGCCTATCAGAAGCTTCTAAAGCCATGACATCATTTTCTGGAATTTTCCAAGCTGTTTAAAGGCACAGTCAACTTAGCTTATGCAAACTTCTGACCCACTGGAATTGTGATACAGTGAATTATAAGTGAAATAATCTGTCTGTAAACAATTGTTGGAAAAATTACTTGTCATGCACAAAGTAGATGTCCTTACCGACTTGCCAAAACTATAGTTTGTTAACAAGAAATTAGTGGAGTGGTTGAAAACAAGTTTTAATGACTCCAACCTAAGTGTATGTAAACTTCCAACTTCAACTGTAATTTATGCAACAGCATACAATACATTTTTGGACTCGACTTGTTGTGCTGTGCTCACTTGAACATGAAGGTGGCGCTGCGGTCCTTCGTGGGCAAATTTTATCATCAAAGTCTGTCATTCTCTGGATTTATGGTGCTTTCAAAACAACTGGGAACTTGGGGGAAAAAAACAAGGTTGAATCATGATGATGTCATTGATCTTCAGGTTGTAGCTCTAGAAAGAGGCCGGATTTATAAATCCGAGTTGGATGACCATTCAAATTTATTTTCCCAGTCGGAGCTCGTTTATTCCTGACTTCCCAGTTGTCTTGAACTCACTGAAGTCAAGTTTTCGCAGTTCCGAGTTAACAGTTGTTTTGAGCATGGCACAAGTCATGCTTCATTGACAGCATGGCCAATGTTGAATGTTTTATCATTTTAGACTTGGAATAGAGCCACTTAATCCAAGATTTGGGACCACACAGCCACTCCACTGAATAATAGGCTAGTGATTGCTTTGCAATGCTTGCAGTTACCACTATCACTGATTCCTTCCAAACCACTCCTTGTTGAATTTGCGATTTCCTACTCGTTGTGTAATGTTTATGTTGAATGGCCAATGAGTACCGATATGTTTTATCTATAATTTCTCCATTATTTCTCTTAATATGACAAGGATTAAAAAGGATTTGCCAGTAGATTGTCGACTTGATTCATGATGATGACTTCTAGCAAAGATTTTGAAAGTATGTTGACATGATCAGTCCAATCAAAGCTACTGTACATATAACGTGATTTGATGTAATTTTATCTGTGGCCAATGACCTTGGATGGGCACTTCTATTGTAACTCTATAGCAGCACCCAAGGGGCTAGAATTTTATAGCTCTACCCTTAGACTTGGAGGTGACGTAGTGTCCCCATGAGGGACAGAACACTGAGCCAATCACGACTCAACGCTCCGTATTTTCTGCTGGCTTGCCCCATCACCACAGAAAGCACTGAGCTAAGCTGAAACACCTGCATTTTGGAGCTGCCTTACTCAAGAAAACAAAAAGAGACCATGTTTGTATGCAGCTTTATTAACTCGATTATATATATTTTTTTACATTGTTTGCAAACTGATATGTGACGCGTATTAATGTCAAAATAACATACAAAACAGGCAAGCCCTGAATGACGGGTCGACACTGGATAGGTATAACCAGTGTAGTGGAGGAGCTTCCACCTTACATTTCTGCACACATCAAAGGGGTTAGGGCCAAAAATAGGGTTAGGGAGCGAATTGGGACTGACAGAGAGTATGGCTTAATTACATATTGACCGCCTAGCCCTGGACTTTTGTCTTGGATGTTAAGAGATGTCTTGGATGTTTGTCCAAAATGTATATCCAAGGTTACATATCTGGCCCATTGAAAAATGCAAAGAATATATACTTAACTCTAGCACCCCTTCATTCTAGGCACTCCTGTAGATCTGACCGAATTGGATAGGTGGATGCAATATTGCAACCAATTAGAGGCTATTACCAGAATGCTTATCTATCCTCTCAGATCTACAGGAGTGCCTAGGCCGGTTGTGGAGGTTAGAGTTTGTGATTACATTTTTGGACTTTTGGAATGGGCCTGATATGGAGCGATTTCAGTGGCAACAGAAATTGAATTTGAATTCCATAATTTTTTCTTTGTATGAGGATATTTTAATTTAATATTTTTGAATTTGTAATACACAAATTGAATTCATTATGAATTACATTTCAATTTAATTGAATATTCAAGTTCAATATTTATATATTAAGTTTCAATTAGAGTATGTGAGCGGAGTTGATGAGTGGTCGGAAATCCTATTCATCGCTCATGGAGCTTGCGCAGCTCTCTGGCACTCCACATCCTGCTCCGAGACCTTTCCAACCGCTCCGCTAAAAACCGCTCCTTGCTCAAAGAAAATAAAAACTGGCACTCCAAATTCACTCTATTCATTAAAATCACAATTTAACCAACACACATCTATTTCTATGACTACCTGGACCTACTGTACCATTTTGTTTTGAAGTATTGAAACCAAACCATATGATTTGAATGAAAAGTATTTTAATAAACAACAGGAAAAGGTGACTGTAAGAAGGGCTCGTCATTTCAAATAGGCTACATGTCATATTAAACAGCATATAAACACTCTAAATATGTCAGGAGCCAGACAGCTAGCCAAATATGGAGTGCAAATTATTTATTTTGGCTATATTATTTAAATTATTTCAAGGCTATAGCCTACAGATAGATAAATTGTGAAGCTTTTGCATGTTCGCACATGCAAAAGCTAGGCTGGCAGGGACACTAGGCTGGCAGGGACACTAGGCTGGCTGGGACACTAGGCTGGCTGGGACACTAGGCTGGCAGGGACATTAAGCGCTCAGCATATTAATGTAATGGCAAAATGTAGATTTCCTCCTAAATAGACATACCCAAAAGTAACTGCTATTCATGTGTAATTACATGATTGACATACAAAACTTGGTATTTCTGGAAAGAAGACATCTGGGAGATTATGAGGAAATGATCAGAAGATAGGAGTTACATAGTACAGAATACACAAGATCAAGCACACACAAAATAACAGTTTTATTGTTTGTTTTTTAAGTCATCTTTCATTGACAAGCTACAAGTGAATTATTGATGACTTGAGCTGGCTTCCACAACATGTGAACAATATCAGAAAAAAATGGGATTGATAGACCTAACAACTAGAAATGGGCAGATGTTTTAGTAAGTGGTGTCAGGTGTGGTCACGGGACGTTTCCAAGTGTCCCTAAACCTGTCAAGTGGCATATGTCTGTAAATTAGATAATTCCAGTGCTATTACATATTTGCAATCCCTAAATGCTATTTGTTCAGAATAAAAACTCAATATCGACCATATCAACCTCACTTAAACATTATGGTGGTGTTATGGGGTCTCCAGGGTACATTCAAGTGCCCTTTCAACCTCTCCAAAGTGTCCGAATGTGGTAATTGCACTGTTTTTGCACACTGGATGTGCCTCTTGCTTTGTCCCACCCAGGTCAACTGCATATCCCTGGAAAACGTATCATTGGCTACAAGACTGTCGAGGTGCCATAGTAGCCTACAGGCAACCTCCTATTTCTTTATGTGCAAAATATATAGTCACTCGGTGGACATTAGATGTTACCATTAAGTCATACATCATCAGATAACATTGGCAATAGGATTTGTTCCTACCAACCTAAGGATTAATTTGATACCCTCCATGTAGCTATAGCTCAAACACAGACCAAATTGAAGCTTACCTTGCAAGATGTTTGGTGAAAACGTTGTGTAAAATAAACAGTTTGACTCTCGGGACTGGTGATCAATAACGGTAGTTCACAGGCAGACAAATAAGATATCCTCATGATCTGTGGAGTCCCGGCTTTTGGTGTGTACCAACGTATTCCGTGTTTATTTTGATTATACTTCACAACACTAACAGGAATGTAGGTAGCAGCCATCTTGAAATGAGGTCATCAGCTCGGTCTGCCCTTATAAATTTGTATGCCCATATGGTTGTAAGGCACACCAAAGATTTGAAGGCACCGATCAATAGCCAAGATACTCAGCTTTCCGCAGACACCCTGCTTTTGCGGACAGGGGCTACCTTTCTCATACCAGACTGAATTGAATAAAGAAAATCGAATAGGGTCCCCAAATATGGGAACTTTACATTTAAGAGGTACAACATTTCGCTGTATTAAATCATTATAGTCTATAAATTGCATATGTAGCCTGTGACTTAAATTAAATACAAATTAAACGTAGACTGCCTTATTTTTTAGGCTCCATCTACAGTGCCTTTGAATTCATTTTAGAGTTTGGCGAGAGTCTATGGCTTCAGGCTCATGCGATGGTGCCTGGAGAGCAGGCCAGCAGCAGAGACTATCCTCTCAGCACTTGCAGAGCCACTGGGGATGCTAAACACCCTTCGGGCCACTCGTGCAGGGATGTGTATTTTTAATTAACTTTTTTGGAAGTAGGACTAAAATATTTTCGGTAAAATAACCCTATCAAAACGTAAAGCTCCTTGAAAGAGGTAATATTCCAGGCCTATTGTGCCAAAATCAATCATGGCCTATTGTATACAGTGCATTCGGAAAGTATTCAGTCTTATTCTAAAATGGATGAAGGGAAAAAAAATCCCTCATCAATGTACACACAATACCCCATAATGACAAAACAAAAACAGGTTTAGACATTTTTGCCCCCCCCCCCCCAAAAAAAATATATATTGAAATATGAAATTTACACAAGTATTCAGACCTTTTACTCAGTACTTTGTTGAAGCACCTTTGGCAATGATTACAGCCTCATTTCTTGGGTATGACGCTACAAGCTTGGCACAGCTGTATTTGGGGAGTTTCTCCCATTCTTCTCTGCAGAGCCTCTCAAGCTCTGTCAGGTTGGATTGGGAGCGTCGCTGCACAGCTATTTTCAGGTCTCTCTAGAAATGTTCGATTGGGTTCAAGTCCGGGCTCTGGCTGGCTGGGCCTCTGAAGGTCATTCAGAGACTTGTCACAAAGCTACTCCTGCATTGTCTTGGCTGTGTGCTTAGGGTCGCTGTCCTGTTGGAAGATGAACCTTCGCCCCAGTCTGAGGTCCTGAGCGCTCTGGAGAAGGATTTCATCAAGGATCTCTCTGTACTTTGCTCCATTCATCTTTCCCTCGATCCAGACTAATCTCCCAGTACCTGCTGCTGAAGAACATCCTCACAGCATGCTGCCACCACCATGCTTCACCGTAGAGATGGTGCCAGGTTTCATTCAGACGTGACGCTTGGCATTCAAGCCAAAGAGTTCAATATTTGTTTCATCAGACCAGAGAATCTTGTTTCTCATGGTCAGAGTCCTTTAGCTGCCTTTTGGCAAACTCCAAGCAGGCTGTCATGTGCCTTTTACTGAGGAGTGGCTTCCATTTGGCCACTACCATAAAGGCCTGATTGGTGGAGTGCTGCAGAGATGGTTGTCCTTCTGGAAGGTTCTCCCATCTCCACAGGGGAACTCTGGAGCTCTGTCAAAGTGACCATCGGGTTCTTGGTCACCTCCCTGACCAAGGCCCTTCTCCCCAAATTGCTCAGTTTGGCCGGGTCGTCAGCGCTAGGAAGAGTCTTGGTGGTTCCAACCTTATTCCATTTAAGAATAAGTGAGACCACTGTGTTTTTGGGGACCTTCAATGCTGCAGAAATGTTTTGGTACCTTTCCCCAGATCTGTGCCTCGACACAATCCTGTCTCAGAACTCTACGGACAATTCCTTCAACCTCGTGGCTTGGTTTTTTTCTATGTCATGAACTGCCAATTTTGTGACCGTATTTAGACTGGTGTGTGCCTTTCCAAATAATGTCCAATCAATTGAATTTACCGCAGGTGGACTCCAATTAAGTTGTAGAAACATCTCAAGGATGATCAATGGAAACAGGATGCAGCAATGGGTCTGAATACTTATGTAAATAAGGTATTTCTGTTTTATTTTTTATACATTTGCAAAAAAAAAAAAAATCTGTTTTCGCTTTGTCATTATGTGGTATTGTGTGTAGATTGATGAGAGGAAAAAAACAATTTAATCGAGTTTAGAATAAGACTGGGGTCTGAACTTTCCAAATGCACTGTAACCTGGATTTTTTTTTTTACAAACATCCAAGACATCTGTGTGTGTTTGTTTGTGTGTGAGTTTGCGTGTATGTGCTTTTGGTTAGTAAAAAAAGGAAAATTCGGACTACTGGGGACATTTTTCCAATCCTATTTTAGGTTTAGGGTTACAATTAGGTTTAGGAGTTAGGGTTAGGGGTTTTGGATTAAGGTTAGAGTTAGGGTTAGGTTTAGGGGTTAGGGAAAATAGGATTTTGAATGAGAATCAATTTTTTGGTCCCCTTAAGGATAGTAAAACAAACGTTTGTCTGTGCGTGTGTTTATGGGTGTTTTCTCACGTTCAACACTTCTGTGCCCTTGTTCCCCCTATTACCCACAGATTGAGGAGGAGATGCTTTCTCTTCAGAATGAGCGCTCTGAGCGCATCCGCACCCTCCTGGAGCGGCAGGCCTGTGAGATCGAGTCCTTTGACTCGGAGAGCCTCCGTCTGGGTTTCAGCAACATGGCCCTCACGGGCATCCCCAGCGAGGCCTACCCCAAGCAGGGCTACACCAACGCCCCACCAGTGTTCCGCTCCGGCGGGGGCCACTGGAGCCATGGCATGCACCCCCAGCCCCAGCCGCACTCGCGCCGCAGCCACAACATTAGTAGCAGTGGAGGGGGAGGGGGTGTTGGAGGGGGGAGCAAAGGGGAGTCTTCTTCTTCTCACGGCATGGCTCTGGGGTTGGGTCTGGGGAGGGACGGGAGGGAGGTGCATCCTTCATCTCGTTCGTCAGCCTCTTCTTCCTCCTCCTCCCAACAACACCACCACCGCCATCACCTGCCACAGCACTACCACCACCAAAGCACACCCCAGCTCTACCGGGAGCGGGAGAGGGATAGAGAGAGGGAGCGGGAGAAGGAGAGGGACAGGGAGTGGGCCGGTGTCCGAGGCAGCGGCGACCTGGCCCACCCACAGCACCCCCACCACTTCTCCCACAACCTGCCCTCTCGCTCCTCCTCTCAGTCCCTGGCCCTGCTGCCGCCGCCGCCCCCCGCGCCACCCTCCATCTCGGGGCCCTCCTCGTCCTCCTTGCAGGGAGGGGTGTATGGCGGGGGGCTGGCCGTCAGGGGTGGTCCCAGCCTCATGGCCCTGAGGAACAGCCCCCAGCCGCTGAGGAGGACGGCATCCGGAGGGGGACCTGGCGGGTCGGGTGGAGGCGACGGGGTGCTGAGCCGCAGCACCTCGGTCACCTCGCACATCTCCAACGGCTCCCACCTCTCCTACTCCTAAAGAGGTGGGAGGCGGTGGAGGGTGTTCACCCGAGAGAGAGCAGGAGGTAGGGGGTAGGCGGGGATGGGGGAATGTAGCTACCTGTCTTACCATTGAAGTGGGTGAGGGAAAAGGATGCAGAGAGGGTGGTGTCTGCTGACTTTTTTTCTGAGGTGAGGCAGGGGAAGGGAGGGGGTTAGGTGTCAGTTTGAGGGTTGCTCTTCAAGGTAGCCATGTCTTCGTCTATGATGTTCTATATTGGAATGGAGGAAGCGAGAGAATAGGTGGGAAAGTGCATGGAAAGGGAAGAAATAAAGACAACAGACCTAAAAGTGAATGTATGTATGTAGTGTGTGGTGTCCTGATAATCTAGCAAGCACTTGTGTTGTATGGCTTCAGAAAGGGAAGACATGGGGAACAATAAAAATGCTGGTTTTAGTCTGCATTCAGAAAGGTAGCTATTGTTCGGAACACATTTTATTGGTTTATAACTACTTTGTTGACATAGTTTTTTGGTTTATTTTGTAGATGTGTTAAAAACAAGTGGCTCGGGACGTCACCAAGGCCTTTAAGAAGTCTTAAAGGGATGGTGTGATGACCACGCAAGAATTCCGGCTGATGTAAATGAATATGAATACACAGAATGTTTATAAAGGCAACAAACAGACCCGGTTTCATAAAAAATTATGAAAGCACCTGGAATGGAGAGAGACATTTGTGTGGACAACAAAATGACCTCAAAAACTTTTCCGTCATCCATGACATACACTATATATACAAAAGTATGTGGACACCCCTTCAAATTAGTGGATTCGGCTATTTCCAACAAGTCAGTTTGTTAAATTTCTGTCCTGCTAGAGCTCCCCCGGTTAACTGTAAGTGCTGTTATTGTGAAGTGGAAACATCTAGGCGCAAGAACGGCTCAGCCGTGAAGTGGTAGGCCACACAAGCTCACAGAACGGGACAGCTGAGTGCTGAAGTGTGTAAAAAGCGTCTGTCCTCGGTTGCAACACTCACTACCAAGTTCCAAACTGCCTCTGGAAACAACTTCAGCACAAGAACTGTTCGTCAGGAGCTTCTTGAAATGGGTTTCCATGGCCGAACAGCCTCACACAAGCTTAAGATCACAATGCCAAGCGTTGGTTGGAGTGGTGTAAAGCTCGCCGCCATTGGACTCTGGAGCAGTGGAAACACATTCTATGGAGTGATGAATCACACTTCACCATCTGGCAGTCCGACGGCCGAATCTGGGTTGGCGGATACCAGGAGAACGCTACCTGTCCCAATGCATAGTGCCAACTGTATAGTTTGGTTGAGGAGGAATAATGGTCTGGGGCTGTTATTCATGGTTCGGGCTTGGCCCCTTAGTTCCAGTGAAAGGAAATCTTAATGCTACAGCATACAATGACATTCTAGACTATTCTGTGCCTCCAACTTTGTTGCAACAGTTTGGGGAAGGCCCTTTCTTGTTTCAGCATGGCAATGCTCCCGTGCACAAAGCAAGGTCAACACAGAAATGGTTTGTCGAGATCGGTGTGTTAGAACTTGACTGGCCTGCACAGAGCCCTAACCTCAACCCCATCAAACACCTTTGGCATGAATTGGAATGCCGACTGAGCCAGGCCTAATCGCCCAACATCAGTGCCTGACCTCACTAATGACCTTGTGGCTGAATGTAAGCAAGTCCCCGCAGCAATGTTCCAACATCTAGTGGAAATCCTTCCCAGACAAGTGGAGGCTGTTATAGCAGCAAAGGGGGGACCAACTCCATATTAATGCCCATGATTTTGGAAGGAGACGTTCAATAAGCAGGTGTCCATATACTTTTGGTGATGTAGTGCATTTATTATCTTTAAAAATGACATGGGTGTCCATGGGAGTCGCTCCAATGCATTACATAAATGTACAAAACATTTGTAAACATGACCAAAATCACATTTGAGATGTACAGTATTAGTTGTCCAAGTTTCACTGGTATTTAAAGACTAGTGTAGTCAGAAACGTTATTTTCCTGTGTTTTACACTGCAAAAAGTGAAATCTAAGCAATCCTAAATATCTTCTATTGAGTGATAATTTTACCTTCTTGAAAAATATCTTGAAATAAGTTAAATGACTTGTATTAAGACTTTTTTTTTTAGGTTAAAATAAGCACAATTATTTGCCAATGATGTTAGATAATTTAGCTTAGTAAGAAAAAAAGAAAAAAACATGAATTATCACTCGATGTAAGATATTTAGGCTTGCTTAACGTTCACTTTTTTGCAGTGTATATATATTTCCACACTGTGGTTGGAATAATATTGTTAAAATTATGATAATGCCCTTTTAGTGTAAGACATGTTTGAAAAGACCGCCTGAAATTTCAGCTTGTTTTGGGGACATCACCAGACAGTTAATAGACCAATAAGAAAGAGTGTTCCAAACCTCTCTGACAAAAACTTCTAGTTTTTAGTTTTCCCCTCCCCCTCAGAACACTCCCAGACAGTCCTAGCAAAATTATTGCTTGATAAATGGCTATTCTTGTTTATTTTCTTTTAAAAACAAAAATGTATCAGTTTTATGGAGTAATAACGACAATGATCATAGTAATTTTGATATATTCAATGAGTATTGAACCCAGGATTTAGACTAAGAAAGCATTTTCTATAGGTCAATATTACCATTACTAATCCATATATAGTTGTTGTAATCTTGTACAAAAATGTGTTTTTATCTTGCAAGAGAAATGCCACTTTTGACTATGGGGCTATGGTTGATAATGTGTAAAAAATAGATATACATTGAATTGTCAGGTATGGTGTGTGTAACAGGTATTAATGATTATTAATAATGTTTTATTAATAATTGTTGATTATTCATGTGTGTATATGTGTTGGTTGAGTGGTATACAGTCTAGTTATATTGCCACTTTTGTAGACAAACAAACATTATTGCATTTTAAAGACACTTGTGTAACCTTTATAAAAGGTCTGACCCCAATGAAAAGGAAGGTGACATATCCAAAAGAAGCAACATTGGTTGACATGAACATTATTAACCTCTTCTGGATTGTTTCTGTTCGTTTGTTGGATTTTGAAATGAAAACGTTGGGTGAATTTTCTAGAGATTTCACAATTTATTCTACTGAGCCCACACATATTCTAGCATGAAGAACAAAATGAAGTTCAAAGATAAAGAATGGTGCACAATTCAGATGATAATCTCACAGTGCACACCATCATTGCAAGGTGCGAGCCACTTGTCAGTGAGCTTGTGCTGCAAGTTGAAGTAAATTGTAAGGTCAAGGGTTGTCGACCATTTGTTGTGTACTTAAGCCTACACTCACCAGGGCCATATTACTAAAACACTTAACTTCCCCTTTCTTAATTAAAGGGGTTTGCCTCATTCAGTTAGCTAAGACTCTGTTTATATCTAGGGATTCTGAGATGCTGTTCCTTTGTACAAACAGGCTGATATATTTATTCAATCTCAAAAACACCAGCTCTGACAAGTCCCCTGTAGCCTAATACTTCATGCTTGGTTGAAATCTAAGTGCATGCAGAAAACTCCTTATATAAATAAGACTGGTGGGTTTCGATATGTAGATGGATGGTTGGTAACATGCTAATTCATAGGTATTGGGGGGTGGTGCAGTAAAAGGTGTTATCTTAATTTCTTAAGGTCTAGGAAATCATGATGGACATCAGGAAGAAGAGATCCCAATTCCTTTGTCACAGACATAGCTGGTTAGATGATGATATGGACTGCTCTGTGTGGACTTGTACGGTTTGCAAAGGGGACATTTTCAGTTAATATGTAAACATAGTTGAACATTCCAATCAGGCGATTCCAAGCTTGAGGGAAAAGAATAGGGGTCTTTAAAATGTGTTGAACATGAGGGTAAAAGCAAAGTAATACAAAATAAAAATGAATGATAAACATTGGTGTTCCTGTCTTTTTTATATATATATATATTACAATGTGCATTAATTTGTTTAGGCTTGAGCATAATCCCAAATTGATTGAAGGGTTGTTTTTGTCATAATTGCATCCTGCATGTTTATGTAGCCTATACAAAACAAGAACAAGATAGGCTATACTAGACACGACAATTATGGCATATGAAAACGTTTTGATAGCCTATGTTGTCATTGTCCTGTAGCTGTGCGTGTTTTATGCCTGACACTTCCATCCCCACAATTGCTTCCGTGCGTCCCGCCCTTTAAGAGGCACTCGTATGGAATGGTTTTCTCGACGTGTTCCTAGTACGCGTGCGCTGCGGATGAGCTCTATATAGCAACTGCAGACATCTATTTTTGACGGTCTGAGAAATACTGTAGTGAAATGTCTGTCGGACGAAATCCCGAGTAGGAGGGGGCAGAAAGCATGTGCTCCGGGAGGGAGACGGAAATGAAAGGGGGTGTCCGAAGAGAAATCCGATCCCTTTAAGAGCAACTGTGACATAGTCGTGCGAGGAATAGGAGAGGAGGGGGAGAAGAAAGAGGAATTTAAAAAGAAAAGGAAGAAAGAGACAGGGAGGGAGGAGGGAGAGCGAGCGAGCGATAAAAAAAGAAAGATGACATCCTCGCATTTGAACAGCCGAGGTGGAGCGATAGGCTGCGGCCCGGAGCAAGCGCTCTTTGCCAGGGTCAGGGCTTGAATCCAACAACGAGGCTTCGACAAACACCCGATTGGCCTATTGGGGGAAATCGGACGAATTTATTAATAAATTCAAAAGCATGAACTGCTACTCTTTCAGATGCGTTTATTATAACGCTGTTAATAGTTCGCATTGTGCGTAAAATGCATTCATTTAATTTTAAAATCGAGTTATGTATGACTACGGCTATATAAATAACATTTGATTTTTGTGCACACATATTTGGTTTGAAAGTTAACAATGCCAAAAGATATACGTTTTTTAAAATAATTGTGCTTTTCTAAATTAAAGTTAGAAACCACAGTCAAAGAGAAATAGGCCACTATTGGAGCAGGCAATTCCACTCAGGCAGACAGCCTAGTCAGCCTAATCGTAACGCCTGCGTGAATACGAATAGCTTGAATCCTTAAATTAGTACATGTTTTTGCACTTCTTGCTCCATTTGAATATTGTTTACTTAGATCTTCGCGCCTCAATAGCCAATAGGGTGATTAAAGAATATGCCAACGATTCACTGTCGAATCGCAATCAGGATTACTTAACTGACTTTATACTCTTCGTCACTTTGGTTCAAAATGGATGCTGCTTGGAGCAATTTTCTCTTCCAGGTAAGTCTTAATTGACCTTTCTTGTCGTGTTTGTGTGCGCGCTTTTCTGAAGATTGGCTTTTGAAGAATGTGTGCCCCGCTGCTCCGGGGCCTATGCATTTATGTGACGCAAAGTAGCATCTAGTCTAGACCAGTGGTTCCCAATCAGGGTTACTAGGACCCCTGGGGTGTACTTGAGAAGACTCATGAGACAATAGCCTTACTGGTAAAATGCACATGAAGGGGTACTCCTGGCAGAGCAAAATGTTGTTGGTGGTATACAATGCAGTGACTTTATGCTAATAGATCTGTGTTTATTTCTCCAGACTACTCCCACCCAAAACCAAGTGGAGGGGACCCTCCAATCAGAACTCTTACCAGTCCATACTGCCTCTCCTCAGACCCCTCCCACAGAGAACATAGCCCAGCCTCCTTCCACGGTGGACACTGCTGCCCTCAATGAAGAACCCTTACCTGGTGAGAGAATCATGGGGTGTGAAATACATATAAATACTATTGATTTTTCAGCAGTTATCAGCAATTAAGTTGAAAAGGATGTAATGTAGATTGCTAAACAAGATGTCTGTTATAATATGATACATTATGTAAGGGGATCCTGAGTAGCGCAGTAGTCTAAGGCACTGCATCGCAGTGCTAGAGGCGTCACTACAGATCCGGGGCTGTATCACCACCGGCCGTGATTGGGAGTCCTATAGGGAAGTGCACAATTGGCCCAGCGTCGTCCGGGTTAGGGGAGGGTTTGGCTGGGGTAGGCCGCCATTGTAAATAAGAATTTGCCTAGTTAAATGAAAAAAATAAACATTAGGCTGTCTTCATATCGTTATATTTAGAATTTATCGGGATATTATTATTAATGAGCATTTCCATGTCTTAATTTCTCATTCCCTCTCTTCTTCCACTCTTTTGTCCTACAGCGAAGACAACTTCCCGGCCTGCCCGTGTGCCACACATCTGTGCCATATGCAGCAAGCAGTTCAAGAACAACTACAACCTGCGGCGACACCAGTCGGTCCATACAGGGGTACGCATGAGGCGAGCAGGGGAGCAGGAGGAGGGGGCGAAGGAGGTTGGCGGTGGCGCAGGGCCGGCGCAGGCGGTGTCGGGAGAGAGGGCGGAGAGGCATACGGTCCCCCTCTCCCTGCTTCACCTCTCCGTTCCTCCCCCTCTCCCCCCTCCCAGCATGCTGGCGTCCCAGCTGCCAGCTCTGGGTAGTCAGGATGGCGAAGGGGTTTCCATGGCAAGCGTAGTGGCTAGAGTTAACCCCCATGCTCCTCCTGCTGCTGTCGTCATGGTGGCGGGGGCGACAGTACAGGTGGGTCATGGCGCTTCTGGAGGTTGTTGTTGTCGTCCGTGAAAAAGAAAAGTATAATTTAGGTTCCTCTTGCATGGTCTTTATGGAGATTGTGGGAATAAAGGGAATTCGGCATGTTATGCAAATGGCCCAGAGAAATGATCTAGGTGTCGCGAGCCGTGTGTGTCTGAGTGGTTCGGAAAGACCCAAAGAATGGACAATATGATATGTCAATAATCTACACAGATGCATGTGTAATTATCGACTACTACAATAAATAAAAAACTGTTTGTACTGTAAGCGCATCTCTTTCTAATCATCCCCCCCCTCAGAGGCCATCGAACCCCAACCCGAACCCCGTGCGGAAGAACCACGCCTGTGAGACATGCGGGAAGGCTTTCCGAGATGTGTACCACTTAAACCGACACCGTCTCTCCCACTCGGATGAGAAACCCTTCTCCTGCCCCATCTGCCAGCAGCGGTTCAAGCGGAAGGACCGCATGAGCCACCATGTGCGCTCTCACCAAGGCGGTGTGGAGAAACCATATGTGTGCCCTCACTGTGCCAAGGCTTTCTCCAGGTGAGAGTGGTATGCTATAGGCCAGAAAGCAGGGTCGTGTTCATTGAGCCAGAGTGCAGGGTCATGTTCATTAGGGCAGGCAACATAATTATTTTCTTCAGATAGTACCTTTCCCTGCATTTAGGGCCGTTTTCTTCTTTGTGCCTCAGTGATACGCTATACAGTGCATTCGTAAAGTATTCAGACCCCTTGACTTTTTCCACATTTTGTACGTTACAGCCTTATTGTAAAATTGATTAAATCATTTTTTCAATCAATCTACACACAATACCCCATAATGACAACCGTTTTTTTTTTTTTTTTTTAAACCTATTACAAATAAAAAAGAGAAACCTTATTTACCTAAGTATTTAGACCCTTTTGCTATGAGACTTGAAATTGAGCTCAGGTGCATCCTGTTTCCATTGATCATACTTGAGATGTTTCTCCAACTTAATTGGAGTCCATCTGTGGTAAATTCAATTGATTGGACATGATTTGGAAAGGCACACACCTGTCAATGTAAGGTCCCACAGTTGACAGTGCATGTCAGAGCAAAAACCAAGCCATGAGGTCGAAGGAATTGTCCGAAGCATTGAAGGTCTTCAAGAACACACTGGCCTCCATTCTTAAATGGAAGAAGTTTGGAATCACCAAGACTCTTCCTAGAGCTGGCCGCCTTCTACCCTTGAGCAATCGGGGGAGAAGGGCCTTGGTCAGGGAGGTAACCAAGAACCCATTAGTCACTCTGGCAGAGCTCTAAAGTTCCTCTGTGGAGGTGGGAGAACCTTCCAGAAGGACAACCATCTATGCAACACTCCACCAATCAGGCCTTTATGGTAGAGTGGCCAAATGGAAGCTACTCCTCAGTAAAAGGCACATGACGGCCCGCTTGGAGTTTGCCAAAAGGCACCTAAAGGACTCCGACCATGAGAAACAAGATTTTCTGGTCTGATGAAACCAAGGTTGAACTCTTTGGCCTGAATGCCAAGCGTCACGTCTGGAGGAAACTTGGCACCATCCCTACAGCTAGGCATGGTGGTGGCAGCATTGTGCTGTGGAGATGTTTTTCAGGGAAATGGAGACTAGCCAGGATCGAGGGAAAGATGAACAGAGCAAAGTACAGAGAGATCCTTGACAAAACCTTGCTCCAGAGCACTCAGGACCTCAGACTGGGGCAAAGGTTCACCTTCCAACTGGACAATGACTCTAAGCACACAGCCATGATAAACGCAGGAGTGGCTACGGGACAAGTTTCTGAATTTCCTTGAGGGGCCCAACCAGAGCACAGACACGATCGAACATCTCTGAAAATACCTAAAATAGCTGTGCAGCGACACTCCCACTCCAACCTGACAGAGCATGAGAGGATCGGCAGAGGAGAATGGGAAAAACTACATAAAACTAGAAAAACTACGCCCCAAATACAGGCGTTCCAAGCTTGCAGCATCTTACCCAAGAAGACTCGAGCCTTAATCGCTGGCAAAGGTGTTTCAACAAAGTACAGATTAAAGGGACTGACTACTAATGTAAATGTAACATTACATTTTTTTATTTGCATACATTTCTAAAAACTTGTTTGTCATTATGCGGTATTGTGTGTAGATTGATGCGGGGGGGAAATTATTTAATCCATTTTCGAATAAGTGTGTAACGTAACAAAATGTGGAAAGTCAAGGGGTCTGAATACTTTCCGAATGCACCGTATATTCAAATGTGGACACCTTCAAATTTGTGAATTGGGCTATTTCAGCCACACCCGTTGCTGAGAGGTGTATAAAATCTCCATAGACAAACATTGGCAGTAGAATGGCCTTACTGAAGATCTTGGTGACTTTCAACGTGGAACCGTCCTTGGATTCCACCTTTCCAACAAGTCAGTTGGTCAAATTTCTGCTCTGCTAAAGCTGCCCTTGTCAACTGAAAAGTGCTGTTATTGTGAAGCAGAAACATCTATGAGCAACAACGGCTCAGCATCAAAGTTGTAGGCAACACAAGCTCACCGAATGGGACCGCCAGGTGCTGAAGCACGTCGCAGGTAAAAATCGTCTGTAACAGGGTGACTACACCGCTCGCATCGCGTGCATGAGCGTTGCAAAATAAATTTTGAAATCTATATTATTCAATTATTGCACCCACACTGCTCGCACGCGCCAACGAGTGTCTGCATTGTCAAGGACTAAAATAGAAGTCGTTCTATTTGTGACGCAGATCGCGCTGCAAGTCCTGCCCCTCCCATCTCCTCATTGGTTTATAGAAGCAGGTACCCACGTGCCATCTCCTCATTGGTTATACCCACGTGGGTGACTGAAAGACGAACGAGGTCAGTGGCGGTAATGCACCTAATTTATGAAAGTTGCCAATTGCAATATAAAGTCAAGAGAAGAAAAAGCCTGGAAGGAAGAGAGATGACTAGAAACGATTCGGTTGACCGTTTTCTGTGTGGATTAATTGTCGGAGTAGAGGACCTTGTGCATTTCAGGTAAAATAACAACCTAATGTTTATATCCCAGGACAAATTAGCTAGCAACAGTAAGCTAGCTAAATGGGACAAATTAACTAGCAACATCAAGCTAGCTAAATGGGACAAATTAGCTATTGATTGCAAGCTAGCTAGCTTAATTGCCATAAATGTTTAATGCTTTTCGACCTGTCCCCAAAGTAATGTAATTGGTTCAGTTTGTTTTGATATTTTAACCTGCGTGTCGTGATCGTGTTTGGTGTGGGGGGACAAAATACATTTATGCACGATGGCGCACGCGCACAGCCGGTTTGGGTTTCGTGTAACACTCACTACATACTTCCAAACTGCCTCTGGAAGCAACGTCAGCACAATAACTTAGTCGGGAGCTCAATGAAATGTGTTTCCATGGCCGAGCAGGCGCACACAAGCCTAGGATCACCATGCGCAATGCCAAGCGTCAGCTGGAGTGGTGTAAAGCTCGCTGCCATTGTATTCTGGATCAGTGGAAACGCGTTCTCTGGAGTGACGAATCATGCTTTACCATTTTTATTTTAAATGTAACCTTTATTTAACTAGGCAAGTCAGTTAAGAACAAATTCTTATTTACAATAACTGCTTACCCCGGCCAAATCCGGGCACCACTGGGCCAATTGTGCACGGCCCTATGGGTTCTCCCAATCACAGCCGGATGTGATACAGCCTGCAATTGAACCAGGGACTGTAGTGACGCCTATTGCACTGAGATGCAGTGCCTTAG
Source organism: Salmo salar (assembly GCF_965601325.2). Classification (NCBI taxonomy): domain Eukaryota; kingdom Metazoa; phylum Chordata; class Actinopteri; order Salmoniformes; family Salmonidae; genus Salmo; species Salmo salar. The sequence goes on along the minus strand of NC_138309.1, from coordinate 68,589,340 downwards.
ACCGCTGCGCCACTCGGGAACCATCTGGCAGTCCGACGGACGAATCTGGGTTTGGCGGATGCCAGGAGAACGCGACCTGTCCGAATGCGTAGTGCCAACTGTAAAGTTTGGTGGAGGAGGAATAATGGTTTGGGGCTGTTTTTCATGGTTCGGGCTAGGCCCCTTAGTTCCCGTGAAGGAAATCTTAATGCTACAGCATACAATGACATTGTAGACGATTCTGTGCTTACAACTGTGGCAACAGTTTGGGGAAAGCCCTTTCCTGTTTCAGCATGACAATGCCCCCGTGCACAAAGCCAGGTCCAAACAGAAATGGTTTGTCAAGATTGGTGTGAAAGAACTTGACTGGCCTGCACAGAGCCCTGACCTCAACTCCATCGAACACCTTTGGGATGAATTGGAATGCTGACTGCGAGCCAGGCCTAATCTCCCAACATCAGTGCCCGACCTCACTAATGCTCTTGTGGCTGAATGACTTTTTGTGGATTCCAATATAAACAAACACTATATAGCTTCAAAACATGGTTAATTGTATTTTGATATTAAGGATGGTCAGTCCTTGCATCCATAGCTCTGTCTATGAATTTGAAAGTGGTTACATTTGTCCAGACCCATCCCTCAACATTTTACCGAAACAGGGGTGGGGAAAACACTTTATTGTTTCTACTGCTGATTGCTGCTTTAAAGGGGCGTTACATTCCAAAATCAAGTCTGTCACATGTTTTCACACCTCAAAAGTAGTCGAGATAAGTCCACATCCCATGCCATTGGTTGTCTGTGAATGGGAAATGTAAGCACCAAAAATGTGGGAATTACATGGTGCTCATCTTTTTCATTCATAATGGTTTGTGGCCTGGGACTTGAACTTATCTCAAAAGAAGACTTCTTGCGGTCTAAAAACATCTGACGAAGTTTGAATGTAATGTCCCTTTCACAGATTCACAGTTTCTGCTGGAGAAAGTCTATAACAAGGTGTTGTTGTCTTACCCCTTGCTATCTCTCACTTCTTTCAGGCCTGATCATCTCAATAGTCATGTCAGACAAGTTCACTCATCTGAACGACCCTTCAAGTGTCCGGTACTTGATGTTTGTGCTACTTTATATCCTTTTACACCTCTGAAATCTCAATACAGTCATTCTTAGCCATCAATTTGCTTCTCTATACCTTAAATCCTTCGTACCATAACTATCCATTGTAATAAAATCGGTATTGGGATCAATTCCATTTCAATTCAGGAAGTAAACCGAAATTCCAATTTGAGTTTACTTCCTGAATTGACCCCAACCCTGAATTAAATACAATGAGAGATTGTTATGCTATTAAACTGCTGCCTTCTGTGTCTTTATTGATAACCAGTCATTCCTCATCACTCTCTGTGTTTAGACATGCGAGTCCAGCTTCGCCACGAGGGACCGGCTACGTGCTCATATGATCCGCCACGAGGAGAAGGTACCGTGCCACATCTGCGGCAAGCTCCTGTCGGCTGCCTACATCACCGATCACATGAGGGTGCACAACCAATCGCAGCACCATTCCTGCCATATCTGTAACCGCAGTGAGTGTCTGTCAACAACTTGTATTGTTTGATGAAAGGGTTCACAAATAGTTTATAAGCTGTTAATAAACGTTTCACGGCCTCCCGAGTGGCGCAGCGGTCTAAGTCACTACAGACCCAGGTTCGATACCAGGCTGTGTCACAGAGAGACCTATGAGGCGGTGCACAATTGGCACAGCGTCTTCTGGGTTAGGGGAGGGTTTGGCAGGCTGGGATTGTCCCATTGCGCTCTAGCGACTCCTTGTTGCGGGCCCGGGCGCCTGCAAGCTGACTTCAGTCACCAGCTGGACGGTGTTTCCTCCTACACATTGGTGTGGCTGGCTTCTGGGTTAAGTGAGCAGTGTGTCAAGAAGCAGTGCGGCTTGGCAGAGCCATGTTTTGGAGGATGCATGGCTCTCGACCTTCGCCTCTCCCGAGTCCGTAGGGGAGTTGCAGTGATGGGACAAGACTGTAACTACCAATTTGCATATCACGAAAAAGGGGTAAAAGTACCAAAAAATTATATACAGTACCAGTCAAAAGTTTGGACACCTACTTATTCAATCTTTATTTTTACAATTGTATACATTGTAGAATAATAGTGAAGACATCAGAACTATAAAATAACACTTGGAAGGAATCATGTACTACCCAAAAAAGTGATGAACGAATCAAAATATTTTTTATATTTGAGATTCTTCAAAGTAGCCAACCTTTGCCTTGATGACAGCTTTGCACACTCTTGGCATTCTCTCAACCAGCTTCATGAGGTAGTCACCTGGAATGCATTTCAATTAACAGGTGTGCATTATTAAAAGTTAATTTGTGGAAAGGAAGACCCAAAGTTACCTCTGCTGCAGAGGGTAAGTTCATTAGAGTTAACTGCACCTCCGATTGCAGCCCAAATAAATGCTTCACAGAGTTCAAGTAACAGACACATCTCAACATCAACTCTTCAGAGGAGACTGTGTGAATCAGGCCTTCATGGTCAAATTGCTGCAAAGAAACCACTACTAAAGGACACCAATAATAAGAAGAGACTTGCTTTGGCCAAGAAACACAAGCAATGGACATTAGACCGGTGGAGATTTGTCCTTTGGTCTGGAGTCCAAATTGGAGATTTTTGGTTGCAACCGCCGTGTCTTTGTGAGACGCAGAGTAGGTGAACGGATGATCTCCGCATATGTGGTTCCCACCGTGAATCATGGAGGAGGTGTGGGGGTGCTTTGCTGGTGACACTGTCTGTGATTTTTTTGTATTGTTTTTTTTTAATTCAAGGCACACTTAACCAGCATTGCTACAACAGCATTCTGCAGTGATGCACCATCCCATCTGGTTTGGGCTTAGTGGGATGATAATTTGTTTTTCAACAGTACAATGACTCAAAACACACCTCCAGGCTGGGTAAGGGCTATTTGACCAAGAAGGAGAGTGTTGGAGTGCTGCATTAGATGACCTGGCCTCCACAATCCCCCGACCTCAACCAAATTGCGATGGTTTGGGATGAGTCAGACCGCAGAGTGAAGGAAAAGCAGCCAACAAGTGCTCAGCATTGGTGGGAACTCCTTCAAACCTGTTGGAAAAGCATTCCAGGTGAAGCTGTTTGAGAGAATGCCAAGAGTGTGCAAAGCTGTCATCAAGGCAAAGGGTGGCTACTTTGAAGAATCTTAACACTTTTTTTTTTGGTTACTACAACAGTCCATATGTGTTATTTTGTGGTTTTGATGTCTTCACTATTATTCTACAATGTAGAAAATAATAAAAATAAAAACCCTTGAATGTGTAGGTGTCCTAAAACTTTTGACCGGTAGTGTATAAATAAAAATGTAGAGTTTAAGTGGTTTATAAGATGTTAATAAACATTCAAAGTTTAGAAATGGTTTATTAAATGGTTAATAAACAATTGTCAAGTCCTGGAAAACACACACTTAGTAATTTTCCATACAAAATCTTATCTAGAAAGTTTTCATTCTAGCCTGCCTACCGTACTCTATAAAGCATTACTTGTAAAGGCCTAAAATGACGTTAACTGCTAACTCTCTCCGTCTCCTCCAGGCTTCACCACTCTGACCTACCTGCGCGTCCACGCCCAGAAGCACCACGGCCAGGAGTGGAAGGAGAGCGCTGGCGGCTTCGGCGGCACGGGCTCAAGTGGTGTTCTTGTGTGCCAGCTGTGCGGGGTGCACTGCAAGACCCCCACCCAGCTGCAGGGCCACATGGGCACCCACAGTACTGGGGGCCAAGGGGGCTCCTCCGGCACTGTTACCGCTAGCGGGGCGTCCAGCTCCTCCGTGTCCCTCAGCAACATGGTGTCAGCCCCAACCGTCTACGTCAACAGCAACGCAGTGGTGGACCTGCTGGTGTCGGACTGCTCCAGCATACAACCTCAGTCCCACAGTTAGCAGAGCCGCAGTTGAACTTCAGCCACTTGAGTCCCTAAGACCCGTAGTAATAAGATTAGGAGGCTTGCTTAGGGGAGAGCCTCAGTTGTAAACTTTGGCCCCTCTGAGTCCCATAGCTAGAGGAAGAGGGCGGGAAATGGAAAGAGGGGTCTGGCTTAGGGGAGAAAGAGAGAGAATATTGTAGAGAGAGGAGGAGGGGGACATTGTATGTCCTGTACGCTGATTCGATGACGCTAGATAACGACAAATACAGACGTGTCCCCAACGTGGCTGAACTCTCTCGCTCTTTCAATACTATAACACTGTGGACTTGTCTGCTCTATCCCTTTCCCTCCCTCCTTTCTCTCCCCCTTGCCCTCCCTCAGTCCCAGCAACTACTCCCCTCTGCTAGTAATGCACCATGTACTGTAACTCAATGTCAGTCACACCAACCACCTCTCCTTTTGTTTATTTTGTCGCTCTCTTCTCCAAACGTTCATAAGATAGCCTTGTAGTAAGCTGAGGAGTGATGTAATAGGAACATGATATAACAAGGGGGTGTGTAGAAGAGTCGAATTCTGAAAGAGAATGAGAGGTTCAGGAGGTGAATTGCACATAAGTCAGGGGCTGCTATCCTCCAGAAATGATGAGGAGTAGATGTGACGTTTTAATTGTGTAGTGCTGCGAGCGTATGTATGTAGTCTGTTTTAAATAGGGCCACCGCTGGATCTGGAGGTTAGTCCATACCCACTGGGCAGACACTGGTTGAATCAACGTTGTTTCCATGTCATTTCAATGAACCAATGTGGAATAGACGTTGAATTGGTGTCTGTGCCCAGTATCGGTGTTTATGAACAGTGGAGGGGTGTACTGCATTGAGTGTCAAGCACCTTAAAAATGTTGACGTTTAATCCGCTGAAGGTTCAGACAGGTTTCGTAAAGATGCATTTGCTCTGCGTCTTCCTCTTTGGGCACAACCACATTTAATACATAATGGTTATTCTTATAACTGCTACTGTACAGCCACATTCATGACACCTAAAAACACCATTTGCATTAAAGTGAAGCTAGCTAATACTACCTAGAAGAACGTTAGCAGCAGTCCCCCTTACACTAGAGATGGTTGAAAACAAATATTTTAAGAAAAGTATCGATTGATTCAGTCAAATGAGTTGTACCCATGTCTGCCATTTTATTTCTTTGTAACTGTTATTGCCATTGTGTTCTTTGTTTTGTTCCTAGTATGAGTCCACCATATTAAAACTAATTCATTAACACCACCATGTATAGCACACAGCATTCTGAATACAACTCGTATTATAACTCACCGCTCTCCATGAATCTGAGAAAGATCACCTTTCCTCAGATATCTTGGATTGTTTGACTTTTTCAGTGGTTAAGAGTGATGTCATGGAAGGGCTTTAAAGGTCATGTCGAGGTAAGAATATCCAGGAACTTTATACTACTAGCATTCGATGGCCCACCCCTGGTATGCTTTCAACAAATCCTGGTTTTGTTGGGAAGTGCTTCATTTAATCAGTTTAGTGTTGGTATGTTATATATTTTTTTGAACGCTTCTAATTATTTAATTTGGAGGCTTGTTCTTCCTGTTGAGAAAAGTAGCGTTTTATTAAAAGTTATTTTAGGTTTCCCGCGTTAAGCAACAACAAAAAAATACCTCTATTCTAGGAACCTGTACAGCTCTTGTGATACATCGTAATGCCTTACTGTACTCAACTGCATTTTAATTATTTTATTCTGAACTATTTTAAATCTTAGTCATGGATTCATTAAGAATACTAATGGGATGTATTTATTATATTTTTATATTTCTCAACAGTATGCATGTCTGAACAGTTAGAGCAAAAAACAGTTGATGCTTACCGTGATCATGAATATTACGTTATTATTTTGTAGATGAAGTATAGAGATCATGTTATTATTTTGTAATTTTGACTATTAAAAGTAAAAGGAGTAAACACATGAGGTGAGGTGTGTCCATTATTTGTGTGTGTGTGTGTGTGTGTGTGTGTGTTACATGCTTGACAGAGGAAGCGTTTGGATTTTGTTTTAATAAGGTGCAGTGAAAATGGTGGGTAGTGGCATGCAGCTGGTAACATAGTGTGTGTGTTGGTATCTTTGACATAAAATATGTTAAGCGTGAGATGAGCATGTAACCTTGACCCCTGTTGTTGTGTAATCGTATTTGGCTCTGGCTCCTGTGCGTGTGTTGCTGCACACTGAGTAATCCCTCTACACCGATACTAGTAATAATCATGATGAAATGTACAGTCCCTACAATAGTATATCTCTATTTTCCTGGAAATGGAAGAGCATGTGATCTTATTACTGTGCAGATCTGGTCCTTTCTAAACCAATATTAGCATGTGTATTTTCTGACCGATATAAACGGGTGTAAACAAGGCTTTCTTCCACATTCTCTTCTGAAGAGGTCTTCCTGTATTTTTGTGGGGAACTTATGAGTTTTGGATGCAGCCTTGCAAACTAGCTTGCAAACTATCTTCATATTGTATTTTATTCCAAATATTATTTTATTTAGTTTTTACTAAGTAGTACTTGTTGATACTCTTCCAATGTGTAACGTTATACACAGTTTATTTTACAATGCCCCCATTGTGTTTTATATTTCTATGGTCAGAATGAACTGTTCTGTCATTCTACTGAAGCATGAGGACCTTTCTTGAGCCAATTTCTCAGCTGTGTAGTGAGGGCATTAAAAAAGTTACCCAAAAAATATTCGGTAATGAAACACATTACACTAGTTTTCCAATCTCTCTGACATAACTACTATTATAAAAAATAAAGCATGCTGATTGCCTGCCATGCATTGCTACCTGTGAGATATTTTATCCCATCTCCAGACCATCTTGATGTATTTTGCACTATCCACCTTTACAAATTGTACTTCACAATTTTTAGGTATATCTCTCCATTCTCAAAATGTTCTACTGCACCTGGAAGGCAACTGTGAAGTTGTTCCTGGGGCAGTTATCAGTCGACAGACCTGCTGGACTGTCAAACACCAATTATTGGTGACCAAATTGAATGTGCTTACAATGCAAGGAACTTTTATTGTGGAGTTAGTAATTGTAATGTAAATGAGTTACGGTTCATACTGTACAAGCAAACCTTACACACAAACAACAGGACCTAAAAAAACAAAATAAATAGTGCCGCTCTCCATGGTGCTGGCTATAGACAAGCCATAGGCTGTGCTCATTAAGTACTGTTCAGAACACTGGTACATGAGGCTTCTGCAACGAAAGTTCATGGTCAGACTCAGGATCAGTTATTTGAACTAAGATGATATGCAGAACCACATCCATATAGAGACAATTCGCAGGCAACCCCAGGAACCACCCTAGACATACAATACCAGTCAAAAGGTATTTTTTTTATTTTTACTATTTTCTACATTGTAGAATAATAGTGAAGACATCAAAACTATGAAATAACACATATGGAATGTTGTAGTAACCAAAAAAGTGTTAAACAAATCAAAATATATTTTAGGTTCTTCAAAGTAGTCACCCTTTGCATTGATGACAGCTTTGCACACTCTTGGCATTCTCTCAACCAGCTTCATGAGGTAGTCACCAGGAATGCATTTCAATTAACAGGTGTGCCTTGTTAATTTGTGGAATTTCTTTCCTTCTTATTGCGTTTGAGCCAATCAGTTGTGTTGTGACAGGGTAGGGGTGGTATACAGACGATATCCCTATTTGTTAAAAGACAAAGTCCATATTATGACGAGAAAAGCTCAAATAAGCAAAGAGAAACGACAGTCCATCATTGCTTTTAAGACATGAATGTCAGTCAATCCGTAAGTTTTAAGAACTTTGAAAGATTCTTTAAGCACAGTCACAAAAACCATCAGGCGCTATGATGAAATTGGCTCTCACGAAGACAGCCACAGGGAAGGAACACCCAGAGTTACCTCTGCTGCAGAGGATAAGTTCATTAGTGCTACCAGCCTCAGAAATTGTAGCCCAAATAAATGCTTCACAGAATTCAAATAACAGACATCTCAACATAACAGTTCAGAGGAGACTGCTTGAATCAGACCTTCATGGTTGAAATTGCTGCAAAGAAACCACTACTAAAAGGACACCAATAAGAAGAAGAGACTTGCTTGGGCCAAGAAACATGAGCAATGGTCATTACACCGGTGGAAATCTGTCCTTTGGTCTGATGAGTCCAAATGTGAGGTTTTTTTTGTTCCAACCGCTGTGTCTTTGTGAGATGTACAGGTGATTTCCACATGTGTAGTTCCCATCTTGAAGCATGGAGGAGGAGGTGTGATGGTGTGGGGGTGCTTTGCTGGTGACACTGTCAGTGATTTATATAGAATTCATGGCACACTTAACCAGCATGGCTACCACAGCATTCTGCAGTGATACGCCATCCCACCTGGTTTTCGCTTAGTGGGACTATCATTTCTTTTTTAACAGAACAATGACTCAAAACACTCTGTGCAAAGGCTATTTTACCAAGAAGGAGAGTGGATGGAGTGCTGCATCAGATGACCTGGCCTCCACAATCACCCGAACTCAACCCAATTGAGATGGTTTGGGATGAGCTGGACCGCAGAGTGAAGGAAAAGCAGCCAACAAGTGCTGAGTATATGTGGGAACTCCTTCAAGACGGTTGGAAAAGCATTCCAGGTGAAGCCGGTTGGGAGAATGCCAAGAGTGTGCAAAGCTTTCATCAAGGCAAAGGGTGGCTACTTTGAAGAATCTAAAATATATTTAGATTTTTTTAACACTTTTTTGGTTACTACATGATTCCATATGTGTTATTTCATAGTTTTGATGTCTTCACTATTGTTCTACAATGTAGAAAATAGTAAAAATAAAGAAAAACCCTTGAATGAGTAGGTGTGTCCAAACTTTTGACTCGTACTGTATGTAAACAACATTTACATTACAAAAGGTCCCTCGGGGGACCATGGCTCTGGGCCCCCAAACTCTTTCATAATGTGATTGATTATTAATACTGGAAATGTTATACAGCCCTCACCATATGTATTTGGACAGTGAACCTAACATTTTAAATTTGACTATATTCAAGCATTTTGGATTTATATCATATGAGGCGACAGTACAGAATGTCACCTTTTATTTCAGGGTATTTTCATACAGTTACAGCCAAAAATACACTGAACAAAAATATTTAAAAAAAACATGCAACCATTTCAAAGATTTTACTGGATTACAGTTCATATAAGGCAATCAGTCAATTTAAATAAACTCATTAGGCCCTAATCTATGAATTTCACATGACTGGGAATACAAATTTACATCTGTTGGTCACAGATACCTTTTGAAAAAACAGTAGCGGCGTGGATCAGAAAACCAGTCAGTATCTGGTGTGACCACCATTTGCCTCATGCAGCGCAACACATCTCCTTCACATTGAGTTGATCAGGCTCTTAATTGTAGCCTGTGGAATGTTGTCCCACTTCTCTTCAATGGCTGGGCGAAGTTGCTGGATATTGGCGGGAACTGGAACATGCTGTCGTACATGTCGATCCAGAGCATCCCAAACATGCTCAATGGGTAACATGTCTGGTGAGTATGCAGGCCATGGAAAAACTGGGACATTTTCAGCTTGCAGGAACTGTATACAGATCCTTGCGACATGGGCCGTGCAGTATCATGCTGAAACATGAGGTGATGGTGGCCGATGAATGGCACGACAGTGGGCTTCAGGATCTCACCACGGTATTTCTGTGCACTCAAATTCCCATTGATAAAACGCAATTGTGTTCATGGTCCGAAGCTTATGCCTGCCCATATCATGCCTGCCCATATCATAACATTTTGGTCCATTACAATAACATCAAATTGATCAGAAATACAGTGTAGACATTGTTATTGTTGTAAATGACTATTGTACCTGGAAAAGGCAGATTTCTTTTAAATGGAATATCTACATAGGCATACAGAGGCCCATTATCAGCAACCATCACTCATGTGTTCCAATGGCACGTTGTGTTAGCTAATCCAAGTTTATCATTTTAAAAGGCTAATTGAAAACCCTTTTGCAATTATGTTAGCATGTTGTCCTGATTAAAGAAGCAATAAAAATCGCCTTCTTTCGACTAGTTGAGTATCTGGAGCATCAGCATTTGTGGTTTCGATTACAGGCTCAAAATGGCCAGAAACATAGAACTTTCTTCTGAAACTTGTCAGTCTATTCTTGTTCTGAGAAATGAAGGCTATTCCATGCGAGAAATTGCCAGGAAACTGAAGATCTCGTACAAGCTGTGTACTACTCCCTTCACAGAACAGCGCAAACTGGTTCTAACCAGAATAGAAAGAGGAGTGGGAGGCCCAGTGCACAACTGAGCAAGAGGACAAGTACATTAGAGTGTCTAGTTTGAACAACAGATGCCTCACAAGTCCTCAACTGGCAGCTTCATTAAATAGTACCCGCAAAACACCTGTCTCAATGTCAACAGTGAAGAGGCGACTCCAGGATGCTGGCCTTCTAGGCAAAGTAGATTGCACCTCATACCTCATAAGTTAATAGATTGCACCTCATACAGTTATACTACACTGGCTTCTACTGGATTTTGTTTTGCTTGCTGATAGAGGGTTTCAACCGTCTTTTCCCTGGCATACATGATGTATTTGACGACTGCAAAGAGGGTCTGGTCTGCCTGTCTCTCAGGTTTATTCCACTCTCCTTACTTTACAGCCACCTTCACACTGCCTGGAGTAGGTGGAAGGAACAAAAGAGAAGTTTGGCCCCTGGAAATGCCCTCCCTAATGCTCTCCTCTCTGCCTTGCAGTCATCTGTAATGATGAGGCGAGGACCAGCCTGACCTCTCCCTGCAAAGGCGTCCTCCTTTAGGATGTCCTTCAACAGTTGAAGGCCCTCAAGGATTGTGGTCTCATCCTGAGACTGAGTCAGGATAACCCCAAGGGGGAGACTGCCAGCACAGATGTGGTGTTGTGGAAATTCTTACACATGGGACACTCGAAGTCAATCATAAATGAATCATTGTTTATTATCAGTTAACTGGAGAGATTCCAACAAACTTGATGCACCATGGTGAATGTCTGTCAGGAGCTCTCGGGGCATTCCCATTAGATCTCTTATATACAGACAAGTTATTGAATGATTTAGCTTATTCATTCATAATTATTTCATCATTAACATTTGCTTCATTCATGTGACCGACCAATACTGGGTCATGCATGTGCTAGACCAATACCTCACGAGGCTTCTTCTCTCTATGCTGAGATCTTTCATTCTCAAAACAAGGGTCTGGGCGTACAGCCAAATTGCAGATACTGATAGTGAGGATTCGTTCAATCAGTCACTGAACACAGAAGAAGGTTATTAGAAAAGCACAAACAGAACACAGAAATATATATACAGAAAAGTACCAACATTAAATGTTCCTTCACATTCTATCCTTGTATCACTTGTGTGAGAATAATCATTACATTTTAATTTAAGCATTGAGATTTTAGCTTCTATATCAAAATATTCTACACTGGTATTAAAGTAACATAAAAAAATGACATTTCAAACCTTTCATTCTAGGTTATACAATCTAATTAGTATGGTAATACTATCATCATAAGAAAGGTTATACTCCTATTAACATGAGTGATTTTTTTTTAAACACACATACACAGCATGTTAAATACCACCATTTAGACAAACTAAGAAAAAACAACACGTTACAGCCACGCTGCAGTGTGTCAATTTGGGATCCTCAACTTCCAAACACTGATTCCAACCAAGTTGCAGGCGTCCACTCTTGTCACACCCTGATCTGTTTCACCTGTCTTTGTGCTTGTCTCCACCCCCTCCAGGTGTCACCCATCTTCCCCATTATCCCTTGTGCATTTATACCTGTGTTCTCTGTTTGTTTGTTGTCAATTCGTCTTGTCAAGCCTACCAGCGTGTTTTTTCTGTGTTCTGTTTTTTTCTTCAGCCCCTGTTTTCTAGTTATCCCGGTTTTGATAATTCTGCCTGCCCTGACCCTGAGCTTGCCTGCTGTTCTGTACATTTTGACACTGCCCTGGATTACTGCCTGCCCTGACCCTGAGTCTGCCTGCCACTCTGTACCTTATGGTGTCACGGCTGTCGAAATGAGGAGCGGACCAAAGTGCAGCGTGTGTGTCGTTCCACATTTTATTTACACTGTGAAACTATGCAATACATAAATAAACTGAATGACAAAAACAACAAACCGTGACGCAGAGGTGAAACATACACTGACTCAAAGATAGTCTCCCACAAACTACCTCTACCATAGAAAATAACAGCTTACTATGGTCAGGACGTGACAGTACCCCCCCCCCCCCCCCCAAAGGTGCAGACTCCGAATGCATCAACAAAAAAAAAGGGGGGGGGGGGTAGGGAGGGTGACAAGTGTCTATGGCGGCTCTGGTGCAGTACACAGAACCCTATCATCCAGCGGATCCTCCAGCAGAGGAGGCGGCTCCGGTTCGGGGCGTAACCCCCGCTCCGCCCACTGATCCCTCTGCTTCAGTACCCCCGGACCGTGGATCGTCATCGGAGGAACCGGACTGTACATCATTGCCGGAGGTTCTGGGCTGTAGGCCGCCGCTGGAGGTTCCGGGCTGCAGGCCGCCGCTGGAGGTTCCGGGCTGCAGGCCGCCGCTGGAGGTTCCGGGCTGCAGGCCGCCGCTGGATGTTCCGGGCTGCAGGCCGCCGCTGGATGTTCCGGGCTGCAGGCCGCCGCTGGATGTTCCGGGCTGCAGGCCGCCGCTGGAGGTTCCGGGCTGCAGGCCGCCGCTGGATGTTCCGGGCTGCAGGCCGCCGCTGGATGTTCCGGGCTGCAGGCCGCCGCTGGATGTTCCGGGCTGCAGGCCGCCGCTGGAGGTTCCGGGCTGCAGGCCGCCGCTGGATGTTCCGGGCTGCAGGCCGCCGCTGGATGTTCCGGGCTGCAGGCCGCCGCTGGATGTTCCGGGCTGCAGGCCGCCGCTGGAGGTTCCGGGCTGCAGGCCGCCGCTGGAGGTTCCGAGCTGTAGGCCGTCTCAGGAGGTTCCGGGCTGCAGGCCGTCTCAGGAGTTTCCGGGCTGCAGGCCGTCTCAGGAGGTTCCGGACTGCAGGCCGTCTCAGGAGGTTCCGGACTGCAGGCCGTCGCTACAGGCTCCATGCCATCACTGCAGGCTCCGCGCCATGGATCCCCACTGGAGGCTTTGTGCTATGGATCATAACTGGAGGCTCCGGGCCATGGATTATCACTGGAGGCTTCGTGCCATGGATCATCTCTACAGGCTCCGGGCCATGGATCATCCCAACAGGCTCCGGGCCATGGATCATCCCAACAGGCTTCTTGCCATGGATTATCCCTACAGGCTCCGGGCCATGGATCATCACTGGAGGCTTCGTACGTGGAGCCGGAACAGGTCTCACCGGACTAGGGAACGTCACTGGAGGCTCCGGACTGGGGAACTTTGCTGAGAGCTCTGGACTAGGGAACGTCGCTGGAGGCCGGGTGCGCAGAGCAGGCACAGGGTATACTGGGCCGTGGAGGCGCACTGGAGGTCTGGAGCTTATGGCTGGCACAACCCGTCCTGGCTGGATGCTTACTTTAGTCTGGCAAGGGCGGGTCGCTGGCACAGGACTAACTGGGCTGTGCAGGCGCACTGGCGACACAGTGCGTAGAACTGGCGCAGGATATACTGGGCCTTGGAGGCGCACTGGAGGTCTGGAGCTTATGACTGGCACAACCCGTCCTGGCTGGATACCCCCCGTAGCCCGGCAAGTGCGGGGCATTGGAACAGGTCACACTGGTTTGTGCTGGCGAACTGGGGGTACCGTGCGTAGAGCTGGCGCAGGATAACCTGGGCCGAAGAGACGCACCGGAGACCAGGAACACTGAGCCGGCACAACCCTTCCTGGCTGAATGCCAACTCTAGCAAGGCCACTGCGAGGAGCTTGCACAGAGCTTGCACAGAGACACCGTGCGCATTACCCGGTGCTTGACCAGTCCTATTCTCCCCACGGTAAGCACGGGGAGTTGGCTCAGGTCTCCACCCTGACTCTGCCAATCTCCCCGTGTGCCCCCCACCAAAATACTCTTGGGGCTACCTCTTGTGCTTGCCTCGTTGCCGGGCTAGTTCCTCTTCTCGTCGCCGCTCCGCTCTCGCTGCCTCCACCTGTTCCCATGGGAGGCGATCCTATCCAGCCTGGATCTCCTCCCACGTCCAGGATCCCTTGCCGTTCAAAATGTCCTCCCAGGTCCACTCCTGATCACGCTGCTTGGTCCTTTGGTGGTGGGAGATTCTGTCACGGCTGTCGAAAGGAGGAGCGGACCAAAGTGCAGCGTGTGTGTCATTCCACATTTTATTTACACTGTGAAACTATGCCATACAAAAATAAACTGAATGACAAAAACAACAAACCGTGACGCAGAGGTGAAACATACACTGACTCAAAGATAATCTCCCACAAACCCAGGTGGAACAAACACCAACTTAAATATGACCTCCAATTAGAGACAACGATGACCAGCTGCCTCTAATTGGAGATCATCCCAAACAAAGCCCAACATAGAAATACAAAACTAGAACAACCCAACATAGCAATACAAAACTAGAACATAACATAGAAAAAATAACCTAGAAAACCCCCCTGTCACGCCCTGACCTACTCTACCATAGAAAATAACAGCTTACTATGGTCAGGACGTGACATACGGACTCTGCTTTGGGCTATCAACCTCTGCCTGCCCTTGACCTGTCGTTTGCCTGCCCCCTGAGTCGTGATAACTCTGGTTGTGGGGAATTAATCTTAGCAACAGTGGCAATGTATTCCGCGAGATCCGTCATATTAGAAGACTGATCTGGGACAAAAGTACAACATTCATCGCCAATGATTGCACAAGTGCCCCCTTGACCTGTCAAAAGATAGTCAAGAGCCTCTGTTTTGCAGAGCCAATTTACGCAAATCTTTTAGCATTGCCAATTTTCTCTACGTCTCTAGAGATCTCCCGAATTTGGGCACATGCATATTGACTTTCACAGGGAAGAGAGAGAACAAGTTATAACATTTTCACACCAACCTTGATAAGAATGAGATTGGGGCAAGGTTAGCCCAAGCTAAACTCAGCAAAAAAAGAAACGTCCTCTCACTATCAACTGCGTTTGTTTTCAGCAAACTTAACATGTGTAAATATTTCTATGAACATAATAATATTTAACAACTGAGACATAAACTGAACAAGTTCCACAGACATGTGACTAACAGAAATGGAAAAATGTGTCCCTGAACAAAGGAGGGGGGGGGGGGGTCAAAATCTATAGTAACAGTCAGTATCTGGTATGGCCACCAGCTGCATTAAGATTGCAGCAGATCCTCCTCATGGACTGCACCAGATTTTACAGTTCTTGCTGTGAGATGTTACCCCAATCTTCCACCAAGGCACCTGCAAGTTCCCAGACATTTCTGGGGGGAATGGCCCTAGCCCTCACCCTCCGATCCTACAGGTCCCAGACGTGCTCAATGGGATTGAGATCCGGGCTCATCGCTGGCCATGGCAGAACACTGACATTCCTGTCTAGTAGGAAATCACTCACAGAACGAGCAGTATGGCTGGTGGCATTGTCATGCTGGAGGGTCATGTCAGGATGAGCCTGCAGGAAGGGTATCACATGAGGGAGAAGGATGTCTTCCCTGTAACGCACAGCTTTGAGATTGCCTGCAATGACACCAAGCTCAGTCCGATGATGCTGTGACACACCGCCCCAGACCATGACAGACCCTCCACCTCCAAATGGATCCCGCTCCAGAGGACAGACCTCGGTGTAATGCTTATTCCTTCAACGATAAACGCGAATCCGAGCATCACCCCTGGTGAGACAAAACTGCGATTTGTCAGTGAAGAGCACTTTTGCCATTCCTGTCTGGTCCAGCGACAGTGGGTTTGTGCCCATAGGTGATGTTATTGCTGGTGATGTCTGGTGAGGACCTGCCTTACCACAGGCCTACAAGCCCTCAGTACAGCCTCTCTCAGCCTATTGTGGACAGTCTACGCACTGATGGAGGAATTGTGTGTTCCTAGTGTAACTCGGGCAATTGTTGTTGCCATCCTGTACCTGTCCCGCAGGTGTGATGTTCGGATGTACCGATCCTGTGCAGGTGTTGTTACACGTGGTCTGCCACTGCGAGGACGATCAGCTGCCCGTCCTGTCTCCCTGTAGCGCTGTCTTAGGCGTCTCACAGTACGGACATTGCAATTTATTGCCCTGGCCACATCTGCAGTCCTCATGCGTCCTTGCAGCATGCCTAAGGCACGTTCACGCAGATGAGCTGGGACCCTGGGCATCTTTCTTTCGGTGTATTTCAGAGTCAGTAGAAAGACCTCTTTATTGTCATAAGTTTTCATAACTGTGACCTTAATTCCCTACCTTGTAAGCTGTTAGTGTCTTAGCGACCGTTCCACGGGTGCATGTTCATTAACTGTTTATGGTTCATTAAACAAGCATGGGAAACAGTATTTAAACCCTTTACAATGAAGTTCTGTGAAGTAATTTGGATTTTTACGAATTATCTTTGAAAGACAGGGTCCTGAAAAAGGAAGTTTCTATTTTTGCTGAGTTTACAATCTATTGGCTTTCCTCACAATTTAGGGGCATACCTCGCTAGAAGCCTCGCCTTTCCAAATCATAATTTTAACTATTGATAAATTATCCAACACACATTTAGAATGACAGTCCTTAGTGCTTCACTTTGGTTCTATCACTTTAATTTAAGACCCTGAACTTAGCATACACCGACAATGGCAGAATGTACATTTACATTGACATATAGTATATTCATCTTATATTTCTAGCATTAACTATTCTCATCAATTGTGGTAATGACAGATTGGTATCTCAATGCATTCTTAGTCTAAATTACTATACATTTCTATCACGACTCAGGATATGACCCAGATGCAAACACAGGAGGCGGATAGTACAGTTCTTAAATCAGTTATTACAATCACGGGGCATGCAACGGGCAGGTCGAGGACAGGCAGAGAACGATGGGAAAGCACGCTGGTAAGACCTGACAATACAAGACAAACTAGCAGACAAACAGAGAACACAGGTATAAATACACAGGGGATAATGGGCAGATGGGTGACACCTGGAGGGGGGCGGAGACAAGCACAAAGACAGGTGAAAAGATCAGGGTGTGACACATTTCGCAGTGTGCTGACCTCCACAATCAACCTGATATCCCAAATAAACAAAAGCCTAAATCCATTACGGGCATGGTTGACCACACCCCTCCCTCCCTGCACTCATCCTTCTGCCATTTTTTCATGTTCTTCTTCAGATAGTGTTTCAGTTCATCCTCCCAATGGCACATGTTCAAAGTAGATGGCCCTTGATAAAGTCTTTCACCTGAGCCGCCATTGTCCTTTACAGTCCATTACATTTTCCTACCAGTACACCAGCAGCATGAGAGTAGTTTGCATGGAATCTCCCTCCATGCTCACTCCACGTGGACTCATGTTGCACTCCTGAGAGAAAAGGCATGAGAGAAAAGGCAGTTGATAGCGTCGACTGGATGCTGTGTACAGGTTGCTGGCTCAGACTCAGGTCTCACGGTAGAAGTGGTGAAGGACCATACTGAACGCCATTGTCGCTATTGCTTCAGCCAGTTAGAAGGGGTTGAGGTTCACGCTGTTATTGATAAAATTATCCCTTCCATGCATCTTGACACCATCTGTGGTCACCTTCGCCATAACAGACCAGAACAACAGTTTAGTTTAGGGCATTTCTGTTTCAGGAAATCCAGACAAATGATTTACTGTATGACAAATTATTACCACTACCAATATTCTTAAAACAGATTTTTTTTTAAATGTGAAAGAAAATAACAACACATAGTTGAAAAAACATTTCCCCCCAAATTGGCTTATACCTCCTTATCATCTTGGTGATCTCACCGCAGAGTTACAGGGTCAGGGAGTTAGAGGACTAATCCTTAGGGATAAATCCCGACCATTCAGCAGACCCAATCTGGTGAGATTTGTTATTGAAGCAAGACAAAAACAAAGCACACAAAACAATAATTCAAATATATCACTTGAGGTGGGGAAAACTTCAATCCATTTGGAGTAACTGTCAACCATTACCAACATATATGTCTTCCTTTTAAAGGCAGACGTGAAGAAAATCTATTTGCATATTTACCAAAGGGCCAGGGCCCCAGGGGACTGGTAATTCCCCTTTGGAACAATTACTGACATCGTGATTCATGTGTCAAAAAACAACAATGCCTGTTAAATAAAAAATAAACTAATTAGAATAACAACAATTGATAACTCCATAAGGAAATAATTGTATCCCATAAGGTAATGGTTATCATGACTCATGGATAGTACAGCTCTCAGATGATTTATTAGAAACATGGAGCAGGCAAAGGTGCTGGTCAAGGGCAGGCAGAGGTTCGTGATCAGGTCAGAGTCAGGCAGGCAGGCTCAGGGTAGGCAGAATGGTCAGAACAGGGAAAAACTAGGAAACAGAACTAGAGAAACAGGAAGGCGGGAAAGAATGCTGGTAAGACAAGATGAACTTGCAACAGACAGAGAACACAGGTATAAGTACACAGGGGATAATGGGAAGATGGGCTTCACATTCTTGGACCTCGGGTGGTAGGAGATGGTGAAGTTAATTGGGTGAATAGCAGCGCCCATCGAGATTGCCTGGAGTTGAGGCGCTTGGCGGTGCAGAGATATTCCAGGTTCTTGTGATCTGTCCATACTGTGAATGGGTGTTCCCCCCCTCTAACTAGTGCCTCCACTCCTCCAACAGAAGTTCCCGGTTACCCATGTCGTAGTTACTTTCCGTGGGGATGAGACGATGGGAGAGGAAAGCGCAAGGATGCAGCTTTTGGGCTTGGGCCGAACGCTGGGACAGGACAGCCCCCACTCTGATGTCCGAGGCGCCTCCACCACGAACTGCCGGGACGGATCTGGATAGATTAGGATGGGGGTGGTAGTGAATTGGTGTTTGAGGTCCAAGAACGCCTGGTCTGCAGCTGGAGACCATGTAAATAGGACCTTGGGAGAGGTGAGTGCTGACAGGGGGGAAGCCCGGGTACTGTAGCCCAGGATGAACCCGGGGGTAGAAATTGGCGAACCACAGGAAGCGTTGCAGCTGCACTCTGGAGGTGGATTGCGGCCAATCCACCACCGCTCTCACCTTTTCAGGATCCATCTGGATATTGCCTGCCACTATGATGTACCCCAGGAAGGAGATAGTGGAGCGATGGAATTCGCATTTCTCCGCTTTTACCAAATTTGCGGATAGACTGTAAACTGGAAGATCCTTTCAGACAGTTTTTCCAGCATGTCTGATTTCACAGACAGATTGTTGAGTAGTGATCCATCCTTCATGTGTGCTTCATTAGCTGCCTCAAGAATATCATAAGCAAAGCGAGGAGGAACTTCAAACTCAGATGGCCATGGACTGGAGCGTTGGGAAGAAGTACTTTCTGGAGAGGACAATATCACAGTATCACGTGATCCAAGGAATCCTCTCTCATCCGATGTCTCTGTGGAGCTGTTATTGAGTCCTTGTACATTTAAAGTAATAGGAGGTGGGGAGTCAAGGTCAACCACTTTGGTGTCTTTATCATTTAGGTCTTCAGTATCAAGCAGAGAAAAGAACTGATCTCCAAATTCACTGTCCATGTACTGTAGAACAAATATTTTTTTAAGCTGAAATGTCTCTTGCACAATTGTGCCAGGCTCAGCCACAGTAGCAGGGATTCCAGAAGGCAATGTTAGCTTATGGATATCAGGGCCCTCCAATAGGACCCGTAGCCTGGCAGACATGTATGTTCTGTTGTAGTGAAAGTGATCCTATCAAGAAAAAATGCATAAAAGTTATCAAATTGGTATGATGTCAAACATGGGTATCCCATTAAATCGTTATCAAGTGCTGCTTACTAGATCCTATAATAATAAACGTGCAAAACCAAGCATTTCTATTCTATAACAAATACTAAATTCGGCATGAGCTTTATGAGCAATGCATTGTTTATAAATACACCACATTTAAAACTATTCAATTTTTAAAGATTATTACCTAATATTGCAGGCATATATGGTGCTTCAAGGTTACCATGCACTTTTGGCCAACATCGTATGCTGTTAGTGGGTAGATGTCTGCCAATTCCTTTTGCTCAATGACCTTAAGCTTCTTTGTGGATTCCAGTTCAAACCCCCTAAAGTGCTCATTATACCAAGCATTCTGACACTTGGCAATAAAAGCAAGTTCACCATGAACAACAATCATTAGAAGTATTTCAACATGGTCTGGTAGACCTCCAGTGGATCCGTAGGTTAGGATCATTCCAACCAAGTAGTTGGTACCATTGCAGGAAAGTGTGTTTGCCATCTGAACAAAAGTCTAATCTGGAAAAGAAAAGTGTACCGCTTCCTTTATGTCATCCTTTAACACTTCCAAAGCAACAGTGGACAGCTTTGTGGCAGATAGGGCAGGCTTGACAAGATTGGTGCCATGCAGATGGTAGGCAAGCATTAGTTGATGCTTAACTGCCAGAGACAGCAAAATGTTTTGAAAGCTGTTGGTCTGCCGAACAATCCGCTTGTTTGACCCTATAAGGGGTCCAAATGCCTTCATCAGCTGCAGGTAGTGTTCAATGAAATGATGTTTCGGTATAAGACTATCCTGAGGAAAAACCTCTAAGAATCTATGACTGTGCTCGGATATCTTGCTGTCAAGTTACCAAATTGATTCTTCTGTGTGAATTGGCGAAACCAAGTTCAACAATATCTTTTGAGGTCCATAAGAATTTCTCATGATGGTTCACCTACAGGTATTCTACTTCCTCTAATTAATTGAAGCAGACACAGTAGGCACCAGTTTTCATGAGCATTTCCTCCAATACTTATTTTCCTTGGATTCATCAAGTCAAGAGGAATTGATTGTGAGCAGTCAGTTTTATCACTCCACTTATAGGGGAACTGTGTGATAAGATTGTTGAGTTCCAACAGAGTAAAATATTTATTCTTGAGTAAAACCTTGAAGCACAATGCCAGTTCCCGAGGCAGGATTTCCTCAAAAAAGTAATGCAGCACATCTGGTGGATAACCAGACAGCACGTCAATATTTTTCAGTTTTTCAGTCAAAGCACACTGCTTTTTCACACCATAACAATGCATTAAGGTGGGATTTTACAAAACTGTCTGTATTTGTTTAGAATGTTGCTGTTTTGGTCTGGGTTGGAATGCCCCAGTTCTCATTTATTTTATCTGGATCTCAGATAGCTCAGCCAAACAGAACCTGCAGACATACGTTATATTAAAACTTCCTCCTCCTTCAGTGCTCCCTCTATTTTTCACACCAGTTGGGAGCCCCCACCACTGAGAGGTCATTGAAATTGTATCCTTGTGCTTTTTTTCTCCAAGAAAATGTCCTCCGCAGAGAAGAATTATGACGTCGGCAATCGGGAGCTCCTGATGGTGAAGATGGCATTAGAGGAGTGGAGACACTGGCTGGAGGGCGGCAAGGAACCATTCGTCATCCTCACCAACCATCGGAACCTAGAGTACATATGGACAGCGAGGAGACTCAATCCGCGCTAAGCCAGGTGGGCACTTTTCTTCACCAGGTTTGACTTCACGCTGACCTATCGCCCAGGTTCTAAGAACATCAAGGCTGATGCTCTGTTCCGTATCTACGATTCGGGAGAAGTTCTTGTCCAGAGGGCACCCATAATCACATCCTCCCGAGTCGTGGGTCCAGTGGTTTGGGCCATAGATGTGGACATCCGCCAGGCTCCAGAGAGGGAGACTGCACCCCAGAATTGTCCTCCCGAGTGCATCTACGTACCCACAGGGATAAGGGATCAGCTGCTGACCTGGGCACACACTGCTGTCGTCGCTGGACATCCAGGTATTTCTCGCACCATCCAGTCCATCGCTGAGAAGTACTGGTGGCCCACCTTGGTGCAGGATGTCACTCGGTATGTCAACTCCTGTTCCGTACCTGCTCAAACCAAGTCCCCCGGAATGCTCCAGCAGTGAATTTCCTGACGCTTCCTGTGCCCGTCGTGACCTTGGTCACATCTATCCATTAACTTTGTAACCGATCTTCCCCCCTCTGATGGTTTCAACACCATTCTGGTGATAGTGGATAGATTTTCAAGTCATGTCGATTAACCTGTTTAGGATAGGGGGCAGTATTTTCACGGCCGGATAAAAAAACGTACCCGATTTAATCTGGTTATTACTCCTGCCCAGAAACTAGAATATGCTTTGATTTGGATAGAAAACACCCTAAAGTTTCTAAAACTGTTTGAATGGTGTCTGTGAGTATAACAGAACTCATATGGCAGGCCAAAACCTGAGAAGATTCCATACAGGAAGCGCCCTCTCTGACCATTTCTTGGCCTTCTATAGCCTCTTTATCAAAAACAGAGGATCTCTGCTGTAACGTGACATTTTCTAAGGCTCCCATAGGCTCTCAGAAGGCGCCAGAATGGGGAATGATGACTCTGCAGTCCCTGGACGAAAAACAGTAGGGCTTTTGGAAAGTGGTCGTTCTGAGAACAATGACACGGGTGCGCGCGTGCATGTGAAGACTCCATTTTCTATTTTCAGTGTTTGAACGAAAACAAGGTCTCCCGGTCGGAATATTATCGCTATTTTACGAAAAAAATCGCATAAAAATTGATTTTAAACAGCGTTTGACATGCTTCGAAGTACGGTAATGGAATATTTTAAAAAATGTATCACGATACGCGCCGGCGCGTCACCCTTCGGATAGTGTCTTGAACGCAAGAACAAAACTGAGCTATTTGGATATAACTAGGGATTATTTGGAACCAAAACAACATTGGGTGTTGAAGTAGAAGTCCTGGGAGTGCATTCTGACGAAGAACAGCAAAGGTAATCCAATTTTTCTTATAGTAAATCTGAGTTTGGTGAGTGCCAAACTTGGGGGGTATCAAAATAGCTAGCCATGATGGCCGGGCTATCTACTCAGAATATTGCAAAATGTGCTTTCACCGAAAAGCTATTTTAAAATCGGACACCGCGATTGCATAAAGGAGTTCTGTATCTATAATTCTTTAAATAATTGTTATGTTTTTTGTGAACGTTTATCGTGAGTAATTTAGTAAATTCACCGGAAGTTTTCTGTGGGTTTGCTAGTTCTGAACGTCACATGCTAATGTAAAAAGCTGGTTTTTTATATAAATATGAACTTGATTGAACAAAACATGCATGTATTGTATAACATAATGTCCTAGGAGTGTCATCTGATGAAGATCATCAAAGGTTAGTGCTGCATTTAGCTGTGGTTTTGGTTTTTGTGACATGTATGCTTGCTTTGAAAATGGCTGTGTGATTATTTCTGGATGGGTACTCTCCTGACATAATCTAATGTTTTGCTTTCGTTGTAAAGCTTTTTTGAAATCAGACAATGTGGTTAGATTAATGAGAGTCTTGTCTTTAAAATGGTGTAAAATAGTCATATGTTTGAGAAATGGATTTTTGGATTTTTGAGGAGTTTGTAATTCGCGCCACGCTCTATCATTGGATATTGGCGAGGCGTTCCGCTAGCGGCACATCTAGATGTAAGAGGTGAATCCCTCTTCCTGGTTTCCCCATTAATCTCCAGGTCGCTGAGGCACTCTTACAGCAGGTCTTCCGGCATTATGGCCTTCCGGAGGACATCATCTCGGACCGTGGCTCCCAATTCACATCACGAGTTTGGAGGGTCTTGTTGGAGAAGCTCAGGGGCACGGTCAGCCTCACTTCCGGGTATCAGCCTCAGTCCAATGGGCAGGTGGAGAGGATGAACCAGGAGCTGGGGAGGTTCCTGAGGAGTCAGAGGAGGTATGCGCACGTGAGACTCCAGCGCTCCGTCCATCGTCAGAAGGAACAGGCAGACCCCAACCGCAGTGAGACCCCTGTGTTCCATCCTGGGGACGGCATCTGGCTCTCTACCAGGAACCTCCCACTCCGCCTGCCCTGCAAGAAACGGAGCCCCCGGTTTGTGGGGCCGTTCAAGGTTCTCCGGAGGGTCAACGAGGTAACGTACAGGTTACAACTACCCAGTCACCATTGTATCTCACCCTCTTTTCATGTCTCCCTTCTCAGGCCGGTGGTTCTTGGCCCCCTAGCTGATACTGTCCCCCATGACACAGCTCCACCCCCCCGGTCATTGAGGTGGGTCCGGCGTACACTGTCAGATCCCTACTGGACTCCCGACGTTGTGGGGGTCGGCTCCAGTATCTGGTGGACTGGGAGGCGTATGGCCCAGAGGAGCGGTCATCCCAACGTCATCCAGGATTTCCCCCTTCACCGCCCGGACTGACCCGCTCCTCATCCTCGGGGTTGTCCCTCTGGTTGGCGTCGTTCTGCGGCTGAAGCCGCGCATCAGAGGGGGGGGGGTCCTGTCACATCTTCGCCTGCTCCTCCCCTCCAGAGTACGACGTCGCCACAATACTAACCACCGGTCCTGGGATTCATTATTACGCACACCTGTTAATCATTATGATTCACACCTGGACTTCATTATCTTCATAATTTCCTCCCCTTTTATGTCACTCCCTTATGTTTTCTCACCATTTGGTATTATTCTTGTGTACCAGCTTATATCCACATGGAATTGTTTCGTTCCTGGTTTTGTTGTTTTATTAAACGTTTCACCTGCACCTGCATCCCAGCTCCGTTATTACAGTCGGGACAAGTTGTAGTCTTTCAAGACAGCGAAGCTCACTTTGCACACTAAGCACACAGCTTTCCCTGATAGTTACCCAATAGCTTTACATTATTTAGCCAATCCAACAATGACAGATCCTATAGGCCTATGTGACCCGTCTGCGGCGGGTATTAGCCCTAAATCAAAGTAGTTTTTCAGTCCAGCCTCCATCGGGCCAGATGCATCATTTTCAGTAGGCCTATGGATGCATTACCATTTTACAGACACCACTGATATAGGGACGGAAACCATAGAATACGGCATAAACCCCATCCTCAATCATTAATTTCACAAAATGCATAGGCTACACTTTTGGCCTGTTCAATAGTAGCTTTTTCGTATCGTAGGCTAATTGTCCAGTCAAAGTAGCCTATACTTCTACTAAACATTTCCCTGACAATCAAGGTTAGGCTACTGCAAAAATAACTACTTGTGAAATCGCTGGAAAGTAATTTATCTGACGTGAGACGCTCTGCGCCCTCGCATTGTAACTACATAGTAGCTACATATTTTGATAAACATTCAAAACCATAGCCTAATAGCATTGCCAACTTGGTTGTGGAACTGTGAGGTACTTTCCCCCGGGACTGTCCCTGAATGTGATGCAGTCCAGGAGAGACCGACCGTCAGGTCTTTACTTATGTTTGCACATCGGAGAGTTTCAAAAGGACACATCATATGCTCATTGGTCCATGGACAGAACTCAGTGTTTATATCACACCTAATTATTGATGTAGCTTACAGGCTCATCATAAATGGGCAGATCCTGACAAAAACAAAACTAGAAGCTGTTTCCTGTGACATGGTAAGGTTGGACCCAGGTGCAGAGAAGAGACCAGAAAAGGAATCCGTGGTTAAGGATAAACATAATACCTCACTGAGAAACGGTGTCCGCATGATCCCAGTGCACTTGAAAAAACAACAAACACTAAGTCTCGAGAACTCACTCAGGAAACGAACGCACACGATGAACAATTCAAGCTTCAGCAAAGGACAACAGACACCCACCTCCTTTAACAGGGAATCATAATGAGTAAATTGGACATACATGAGTGTCGTTAATGTCTCTAGGACGGTCTCTGGCGCCCTCTGGTGCCAGGTGGGACCATGACATCTCCATGGGTCATGACCACTGTATATGGTCATTAGTCATAACACACGAATTTCACCACACGTTGGCTGCCTTCCCATAATTAAATGCCCCTATAATGGAATATCGAAGGACAATCAGGCTTTCCTGTAAAATCGAGTGCTTACTTTGTCTAAGCTCGTAGGCACTGAAGCTTGTTGTGATCAGTTGCATGTCATTGAGCCTATCCACAATGGTATAGGCTACAGGTCAAAGTGCTTAAGGTTGTAAAAGTGGCTGTCTCACTGACCTAGGCCAATCTGGACGGCACATAACCCACTACAGTGACTGTCAATCATCAATCAAACATCATTGGAATGAGAAACCATTTTTAATGTTCTACCAACTGAGCTACAGGGAAGGATGTTTATCTGTTTATTCGATTTCATATGCAGATCAAAAACATGAAGAATGACCCATTTATAATTGTCTGCGTTGTCAGGAAGCCACAACTATTAATTGACCAAAACGAACGGTGCATGGGTTGAACCAGAACCGATAAAAAACACAATCAAATCATTATTCTGTTTCTCATTATTAATTCCTTTAGACAATAAAAACAAAAAACGTTTATGTTTTGTTTTATTTCATTTTCAAATAAAATAAATGAGGAATGACCCTTTAGTCGTTTTTTATCCTAGTCATGTAATATGAAATATTAATTTGCTATAAAGTACATGCACTAATCAGAATCACCATTATAATCATTGGTCAGTACTAATAATGAAGTAAAACTACAACTCCAAATCCCTATCTCCATCCATGGCTAATTTAGGAAAAGGACAATTTTAGCTAGCCACCGGAGGACAACAACACAACTAGATGCAACATTTCAAGTTGTTTCTGTCAATGACATATTTCTCTAGATGCGATGTGACAGGAGTGAAGCAAAATCCAAACTGGCTTCCCTTGACACTTTTTTTTGGTGTGCCAGGACCATTCACAGTGTTAGGTTCTTATTTTCAGAGTAAATAATTCACGGACACTAGAGAAGCTTAACCAAGTTTAATTCTTCCCAAAGGGTCGACACAGCTGTAGTTCAGACAAACGACATTTCACACAAGCACTGATATTTAACCCTTTCTCGTAGGCTGAGTCCCCCTCCTCCACATCTGAACAGCCAATGCATCTGTTGCTATACAGAACCTTAGTTATATCTGTTCTTCCTCACTTCATCTAACCTGACCTCTACCCCAAAGTTCTCACTCCTCCCCAACTCAAGGCTGTCATGGTTATTGATACCAGACTGTGTCTCTTCTCCTCCCAGAGGATTCCTGATGGCTAACATATCCTGACATAATGTAAACGTTATACATTACCCTCTCTCCCTCAGTGACATTGTTAGGTTCCAAGATCTCCACCCGTTTCCCCTACACTTTCCCAAAGCCATCTGACTCCTACAGATAACCATTAACTTCTGATGTAGCAACCATTCTCTATCATCCCTCAGATACTATAGTATTACCTCTGATCTATCATGTCTCTAGTATAGCAATGTTCAAAGTTTACCCAGAATCCAACAGTTGACCTCACTCAGTTTAGCTCAATGCTGATTGTCTATTATTTAATAAAAAAAATTATCAAGGGAGGCCAAATGCTGGCTGGCTTCCCTTGCATTAAATGCTACAAGCGACAACAATGTCATACTCTGTTTGACCAGACAGCATCAGATAGATAACCTACACATACAGAGAAAGAGGGGCGCTGTTTCGCTCGCTCGGATGCTTTCTCCGGTGAGACACATTCAGCCTCTTGCGAATTGAAGGAAAATTATAAAAACACAGAGAGACGAAATAAATATTTTTAAATGTTTTTATTTTTCGTACATTTTGGTGGGAAGCCTGGATTCCCTTGACATACACCTACCCTAACAGACTACCCTAACAGAGCCATACAAAACATACGTATTTCTGAGCACCTCCAGGATGTATGATACCTACTAATGGTTACTTTAGACAGAAATCAAAGTAGAGAGGTTGGTCGGAGGATGAGTGGGCTTAATCTGCGACCATCTAGCAATCGAAAGATTGCGTTTGAGTCACATTAGGGACAACTGTAGTATTTTAGCTAACCCTTCTTCGAAACTTAACCCATTTCACCTAATCTGCTACGTAAATTCTCCTAACCTTTGCCGTTTTAGTTCCCCTAACCTTTTACATCAATTATCTTAATGTTTGTTGTTAGTTCCTCTAACCGCAAGCTAATTCTCCCTGTAATTCTCCTTTGTTGTTACAGCACAACAAGCAACCTGGTCTCAGAGAAAGACGTATAATACCATAAAACTGATCACAACAAGCGTCAGTGCCTACGAGCTTAGACAAAGTAAGCACTTGATTTTACAGGAAAGCATGAATGTCCTTCGATATTCCATTATAGGGGCATTTAATTTTGGGAAGGCAGCCACGGATCTCTCCGGAACATTCATCACTTGTAACAGTATAGCTTCCGTCCCTCTCCTCGCCCCTACCTGGGCTTAAACCAGGGACCCTCTGCACACATCTACAACTGCCTCCCATGAAGCATCGTTACCCATTGCCACGGCCCTTGCAGAGCAAAGGGAACAACTACTTCAAGGTCTCAGAGCAAGTGACGTCACCGATTGAAACGCTATTATCGCGCACCCCGCTAACCATTTCACATCGGTTACACTCACCCCCCTTTTGACCTCCTTTTCCGCAGCAACCAGTAATCCGGGTCAACAACATCAATGTAACAGTATAGCTTCCGTCCCTCTTCTCACCCCTACCTGGGCTCAAACCAGGGACCCTCTGCACACATCAACAACTGCCTCCCACAAAGCATCGTTACCCATCAGGTTACAGGGAACAACTACTTCTGTAACGACTGTCGTAGCGAGGGGACCAAAGCTCAGTGTGTTGAGTGCTCATAATGACTTTTTATTTTAACACAAAAGAAAATAACAAAAGCGAAACCGATCAGCTCACAGTTCTGTCAGGTACATAGACTAAACAGAATACAACTGCCCACAACACAGGTGGGGGAAAAAAAAACACTACTTAAGTATGATCTCCAATTAGAGACAACGAGGACCAGCTGCATCTAATTGGAGATCATCCCAAAAAAACAACAACATAGAAATAGAAAACTAGAACTAAACATAGATATAGAAAACATAGAAAAACACAAAACACCCCCTGTCACGCCCTGACCTACTCTACCATAGAAAATAACATTTTACTATGGTCAGGACGTGACTACTTCAAGGTCTCAGAGCGAGTGACGTCACCGTTGAAACGCTATTAGCGCGCACCCCGCTAACCATTTCACATCGGTTACACACGCACACCTGTCCCCTATTCCCACTGATTAGTATTTGTATATATGTGCCCATTGGTTTCCATGGTCTTGTCGATTATTGTTACAATGTCCGTTGGTGCGTGTGAGTACCTGTGCTGTGTGTTTTTGGGATTTCGTGCCCCTGTGGATTGCGCAGATGATTATGGGACTTGTCCCGTGTGATAATCATTGTGCATGTGTGTTATTTAATCGAGGTATTCCTCGATCTTTTATTTGGGTTTCAACCCTGTGTTTTTGTATAGTGCTTGTTTGGTCTTCGTCCACATACCCTTACACGCCGTCATTTGGGCTAAATAAAAACCCTATTATGCATTCCTGCTTCTGTCTCTCGTTCCTTCATGCCAACGTGACAGGTGTGGTGAAATTTGCGCGTTATGACCAATGACATATGATAAGGTACATCCTCCAATTCGTGTGCTATTGTACGACCGGGTAAGACGTATGAAACTACACATCCTATAATTCGTATGATATTGTACGATCGCTTTTCCATTCATAATGTAATCTAACTCCAATAAATGGAACGTTATAGATTTACAGTACCAGTCAAAAGTTTGGACACACCTACTCATTTCAGGGTTTTCTTTATTTTTACTATTTTCTACATTGTGGAATAATAGTGAAGACATCAAAACTGTGAAATAACACATATGTAATCATGTAGCAACCAAAAAAGTGTTTTGAGATTCTTCAAAGTAGCTACCCTTTGCCTTGATGACAGCTTTGCACACTCTTGGTGCGATTTCATGTTATTTTTTCAGGAAGGATGTTAGGCTACATGCAGCTATCATGTTGTATACAACTGACATGATTGAAATTTTCCTACAAACTTTATTGTCCGTTGTAACAGTATTGCAAACATAAGCACGACACAGAGACAGTCTCGCGATTTCATGTTCTGCTTAGCTACTGAGTTGCATGCAGCTATTTAGGCAAGCAAGACACAGACAAGCACAAAAAAAAAGAACAAAAATAAAAAGGACAGGCTCTCAAAATAGCGATTGAACATTATTTTCTCATCATCGTTGCAAACATTGGCTAGTTCTTTTTTCAGCAACTCTCGCTACGATATGGCAGCATAACTATGAACATTATCATCACAAATAGTACAAACAATGTAAGGAATAATAGCGCACCGGGCGATGCAAAAGGAACTCGCCCATTGACAGATACACGCTCCGCTGTATAGAACTTTGGCTGCCCAGAGGTGGAAGCCTTCTTGTGCGGCACTTGCATGATCATTGAGAAGCAAAATAGTAGTTAGTAGGGTCTGTGTGTGGTTAAAACAGATAGTTATTAGTTATCAGAGAGAGAGAGAGAGAGGTCATGAGCAGATGAGCTCCCTGTCACACCCTGATCTGTTTCAATGGTCCTTGTGCTTGTCTCCACCCCTCCAGGTGTCACCCACCTTCCCCATTATCCCCTGGGTATTTAAACCTGGCACTGTTGGGGCGAGTGACTCTGAACTTACAATGGCTAGCCCCAAGTCATTCACCTGTTACGGCTAGACGAAATTGAAATGAAATTATTAGAAATATTTAACTTTCATAAAATCACAAGTGCAATACACCGAAATAAAGCTTAACTTCTTGTTAAAACCTCTCTGGGACATGTGGGACGCTAGCGTCCCATCCGCGGGACACACTGCCAACAGCCAGTGAAATAGCAGGGCGGCAAATTCAAAACAACAAAAATCTCACAATTCAAATTTCTCAAACATACAACTATTATGTCCCATTTTAAAGAGAAACTTCTCCTTAATCCAACCACATTGTCCGATTTCAAAAAGGCTTTACGGCGAAAGCACATTGTTCAATATTCTGAGTACAGAGCTCAGCCATCAAAGCAAGCTATACAGTTACCTGCCAAGTTCTGGAGTCAACAGGACTCCCACTTCCACAAGAAATGTTCGTTTTGTTCGATAAACTCCATATTTATGTCCAAATACCTCTGTTCATGCGTTCAGATCACTAATCCAAAGGCATAATGCGCGAGCGCAAAACCCGAGACGAAAAGTCAAATAGTTCCATTACCGTTCGTAGAAACATGTCAAACGATGTTTACAATCAATCCTTAGGGTCTTTTTAACATAAATCTTCGATAATATTCCAACTGGACAATACCGTATTCATTACAGAGGAAAAAGAAGGAGCGGCGGAGCCTGGTCCCAGGCTTGAGACAGCTCTTATTCTCTGCCCAGTAACAGTAGAAGCATGAAACAAGGTTCTAAAGACTGTTGACATCTAGTGGAAGCCTTAGGAAGTGCAAAATGACCCCACAGACACTGTAGTTTGGAAAGGTAATCAGTTGAAAAACTACAATCCACTTCCTGGTTGGATTTTTGCCTGCCATATGAGTTCTGTTATACTCACAGACATCATTCAAACAGTTTTAGAAACGTCAGAGTGCTTTCTATCCAAATCTACTAATAATATGCATATCCTACCTTCTGGGCCCGAGTAGCAGGCAGTTTAATTTGGGCACGTCATTCATCTGAATTTCCAAATACTGCCCCCTGTCACTAAAAAGTTAATCCAGCCACCGTGTCAGATTTCAAAAAGTCTTTATGGCGAAAGCAAACCATGCGATTATCTCAGGACAGCACCCCACCATACAAACACATGAAAATCCTATTTCAACTAAGCAGGTGCAACACAAAAGTCAGAAATAACGATATAATTCATGCCTTACCTTTGAAGATCTTCTTCTGTTGGCACTCCAATATGTCCCAGAAACATCACAAATGGTCCTTTTGTTCGATAAGCTCCTTTTTTATATCCCCAAAATGTCCATTTATTTGGCGCATTTGATTCAGAAAAACACCGGTTCCAACTCGTCCAACATGACTACAAATTATCTAATACATTACCTGTAAACTTGGTCCAAACATTTCAAACCATTTTTCTAATCCATCCTTAGGTATCCTAAAATGTAAATAATCGATAAAATGGTGATGGCTTCACACAATTAAATATTGATATAGTATAACTTGGTCCAAACATTTCAAACCATTTTTCTAATCCATCCTTAGGTATCTTAAAATGTAAATAATCGATAAAATGGTGATGGCTTCACACAATTAAATAATGATATAGTATGTGTTCAATAGCGGATAATATAAAAGTGGAGCGAGCTCCAGGTCGTGCGCCCCAAACAGAAGAGTCCACTTGGCTTGACATTCATTCTGAATAGCCGTACTTCTTCATTTCTCAAAGGAAAAACATCAACCAATTTCTAAAGACTGTTGACATCTAGTGGAAGCCATAGGAACTGCAACCATGTGCCTCATAAATCCAGTTTCCCATAGAAACCACAGTGAACTCAAAAAAACAAATTCCTGGATGGTTTGTCCTCGGGGTTTCGCCTGCCATATCAGTTCTGTTAAACTCACAGACATTATTTTAACAGTTTTAAAAGCTTTAGAGTGTTTTCTATCCAAATCTACCAATTATATGCATATCCTAGCTTCTGGGCCTGGGTAGCAGGCAGATTACTTTGGGCATGCTTTTCATCCGGACGTGAAAAATACCGCCCCCTATCCCAAAGTTAACAAGGATCACCTTCAGTGCTCGGTTCTTTCCACCAAGTCTGTCCCCAAACAATATGATTTGCTGGTTTTAATATTAAACTTTCAAATAGCTCTTTGTTGACTGTTGCTGGGTGCTATCGTCCTCCATCACCACCGGCCTGTACCCTACCTGCCCTAAGTTCTCTCCTGGCCCCTTACACTAAGTCTGAATTTGTCCTGCTTGGTGACCTAAACTGGGATATGCTTAAACCACCTGACCAAGTCCTAAAGCAATGGGACTCCCTAAATCTTTCTCAGATTATTACAAATCCCAAAAGGTATGATTCCAAACACCCAGAAAAGGCTACTCTTCTTGATGTTATCCTCACAAATAATCCTGATGGGTATCAGTCTGGTGTTTTCTGTAATGACCTTAGTGATCACTGTTTTACAGCCTGTGTTTGTAATGGCTGCTCAGTGAAACAACCTGTCCTGATTTGTCATAGATGCTCGCTAAAAAACTTTAATGATCAAGCCTTCCTTCATGAACTGGCCTCCGTACAATGGTATAGAATCAGCTTGATGCCCTCTGTCGAAGACGCTTGGACCTTCTTTTTAGATTTTTTTCAGTGGTATTGACAACAAACACGCCCGCATAATGAAAATGAGAATTAAAAACAGGTTCAGCCCCGTGATCTTGCAGAGTTACTCCACCTCAAGAATTGCATTTGGCGAAAGGCTCCGCACACGCATACTCAGGCTGACTAGCAATCGTTCAGGCAAATGAGAAATAAGTGCACTCGGGCTATCCGGAAGGCCAAAGTTAGTTACTTTAAGGAGCAGTTCTCTCTCTATGGGTCAAACCCCAAGAAGTTCTAGAAAAAGGTTAAAGACCTGGAGAATAAACCCTCCTCCTCACAGCTGCCCATTTCCCTTAAAGTTGATGTTGTTGTTACTGACAAGAAGCACATGGCTGTGTTCTTTAATCACCACTTCATTAATTCAGGATTCCTATTTGACTCAGCCATGTATCCTTGCCCATCCAACATTTCCTCATCGCCCACCCCTTCTAATGCAACTTTTCCCAATGCTTCTCCCTCTTTTTCCCCTGCCCCGCTACAAAGTTTCTCCCTGCAGGCAGTCATTGAGTTCGAGGTGCTAAAGGAGCTCCTGAAACTTGACCCCAAAAAGCATGGTTTAGACCCTTTCTTCTTTAATGTTGCTGCCCCTATCATCACCAAGCATATCTCCGACCTTTTTAACCTGTCTCTCCTTTCTAGGGGAGGTTCCCATTGCTTGGAAGGCAGCCATTGTGCGTCCTTTATTTATGGGGGAGATCAAGCTGATTGTAATTGTTATAGTCCTATTTCTATTCTGCCCTGTTTATCAAAAGTGTTGGAAAAACTTATCAATAATCAACTGATTGGCTTTCTTGATGTCTATAGTATTCCCTCTGGTATGCAATCTGGTTTAAGCTCAGGTTATGGATGTGTCACTGCAACCTTAAAGGTCCTCAATGAGGTCAGCATTGCCCTTGATTCTAAGCAATGTTGTGACGCTATTTTGATTGACTTGACCAAAGCTTTTGATACGGTAGACCATTCCATTCTTGTGGGCCGGCTAATGAGTATTGGTGTCTCTGAGGGGTCTTTGGCCTGGTTTGCTAACTACCTCTCTCAAAGAGTGCAGTGTATAAAGTCAGAAAATCTGCTGTCTCTACCACTGCCTGTCACCAAGGGAGTACCCCTTAGGCTCAATCCTAGGCCCAACAATTTTCTCAATTTACATCAACAACATAGCTCAGGCAGTTGGAAGCTCTCCCTCATCCATTTATATGCAGATGATATAATCTTATACTCAGCCGGCCCCTGCTCGGATGTTGTGTGAAATGCTCTACAACAAAGCTTTCTTAGTGTCCAACAATCTTTCTCTACCCTTGACCTTTGTTTTGGAGATGTTCAGAACAAGGTCATGTGGTTTGGTAAGAAGAATGCCCCTCTCCCCACAGGTGTGATTAATACCTCTGAGGGTTTAGAGCTTGAGGTCGTCACCTCATACAAGTACTTGGGAGTATGGCTAGACGGTATACTGTCCTTCTTCTCTCAGCACATATCAAAGCTGCTGACTAAAGTTAAATCTAGACTTGGTTTCCTCTATTGTAATCGCTCCTCTTTCACCCCAGCTGCCAAACTATCACTGATTCAGATGACCATCCTACCCATGCTAGATTATGTCGAAATCATTTATAGATCGGCAGGTAAGGGTGCTCTTGAGCGGCTAGATGTTCTTTACCATTCGGCCATCAGATTTGCCACCAATGCTCCTTATAGAACACATCACTGCACTCTATACTCCTCTGTTAACTGGTCATCTCTGTATACCTGTCGCAAGACCCACTGGTTGATGCTTATTTATAAAACCCTCTTAGGCCTCACTCCCCCCTATCTGAGATATCTACTGCAGCCTTCATCCTCCACATACAACACCCGTTCTGCCAGTCGCATTCTGTTAAAGGTCCCGAAAGCACACACATCCCTGGGTCGCTCATCTTTTCAGTTCGCTGCAGCTAACGACTGGAATGTGTCACGTCCTGACCAGTAATAGGGGTTATTTGTATTGTAGTTTGGTCAGGACGTGGCAGAGGGTATTTGTTTTATGTGGTTCGGGGTGGTGGTTTGCTTAGAAGGGTGTTTGATTTATTATTTCCGGGTTTTGGGTTATGTTCTATGTTTTTTGTATTTCTATGTTCTCTCTAGTTTAGTATTTCTATGATAGGTAATTGGGTGTTGGACTCTCAATTGGAGGCAGGTGTTTGTAGTTGCCTTTGATTGAGAGTCCTATATATAGGTATGTCTTTTGTTTGTGTTTTGTGGGAGATTGTTCTGTGTATAGCCTTGTGCCTTACCAGACTGTTAGTCGGCAGTGTGTTTTGTGTACGTGTTTATTTTGGTTTCCCTTCTTTTTCTTAATAAAGAAGATGAGTACATACGATCTCGCTGCGTATTGGTCCGACAATGATTTCTCTTTATCGTCTGACGAAGAAAATTGTGACAGAATGAGCTGCAAAAAACACTCAAACTGGACAGTTATCTCAATCTCTTCATTCAAAGACTCAATCATGGATACTCTTACTGACAGTTGTGGCTGCTTTGCGTGTTGTATTGTTGTCTCTACTTTCTTGCCATTTGTGCTGTCTGTGCCCAATAATGTTTGTACCATGTTTTGTGCTGCTACCATGTTGTGTTGCTACCATGTTGTTGTTATGTTGTGTTGCTCCCATGCTGTTTTGTCATGTGTTGTTGCCATGCTATGTTGTCGTAGGTCTCTGTTTATGTAGTGTTGTGTTGTCTCGTCGTGATGTGTGTTTTGTCCTATATTTTTGTTTATTTAATTTTTTTAAATCCCAATCCCCGTCCCCACAGGAAGCCTTTTGCCTTTTGGTAGGCCGTCATAGTGAATAAGAATTGGTTCTTAACTGACTTGCCTAGTTAAATTAAAGGTTAAATAAATTAAAATAAAACATTTCCCCAATGCAAAACTCAAGTGGAGTTATCTTGCAGCTATCTTTTCAGTATATCAAACACAAGCAAGACACAGACTTGCAGTCTAATTAGCAATTTAATGTTGTTTTTTCATGATCACCGCAAGCATTATCTAAGCAGGAGGCAGACAGGCAGTCAAAATAGTAGTTATTTTTTCAGAAACTCTGGCAAGTGGGTACGATTAGCTTACATCACACAAAATGCAAAAAATTTAAATGAAATAATCACACAAAACGCTGATTGTTTTTGCTCCAATGCAATGTGTAGGGATTGTGTCTTGCTTGTGCAACTACAATATCCGTCACAACAGACAGAGGAGGTTGTATAGCCTTTATAATACAGCGAGCAAAAATATTAACGCAACATGTTGGGTTGGTCCCATATTTCATGAGCTGAAATAAGAGCCCAGAAATGTTACATATGCACAAAAAGCTTATTTCTTTCACAGTTTTGCACAAGTTTGCTTACATACCTGTTAGTGAGCATTTCAATCTTGGTTTCATTAAACCAGATAATCTTGTTTCTCATGAGAGTGTGAGAGTGTTTATGTGCATTTTGTGCATTTTGGCAAGCTCCATACGGGCTTTGTGTGCCTTTTACCGAGGAGTGGCTTCCGTCTGGTCACTCTACCATAAAGGCCTGATTGGTGGAGTGCTTCAGAGATGGTTGTCCTGGAAGTGTATCCCATCTCCACAGAGGAACTCTGGAGCTCTGTCAGAGTGACCATCGGGTTCTTTGTCACCTCCCTGACCAATGCGCTTCTCCCCCGATTGCTAAGTTTGGTCTTGGTGGTTCCAAACTTCTTCCATTTAAGAATGATGGAGGCCAGTGTGTTCTTGGGGACCTTCAATGCTGCAGAAATGTTTTGGTACCCTTCCCCAGATCTGTGACTCAACACAATCCTCTCTGAGCTCTACGGACAATTCCTTTGACCTCATGGCTTGGTTTTTGCTCAGACATGCACTGTCAACTGTGGGACCTTATATAGACAGGTGTGTGCCTTTCCAAATCATGTCCAATCAATTGAATTGACCACAGGTGGACTCCAATCAAATTGTAGAAACATCTCAAGGATGATCAATGGAAACAGGATGCACCTGAGCTACATTTCGAGTCTCGTAGCAAAGGGTCTGAATACTTATGGAAATAAGGTATTTCTGTTTTTTATAAATTGCAAACATTTCTAAAAACCTGTTTTCACTTTGTCATTATGGGGTATTGCGTGTAGATTGCTGAGGATTTTTTTTCCATTTAATCAATTTTAGAATAAGGCTTCAACGTAACAAATGTGGAAAAAGTCAAGGGCTCTGAATACTTTCCGAAGGCACAGTATATTGGAATGTAAGTTCAAATCACCATCAAATGTTTATTTCAGCTGTTCAGAAATATGAGGCAGAGATAGGCTACATCATCATGGTTCAGAATAGTGTGAGCTAAGAAATAAATGTGAAAGGAGGGGGAATATGAGTAGCAGCTATGTAGTGTGTGTAAAATAACACATGCGCAGAGCCTACTTACTATTACAGGGCTTTAGACTAACATTTTCCCCTGGTGTCACTAGTGCCACTAACTTTTAGAGTTGGTGGCACCAGCCCATGATTTGTTCTGACCCAAATCATAAAAGTATAAAAAATAGACTCCCTAGGTATTCAAGAAATAATTGTTTCATCTAACACGTCCAAGCAGGAAGGAAATATTCAAGATATTTTGATGTGCAACCTAATCCACTGATTGTCATACATTGTGGGTTGACAATTAATTATAGTTGCTATATTTTACTGCCAAAATAGGACTCCAGAATTTTCTGCAATTGCATTTCGAAATGTTATACGATCAGAACACATTTTTCTGTTGAGCACATGGGGGGAGAGGAGAGTGGCTCGCTCATCACAGCAGCAGGCTCCAATGAGGGCAGGGACAGGGGCAGAAACTTTCATTACAAGAATCACGATAATGCAGTTTACTGTTTTACCAAATCATGGTTTTAGCTGCCCAAAAAATAGGACGTTTTGTGTGAGGTGACAATGTAGAATGTGCTGTTTCTAAGTTTATATGCACCCTGTCCATTTTTTACGATCCATGATCTTGACTGTCTAACTGATGACAGTCGGAGCATGTCTCTTTGCTGATGCAGCGTTTGACTTTGAATGTTTGTGTGACCTCAACTCAGCCTATCAGAAAAAACGGGCCGTTGCACACTGACCAACTCATTTAGATTAGTTTAACAGAAATTGTGCAAAATTCAAAAAGAAAAAATGTTAACAGTCCCATGGGCTGTCAGCCATGTCACCTTTTTCATTGTTATGTTATGGGTCTAAGGCACTGCATCTCAGTGCTATAGGCATCACTACAGACCCTGGTTCGATTCCAGGCTGTATCACAACTGACCACAATTGGGAGTTCCATAGGGCAGCGCACAGTTGGCCCAGGGTTTTTATTTCACCTTTATTTAAAAAGGCAAGTCAGTTAAGAACAAATTCTTATTTTCAATGACAGCCTAGGAACACTGCCTTCTTCATGGGCAGAACAACAGCTCAGGGATTCGACCTTGCAACCTTTCGGTGACGAGTCCAACGCTCTAACCACTAGGCTACGCTGCCTTTCTTAGGGTTTGGCCGGGGTAGGCCGTCATTGTAAATCAGAATTTGTTCTTAACTGACTTGCCTCGTTAAATAAAGAAAAAATAAATATATATATTTTTTTGTATGTGTCAACAAAAAAAGGTCCAGCCCATCTGGCATTTGCCAGAATTGCTAGATGGCCAATCCGCCCCTTAGGACTGTTGCTGCCAGACCACATTTATCTAGACTTGGCTATCTGCAAATCTAGGATAGGCGGTTTTGTGTTATCCTAAAGCAATGCGATAGCAGTCAACATCTGGAGTCAATTATACTTTTTTTTTTACAGTTGCAAACCGTCATGTTGTCCAGCTGAGGTGCTAGAGCGTCGCCGGGCACAATTACTGGCTGGTCTAAATATTTTGGAAGGGGTAACTATCGGAATTTTGGAAGCCCTTGCACAGCACTTTTATTGTAAGATATATTTGGGGTCAAATACTAACAGTTTGAACATGTGGATCATCCAAGCGGGCACCCCCGGGACTTCGCTAATCGCTTTTTCCAGGACACGAGTTTCGACAGCCCGCTGACCCGACTGCAAAATATCTATGTAAATCTCCCTAGCTTCGTTCCATTCATTTCGATTTAACCAGCTAGCATGTTTGTGTTAGCCTAGTAGCTAGCTAGCTACCGCTACTGGGCCTTTTTGGCTAGGCCAGAACAGGAGTGAACTAACGTGAGCTGTCTAATGGTACTATTTGAATTAACGTTAGCTACCTACCTATGTCATGCTAGCTAACTTCTTGTCTTGGTTTTCAAACGTTCGTGGTGTTTTGGCTTAGCTAGCTAGAAATGTTGCTAACTGGTCAACGTTAGCTAGCTGCTAAATATTAGCTTTCTAGCTAGCCACTGTACTCTTGTGCTTTTTAGTTTTTGTACTATTGCGATTCAATTTGTAGCCTTGGTTTTATACGTGTTCTATATAGAATGTGTATATTGTCGTTTAACTAACGTTAACTTAGCATACGTTATCTAGCCGGCTGTAAGACGTTAGCTCACTGCCTGATTTTGTCATTTGTGATTGAACGTCATTGCCAAAGATGTCCCTTTTTATAAATGACTGTTCATTAGCTAGGTAGCTGTAACTAACGTTAGCCTGTGTGAACAAGTCCACTGATGCTACAGCAACCTGGTCATGTTTTAGAAGTATTACATTTCTTTGTAAGCTCAAAGATGTGCAATAACCAAAATATAACTAGTTATCTAAATAAGTGGTAAGCCAGCATACAATTAGTCTTATATGCATTTATTTCGATATGGAAAGATAGCGCATTGCGTATTTACAATGCACCGAGTCTCGTCTTTAGCCAACCAGCTAGCTAGCATTGCCCAACATGGTCTCAGCTATTCGTATGATTTGCGACCTTATTTTGCGAGGTAAAGTTGGTTTTATATTCACACATTCTGAAATTCATCAGACATTCAACAGAAGCCATTTCAAATGGTAAAAATCAATAACTAATTAATTGATTGTCACAGATACATAAAAATAGATATGGTTTATTCTATAAATGTCTAGCATACTTTTACAACTTTTGTTTTGAGTACAAATTCCAGTTTTGATTTGGATGGCATGTGGTCAAAAGTTCTAACGAGTCTGTTATGCCATTATAGAAGGGGCCTGGCATAAAATGATGCATCTTCAGTCATATTAAAATAGATTACAGGAAAAAACTACCGGATAAAGGGGTCAAGCCTGACTAACAAAGAAGACAGGTGGATGGATCAAGAGGACCAAGATGGACATTCTACAGTGGAGATAAGGAAAACTAAGAGTGAACCATAACATACAGTACCGTTCAAAAGTTTGGGCTCACTTAGAAATGTCCTTGTTTTTGAAAGAAAAGCACATTTTTGTGTCCATTAAAATAACATTGTTGTAAATGACTATTGTAGCTGGAAACGGCTGATTTTTAATGGTATGTCTACGTAGGCGTACAGAGGCCCATTTTTAAGCAACCATCACTCCTGTGTTCCAATGGCACGTTGTGGTAGCTAATCCAAGTTTATCGTTTTAAAAGGCTAATTGATCATTAGAAAACCCTTTTGCAATTATGTTAGCACAGCTGAAAACTGTTGTCTAATTAAAGAAGCAATAAAACTGTCCTTCTTTAAATTAGTTGAGTATCTGGAGCATCAGCATTTGTTGGTTCGATTACAGGCTCAAACTGGCCAGAAGCAAAGAACTTTCTTCTGAAACTCGTCAGTCTATTCCTGTTCTGCGAAATTAAATTGCCAAGAAACTGAAGATCTCGTACAACGCTGTGTACTACATCCTTCACAGAACAGCGCAAACTGGCTCTAACCAGAATAGAAGGAGGAGTGGGAGGTCCCGGTGCAAGAGGACAAGTACATTTGAATGTCTAGTTTGAGAAACGGACGCCTCACAAGTCCTGAACTGGCAGCTTCATTTAATAGTACCCACAAGACACCAGTCTCAACATCAACAGTGAAGAGGCGACTCCAGGATGCTGGCCTTCTAGGTAGAGTTGGCCAATACAATTAAAAGATTAAGCTGGGCAAAAGAACACAGACACTGGACAGAGGAACTCTGCCTAGAAGGCCAGCATCCAGGAGTCGCCTCTTCACTGTTGACGTTGAGACTGATGTTTTGCAGGTACTATTTAATGAAGCTGCCAGTTGAGGACTTGTGAGGCGTCTGTTTCTCAAACTAGACACTCTAATGTACTTGTCCTCTTGCTCAGTTGTGCACCAGGACCTTACACTCCTCCTTCTATTCTGGTTAGAGCCAGTTTGCACTGTTCTGTGAAGGAAGTAGTACACAGCGTTGTACAAGATCTTCAGTTTCTTGGCAATTTCTCGCATGGAATAGCCATCATTTCTCAGAACAAGAATAGACTGACGAGTTTCAGTCAAACACACAAATGCTGATGCTCAAGATATTCAACTAGTCTAAAGAAAGCTGATTTTATTGCTTCTTTTATCAGAACAACAGTTTTTAGCTGTGCTAACATAATTGCAAAAGGGTTTTCTAAACTTGGATTAGCTACCACAACGTGCCATTGGAACACAGGAGTGATGGTTGCTGATAATGGGCCTCTGTAGCCCTATGTGGATATTCCATAAAAAATCTGCCGTTCCGAGCTACAATAGTCATTTACAAATACACTATTTTTGATCAATTTGATATTTTAATGGACCAAAAAATTAATTTTCTTTCAAAAACAAGGACATTTCTAAGTGAGCCCAAACTTTAGAACAGTAGTGTACATATATATATATATAGTGTGTGTGTATATATATTAATTCATTAATTAATTAGCACGGTATTGAAAGATACCAGAGGGTGGATAACAAAAAAAGCACCAATTGAAGAAGTGGACAGTACATGCTTTGTTTTTGGGTTAAACGTTTACATTATGATTTGCTTCTGAACTGTATGTGAACCCCTCTGTAATCTACCGGCACTAACCATTAAAAACTAGGACTTCAACCAGTCTGTCCCAATGCTATTTGCTCTCTTTCTCTCTTAAACTGCTAGCACAAAGCCTACGTGAAAAACCTTTTCACAAAAGATAATTAAAAAAAATTAAATAAATCAACTGGCCCAAATCACCTCAACATAATTCAGCAGGGAGGTGTGCAACTACCGCACATTATACCAGTGGAGAAACTACACCTACATACAGTTGAAGTCTGAAGTTTACATACACCTTAACTAAATACATTTAAGCTCAGTTTTTCACAATTCCTGACATTTAATCCTAGTAAAAATGCCCTTTTTTAGGTCAGTTAGGATCACCACTTTTATTTTAAGAATGTGAAATGTCAGAATAATAGTAGAGAGAATGATTTATGTATTTCAGCTTTTATTTCTTTCATCACATTCCCAGTGGGTCAGAAGTTTACATACACTCAATTAGTATTTGGTAGCATTGCCTTTAAATTGTTTAACTTGGGTCAAACGTTTCGGGTAGCCTTCCACAAGCTTCCCACAATAAATTTAGTGAATTTTGGCCCATTCCTCCTGACAGAGCTGGTGTAACTGTGTCAAGTTTGTAGGCATCCTTACTCTCACATGCTTTTTCAGTTCTGCCCACAGATTTTCTATGGGATTTAGGTCAGGGCTTTGTGATGGCCACTCGAATACCTTGACTTTGTTGTCCTTAAGCCATTTTGCCACAACTTTGGAAGAATGCTTGGGGTCATTGTCCATTTGAAAGACCCATTTGCGACCAAGCTTTAACTTCCTGACTGATGTTGCTTCAGTATATCCACATCATTTTCCTCCCTCATGAAGCCATTTATATTGTGAAGTGCACCAGCCCCTCCTGCAGCAAAGCACCCCCACACCATGATGCTGCCACCCCCGTCCTTCACGGTTTGGATGGTGTTCTTCGGCTTGCAAGCATCCCCTTTTTCCTCCAAACATAACGATGGTCATTATGGCCAAACAGTTCTCTTTTTGTTTCATCAGACCAGAGGACATTTCTCCAAATAATCCGATCTTTGTCCCCATGTGCAGTTGCAAACCGTAGTCTGGATTTTTCATGGCGGTTTTGGAGCAGTGGCTTTTTCATTGCTGAGCGGCCTTTCAGGTTATTTCGATATAGGACTCGTTTTACTGTGGATATAGATACTTTTGCACCTGTTTCCGCCAGCATCTTCACAAGGTCCTTTTGCTGTTGTTCTGGGATTGATTTGCACTTTTCGCACCAAAGTACATTCATCTCCAGGAGACAGAAAACGTCTCCTTCCTGAGCGGTATGATGGCTGCGTGGTCCCATGGTGTTTATACTTGCGTACTATTGTTTGTAGAGATGAACGTGATACCTTCAGGCATTTGGAAATTGCTCCCAAGGATGAACCAGACTTGTGGAGGTCTACAATTTGTTTTCTGAGGTCTTGGCTGATTTCTTTTGATTTTCCCATGATGTCAAGCAAAGAGGCATTGAGTTTGAAGGTAGGCCTTGAAATACATCCACAGCTACACCTCCGATAGGCTAATTGACATCATTTGAGTCAATCAGAAGCTTCTAAAGCCATGACATCACTTTCTGGAATTTTCCACGCTGTTTAAAGGCACAGTCAACTTAGTGTATGTAAACTTCTGACCCACTGGAATTGTGATACAGTGAAATAATCTGTCTGTAAACAATTGTTGGAAAAATTACTTGTGTCATCCACAAAGTAGTTGTCCTAACCGACTTGCCAGAACTATAGTTTCTTAACAAGAAATTTGTGGAGTGGTTGAAACAATAATTTTAATGACTCCAACCTAAGTGTATGTAAACTTTCGACTTCAACTGTACAGTGGGGGGAAAAAGTTTTGGATCCCCTGCTGATTTTGTACGTTTGCCCACTTACAAAGAAATGATCAGTCTGTAATTTTAATGGTAGGTTTATTTGAACAGTGAGAGACAGAATAACAACAAAAAAATCCAGAAAAACGCATGTCAAAAATGTTATAAAATGATTTGCATTTTAATGAGGGAAATACTTATTTGACCCCTCTGCAAAACATGACTTAGTACTTGGTGGCAAAACCCTTGTTGGCAATCACAGAGGTCAGACGTTTCTTGTAATTGGCCACTAGGTTTGCACACATCTCAGGAAGGATTTTGTCCCACTCCTCTTTGCAGATCTTCTCTAAGTCATTAAGGTTTCGAGGCTGACGTTTGGCAACTCGAACCTTCAGCTCCCTCCACAGATTTTTTTATGGGATTAAGGTCTGGAGACTGGCTAGGCCACTCCAGGACCTTAATGTGCTTCTTCTTGAGCCACTCCT
This sequence comes from Salmo salar, assembly GCF_965601325.2. Lineage (NCBI taxonomy): Eukaryota > Metazoa > Chordata > Actinopteri > Salmoniformes > Salmonidae > Salmo > Salmo salar. Next base: position 68,544,813 of record NC_138309.1, on the reverse strand, counting down.
TTGTTGCCTTGGCCGTGTGTTCTGGGTCATTGTCATGCTGGAATACCCATCCACGACCCATTTTCAATGCCCTGGCTGAGGGAAGGATGTTCTCACCCAAGATTTGACGGTACATGGCCCTGTCCATCGTCCCTTTGATGCGGTGAAGTTGTCCTGTCCCCTTAGCAGAAAAACACCCCCAAAGCATAATGTTTCCACCTCCATGTTTGACAGTGGAGATGGTGTTCTTGGGGTCATAGGCAGCATTCCTCCTCCTCCAAACACGGTGAGTTGAGTTGATGCCAAAGAGCTCCATTTTGGTCTCATCTGACCACAACACTTTCACCAGTTGTCCTCTGAATCATTCAGATGTTCATTGGCAAACTTCAGACGGGCATGTATATGTATTCTTGAGCAGGGGGACCTTGTGGGCGCTGCAGGATTTCAGTCCTTCACGGCGTAGTGTGTTACCAATTGTTTTCTTGGTGACTATGGTCCCCAGCTGCCTTGAGATCATTGACAAGATCCCCCCGTGTAGTTCTGGGCTGATTCCTTACCGTTCTCATGATCATTGCAACCCCATGAGGTGAGATCTTGCATGGAGCCCCAGGCCGAGGGATATTGACAGTTCTTTTGTGTTTCTTTCATTTGCAAATAATCACACCAAATGTTGTCACCTTCTCACCTAGCTGCTTGGCGATGGTCTTGTAGCCCATTCCAGCCTTGTGTAGGTCTACAATCTTGTCCCTGACATCCTTGGAGAGCTCTTTGGTCTTGGCCAATGGTGGAGAGTTTGGAATCTGATTGATTGATTGCTTCTGTGGACATGTCTTTTTTACAGGTAACAAGCTGCGGTTAGGAGCACTCCCTTTAACCTCTCTGGGCTAGGTGGGACGTTTGCGTCCCACCCTAGTCAACAGCCAGTGGAATCCCGTGGCGCGATATTCAAATACCTTAGAAATGCTATTACTTCAATTTCTCAAACATATGACTATTTTACACCATTTTAAAGACAAGACTCTCGTTAATCTAACCACACTGTCCGATTTCAAAAAGGCTTTACAACGAAAGCAAAACATTAGATTATGTCAGCAGAGTACCGAGCCAGAAATAATCAGACACCCATTTTTCAAGCTAGCATATAATGTCACATAAACCCAAACCACAGCTAAATGTAGCACTAACCTTTGATGATCTTCATCAGATGACAACCCTAGGACATTATGTTATACAATACATGCATGTTTTGTTCAATCAAGTTCATATTTATATCAAAAACCAGCTTTTTACATTAGCATGTGACTAGCATGTGACTAGCATTCCCACCGAACACTGCCGGTGAATTTACTAAATTACTCACGATAAACGTTCACAAAAAGCATAACAATTATTTTAAGAATTATAGATACAGAACTCCTCTATGCACTCGATATGTCCGATTTTAAAATAGCTTTTCGGTGAAAGCACATTTTGCAATATTCTCAGTAGATAGCCCGGCATCACAGGGCTAGCTATTTAGACACCCAGCAGGTTTAGCACTCATCAAAGTCAGATTTACTATAAGAAAAATGTTCTTACCTTTGTTGTCTTCGTCAGAATGCACTCCCAGGACTTCTACTTCAATAACAAATGTTGGTTTGGTCCAAAATAATCCATCGTTATATCCAAACAGCGGCTTTTTGTTCATGCGTTCTAGACACTATCCTAAAGGCTAAATAAGGGTGACGAGCATGGCGCAATTCGTGACAAAAGAATTCTAAATATTCCATTACCGTACTTCGAAGCATGTCAACCGCTGTTTTAAAATAAATTTTTATGCCATTTTTCTCATAAAAAAGCGATAATATTCCGACCGGGAATCTGCGTTTGGATAAACAGACAAAGGAAAAGCGGGCATGCGCCTAAGCCCATAGTACTCTGAGTGGCCACTTGCCAAAAGCGATAAAGTGTTTCAGCCAGAGCCTGCCTCGATATCGTTCAAAGTTTTCCCGGGCTCTGAGAACCTATGGAAGACGTAGGAAGTGTCACGTTATTGCACAGATCCTGAGTCTTCAATAAAAAGAGCCAAGATGAAACACTACTTCTCAGACAGGCCACTTCCTGCTTGAAATCTTCTCAGGTTTTGGCCTGCCATAGGAGTTCTGTTATACTCACAGACACCATTCAAACAGTTTTAGAAACTTTAGGGTGTTTTCTATCCAAAGCCAATAATTATATGCATATTCTAGTTACTGGGCAGGAGTAGTAACCAGATTAAATCGGGTAAGTTTTTTATCCAGCCGTGCAAATACTGCCCCCTATCCCCAACCGGTTAACCAACAATGCAGTTTTAAGAAAATACCAACAAAAATCTAAATTAAGAGATAAGAAAAACATAATTAAAGAGCAGCAGGTTGCAAATAGTCTGGGTAGCTATTTGATTAGCTGTTCAGGAGTCTTATGGCTTGGTGGTAGAAGCTGTTTAGAAGGCTCTTGGACCTATACTTGGCGCTTCTGTACCGCTTGCTGTGCGGTAGCAGAGAGAACAGTCTATGACTAGGGTGGCTGGAGTCTTTGACAATTTTTAGGGCCTTCCTCTGACACCGCCTGGTATATAGGTCCTGGATTGTAGGAAGCTTGGCCCCGGTGATGTACTGGGCCGTACGCACTACCCTCTGTAGTGCCTTACAGTCGGAAGCCGAGCAGTTGCCATACCAGGCGGTGACGCAACCCGTCAGGATGCTCTCGATGGTGCAGCTGTAAAATCTTTTGAGGATCTGAGGACCCATGCCAAATCTTTTCAGTCTCCTGAGGGGGAATATATTTTGTTGTGCCCTCTTCATGACTGTCTTGGTGTGCTTGGACCATGTTAGTTTGTTGATGTGGATGCCAAGGAACTTCAAGCTCTCAACCTGCTCCACTACAGCCCCGTTGATGAGAATGGGGGCGTGCTTGTCCTCCTTTTCCTGTAGTCCACAATCATCTCCTTTTGTCTTGATCACGTTGAGGGAGAGGTTGTTGTCCTTGCACCACATGGCCAGGTCTCTGACCACCTCTCTATAGACTGTCTCATCATTGTCAGTGATCAAGTCTACCACTGTTGTCATCAGCAAACTTAATGATGGTGTTGGCGTTGTGCCTGGCCGTGCAGTCATGAGTGAACAGGGAGTACAGGAGGGGACTGAGCACGCATCCCTGAGGGGCCCCCGTGTTGAGGATCAGCGTGGCGGATGTGTTGTTACCTACTCTTAACACCTGGGGGCAGCCCATCAGGAAGTCTAGGATCCAGTTGCAGAGGGAGCTGTTTAGTCCCAGGGTCCTTAGCTTAGTGATGAGCTTTGAGGGCACTATGATGTTGAACGCTGAGCTGTAGTCAATGAATAGCATTCTCACATAGGTGTTCCTTTTGTCCAGGTGGGAAAGGGCAGTGTGGAGTGCTGGTGTGGTATGCAAATTGGAGTGGGTCTAGGGTTTCTGGGATAATGGTGTTTATGTGAGCCATGACCAGCCTTTCAAAGCACTTCATGGCTACAGATGTGAGTGCTACGGGTCGGTAGTCATTTAGGCAGGTTACCGTTGTGATCTTGGGCACAGGGACTATGGTGGTCTGCTTGAAACATGTTGGTATTACAGACCCAGACACGGAGAGGTTGAAAATGTCAGTGAAGACACTTGCCAGTTGGTCAGCGTATGCTCAGAGTGCATGTCCTGGTAATCCGTCTGGCCCAGCGGCCTTGTGAATTTTGACCTGTTTTAATGGTCTTACTCACATCGGCTGCGGAGAGCGTGATCACACAGTCATCCAGAACAGTTGATGCTCTCATGCATGTTTCAGTGTTAATTGCCTCGAAGCGAGCATAGAAGTTATTTAGCTCGTCTGGTAGGCTCGTGTCACTGGGCAGCTCTCGGCTGTGTTTCCCTTTGTAGTCTGTAATAGTTTGCAAGCCCTGCCACATCCGACGAGCGTCGGAACTGGTGTTGTACGATTCGATCTTAGTCCTGTATTGACGCTTTGCCTGTTTGATGGTTCGTCAGAGGGCATAGTGGGATTTATTATAGGCTTCCGGGTTAGAGTCCCAATCCTTGAAAGCGGCAGCTCTACCCTTTAGCTCACTGCGAATGTTGCCTGTAATCCATGGCTTCTGGTTGGGGTATGTCTGTACAGTCACGTTGGGGACGACGTCCTCGATGCACATATTGATAAAGCCAGTGACTGATGTGGTGCAGTCCTCAATGCCATCGGAAGAATCTCGGAACATATTCCAGTCTGTGCTAGCAAAACAAATGGTTTGAATGACCCCCAGGTTAGTCAAGGTCAATCCCAATTGAATGTGGAGCAGAGCAATACCAGGCAGTGCATATTCTTCACAGTGAAGGAGGAGGGGGAGCTTCTGGAGGAGCCATCTCAAAGTGAGCAGGGGGTACCAGCGTTCATGGTGCCTGGAGAGGCCAGACTCAGCCATCCAGTGGATACACTATCCACTACCAACCCTGCAGTAAAGGATATGAGGTGAACAGGAGAGCAGCAAAGTTGGGATCTGAGATCAATGAGTATGGAGAAGGTGACCTTGACTTTGAGCAGAACGACACTGAGGAGCTTGTTGATTTCCTACTTCAGAATTCTGACGATGTGGAGTCAGAGGTTGTTGAATGTTCTGATCCGATTTTGCATACAATTTAAGATTGTAAACATTTTACAACTTCATATAGAACAAATTGCACTTGAAATGAACATTTCTTTAAAGTTATTGCAAATAAATGCATAGTTTCCCTTTTCTGCTACAATCACTGAATTATTAAATGCAATATTTGAGATTTTATGTATTTCAATCAAATCAAGACTGGAATTTCTACTCAAAGCAAAGATTGTAAAAGTATACTAGACATAAAATAAATCATACCTAGTTTGATGATTGTCATAATCAGCAAAAACATTTTTCATTTATATAGCTTTAAATGGCATTTTATAGATATTATGTTTTTTTATCAAGTCAACTGGAATTTTTACTCAAGCCAGGTTGTAAAAGTATGTTTTTGACGTTATAGAATAAATCATACCTAGTTAGATTTTTCTGTCATAATCAGTGAAAACGTTATTGATTTCTATAGCTTTAAATGGCATTTTATGTATTTCTATCAAATTAGAACTGGAATGTTTACTCAAAGCAAAGGTTGTAAAAGTATACTAGACATTTACAGAATAAATCATACCTAGTTTGATGTTTCTGTGACAAACGGTGAATTAGTTATTGATTTTTACATTTGTAAATGGCTTTTGGCGAATGTCTGAATGTCCAAATGTGTGAATAAAAAAACTACTTTACCTCGGTCCTTATTTTGTGGACCTCCATTTCCAGAGAAAATAAATTATGGATCCGTTGGACTAATAATATGCAATTTCTTTAATAATGTACAATTTCTTGCCCCATATCTGTGCGTTCGAGATGTTGACGACGAGTTTGACCGAGAAAGGTGCAATTGCGTCCCCCAATTCGGTGCATTCCTGCATCTTTATACTTCTATTGGTCCATTTTTAAGTTAGGACTGGCTGGGGAGCTTGGCTCCAGTACAGTAGGTGGCACTAGTGCAAAATAGCGTTGGATGCCAGCTGCCGATAAACCCCACAGAAGAAGGGACGGGGCGACAATGAGAGCTAGCTAGCCGTACTCCGGTAGACCATGTCCTTCACCCCACCTGTCGGGCACTGTTTTCCCTCAGTTCTGTTAACGACGGCGAGAGCAGGTGTTCGGACAGCTAGTCCTAATGAGGACTGGTACACAGCAGGCGGGAGCTACATCGTGATTTAACTAACTAGCAAGCATACGGTGTCGCTAACTACTACACTGTCAGCCTCACGCCTGCTGCGCAAGCGGGTGGCGGGGACAACCAGTCGACAGTGTCCTTCGACCCTACCTCTCGGGCACGGTTTCTCCAGTACGCGGGAGGCGGGGGTGACACTGTGTGCTAGCACAAGGTGTCACTAACTAGTTAGTTAGTTAGCTAGCACACGATGTTGCCCCAGCCCCCTGCCTACTGTGCTAGTGGGGGCAACCGGTACTAGACAGTGTCCTTCACCCCCGCCTGTCGGGCATTGTTTTCCCGCAGTTCTGTTAATGACGGTGAGGGTAGGCGGGAGCGAAGGACAGTGTCTACTAGGGCTGTAACAGTACATCTATTTGTACTGAACCATTCGGTACGGGACCTCTGTTTGGTCCTGTGGTGGAAATTCGAATCAATAATGAGAAGAGACAAGGTCAATCACCAATCAGGATATTACTTTATTCAAAACATATTAATAAGGAAAGCATAGAGCAATTGCTTCTATAATGATGAGGCTGGTTGGCTCAACACTTCCAAGTGTTGTGGCGAGTAGCTCTGACGTACAAAGAATACAAATATATTTTATAAAAAAGATACGCCCTTTTAGTCTTTATGACAAACAACAGATGTATGGAATGGTTCACAAGGTGAAACTTGATATATGAGTAAGGAGTATCCCGCAGCCAGATAGCATTTGCTATGAAGACTGTTCTTATTGTTTAGTCTGGCCCCTAAGACGAGGCTCCGATCTCGTTCCTGGTACTTCATAGCACAGAAACACCAATTCATTCTATGGCATAAATCAGTTGTCAACTCCCGTCTCAAGTAAAACCCCTTCTTGACCACATGACCGGACAATCTCACTGAGGGGAGTGAGCCTCTAGGTCATACACTACCCCGGGATAGGTGCAACATCAGAGATGACATACAATGGTTCCAGACACTACCCCACACATTTTTTTCTCAGACCTTATCTCCCGTAAGGCCAAAGGAGGGAGTGACTGGCGCACAGACATTGTGGAGACAAGTAATTGGTTCCCCATTAATCACGCCATCCCTTCACGTGGTTTACAATAGGTAAAGATCCATTCACATATGAAGACAATGTTCCCTCCTGTCCTCTTCTCTTTCTGATATTCTGCATAGCACCAGAGACATGTGAAAGACAAGCCTGACTTCTCCCCTCTCTGGGCCCCAGTTGACTTGAGGCCCAGCTGAGGGAGGAAGTGCAACTGCCAACATCAGAGTCTGAAGGGATACATTCTAATAACAAGCATATCATATAAACATATTATGCAGATAAGACATCTTAATTATCTATGTTACCTAACTAATTCTGATTCACAGTCCGCACTGTGAATCCGAATGAATACATAAACAAATATGGATTAAAAAAAATAACACTAGGCTATTCCTACACTGCGTCGTATGCCATAGCCTCATGGGTAAATCTGAGCTGAAAAGACGTAGGCTATTCCGTTAAAACAACTACAGTATATGCGCACGTTGCAATCAAAATTCAAATCTATTTTATTTGTTATATATTTTTATTGGACAAATACAAATTGAACAGATACATCATTTTATCCCCCTATACTTATTGAAACACCTCCCTCCCCTTAACAAAAGCAGCATACATGCTAAAATAAATGAAAACATACAATTGGAAATAATATAAATATACATACCCACGTACACAAAAATAAATAACTAAAGATCACAGCATAGAATCCCTTCCCTCCCACACCCTCTCATATACCCCGTTGGCCAAAATTGTTACTCCTGATCAATAGAAGGCAACTGTTCAAAAAAGGAAATTAAAGGCTGCCATCTCAATAAAAAGTTATCAGTACAACCTCTGTGTATTACATTTTTTCGAAGTGTAGAAAATATATTAGATCTTTCAACCTGGATGATGCAGTCGGAGGTTTGGAGGATTTCCAATTAAGCAAGATCTGCCAGCGGGCTATGAGGGAAGCAAACTCTACAACGTCTGCTTTACTTTTAGTGAGACTAGGCTACAAAGATAGAACTCCAAATATAGCTATCAAAGGACAAGGTTGCAGGTCAATATCTTTTTGAAAGTGTTAAAAAATGATGACAAATACTCAGACAGTTTAGAACATGAATAAAACATATGGGTGTGGTTTGCTGGAGGGAATGAACATCTATCACGTCTCATTTGTGTCTGGGAGGAATTTACTACGTTTTTCTTTGGTGTAGTGAATTCTGTGCAAGAGTTTGAACTGAATTTAAACTTAACCGAGCACATGAGGATGTGGAGTTAACCCTAAGAAGGGCCTCCTCCCACCAGTCATGTGTAAGACTGGGGTAGTGAACTTGACCTGCCTTGATTTTGTTTATTGGAGAGGGTTCAGAGGAAAGCATAATGTCATATAATCCTGAAATCAGACCTTGCCAAATCCACGGGAGGGACAAAATCTCTTCTTGCATCGTCTTGGGAGGCAGTTGAGGAAAGGTGGGAAAATGAGAGCAAACAAAGTTATGGGCTTGAAAATAGCAGAAAAGATTAGAATGAGACAGATTATATTTAGCTACAATATTCAAACTTGCTAATTCCCATCTAAAAATACATCTTTGAAACATACCAAACCTCTTTCTCACCACAAAACAAAAGCCTGGTTGAGTTTGGAGGGTAAAAATAGGTGGTTGTTACGAACAGGGCTTAGAAGAGAAGAGGCAGAAAGTCTAAAATTGTCTCCAGATCTTCATAGAGCGCACAATGGGGTTTCCAGTATACTTTGAAGGACACAAGGACAGTGGGGCACAAGTAAGAGCAGAAAGGGAGGATGATTGGCAGGAGTGTGCTTCTAATGAGCACCAGTTGGTACTTGGAGCATTACACCAGAATTTGGAAGTGCCAATCCTCCATCTTGTCTCCTTCTTTGAAGTATTGCTTTATGTCTCCTAGGTGATTTGCCAGCGCAGATAAAATGACTGCACTTATCCAACTTGGTAAAAAAAAATTTAATCAGAAAGACCAGAAGACATTGAAAAAGGTATAGAAACCTAGGTTAAAAAAAATGTTTTAACAGATTAGATTCTGCTAGCTAAGGAGAGAGGCAGACTATCCCAGCATTGTAAGTCTGCTTTAACTCGCGTGACTAGATTTGCAAAGTTAGTTTTTATGTAGGATAGCCAGAAATGTTGTTATATTCACACCTAAATAGCAAAAACCAGAGGGAAACAGATGGAAAGGCAGGGCTCCATGGGGAATTTGCTTGGCAGTGGGGTTGATTGGAAAACATTCACTTTTCTGAATGTTCAATTTGTAACCTGAGAATGATCCAAATGTGTCAAATATGGAGTATATTATTGACAGAGTTCAAAGGATTAGTGATATAATAGTAGATCATCTGCATACATCGACACTGTTCTTCACCAGCTCGGTGGATTCCAGTGAATGATGATGATAATTTTAAGGTCAACGAAAGCGGTTCTATTGCAAGTACAAAAAGGAGCTGGGACATAGGACACCCTTGACTGGTCCCTCTGGAGAGGGGGAAGTATTTTGAATGTTGAGAGTTGGTGTGTACGCTAGCCATAGGAGCAGAATAGAGCAGACGCATTCATGAGATGAAATTGGACCCAAATCTTCCCAAAATCTTAAATAAATAATCCTACTCCATCTGGCTGAAAGCCTTCTATGCATCAAGAGAAACAACCATTTCGGGGTCTGGAGAGACAGAAGGAGAGAGTATAATGTTCAAAAGATGGCGTACATTGGAAAACAGTTGTCGTCCTTTGATGAAACCTGTTTGATCATCAGATATGACATCCTGAAGGCAGGGTTCCAACCGGCATGATAGAACCTTAACTAATAGTTTAACATCAGCATTCAAAAGTGAAATGGGCTGATATCCACCACATTCTGCTAGATCTTTATTTTTCTTGAGTACAAGTGAGATGGAGGCTTGAGTTAGCCTTGTGAAAACGAGTCGGTGAACATATCTAATAGTAATGGGGCTAGTTTATATTAGATTTCTTATAAAAATCGACAGGGAAGCCATCAGGGCCTGAGGCCTTGCATTAACTTTATAACCTTTTATCTCATTTTTATTTTTCCTTTATTTAATTAGGCAAGTCAGTTAAGAACAAATTCTTATTTTCAATGATAGCCTAGGAACAGTGGGTTAACTGCCTTGTTCAGGGGCAGAACAACATTTTTACCTTGTCAGCTTGGGGATTTGATCTTGCAACCTTTCGGTTCCTAGGCCAACGCTCTAACCACTAGGCTACCTGCCGCCCCTATCTAGATATCTAGATGCAGAGGGTTATCCAGAACTTTATTCATGTTCATATCAATGGATGGAATATCCAAGATATCTAAAAAGTTGTCCATAGTCGTATTATCTGATGGGGGTTCGGATTTGTCGAGGTTAGAATAAAATGACACAAGTTGAAGTAATATTAGAGGGATCACTTGTAATATTACGGGAAGAGTCATATACCTATGAGATGAGATGCTGACTGGCGTTTTTAAGTTGGTGTGCCAAAAGGCAGCTGGCCTTGTCACCATATTCGTAGTATGTCCACTTTGTTCGTTGCAACAGAAACTCTGCTTTATCAGTGGAAAGCAAATTAAGTTGAGTTTGAAGTTTCAGCCTCTGCGTATAATTCAGGGGATGGAGAAGGTGAATATTGGCGGTCTATTGCCAGGATTGAGTCCACCAGTTCTTGACGTTTCAGTTCTCTTTGTTTGAAATAATGAGCATTGTAAGATATTCTTTCCCTATAATACAGTTTTGAAAGTCTCCCAAAGAAGAGAGAGGGAGGTGTCGTCATTTTTATTTGTTTAAATGAATACATCTATGTTGGTTGAAATAAAGTCATTTTTTGTAAGACAATTTTGGACCATTCCCCCACATTCTGGATTCAGCTCTTACTCTGAACGCAAAAAAAAAAAAACAGTTCAATTGGAGATTTAACACGTGTTAAATCTCCAATTCAACTGGGGTTTTTTTGCATTCAGAGTAAGTGCTAAATCCAGAATGTGGGGGAATGGTCCAAAATTACTATAACAGAATATTCTGTAATTTTAACTGAGGGGAGAAGGGCTCTAACTATAAAAAAAAAGTAGTCTTCGCGAGTAGGCTTGATGAACATGAGAAAAGTAGAAGTCTTTTGTGACCGGGTGGAGGAAGCACCATAGATCAACATAACCCATTTGGGTCATGAATGTAGAAAGAGCTTTTGCCATCCCGGAAGGAGTAAGTGTTCTGGGATTAGACAGGTCTAGTCTTGGTTCAGTAACAGAGTTAAGGTCACTGCCGAAGATGAGGCGGTGGGTGTCAAGATTAGGGAGAGAGGCTAAATGAGGTGTCATAAATATAGTGTCATCCCAGTTAGGGGTGTAAACATTGGCAAGTACTACAGGGGTTTGGAAGAGGGTGCCACTAACTATTGTATAACGTCCTCCAGAATCTGAAATGATCTGTGAGGGTGAAATCACTATTGCTGTTCCCCTGGCTTTGCCGTTCAAATTAGAATTAAAAACCTGTCCAACCCATGCTTTATGCAATCTAGTATGGTCGTTAATATCTAGGTGCGTTTCTTGAAGAAATGCGATATCAATATTCAGGCTCTTCAGATGTGAAAATGCTCAGAAGCACTTCATTTTCCCCCCACAACCGCAAATGTTCCATGTCACCTGTCGTGTCTTTGGCTATGCCGGATTAAATGATATGACATGCTAACCTATAAAATTCTTTCTCTAATTAATATTACCTGATTAAGCTAATCATGTAAATGTAATTAACTAGAAAGTCGGGGCACCACGGAAGAACGTTTATAGAGCCGTTATCTTCCGAATAAACTCTTAAAATACTTAGTAATACTTTACATCGGTAGCAGTCAATATTAACCCTTATCTTATTTTCAGTCTCATAATGAAAGTTGTAAATTCTTGGCTATCTTCACGAACCCTGGCTAACAAGTTGAATCAGCAATACAAAATTGGGTTTAATTATTTATTTACTAAATAGCTAAACCAATCACACAGAATTACAAATACACAGAATACAAATGATGTCATACAGAAAACGTCCTGGTGGACGGAACCTGTATCATGGCTGGTTACACAAAGGAAAGGGGGTTGGGCTTGAATGAAAGAGCGGGAAGATTTAGGAACAAAGAAACAGCAGCTATGCTATCGTAAATACATTATCTTATGCATTCTAAATTACCGCCCATTTGGAAAAGGAAAATGCAATAAATATTTACTCTGAGCTGCGCTTCGGTAGATTGGTCGTAGATGCTGGCCGGGTTGGCCAACAGATCTTCCTGTCCTCGGAAGAATGTCTCTGGTGGTAAATTGGATACGTGGTGGTATCTTCGTCTGGTTGTTAGACTGGATCCGTCGTCCGTCCTTTCCTAGCCCACGTCTACAGCGGCCGCTGCTAACTCAACGGCTAGGAAGTATCACTTCTGTAGTGAATAAGCTCAAAGTTCATACCATTCGCCACCAAAGCTCACGCCGAGGTTGGCTTAGTTCTGTACTTGACGTGTGTCCTTCTAACGTAGAGGCTGCAGACCTCACGTACTGGAACCAACGTGGTTATCTTTTCGTCAAAGGCTTATATAGTGGAGAGGGGGAAGGATGTGTTTCATCGTTTATAACACCTGTCTCTTCACAGGGGTGGGCCACTGATCAAGCAGGGCACTTTCCTTATGAAAACCCAATTCTCTCATTTGGAAGCTAAAATTACATTTAATCTCCTAACAAACAATTTCAATATCAAACATTTCAATTGCATAACAATTCCATGTGACTCTGATAACTAGAGGGTGTATACTTTCCCAGGTACAGTTTATGTCATCCTGTCATCAGTCATAATGTCTCAGATGACAACCGAACTGACATACATACTCATTACGTTCCCAAGCATATTTCCAACTGGTTTTATTACCAAAATATGGTTCCTTTTCCCCATTTGTTTGATGTTCCCAGACTCTCTATATTTAACACAGGCTATTCAAGTCCTTCAGTAGGGTCAGAGAGGGGAAGGGAGAAAGGTATTTATGGGGGGGGGGGGGGGGGGTCATAAACCTTACCCACAGGCCAACGTCATGACACACCAGTCTGACTGGAAGCCCCAAAATTCCATCCTGACTTGTTGTTGAACTAGACATGAATCTTTAAAAGAGAGATTGAGAGAGGAGCAGCATGAAAAAACAAATCTGAAAAAAAAGAAATACTCTAGAGAAGCAGAGCACAATAATCTTTGCCCCACCACCCCCAACATACACAAAAATAAAATAAAAGTGATGGTATAAAACCATTTAAAGAAAAAGGCAAAAAATTCTAATCCTAATCTCGTCATTATGAATGAGACGAGCAGCAGGAGTTCTCTTACTCAGCATCCGTTGATTACCCTAAACGTGATGTGAGGTCAAACCGACCTAGGAAAGAAGTTACATACCACCTTGAAATTAAAAAATTAAATATGGCAGTAGGCAAGTGCACAATTTGGGTTTCGGTCATACTTTAAACAAAGAGTATAACCAGTTATTGAAAGATGTTAACAGCGATCGGTGGCATTTCACTGGCCATAAATGAATGTAGTCCAGTAGGTGTTGCCACAGGGCTGAGTAATGAGAAACATTTGAAATTAACTAGTAGACTATGAAAAAGGGTCAGCCCCTGTGTTGCTAAATTGTTTCAAACGTCCTTAGGGGGAAACAATTAAATGATGGTATACGGACAACTAGCATTTTGGATATGTACAATTAAGCAAACGAACCATGGGTCTAAACTCTTCAGCTAGTGCAACAATTAAATGAGTAAAATTGGAAGAGAAGAGTCGTAGTTGAGTCCAAGATAAAGTGAATGTAACTGAGAACCATCAGTGACCCACAGGCCAACAGTGACCCACAGGATGACACACCTATTAAGGCCAACGTAAACCACGGTAGTATAGAATGTCCATAAAAAAATCTGCAACAAAAAAGGTATACGTCAAGCATATATATATATATATATATATATATATATATATATATATATATATATATATATACACACACACACACACATACATACAAATATTGGTAGACAGGATCGGAGTCTAACTAGCGAGTAACATTAGTATCCGAAATGACCTAAAGGCTGCCAAACTGCAATGTAGGCTATAGATTGCCATAAGTGGAGCCGCAAGTTCAAAGCCTTAGTAAAAAGAAAGAAATCAAAATGATGCGCTTAACAGCGATTGTCTTTCATTTAACCTCTTACATCTAGACGTTCCGCTAGCGGAACACCTGCTCCAATATCCAATGATAGGCGTGGCGCGAATTACAAATTCCTCAAAAATACAAAAACTTCAATTTTTCAAACATATGACTATTTCACAGCATTTTAAAGACAACACTCTCCTTTATCTAACCACACTGTCCGATTTCAAAAAGGCTTTACAGCGAAAGCAAAACATTAGATTATGTCAGCCGAGTACCCAGCCAGAAATAATCTTACACCCATTTTTCAAGCTAGCATATAATGTCACAAAAACCCAGAAGACAGCTAAATGCAGCACTAACCTTTGATCTTCATCAGATGACACACCTAGGACATTATGTTATACAATACATGCATGTTTTGTTCAATCAAGTTCATATTTATATCAAAAAACAGCTTTTTACATTAGCATGTGACGTTCAGAACTAGCATACCCCCCGCAAACTTCCGGGGAATTTACTAACAATTTACTAAATTACTCACGATAAACGTTCACAAAAAGCATAACAATTATTTTAAGAATTATAGATACAGAACTCCTCTATGCACTCGATATGTCCGATTTTAAAATAGCTTTTCGGTGAAAGCACATTTTGCAATATTCTAAGTACATAGCCCAGCCATCACGGGCTAGCTATTTAGACACCCGGCAAGTTTAGCCTTCACCAAAATCAGATTTACTATTACAAAAGTTTGATTACCTTTTGTTGTCTTCGTCAGAATGCACTCCCAGGACTGCTACTTCAATAACAAATGTTGGTTTGGTCCAAAATAATCCATCGTTATATCTGAATAGCGGCGTTTTGTTCGTGCGTTCCAGAAACTATCCGAAATGGTAAATCAGGGTCGTGCGCATGGCGCAATTCGTGACAAAATAATTCTAAATATTCCATTACCTTACTTCGAAGCATGTCAACCGCTGTTTAAAATCAATTTTTATGCAATTTATCTCGTAAAAAAGCGATAATATTCCGACCGGGAATCTCCTTTTCGGTAAACAGAGGAAAAATCACAAAGACGGGGGCGGCCAGTGCACGCGCCTAAGCCCACAGTCCCTTGATCGGCCACTTGAGAAAGGCGATAATGTGTTTCAGCCTGGGGCTGGAATGACGACATTCAGGTTTTTCCCGGGCTCTGAGAGCCTATTGGAGCCGTGGGAAGTGTCACGTTACCGCAGTGATCCTTTGTAATGGAATGAGATGTCAAAGAAAGACAATAAATGGTCAGACAGGCCACTTCCTGTAAAGGAATCTCTCAGGTTTTGACCTGCCATTTGAGTTCTGTTATACTCACAGACACCATTCAAACAGTTTTAGAAACTTTGGAGTGTTTTCTATCCAAAGCTAATAATTATATGCATATTCTAGTTTCTGGGCAGGAGTAATAATCAGATTAAATCGGGTACGTTTTTTATCCGGCCGTGCAAATACTGCCCCCTAGCCCCAACAGGTTAAAGGTCCCCAAAGCACACACATCCCTAAGTTGCTCCTCTTTTCAGTTCGCTGAAGTTAGCGACTGGAACGAGCTGCAACAAACATTCAAACTGGACAGTTATCGCAATCTCTTCATTCAAAGACTTAATCATGAACACTCTTACTGACGGTTGTGGCTGTTTTACGTAATGTATTGTTGTCTCTACCTTCTTGCCCTTTGTGCTGTTGTCTGTGCCCAATAATGTTTGTACCATGTTTTATGCTGCTACCATATTGTGTTGCTACCATGTTGTTGTTATGTTGTGTTGCTACCATGCTGTGTTGACTTAGGTCTCTCTTTATGTAGTGTTGTCTCCGTTGTTGTGATGTGTGTTTTGTCCTATATTTATATTGTATTTATTAAAAAAATTTAATCCCAGTCCCCCGTCCCCGCAGGAGGCCTTTTGGTAGGCCGTCATTGTAAATAAGAATTTGTTCTTAACTTACTTTTTTAGTTAAATAAAGGTTCAATTAAAAAAAAGAATGGGACGCGGTTGGCTGCATGGGCGAGGTTTAGGTGGCTGTGTTGGACTCTATTGAGTTAAGGAAGATTGTGAAAAGCCTCATTTCCCAAAACCTCCGCCATGAAGTGGGTTGGAGATCCTGTCTCAGAATCCTCTGGCAGTCCAATCATGCTGATATTTTGGCATTTTGATCGTGAAATCAAATCTTCCACTTGTAGCTGCAGCGACTTGTTGGCAGCGGCCACATCGTCAAGCCTTGTTTCCAGCGTAGTGAGTTGGTCGCTGTGGCTCGACAGCCCGGCCTCAACTTCGGCCAGTGTGGTAGTGTGAGATGCCACAGAACCCTGGATGGTTTCCACGGTTGCCTGAATTGGAGCCAGAGCAGACACCAGTGAGTTATACCGCAATTCAGTGAGTTCTGATGCCAAACTTTCACGTTATCTCCAGTGATGGTAGCCATTTTAGCTGAAGTTGATTTAGTGGAGTGTGAATTTTTTTAAGTCGATTTTCCAAACTGTTTTGCTCATGCCAACTTAGGTACACTCTTACTGGGTAATACAAATAACTTTTGTTACTCTTTCAAATGACTGCTTCACTGCTCGATCCACACAGCAGACATTGTGGGCTAGGTTCGGAATGCTGTGTTGCACGTGTAGCGCAAAATTTTACGTTGCGTCATTACATAATGTACCGACGTTATATAGGTATGCGAGGTAGCTTTGACATCGGTTTTTAACATCAGGGGTTAAACTAGACATCGGGCCGATACCGATGTTGCCATGTTTTAGCTAATATCGGCCGATTCCGATATGTTCACCGATATATCGTGCATCCCTACTTACAACCAGGAAATGTAGATGGCCCTTTTCTACCGATGAGATGCAGAAACGCTCGTATTTGTGTTTATTGAGGAAATTCCTGATTTGTATGACAGATTTACATGTCAATAACATATTAATGGACATTTACAGTGAAAGAGCAGCCACTGCAAGTAGTTGCAAAGTTGCTAATTAGCTAAAATGCTTAAGTTGTCCCTGACATGATTCGAAAACGGAACCTTTGGGTTGTTAGACGTTACCGTTAGGCCTATACGCCTACCCATCCTCCCCAACTACCCAACCTCCTTTTGTTTATGTCTTAAGTAACCGACCATTCGTAACATCATACGACTAGTCGGAGCAACCATGCTGCATTGTGTGGGATCAACATGCATGCCTCAGGCCCGAGTTGGTAGTGATTTAGGGCTCTTGCGGTGACCGTATTACTGCCACACCGGCGGTCACGAGTCATGAAGGCAGTCAAATTCGACATGACCGTTTAGTCACTGTAATTAGGCTTCTCCAAGCTCTGATGCTGCTGCTGGTCATTAGTAGCCTACCAAACTTGCTAACTGCCTGGTACTCAGGACTCTATTGTCCCTCTAATCACTCTGACAAAAATGCAAATGTATTCGAAAATCAAATCAAACACTTCATGAGCTCATGTTTCGCAACATTTCTATAGGCTATGCAATTGCGTGAGAACAGAGTGATGGCCACTAATAAAAAGAGGAGGATCCCATCAGCTTTCTATAGGCTAGGCCTACTATTTTTATTTCTCTACTTTCTTAATATTAAGCACATTGCTTATATTTACAACAGGAGTATAGCCTACCTGGCTGGCATGAAAATAAACCACGGAGAAAAGCGTCCTCCATTCGCTATTTAAGTGCACATGTATTTCTTCCCGCTGCCCCTGTTTCGATACAGGTGCGTGATAATGGTCCATTCTAAATCAAAACAAATGTCACACATATATTATTTAGTATATGTAAAGATGAGATTAAGTCAAGAATAGTCTGATGGGTGACAATATTAGCCTATCACTTGTGAATTATATATTATCACTTGTGAATGATGCCCAACATAAGAAACAATGTCTTTTTTTGCAACCTTTTTGAATGATAGTCGCACACCTCATGTAGCCTAGCTCATAGGCCTATGTTTTAATAAGGTTTGTATCACAAATAAAGTGGCCAAATAACTTGTTAAAATTAAGCACATTTATAATAAAAGCATTACATGCATAATCACATTTGCGGTCACTTTTGATAATGGTGTATTCCCGCTAATGGAACATTTGTGCTTATAGCCTACTACTATGTGCACATTGCTGCGCTTATAATGTGAAGAAATATTCTAATAGTTTATCAACATTTTAAACTAAACATTCTGATCTGTTGCGTCAGCCACATTGCATACAAGTGTTTTTTAGATGCTGGTGGTTATATTAATTTGGGATCTATCGCATCCCACAACTGTCCCAGACTATGTTTGGAATATTTATTTCTCCCACAGAATAGAATAGGTCGACTTTTGTACTATGGGGGATAGTAGATTGACATAGGCTAGTGCTTTTGTTGTTCGTTAGGCCTGCTAAATTAAGCATATAGGAGTATCTATTTCTTTGTTAACCGCTCAACACAGAATAGTGCGCACTCCCTCATCGTTTGGAGAAAATATTTATATTTTATTCAGCTTTGTTGAATTGTATTCTTCATACTATAAAATAATGGCACGGAATTATAAGCAAATCTTGTCTGCTAAATTAACTAGTGTAGCCCACAGCCATGTGGCATAGCCAGATCAGGTCCTAACATAAGGACAACTCAGAGTATGCTATCCTTTTCTTCTTTTCTTCATATCATGCATCTTTAGACCTGTCTAAAAAGGTAATGGATTTATTGTGAAGGTGTAGGCTATATTACATGGATTTATTAGACTTTTTCAAATGGCTTGTAAGCCAGGAGATGCTAAATGTGTTTTATGTTAATTAACGGTCAATTACCGTGAGACCGACAGTTATAGGCTTGACAATCACCGGCTGATACATTTTTGTGACCACCACAGCCCTAGTAGTGATGAGGTTCATAATGACCTTAGATGGCCACCCTGTCATGTTAGCACAATGGGCTTCCTCATCTATGAAAATCACTTACCAGCAACCACACCCAGCCCTCAGCATCACCACAATCATCCACACGCACTAACCCTCTCTGCCCCTTTGAAAAGTTAACAAATGCCCTCTTCTCCACTCTGTGCTGGTGCTATTTTTGTCCCAATGCCCCTTTCCCACTTAATATGCTGTGTCCCTTTGGCGACACATGATAAAAGAAAGGAAACAACCTTTATTAGTGCATTAGTTGCCTTCTTGTTTTGAAATTGTTTATCTCTGTGCTTCCAATTTCAGAGGGAAGAAAGATCTCAAAGACCAGACTACCTGCTGAACTTTGCCATCAAGACAAACACTTTGGACCATGTTGACCATCCTGGCTGCCGGGTCTGTCTTCTTCCCAGGCCTGTTTGTGCTCTCCAAGCAATGCCTCAAGCATATCCCTGCACTGAGGTGGAGCGAAGGGGATGCGGTCATAGTGTCAGCCAGGTGAGAGATGAGGAAAAGTGGGGATCATATACAGTACCAGTTAAAAGATTGGACACACCTACTCATTCAAGGTTTTTTCTTTATTTTTACTATTTTCTACATTGTAGAATAATAGTGAAGACATCAAAACTATGAAATAACACATGGAATCATTTAAGTAACAAAAAGGGTTAACCAAATCAAAATATATTTGAAATTCTTCAAAGTAGCCACCCTTTGCCTTGATGACAGCTTTGCACAGTCTTGGTATTCTCTCAACCAGCTTCACCTGGAATGCTTTTCCAACAGTATGCTTTTTCTTAACTCTGCAGTCCAACTCATCCCAAACCATCTCAACTGGGTTGAGGTTGGAAGATTGTGGAGGCCAGGTCATCTGATGGAGCACTCCATCACTCTCCTTCTTTGTCAAATAGCCCTTTCACAGCCTGGAGGTTTGTTGGGTCATTGACCTGTTGAAAAACAAATGATAGTCCCACAAAGCGCAAACCAGATGGGATGGCGTATCGCTGAAGAATTCTGTGGTAGCCATGCTGGTTAAGTGTGCCTTGAATTCTAAATAAATCACCAACAGTATTACCAGCAAAGCACCATCACACCTCCTCCTCCATGTTTCATGGTGGGAACTACACATGCGGAGATCATCCATTCACCTACTCTGCGTCTCACAAAGACACGGCGGTTGGAACAAAAAATCTAATTTGGACTCAACAGACCAGAGGACAGATTTCCACCGTTCTAATGTCCATTGCTTGTGTTTCTTGGCCAAAGCAAGTCTCTTCTTCTTATTGGTGTCCTATAGTAATGGTTTTGTTGCAGCAATTTGACCATGAAGGCCTGATTCACGCAGTCTCCTCTGAACAGTTGATGTTGAGATGTGTCTGTTACTTGAACTCTGTGAAGCATTTATTTGGTCTGCAATCTGAGGGGAAGTTAACTCTAATGAATTTATCCTCTGCAGCAGAGGTAATTCTGGGTCTTCCTTTCCTGTGGTGGTCCTCATGGGAGCCAGTTTCATCATAGTGCTTGATGTTTTTTGCGACTGCATTTGAAGAAACTTGAAACTTGAAGTAATGATGGACTATCGTTTCTGTTTGCTTATTTGAGCTGTTCTTGCCATAATATGGACTTAGCTCTATTTGGTAAAAGACAATCTTCTGTATACCACCCCTACATGTCACAACACAACTGATTGGCTCGAACGCATTAAGAAGGAAAGAAATTCCACAAATGAACTTTTAACAAGGCACATCTGCTAATTGAAATGCATTCCAGGTGACTACCTCATGAAGCTGGTTGAGAGAATGCCAAGTGTGTGCAAAGCTGTCATTAAGGCAAAGGGTGCCTACTTTTGAAGAATCTCAAATATGAAATACATTTTAATTTGTTTAACAGTTTTTTTTTGTGGTTACTACATGATTCCATATGTTGTATGATTCCATACAATGTAGAAAATAGTAAAAATAAAGAACAACCCCTTGAATGAGTAGGTGTGTCCAAACTTTTGACTGGTACTATGTACAGTTGAGTCGGAAGTTTACATACACCTTAGCCAAATACATTTACACTCAGTTTTTCACAATTCCTGACATTTAATCCTACTAAAAATTCCCTGTCTTAGGTCAGTTAGGATCACCACTTTATTTTAAGAATGTGAAACATCAGAATAATAGTAGAGAGAATGATTTATTTTAGCTTTTATTTCTTTCATCACATTCCCAGTGGGTCAGAAGTTTACATACACTCAATTAGTATTTGGTAGAATTGCCTTTAAATTGTTTAACTTGGGTCAAACATTTCGGGTAGCCTTCCAGAAGCTTCCCACAATAAGTAGGGTGAATTTTATCCCATTCCTCCTGACAGAGCTGGTGTAACTGAGTCAGCTTTGTAGGCCTCCTTGCTCGCACACACTTTTTCAGTTCTGCCCACAAATTGTTGAGGTCAGGGCTTTGTGATGGCCACTCCAATACCTTGATTTTGTTGTCCTTCAGCCATTTGCCACAACTTTAGAAGTATGCTTGCGACCAAGCTTTAACTTCCTCACTGATGTCTTGAGATGTTGCTTCAATATATCCACATAATTTTCCTGCCTCATGATGCCATCTATTTTGTGAAGTGCACCAGTCCCTCCTGCAGCAAAGCACCCCACAACATGATGCTGCCACCCCCGTGCTTCACGGTTGGGATGGTGTTCTTCGGCTTGCAAGCCTCACCCTTTTTCCTCCAAACATAACGATGGTTATTATGGGCAAACAGTTCTATTTTTGTTTCATCAGACCAGAGGACATTTCTCCAAAAAGTACAGTCTTTGTCCCCATGTGCAGTTGCAAACCATAGTATATAGATACTTTTGTACCTGTTTCCTCCAGCATCTTCACAAGGTCCTTTGCTGTTGTTCTGGGACTGATTTGCAATTTTTGCACCAAAGTATGTTCATCTCTAGGAGACAGAATGCGTCTCCTTCCTGAGCGGTATGACGGCTGTGTGGTCCAATGGTGTTTATACTTGCGTACTATTGTTTGTACAGATGAACGTGTTTCCTTCAGGTGTTTGGAAATTGCTCTCAAGGATGAACCAGACTTGTGGGGTCTACAATTTTTTTCTGAGGTCTTGGCTGATTTTTTATTTTTTTTTCCCATGATGTCAAGCAGAGGCACTGAGTTTGAAGGTAGGCCTTGAAATACATCCACAGGTACACCTCCAATTGACTCAAATTATGTCAATTAGCCTATCAGAAGATTCTAAAGCCATTACATATTTTTCTGTAATTTTCCAAGCTGTTTAAAGGCACAGTCAACTTAGTGTATGTAAACTTCTGACCCACTGGAATTGTGATACAGTGAAATATAAGTGAAATAATCTGTCTGTAAACAATTGTCGGAAAAATTACTTGTGTCATGCTCAAAGTAGATGTCCTAACCGACTTGCCGAAATTTGTGGAGTGGTTGAAAAACTAGTTTTAATGACTCATAAGTGTATGTAAACTTCTGACTTCAACTGTATATATATGCATGCTCTTCCTCAGTTAATCTTTCCTCAATTATTTCCGTTCTCTCTCCTTGCCTTCTCAAAACGTATTGGAGAAGAAAGTCTGAGGGGAGTGACCTTGGACTTTCTTTTTCAATATACATTTGAGAAGGAAGCGAGGAGATAGGATGTGAGGAATTGCGGAAAGACTAATTGAGATGGAGCCATTGGTTACCACTCAAAATAAATCGACACTAATTCTGTCATATGATGACTTTTGGTTAACTCTGATAATGACGAAGGATGACATTTTAGTAAAAATTGGATTTCACAATATTTTATCATTTTACCAGACATTTAGCAGTTGTAGTCTGATGTTATTAACAATGTTAATGTTTAATTTCTCCTGCGGGCCTTTCTCAGGTTGGTGTCCTCTGTTCAGGCGATCATGGCCTCCTCTGCTGGTTACATCATTGCCTCCTCCTGTGATGACATCGTTGAGGACCAGTAAGTGTAGAAATTCACCTCGTCCTTCTGACAATTGTTGTTACTGTAAAGCTCAGTCAGTAAAATTAGTAAAACAGACCAGGGGCATGTTTGAGACACTAAAATGGAAGAAAACAGACACAGTTGTTCAATAAGAAATTATTACTTTTGTTTTCCGTTGTAAAACATTTTCAGTTTCTGGTCCTAATGATCAGGCCCCAGAAAGAGACAGAAGATATCTGAATCATAACCCCCCCCCCCCCTCCCACACAAAAAAACAGTTAACTACAGCATAGAGTGAAGAAAAAAGAAAAGCACGTTTTTTAGTCTCATTCAGCCTTGAGCGATATTTTACATCAGGCCATACTAGAAATGTTTTAAGTGAATTGTTAACTTCAGAATCATAATTTGTCAGTGTTTTTTTTGTGCCTTGGGAGAAGGGTTGTCCCGATACTTGATTTGTCATGGCAAAAAAGAAGACACATAGCAGACTCCTTTAATTAAAAAGCTGCTGTATGTAGTCCTAAAATGTTGTGTGATAAATCTTGGGAAATAAACAAATGCGAATTTAAAAAAAATCCTCTTTACAATGAAAAAGTTAGGTGACCCCCCGAAAGCCAGATGGAAATCAAATCTAATTTTATTTGTTACAAGTGCCAAATACAACAGTGAAAGCTTACTTACAAGCCCTTTTAACCAACTATGTAGGTTTAAGAAAAATAAGTGTTAATGTTCAGGACAGACGTTCCGCTAGCGGAACACCTCACCAATATCCAATGGTAGAGCGTGGCGCGAAATACAAAAACCTTAAAAATGCTATAACTTCAATTTCTCAAACATATGACTATTTTACACCATTTGAAAGATAAGACTCGTTAATCCAACCACATTGTCCGATTTCAAAAAAGCTTTACAGCGAAAGCAAAACATTAGATTATGTCAGGAGAGTACCCAGCCACAAATAATCACACAGCCATTTTCAAAGCAAGCATATATGTCACAAAAACCCAAACCACAGCTAAATGCAGAACTAACTTTTGATGATCTTCATCAGATGACACTCCTAGGACATTATGTTATACAATACATGCATGTTTTGTTCAATCAAGTTCATATTTATGTCAAAAAACAGCTTTTTACATTAGCATGTGATGTTCAGAACTAGCATTCCCACCGAAAACTTCCGGTGAATTTACTAAATTACTCATCATAAACGTTGACAAAATACATAACAATTATTTTAACCTGTTAGGGCTAGGGGGCAGTATTGACACGGCCGGATAAAAAACATACCCGATTTAATCTGGTTACTACTCCTGCCCAGTAACTAGAATATGCATATAATTATTGGCTTTGGATAGAAAACACCCTAAAGTTTCTAAAACTGTTTGAATGGTGTCTGTGAGTATAACAGAACTCAAATGGCAGGCAAAAACCTGAGAAGATTCTGAACAGGAAGTGGCCTGTCTGGCAAGTTGTTGTTCATCTTGGCTCTTTTTATTGAAGACTGAGGATCTTTGCTGTAACGTGACACTTCCTATGGCTCCCATAGGGTCTCAGAGCCCGGGAAAAAGCTGAATGATATCGAGGCAGCCTCTGGCTGAAACACATTATCGCGTTTGGCAAGTGGCCGATCAGAGGACAATGGGCTTAGGCGCGTGCACGAGTCGACCCCGTGCTTTATTTTCTTTCCTCTTTTTACCTAAACGCAGATTCCCGGTTGGAATATTATCGCTTTTTTTTCAAGAAAAATGTCATACAAATTTATTTTAAACAGCGGTTGACATGCTTCGAAGTACGGTAATGGAATATTTAGAATTTTTTTGTCACGAAATGCGCCATGCTCGTCACCCTTATTTACCCTTTCGGATAGTGTCTTGAACGCACGAACAAAACGCCGCTATTTGGATATAACAATGGATTATTTGGGACCAAACCAACATTTATTGAAGTAGAAGTCCTGGGAGTGCATTCTGACGAAGAACAGCAAAGGTAATAACGTTTTTCTTATAGTAAATCTGACTTTGGTGAGTGCTAAACTTGCTGGGTGTCTAAATAGCTAGCCCTGTGATGCCGGGCTATCTACTGAGAATATTGCAAAATGTGCTTTCACCGAAAAGCTATTTTAAAATCGGAAATATTGAGTGCATAGAGGAGTTCTGTATCTATAATTCTTAAAATAATTGTTATGTTTTTTGTGAACGTTTATCGTGAGTAATTTAGTAAATTCACCGGCAGTGTTCGGTGGGAATGCTAGTCACATGCTAGTCACATGCTAATGTAAAAAGCTGGTTTTTGATATAAATATGAACTTGATTGAACAAAACATGCATGTATTGTATAACATAATGTCCTAGGGTTGTCATCTGATGAAGATCATCAAAGGTTAGTGCTGCATTTAGCTGTGGTTTGGGTTTATGTGACATTATATGCTAGCTTGAAAAATGGGTGTCTGATTATTTCTGGCTGTGTACTCTGCTGACATAATCTAATGTTTTGCTTTCGTTGTAAAGCCTTTTTGAAATCGGACAGTGTGGTTAGATTAACGAGAGTCTTGTCTTTAAAATGGTGTAAAATAGTCATATGTTTGAAAAATTGAAGTTTTTGCATTTTTGAGGTATTTGAATATCGCGCCACGGGATTACACTGGCTGTTGAGTAGGTGGGACGCAATCGTCCCACCTAGCCCATAGAGGTTAAGAATTATAGATACAGACCACCTTTATGCAATCGCTATATCTGATTTTAAAATAGCTTTTCGGTGAAAGCACATTTTGCAATATTCTGAGTACATAGCTCAGCCATCACAGGCTAGCTATTCAGACACCCGCCAACTTCGGGGCTCACTAAACTCAGAATTACTATTAGAAAAATTGTATTACCTTTGCTGTTCTTCGTCAGAATGCACTCCCAGGACTTCTACTTCAACAACAAATGTTGTTTTTGTTCCAAATAACCCATATTTATAACCAAATACCTCCGTTTTGTTCGTGCGTTCAGGTCACTATCCAAAGGCAAGCGCATTTCGTTCCATTACCGTACTTAGAAGCATGTCAAACGCTGTTTAAATCAATTTCTATGCTATTTTTCTCGTAAAATAGCGATAATATTCCAACCGGACAGTGTTGTATTCATTCAAAGAGGAAAATAAAAAAATGGCGAGGTCTCGTGAACGCGCATCTCCAGTCTCTCTGTCACCAGGCAGTCCACTGACAAACTGTGCTACTGTTATCTGCCCAGAGACAGGAGACGCGTCGATACGGTTTCTGAAGGCTTTAGAGAGCCAATGGAAGCCTTAGAAAGTGTCACGTAACAGCTCAGATACTGTAATTTCAATAGAGATGCAACAGAAGGACAACAAATTGTTAGACAGGCCACTTCCTGCTTGGAATCTTCTCAGGTTTTTGCCTGCCATATGAGTTCTGTTATACTCACAGACACCATTCAAACAGTTTTAGAAACTTTAGAGTGTTTTCTATCAAAATCTACTAATTATATGCATATTCTAGTTACTGGGCAGGAGTAGTAACCAGATTAAATCGGGTACGTTTTTTATCCGGCCGTGCAAATACTGCCCCCTAGCCCCAACAGGTTAAGAAGCCTCTTGGACCTAGACCATACCAGGCAGTGTTGCATTCAGACAGGATTTTCTCGATGGTGCAGATGGTGCCATGGTCCCTTTTGGACCTAGACCATACCAGGCAGTGTTGGAAGCATTCAGGATGCTCTCGATGGTGCAGATGTAGAACTTTTTGAGGACCTATGCCAAATCTTTTCAGTCTCCTGAGGGGGAATAGGCTTTGTTGTGCTCTTTTGTGTAAATGAAACATGCATTCATTCAGTCCTTATATTACTAATACATAGGCTATGCTGCAGCAAATGTAGTCCTACCTTTCACAAGAAAAAAGTTACCATGATGAGATGAAAGGCCGACATGCATTGTGAACTGCACTCTATACTGAAATGCGCTGTCTGTTCCCAACCTGAGCGTTGATGATTGATCTTGCAGAGAGTAGGCTGTGGCCCTTAGATAAGACAGATTTAGACATTACATATAATTGAAGTTCCATTTCACGTCATGCTGTTCATATAAATAATTTTTATAATTTACCGGTTTCTCGCAGAACTTAATTTATTGATAAGACAGAAAGCAGAATCCTGCGAAAAGAGAGTGGGTTTGGGCAGGAAATCTCGGTAACACGGATCCCGCTATTCAAGACCGACCAGAGATATGACTATTCTAGTCTATCAAAAGCTTTTTCTGCATCGAGATAAAACGGGCCAAGGAGTGATAGTGAGAACACTGAGTAGCATCCTTACCGATAAAAATGTAAATAGAACTCAGGGGGAATCCCATCCAGGTGATTTGCCATTTATTCATACTATGCAATGCCCTTTTGAGTTCATTGAGAGCGATTTTGGGTTCCCAGCAATGCAGCTTTTTCTGTTGAGAGAAGAGTTCTTAATTCTTTTAGAAAGGACTTAGTCTGGCTTGGTGTGTATTTACAATCAGAGGTGTACAGTTCTTTATAGAGCTGGGAGAATCTTTGATTCATTTGGGTTCTGATAGTAATTCCCCAGTTTCAGATTCAATAGTTGCTGTTTCAGCTAATTGATCATTACTGCGAAGCTTGTTGGCCAGTAAACGACTGGGACGATTACCATGGAAGTAGTGGTTGAACCTAACTAAGTGGACGGCAAATTCTGCTTTCTGTCTTATCAATAAATTAAGTTCTGTCTTGACTTTGGAAAGAGTAATAGATACCTGGTCTGAAAAAAGTGTTTGTTGAGAGTGAGTAATAGATACCTGGTCTGAAAAAAGTGTTTCCAATTCTGATATCTTATTTAATTGTGATTTATTCAACTCAGATGCAAATGAAGTATTTTTATAAAACCTTTGGTGTCATCCCATAGAATCCGGGGTTCATTGACTGAATTTTTATTGAGCATTATGAATTCATTTAGTTCAATTTCAAATTGAGGACAGAATGTAGGATTTTGTAGTAATGAAACATTGAAACGCCATCTTGTGGCTCTTTTAGGAGATTCTGAAGTGTGAAATTGGTAGTAGTTGGCATGGTGATCAGACAAGCTCATATGTTGAATGTCTTTCTTCATTTTAGAAAATAGAGTTGCAGATAATATAAAGTCGATTTGGGAGAATGTTTTATGCCTGTTTGAGTAGAAAGTGTACTCGTTTGCTTTTGGACTATGTGCTCGCCAGGCATCAATGAGGCTGGCTGTAATCAGAGAGTATATGTTGGAGAACATTGGCTGCGTGTGGCTAGTAGTTGGTCTTATTACAGTGTCTTTAGAAAGTATTCATACCCTTTTACTTAATAAAAAAATGTACAGCCTTTTGTTTAAAATTGATTCAATTGAGATTTTGTGTCACTGATCTACACACAATACCCCATAATGTCAAAGTGGAATTATGTTTTTAGAAATGTTTACAAAATAATTAATTAAATGAAAAGCTTAAATGTCTTTACTCAGTAGGTATTCAACACTTTTGTTATGGCAAGCCTAAATAAGTTCAGTAGTACAAATGTGCTTAACGAGCCATATAAGTTGCATGGACTCACCTTTTTGTGCAATAACAGTGTTTAACATGATTTTTAAATTGAC
This sequence comes from Salmo salar, assembly GCF_965601325.2. Lineage (NCBI taxonomy): Eukaryota > Metazoa > Chordata > Actinopteri > Salmoniformes > Salmonidae > Salmo > Salmo salar. The sequence goes on along the minus strand of NC_138309.1, from coordinate 68,516,351 downwards.
TACCCCATCTCTGTACCCCACACATACAATTATCTGTAAGGTCACTCAGTCGTGCAGTGAATTTCAAGCACAGATTCAACCATGAAGACCAGAGAGGTTTTCCAATGGTTTGCAAAGAAGGACACCTATTGGTAGATGGGTAAAAATAAAAAAAAGCAGACATTGAATATCTCTTTGAGCATGGTTGCAGTTATTATTTACACTTTGGATGGTGTATCAATACACTGTCAATCCAAAGATACAGGCACCGAAGAGGAACGAAACCGCTCAGGGATTTCACCATGAGGCCAATGACGATTTTATTTTATTTTTGATGTATTTATTTATTTGTATTATTATAATTATTCATTTTTTTAACATTTAAATGTAATGGCTGTGATAAGAGATCACTGAGGATAGATGAACAACATTGTACACTGAACAAAAATATGAACGCAGCATGTACAGTGTTGGTCCCATGATTCATGAGCTGAAATTAAATATCCCAGAAATGTTCCATACGCACAAAAAGCTTATTTCTCTCAAATGTGCACACATTTGTTTACATCCCTGTTAGTGAGCATTTCTCCTTTGCCATGATATACCATAGGACAAGTGTGGCATATCAAGAAGCTGATTAAACAGCATGATCATTACACAGGTACACCTTGTGCAGGGGACAATAAAAGGCCACTCTAAAATGTACAGTTTTGTCACACAACACAATGCCACAGATGTCTCAAGTTTTGAGAGATTATGCAATTGGCATGCTGACTGTAGGAATGTCCACCAGAGCTGTTGCCAGAGAATTGAATGTTAATTTCTCTACCATAAGCCACCTCCAACATCATTTAAAAAAAAATGTGGCAGTACGTCCAACCGGCCTCACAACCGAAGACCACGTGTATGGCGTCATGTGGGCGAGCGGTTTGCTAATGTCAATGTTGTGAACAGAGTGCCCCATGGTGGCGGTGGGGTTTATGGTATTGGAAGACGAACAAGGAACACAATTGCATTTTATCGATGGCAATTTGAGGCCCATTTCTTTTAAGGTATCTGGGACCAACAGATGCATATCTGTAGTCCCAGTCATGTGAAATCCATAGATTAGGACCTTATTTATTTATTTATTTAAATTCACTGAGTTCCTCATATGAACTTTTAACTGAGCAAAGTCATTGAAATTGTTGCATGATGCGTTTTTGTTATTTTTGTAAATTATAGTTACTCCACAATGCTAACATACATGGCTGAGTGAAAAGAATGAAGCCTGTAGAGAAGACAAATATTCCTAAACATGCATCCTGTTTGCAATAAGGCACTAAAGTAATACTGCAAAAAATGTGACAAGAAAGGAACTTTTTGTCCTGAATACAAAGCGTTATGTTTGGGACAAACACAACATACCACTCTTCATATTTTCAAGCATGGTGGTGGCTGCATCATGTTATGGGTATGTTTTTCCTCGGAAAGCACTAGGGAGTTTTCTTTATGATAAAAAGAAACAGAATAGGCGTAAGCACATGCAAAATCCTAGAGGAACCTGGTTGTCTGCTTTCAAACAGACACTGGGAGACTAAATCATATTTTAGTAGGTCAATAACCTAAAACACAAGGCCAAATATATATACTGCATTTTCTTACCAAGACGACAATGTTCCTGAGGGGCCTAGTTACTGTTTTGACTTAAATTGCCTTGAAAAATCTATGGCAAGTCTTGAAAATGGCTGCCTAGCAATGATCAACAACCAACTTGACAGAGCTAAAATACTTTTTTTAAAGAATAATGTGCAAATACGGTACAAACCAGGTGTGCAAAGCTCTTAGACTTACCCAGAAAGACTCACAGCTGTAATCGCTGCCAAAGGTGATTGTAACATGTTGAATACTTATCTAATCAAGATATATTAGTGTTTTATTTTCCATTTAGATTATTATTTTTATTTTTTACTTTGACAGAGTATTTTGTTTAGATCGTAAAAAAAATGACAATTAAATCCAACAAAAAATGTATAAACAAAGGAAGGTGAATTCCTTCTGAAGACACTGTAGATTTTGTCTCACATGTCCAAAATGGCATTCATGTCTGTCCTGTTAACCCATTGGAATTCAGTTAATTCTAACAATATGCTGCTCAGAGAATCAAAAAACGTAGGATCATTTGAATTTGGAGTATACACATTCAAAAAGGCCATTTTCTTTCCATTATGGATATTTAACCCCTGTGCGGCCTCGGGACGGACATCCAGCGAAAAATCCTATCGCCATTAGCATAACAAAATGTAATAATATTTTTTTTCAATTTTTTTTTCAAATTATATCGTTTTATAGATACACCTCTCCTGAATCGAACCACGTTGTCCGATTTCAAAAAGGCTTTACAGCAAAAGCGAAACATTAGATTGTTAGAAGAGTATATCGTAAAAGTAGCCACATAGCCATTTTCCGACCAACCACATGCATCACAAATAACCAAAAAACAGTTAAATGCAGCACTAACCTTTGACAATCTTCATCAGATGACACACCTAGGACATCATGTTACACAATACATGCATTCTTTTGTTCGATAAAGTTCATATTTATATATAAAAACAGCATTTTACATCGGTGCGTAACGTTGACTAACTATTTTCCCTCAAATGCATCCGATGAAACAGCGCTACAATTTACTAAATTACTATTCGAAAACATTTTTAAAATGTAATATTGTCATTCTAAGATTTATAGATGAATATCTCTTGAAAGCACCTGTAATGCCAGATTTAAAAATAACTTTACTGGGTAATCACACTTTGCGATAAAAGGGGATGCGATACTCAGAACAATAGGCTAGCAATACAGGTCAGCGCCATCTTGGAACAATCGCATATGAAATCTAGTCTTGTATACTATTGTCAATAATCCCTTACCTTTGATTATCTTCATCCTTAGGCACTTCCAGGAATCCCAGGTCCACAACAAATGTATTTTCGTTCGAAAAAGTTCACCCTTTATGTTCCATTAGCTTGTTGTTGTTAGCGCGTTCTGAAGGCTGCACCAAAAGTTCCGACGTGCGCGGGGCTACTCTTTCAACAAAATGCATTTTTTTCTTATTTAGGTTCGTTCAAACATGTCAAACGTATAACATAAATCTTTAGGGCCTTTTTCAACCAGAGCTCCAATAAGATTCAAGGGGGACGATTGCATTGTCTTTATAAACGTTTCGAAAGGGGAGGGTAACCAGGGGCGCCGGCGTCATAATGGTGATGGCCCTCTCCGTGTGACCACGTTCCACAGCGTGTCATTCTGTCAGTTTTCACAGTAGGAGACTCAAATCACTTTGTAAAGACTGGGGACATCTAGTGGAAGCAATAGGAAGTGCTCAATGAACCATAGCTCACGGTGTGATTAATAGGCAACGTGATGAAGTTGAGTCCGCAATTCAGAATTCCACTTCCTGTTTCGATCTGTCTCGGGGTTTTGACTGCCATATGAGTTCTGTTATACTCACAGACACCATTCAAACAGTTTTAGAAACTTTAGGGTGTTTTCTATCCACAAGTATTAATTATATGCATATCCTAGCTTCTGAGTTTGAGTAGTAGGCCGTTTAAAATGGGCACAATTTTTTTCAAAATGCATTGTGGCGCCCCCTATCCTAGGCGACCGTCAAGAGGTTAAGTGATTCTGCCTTCCTGGTCTTTGCCTTTACCCAATATGGTGATTTTGAGTTTCTTTTGTATCATTGATTACACTTTTTGTTTTGTTTGGGGCTGAAGAAAAATAAGCCAGTTTGTACAAATGGTTCTGCATTCTATGTGTGTACTTTTGGAACAGGTGTGTTTCTTGGAGGTTTCTTGCTAGAATATTGAGACAGATGGAATGTTTGATAGGACAATTTAGGCCTTTCACATTCCAAGAGAGAATTGCTAGTGTTGCCATTATTTTTCAGAAAATAATGTTAACGATATAATTGTTGTCTTTAGTGTTGATGAGCCCCATGGAAGTGTGACAAAAATCAGGACCCACACGGAAACCCTTCCATTGGTCCTTCCCCATCCAGAAAACCCTTGCTGTAAACCATACCACCACTCCCTAGTCTCCATCCCCAAACTATATTACTTTTGTAAAACCTTTTTACATACGAATGAATCAAATCCAAATATTGTGGCCTTGCTTATTTAATGCCCACTGTTCAACTAAGTAACCTTACCGTAACCCCTTTTTTCTACCTCTTTTTCTTCTTCTTTGTATCAGGCATTGGCTCACCAGCGCCTACATCCTCTTTGCCGTGCCCTACTTTGTGTACGACATCTACGCTATGTTCATGTGCTACTGGTACAAGCTGCGCATCAAGGGTCATGAAGCGGACAGCGGCGCCAAACCCCTGGGTGCGGCCCTGACCAGCTACCTGCGGCGCGAGTTCCTCATGGTACTCCACCACATCGTCATGGTCACCGTGTGCTTCCCCGTCTCTGTGGTAACTGTCGCCCAATGACGACATTCAAATGCTGGGAGAATGACGTGTGAGCGAGTGAGTGTTTATTGGAAGTATCTTGTGTGTGTCATTATTAAAGATATTTGGTAGGGTACACAGGCAAATCTTTGTGGCCGTGTGGTTTGAGTGTCCGCCCGGATATTGGGTAGTTGGCTGTTTGATCCCCGGCCGAGTCCAACCAAAGACTCAAAAAATCGTCTTGATGCCTCTCTGCTTGGTACTGAGCATTAGGGATACAGATGGATTGGGGGTAAGGCCCTGTGACAGACTAGCCTCCTGTCTTGGGAGTGTACTTGTAAATCAAGCTGCATCATGCTACAAAAACAGGATAAAGGCTCCTGCCCTATGGACAAGGCTTACTTTACACTGGTAAAAAAGTTTGTTGAAGGTTTATTCATGATGATAAAACATGACTTTCAATGAACTGTCTTCTTCCTCTTTCCCCCAGTTCTGGCGACAGGGCAAGGGGGATTACTTCCAAGGCGTCATGTTCTTGGCAGAAGTCAGCACTCCGTGGGTCTGTCTGGGAAAAATCCTCATCCAGGTACTTCAGTTTTTAAACTATTGTGTTCAAAGTACTTTTTGAATTGTACACATCTCTAGGTGTCCCACTCACGTTTCAATTTCTGACTTTTAATTGGACTGTTGGTTCCTGGCATGTGGCTCATCACTCTGTCGTGTGTGTGTGTGTGTGTGTGGTGTGTGTGTGTGTGTGTGTGTGTGTGTGTGTGTGTGTTGTATAACAGCACATCTATAATATAATTACCTCAATTACAGCAGTATACAACAAATTAACACCTGCTCTTTTCATGACATAGGCTGACCAGGTGAATCCAGGTGAAAGCTATGATCCCTTATTCATGTCACTTGTTAAATCCACTTCAATCAGTGTAGATGAAAGGGAGGAGATAGGTTAAAGAAGTATTTTTAAGGCTTGATAAAATAGTCAAAAGTATGAGCACATGTGCAAGTTGCGATTTATAGCAGAAAAATGCTGCAGTAGCTGTTTTCAAAGTATTTCTGCTGTTTTGTTTCATAGCTGCTAATTGCACAAATTTATATGAATCCTATATCCCACCTCGTGCAGCGACACTGCCTGGCAGGGGATGTCTGTGCGCAAAGCCGCCAAAAATTAATCTAACAGCACTTTACTCAATGCGCTGCGCACAGGCATCATTTGGTCTAATTTACTCTAAAGTATCAAGATGGGGCCGATAGACATGGCCGCTCTGTTTCTAGCTCGTAAGCAACTTTGCAGTTTTATTTTTTGTTGTTATTTCTTACATTATTAGCCCAGAATGTTTTTTGTGTTATTACATACAGAAATTACTTTTGGATATCAGAGCGGTAGTAACTCACCAGCATTTCAAAGAGACATACGACTTTCCTGAACTGGATCCTTTTTTCGTACCCCCCAAGGATGAACTTATCCCAGAGGCTGCTCCAAGACGCCGCCGGCAGAGAAGAGGTATTCGGAGTGAACTTTTAGTCCAACTCAGTAGGTGTGCACACCATCCACTGCTTCTGAGTGTATTGCTCACTAATGTTAAGTCCCAAGACAATAAAGTAGACAAGCTCAGGGCAAGGATCTCCTTCCAGAGATACATCAGGGACTGTAACATACTTTGTTTCATGGAATCATATCTCTCCAGATATACTGTTCCCGTCCATACAGCCAGCTCTCCAGGAAGAAGAAAGGTGGAGGTGTATGTTTCATGATTAACTACTCATGGTATGATTGTGGTAACGTACAGGAACTCAAGTAATTTTGTTCACCTGACCTAGAATACTGAATACCTCAAAATTAAATGCCGACCGCATTACCTCCTGAGAGAATTCTCTTCGGTCATTGTCACAGCCGTTTATATTCCCCCTCAAGCCGATACCACGATGGCTCTCAAAGAACTACACTGGACTTGTGCAAACTGGAAACCGCATATCCTGAGGCCGCATTTATTGTAGCTGGTGACTTTAAGAAAGCAAATCTGAGTAAGAACCTACCGAAGTTCTCTTAACACATTGCCTGCAGTACTCGCGCTCCAAAAACTCTCAACCATTGCTACTCTCCCTTCCGGGATGGCCACAAGGCTGTCCCCCGCCCCCCTTCGGCAAATCAGATCACAACTCCATTCTGCTCTTCCCTAACTATAGGCAGAAACTCAAACAGGAAGTGAATAGACCTAGTAAGGTCTATTCAATGCTGGTCTGACCAATTGGAATCCATGCTTCAAGATTGTTTTGGTGACGCAGACTGGGATATGTTCCGGGTTGACATGGTGACTGAGTTCATCAGGAAGTGTATAGGGGATGTTGTTCCCATTATATTAAATATAATATTATTATTATATTATTAATATAATATTAAAACCAAAAACTATGGATAGATAGCAGCCTTTGCGCAAAACTGAAAGTGCGAATCACTGCATTTAATCATGTCAAGGTGACTGGGTATATGGTCGAATACAAACAGTCCTGTTATGCCCTCCGTAAGGCAATCGAACAGGCAAAATGACAGTACAGACACAAAATGGAGTCACAATTCCAGGGATTTCCAACAATCCTGGTTAACAAAGGGAAAACCAGCCACGTCACGGACACCGACGTCTTGCTCCCGGACAAGCTAAACACTTTCTTCGCCCACTTTGAGGATAACACAGTGCCACTGACGCCGCCCGCTCCCGAGGACTGTGAGCTCTCGTTCTCCATGGCTGACGTGAGTAAGACATTTAAGCGTGTTAACCCTCGCAAGGCTGCCGGTCCAGACGGCATCCCCAGCTGTATCCTCAGAGCATGCGCAGACCAGCTGGCTGGAGTGTTTACGGATATATTCAATCTCTTCTTATCGCTGTCTGCTGTCCCTACTTCATTCAAGATGTCCACCATTGTCCATGTACCCAAGAAAGTGAAGGTAACTGAACTAAATGACTATTGCCCCGTAGCACTCACTTCTGCCATCATGAAGTGCTTTGAGAAGCTAGTTAAGGATCATATCAGCTCAACCTTACCCGACAACCTAGACCCACGGCAATTTGCATACCGCCTCAATAGATCCACAGATGATGCCATCGCACGGCACACTGCCTTATCCCATTTGGACAAGAAGAATACCTATATAAGAATGCTGTTCATTCACTACAGCTCAGCCTTCAACACCATAGTACCCTCCAAGCTCATCATTAAGCTTGGGCCTTGGGGGCTTCCTGACGGGCCTCCCCCAGTAGGCAACAACACCTCCACTACACTGATCCTCAACACAGGGGCCACACAAGGGTGCGCACGCATGCCTCCAACTGAATCATCAAGTTTGCAGACGACACAACAGTGGTAGGCCTGATTACCAACAACAATGAGACAGCTTACAGGGAGGAGGTGACGGCCCTGGCGGAGTGGTCCCAGGAAAATAACCTCTCCCTCAACAAAATGATGGAACTGATTGTTGACTTCAGGAGACAGCAGAGGGAGCACGCCCCATCCACATCGACAGGGCCGCAGTAGATAAGGTAAAAAGTTCCTCACCGTACATATCACTGACATTCTGACATGGTCCACCCACACAGATGGCAACAGCGCCTCTTCAACTTCAGGAGGCTGATGAATTTCTGCACCGTCCGCAACCGCAGGGCTTTCCAGAGGGTGGTGCGGTCTGCCCAACGCATCACCGGGGGCACACTGCCTGCCCTCCAGGACATCTACAGCACCCGGTGTCACAGGAAGGCCAAGAAGATCATGAAGGACCTCAGCCACCCAAGCCACGGCCTGTTCACCCCTCATTCAGAAGCCGAGGTCATTACAGCTGCTTCAAAGCTGGGACCGAGAGACTGAAAAACAGCTTCTATCTTAAGGTCATCAGACTGTTAAATAGCTATCACTAGCCGGCCTCCACCCAGTACTCTGCCCTGAACCTTAGAGGCTGCTGCCCTATGTACATAGACATGGAGCACTCGTCATTTTAATAATGTTAACATACTGTTTTACATTTCATATGTACAGTCGTGGCCAAAAGTTTTGAGAATGACACAAATGTACATTTTCACAAAGTTTGCTGCTTCAATGTCTTTAGATATTTTTGTCAGATGTTACTATGGAATACTGAAGTATAATTACAAGCATTTCATAAGTGTCAAAGGCTTTTATTGACAGATCCTCTCAAGCTCTGTCAGCTTGGATAGGGAGCATAGCTATTTTCAGGTCTCTCCAGAGATGTTTGATCGGGTTCAAGTCCAGGCTCTGGCTGGGCCACTCAAGGACATTAGGAGACTTGTCTCGAAGCCACTCCTGCGTTGTCTTGGCTGTGTGCTTAGGGTCGTTGTCCTGTTGGAAGCTGAACCTTCGCCCCAGTCTGAGGTCCTGAGCGCTCTGGAGCAGGGACCTTCTGTACTTTGCTCCGTTCATCTTTCCCTTGATTCCGACTAGTCTCCCAGTCCCTGCCACTGAAAAACATCCCCACAGCATGATGCTGTCACCACCGTGCTTCACCGTAGGGATGGGGAAAGGTTTCCTCCAGACTTGGCATTCAGGCCAAAGAGTTCAATCTTGGTTTCATCGGACCAGAGAATCTTGTTTCTCATGGTCTGAGTCCTTTAGGTGCCTTTTGGCAAACTCCAAGCGGGTTGTCATGTGCCTTTTACTGAGGAGTGACTTACTTCTGGCCACTGTACCATAAAGGCCTGATTGGTGGAGTGCTGCAGAGATGGTTGTCCTTCCGTAAGTTTCTCCCATCTCCACAGAGGAACTCTGGAGCTCTGTCAGAGTGACCATCCATTTTTTTGTCACTTCTCTGACAAAGGCCCTTCTCCCCCGATTGCTCAGTTTGGCCGGGCGGCCAGCGCTAGTAAGAGTCTTGGTGGTTCCAAACCTCTTCCATTTAAGAATGTTGGGGACCTTCAATGCTGCAGAAATGATTTGTCACCCTTCCCCAGATCTGTGCCTTTACACAATCCTGTCTCGGAGCTCTACGGATAATTCCTTCGACCTCATGCCTTGGTTTTTGCTCTGACATGCACTTTCAACTGTGGGACCTGACATAGACAGGTGTGTACCGTTCCAAGTCACATCCAATCAATTGAATTTACCACTGATGGACTAAGTTGAAGAAACATCTCAAGGATGATCAATGGAAACAGGATGCATCGGAGCTCAATTTCGAGTGTCATAGCAAAAGTTCAGAATACTTTTTTAAATAAGGTATATGTTTTTTATTTGTAATAAATTTGCAAATATTTCTAAACCTGTTTTTGCTTTGTCATTGTGGTATTGTGTGTAGATTGAGGATTTTTTTCATTTCTATTTTAGAATAAGGCTGTAACATAACAAAATGTGGAAAAAGTCAAGGTGTCTGAACTCTTCCCAAATGCACTGTATGCTGATTTTACTGACATCTGATGCTCCCACATCTGTTAGCCTTTGAATATAGCCCCCTGTATTCTACTGCATTTAACCGCGGATACAATATCTGCCTGTCCACCTCTCCTCCTCCCTTTACATCACACACCACCCCTGCCCTCCCCTTCCTTCCCTACAGTGTGTTGTGTAGAGTTGGGGCCAGATGCTTCTTATAACCTCTGTGCAAAAGGAACCATTTAAAGTAAACTACATAGTACAGTTTGGTGTGGTGTTACACATTTGATAGATAAAAATTATACTTCTAGATGTGAAATGAAAATGTTGAGGTTCTCACATGTTGAACTGTTATCATAATCTTCTCGGTGTTGTTACCTTGCCAAAGTTGCGCTAGCTGTCGATCAAACGCTTAGCTTGCTGGAGCAGAGAAGTCTAGCAAGCTGGTGGAAACAGATGTTTTTGCAGAATATACTGTGTATAATGACATGTTTTTCTCCCACACCTTAAAGCACTGAATTCTATACAAGCCCGCCTTTGACTTGAAGCATGACAAGTATACTTTGTCCTCCATTTTCCACTTTTTGCTGCCCATGCAAAGTAGAGCAATAGGCCTATTAACTATTTTTCAGCTTTCACCAATCTGTACTGCTTGCTCTTTCTCCTTTTTTCTCTCCTCTTTCTTTCTCTCCCTCTTTTTCCTCTCAGTACAAACAGCAACACACTCTCCTGCACAAAGTGAATGGGGCTACTATGCTGGTCACTTTTTTCATCTGTCGAGTCCTCCTCTTCCCTTACCTCTACTACGCGTATGGCAGGTATGTCTCTGTCTGTCCCTCACTCTCTGCTTCCATGCTGAGCTTAAAGGACTGATGTGCATGGTGATTTGGTCACATCTCTTATTTTTCTAACTCTTGTATCAGGGTTCGGGGGCTTGTGAAGAGAGTAGCATTGTAGTGGGTGGCTGTCAAGGGATAGTTCATCTACATTTCATAATACTTTCAACATTTTCTCATTTGGAGTCCATGTACATTTAGGGCCAGATTCAGAGTTGAGATAAGCGCAAGGAACTCTGGGAGCATAGCATGTGTGGATCTCATTTAGTAGCCTGGCTACCCATCCACATCACTCTGGCCAAACGCCACGCCACGCCCACTAATGTTTCTTTGTGGGTCTCCCCAATGACTTCTCGAATGCAGACACATTCAAACCATTCTGATTGGTCCCAGAAACCGATGGGTTGGGCCAGAGACGGCCTCCATGAATCATGTCATTTTGGCCTCAGCACAAAAGACATCTAGAATTGGTTCAGACTGATGTATAGAGCGATTTGATATAGCAGGAAAATTAAATTCAGGATGAGTCGTCAGGCAACTAATTTACGTCAAATTGAGCCATTTAAGGTAAACTGATGAAAATAAAGAATGATGAAATATGGGTGAACTATCCCTTTAATGCCTCTGCCCCCCTTTTGTTAGTTCTACAGTTGAAGTCAGAAGTTTACATAGTTAGGTTGGAGTCAATAAAACTAGTTTTTCAACCACTCCACAAATTTCTTGTTAACAAACTATAGTTTTGAGAAGTCGGTTAGGACATCTACTTTGTGCATGACACAAGTAATTTTTCCAACAATTGTTTACAGACAGATTAATTCATTGTATCACAATTCCAGTGGGTCAGAAGTTTACATACACTAAGTTGACTGTGCCTTTAAACAGCTTGGAAGATTTCCGAAAAATATGTAATGGCTTTAGAAGCTTCTGATAGGCTAATTGACATAATTTGAGTCAATTGGAGGGGTACCTGTGGATGTATTTCAAGGCCTATCTTCAAACTCCGTGCCTCTTTGCTTGACATCATGGGAAAATCAAAAGAAATCAGCCAAGACCTCAGAAAATAAATTGTAGACCTCCACAAGTTTGGTTCATCCTTGGGAGCAATTTCCAAACGCCTGAAGGTACCACGTTCATCTGTACAAACAATAGTATGCAAGTATAAACACCATGGGACCACGCAGCCATCATACCGCTCAGGAAGGAGACGCGTTTTGTCTCCTAGAGATGAACATACTTTGGTGCGAAAAGTGCAAATCAATCCCAGAACAAGATTAAAGGACATTTTGAAGATGCTGGAGGAAATAGGTACAAAAGTATCTATATCCACAGTAAAACAAGTCCTATATTGACATAAGCTGTAAGGCCGCTCAGCAAGGAAGAAGCCATTGCTCCAAAACCGCCATAAAAAAGCCAGACTATGGTTTGCAACTGCACATGGGGACAAAGATCGTACTTTTTGGAGAAATGTCCTCTGGTCTGATGAAACAAAAATAGAACTGTTTGGTCATAATGACCATGGTTATGTTTGGAGGAAAAAGGGGGAGGCTTGCAAGCCGAAGAACACCATCCCAACCGTGAAGCACGGGGGTGGCAGCATCATGTTGTGGGGGTGCTTTGCTGCAGGAGGGACTGGTGCACTTCACAAAATAGACGGCATCATGAGGCAGGAAAATTATGTGGATATATTGAAGCAACAATGGGTCTTCCAAATGGACAATGAGCCCAAGCATACCTTCAAAGTTGTGGCTAATGGCTTAAGGACAACAAAGTCAAGGTATTGGAGTGGCCATCACAAAGCCCTGACCTCAATCTCATAGAAAATTTGTGGGCAGAACTGAAAAAGCGTGTGCGAGCAAGGAGGCCTACAAACCTGACTCAGTTACACCAGCTCTGTCAGGAGGAATGGGCCAAAATTCACCCAACTTATTGTGGGAAGCTTGTGGAAGGCTACCTGAAACGTTTGACCCAAGTTAAACATTTTTAAGGCAATGCTACCAAATACTAATTGAGTGTATGTAAACTTCTGACCCACTACAAAATGTTTTTCTGAGGTCTTGGCTGATTTCTTTAGATTTTTCCCATGATGTCAAGCAAAGAGGGACTGAGTTTGAAGGTAGGCCTTGAAATACATCCACAGGTACTCCTCCAATTGACTCAAATTATGTCAATTAACCAGAAGCTTCTAAAGCCATGACATTATTTTCTGGAATTTTCCAAACTGTTTAAAGGCACAGTCAACTTAGTGTATGTAAACTTCTGACACACTGGAATTGTGATACAGTGAATTATAAGTGAAATAATCTGTCTGTAAACAATTGTTGGAAAAATGACTTGTGTCATGCACAAAGTAGATGTCCTAACCGACTTGCCAAAACTATTGTTTGTTAACAAGAAATTTGTGGAGTGGTTGAAAAACGAGTTTTAATGACTCCAACCTCAGTGTATGTAAACTTCCAACTTCAACTGTATGTGGCCACTCAAAATCCCCCATGTGCCCATTCTCTTTATAATTCCCCCCCCTCCAGGTACGCGTCCATTCCCCTCCACATGGTTCCTTTCAACGTGCCCTGGCAAGTTAACCTGGGCGCAGCTATGCTCATGGCCCCCCAGGTCTACTGGTTCTCCCTCATTTGCCGAGGGGCCATGCGACTCTTCACTGGCTCTTCCCGCTCCCGGAGGCGCCCGATCACCGCCAAGGATGAGTTGGACGGACAGGCGCCGTTCCAGCCCGCCAATGGGTACAGCACTCATGCCACAGAGCAAAACTCAGACTCTCACTGAGAAGTGGGCGGGAGGGTGAGAGGTAAGGAAGGAGGTGGGGATAATGTACCGGTGGGTGAAGTTGAAAGGGAAAGAAAGGTAGTGAGACTTTGAACAAGCATGAGTTTTGCAAGCGTAAAAAAAGAAACGCTTCAAATGGTACTGTCTTTGTTGCCAGAATCTATACTTAATACCGATATTCTGCTTGTGCGAATAAAGGAATTGAAGGGAGCGTTTGCACATTGAACAGCACACAACAAAAACATCAAAGCTATTGTTCCCCCTGATGCGTGTTGAGAATGGAGAGAGATTAGCCTGAAAGAAGTATAGCAAGTGAGAAGTGGAGCGTCCTCATGTAGATCAAATGAAATCCTGTCTGCCTAGGAGGTAAATTAGCACAGGAGTTAGGAATGTATTATACTGGTATGTTTAGTACATTGATGTAGATGGAAAGGCCTAATTCGGCTCTGTAACAAGAAACAACCTCACCAAGCAGTACTTTGACTTGTTAGTATTTATCTGTATCCTCTGTACACTCTTAACAAATGTGACCAGGGTGGAAGGGAGATAACCTCATAAGACTGTATTATGCTGCCTTATCTCAATTGTTTGTGTGTACTACATTTTATTTATTTTAATGTGGGATATTTCATTTTTCCTTGGACTGAGAATGTGACAAGTGTTCTTAGCGTCACGTTGATTTGGATTGTAGTTCTGTTTCTGATCTCCCATCCTGTGTTTTTATTTTTTTTATCCATTTTGATCTCCTGTAGTTCAGGTAGCAAATGCATGAATTATTTCACCTGTTGGCAGTTAAACTCTGCCGCCTTGCAACAGTGTTATTTTATTCAGTGTAGAGAATGTAATTTTGAGGAACAAAATAAATGGCCAATTTTGTGGGCCTTTGCGTTTCTATGCACTACGTGGGTCCTTAACTTTTGAGTGAGTGGTATTGAAGCATATTAGGAAAATGAGTTAGTGCCAGTGCAACAACAAAAAAAGCAGCCCTATTTATTCCACATACTGTCATTCATTGGCTGACGTTACACAAGTATTCTGCCCAAGAATATTTAATAAAAAAATCAAAAACATGTTATATTACCACTGCTGTAATTAGTGAATTGCATAAATCGACCAGAATATAATCAATACACTGTCTTGGTAGCATTTAGTATAGGTTGACCTTTCTAAAGCTCTTGAAACTGCTTTAGGAGTCTGTTTCCGCTTCTTCAGTTTCTTATTTGTACTGAGCAAATTGAATTGAGCCACTGGTTTCAGGAGCCCTATTCACTCAGAAAACATGACTATACTTCCCCTGAATATGGAAATAAAATACTAGGAAAACAAACGTGGTCCAGTAACCTTGGATGCAAGAAAGAAGATGGGACAATAACGTCTAGACGGCGATAAACTATACCTTTGTTCTATGTTTATTGGTTAGTGGCTCTTGCCATGGGGGGAAAAATGCATTTCAACTGATTTACTGTATATGCTTATTTTATTTATTTGTGGTTTTGAATTGAATGCATATTTATGCATACGTATTATTAATGTACTGTATAAACTTCTGAGCCTATATTGTTAACTCATAGCTAAAATATACTCCTCTGTTCTGAACTTGTCTGGGTGTTATATCAAGACACTGATATATATATATATATATATATATATATATATATATATATAAAGTCATGTTTATTACAAGGATACAAAACGCACAATCATACAAAATTGGTAATGGCATTAAAAAAAAAATCAAGCGTCGAAGCTCTTGGCCTGCAGTTCTTCCTCCTGTCTCAGTATCGCCTCTGTCTTGGTGAGAAGATTTTGCTGGGGTCGCTGTCTCTCTCTCTCTCCTTTTCTCTCTCTTTTTGACTGTTGGGAGAGAGTGCCTCCTCGGGCCCGGCCCGGCTGCTCTTCTCGCTCTTGAAGAGGTCTCGTCCAGTCCGGAGAATGTGCTCCTCAATTTTGCGGTGGCGTTTCATGTCTGACAGTACCTTGTCCAACCTAGCCTCCCGTTTGACAGAGGACCGAGCCGAGGACCCTGCAAAAAGAGGACAATGCATGAATAAACCCGAGAATGAGGGTAGTGGTTGACCATTGAGGGTATTTGTTTTAGTTCACCTGGTGGGTGGAGTTACTCCCGGGTTGAAAAGGTGATCGTATTTGTTTGCTAACCAGTAGTGCTGAGTGAGTAACTGAAAATTAAATTTTTAAACAATTAACTGACCTACATCGGGTCAATTATTTGAATTTCACGTCACACAAGTTTCTCTAGAGATGAATCAGATCCAGCCTGAACTGTGCAATATAGTAGGGAGTTGTAGTTTCCAACAGGCCAATATTCTACATACCGTAATTAAGCGCACCTGAATATAAGCCGCACCCACTGAATTAAAAAAAAAGTATTATTTTGAACATAAATAAGCCGCACATGTCTATAAGCCGCAGGTGCCTACCGGTACATTGAAACAAATTAACTTTACACAGGCTTTAACGAAACACGGCTTGTAACAAAAATAAATAGGCTTTAACGAAACACGGCTTGTAACAAAAAATAAAAAATTAGCATTAAGCTTTAGTTGTCTTTTTGCACTGAGTCAATTCCTCACGCTGCTGTTTCCAACGTCTTATCGACTCGTCAAGCAGCCATGCAGCAGCTCTATTTCCTTTTCCAACAGCCAGATCAATCGCCTTCAACTTGAAAGCTGCATCATATGCATTTCTCCGTGTCTTTGCCATGATGAGGGTGACAAAATGACTACCGTAATCAGAATGATGGGAAGTTTGAGAGCGCTCAATTTAAACAGTAAACAAAAAAGTTGTTTGACCTTAACCCGTTCGGCAATTTCATTGGTCTAATGAATGCTTCATGCCACCAAAAAACTGAGCACGTCACAGAATGTGTTTAAAAAAAATTAAAAAAATTGAAAGTGGGAAAAATCCATATATTAGCCGCGTCATTGTTTAAGCCGCGAGGTTCAAAGCGTGGGAAAAAAGTTGCGGCTTATAGTCCGGAATTTATGGTAGTTTAATGTGGTCCTTAACTACAATGACCATAATCTGTTGCACATCAACTTGTCTGATCTGTGTTTCTTTCATACATGATCTAAGTGATTGATATGTGGTATTCAGCAGTCAAAAGTACGCCTTATTTAATTTTAAGAACTACAAAATTGTGATTTTGTTAGGGCACAGGCAGAACCTCTATAGAGATGAGATGACTTGGAATGAAATAAAACAAACAGATTTAAATGTGAACAAATAATGGTTAACAAGTGGCAGTAATGGGCAGTCACTACTATCATGGGACTTATTTTAATTTATTCTGTGTTCCAGGATTCAACCCACATAATGCATAGTCCATTTAATGTAAATAATCGTAAACCTGTGATAATTCTTTCATAATCTAACAAACTTAAAAAAGCACTAATCGCTCAGCACTAATAACCAGACTGCCTTCCAGGCATGAGCCGGGTACCCCGCTGAAGCAGACGGTGAAATTGGCTCAACAAAGTAAATTGTCAAGCACGTGGAGCACAGAGTTAGTATTCTGTGTTTTCTTGAAGAAAACTAGTTTGAAAATTAGGGCATACATTTTATGCATGATACACTATATATACAAAAGTATGTGGAGACCCCTTCAAAATGTGTGGATTCGGCTATTTTCGGTCACACCCGTTACTGACAGGTGTATAAAATCAAGCACATAGCCATGCAATCTCCTCAGGGAAACATTGGCAGTAGTATGGCCTTAAAACCTCTTGAGGACCCCTTCGAGATAAAATCCCGTTAACGGGATTGGTTGGACAACAACCAGTGAGATAGCACGGCGCGAAATTCAAAACAAATTAATCTCAAAATTAAAATTCAAGTATTATACGTCATTTTAAAGATATTCTACTCGTTAATCCAACCACATTGACAGATTTCAAAAAGGCTTTACGGTGAAAGCAAAACATTAGATTATTGTAGGATAGCACCTTAGCAAAAAAAACAGCCATTTTCCAAGCACGGATAGCCGTCACAAAACCAGATATACAGCTAAAATTAAGCACTAACCTTTGACAATCTTCATCAGATGACACTCCTAGGACATCATGTTAGACAATACATGCATTTTTTGTTCGATCAAGTTCATATTTATATCCAAAAACAGCATTTTACATTGGCGCGTGACATTCAGAAAATGTTTTCTCCCCATAACACCCGGTGAATCGGCACCTCAATTTACAGAAGTACTCATAAACGTTGACAAAATGTATAACAATTATTTATAGAATTAGAAATAATCTACTCCTTTATGCAACTGCTTTGTCAGATTTCAAAATAACTTTACGGAAAAAGCACATTGTTCAATATTCTGAGTACAGAACTTAGCCTTCAATGCTAAGCTATACAGTTAGCCTACAACCACGGTGTCGACAAATCTCTAAAAATATGTTTGAAATATTTTCTTACCTTTGCTGATCTTCGGCGGAATGCACTCGGAACGGCTCCCACTTCCACAAGAAATGTTCATTTGTTCTGCAAAGTCCATCATTTATGTCCAAATACCTCCGTTTTGTTGACCCATCCAGAACACTTTACAATGCCATGTGGCGTGGGCCCAAATCCATAGACGAAAAGTTAAAAAGTTCCATTACCGTTTGTAGAAACATGTCAAACGATGTTTACAATCAATCCTTTAGGGTATTTTTTTACAAAAAATTGCGATAATTTTCCAACCGGACAATAGGTATTGATCCCAGAAGAAAAATAACGAACTCGCGTGCACGCGCGTCACGAGACACCTGTCCTCAGACTGGCCACTGATTGACTGAGCCACAATTTTCTGCCCGGTAACAGGTGACGGATGAAACCAGTTTCTAAAGATCGTTGACAGCCAATAGAAGCCTTAGGAGGTGTCAATGTAGTTTCTCAAGGGATTCAAAATAAGAACTACATTTCTAATTTCTCCCACTTCCTGATTCAATTTTTCTCAGGTTTTTGCCTGCCATATGAGTTCTGTTATACTCACAGACACCATTCAAACAGTTTTAGAAACTTCAGAGTGTTTTCTATCCAAATCTACTAATAATATGCATATTCTATTTTCTGGGCCAGAGTAGTAACCTGTTTTAAATTGGGTACATTTTTCATCCGGCCGTGAAAATACTGCCCCCTAGCCCCAAGAGGTTTAACTGACGAGCTCAGTGACTTTCAACGTGGCACTGTCATAGGATGCCAACAAGTCAGTTCGTCAAATTTCTGCCCTGCTAGAGTTGCCCTGGTCAACTAAGTGCTGTTATTGTGAACTGTAAACATCTAGGAGTAACAACGGCTTAGCCGCGAATTGGTAGGCCACACAAGCTCACAGAACGGGACCGCTGAAGTGCGTAAAATTGTCTGTCCTCGGTTGCAACACTCACTTCCGAGTTCCAAACGGCCTCTGGAAGCAACATCAGCACAAGAACTGTTCGAGCTTCATGAAATGGGTTTCCATAGCTGAGCAACCGCACACAAGCCTAACATCCTCATGCACAATGCCAAGCGTCGGCTGGAGTGGTGTAAAGCTCGCTGCCATTGGACTCTGGAGCAGTGGAAACTCGTTCTCTGGAGTGATGAATCACGCTTCACCATCTGGCAGTCCGACGGACGAATCTGGGTTTGGCGGATGCCAAGAGAATGCTACCTGCCGAATGCATAGTGCCAGCTGTAAAGTTTGGTGGAGGAGGAATAATGGTCTGGGGCTGTTTTTCATGGTTCAGGCCCTTAGTTCCTGTGAAGAGAGATCTTAACGCTTACAATGACATTCTAGACGATTATGTGCTTCCAACTTTGTGGCAACAATTTGGGGAAGGCCCTTTCGTGTTTCAGCATGAGAATGCCCCTAGGCACAAAGCGAGGTCCATACAGAAATGGATGTCGAGATCGGTGTGGAAGAACTTGACTGGCCTGCACAGAGCCATGACCTCAACCTCATTGAACACCTTTGGAATGAATTGGAACGCCAACTGCGAGCCAGGCCTAATTGCCCAACATCAGTGCCCGACCTCACTAATGCTCTTGTGGCTGAATGGAAGCAAGTCCCCGCAGCAATGTTCCAACATCTAGTGGAAAGCCTTCCCAGAAGAGTGGAACCTGTTATAGCAGCAAAGGGGGGGGGGGGGGGGGGGGGGGGGCAAATCCATATTAATGCCCATGATTTTTGAATGAGATGTATGACAAGCAGGTCATGTAGTGTACATATTTTTATGAACAATGCATTATGCCACCTTCTTGACAATTATGCCCCAGCACCAGTTTTAGCTGCACTCCGGTTCAGTCTAATTGAATCTCATCAAATCACATGGTGAATATGACTCGATATTAGGCAATAGGCAAGTGCTTGTAGACCCTAAGTTGCGTGAGAGATACTGTAGAATGAAAGGTATCTTCCAAAACAAAGAATGAGGTAAGTGAAAGTCATGAGCAGTGAGTCATACCTGGTGTCCTGCGTCGGTTGATGAAAGCATTTTTTGGAGTCTGTTGTATCTGTTCTTCATCAAAATCAAACTCTGTGGGAGATGGGGCCCTGACAAAGAAAGAAAATACTAGTCAGCCATACTGCCATAGTTTATCTTTATTATAACAGGGGGAGTACCTAGGCCTCTATTTCAACAAACCTAACCAATGGTAAATCTTAGCATTGGTGGTAGCACAATAGGTTTTTTTGGGGGGGTGTCAAATATTTTTGCTATTTTCACAACCTGAATTATGGGCGCAGCAGCTGGCTGTGGTGCGAAAGGGCTAGGTTTTGACAAATAAACAAGTTGTAGGTTTGTCAGGCTTGACCCCCTCACTGGCCAATTAGAACTTGCTTCATGGCTAAATGTGTGGTTGCTTCAAGTTGTGTATTTTATGTATTGCGTTGTCAGCAAATCCAATTCGAATGTTAGTCCATTTATAGCCTATTATCTTAAAATGGCCTACAGCAGTGTTTCCAAACTTGGTCCTGGGGACCCCAAGGGGTGCACATTGTGGTTTTTGCCACTCAAACATTCACTGTCTTATTGGTAAGCAACTCCAGTGTAGATTTGGCCTTGTGTTTTAGGTTATTGTCCTGCTGAAAGGTGAACTAATCTTCCAGTGTCTGGTGGATAGCAGAATGAACCAGGTTTTCCACAAGGATTTTGCCTGTGCTCAGATCCATTCCGTTTCTTTTTATCCTGAAAAACAATTACAAGCATACCCATAACATAATGCAGCCACCACTATGCTTGAAAATATGGAGTGGTACTCAGTAATGTGTTGTATTGGATTTTCCCCAAACATAACACTTCAGGACAAAATGTTTGTTTTACAAAAAAATTGTAGTATTACTTTAATGCCTTGTTGCAAACAGGATGCATGTTGTGGAATGTGTTTTGTACAGGTTTCCTTGTTTTCACTCTGTCAATAAGGTTACTATTGTGGAGTAACTGCACCTGTTGTTGATCCATCCTCAGTTTTTCCCATCACAGCCATTAAACTCCTGTTTTAAAGTCACCATTGGCCTCATGGTGAAATCCCTGAGTGGTTTCTTTACTCTCCAGCAACTAAGTTAGGAAGGATGCCTGTATCTTTGTAGTGACTGGGTGTATTGATACACCATCCAACGTGTAATTAATAACTTCACCACGCTCAAAGGGATATTTAGTGTCTACTTTGGTTGAATCTGTTTTTGAAATTCACTGCTCGACTAGGGTAGTCATTCAAAAATCATGTTAAAACCTATTAAATCGCACATAGTGAGTCCATGCAACTAATTATGTGACTTGTTAAGAACATTTTTACGCCTGAACTTATTTAGGCTTGCCATAAAAGGGGTTGAATACTTATTGACTCAAGACAATTCAGCTTATCATTTGTAATTAATTGGGAACATTTTGGAAGAACATAATTAAACTTTGACATTATGGGGTATTGTGTGTAATACATTTTATCCCATTTCAAATTCAGGTTGTAACACAACAAAATCTGTAAAAAGTAAAAAGGTGTGAATACTTTCTGAAGGCATTGTAGAAATGGCCTACCATCGCCATTGAAATGACCAGTAGTGACTTTGCAACATGAAAGGTTGAAAAACAAAAAAAACTGGCAAATATCTTACAAGCGGATCCAGAACCTTGGACAGTGATCGTAATTCCCACGATTCAACAAAAGAAAGTGGAAGATGCATTTTTTTACAAAATTATCAACGAAAAACAATAAGTCGTTAAATAACTTGTTCCTAAACACGCTTCCCTAGTCGCTAACACCTTTCATGCATTGGGCATCCAAACTTTTCACAGAAGCTGGACAAAAATAATGTCCAATATAAATAAAAAAGGGGAATGTCTTGACTGTTTTGCTGCTCGTGATATTTTAATAAAATGCCAGTGCGCCAGTTTTTACATGACGCAATTGCAAACTAAAGTGTGTTTGAAAATAGAGCCCCTAGACTTATTCAATAAGAAATGCTCATTTTGGTTTTCCATTGAGTACCGCAATGAACACAACTCTGCTTACCGTAGTCCTGGACCAGAGCTAGAAGGAAACATAACCAACCTTAGATATAAATTAATACACAACTCACTTGCGCTCTCTATCCTCCCTCTCCCTCTCTTTTGCCGCCTCATCCTCATCATCCCTCTCGGGCGAGGGGGTCCTCTCAGGTGTAGGCGGTCTTCGAGGAAGGGGCACAAAGTTCAGTTCCAGCTTCTCCCCTTTTGAAAGGAGCTCATACAGTCTTTTGATTTCGTCAGGAGGGGGCATCCAGTTTTTGGGGTCCTCGATTTCGTCATCGCTATAGGTGATTTCCCACTCTCGCTCCACCTGCTTTCTATCGCCTCCCTCCATCTTGCTGTCTGCTTCCATCTCCCCCTCTCCTTCCATCGCATCTCCACCTTTGTCTCCATCTGGAAAAAACAGATGAATCGGACAGAAGCATGCATGTGTGTTAGTAAGTTAGTGTGTCATTCCTGAATTGCGGTGGTATTTGCAACCATGAAAAACTAATCCAAGGACGCCTTCCAGCTATTCTTTTTACCTTTCCTGTTACAAAACGATATCCCAAGTATAAATAAGTATAAATGAAATAACTATAAATAAAAGGCCTTTTTTTTTTATCCCAAAAATGTTGGGAAAAAATTACGGAAAAACTAAATACGAGCATGTCTTGTTTATGACACCTTTCCCACTTTTGTGAAATATCATCCTGCCGCAATCTGTCGTTATTTTTCGAATCGGGTATTCGGTGGGGTGGGCGAGAGGCCAGTGGCAATGTGTGAATTTGGCAAGGGAACAGTAAAGACAGATGTGTAAATTAGAAGTTAATTACTATTAATCCATAATTAGTATGGTTGCATAGGCCCTAAATAGAAAACGTAAAACGTAAAAAGATCCCCAAAATGTTCCGTACAAAAAGCTTTTCTGTAATTCTATTTAACCTTTTATTTCACTAAGCAAGTCAGTTAAAAACAAATTCTTATTTACAATGACGGCCTACCCCAGCCAAACCCTAACCCGGACGATGCTGGGCCAATTGTGCACTGCCCTATGGGAATCCCAATCAAGGCCGGTTGTGATACAGCCTGGAATCGAGTCTGTAGTGACACCTCTAGCATTGAGATGCAGTGCCTTAGACCGCGGCGCCACTCGGGAGCCTCAACATCCCTGTTAGTGAGCACTTCTCCTTCACCAAGATAATCCATCCACCTGACAGGTGTGGCATATCAAGAAGCTGATTAAACAGCATGATCATTACACAGGTGCACCTTGTGATGGGGACAAAGGGTCATTCTGTAATGTGCAGTTTTGTCACACAACACAATGCCAAAGATGTCTCAGGTTGAGAGAGTATGCAATTGGTATGATGGCTGCAGGAATGTCCACCAGAGCTGTTGCCAGAGAATTTTATGTTAATTTCTCTACCGTAAGCCGTTGTTTTAGAGAATTTGGTAGTATGTCCAACCGGCCTCACAACCGCAGACCATGTGTAACCACACCAGTCTAGGACCTCCAAATCCAGCTTCTTCACCTGGGGAATCGTCTGAAACCAGCCACTCGGACAGCTGATGATCTGTGGGTTCGCACAACCAAAGAATTTCTGCTCAGACTGTCAGAGACCGTCTCAGGGAAGCTCATCTGCATGCTCGTCGTCCTCACCAGGGTCTTGACCTGACAACAGTTCAGCGTCGTAACCGACTTCAATGGGCAAATGCTCACCTTTCGATGGCCACTGGCACACTGGAGAAGTGTGCTCCTCACAGATGAATCACAGTTTCAACTGTACCGGGCAGATGGCAGACGTGTGGGTGAACCCCATGGTGGTGGTGGGGTTTTGGTATAGGCAGGCATAAGCTACGGACAACAAACCCAATTGCATTTTATCGATGACAATTTGAATGCACAGAGATACCGTGACGAGATCATGGGGCCCACTGTCGTGCCATTAATCTGCCGCCATTACCTCATGTTGCAGCATGATAATGCACAGCCTCATGTCGCAAGGATCTGTACACAATTCCTAGCAGCGGAAAATGTCCCAGTTCTTCCATGGCCTGCATAATCACCAGACATGTCAACCATTTGCACATGTTTGGGATGCTCTGGATCTACGTGTACGACAGCGTGTTCCAGTTCCCACCAATATCCAGAAACTTCGCACAGCCATTGAAGAGGAGTGGGACAACATTCAACAGACCACAATCAACAGCCTGATCAACTCTTTGCGAAAGAGATGTGTTGCGCTGCATGAGGCAAATGGTGGTCAAACCAGATACTGACTGGTTTTCTGATCCACGCCCCTATCTTAAGGTATCTGTGACCAACAGATGCATATATGTATTCCCAGTCATGTGAAATTCATAGATTTAGAGCCAAATGAATTTATTTCAATTGACTGATTGCCTTATATGAGTAGAAAAAGAGAGAGACAGTGAGCTCTCACATTTTTCAACATGTTTTTTGCAAAAAGATAGATTTGGAGTAAGAAACTTGGAATTTTTCGGCAGGGACATATACAGGATGCTACTCTCCATAGCATAACCTTCACTCCAGATCAAAACTCGAAACCTACAACCTAATTTTGGACAAAATTACCTGGAAGGATTAACACTACCAAGGACACCATCCAACCTGGAACTGAGACAGACCAGATACAACTTCAATTAGTACTGAGGTGTGAAGTGAGAGGTGTCGAGGCCTTTGAGCCCAACAAATGACAGGTAACCCCACCCAAATCCAGAGGCCTTGAAGCTTCCCCCTGCTGTTCAGCGACCATCCACTGGCATTTTCTACAAGAAATCTGCCAAAAGAAGTAAAAGCTTCTCCAAAGTGGGTATGACACCGACTCCCGTTGCCTGCTGCACTGCTGTTTGGATTCCACCGGGCGATCTGTTCACGGTCTGCCCTGGCTTGTCTCCCAGTCTGGTACAGGTACCCCTACCACACTCCCCCCTCTCTCCCAAGCTTTCGCTCGCCTCCAGCACACATGCACTGTTGGGGCGAGTGACTCTGAACTCACAATGGCTAGCCCCAGGTCATTATATATTTTTTTCTTGTGCATTTTGCTATCTGCCTCATGACTCCTGCATGCTTTGTTGACTATGATATTTCTTGTTTACCCAACCGTGGGACAGACTGTTTGTTCCTACACTCTGGACTCTGACTCTCTATTGATTACACAGGCATTTGGCCTCCCATCCTATTCTAACCACCTCTCGCCGGCTGTATAATATGATCTTCAAATGTAATAAATCAGCACTGCAGAGCCCTCCCTGTCCTCTGCCGTGCCTTGATTGTATTACTGCAGAAGATATCTGGAAATGTGCACGTACACCCTGGCCCATCTACTGTTGCTAGCCCCAATTCTGACTTGTGCTCTGTTTCACTGATTTCTGCTCTCGTAAAAGCCTGGGTTTTCTGCACTTTAACACTAGAAGCTTATTACCTAAAATGAATCAATTGAAAGTGTGGGTTCACACCTCCAATCCAGATGTGTTGATCATTACTGAGACGTTGTTTAGAAATATGGTGTTTTGAATATTGATGTTAACTTTTTTGGTTATAACCTTTTTCGGCAAGACAGATCTTCCAAAGGTGGGGGAGTGGCAATCTTTACCAAGGATCACCTTCAGTGCTCAGTTGTCTCCACCAAGTTAATCCCCAAACAATTTGATTCGCTGGTTTTAAGGATTCAACTTTCAAATAGCTCTTCGTTGACTGTTGCTGGGTGTTTTCGTCCTCAAATCAGCACTGGCCTGTACCCTACCTGCCTTAAGCCTGAATTTGTCCTGCTTGGTCACCTAAACTGGGACATGCTTAAACCACCTAACCAAGTCCTAAAGCAATGGGACTCCCTAAATCTTTTTCAGATTATTACCAACCCCACAAGGTATGACTCCAAACACCAGAAAAGGCTACTCTCCTCAATGTTGTCCTCACAAATAATCCTGGTAGGTATCAGTCTGGTGTTTTCTGTAATGGCCTTAGTGATCATTGTTTTACAGCCTGTGCTTGTAATGGCTGCTCAGTGAAACGACCTGTCCTGATTTGTCATAGACGCTTGCTAAATAACTTTAATGAGCAAGCCTTCCTTCATGACCTGGCCTCTAAGTTATTCCCTCCGCAAGGAAATTAAACAAGCAAAGCGTCAGTATAGAGTCAAAGTAGAGTCGCAATTCAACGGCTCAAACACGAGACGTATGTGGCAGGGTCTACAGTCAATCATGGATTACAAAAAGAAAACCAGCCCCATCGCGGACATCGACGTCTTGCTCCCAGAGAAATTAACCAACTTCTTTGCGCGCTTTGAGTACAATACAGTGCCACCGACACGGCCCGCTAACAAAGACTGTGGGCTCTCCTTCTTCGTGGCCGACATGAGTAAAACATTTAAATGTGTTAACCCTCGCAAGGCTGCCGGCACAGATGACATCCCTAGCCACATCCTCAGATCATGCGAGACCAGCTGGCTGGTGTGTTTACGGACATATTCAATCAATCCCTATCCCAGTCTGCTGTCCCCACATGCTTCAAGATGGCCACAATTGCTCCTGTTCCCAAGAAAGCTAAGGTAACTGAAATGACTATCACCCCGTAGCACTCACTTCTGTCATCATGAAGTGCTTTGAGAGACTAGTCAAGGATCATATCACCTCCACCCTACTTAATACCCTAGACACAGTCCAATTTGCTTACCACCCCAATAGGTCCACAGACGATGCAATCGCCATCACACTGCCCTATCACATCTGGACAAGGGGAATACCTATGTAATAATGCTGTTCATTGACTACAGCTCAGCATTCAACACCATAGTACCCTACAAACTCATCATTAAGCTTGAGACCCTGGGTGTCGACCCTGCCCTGTGCAACTGGATCCTGGACTTTGACGGGCCGCCCCCAGGTGGTGAAGGTAGGAAACAACATCTCCACCCCACTGATCCTCCACACTGGGGCCCCACAAGGGTGTCTTCTCAGCCCTCTCCTGTACTCCTTGTTCACCCACGACTGCGTGGCCATGCAAGCCTCCAACTCAAATCATCAAGTTTGCAGACGACACTACAGTGATAGGATTGATTACCAACAATGACGAGACAGCCTACAGGGAGGAGTTGAGGGCCCTCGGAGTGTGGTGTCAGGAAAATAACCTCACTCAACGTCAACAAAACAAAGGAGATGATCGTGGACTTCAGGAAACAGCAGAGGGAGCACCCCCCTATCCACATCGACGGGACAGCAGTGTAGAAGGAGGAAAGTTAAGTTCCTCGGCGTACACTGAAATGGGCCACCCACACAGACAGTGTGGTGAAGGCGCAACACCGCCTTTTCAACCTTAGGAGGCTGAAGAAATGTGGCTTGGTACCTAAAACCCTCACAAACTTTTACAGATGCACAATCAAGAGCATCCTGTTAAGCTGTATCACCGCCTGGTATGGAAACTGCACCGCCCTCAAGCGCAAAACTCTCCAGAGGGTAGTGTGGTCTGCACAACGCATCACCGGGGGCAAACTACCTGCCCTCCAGGACACCTACAGCACCCGATGTCACAGGAAGGCCAAAAAGATAATCAAGGACAACAACCACCTGAGCCACTGCCTGTTCACCCTGCTACCATCCAGAAGGCGAAGTCAGTACAGGTGCATCAAAGCTGGGACCGAGAGACTGAAAAACAGCTTCTATCTCAAGGCCATCAGACTGTTCAACAGCCATCACTAACACAGAGAGGCTGCTGTCAACATACAGACTCAAATCACTGGCCACTTAAATGGATTTAATAAAAGGTATCACTAGTCACTTTAAATAAAGACACTAATGTTTTCATATCCTAAATTACTCATCTCATATGTATATACTGTATTTTATACCATCTATTGCACCTTGCCTATGACATCGCGCATCCATATATTTATATGTACATATTCTTACTCCATCCCCTTACATTGTGTGTATAATGTAGTCGTTGTGAATTTGTTACATATTACTGCACTGTTGGAACTAGAAGCACACGCATTTCGCTACACTCACATTAACATCTGCTAACCATGTGTATGTGACCAATAAAATTTGATTTGACAGTTTGCGTGTTGTATTGTTGTCTCTACCTTCTTGCTCTTTGTGCTGTTGTCTGTGCCCAATAATGTTTGTACCCTGTTTTGTGCTGCTACCATGTTGTGCTGCTGCCATGTTGTTGCTACCATGCTGTGTTGTCATGTGTTGCTGCCACACTGTTGTTGTCTTAAGTATTTTTTTATTTTATTTTTTATTTTTAATCCTAGCCCCCGTCCCCGCAGGAGGCCTTTTTGCCTTGTGACACGCCGTCATTGTAAATAAGAATTTGTTCTTAACTGACTTGCCTAGTTAAATAAAGGTTAAATAAAAACAAAAATAATATGAACTGTATCTCAGTAAAATCTTTGAAATTGTTGCATGTTGCATTAATATGTTTGTTCAGTGTATTAAACCTAGGCTACAATGAATTTAAGCAACCACCTGATCTTGGTAGTAGGTAAACATCTGAAAGAAAGACAAGAAATCCCACCTAAACATGCCTAAATCCTGCTATATTGTTCTGTGGGCAGATTAAACAAAATGAGAGTTCTTTGGCAATGCAGATCAGCGCTAGGTTTTCCGACGACCTAATTAAGCATTAAAAGAATCAAACATGGCGGAGGTTCGATAAGAGGTCAACCGATTAATTAGGGCCGATTTCAAATTTTCATAACAATCGGTAATCGGCATTTTTGGACACCGATCACACTGCACTCCACGAGGAGACTGCGTGGCAGGCTGACTACCTGTTATGCGAGTGCAGCAAGGAGCCAAGGTAAGGTGCTAGCTAGCATTAAACTTATCTTAACATAACCACTAGTTAACTACACATGGTTGATGATATTAGTAGTTTATCTAGCTTGTCCTGCGTTGCATATAATCGATGCGGTGCCTGTTAATTTATCATTGAATCACTGCCTACTTCGCCAAACGGGTTATTTAACAAGCGCGTTTGCGAAAAAAGCACTGTCATTGCACCAATGTGTACCTAACCATCAACATCAACGCCTTTCTTAAAATCAATCCACAAGTATATATTTTTAAACCTGCATATTTAGTTAATATTGCCTGCTAACATGAATTTCTTTTAACTAGGGAAATTGTGTCACTTCTCTTGTGTTCTGTGCAACAGAGTCAGGGTATATACAACAGTTTGGGCCGCCTGGCTCGTTGCGAACTAATTAGCCAGAATTTTACGTAATTATGACATAACATTGAAGGTTGTGCAATGTAACAGCAATATTTAGACCTATGGATGCCACCCGTTAGATAAAATACAGAACAGTTCCGTATTTCACTGAAAGAATAAACATTTTGTTTTCGAAATGATAAGTTTGCGGATTTGACCATATTAATGACCTAAGGCTCGTATTTGTGTGTTATTATATTATAATTAAGTCTATGATTTGATAGAGCAGTCTGACTGAGCTTGCCAGCAGCTCTTCGCAATGCTTCAAGCATTGCACTGTTTATGACTTCAAGCCTATCAACTCCCGAGATTAGGCTGGCAATACTAAAGTGCCTATTAGAACATACAATAGTCAAAGGTATATGAAATACAAATGGTATAGAGAGAAATAGTCCTATAATAACTACAACCTAAAACCTCTTACCTGGGAATATTGAAGACTTAAAAGGAACCACCAGCTTTCATATATTGTCATGTTCTGAGCAAGGAACTTAAACGTTAGCTTTTGCACTTTTACTTTCTTCTCCAACACTTTGTTTTTGCATTATTTAAACCAAATTGAACATGTTTCATTATTTATTTGAGACTAAATTGATTTTATTGATGTATTATATTAAATTAAAATAAGTGTTCATTGAGTATTGTTCATTCAGTATTGGTTGTAATTGTCATTATTACATATATATATAAAAAACTTTTTTAAATAGTAAAAATCGGCAGATTAATTGGTATCGGCTTATTTTGGTCCTCCAATAATCGGTATCGGCCGACCTCTATTCGATAATGCAGTGGGGTTACTTTGCGACATCTGGTGCGGAGGGCCTTGAATGTGCAAGATTTTTTGGAGTCCAATGTTCAACCCAGTGTCCAAAACCTTGGTCTCTGTCGAAGGTTGTGGGTCTTTCATCAGTACAACCCCAAACACACATCAAAAAGCATCGAGGAAGGGTTAAGGAAAAAATGCTAGACTGTTCTTGAGTGGCCAGCAATGAGTCCAGATCTGAATCCCATAGAAAACCTATGGTAGCAGTTGGTCTAGATTCTAAACTAAATTATAAACTGGTTGGTTCGAGCCCTGAATCCTGATTGGCTGACATCCATGGTATGTCAGACCGTATACCACAACATTTATTTTTACTGCTCTAATTAAGTTGGTAACCAGTTTATAATAGCAGTAAGGCACCTCTGGGGTTTGTGATATATGGCCAATATACCACGGCTAAGGGCTGTGTCCAGGCACTTTGTTGTGTCGTGCCTAAGAACAACCCTTAGCCGTGGTATACTGGCTTTAAGCACCCCTCAAACACAGCTGAAGAGTGGGACAAATTGCCAGTAGAAAGGTGCAGCAAGGTCATTGACGGCTACAAGAAGCATTTGTCAGCAGTTATCTTGGCTAAAGGCTGTGTATCAAGTACTAGCTCCTGGCCTGAATGCTAATATTTTTATTTCAACTTTATTTAACTAGGCAAGTCAATTAAGAACAAATTCTTATTTACAGCATACCAAGAGGCAAAAGGCCTCCTGCTGAGACGGGGGATTAAAAATAAAAATGTAGGGGAAAAAACATCACGACAAGAGAGACACCACAACACTAAATAAAGAGAGACCTAAGACAACACAACACAACATGGCAGCAACACGGTTGCAGCACTAACATGGTAGAAACATTGTTAGGCACAGACAACAGTACGAAAGGCAAAAAAGTAAGCGCAACAACACATCACGCAAAGCAGCCACAAGTGTCAATAAGAGTGTCCATGATTGAGTCTTTGAATGAAGAGATGGAGATAAAACTGTCCAGTTTGAGGGTTTGTTGCAGCACGTTCCAGTCGCTAGCTACAGTGAACTGAAAAGAGGAGCGACCCAGGGATGTGTGCTTTGGGGACCTTTAACAGAATGTGACTGGCAAAACAGTTGTTGTATGTGGAGGATGAGAGTTGCTGTAGATATCTCAGATAGGGGGAGTGAGGCCTAAAAGGGTTTTATAAATAAGCATCAACCAGTGGGTCTCACGCCGGGTATACAGAGATGGACAGTTTACAGAGGAGTATAGAGTACAGTGATGTGTCCTATAAGGAGCAACGTTGGCAAATCTGAATGGCCGAATGGTAAAGAACATCAAGCTGCTTAAGAGCACCCTTACCTGCCAATCTATGGATGGTCATCTGAATCAGGGTTAGTTAGGCAGCTGGGGTGAAAGAGTGATTACAATAGAGGAAAGCAAGTCTAGATTACACCTTAGCCTGCAGCTTGGATATGTGCTGAGAGAAGGACAGTGCACCGTCTAGCCATACTCCCAAGTACTTGTATGAAGTGACTACCTCAAGCTCTAAACCCTCAGAGGTAGTAATCACACCGGTTGGGGGGGTTTTGGAGCATTCTTACTGATCCACATAACCTTGTTCTGAACACCTCCAAAACAAAGGTCAAGGGCAGAGAAAGCTTTGTTGCAGAGCGTTTAACGCAGAATCCAGGGAGGGGCCAGCTGAGTATAAGACTGTATCCTCTGCATATAAATGGATGAGAGAGCTTCCTACTGCCTGAGCTACACTACATCACCAAAAGTATGTGGACACCCCTTCAAATGATCAGATTCGGCTATTTCAGCCACACCTTTTGCTGACAGGTGAATAAAATCGAGCACACAGCCATGTAAATCTCCGTAGACAAACATTGGCAGTAGAATGGCCCATACTGAAGAGCTCAGGGACTTTCAACGTGGTACCGTCATAGGATGCAACCTTTCAAAAACGTCAGTTCGTCAAATTTCTGCCCTGCTAGAGCTGCCCCGGTCAACTTTAAGTGCTGTTATTGTGAAGTGGAAACATCTTGGAGCAACAACAGCTCAGCCGCGAAGTGGTAGGCCACACAAGCTCACAGAACGGGATTGCCGAGTGCTAAAGTGCGTAGAATCGTCTGTCCTCGGTTGCAACACTCACTACCGAGTTCCAATATGCCTCTGGAAGCAACGGCAGCACAAGAACTGTTTGTTGTGAGCTTCATGAAATGGGTTTCCATGGTCGAGCGGCCACACACAAGCCTAAAATCACCATGCGCAATGCCAAGCGTTGGCTCGAGGGATGTAAAGCTCGCCGCCATTGGACTCTGGAGAAGTGTAAACGTGTTCTCTGGAGTGATGAATTACACTTTACCATCTGCCAGTCCGACGATACCTGCCCGAATGCACAGTGCAAACTGTAAAGTTAAGGGGAGGAGGAATAATGGTCTGGGGCTGTTTTTCATGGTTCGGGCTAAGCCCCATAGTTTCAGTGAAGGGAAATATTAACGCTACAGCATACAATGACATTCTAGACAATTCTGTGCTTCCAACTGTGTGGCAACAGTTTGGGAAGGCCCTTTCCTGTTTCAGCATGATAATGCCCCCATGTACAAAGCGAGGTCCATACAGAAATGCTTTATCGAGATCGGTGTGGAAGAACTTGACTGGCCTGCACAGAGCCCTGACCTCAACCCCAACGAACACACAATACCCCATAATGACAAAGCAAAAACAGGTTATTATGATTTTTTTTGCAAATGTATTAAAAATAATAAACTAAAACATCACATTTACATAAGTATTCAGACCCTTTACTCAGAACTTTGTTGAAGCACCTTTGGCAGCAATTCTAGCCTTCGAGTCTTCTAGGGTATGAATACTATCTGAATGCACTGTATAAAGACAACGGGTGTTGGGCCAGAGATAGATCGTCTGTGAAAAAGGGTCTACTTGCTGTTCACACAAACCAACACTGTTTGTAGCATTGTACAGCTAAGCCAGAGTCATCTTCAGACCTAACTCAAATTTAAATATCGGGTGTGTCATCATGACTTTGGATAATTATTTGACACGTTGAACCTTTTTCAGTTGAACAATTCTGGGTGGTAAAAAGCTAAGGGGATAAGATGCGGAGAAAAAAGACAGACCAGATCCTGAAAACGTGACCGCAATAATTGGTGAGTTCGTTTTTAATCATCGATTGGAAATGAGCATTTGACAATGTGCGGGTATTGTCAAGATATTGTTTTAAAAATAATGACTTATAAATGACTCATGGCAGAAAGAATGGTGAATATTATTCCAGACACTGATATGGCTTAAAGGGATACTGCGAGATTTAGGTTGTTTTTCTCAGTCAGACGAACTCATTTCTGTCTCAGCGTGTAGTTAGGAGATGATTGAAGCTAGCACATAGTTAGCTTAGCACAATTACTAGAAGTCTCCCACAGTAGCCAGCTCCTCTCAAAAACAGACTTTCAACTACTCCAAAGCTGGGTGGTTGGTCATTTTAGTCTTACGAAGCTATACATAGTAGGGATGCACGATATATCGGTGAACATATCGGAATCGGACGATATTAGCAAAAATGCCAACATCGCTATCGGCCGATGCCTAGTTTAAGGCCAGACGTGCAAAACCAATGTCAAAGCTGACGTGCATACCTATATAACGAAGGTACATGATGTAATGAATCCACGTAAAATTTTGCGCAACACAGCATTCCTAACCTAGCCCACAATGTCTGCTGTGTGGATCGAGCAGTCAAGCAGTCATTTGAAAGAGTAAAACATTTTCAGCAAGACAACTCAAAGGTGAAATCCATTAAAGCCAAGGTAATGGAATTCATTGCCCTTGACAATCAACCGTTCTCTGTCGTGGGTGATGTTGGCTTTCGCCGACTGGTCGAGCACCGGTACACACTACCAAGTGCGCTATATTTCAGATGTTGCCCTACCGGAGTTACACAGTAATAGCGTCACTGCTATTAGCTTCACGACAAACATACTATGGAACGCCGTTTGGGTCTTTGCGTGTCAAAAAAGATACAGTAGCACTGTCAAAGCTGTGCAAAAAAAGTCAGCAAACATACAAACACCGGCCACGAACGATGTGTTTACAAAACCGCGTTGGTAATAAAGCATAATTTGTTCGACCGCAACTTCTGGGGTAGCTAGCTTTAGCTTGGTACCTAGCTAGCACCAATACAACCAGCTTGAAAACTATGACAAGTAGAAACTGCAGTCATTTTCATTTATTCTTACCAATGATTTAGGAATCCTTCTGAGTAAGTATTAGCTAGGTTGCCACTTGTTCACCTATTGAAATTGAACAGTTCATGAAAATACATAGCTAGTCAGCTACTTAACTTTGTTGTGCAAAGCTAATGTTATAAAGCAGCCAGCTAGCTTCATTTGGCTAGTGAAATGGACCGGGGTTATGTGTTGTGAGGCTAGCCACAATAAGGATTAGGCACAATTGTAGAATTTGCGGTTGGCCTTCAGAATAAAAGTATATCATTGACAGTGATGTAAATAAATACAAATAGTAGAATTATGCCATACTTTTATTTTGAAGGCAAACTGCAAAGTCCACTATTGTGGCTAATGCTTATTGTGGCTAGCTTCACATAGATGGATCCGACCACCATTAATCAAATAAGAACTGTTTTATATATTAGGGTTATTTTAGATGACACCTAGCTATATAGCTACTGAAACAGATTGTCGTTTTGCTATGTTTTTGGGGAAGAACATTGTTTGCATCCATGAGCTAGATAGCTTTTTTTAATGACCAGCACTGTAGCTGCGCGAGACAACTTTACCAGCATCATAGCATACGTATCAATGAATCTTTGGGACATATGATATACGAGTAAAAATATAATGAACGAGTTAAATTATGTGACGTGCAGTCATATTCAGGACCTGATTGGTCAACAAACATATTTGACACATCAAATAGTATCTTTTTTGACACGCAAAGACCCAAACGGCGTTCCATAGAAATCCTGGTTGAGAATGAAACGACTGAACAAATGAACAATGAAACAGCACAGCAAGTAAGTGAAAGAAATAGGTTTTCATTATGTTTTACTGGTAATGGGGACATGCGTAAATGCAAACAAAATAACTTTTTGGTCAGTGTGTGTGTGTGTGTAACCGTCATTTAACTAGGCAAGTCAGTTAATTAAGAATAAATTCTTATTTACAATGACAGCCTACACCGGCCAAACCCGGACGACGCTGGGCCAATTGTGCGCCGCCCTATGGGACTCCCAATCACAGCCTGGATTCGAACCAGGGACTATAGTGACGCCTCTTGCACTGAGATGCAGTGCCTTAGACCGCTGCGTCCATATGTGTGTTTTAACTATTTAAATGTACTAGAATGCTTAAAAAGGCCGCAATTTTTTTAAATATTGGTTATTGGTATCGTTTTCTTTTTGGCAAGGAAAATATCGGATATCGGTAACGGCCAAAAATGTCATATAGGTGCATCACTAAAACATAGTAATCAATATTTTATAAATTAGTTAATTTGACCGAATCATTAAAAAAAAGATTCTATCCACTTCCTCATGCTCTGTCTGTTGTCACATAGAGATGTATATAGATCACAGCGTTGTATCTGTCTCATTATGACATCTGTAAGCAGATGGGCAGCGGCATTGACACAGATACAACATTGATCTGCTGGTTAATATACCAGAAAAATTAGAACAATTGTGCTAAGCTAACTAAAATAATCTCCAAACTGCACGCAGAAACATAAAAATAGAATTCATGGTTTCATCTGACCTAAATCTCAATCTCGCAGGATCCCATTAAAAAATAATACACCATAATAGGGCTGGGGTCAATTTCAATTCAACAAATTGAAGGATAGTTTGGATAGTTTTTTTATACCTTATAGTCAGATGGCTAACAAAAAAAACAATTGGGGTGATGGGTGCCATTAGTCAAAGTTCAATGTTTGTGGCCAAATCCCCTCAAGTTAATAGTGGCTATTTAAAACAACTGTAAATCATGGATTACAGTTTCTCGCCCATAGACTACTTTCAGGGTAAGGAACCATCTGACTGACTATAAAGGTATAAAAAAGGTTAACTATCCCTTAATTTAATTTACATATCAATCATTGCAAATATTGCCTTAATGGTCAAGGATTTCTAACATGCTGACCACACCACTCGCGTCGTGTGCGCGAGCAGTGTAAAAAAAATGGACACATACATGTTATTCAATCATTGCGCACCTCAGCGAGCGTCTGCGTGACCAAGCACTAAAAT
This sequence comes from Salmo salar, assembly GCF_965601325.2. Classification (NCBI taxonomy): domain Eukaryota; kingdom Metazoa; phylum Chordata; class Actinopteri; order Salmoniformes; family Salmonidae; genus Salmo; species Salmo salar. The sequence goes on along the minus strand of NC_138309.1, from coordinate 68,480,160 downwards.
AGAAATAGGTTCTACTTGTGACGCTCAACACGCTGCGGCCTCTCCCATCTCCTCATTGCTTTTTTGGAGCATATACCCACGTGGGTGATTGAAAGATGAACTGAAGTCCACACTCAAGTCGGTTGTAGTTATGCACCGGAAAGTTGGTTGCCAACCGCCATAAAGTCCAAAGAAGTAAAAAAAAAAAGCCTGAGGAAGGAGGAGAGATGACGAGAAAAGAATTTGGTTTACGGTTTTTAAGTGGATTAATTGTCGGAGTAGAGGACCTTGTGCATTTCAGGTAAAATAACACCCCAATGTTAATATCCCAGGACAAATTAGCTAGCAACAGCAAGCTAGCTAGCTATATTGCCATAAATGTTTCATGCTTTTCAACCTGTCCCCAGATTTATATAATTGGTTCAGAGTTTGTTTTGATATTTCAACTTGCGTGTCCTGATCATGTCTTGTGTGGGGGTCTCTGTGAATGGTTTGTCCTCTGACAAATCAATTGTAAATTTAGGTGTTCCTCAAGGTTCCGTTTTAAGACCACTATTGTTTTCACTATATATTTTACATCTTGGGGATGTCATTCGAAAACATAATGTTAAATTTCACTGCTATGCGGACGACACACAGCTGTACATTTCAATGAAACATGGCGAAGCCCCAAAATTGCCCTCGCTAGAAGCCTGTGTTTCAGACATAAAGAAGTGGATGGCTGCAAACTTTCTACTTTTAAACTCGGACAAAACAGAGATGCTTGTTCTAGGTCCCAAGAAACAAAGAGATCTTCTGTTGAATCTGACAATTAATCTGGATGGTTGTACAGTCGTCTCAAATAAAACTGTGAAGGACCTCGGCGTTACTCTGGACCCTGACCTCTCTTTTGAAGAACATATCAAGACTGTTTCAAGGACAGCTTTTTTCCATCTACGTAACATTGCAAAAATCTGAAATTTTCTGTCCAAAAATGACGCAGAAAAATTAATCCATGCTTTTGTTACTTCTAGGCTGGACTACTGCAATGCTCTACTTTCCGGCTACCCGGATAAAGCACTAAATAAACTTCAGTTAGTGCTAAATACAGCTGCTAGAATCCTGACTAGAACCAAAAAATGTGATCATATTACTCCAGTGCTAGCCTCCCTACACTGGCTTCCTGTTAAGGCAAGGGCTGATTTCAAGGTTTTACTGCTAACCTACAAAGCATTACATGGGCTTGCTCCTACCTATCTTTCCGATTTGGTCCTGCCGTACATACCTACACGTACGCTACGGTCACAAGACGCAGGCCTCCAAATTGTCCCTAGAATTTCTAAGCAAACGGCTGGAGGTAGGGCTTTCTCCTATAGAGCTCCATTTTTATGGAATGGTCTGCCTACCAATGTGAGAGACGCAGACTCAGTCTCAACCTTTAAGTCTTTACTGAAGACTTATCTCTTCAGTAGGTCCTATGATTAAGTATAGTCTGGCCCAGGAGTGTGAAGGTGAACGGAAAGGCGGGAGCAACGAACTGCCCTTGCTGTCTCTGCCTTGCCGGTTCCCCTCTTTCCACTGGGATTCTCTGCCTCTAACCCTTTTACAGAGGCTGAGTCACTGGCCTACTGGTGTTCTTCCATGCCGTCCATGGGAGGGGTGCGTCACTTGAGTGGGTTCAGTCACTGACGTGGTCTTCCTGTCTGGGTTGGTGCCCCCCCTTGGTTGTGCCATGGCGGAGATCGTTGTGGGCTATACTCGGCCTTGTCTTAGGACGGTAAGTTGGTGGTTGGAGACATCCCTCTAGTGGTGTGGGGGCTGTGCTTTGGCAAAGTGGGTGGGGTTATATCCTGCCTGTTTGGCCCTGTCCGGGGGTATCATCGGATGGGGCCACAGTGTCTTCTGATCCCTCCTGTCTCAGCCTCCAGTATTTATGCTGCAGTAGTTTATGTGTCGGGGGGCTAGGGTCAGTCTGTTACATCTGGAGCATTTCTCTTGTCTTATCCGGTGTCCTGTGTGTATTTAAATATGCTCTCTCTAATTCTCTCTTTCTCTCTTTCTCTCGGAGGACCTGAGCCCTAGGACCATGCCTCAGGACTACCTGGTATGATGACTCCTTGCTGTCCCCAGTCCACCTGGCCGTGCTGCTGCTCCAGTTTCAACTGTTCTGCCTGCGGCTATGGAACCCTGACCTGTTCACCGGACGTGCTTGTTGCACCCTCGACAACTACTATGATTATTATTATTTGACCATGCTGGTCATTTATGAACATTTTAACATTTTAATATTTTGACCATGTTGTGTTATAATATCCACCCTGCACAGCCAGAAGAGGACTGGCCACCCCTCATAGCCTGGTTCCTCTCTAGGTTTCTTCCTAGGTTTTTGGCCTTTCTAGGGAGTTTTTCCTAGGGAGTTTTTCCTAGCCACCGTGCTTCTTTCACATGCTTTGCTTGCTGTTTGGGGTTTTAGGCTGGGTTTCTGTACAGCACTTTGAGAATATCAGCTGATGTACGAAGGGCTATATAAAAATAAATTTGATTTGAATTTGAATAAATTTGGGTACAAAATCAACATGCACGCGACTGGCTTGGTCAGCATGTTATTCAACTGAATCTGATAAGCTTTTCACATGATTATTTAATACAATTTTATGACCCAAACCCAACCCCTAACTGGCCTATGTGCTCTTTACCTTATATACAGTTCAAGATTTCACACACTGAGGTTGGAGTCATTAAAACTCATTTTCAACCACTGCACAAATTTCTTGTTAACAAACTAAAGTTTTGGCAAGTCGGTTAGGACATCTACTTTATGCATGACAAGTAGTTTTTCCAACAATTGTTTACAGACAGATTATTTCACTTATAATTCACTGTATCACAATTCCAGTGGGTCAGAAGTTTACATACAGTAAGTTGACTGTGCCTTTATACAGCTTGGAAAATTCCAGAAAATTATGTCATGGCTTTAGAAGCTTCTGATAAGCTAATTGACATCATTTGAGTCAATTGGAGGTGTACCTATACCTCTCCAAAATAAATTGGAGACCTCAAGTCTGGTTCATCCTTGGGAGCAATTTCCAAATGCCTGAAAGTACCACGTTCATCTGTACAAACAATAGTATGCAAGTATAAACACCATGGGAGCACGCAGCCGTCATACCGTTCAGGAAGGTGACGCGTTTTGTCTCCTAGAGATGAACATACTGTGGTGCGAATAGTGCAAATCAATCCCAGAACAACAGCAAAGGACCTTGTGAAGATGCTGGAAGAAACGGGTACAAAAGTTTATATATCCACAGTAAAACGAGTCCTATATCGACATAACCTGAAAGGTCGCTCAGCAAGGAAGAAGCCACTGCTCCAAAACCGCCATAAAAAAAAGCCAGACTACGGTTTGCAACCGCATATGGGGATGAAGATCGAATTTTGGGAGAAATGTCCTCTGGTCTGATGAAACATAAATAGAACTGTTTGGTCATAATGACCATCGTTATGTTTGGAGTTAAAAGGGGGAGGCTTACAAGCCGAAGAACCCCATCCCAAACGTGAAGCACTGGGGTGGCAGCATCATGTTGTGGGGTGCTTTGCTGCAGGAGGGACTGGTGCATACTTCCAAAGATGTGGCAAAACAGCTTAAGGACAAAAGTCAAGGTATTGGAGTGGCCATCACAAACCCTGACCTCAATCCTAAGAAGATTTGTGGGCAGAACTGAAAAAGTGTGTGCGAGCAAGGAGCCATACAAACCTGACTCAGTTACACCAGCTCTGTCAGGAGGAATGGGACAAAATTCACCCAACTTATTGTGTGAAGCTTGTGGAAGGCTAACCAAAACATTTGACCCAAGTTAAACAATTTAAAGGCAATGCTACCAAATACACTCAATTAGTATGTAAAACTTCTGACCCACTGGGAATGCGATGAAAGAAATAAAAGCTGAAATAAATCATTCTCTCTCTTATTCTGACATTTCACATTCTTAAAATAAAAGTGGTGATCCTAACTGACTTAAGACAGGGAATTTTTACAGAGTTTAAATGTGTATTTGGCTAAGGTGTATGTAAACTTCCGACTTCAACTGTATGTACATTTGAATACTGTGTGTCACACACATGTACATATAAGGTAACATACAGTATATTATGACATAAGAGACATACAGTACCAGTCAAAAGTTGACAGACTTACTCATTCAAGGGTTTTTCTTTATTTTTATTATTTTCTACGTTGTAGAATAAAAGTGAAGACATCAAAACTATTAAATAACACATGTAATCATGTAGTAACCAAAAAATGTTCTGTCAAAATATAGCCAACCTTTGCCTTGATGACAGCTTTGCACACTCTTGGCATTCTCTCAACCAGCTTCAAGAGTTGGTCACCTGGAATGCCTTTCAATTAACAGGTGTGCCTTGTTTTTAAATGTAAATTGATTTTATTTAAACTAGGCAAGTCAGTTAAGTACAAATTCTTATTTACAAAGACGGCCTACCCCGGCCAAACCCGGACGATGCCAGGCCAACTGTGTGCTGCCCTCTGGGACTCCCAATCATGGCCGGATGTGAATCAAAAAAGTTAAATTGCGGAATTTCTTGCCTTCTTAAAATGTGTTTGAGCCAATCGGTTGTGTTGTCACAAGGTAGGGTTGGTACACAGAAAATTGTATTTTACCAAATAGGGCTAAGTCCATATTATGGCAAGAACAGCTCAAATAAGAAAAAGAGAAATGATAGTCCATCATTACTTTAAGACATGAAGGTCAGTAAATCCGGAAAATTTCAATTACTTTGAAAGTTTCTTCAAGTGCAGTCGCAAAAACCATCAAGCGCTATGATGAAACTGGTTCTCATGAGGGCCGGCACAGGAAAGGAAGACCCAGAGTTACCTTTGCCGCAGAGGATAAGTTCATTAGAGTTAACTGCACCTCAGATTGCAGCCCAAATAAATACTTCACAGAGTTCAAGTATGAGACACATCTCAACATCAACTGTTCAGAGGAGACTGCGTGAATCAGGCCTTCATGGTTGAATTGCTGCAAAAAAAAACTACTACTAAAGGACTCCAATAAGAAAAGGAGACTTGATTGGGCCAAGAAACACGAGCAATGGACATTAGACCGGTGGAAATCTGTCCTTTGGTATGATGAGTCCAAATTTGAGATTTATTTACAATTCAAGGCACACTTAAAAAGCATGGCTGCCACAGCATTCTGCAGTGATACACCGTTCCATCTGGTTTGTGCTAAAGGGACTATCATTTGTTTTTCAACAGGACAATGACCCAAAACCCACCTCCAGGCTGTGTAAGGGCTATCTGACCAAGAAGGAAAGTGATAGAGTGCTGCATCAGATGACATGGCCTCCACAATCACCCAATCTCAACCCAAATGAGATGGGTTGGGATGAGTTGGACCGCAGAGTGAAGGAAAATCAGCCAACAAGTTCTCACCATATGTGGGAACTCCTTCAAGACTGTTCGAAAATCATTCCTCATGAAGCTCACGAGTGGCTCAGCTGTCTAAAGTACTGCATCTCAGTGCTAGAGGCGTCACTACAGAGCCTGGTTTGATTCCAGGCTGTATCACAACCGGCCATGATTGGGAGTCCCATTGGGCGGCGCACAATTGGCCCAGCGTCGTCCGGGTTAGGGTTTGGCCAGGGTAGGCCGTCATTGTAAATAAGAATTTCTTCTTAACTGACTTGCCTAGTTAAATAAAGGTTCAATAAATAAATAAAATAAAAAGCTGGTTGAGAGAATAGCAAGAGTGTGCAAAGCTGTCATCAAGGGAAAGTGTGGCTCCTTTGAAGAGTCTAAAATATACACGTTTTTGGTTACTACATTATTCCATATGTGTTATTTCATAGTTTTGATGTTTTCACTATTATTCTACAATGCAGAAAATAGTAAAAATAAAGAAAACCCCTTGAATGAGTAGGTGTGTCCAAACTTTTGACTGGTACTGTATGTGTGGATACATAAGCATATGTTTCCACCATATATGCCCATATAAAACATACAAGTAATAATACATATATTGCGTTTCCATATGGGCAATGGTGCCAATATATTTGGCAACCTTGCCCATACGCTTTAATTTCCTCATGTCTGAGATGCCCTATGGCCCAGTGCAGTCAAAAATGTGATTTTCCTGTTTTATATAAATTTCCACACTATGAGGTTGGAATAATACTGTGATAATTATGATTATGCCCTTTCAGCAAAAGAGCTGCTTGAAAATATTGTTTTGGTGGGCCTGCCTGGTGTTTTGGCCTGCCTGGTTACTTCAGTTTTCCCCACCTCACTCAAACCACTCCCAGAAAGCCCTAGCAAAATTCTTGCTTATTACAGTGTCCTATCTAGCCACTTTGAACAACATATTGCCACTGCCTTCTCAAAAGAAAGAGAATGACCGCAGCAGCAGCGTTTGTGATGTTATGCAAATATTTCATGAAAAGTAGGGGGACTTGTTGTGAATGGTTTTCTGCATAAAAATTGGAAGCAATTTTTATTTATTTTTTTACTTCTCTGCAATTCAAAAATACCTCACACAAAACCAAGGGTCTACAATGGTGATTCATTTTTTTCTTTCCTTTTTAATTATAGTACCAAAGTACTAAAATGTAAAGAGATATTTCAAAACGACATTAACATGTGTCTTAAATGCATTGATGTTGTTTTTTTTGTCTCCGTTAACATGGCATTGTTTAATGAAAACGAATTGGCTTGTCCCTGTAGTGACCTAGTAGAGTTTTAGTGACATGTTTTTGGGATTAAGAGATATCCATCTATTATTTTGAATGCTAGAAAGTAAACAAAAGTAGGCCTAAAGTGGCACTCCAGTCTCCTTTTCACCACATGTAACACCTGATTTACTTAAAGGCACATCTCAATAGGTGGTCCAGCTAAGTCAGGACATAGCACAATTGCTCCTCTATTGTTCCTCAAGCAAGCGGGGAGGTCGATGGCATCAAGGATTCCCATCAGACCAACTCCTTGAATGCCCTACTCCTCAAAACTTATTTTTTTACCTTTAGTGTGTGTACTTTACTGTATTTGTACTTGGGATATCGCTTTTCTACAGTAAAAGTTCAATCGCTGGAGGATGTATTTAATATATTGTATACTGTAGATCAATAAAACAAAGAAAGCTATTAAAATGCACATTTTTTTTTACAAATATAATGTATCCCTAAGTTTTATGTCATTGGTGTTACCACTTTGAAAATAACTCTTTAGAAAGATATACAAGGACATTGAGCATCCCCTCCAGTGGAAAACTTATCGGGGTAGGGGTCTAGATTTTTTAAAATTATTAGCTAATCTCAACCTTTAGGTACAGTGGCAAGAAAAAGTATGTGAACCATTTGGAATTACTGATCTTCATCTAAGTCACAACAATAGACAAACATAGTGTGCTTAAACTACCGTAATTTCCGGACTATTAAGCGCACTCACTGAATTTAAAAAAAATATATTATTTTGAACATAAATAAGCCGCACATGTCTATTTTCCAGTAGCGCTGTGGAACATCCAGGTGCACTTTTGCAAACTTCAGACGTGTAGCAATGTTTTTTTTTGGACAGCACTGGCTTCTTCCGTTGTGTGTCCTCCCATGATCACCATTCTTGTTTTATGTATCGTAGACTCATCAACAGAGATGTTAGCATGTTCCAGAGATTTCTGTAAGTCTTTAGCTGACACTCTAGGATTCTTCTAAACCTCATTGAGCATTCTGCGCTGTGCTCTTGCAGTCATCTTTGCTGGACGGCCACTCCTAGGGAGAGTAGCAACAGTGCTGAACTTTCTCCATTTATAGATAATTTGGCTTACCGTGGACTGATGAACATCAAGGCTTTTAGAGATACTTTTGTAACCCTTTCCAGCTTTATGCAAGTCAACAATTCTTAATCTTAGGTCTTCTGAGATCTCTTTTGTTTGAGGCATGGTTCATATCAGGCAATGCTTCTTGTGAATTGCAAACTCAAATTTTGTGAGTGTTTTTTTTTTTATATAGGGCAAGGCAGCTCTAACCAACATCTCTGATCTCGTCTCATTGATTGGACTCCAGGTTAGCTGACTCCTGACTCCAATTAGCTTTTGGAGAAGTCATTAGCCTAGGGGTTCACATACTTTTCCCCAACCTACACTGTGAATGTGTCAGAGGAAGGCCCTAAAAATTGTGAAAGACTCCAGCCACCCTAGTCATAGACTGTTCTCTCTGCTACCACACGGCAAGCGGTACCGGAGCACCAAGTCTAGGTCCAAGAGGCTTCTAAACCGCTTCTACCCCCAAGCCATAAGACTCCTGAACATCTAGTCAAATAGCTACCCAGACTATTTGCATTGCCCCCCCCACTCTGTACCGGCACCCCCCTGTATATATTGTTATTTTTTTTTACTGCTGCTCTTTAATTTCTTGTTACTTTTATCTCTTATTCTTATCTGTATTTTTTGAAACTGCACTGTTGGTTAGGGGCTCGTAAGTGAGCATTTCACTGTAAGGTCTACACCTGTTCTATTCGGCGCATGTGACTAATAACATTTGATTTCAATGTTTAAATTATGTATTCAATATAGACAAGGAAAAATACAATAATTTGTGTCTTATTACCGTAAATTCCGGACTATAAGCCGCAACTTTTTTCCCACGCTTTGAACCTCGCGGCTTAAACAATGACGCGGCTAATATATGGATTTTTCCTGCTTTCAATTTTTTTCTCTCCAAAAAAACACATTCTGTGACGTGCTCAGTTTTTTGGCGGCATGAAGCTTTCATTAGACCAATGAAATTGGCGAACGGGTTAAGGTAAACAACTTTTTTGTTTACTGTTTAGATTAAATCGAGCGCTCTCAAACTTCCCATCATTCTGATTACGGTAGTCATTTTGTCACCCTCATCATGGCAAAGACACGGAGAAATGCATATGATGCAGCTTTCAAGTTGAAGGCGATTGATCTGGCTGTTGGAAAAGGAAATAGAGCTGCTGCACGGGAGCTTGGTCTTAATGAGTCGATGATAAGACGTTGGAAACAGCAGCGTGAGGAATTGACTCAGTGCAAAAAGACAACTAAAGCTTACTGCTAATTTTAAATTTTTTGTTACAAGCCGTGTTTCGTTAAAGCCTATTTATTTTTGTTACAAGCCGTGTTTCGTTAAAGCCTGTGTAAAGTTCATTTGTTTCAATGTACCGGTAGGCACCTGCGGCTTATAAATATTCTGTGGACAAATGAAACTACAGTTGAATTGTTTGGAAGGAACACACAACACTATGTGCGGAGAAAAAAAGGCACAGCAACATCAAAACCTCATCCCAACTGTAAAGTATGGTGGAGGGAGCATCATGGTTTGGGCTGCTTTTTCGCCTAAGGGCTTAGACAACTTCCTATCATCGACGAAAAAAAGAATTCCTATGTTTATCAAGACATTTTGCAGGAGAATGTAAGGCTATCTGTCTGCCAATTGAAGCTCAACAGAAGTCGGGTGATGCAACAGGACAACGACCCAAAACACTGAAGTAAATCAACAACAGAATGGCTTCAACAGAAGAAAATACACGTTCTGGAGTGGGCCAGTCAGAGTCCTGACCTCAACCCGATTGAGATGCTGTGGCATGACCTCAAGAGAGCAGTTCACAGCAGACATACCAAGAAAATTGCTAAACTGAAACAGTTTTGTAAAGAGGAAAACGTTTGGCTGAGGTTATTGCTGACAAAGGAGGGTCAACCAGTTATTAAATCCAAGTTGTTTACACGGTGTGTTCAATAAAGACATGAAAACATATAATTATTTGTGTGTTACTAGTTAATTAAGCAGACTGTGTTTGTCTATTGTTGTGACCTAGATGAAGTTCAGATCAAATTGTATGACCAATTTATGCAGAAATTCAGGTATTTTTAAAGGGTTCACATACTTTTTCTTGCCACTGTATGTGAAATTTGAAGATTCCATTGATAATTTGGTGTGTCTAAATACAACGTGTCATAGGTGTTACTCAATTTAAATGAAGGGAAATTACATTGTGAGCAAAATTATTAATCATGTCACTTGAGTAAATTATTTTCAAAGGTTTAATGACCATAGATTTTAGCATCTGTGGCCATTTAAGAAAATCCTCAATGACCTCAAATCAACAAACCCCGGTCAAACCCTCCCCTATCCTGGACGACACTGGGCCAATTGTGCGCCGCCCTACGGGACTCCCGATCACGGCCGGTTGTGATACAGCCCGGGATCGAACCAGGGTCTGTAGTGACACCTCCAACACTGAAATGCAGTGCCTTAGACCGCTGCGCCACTCGGGAGTGGGGCCCGGGGGTGAGCCAGAAATACTTTCGCTATTTTCACAAGCAAGTATTATGAGCGCAATTGCTGGCAGTGGCGCGAATTGCTGGGTTTTGGTAAATAAACAAGTTGTAGTTGTGACGAGGGCTTGGCCACTCACTGGCCAAGCAAGGCGTTCCATGGCTTAATACTGCATGCGTTTATCTTAAGTTCTTTAGGTTTTTGACGGTCTTTGCGTCAATACGTTCTGTAGGTTATTGACGGTCATCAACTCCAATTCGGCTGAGGGCACGGAATATTCTCGTCCTAGTTCATTGTGGATTGACACTACAGATTAGTAGCCCTTTCCATTCATACCAGTATACGGGTTGAAAATGGCAGATTTGGACACTGATAAACTCCTAAATTGGAACGCAGTGGCTGTACAGGTTCTCCGCTTCACAGCTCTGTATTGGTTTTGACTGACAGCCGTTCTGAACTTAAGCACCGCGCGAGACAAGAGGTTGCCCCCTCCCTCCCGCTAATTGAGCAACTTTAACAAATGTTTTTGTTGTCTGAGTGAGGGAAATGCTGTAAATTACAAGGACTCTATGTATTTTGAAGGATGAGACGTTGAGGATTATAATAAATACAGCTTTGATGTCATACATGCAAGCCAAACATCCGTGAGTCTAAATGTGCACTTCACATTTCCATAATCATAAAACAAATGTAATATACAGTGTCAACGTTTATGATCACTATGTTTGATGTACAGCGCTATATCCTGAGTTGTCCTGAACAGAATTAGGTTATATTTGTTGTATTGTGAAGAAAATTTGCCGTGGAACATGCAACTGAATGCACTCATGACTCCATTCTACTCTCACCAAAACTACGATCTGCTTCTCTGAATTACCTAGTGAAAGCCTAACACTGTAATATCGTATTTTATCATTTAGCTAGTCATGTTGGCAATAGAACAAGCTTTCAAATTATACCCACCTGACCCAGATAATGGACAGTTTTTGGATTGCATAAACAACAACAGAACATTGTGTAAAGGCAGAGATGCAGGGTTGTGTTCAAAACATCTACAAGTGTGCTTTATATACTTCCTCAACCTCACAGCTAGGAGAGCTGAAAAAAAGTGCCTTATAGTTTAAGACTCTTCTTTGATTCACAAAAGTGCATTAAAATGACTAAACTGTACACACTCAAAACCTTGTTGCACCTACTCCACATTTGCTTGTTATGCTACTGAATGTATATAGAGTACTTTCAGATTTTGTTATCAACAAAATGAGGTGAAAAGTACAGCGAATGTAGAATGCACGTAAAATCAATAGTGTAATGTTCAGATTCAGTCTTCTGAACTGTTGTGTCCTCACCTTTAGTCTAATAACTGTCCCATAATCTCCAAACTGTTCCCTTTGAATTGCTACCATGGTTATGCATTTCCATATTTCTTCTGAAAGATCTCAATTTAGCCTTATCTATATAGGCCAATTCCCACAAGTGTAAGGGATTAAATAGCATAGGCGACAGTTACAAAAAAATCCTGTGTTTGCTCAATATGTTTGGAGTGTTGACAGTCAACATTGTAACTGGCTTTAGCAAGTATAGGCCTTCACGCATCGCACTTCTCAAATAAAAAATACTAGGCGTAAATCTTTAAATATACCAACGTATACCAACGTAAATGGTATTGTATGTGAGGCACAATCTCAATAAGCAAGATATATACTAGGCCTGCCATTCATATGGCGTTAACGGACTGAAAAATGTTAACAGCCTACGTTTGGAGGAGCGCGTCTTTGGTAGCCGGACAAGAAGCGCTCTTTGGAAATGGGGAGGTAGTCAAGCTAAATGGAGTATGCATTGCAGGTAGGCCTATGTGAATTGTGAATAATGCAAAAGCATGTTGGCAAAAGCCTCACGTGTAGACCATTTAAAAACCTTTTATGGATAGACTACTTGGGCTAATGCATGGCCAGGATAAGAAAGACACCAGACACATTTCTGTTGAACCAGCTTTCGTTATAGTTCGGTAAGGGTAGCCTACTAAGAGCTTCTTTTTATCAAACTAAAACAGAAAACAAGCAATTGTTACAGGAAAATAACTTCAATGTTTCTAAATAGGAGTGTCACCAGATTATCTCAACTCTCGTTCCATGATGGGCATATAGCCTACCGATGGGTTTTTATGCACATGCAAAATAATAAAAGGAGCTGGCTAAAATAATGTAATAGCCTACATAGATAAAAAGGGGATGTCCGCTCACTGTTTTGCTGCTACCACAATTCATCTTTTAATAAAGCTTTGGTGATTAAGATTTATTTCAAAGTGGTCTCACGAGGCAAACCTTTTATCGATAATCTTGACTACCTGGCGAATGCATTGGGCATGACAAAATAAATAAACTGCCTTCATTGAGAGGAGGGGAGGCTATAAAAAAATATGTTTCTAAATACGAGGTTTACGGCCACAAAAAGCACATCTCTCTTGTTCCATGTGCGTATGGGCACTGTGCACCACGGCTGGATAGGATGGACTTTCGTTGTCAAAATCCTGTCATAACAAACCTTGTTAGTGCTAAGACCAGCTTTCGGTTAGTCTTAAATATCCACACCAGCGCATACTGAAAATGGCACTTTGGCGCACCTTTTTAAGGACACACCTCAGATATTGACATCCCTCCCACCTCAGAGCAAGCGAGCTCATATAAGACAGGTAAATTACCAATCCTGGTGCTAGGGTTTGAATATAGAAGAACACAGGCTTTAACAGGTCGAAATTGCAAACAAGCGTGCGTTTCACAATTGCGCTGGCTTAACGCTAGCTGAAAATAGAGCCCATTGAGGACACTTAGGACTTAAAGCAGCAAGCTAGGTAGAGGCTTCTTTCTTCCCATAAAGTTGTGAATGTGTAGTTAGCATTACCCCAGAGGGGCCTACCTTTTGCATCCTCTGATTTGGTCTCCTCTGCTTTTGCAGCTGCTACATCTGTCCCGTCTTCGTCACCTTCCTCTTCCCTACCAGTGGTTTTCTCATTGTCCCCCACTCCGAGCACCTCTATTCCCTCTCTCAGTGAGGAGTCTGCAGTAGCCTCTGCAGCCTGCATTATCTTGATGTTGCTACTATGCTAGAGAGAGTTTGAGTTGAGTTACATGTTAGCACCAGTAACAGTAATGTTTGCTACAAACCCACTCCTTGGACAGAAGATATGCATATAAAAAAGACATGATCTATGTTGAGAAAGTGTCTTCAACACAGCTTATGGAGAAATTTCGGGTCAGAAATATAGCCTGGCTATTACATGGACGCTGAACGTTCAGCCTGCTCCACAGTCCCTATGGAAGCTCTAGTCTATATTCCCTGGTTAAATTCTGTTTATGAACACTTTTAAACTGTCTCCATGGCTAAGGTAATAAGAAATACAGTGCCTTCAGATGGTATTCATACCCCTTGACTTATTTCAACAACAAAAAAGGCATCTTTGGCAGCGATTACAGCTGTGAGTCTTTCTGGGTAAGTCTCCACACCTGGATTGTGCAACATTTGCCCATTATATTTTTCAAAATTCTTCAAGTTCGATTAAATTGATTGTTGATCATTGCTAAACAACCATTTTCAGGTTGTCATAGATTTTCAAGTAGATTTAAATAAAAACTCTAACTCGGCCACTCAGGAACATTCACTGTCTAATTGGTAAGAAACTCCAGCTTAGATTTGGCCATGTGTTTAAGGTTATTGTTCTGCTGAAGAAAAAAATGGAATCTCCCAGTGTCTGGTGGAAAGCAGACTGAACCAGGTTTTCCTCTAGGATTTTGCCTGTGGTTAGCTCCATTACATTTCTTTTTTATCCTGAACATCCATAATGATTACAAGCATACCAATAACATGATGCAGCCACCACTATGCATGAAAATATGGAGAGCAGTACTCAGTAATGTGTTGTATTTGCCCCAAACATAACACTTTGTATTCAGGACAAAAAAGTTAATTGCTTTGCCACATTTTTTTATAGTATTACTTGCTACGATTACTTGTTGCAAACAGGATGCATGTTTTGGAATATTTTTATTCTATACAAGCTTCCTTCTTTTCACAATATAATTTAGGTTAGTATTGTGAAGTAACTACAATGCTGTTGATCCATTCTCAGTTCTCCTATCACAGTTATTAAACTCTGTAAAAAAAAAAAAAAAAAAAAGCTGAATATCCCTTTGAGCATGGTGAAGTTATTAATTACACTTTGGATCGGTGTATCAAAACACCCAGTCATTACAATTTAAAGTCACCCTTGGCCTCATGGTGAAATCCCTGAGTGGTTTCCTTTCTCTTTGGCAACTTAGTTAGGAAGGACGCCTGTATCTTTGTAATGACTGGTTGTTTTGATACACCAATCCAAAGTGTAATTAATAACTATACCATGCTCAAAGGGATATTCAGTTTTTTATCTTTTTACACTCATCTACCAATAGGTGCCCTTCTTTGCGAGGCATTGGAAAACCTTTCTGGTCTTTGTGGTCAAATCTGTTTTTCAAATTCACTGCTCAACTGAGGGACCTTACAGATACTTGTATGTGTGGGGTACTGACATGAGGTAGCCATTCAAAAAATTATGTTAAACACTATTGCACACAGAGTGAGTCCATGCAACTTATTACGACTTGTTGAGCACATTTTTACTCATGAACATATTTAGGCTTACCATAACAAAGAGGTTCAATACTTATCGACCGGTATATGTAGTATACCGAAGTTTGCGGTTTGTCTCTTAGAAGAGTTTAAACGGGACATGTTGCCACGGGTATTTTCCAAGTTCCATTGATTTCAATACAATATTGATGTGGTTGATTAATTTGCGTGCGCACTATTAATTACAGTAAAACAAGCTCATCAATTTCAGTCTGGAGTGACCGCTTGGCAAATATTATTGAGTGAGCTTTTTTAAATGTACTAATTTAGCAAAATACAAGTAAGCTGAACACACATCTGACATGTGTATAGAGAGTATTTTTTTTATGTCTTGGTCTTCAACATATCAATGTATTTCAACATATTGATTATTCATTTGGACAGAATTCTACTTAAAATCAGGTAAAAACGACTGAATGAGCCAAAAAATGATATGATTGATAGATTTGGATGATAGTGAAATCGTGAAAATATGTTTGTTTTGCCTACTATTAGCCTAGCTACACATTACATGTTATTGAAGTCAGCTAGCTAAGTTAACTGTATGCTAGCTGACTAAAACTTCTTCACCATGGAGTGGAGT
This sequence comes from Salmo salar, assembly GCF_965601325.2. NCBI lineage: Eukaryota > Metazoa > Chordata > Actinopteri > Salmoniformes > Salmonidae > Salmo > Salmo salar. The sequence continues at coordinate 68,464,646 of NC_138309.1, read as the reverse complement.
TATGATGAACTCCACCAAAGGAGTGGAGCAGAGACCAGGCTTTGTGGAATTCAAGTCCGACTACAATCGATTTGCCTAAGGTCAATACTTCAAAATAATTGAATTACGAAACATGTACCTCGTACTTATGTGTGTCCTCTGTAGTTGCCTGCCTTTCTTTGTTTGCTGAAATCCATACTTTTTCAATAAACGTTAATCAAATACAACCACAGACTGGTTTCCTTGTTGAGATTCAACTGGCACATGCGATGAGTTGCCATTTTAGATCAACAGTAATGAGCAAACAAGTTATTGAAAAATTATGGATTTCTGCAAACAAACAAAACCATGCAACTACACTGAGGAGAAATATAGGTAAATTAAGCGTTTCAGAAATAAACACGTTTAAAGTATTGACCTTGGGCGAATCGATTGTAGTCGGACTTGAATTCCACAAAGCCTGGCCTCTGCTTCACTCCGTTGGTGGAGTTCATCATAAACTTCCTTCACCATGGAGTGGAGTTTAGTCAGCCAACTATATGTTAGTGAGCAGGAACATACATTGCAAGTGTCACTGTAAGAAACTATTGCAAGATATTGCGTTTGCTACCTTAATCCAATTGTCAGTTTGTTTTCGCAGATAGATCGGGTAGACAACGCAAATGATCCTACCAGTTAGTAATTGATAAATGCATCAAAAGTCTAAACATTCAAAACGAAGCAGATGGGAGACACACAGACGTAAACACAGCGCCATTTTCTGGAGAAATGAGACACAGACAGTGGGAGCGGGGCGCAAGGAACCCATGCACCCAAAAATAATTCTCAATTTCCAAGCTTCATGATTTCAAGTAACAATATTCAAATCGACCAAATGTATATTATATTGCTTACTTGGAAATTGCAACATTTACGTGATTTTGACAATTTAATTTTTGGGACGAGGAAGTGGTGGAGGAAGTATACGTCATAGGTCATACGACCAAGTGTGTCGATTGGCTCAGTTTGGTGACGGCCCCTGTGCCTTATCGTTTGAAAATATTGGGCGGAAGGCCATTTTACGATCGTTTAAGTCTTTTTTTTTTTGTCAACAAATTCTGGCATCATTTACTCTAGCAAACATCTTGAACTTTTTATACCAACCACATTTTATAGAGAACAGGAGGAAACTATCGGTAAGGTTGAGTGTTTTATTCGCTTTAGATTCTCGACAACTGAACTGGCTAACGACATCTAACAACAAAGAGGGTAGCAGATCGCTGGCTATGTGTTTCAAGCTTGTTTGCTAGCTAACGTTTAGCTGGCTAGCCCGTGTTTATTAGACTCTCATTATCAGTTTCTAGCTAAGTAAATGTAATTTATTGTTTCGTAGACATGGCGGCCCAGCGCGTGGCTGAGGACGTTGCGAAAGGAACCAAACAGACAGCCAGGGTTCGGGTTGCGGTGCGCCTACGGCCCTACATGCACATGCAGGACCCGAAGGGCGAGGGGGCCTGCGTAAGAAGACTGGATACGGAGACCCTGGAGATAATCAACTGGAGGAACGCCACAGAGACTCTGCAATACCAGTCAGTGGCTTTTTGCCTGAAACAATATCAACCTTTAGTCATCACATGCCAGTTTATTTTAATACTTGATAAAAAAAAATTAAAAATGTGGTTGAACATAGGTGTGTTTGGGGACCAGATGGATCACTTGTTTGTGTGTGTGTGGGGGGGGGGCACAAAATACCACAGGCAACAGACTGTCCCTTAAAATTCTGTGGTGGGTTTCAGGTTTGACGTCTTCCACGGTGAGGAGACAACTCAACAGGAGGTGTTCCTCTCCTCAGTGAAGCCCATTCTACCCCACCTTCTGAAAGGACAGAACGCCAGCGTCTTTGCCTACGGCCCAACTGGAGCTGGTATGTCAAAGGGCTCTCCTTTATGTTTTCCTTTGAGGGCGATACAAGGTACTGTCAATGAGTTACTGCCACGGACTGATTTCAGGTTAAGCATCAATACTTTCACTCTCATAAGATTGGCCCTATACGGCCTTCCACTGCATTTGTTTTTGCTCTTGCATCATATTTATATCATTGTTGTTTCTAGAGCTGCTTATCAGCACTATGTATGTGCAGCTTTGAGTATACTCTAATGCAGCGGTTCCCAACCTTTGCCTTTACAGGGACCACCAAATCAGTCATGTTGCAAAAATAAAAATCTGGTCAAATTTCCAGTCAGTTTTAGCAGTGAACGTAACATATTGAAGGCATCTTATTACAAATGGGAAAAATATATGTAAAAAAATAAATAAATGCATTCGGTACCGGCCGCGGATCACGGCTTGAAAACCACTGCTCTAATTTGCATTATCAGTAATGGCTAAACGAGTGGTTAGCAGCAATGTTGTATATCGGGAAGCGTGCTAGAAAACTCCATTATCCACCAGCCAGCACCAACCGCCTGCTCCTCTATCTCCTCACCCAGGGAAGACCCACACTATGCTGGGCAGTCAGGAACAGCCAGGGGTGATCCCACGGGCGGTCCGAGGTGTCTTCAACCTGGTGAAAGCCAAGGAGAGGGAGCACGAAGGCTGGGACTACAGCATCGGCATGTCCTACCTGGAAATATACAACGAAAAGGTAGGACTGGGTGGTCTGATGTTTTTTGAAATATGCTTAGCTGTTTTGTTTGGTTTATAATTGTTGCTGGTATTTATTGCGATGCATTGTGAGTGCTTTCATGTGTTTGCCAATATGTCCTTAATCAATTTGTCATTCCTCGCCTCCTCAAAACACATCAGGGGAGAAAGTCAGAAGGGAGGGACCTTAGATCCTCTCCTCCAATGCATTTTTGAGAATGAGGTGGACACAAAGAATAGAAAGTGAAACGAATGTTGAATCAATTATTTGGTTTTATTATATTGAGACTTTTTTTGGCAGTGTTTTTACATCCCATGGTCTGTCCCTTCCTCCTTCCCTGTCCCAGGTGCTGGACCTGTTGTCCCCCAGTGCTCAGGATCTGCCCATCCGAGAGGACAAGGACAGGAACATCCTCATCCCGGGCCTGACCCACACACCCCTCTCCTCCTTCTCCAACTTCCACTCTCACTTCATCCCTGCCAGCCTCAACCGCACAACGGCCTCCACCAAGCTCAACCAGCGCTCCAGCCGCAGCCACGCCATTCTACTCATCAAGGTTTGTACACACTCTGACTCCTATAGGTTTATATATTTCCCATGAATTACTTAGTATTAGATGCATAACATAACATGACATAGGTAGATTTACATAAAGCAAACCTCTGGTTGCTGCTGCTATGCCTGTTGGGACAATCTCGGGAGGTAAAGACCTCTGTCTTTAATAGGACAGTCTGTGTGGCTAGTGAATAAGGCAACTCATATTTAGCAGTCTGAACACAGATTTAGATATCTCTGTAGCAGAGCCATGGATGGAGCACGAAATGATTCTCTCCCTTCCTCTTTCCCTCCGCTCTCCATACCTTTATCCTTCTCCACTTTTCTCCCTTGCTCCTTCCCCACCATTCCTTTATCGTTCTCACATTCTTCTTTTCTTCCTCAATTAGAATGGTTAGTTCTAAATGTGGGCCTTGGTAATAATGTCCAACTGACACTAGTGGGAATTTATCGCTTCTCCTTGTGCTTTAAGCAAATTGTCTGAATTACTGTCTGACTATGTTAAATCTGAATGATTAATTTTGGATGATTTTTAATCTGGATTGGTTGATGCCAGTATCAGATTGGCTGAGAGAGATTTAGCTCAGTACAAAGATAACTCGGCTGATAACTAAAACAACTTGTCCCAACTTTAAACACCCTGAAAAATGAACTATTTTAGATATTATTCTAACAAATGCCCCACATAAGTTTACTGCCAATGGAATATTTTAGGGATACAAATCTTTCCCTTTAAAGACCATTCAATACATATCTAAATACATGGGCTCCGATACAGAAACGATGCGTTTTAGTTTGAAACGATTCGGTTTGATTAGAGAATGAATCAATGCACTAACATTTGTTGCGTAAACACATTCATTTTCCATTCTAAATTAAATTCTGCTACTGATGGAGCTCATGAGCTGGCCTCTGCGCTGGATCTGTCTGAGCTGACGTGTGTGTGTGTCTATGGTGTATGTACGATGTAGGCACCTGATCTGAGCCATAAGGGAGACTAGGCATCTACCACCCCACTATCATCATGGGGTGGCGGCAATGTAGCATGTTTTTTTTTTGTGTGTGTGTGTGTCCGTTCTGAAATCACCATCACCCAGTAATTAACTTGTCATTTTTGCAGATTAAGTGTTTGGGCTAGTAATGTATCAATATTTGTTTACAAATTAGCTATGACATAGCCAATGAATACTGTGTATATATAGCACAACTTTGAATTTCACCTCATCTCAAAATCAAATGGTTTTGACCGTTCTGAAGTTTTTAGTGAGCTTCTTTTCTCTTGGTTTTGCTTCGCAAAGTGATTGATGTGCTCAGTTATGAAATGATACATTTTACCCTCTATTTCTCAAGATGACCATATACGCTGATTGTTTAGCCTAAAGCAAAACTACCAAAACTATTGCTCACGGTGAACCTGAAGAATCAAAATCAAATCTATTGTTAGCCCTGTTCAGCAGGTAGCCTATAGCCAGATGAGACAGTAAAACACCGTTTTCAAGAGCGCATCAGGGCTCAGCCTTAACGCCTGTCTCATCTTGTCCAGAACAAGTAACAGAAATATCGAACAACAATCACCAATCAAACGATTACTCCAATCAGAATTGGATCAGAGAGACAAACATTGGAATAATATTCAAATCTATTTTTCCATGTAGTCCTATGTGCATATTGGCTACAGTCTCATGTACAAACCGATGCTGACATGAAGGCGCCAGAAAATGTAGTGAGACTTTTAATTACATAAATATATTTGACAAATATAATGAAGGATAATTAACATGAACGTCTAAAGGCTTGATTCTGTCGGTATACTCGACACAGTTCGTTCAGATCAAATGGTCACAAAACCGGAGGGTGAAGGAGAATGCCTTTTGCTCACAACACATCAACCACTTTGAATCTGAGCGGAGGTGCTCAGCATTTTGAAACGTATGTTTATAATTCATATAGATCATAGTTCATATTAATAACCCATGCTTGTTGATGCATCTCCCCCCTTTCTGACTTTAATTTAGAACTAATATTTTCCTCTGTCACATGAAACTAGGGCTGGGTGATATATCGATTTAATTTGATTAATTCAAATTTGTTTTTGTGCGATATGTCAAATGGCTGTATCACAAGAATTGAGGTTTTGTTGTTTTTACGAGGGGTTACATTATAACGTTGGCAAATGCGGCATCTCGCCCTCTGTCAGCCCATAGTGAACCGAACCATGAACCAACGGCGTCACAGCACATGCTAAAAAGTTGTCCACAAATAACAATCCTGGACAGCCTTTCCCAAGTTGTAACCATGCCCATGAAGTGTAGCGGCAGAGATTCTATCAAAATGGACAATGAGGTAGCCAGCTCAGCCTCTCGTGAGAATGAAATCATTCCCAAGGGTCGCAATGTTTGTTCTGTCATATGGAAGTGGTTTGGGTTTGAGGTCAGATGTTCAGCAAATCAATGTCCTGTGCAAAGTGTCTCAAGACAATTGCCACCAGATGTGGCAGCACAACTAACCTCTTCCAGCACCTGAGACAGAAACACTCAGTGGAATGGGAGGAATACGTGAAACTACACGATGCTGATGCTTCCAGTTGTCCCACTCCCAAAACGTCTGGTAAAGGACAATATACCATAGCCGCATAATTTTCAAATGTCATTCCATATGACAAGAAAAGTTTGAGGTGGAAGGAGATAACAAATGCGGTGACTAATCACATAGCAAAATATATGCTCCCCATCTATACAGTGGAAAAGCCTGGCTTCAAAAAGCTGCTAAACACAATTGACCCCAAATATCAGCTACCAAGCTGCAAGTATTTTGCAGAAGAAGCATTGCCACGGTTATACATTGCTATCTGCGAAAGAGCAGTGGTGGGGATAAAGTACCCAATTTATCATACTTGAGTAAAAGTAATTTACAAATGAAGCACGTGTGTTTAGTAAGTAGGGATGACCCGAATGTTTTCTTGATAAGTGCGTGAATTGGACAATTTTCCTGTCCTGCTTTTGGTTGTCAGGGAAAATGTATGGAGTGAAAAGTACATTTATTTTCTTTAGGAATGTAGTGAAGTAAAAGTTGTCAAAAAATATAAATAGTAAAGTACACATACTACTTAAGTAGTACTTTAAATAATTTTTACTTAAGTACTTTAGCCAGCTTCTCTGTGACTCTTTCGCAGTGGTGTAATGTGTCGTACTTTTCCACCACAACCGATCTATTGTCGAGCAGAACGTTGGAGCCATATCTATGCTTGACAGTCCATTATATAGATGAAGAATAGACATTGCTAAATGTATGCCTCTAGACATCATACTTCCCCGATGACCATACGGGTGAAATAATAGCCCAGGGTCTCGAAGACACACTGGCATGGAAGCTGAGCGAAGACATGCATGATAAAAGCATTGCGCTTGAACAAGTGGACCCGTCTGCAGTGCTTTGGACACAGGCTTCACCTCGCTATCGGTAAGTGTGACATTGGATAATGAAAATGCATTCAAAAAATGAATCTTCAGACCAGCTGTAAATAATAATAATAATAATAATTTACCTTTGTAGCTGGTTGTAGTTCTACCAATCCAATAGCAAATTAACCACAGGCATGTTTAAAGAATAACAACAATATGGACTAAATGTAATTGATTTTAAATGTTTTCAATCAAAACAATTAAATATGTAAACATATAGGCATATGCAAACAGCTACAATGGTTAAACATTCCTAAACAATGTAGTAGTATTATACAGGGTGAAAGTGTTTGCCAATATGTTTTCTTTGTCAAATAGAAATACGGATAGAAATAAGGCTTATCAAAAACTGTTACATCACGATGTGTGGGAATGCTGTATTTGTTACATTACTAAAAATGTTGCCATTTGTAAATTATTATTTTTGTTTCTTTTACTAGTTTTTACATTCTTATTTTTTTTTACAGAGAATGGTGTGAAAGACCCTCAGATTGACTGTGCCATCGGGGTATGCAAAAAGGTTGTTATCAGCTTCTCCTTCAGCTTCAAAAATAGCAGAGACATGGTTTTAGTACAGGCTGAGCTCAATCTACCAACTCATCAGAGTCCTAACCAGGTGGGGTTCAAGACAGAAGATGGTTGAACGAGTCCTGGAGCAGGAGAAGGCCATAGCACGGGTCATGGGCTCAGAGAAGAAAAGCAGGCACCTGGTGCCCAGCTGGCAGGATATCAACGTTTTGGAGTCAGTGAACAAAGCCATAAGCCCACTACAATAATTCACTGATGTGCTGTCTGGTAAGCCTGTGTTGCATCTGTTCAACACCTGCAGCCAGTGGAGGGTGAGAACGGTCTCACAAAGCAAATCAAGAGCGCCACACTGGAGTATCTAAATGACAAGTATGATGACCCTGCCACAGATGATCACCTGGATATGGCTTCAATCAATCAATCAAATGTATTTATAAATCCCTTCTTGCATCAGCTGATGTCACAAAGTGCTGTACAGAAACCCAGCCTAAAACCCCAAACAGCAAGCAATGCAGGTGTAGAAACAGAACCGGATCCCTGGTCCAGGAGAAAATACATAGCAGATGACAAGGTTGAGGGCATCAAACGAAGAGCTGTTTTGGAGCTCCAGTCTCTGCTAGCTGAGAAGAGCACACCTCAGCCTGGCACAGCTGTGCATGTGCGCCCAGAAGCTGAACCTGTGGCTAAGAAGAGCAAGAAAATACTTGCACGCATCTTCAAGAAGACCGTAACGTCTGCCTCCCAGTCAGAGGATGACACCATCAAAACTGATCATTCAAGCTAATTGATGTCCCCTGACACAGACCCAGACACTGACTCGCTTGAGTGGTGGAGGCTTCATAAGGCCTACTTCCCAAGACTGAGCGATCTTGTAAAGAAGTACCTATGCATTCCTGCTAAAAGTGCCCCTTCAGATAGGGTCTTCAGCACAGGTGGGAACATTGTAACATGCCGTAGGGCATGCCTCAAGCCAGAGTCGGTAGACAGGCTCGAGTTCCTCTCCAGAAACCTATAGGAGCAAAGTAAAATATCATTTTGTTTGACAGAAATGTAGTATTTGTTTTATTTTGCACATTTTCAGGGATACATGAGGCATGTTTTCATATTTAAAAATCTTATGTTCAATGACAGCCTGGCAAGTGATGGTGTTCATTTGTTTATTTTGCGCATATAGGCTTAATTGATACAGAAAGACAAGTGGCATTGTTTATTTCTTCATTTTAATGAAGAAATCATTTAAATAGGTGTTATCTTCTTTTCTTTCTCGAAAGAAACACAAAAAATCGAGATACACAGTGCATTCGGAAAGTATTCAGACCGCTTGACTTTTTCCACATTTCGTTATGTTACAGCCTTATTCTAAAATTCATTACATTGTTTTTTTCCCCTCATAAATCTACACACAATACCTCATAATGACAAAGTTAAAACAGATTATTTGAAATTTATGCAAAGGGTGGCTACTTTGAAGAATCTCAAATATATAATATATTTTGATCTGTTACACTTTTTTTGGTTACTACATGATTCCATCTGTTATTTCATAATTTTGATGTCTTCACTGTTATTCTACAATGTAAAAAATACTAAAAAATAAACAAAAACCCTTGAATGAGTCCAAGCTTTTGACTGGTACTGTAGGTTGTCACTCAGCTAATAAAGCCTGATGTTAACGGTGCCACCCAGACGTGCAAGATCAGGAACAGGCTGCCTACTTCGCGTTGGGCACAGTGCGCGGTTTGACTAGGCAGGCTACTGATATTCCCTGGAGTTGTTCGGTATGTGAAATTACTTGTAGATCAATGACTGTCAACACAGTTGCATGCTTAATTCGACACTGAAGGAGAGGACGCAACTGTTGTCAAAAACTGTAGCTTATTTTTAGGAGAGTGGAAGGAAGGCAATATAAGCAACAACAACAAAAAAATTGTGAATCTGTTAATGGTGATGTTTAAATAGATTTTCTGGCTGAAGAATCGATGCATCCATAGAATTTTTGCTAATGAGCTCAGTGACCAGTGTCCCATTGCTTGCATAAGAGATGCTAAGCTACCTAAATACCATCCATGTATTATTACAAAGACATTTTAGGGATTTTAATGCGCATAATTTCATGTCTGATCTGGGGTTGTGTGACTGGGGCATTGTCATCGATCTCTGACTCGGATCAGGCCCTAAATTGTTTCACTTCTCTAACATTGTTGAAAATCAGAGCCCTGCATGGACATTCATTTTAAGCCCTACCCATGCCCGCAATGTTCAGGACCTACCTACCCAGGCCCAATTGCTTCTGCCAAATTTAAGGCACTGCCCGAAATAACTTTCTTAGTAAATCCATTAGCTGTTCCTCTCTGTCAGTCACACTCTGCTCATGGCGGCTCTGTTTCTGTGAGTATCCATGGCTCCGCTTGGGCTGCTCTGCTCAATGACGAGACATTAGAGAGGAGTTGGCTCCTTTCGTCACTCTAAACTCTGACAAAAATCAAGGAACATTATTTTCTGAGAAATAATCTCTCCTGTTTTATATTTGGCGAGGTTAAAGCACTTCTGACACCATGTTATGATCTTAGTCAGATATCACTGTACTACGCAGAAAATCAAGTAAATGGCTCAGCTTCAAAATGTTAGTGATACCTGAGCCATGCCCGTAACCCTAGTTATTGATGCAAAAACAGGCCCTACCCGTCCCTAACCCAATGTATAATGTCGGGGTGAGGTAGCAGATAAGCATGCTTTCGTATAAAAGAAAAAAAGAGAGGCCATCTATTTGAAAGAATAGTTTCTGGAAATTCTAATTCCAGTAGAGGGAGTCCTTTTATTCACCTCGAAAGTGACGGTAAATAATGAATGATGAACTCCCATATACACATTCACTATTTTTATTTCAACCATTATATATATGATGTACTAAGTGCCATGCAGCTCTCTCCCCCACTTATTGCAGAATCGTATATTTTTAACTTAACAGTTGTTTCTGGTGTTCCTAAGATCTGGAAAGCGGAACATGTCCTCCCCCTACACATAGGAGATCCTTCTGACTTAGAAAAATTGAACCGTATTTATCTTGCCTTTCCAAAGTTTTAGAATCCCTGCCCAACTCTCAGCGAATCATTTTTTTCTTTTTTTTCTCTCATCCTATTCTAATTGTGCACCAGTCTGGTTTTAGACCTGGCATGGCACCGTTTCAGCTGCTACGCTTATTCTAGATGTGTTAAATTGCTTAGATCATAAAAACCATTGTGCTGCCTTATTTATAGACATTTCCAAGGTAATTGACACTCTTGACCATTACATTCTCATTCAGAGGCTGACTGAAATAGGCCTAGATCAGTTCTCAAACTGAGGCCTATCTGTCAGATAGGACACATTGTGTGATTTCTGATGGTGTAAACCAAAGTCTAGTTTCATATATATTACAAAAGGTGTAACGCTGGGATCGGTATTGGGACGTGTTCTCTTCACTATTTACATGAATAATATTGGTCTATCTGTTTATAATATTCATTTGTATTCAGATGACACTTATCTATGCTATTGCCCAAACTGTTGACCAGGCTATATTAGAGCTGTGATCTGACTTTGTTACCTTAGAAAAAGTTGGTTTAAAACTTGTCCTTGATGCAGACAAGACTAAATATACAGTGCCTTCAGAATGTATTCACACCCCTTGACTTTTTCCACATTTTGTTAGAAAGTGGGATTTAATTTGCTATTTTTTTGTCAATGCTCTACACAAAATACTCATGTCAAAGTGGAAGAAAAATGTGTAACAATTGTTAAAAAAATAAAATAATAATCTATGAAAAAGAAAACACTATCTTGATTATACACTGCTCAAAAAAATAAAGGGAACACTTAAACAACACAATGTAACAATCACACTTCTGTGAAATCAAACTGTCCACTTAGGAAGCAACACTGATTGACAATACATTTCACATGCTGTTGTGCAAATGGAATAGACAACAGGTGGAAATTATAGGCAATTAGCAAGACGCCCCCAATAAAGGAGTGGTTCTGCAGGTGGGGACCACAGACCACTTCTCAGTTCCTATGCTTCCTGGCTGATGTTTTGGTCACTTTTGAATGCTGGCGGTGCTTTCACTCTAGTGGTAGCATGAGACGGAGTCTACAACCCACACAAGTGGCTCAGGTAGTGCAGCTCATCCAGGATGGCACATCAATGCGAGCTGTGGCAAGAAGGTTTGCTGTGTCTGTCAGCGTAGTGTCCAGAGCATGGAGGCGCTACCAGGAGACAGGCCAGTACATCAGGAGATGTGGAGAAGGCCGTAGGAGGGCAACAAAACAGCAGCAGTACAGCTACATCGGCCTTTGTGCAAGGAGGAACACTGCCAGAGCCCTGGAAAATGACCTCCAGCAGGCCACAAATGTGCACGTGTCTGCTCAAACAGTCAGAAACGGACTCCATGATGGTGGTATGATGGCCCGACGTCCACAGGTGGGGGTTGTGCTTACAGCCCAACACCGTGCAGGACGTTTGGCATTTGCCAGAGAACACCAAGATTAGCAAATTCGCCACTGGCGCCCTGTGCTCTTCACAGATGAAAACAGGTTCACACTGAGCACATGTGACAGACGTGACAGAGTCTGGAGACGCCGTGGAGAACGTTCTGCTGCCTGCAACATCCTCCAGCATGACCGGTTTGGCGGTGGGTCAGTCATGGTGTGGGGTGGCATTTCTTTGGGGGGCCGCACAGCCCTCCATGTGCTCGCCAGAGGTAGCCTGACTGCCATTAGGTACCGAGATGAGATCCTCAGACCCCTTGTGAGACCATATGCTGGTGCGGTTGGCCCTGGGTTCCTCCTAATGCAAGACAATGCTAGACCTCATGTGGCTGGAGTGTGTCAGCAGTTCCTGCAAGAGGAAGGCATTGATGCTATGGACTGGCCCGCCCGTTCCCCAGACCTGAATCCAATTGAGCACATCTTGGACATCATGTCTCGCACCATCCACCAACGCCACGTTGCACCACAGACTGTCCAGGAGTTGGCGGATGCTTTAGTCCAGGCCTGGGAGGAGATCCCTCAGGAGACCATCCGCCACCTCATCCGGAGCATGCCCAGGCGTTGTAGGGAGGTCATACAGGCACGTGGAGGCCACACACTACTGAGCCTCATTTTGACTTGTTTTAAGGACATTACATCAAAGTTGGATCAGCCTGTAGTGTGGTTTTCCACTCCAAATCCAGACCTCCATGGGTTGATAAATTGGATTTGCATTGATTTCTTTTTGTGTGATTTTGTTGTCAGCACATTCAACTATGTAAAGAAAAAAGTATTTAATAAGATTGTCATTCATTCAGATCTAGGATGTGTTATTTTAGTGTTCCCTTTATTTTTTTGAGCATTGTATAAGTTGTCAAACCCCTGAGTGTTAGAATCACATTTGGTAGCGACTACAGCTGTGAGTCTTTCTGCGTAACCCTCTAAGAGCTTTGCACACCTGTATTATACAATCATTTTCTTTTAAACATTCTTCAAGCTCTGTCAAGTTGTTTGGTGATCATTGCTAGACAGCAATTTTCAAGTCTTGCCAATTTTAAGTCAAAACTGTAACTATGCTACTCAGGAACATTCAATGCCATCTTGGTAAGCCATTCCAGAGCGTATTTGGCCTTGTATTTTAGGATATTGTCCTGCTGAAAGGCGTTTGTCTCCAAGTGTCTGTTGGAAAGCAGACTGAACCAGGTTTTTCTCTAGGATTTTGCCTGTGCTTAGCTATATTCCGTTTCTTTCTATCCTAAAAAAAAAAACTCCCTAGTCCTTGCTGATGACAAGCATACCCATAACATGATGCAGCCATCATCATTCTTGAAAATATGAAGAGTGGTACTTAGTGATGTGTTGTATTTGCCCCAAACATAACGCTTCATATTCATGACAAAGTTAATTTCTTTGACACATTATTTTAAGTTTTACTTTAGTGCCTTATTGCAAACAGGATGTACGTTTTGGAAGATTTTTGATTCTGTACAGGCTTCTTTCTTTTCACTCTGTCAATTTGGTTAGTGTTGTGGAGTAACTACACTGAACAAAATAATGAACTCACATGTAAAGTGTTGGTCTCAGGTTAAAGGCACTGAAATAACAGATCCCAGAAATGTTCCATGTGCACAAAAAGCTTATTTCTTTCAAATGTTGTGCACGAGTTTGCTTGCATCCCTGTTAGTGAGAATAAATCCTTTGCCAAGATGGCCCATCCACCGGACGGGTGTGGCATATCAAGAGGCTGATTAAACAGCATGATCATTACACAGGTGCACCTTGTGCTGGAGACCATAATAGGCCACTCTAAAATGTGCAGTTTTGTCACACGACACAATGCCACAGATGTCTCAAGTTTTGAAGGAGTGTGCCATTGGCATGCTGACTGCAGGAATGCCTTCCAGAGCTGTTGCCAGATAGTTGGCTTGTTCTCATTAAAGACCCGTAGATCACTTCATTACTACCTTTTTTTGTTTGCCAAACTATACTATACAAGCTTCCCAGTTACCTTACTTAGTTCTTAAAGTATAAAAACATGACATAAGCAACCCTGTGAACGGGTTTGGTAACTCTTGAGGTTCCTCAGGTCTCCCCCGAACTAGGTAAATCCGCTTTTAGTTTCAACACGCCACATTTTGGAATTGCTTATAAAATGCATTGTGTTTGGATTTCCTCAGTTTAAAACTCTGACAAATGAGTTCACGAGGTGTGGAATTGTTTTGATTGACTTTTGATAACTTGTTTGTGATTGATGTTCTAGTGTACTTCGTATTGTATCTTGAAGTTTTATATTTTCTTTTATGTCCTCGGGGCACTATTGAAAATGAGACAGCTGGTCTCAATTGGGCTTCCCTGAATAAATAAAGTTAATAATTCCTTCTGCCTCTCCCCAGGTGGTGCGGACACAGCGCAACCCCCCGCACCGGCAGCAGACAGGCAAGCTCTACCTCGTGGACCTGGCCGGCTCGGAGGACAACCGGCGTACGGGCAACAAGGGCATCCGCCTAAAGGAGAGCGGCGCCATCAACCTCTCCCTCTTCACCCTCAGCAAGGTGGTGGACTCGCTCAACGCGGGCGGCGGCGGGCGTGTGCCCTACCGTGACAGCAAGCTGACGAGGCTTCTGCAGGACTCGCTGGGCGGCTCGTCCCACTCGGTCATGATCACCAACATCGCGCCCGAGTACACATACTACTTTGAAACCTTCACAGCACTTAACTTTGCCGCCAAGTCCAAGCAGATCGTCAACAAGCCCTTCATACGGGAGACGGTGACCGTGCCGTCTGTACAAGGTGAGAAAGGGGGATGAAATTCAGAGGTATTTATATTATGGGCCCGTTCATTGCAGGCAGCAAGTAATATGGCACAGCACAATTATAGATTGTGATGGATTCGAGTCTTGACATGAACCCTGTGGAGCCCAAATGACTCACCCCTTTTTCCTGGTGGTTCTTATTGTTTGACATAAAATTGTATTAATCACAAATTAAACTATTCTTATTTTTTATTTTTTTTAGACAGCCATGTATTAATGACTCCATTATACAATCATACAATCAATTTGACATAGTTTTTGCCAATCTAACTTCCAAACAACTTAATGGTAATCATTTATTTGAATGGTAAATCTACTGATGAACGGAGTAAATCAAGATGTAGCCTCGGTCTATTCACGATACAGGTGAATGCATATTATTCAAATGAAGTGTGTGCGTGCATTGAGTTGAGCTTGTTTTAGCTACAGATTACTAACAATCCCTTCCATTTAGGACTTCTTATATTGGCAACTATTAGAACATATTATTGTACTGATCAACAACATTTACATAGAAGCATTCTCTTTTATACAAGTGTGTGCAATCTCTTTTTTAAGAAAGTAATGACTTGTTTACGAGGCAGAATGTGGCTGTGGAATCTGACTGTGCTTATGGAATCTAGTAGAAGCCAGACGGGAGTCGAGGTACACTACGAAGTGATCACAATCAGCTTTGACATCAACATATTTTGTGTTATGGTATGCATATTATCACAAAAAAAGTACTAGAGAAGTGAATTCAGCTCTAAACTAGCAAGTAAAGTTAGCTTCCAGTTTTAATTGTAGTCTAGCGGTATCGTCTTGCATCATAAAAGTATTCTAGGCTCTATGGACATTGTTTTGCCTACAGTAATGAACAGTTTAAACATTTCTACATGCCGTGGTGCATTATTCAAGTGTGTTAACTTCTGTGCAGCGTGACTGGGGAGCTAACAATGCAGCCTAGACAGCTCTAGCAATGATTGAGTAAATGGAGCAGGCACTTTGCTCTTCATGCTTTTAAGGGGCTACGCTCATTTAGACTTGATGACCCCTAATCACGTGAGACACATTTGAAAGAAGAACTGAATGTAACAGACCCTAGTACAGGACCATTATTTATTTTTGTAAAAATACAGAATTTACAGAGTACCGTGCAACACTAGTAAGCTGTAATGTATTACGGAAACTATCCCAAAGTTAAGGTTCTTCAGAAATCCCGGTTGGTTGATTCCCAGAAACAGGGATAGGCTGGGAGGGAACCCTCTTACCAAGATTTCTTAACCTGGGAACTTTTGAGAAAGTTAACATTTTATAAAAACCGAACTCGACGTGAGAATGTGCTTATCCTCCCGCGAACTTTAGATAATATGTATGCACAGTTTCTAGTGGTTGAAGTATTACATCGCAAGGCAAAAGTAGTAGCCTTGTGCAAATGGGGAGTACATAAGATGCAAACATTTGCTGTTAGTGAAAAGAGTGAAACTTTTTTTTCTTTTTTGTTCGTCTTTGCATTCCAAAATAATTAGGAGTAGAAATTTCCATGATCATTGCAGAATAAATTCCTCATCTTTTCTGACTATGCTGGTTTCATAGGCTACTTCGAAGTAGTCTATAGGCCTACAACAAGTTAATATAGGCTACCATTCGTCCCATCTCTCATTTAATTGAACCCACATCGCAGTAGTAAATTAGATAAGCTATTTCAAGTATTTTGCTCTATGCGATCTAATCCGAAGCGCAGTTTAACGGTTGAATAATGTGTCACCCTTTCCATTGACAATTGTAAGCTAGACCTACAGTTGAAGTCGGAAGTTTACATACACTTAGGTTGGAGTCATTAAAACTCGTTTTTCAATCACTCCACAAATTTCTTGTTAACAAACTATAGTTTTGGCAAGTCAGTTAGGACATCTACTTTGTGCATGACAAGTAATTTTTCCAACAATTGTTTACAGACAGATTATTTCACATATAATTCACTGTATCACAATTCCAGTGGGTCAGATGTTTACATAAGTTGACTGCCTTTAAACAGCTTGGAAAATTCCAGAAAATGATGTCATGGCTTTAGAAGCTTCTGATAGGCTAATTGACATAATTTGAGTGAATTGGAGGTGTACCTATGGATGTATTTCAAGGCCTACCTTCAAAGTCATTGCCTCTGCTTGACATCATGGGAAAATTTAAAAGAAATCAGCCAAGACCTCAGAAAAACAATTGTAGACCTCCACAAGTCTGGTTAATCCTTGAGAGCAATTTCTAAACGCCTGAAGGTACCACGTTCATCTGTACAAACAATAGTACGCTACTATAAACACCATGGGACCACACAGCCATCCTACCGCTCAGGAAGGCGATGCGTTCAGTCTCCTAGAGATAAACGTACTTTGTTGCGAAAAGTGCAAATCAATCCCAGAACAACAGCAAAGGACCTTGTGAAGATGCTGGAGGAAACGGGTACAAAGGTGTCAATATCCACAGTAAAACGAGTCCTATATTGACATAACCTGAAAGGCCGCACAGCAAGGAAGAAGCCACTGCTCCTAAACTGCCATAAAAAAAGCCAGACTACGGTTTGCAACTGCACATGGGGACAAAGATCATACTTTTTGGAGAAATGTCCTCTGGTCTGATGAAACAAAAATAGAACTGTTTAGCCATAATGACCATCGTTATGTTTGGAGGAAAAAGGGGGATGCTTGTAAGCCAAATAACACCATCCCAACCGTGAAGCACGGGGGTGGCAGCATCATCAGCACCACCCTCTCCGAGTTGGGCATCTCCGGCGCGGCCCACGCTTGGATTGCATCCTACCTGACAGGTCGCTCCTACCAGGTGGCGTGGCGAGAATCTGTCTCCGCACCATGCGCTCTCACCACTGGTGTCCCCCAGGGCTCTGTTCTAGGCCCTCTCCTATTCTCGCTATACACCAAGTCACTTGGCTCTGTCATATCCTCACATGGTCTCTCCTATCATTGCTATGCAGACGACACACAATTAATCTTCTCCTTTCCCCCTTCTGATAACCAGGCGGCGAATCGCATCTCTGCATGTCTGTCAGACATATCAGTGTGGATGACGGATCACCAGCTCAAGCTGAACCTCGGCAAGACGGAGCTGCTCTTCCTCCCGGGGAAGGACTGCCCCTTCCATGATCTCGCCATCACGGTTGACAACTCCCTTGTGTCCTCCTCCCAGAGTGCTAAGAACCTTGGCGTGATCCTGGACAACACCCTGTCGTTCTCCACTAACATCAAGGCGGTGACCCGATCCTGTAGGTTCATGCTCTACAACATTTGCAGAGTACGACCCTGCCTCACACAGGAAGCGGCGCAGGTCCTAATCCAGGCACTTGTCATCTCCCGTCTGGATTACTGCAACTCGCTGTTGGCTGGGCTCCCTGCCTGTGCCATTAAACCCCTACAACTCATCCAGAACGCCGCAGCCCGTCTGGTGTTCAACCTTCCCAAGTTCTCTCACGTCACCCCGCTCCTCCGCTCTCTCCACTGGCTTCCAGTTGAAGCTCGCATCCGCTACAAGACCATGGTGATTGCCTACGGAGCTGTGAAGGGAACGGCACCTCCATACCTTCAGGCTCTGATCAGGCCCTACACCCAAACAAGGGCACTGCGTTCATCCACCACTGGCCTGCTGGCCCCCCTACCTCTGAGGAAGCACAGTTCCCGCTCAGCCCAGTCAAAACTGTTCGCTGCTCTGGCACCCCAATGGTGGAACAAGCTCCCTCACGACGCCAGGACAGCGGAGTCAATCACCACCTTCCGGAGACACCTGAAACCCCACCTCTTTAAGGAATACCTAGGATAGGATAAAGTAATCCTTCTAACCCCCCCCCCCCCCCCCCCCCTTAAAAGATTTAGATGCACTATTGTAAAGTGGTTGTTCCACTGGATATCATAAGGTGAATGCACCATTTTGTAAGTCGCTCTGGATAAGAGCGTCTGCTAAATGACTTAAATGTAATGTAATGTAATGTAATGTTGTGGGGGTGCTTTGCTGCAGGAGGGACTGGTGCACTTCACAAAATAGATGGCATCATGATGTAGGAAAATTGTGGATATATTGAAGCAAGATCTCAAGACATCAGTCAGGAAGTTAAAGCTTGGTCGCAAATGGGTCTTCCAAATGGACATTGACCCCAAGAATACTTCCAAAGTTGTGGCAAAATGGCTTAAGGACAGTTTGAAATATCCAATAAATTTCGTTCCACTTCATGATTGTGTCCCACTTGTTGTTGATTCTTCACAAAAAAATTACAGTTTTATATCTTTATGTTTGAAGCCTGAAATGTGGCAAAAGGTCAAAGTTCAAGGGGGCCGAATACTTTCGCAAGGCACTGTAATTGTTTGTTATTAGATTAAGCAGACTGTGTTTGTCTATTGTTGGGACTTAGATGAAGATCAGGTCAGATTCTATGACCAATTTATGCAGAAAGCCAGGTAATTCCAAAGGGTTCACATACTTTTTCTTGCCACTGTATCAGAACCGTTGCAGAATAAATTCCTCACCATTTCTGGTTATGTTGAGAAGGTTGAGTTTATATTTCCCAAGTAGCCATACAACATTTTATCATCCACATATAATTTAATTGGGCCTATTAGATAGGCTATTATTTATAGTTTTTGCTATATGCATCTGACAGGCAGCGTGGTTTATAACACACAGTATAATTTAACAGGTGAACAGACAGTTTCTTTTGCATTGAAGTGTGTAGGCCTTCACTGTAAGTAGGTCTACTGTAGTATACTCAGATGTATTTTTAGACACTTTCAGAATTCGTGGTCAGTGCAGCATATTTAGTTTCCATAAAAAGTTAATGCAAAACATTATTGCATTCAAATGATCTGTTTACAAGTCCACAACAATTTGCAATTGTTGGTCTTTCAGAAACGCCTCCCGAAGACATTGTTAGAATGGCGTCGGAGGGGATGGCTGACGTTTTACGTGCTCCTAACCGTTTGATCAAGTTCGCTATTTCCTTTAGATACTGACTTGGTCTAATTCCATTAGGTCCAAAATATACAGCTAATAAGGGCATTATTGTCACTATAAAAGTTGAATTATGTGCGAGTTATAATCTCATTAACGCACAAGTTTTTACCGCGGGTCTGATTTTTTTTAACGGGAAACATGTATGTATGGCATTGCTAAATCTCAATGTATTTGCATGCTCAGTCTTGGTGACAAATTTACGCAGTGGTTATGTATGAGGCACCAGGATTTTGCAACATTAATTTTGATATGTAGTATCATTGACGTCCCCCTCCCCTCTTTGCTGCAGTGAAGAGGTCCAGGGAGGAGCAGGAGGCTGGGCGGTCCGGTGAGCCCCAGAAAAAGAAGCTAAAAGACGTGAAGAAGACCAGCCAGGAGGAGCCTACACCCCCAGCACAGCTACACAGGTTGGAGGCCCTTCTCTATTGAACACAATCTATATCTTCCCTACACAAAAAAAATGAACTATAGCAACATAAACTATACCAACCTTAATTGTGCAAATAGGGTTTCCCAATATATTATTCTTCATTTCCGTATTAGCCGAGAATTACAGAAAAACATTTTGTTCTCAGTGTTGGTCATTATGGTCAAGAAATGATCAATATTGGCTCAATGTCCACATCAGTGCATCCTTAATTTACACACCTGACCCAGTTCACCATAACTAATATGTAATCGTTATGTTTCTTTGCCTTTAGTTAAGTCATTCCAGTGTTTAATCAATGTGTTATACATACATACAGTACCAGTCAAAGTTAGGACACGTACTCATTCCAGGGTTTTTCTTTATTTTTACTATTTTATACACTGTGGAATAATAGTGAAGACATTAAAACTATGAAATAACACATGGAATCATGTAGTAACAAAAAAGTGTTAAACAAATCAAAATATATTTCAGATTGTTCAAAGTAGCCACCCTTTGCCTTGATGCCAGCTTTGCACACTCTTGGCATTCTCTCAACCAGCTTAATGAGGAATGCTTTTCCAACAGTCTTGACTGAGTTCCCACATATGCTGAGCACTTGTTGGTTGCTTTTCCTTCACTCTGCGGTCCAACTCATCCCAAACCATCTCAATTGGGTTGAGGTTGGGTGATTGTGGAGGCCAGGTCATCTGATGCAGCACTCCATCACTCTCCTTCTTTGTCAAAAAGCCTTTACACAGCCTGGAGGTGTGTTGGGTCATTGTCCTGTTGACAAACAAATGATAGTCACGCTAAGCGCAAACAAGATGGGATGGCGTATCGCTGCAGAATGCTTTGGTAGCCATGCTGGTTAAGTGTGCCTTGAATTTAAAATTAATCACAGACTGTCTCACCAGCAAAGCACCATCACACCACCACCTCCATGCTTCAAGGTGGGAACCACACATGCAGAGATCATCCATTCACCTACTCTGTGTCTTACAAAGACACGGCGGGAGGAACCAAAAATCTCAAATTTTCTCATCAGGACAGATTTTCACTGGTCTAATGTCCAGTGCTTGTGTTTCTTGGCCCAAGCAAGTCTTCTTATTATTGGTGTCCTTTAGTAGTGGTTTCTTTGCAGCAATTCGACCATGAAGGTCTCATTCACACAGTCTCCTCTGAACAGTTGATGTTGAGATGTGTTTGTTACTTGAACTGTGTGAAGCATTTATTTGGGTGTAATATGAGGTGCAGATAACTCTAATGAACTTATCCTGTGCAGCGGAGGTAATTCTGGGTCTTCCTTTTCCTCTGGCGGTCCTCATGACAACCAGTTTCATCATAGCGCTTGATGGTTTTTGCCACTGCACTTGAAGAAACTTTCAAAGTTCTTCACATTTTCCGGATAGACTGACCTTCATGTCTTAAAGTAATGGGGCGGCAGGTAGCCTAGTGGTTAGAGCGTTGGACTAGTAACCGGAAGGTTGAGCTGACAAGATAAAAAAATCTGTTGTTCTGCCCCTGAACAAGGCAGTTAACCCACTGTTCCTAGGCCATCGTTGTAAATAAGAATTTGTTCTTAACCTCTTGGGGCTAGGTGGGACGCTAGCGTGCCACCCGTGGTGCACTCCATCAACAGCAGGTGCATTTCAAGAGCGGCAAATTTGAATCCAAATAAATGTCAAAATTCAAATTTTTCAAAAATACAACTATTTTACACCATTTGAAAGATAAACATCTCCTTAATCTAACCACGTTTTACGATTTCAAAAAGGTTTTACGGCGAAAGCATAAATTTAGAGTATGTTAGGACAGTACATTTACAAGAGTTGTGTGTAATGTTTTGTCAAGTCAAAGACAGGGTCACCAAAACCATAAAACCAGCTAAAATGATGCACTAACCTTTTACAATCTCCATCAGATGACACTCCTAGGACATTATGTTAGACAATGCATGCATTTTTAGTTCTATCAAGTTCATATTTATATCCAAAAACAGCGTTTTACTATGGCATTGATGTTGAGGAAATCGTTTCCCTCCAATAACCGGCAGTCAAGTCAGCGTCACAAATTAAATAATTAAAATTAGAAAACATTGGTAAAATATTATATTGTCATTTAAAGAATTATAGATTTACATCTTTTGAACGCAATCAACTTGCCAGATTTAAAAATAACCTTACTGGGAAATCACACTTTGCAATAATCTGAGCACTGCGCCCAGAAAATTACGCGTTGCGATACAGACTAGACGTCATGTTGGGGAGATCTAAAATCGAAAATACTATGTAAATAATCCATTACCTTTGATTCTCTTCATCAGATGTCACTTCCAGGTATCACAGGTCCATAACGAATGTAGTTTTGTTCAAAAAAGCTCATCATTTATGTCCAAAAATCTCCGTCTCGTTAGCACATGATGTAAGCCAGCCGGACTTCTCGTCATGAACGAGGGGAAAAAATATATTTCCGTTCGTTCAAACATGTCAAACGTTGTATAGCATAAATCATTAGGGCCTTTTTTAACCAGAACATGAATAATATTCAAGGTGGACGAATGCATACTCTTTTATAACGTATTGGAACGAGGGTACCCAACATGAACTCGCGCGTCAGAGTCTAATCGGCCATCACCGTTCCATGGCTCTTGTTCGGTCAGATCTCCCTCCAGAAGACTCAAAACACTTTGTAAAGGCTGGTGACATCTAGTGGAAGCAATAGGAAGTGCCAAAATATTCCTAAACCCCTGTGTTTTTCAATGGGATAGGTTTAAAGTCAATACAACACATCAGGTATCCACTTCCTGTCAGAAAATGTCTCAGGGTTTTGCCTGCCAAATGAGTTCTGTTATACTCACAGACACCATTCAAACAGTTTTAGAAACTTTAGAGTGTTTTCTATCCATATATAATAAGTATATGCATATTCTAGTTACTGGGTAGGATTAGTAACCAGATTAAATCGGGTACATTTTTTTTATCCAGACGTGCAAATGCTGCCCCCTAGCCCCAACAGGTTAACTGACTTGCCTAGTTAAATAAAGGTAAACAAAAATTATGGGCTGTCGTTTCGCTTTGCTTATTTGAGCTGTTCTTGCCATAATATGGACTTAGCCCTATTTGGTAAAATACATTTTTTTTATACCACCCCTACCTTGTCACAACACAATTAATTGGCTCAAACGCATTAAGAAGGAAAGAAATTCCAAAAATTAACTTTTAACAACGCACACCTGTTAATTGAAATGCATTCCAGGTGACTACCTCATGAAGCTGGTTGAGAGAATGCCAAGAGTGTGCAAAGCTGTCATCAAAGGTTGGCTTATTTGAAGAATCTCAAATATAACATATTTAGATTTTGTTTTACACTTTTTTTTGGTTACTACATGATTCCATATGTGTTATTTCATAGTTTTATTATTCTACAATGTAGAAAATAGTAAAAAAATAAAGAAAAACCCTGGAATGAGTAGGTGTGTCCAAACTTTTGACTTGTACTGTAGAGATATGCCGGTGGCATGCTACGACACCGACATGCGTTTCTTTATGTCAGATGGCTTCTGCGTGTTCGTGCGTGTATATAATATTATTTATTGTATTTAAACATTTATTAACATAACAGTTTTGAAGTGGCTAGTTGTAAGAAGGTTGCCTTTATAATGTTGGAATATGTCAAACTGTGAGTACAGTTACATGCACACAATAATATGATTATGTGGATAATCAGATTTGATATAATAGTTCGATTAAAACATTTACATGCATTGCAAGATGAACGATTTCCCTAATTACCCTGTTTACATGGACACATCTGAAATCAGGCAACCTGATGGCAGTCTGATAAATGCAGAAAATTGTCAATTAAAATAAATGTTCTACCACAGCGAACATGTTATTTTTGGGAAGCATATTTGAATTTTTTAATTAACTTGTAATTGGTATGTAAAAATGACTCAAGACGCAGGCATTCAGTTGTTTCCGAACACACTTCCCTCACGCTAAAGAGAGGCTCGCTGGGCTGGTGCTAGCACACATGCGCAGATCAAATACACTGCTGGAACAGCCGATTTTAAGATGTTTACATGTCCTAATAATTCGAAAGGTATCTTAGAAAACCAGGTATTTTCATCGCTGTATGCTTACGTCGATTATGACCATACGCTGATTTAAGATAAGCACAGTACGGTGTTTACAGGACTATTGCATAATCTACCTACTGCCATAATCAGTTTAATATTGAATTGTTAGTGTGCATATAAACTTACTTTTCCACATGACTAACTGTTCTCTTTCATGGTAGTGACTGTGAGTAAGTACCCTCTTGGAAAGTTGTCTTTTCTTTTGGTACATATTTGGACAGATGGATATGTAATCTTCACTTCAACACTATTGACAGATAAAGGTAACCTAATTTAACAAATGGACACTGAAAGATTATACTTTGGAATAATTTATTCATGAAAAATCTACAGAAATGCGGACAAAATAAGTACACCCCTAGCTTCAGTAGCTGGTGTTGCCTCCTTTTGGATGAAATAACTTAATGTAGCTGTTTCTTGTAACTGTCAATTAGTCTCTTACATCGACTGGGAGGAATCTTTGCCTACTCTTCTTTACAGAACTGCTTCAACTGTGTCATGTTCGGGGCCTTTTTTACATGCACGGCTCGCTTCAAGTCCCCCCCCACAGCATTTTGACAGGATTGAAATCCAGGCTTTGACTCGGCCATTCCATAACCCACCATTTCTTCTTTTTGAGCCATTCTGTTGTAGCTTTGCTTGTGTGTTTTGGATCATTGTCCTGTTGTTGCATGAGCCATGTTTGGTTCAGCTTCAGCTTTTTGACAGAGGGTCTCACATTCTCCTCAATGGTACAATATGGGATTCATGGTTGACTCAGGGCCTAGCCAACTTGCAATCATTGAGGCAGCAAATCATCCCCAAACCATAATGCCACCGGCTCCATGCTTTACGGTTAGTATGATGTTCTTCTGTTTAAAGCCATGTTTGGTAAAAACGAAACGCTGCCATCTGGTATTGAGGCCAAACAACTCCACCTTTGACTCATCTGTCCAGAGCACATTGCTCCAGTAGTTTTGTTCTTAACCCAGGTGTTGTCTGGCAAATGTCAGTCGTGTCTTGATATTATTTTTTGAGAGCAGAAGCTTCTTCCTGACCTCCCTTGTAGGCCAAATATGTGCAGTCTCTTTCTGACAGATTCATGCACTTTGCCATTGATTAGTGGCAAGAGAGGTTTGTAGATCCCTTGATGTTACCCTGGGGTTCTTAGACTTCTATGATCATCTTTTGGTCAGAATTTGGTGGGACGACCTGTCCTAGGTAGATTGTCAGTGGTCTGGAGATTTCTCCATTTGTAGATGATCAGACAGTGTAATGATGTACTTCGAACTGCTTGGAAATTGATTTGTCACCCCTCCCAGACTCATGGGCATCAATAATCTTTATTCTGAGGGCCTCGAATAGGTATTTTGATCTTGGCATGATGTTACCACACACCCATATGGTTAAGACCAAACCAGACTAAGTTTCTAATCTTTATGGAAGACTGGACCCTCCCAACTTAATCAGATTTTCTAATCATTTTCTAATCATATTTTAGCCATTTTATGTGATGGTAAAGGTAGGGATGTACTAACTTTTTCCGCATAAGGAAATTACATTTTTGTTTTAACTTTTTTGTTTTGTGATTTGTTAAAAATTGGGTCACCTTTTATCAATGAATGTGGTCGGAATTTAGCTCAACTATCCATGTGTCAAAATATGTAAAAAAAAATAATAATAATTTTAAAGAATTACCTTTCCAGTCGGTGTACTTACTTTTCTACATGCCTGTAAATCCATCTATCTATCTATCCTCTCTCTGACAGCATCTTAACAGGTTTTGGCGTCAGTGCAGTAGGCCAGGATTTGGTAGCTGGTGCTGAAAGGAATTCTCTCCCTATAACAAACACCACTGACTGCTGTGCCTGTTGGCGACCCTTATAGAAAGAGACAAATCTGTCTTTTCTATGCCTTTTTGTGTATTACTGTACTCATAACAATTCATTCTACTACTAGGCATTAGCTCTTTCTCTTTTTTTCTCTCCTTACTGAGCAACTTTGGAAGCTCCCTCCTGTCTGAGCTTAGTCACATTTCTCTTTGTCCCTTTCCCCTGCTTATCTCTTGCTCTCTCTCTCTTGTCTCTTTCTCAGCCCCACAGACCCATCTGTATTGAACCGGCTGTTGGCTCTGGAGAAGCTGTTGATGGGCACCCCAGTAAAGGAAAGACTCAACATGCACAGAGAGATCCAGGTAAAGAGCATGCACCCTTTATCACAGAGTGTACACACACACTCAGAATAGTGTACAAGCTGATTTCCTAGTTAATAAGACCGAACTGTCATGAGATACTGAACATTCGCATTCTCACTAGCGATGGGTACGGTTATTTGAATATCTGGACGGACGTTAGTATTAGGTCACTTGTGTGAGTGTTCACTTTGGGGGGGTGGTATGCCTATTTTAACAATGAAAAGGCTTTGTCTGTATTAAATTATCTGTGTGACATTTTTACATACAAGGACATACCATGCAGGGGTTGACATTAAGTTGCTGATGTTCCCGGTGCAGGTAAACTGAACAGTGGGGCAGGTGGAATCGGCTTTGTAGCTGCCTGAATAAGCCCAGGCACACATCAAAATCCACAAAATTGATTAATTGGCCACAAAATTAACATATGCCATCTCAGTCTCCGAACTTGAAATCCATTATATATATATATATATATATATATATATATATATATATATATATATATATATATATATATATATATATATATATATATATATATAATGGATATATATATATTTTATATATATATATATATATATATATATATATATATATATAATGGATATATATATATTTATATATATATATATAATGGATATATATATATTTTTTTAAGGCTCCGTGCCATTATCCTCACAAGGTGAGGTATTGAAAATAGGGGTGTCCATAATTGGCACCTGCCTTTTTTTTTTTATAAAAAAAAAAAAAAAAAAGGTTTTCTTGTTAAACAAAATCTCTTTCTCTGAGCAATCGTTTTAGTATAAAATAATATTTCCCACATTTTTGGAGCATACAATATAGCTACGTATTTGAATTATTTTTGCTCTTTATCAAGTGTGTCAATTTTGGAACCCATTGTGTGTTCCAACCACAAGCTGCAGTTTTGGAATAAGGCCAAGAGCGTATTTTCATCAGAATCATTAGTCTACTTTTTTCTTCTTTAACAAAAAAACATCAGCTGAAAATCAGTTTGCAAAAAGAGCAAGTGTTTTTAAGTTTAGACACATAATAGCTATAAACATTTGATTTAGTAGTTCAGTGTGCTAGCGAACCAATTTGTTTACGGTTTCATTCATTTGCCATTTGAAAAAGGCTTGTGGAAAAACCAACTACCTTGCACACCTTATCATTAAAGGACAATTCCACCACTTTATAACCAGTTATTATGCTGTTAATATACAGAGCATTCGGAAAGCATTCAGAACCCTTGATTTTTTTTCCCCCACATTTTGTTACGTTACAGCCTTATTCTAAAATTGTTGAGGAAAAATATTTAATCAATCTATACACAATACCCCATAATGACAAAGCGAAAACAGGTATTTCTAATTTATAAATACCTTAATTAAGTATTCAGATCCTTTGCTATGAGACTCGAAATTGAGCTCAGGTACATCCTGTTTCCATTGATCATCCTTGATGTTTCTACTTGCTTGGAGTCCACCTGTGGTAAATTTAATTGATTGGACATGATTTGGAAAGACACACACCTGTCTATATATCATCCCCACAGTTGACACTGCATGTCAGAGCAATAACCAAGCCATGAGGTCGAAGGAATTGTCCGTAGAGCTCCGAGACAGGATTGTGTCAAGGCACAGATCAGGGGAAAGGTACCGCAACATTTCTGCAGCATTGAAGGTCCCGAAGAACACAGTGGCCTCCATCATTCTTAAATGGAAGAAGTTTTGAACCACCAAGACTTCCTAGAGCAGACCACTGGCCAAACTGAACAATCGGGGGAGAATGGCCTTGGTCTATGAGGTGATCAAGAATCCGATGGTCACTGACAGAGCTCCAGAGTTCCTCTGTTGAGATGGGAGAACCGTCCAGAAGGACAACCATCTCTGCAGCACACCACCAGTCAGGCCTTTATGGTAGAGTGGCCAGACGGAAGCCACTCCTCAGTAAGAGGCACATAACAGCTCGCTTGGAGTTTGATTATGCGAAACAAGACTCTCTGGTCTGATGAAACCAAGATTGAAAACTTTGGCCTGAATGCCAAGCGTCACATCTGGAGGAAACATGGCACCATCCCTACGGTGAAGCATGGTGGTGGCAGCATCATGCTGTGTGGATGTTTTTCAGTGGCACAGACTGGGAGACGAGTCAGGATCGAGGGAAAGATGAACGGAGCAGAGATCCTTGATGAAAACCTGCTCCAGAGCACTCAGGCCCTCAGACTGGGGCAAAGATTCACCTTTCAACAGGACAATGATCGTAAGCCCACAGCCAAGCCAACGCAGGAGTGGCTTCTGGACAAGTCTCTGAATGTCCTTGAGTGGGCCAGCCAGAGCCTGGCCTTGAACCAGATCGAACATCTCTGGAGAGACCTGAAAATAGCTGTGCAGCGATGCTCCCCATCCACCTGACAGAGCTGAGAGGATCCAATTACAGGTGTGCCCAGCTTGTAGCGTCATACCCAAGAAGAATCAAGGCTGTAATCACTGCCAAAGGTGCTTCAACAAAGTACTGAGTAAAGGGTCTGAATACTTAAGTAAATGTCATATCCGTTGTATTTATATACACTACCAATCCAAAGTTTGGGGTCACTTATACATGTCCTTGTTTTTGAAAGAAAAGCACATTTTTTGGTCCATCAAAATAACATCAAATTGATCAGAAATAATACAGTGTAGGCATTGTTAATGTTTTAAATGACTATTGTAGCTGGAAACGGCTGAGGAATATCTACATAGGCGTACAGAGGCCCATTATCAGTACACAGCGTTGTACGAGATCTTCAGTTTCTTGGCAATTTCTCGCATGGAATAGCCTTTGTTTCTAGCCATTTTGAGCCTGAAATCGAACCCACAACTGCTGCTGCTCCAGATACTCAACTAGTCTAAAGGCCAGTTTTATTGCTTCTTTAATCAGGACAACAGTTTTCCGCTGTGCTAACATAATTGCAAAAGGGGTTTTCTAATGGTCAATTAGACTTTTAAAATGATAAACTTGGATTAGCTAACACAACGTGCCATTGCAACACAGGAGTGATGGTTGCTGATAATGGGCCTCTGTACACCTATGTAGATATTCAATAAAAAAAGAACAGCTACAATAGTCATTTACAACATTAATACTGTATACACTGTATTTTTTATCAATTTGATGTTATTTTATGCTTTTCTTTCAAAAACAAGGACATTTCTAAGTGACAACAAACTTTTGAACGGTAGTGTGTGTGTATTTGCTAAAATTCCAAAAACGGTTTTTGCTTTGTTGTTATGGGCTATTTTAGAATAAAGCTGTGACGTAATAAAATGTGGATAATGTTAAGGGGTGTAATAGTTAATTAACATTTATCATTTTTGTTAGTCATACCGAACTTTTTATTTTTTTTAAGCTTCTGTATTGCCCTCATCTACAGCATACTACGATTTCAAATCCTATCCAAATCAAATTTGTTGGTCACATACACATGGTTAGCAGATGTTATTGTGAGTGTTGCGAAATGCTTATGCTTCTAGATCCGACAGTGCAGCAGTACCTAACAGGGAAAATCTAACAATTCCACATCAAAACCTAATACACACAATCAAGTAAAGGAATGGGATAAGAATATATATACACCGTAATTTCCGGACTATTTAGCGCACCTGAATATAAGCCGCACCCACTGAATTTAAAAAAATATTATTTTGAACATAAATAAGCCGCACATGTCTATAAGCTGCAGGTGCCTACCGGTACATTGAAACAAATGAACTTTACACAGGCTTTAATGAAACACGGCTTGTAACAAAAATAAATAGGCTTTAACGAAACACGGCTTGTAACAAAAATAAATAGGCTTTAACGAAACACGGCTTGTAACAAAAAATAAAAAATTAGCAGTAATCTTTAGTTGTCAATTCCTCACGCTGCTGTTTCCAACGTCTTATCATCGACTCATTAAGACCAAGCTCCCGTGCAGCAGCTCTATTTCCTTTTCCAACAGCCAGATCAATCGCCTTCAACTTGAAAGCTGCATACTATGCATTTCTCCGTGTCTTTGCCATGATGAGGGTGACAAAATGACTACCGTAATCAGAATGATGGGACGTTTGAGAGCGCTTGATTTAATCTAAACAGTAAACAAGTTGTTTGACCTTAACCCGTTCGGCAATTTCATTGGTCTAATGAAAGCTTCATGCCGGCAAAAAACTGAGCACATCACAGAATGTGTTTTTTAAAGGAAAAAAATGTGAAAGCGGGAAAAATCCATATATTAGCCACGTCATTGTTTAAGCCGCGAGGTTCAAAGCGTGGGAAAAAAGTTGCGGTTTATAGTCCGGAAATTACGGTAAGTTTAAAATATATGGATGAGCAGTGACAGAGCGGCTAAGATGCAATAGATGGTGAAGGATACAGTATATACATAGGAGATGAGTAATGCTAGATATGTAAACATTCTTAAAGTGGCATTAAAGTGACTAGTGTTCCATTAATTAAAGTGGCCAATGATATCAAGTCTGTAGTTAGGCAGCTGCCTCTCTGTGCTAGTGGTGGCTGTTTAACAATCTGATGGCCTTGAGAGAGCTGTTTAACAGTCCCTCTGTCCCAGCTTTGATGCACCTGTACTGACCTCGCCTTCTGGATGGAAGCGGGGTGAACAGGTAGTGACTTGGGGGGGGGAGGGGTTATTGTCCTTGATTATCATTTTTGCCTTCCTGTGACATCGGGTGTTGTAGGTGTCCTGGAGGGCAGGTAGTTTGCCCCCGGTGATGCTTTGTGTAGACCACACCACCTTCTGGAGAGCTTTGAGGTTGTGGGCGGTGCTGTTGCCATACCAGGCGGTGATACTGCCCGACAGGATGCTCTCAATTGTGCACCTGTAAAAGTTAGTGAGGGTTTTTGCTGACAAGCCACATTCTTTTCAGCCTCCTGAGGCTGAAGAGGCGCTGTTGCACCTTCATCACACTGTCTGTGCGTGGACCATTTCAGTTTGTTGGTGATATGTACACCGAGGAACTTAACTTTCCACCTTCTCCACTACTGCATTTTACATTTTACATTTTAGTCATTTAGCAGACGCTCTTATCCAGAGCGACTTACAAATTGGTGCATTCACCTATAATATCCAGTGGAACAACCACTTTACAATAGTGCATCTAAATCTTTTAAGGGGGGGGTTAGAAGGATTACTTTATCCTATCCCAAGTATTCCTTGAAGAGGTGGGGTTTCAGGTGTCTCCGGAAGGTGGTGATTGACTCCGCTGTCCTGGCGTCGTGAGGGAGCTTGTTCCACCATGGGGGTGCCAGAGCAGCGAACAGTTTTGACTGGGCTGAGCGGGAACTGTGCTTCCTCAGAGGTAGGGAGGCGAGCAGGCCAGAGGTGGATGAACGGAGTGCCCTTGTTTGGGTGTAGGGCCTGATCAGAGCCTGAAGGTATGGAGGTGCCGTTCCCCTCACAGCTCCGTAGGCAAGCACCATGGTCTTGTAGCGGATGCGAGCTTCGACTGGAAGCCAGTGGAGAGAGCGGAGGAGCGGGGTGACGTGAGAGAACTTGGGAAGGTTGAACACCAGACGGGCTGCGGCGTTCTGGATGAGTTGTAGGGGTTTAATGGCACAGGCAGGGAGCCCAGCCAACAGCGAGTTGCAATAATCCAGACGGGAGATGACAAGTGCCTGGATTAGGACCTGCGCCGCTTCCTGTGTGAGGCAGGGTCGTACTCTGCGAATGTTGTAGAGCATGAACCTACAGGATCGGGTCACCGCCTTGATGTTGGTGGAGAACGACAGGGTGTTGTCCAGGGTCACGCCAAGGCTCTTAGCACTCTGGGAGGAGGACACAAGGGAGTTGTCAACCGTGATGGCGAGATCATGGAACGGGCAGTCCTTCCCCGGGAGGAAGAGCAGCTCCGTCTTGCCGAGGTTCAGCTTGAGGTGGTGATCCGTCATCCACACTGATATGTCTGCCAGACATGCAGAGATGCGATTCGCCACCTGTGGAGCGATGTCCAGTCGATGTGGATAGGGGGGGTGCTCCCTCTGCTGTTTCCTGAAGTCCACGATCATCTCCTTTGTTTTGTTGACGTTGAGTGAGAGGTTATTTTCCCGACACCACACTCCAAGGGCCCTCACCTCCTCGTTGTTGTTGGTAATCAAGTCTACCGCTGTGGTGTCATCTGCAAACGTGATGATTGAGTTGGAGTCTTGCATGGCCACTCAGTCGTGGGTGAACAGGGAGTACAGGAGGGGGCTGAGAACACACACTTGTGGTGCCCCAGTGTTGAGGATCAGTGGAGGTGTTGTTGTTGTTTCCTACCCTCACCACCTGGGGGCGGGACCCAGTTGCTCAGGGTGGGGTCGAGACCCGGTGTCTCAAGCTTAATGATGAGTTTGGAGGGTACTATGGTGTTACATGCAGAGCTGTAGTCAATTAACAGCATTCTTACATGGGTATTCCTCTTGTCCAGACGGGATAGGGCAGTGTGATGGCGATTGCATTGTCTGTGGACCTATTGGGATGGTAAGCAAATTGAAGTTGGTCTAGGGTGGAGTTGATATGATCCTTGACTGTCTCGCAAAGCACTTCATGATGACAGAAGTGAGTGCTACGGGGCGATAGTCATTTAGTTCAGTTACCTTAGCTTTCTTGGGAACAGAAACAATGGTGGCTATCTTGAAGCATGTGGGGACAGCAGACTGGGATAGGGATTGATTATGTCCGTAAGGTGCATTTAGTCTCCCATGATTCAATGCTCTGCCTAGTTAGGCTGCAGGTATGTTGCTAGTCGGAACTAGGAAACTCTGACATTTTCAACTTGCTATTTGGTTGTAGTTATAAACGTGTTGAGTTTAACCAATTAGCAAGTCGGACATTTGAGTTTCCTACTTCTGACTAGCACTTGAAAGCGGCTTTTGCTTAGCTAACTGGCTAACAAGCCCATTTGAAGCTTAGTCTAAATATGTTGCTTATGTCATAAGTTATGAGGGCATTTAACAATACTTTTGGGTTGTAAATATATTATAATGCTTGCATGAATGTCATGCTATATTTATATTCATGTTGTCACCAACTGCAATGGCATCTAACTTCAAATGATTTTTGACTGTAACTAGCTAGGCTAACCATAAGCGTTACTGTATCTAGTTAGCATGCTACATCCAAAATGATAGTGTTTGCAACAATAACAGCCGAGTTTCTTTGCCACTGTCTTAAACAACAGTCCAAACAACATGTATGCCTGTTAGAAGAACACAACATTGATTATGAAATTGAAAGGCAAATCATTAAGGAATCCTGATCTCTCAGCCTGTATCTTTGGTGCTAACATTAGCAATGATAGCTAGATAACTAGCTAAACCTGCTTCATCTGAAAGTGTTTAATGTTAAGACACAACAAGCCTCAGCGACTGTCAAACAACCATCCAACAACACTTGAGGCCTATTGAAACATTAAAAAGTGTCAAGTTTCCTTATAATTCAAAAATAAAATATAAGCTATTTGGAAAGGGTACAATGGTTGCCAGAGCTGCAACTTCAGTCGGTGATGGGGTCATGTCTAGATCAAATCAAATGATATTTGTCACATCCGCTGAATACAACCTTACCGTGAAATGCTTACTTACAAGCCCTTAACCAACAATGCAGTTAAAGAAAGAGTTAATAAGATATTTACTAAATAAACAATGTAAAAAGTAACACAAATGTATATAACAATAATGAGGCTATATACAGGGGGTACAGTGTCAATGTGCGGGGGTACAGGTTAGTCGAGGTAATTTGTACATGTAGATAGGGGTAAAGTGACTATGCATGGACAATAAACAGTGAGTAGCGGCAGTGTAAAAGCAAATGGGGGGGGGGGGGGGGGGGGGGGGGTAATATAAATAGTCAGCGGCCATTTGATTAGTTGTTCAGCAGGCTTGGGGGTAGAAGCTGTTAACGAGCCAGTTTTGAAGATCAGCGTGGCAGATGCCTACCCTTACCACCTGGGGGCGGCCCGTCAGGAAGTCCAGGAACCAGTTGCAAAGGGAGGTGTTTAGTCCCAGGGTCCTTTGCTTAGTGATGAGCTTTTTGGGCAGTATGGCGTTTGAAAGCTGAGCTGTAGTCAATGAACAGCATTCTCATCTAGGTGTTCCTTTTGTCCATGTGGGAAAGGTCAGTGTGGAGTGCGATTGAGATTGTGTCATCTATGGATCTGTTGAGGCGGTATGCGTATTGGAGTGTGTCTAGGGCTTTCAGGCATGATGGTGTTGACGTGAGCCATGACCAGCCTTTCAAAGCACTTTATGGCTACCGACGTACGGCACAGGGACTGGTGGTCTGTTTGAAACATGTTGGTATTACAGACTCGGCCAGGAAGAGGTTGAAAATGTCACGTGCCAGGGCATGCTTTGACTACACATCCTGGTAATCCGTCTGGCCTTGCGGCTTTGTGAATGTTGACCTATTTAAAGGTGTTGATCACATTGGCTACGTAGAGTGTGATCATACAGTCGTGCGGAACAGCTGGTGCTCTCCTGCATGCTTACGGGTTGCTTGCCTCAAAGCAAGCAATAAAAGCATTTTAGCTCGCCTGGTAGGCTTGCGGCTGGGTTTCCCTTTGTTGTCCATAATAGTTTTCATGCCCTGCCACATCCGACGAGCGTCAGAGCCGGTGTAGTATGATTCAATCTTAGTCCTGTATTGATGCTTTGCCTCTTTGATGGTTCCTCTGAGGGCATAGTGGTATTTCTTATAATTGGCTGGATAACTGTCCCGCTCCTTGAAAGGGGCAGCTCTTGCCTTTAGCTCGGTGCGGCTGTTGCCTGTAATCCATGGTTTCTGGTTGGGAAATGTACGTACGGTCACTGTGGGGATGACGTCGTCGATGCACTTATTGATAAAGCCAGTGACTGAGGTGTTATACTCCTCAATGCCATTGGATGAATCCCAGAACATATTTCAGTCTGTGCTTGAAAAACAGTCCTGTAGCGTAGCATCCGCGTCATCTGACCACTTCCATATTGAGCGAGTCACTGGTACTTCCTGCTCTAGTTTTTTCTTGTGAGCAGGAATCAGTAGGATAGAATTATGGTCAGATTTGCCAAATGGAGGGCGAGGGAGAGCTGTTTATGCATCTCTGTGTGGAGTAAAGGTGGTCTAGAATTTGGTTGCACAAGGTAAAATGGAGTTGCCTGCATTAAAGTCCCCGGCCACTAGGAGCCCGGCTTCGGGATGAGAATGTTCTTGTTTATGACCTTATACAGCTCTTTGAGTGCAGTCTTAAGTGCCAGCATCGGTTTGTGGTGGTAAATAGACGGCTACGAATGATATAAATGGGAAATCTCTTTGTAGATAGTGTGGTCTATAGCTTATCATGAGTTTGCCTGCATTAAAGTGAAAATTAACTGCAGAAATCTAATTTACATAAGCATTCACACCCCTGAGTCAATACATGTTAAAATCACCCTTGGAAGTGATTACATTTGTAAGTCTTTCTGAATAAGTCTCTAAGAGCTTTGCACACCTGGATTGTACAATATTTGCACATGATTCTATTGTTTTGGAATATTTTTATGGGGAAATTCCTGTTTCCATTCTCTCCGGCAACTGAGTTAGGAAGGAAGCCTGTATCTTTGTAGTGACTGGGTGTATTGATACACCATCCAAAGTGTGATTAAATAACTTCACCATGCTCAAAGGGATATTCAGTGTCGGCTTCTTTTTTTAATTTTTTACCCATCTACCAAAAATGTGCCGCTCTTTGCGAGGCATTGGAAAACCTCCCTTGTCTTTGGTTCAATTCACTGCTCGACTGAGGGACCTTACAGATCATTTTATGTGTGGGGTACAGACATTACAAAATCATGTTAATTAAACACTATATATTGCACACAGTGAGTCCATGCAACTTTTGTGACTTGTTAAATCAGATGTTTACTCCTGAACTTAAGGCTTGCCATAACAAAGGGGTTGAATACTTAGACATTTCAGCTTTAAATTTTGAATCAATTTGTAAAAATTTTAAATACATAATTCCACTTTCACATTTATGGTGTATTGTGTGTAGGCTCGTGACACAATCTCAATATAATCTATTTCATCCATTCAGGCTGTAACACAACAAAATTTTGAAAAAGTCAAGGGGTGTGAATACTTTCTAAAGGCACTATCTAAATGCAGAGAGATTAACAGAGTGCCAATGCAGTATAGTCCAGTTATTTTGTTCAGAGATGGCTTGATGTGTGCAACATAGAGTGTATACTCCATTAGTCTCTATGGGCCGGTTGGTGAAGGCAACAGCCCCGGGAAGAAACTTTTTTTCAGGTGGCGGGAGGTTTTGGTCGTGAGTGACCTGAAACGCCTGCCAGAGGTGAATTTTTGGAGGAGGGGATGACACTAAATACACACACTACATTGGCACTCACACAAAACCCACATACCGACACAACACAAACACTCACACTTTTACATGCATCATATGCTGCTGCTACTGTTCTTTATTTTACTCTTAGTATTATCTATCCTGATGCCTAGTCACTACCCTGCCTTCATGTACATATCTACCTCAAATGCTTCAAATTCTTATAATATTCAATAAATATAGTACCAAACCTATCTGATTAGGACCAAACTTTTTTTTTAACAATAGTTAGACATGATGAACCCAAAGGAATGGTCAAAAGCCACGTCCAAAAGTTTCATGATATTCAAATAGTGAAATAATTTCAAATGCTCATCCCTAATTCTAAATACTGAATCACCTTTACACAGTAAATGGGACGATTAGCTTCCTGGACTAAATCTGGCACATTTACAGAAATGT
Organism: Salmo salar; assembly: GCF_965601325.2. Lineage (NCBI taxonomy): Eukaryota > Metazoa > Chordata > Actinopteri > Salmoniformes > Salmonidae > Salmo > Salmo salar. Next base: position 68,427,685 of record NC_138309.1, on the reverse strand, counting down.
TGATTTTAATGTGCAGTGTCCCACAATCACAGAGATCCTATTAGTTATCATTTGTAATTCTATGGCTACAAAACTCTTCACTCCTGCTGTCTGTGCAGGAGTTGAAAGAGAAGCAGAAGGAGTTTGAGAGCAAAGTGACAGGAAATGGTGCCACTCGCAACAGCTCGGACAGTGGGTCATCGGGAGACTCGCCCCTCTTCAGGACGCATCTACCCCCACTACACAGAAAACAGTCCACGGCGGCCAAACCCAAAAAACAGCAGGCTGTTGTGTCGCCCCTACAAGGTCAGTGAGCCCACCCACCCACTAATCCAGTGTTTACCCCAGGAACCTCTAAGCTTAACCTCTCTAACACATCTGGGTCGTGTTCATAAGGGCACGCAATGGAAAACAGCTTAAAATGTTTCTCAACGGAACCTGAAAAATAGCATCTCATTAATTTCAAGGTAGTCCCTCCCTATTTTAGTCAGTTTTCTTCCGTTTAGTGCCTAATGAACATGGCCCTGCCAATTTTAAAGGTATGTTTTATATATTATTTTTATGATTGGCTTAAATTCATCTTTTTATGCCCATAGTGATAATATACGATAATGCGTTCTTTACTCCAGGCACCACTGGCTAATGGTTAGCATCCCCATTAGAAAAAATCTGGGTTTCAAAATGCATTGTCTACATTTCATGCCAAAACATCGCCTCAAAGTAACTTCAAACAAAGTTTTGTATGGATTATTTTTGTGGATGCTGTCACTACTGGTATATAGACAACTCAAGACACATTTCACCCAATCCTAAAAAAATCTGAACTGTCCCTTTAAGTGTCAACAATTGATATCGTATTGCGCAATGTCTTGTAAAACAGTAAGGCTATTGATTAGATCGGGAGCTTGATATGACCATGCAGTCTGCCTATTAATCTGCCCAAACCAACCAAATAATGATGACTAATACAATCTGTAGCCACTTCAGCACCTTGGGGTCTGGCAGCGGTGCATTTCCAATGAGCATCTTCCCATGTCTTTCGCTTAAGCATGTTTTCTGCCACGTTCATATAGCGCTTTTTATATAAATGTTTAATTTTCTGCTCTGTAAATAGCCAGGGTCTATGCTTTTCCTGTATGTAGTATTGAAAGGAATCTATGTTGTGTGTGTGTGTGTGTGTGACATCTCTTTTTCCTTTAAGTGTCCCAGCTACAACCTCTCCAGCACTGTCCAGTGGTCAAAAAGCCATCTGTCTGCCTCATGAAGAAACAGAAGAATCTGGAGCAGAGTGAGGTCAGCAACAGCATTTGTTGTTTGACTATGTAAAATGAAACTGGCTTCATTCCAAAAACCACACTAGCCTACCACTTAGCATGCACACCCAGTACATTGATTGATGCTAAGTGGTAATTCTAGTGTGACTATTGGAACAAAGCCACATAACATGCAATATTAAACAGCTGTTCTGAACCCTTTGTCCCATGTTGGTGTGCACTGTAATATGCAGGCAAAAAATAATAATTCTGATGTGTGTATATATATATATATATGTCTGTTTCTGCCGTCCACCTTCTCTCGCTCTCAGCTCCAAGAGGGAAAAGAGAATGTGAAGGACACCGGCTGGGAGTCTCATTTGGACAAGTCAGTGCTGGACCAGTCCCGACACAAGATCCTGCAGGTGCTCAACTCCGGGTCCCTCAAAGACCTGAAGGGCCTGCAGCAGATTGGGGACAAGAAGGCCAAGCTCATTCTGGGCTGGAGGGAGATTCAAGGGTCCTTCTCCCAGGTCTGTGTTGTTTGGGCCCATATTAAGTTTCAGCATTTACAGCTAGCCCATTTCTTAAAAACAAAAAAATGTAATGTTGATAGTGGGCGTAGCTCTCGCTCTTGAAGTAAAACAAATACTTTGAGACCAATGTTTCAGCCATCTTGTCATCTAAGCCTTCATCAGAATGATAACGAGGCATTTTATTTGAAGCGCCGTCCTTTCAAGGCACCCAGTTACACTGTAAAAAGAAAGAACATCATACCAGTAGCAGCACAGCATCACAAACGGTTCAAACACAACATAAACACATCAGACAATAGTTACAAGGGGCATTGCATGGTATGTGAGTCCTAGGTTTTACATATATTTAAGTGTAATGGAACTCAAAATGACAGACGGTAACCAAAGGGGTTTTGAGAATGTCGCGCTTACTTGCTGTCACAAGCTGTTTGTTTTACCTGATTTACAATGTTGTGTTGCCTCTAGATAAGCATTGTATCATCTTTTGGGTGTACACAAGTTTTTGATTATCCTTTGGTTACTGTCACTAGGCTTGGGCTGCATACCGGGGTATTTGGGAAAAACCACAGCATAGTTTTTCAATACCGTCCAAACTATTTCTTTGAAAATTTGTAGATCCTTTTAAGTTAATACCTGCAGTCAACTTGTGCAATCCTTTAGGAGATAAAGTAGATTTCATCTTATTTCACCTGTCACATAATTTTACATTATGAAGCTTACCATAGTTACCCAGAATAATTGAGCAAGTCACGTGTTTGATTGTAAATGGCACAACGGGAGAAGCGGGAGAGTCTTCCCTGTGGCTCAGTTGGTAGAGCATGGTGTTTGCAATGCCAGCATGGTGTGTGCAACGCCAGGGTTGTGGGTTCGATTCCCACGGGGGGCCAGTACAAAAAAAAAAGAAATGCATGAAATGAAAATGAAATGCATGTATTCACTACTGTAAGTCGCTCTGGATAAGAGCGTCTGCTCAATGACTAAAACGTCTATTGCGTTTTATCTATTGGTGAGTCTCTGTGTTCTGCGCACATGAGATGAAGTTACACTTGTATGCAATTCACTACAAACATTTTTCCATCAGATATCTTAGAATGGCTTTCTGCTAGAAGTCAAAGACCTCTGATTAGTTATGTGCTGTTGCCATCTTTTCCCCTGTGCTTCCTATTAGCTTTTTTTCTCCTCCGTTCTTCCCCCCTCTGCTCCGTGGACATATGCTGCTCTTCCATCAGAAAAGCATGCATTACAACTTTGTTCATTTGCACAATTTCTCTTGTTCACTTTTGCTTGTAAATATCCACACTCACAGAAAATACAATTTGGTTGCTACTAGCTATGCTTTTATAACTTTATGAGCTGGATTTGCCTGTCTTTGCAATTAGTTGGTTTGTTTTTGCTCATTAGCATTTAGCATTTAGCTATGTGCTTTCACTATTATTTTGTGCAAATTTTGTTAGCATTCTGGTAATGGGTATTTCTATAAACTTCGGTACCGGTGAGGATTTCCTACACTGGACAACTTGTTACAGCTGTTGATAAGTCATTGGTAATAATATGCAAAAAAAATTAATGTCAATACCTTAACATATAAAGTGCATCATAGCTATTTTCAATGAAATTCACGAGTTGAAAAAGTCAAGTTGGCTGAGTACTTTCCGAATGCACTCTGTGTGTGGTACCAGTGAAAAGTATGGACACCTACTCATTTCAGGGTTTCTTTTTCTATACATTGTAGAATAATAGTTAAGAAATTAAAACTGATGGTCTCATGCATGTTAACATTAGATGCCTCCTCCCTAAGTTTGTTTTATTCAATGCTTTAGCACACTCCGCCAACCCCGATGTCCTAGCCGTGTCTGAATCAAAGCTTAGGAAGGCCACCAACAATTCTGACATTTCCATCCACAACTACAACATTTTCCGCCAAGATAGAACTGCCAAAGGGGGTGGAGTTAGCCTGCAAAGTTCTGTCATGCTATCCAGGTCTGCCCAAACAGTTCGAGCTTCTACTTTAAAAAATCCACCTTTCCAGAAATAAGTCTCACTGTTGTCACTTGTTATAGGCCCCCCTCAGCCCCCAGCTGTGCCCCGGACACCATATGTGAATTAATTGCCCCCCATTTAACTTCAGAGTTTGTACTGTTAGGTGACCTGAACTGGGATTTTTTTATATATTTTTTTTAACCTTTCTTTAACCAGGCAAGTCAGTTAAGAACAAATTCTTATTTTCAATGACTGCCTAGGAACAGTGGGTTAACTGCCTTGTTCAGGGGTAGAAGGACATATTTTTACCTTGTCAGCTCGGGGATTTGATCTTGTAAAGTCCAACGCTCTAACCACTAGGCTACCTGCCGCCCCGGCCGTCCTATAATCTAAGCTAGATGCCCTCAATCGCACACACATTATCATGGAACCTACCAGGTACAACCCTAAATCCGTAAACACGGGCACCCTCATAGATATCATCCTGACCAACCTGCCCTCTAAATACACATCTGCTGTCTTTAACAAGAATCTCAGCGATCACTGCCTCATTGCCTGCGTCCGTAATGGGTCCGTGGTCAAACGACCACCCCTCATCACTGTCAAACGCTCCCTAAAACACTTCAGTGAGCAGGCCATTCTAATCAACCTGGCCCGTGTATCCTGGAAGGACATTGACCTCATTCCGTCAGTAGAGGATGCCTGGTTATTCTTTCAAAGTGCTTTCCTCACCATCTTAAATAAGCATGCCCAATTCATAAAAAAAAAAACTAAAAAAATTAAACTAAGAACAGATATAGCCATTGGTTCACTCCAGACCTGACTGGCCTCAACCAGCACAAAAACATCCTGTGGCGTACTGCATTCGCATCAAATAGCCCCCGCGATATGCAACTTTTCAGGAAAGTTAGGAAACAATATACACAGGCAGTTTGGAAAGCAAAGGCTAGCGTTTTCAAACAGAAATTTGCATCCTGTAGCACAAACTCCCAAATGTTTTGGGACACTAAAGTCCATGGAAAATAAGAGCACCTCCTCCCAGCTGCCCACTGCACTGAGGCTAGGAAACACTGTCACCACCGATAAATTCACGATAATCGAGAACTTCATTAAGCATTTTTCTATGGCTGGCCATGCTTTCCACCGGTCTACCCCTACCCCGGTCAACAGCTCTGCACCCCCCACAGCAACTTGCCCAAGCCTCCCCCATTTCTCCTTCACCCAAATCCAGATGGCTGATGTTCTGAAAGAGCTGCAAAATCTGGACCCTTACAAATCAGCTGGGCTAGAATATTTGGACCCTCTCTTTCGAAAATTCTGCCGCAATTGTTGCAACTCCTATTACCAGCCTGTTCAACCTCTCATATTGCCTGAGATCTCTAAAGATTGTAAAGCTGCCGTGGCCATCCCCCTCTTCAGAGGGGGAGACACTCTAGACCAAAACTGTTACAGACCTATGTCTATCTTACCCAGCCATTCTAAGGCCTTCGAAAGCCAAGTTAACAAACAAATCACCGACCGTTTCGAATCCCACCAGAACCTTCTCCACTATGCAATCTGGTTTCCAAGCTGGTCATGGGTGCACCTCAATCACGCTCAAGGTCCTAAACGATATCATAACCGCCATCGATAAAAGACATTACTGTGCAGCCGTATTCATCTACCTGGCCAAGGCTTTCGACTCTGTCAATCACCGCATTCTTATCGGCAGACTCAGCAGCCTTGGTTTCTCAAATGACTGCTTTGCCTGGTTCACCAACTACTTCTCAGACAGAGTTCAGTGTGTCAAATCTGAGGGCCTGTTGTCTGGACCTCTGGCAGTCTCTATGGGTGTGCCACGGGGTTAAATTCTCAGGCCGACTCTTTTCTCTGTATATTTCAATGATGTCTCTCTTGCTGCTGGTGATTCTCTGATCCACCTCAACGCAGGCGACAGAATTCCGTATACTTCTGGCCCTTCTTTGGACACTGTGTTAACAAACCTCCAGACGAGCTTCAATGCCATACAACACTCCTTCCGTGGCCTCCAACTGCTCTTAAATGAAAGTAAAACTAAATGCATGCTCTTCAACCGATCACTGCCCGCACCTGCCCACCTGTCTGGCATCACTACTCTGGACGGTTCTGACTTATGTGGACAAGGGATCTGGTTAGACTGTAAACTCTTCTTCCAGACTCATATTAAGCATCTCTAATCCAAAATGAAATCTATAATTGGCTTCCTATTTCGCAACAAAGCATCCTTCACTCATGCTGCCAAACATACCCTCGTAAAACTGACTATTCTACCGATCCTCAACTTTGGCGATGTAATTTACAAAATAGCCTCCAACACTCTACTCAGCAAATTGGATGCAGTCTATCACACTGCCATCCGTTTTGTCACCAAAGCCCCATATACTACCCACCACTGCGACCTGTTTGCTCTCGTTGGCTGGCCCTCGCTTCATATTTGTCGCCAAACCCACTGGCTCCAGGTCATCTATAAGTCTTTACTAGGTAAAGCCCTGCCTTACCTCAGCTCACTGGTCACCATAGCAGCAACCACCCGTAGCACGCGCTCCAGCAGGTATATTTCACTGGTCATCCCCAAAGCCAACTCCTCCTTTGGCCGCCTTTCCTTTCAGTTCCCTGCTGCCAATGACTGGAACGAATTGCAAAAATCACTGAAGCCTCATATCTCCCTCACTAACTTTAAGCATAAGCTGTCAGAGCAGCGTACCGATCATTGCACCTGTACATAGCCCATCTGTAAATAGCCCACCCAACTACCTCATCCCCATACTGTTATTTTTTTTTTTTGCTCCTTTACACCCCAGTATCTCTACATGCACATTCATCTTCTGCACATCTATCACTCCAGTGTTTTAATTGCTAAATTGTAATTATTTCGCCACTATGGCCTATTTATTGCCTTACCTCCCTAATCTTACATTTCCACACACTGTATATAGACTTTTCTATTGTGTTATTGACTGTACGTTTGTTCATCCCATGTGCAACTCTGTGTCGCACTGCTTTGTGCTATCTTGGTCAGGTCGCAGTTGTAAATGAGAACTTGTTCTCAACTGGCCTACCTGGTTAAATAAAGGTTAAATAAATAAAATAACACACATAGAATCATGTAGTAACCAAAAAGCTGTTAAACAAGTCAAAATATATTTTTGATTCTTCAAAGTAGCCACCCCTTTACCTTGATGACAGCTTTGCGCACACTTGGCATTCTCTCAACCAGCTTCACCTGGAATGCTTTTCCAACAGGCTTGAAGGAGTTCCCACATATGCTGAGCACTTGTTGGCTGCTTTTCCTTCACTCATCCCAAACCATCTCAATTGGGTTTAGGTCAGGTGATTGTGGTGGCAAGGTCTTCTGATGCAGCACTCCATCACTCTCCTTCTTGGTCAAATAGCCCTTACACAGCCTGGAAGTGTGTTTTGGGTCATTGTCCTGTTGAAAATCAAATGATAGTCCAACTAAGCGCAAACGAGATGGGATGGCGTATCGCTGCAGAATGCCTTATGTCACCAGCAAAGCTCCCCCACACCATCACACTTCATGCTTCACGGTGGTAACCACACATGCGGAGATTAGCCGTTCACCTACTCTGCGTCTCACAAAGACACAGCGGGAGGAACCAGAAATCTCAAATTTGGACCCATCAGACCATAGGACAGTTTTCCACCGGTCTAATGTCCATTGCTTATGTTTCTTGGCCCAAGCAAGTCTCTTCTTATTGGTTTCCTTGCAGCAATTCAACCATGAAGGCCTGATTCACACAGTCTCCTTTGAACAGTTGATGTTGAGATGTCTGTTACTTGAACTCCGAAGCATTTATTTGGGTTGCAATTTGAGGCTGGTAACTCTGATCTTATACTCTGCAGCAGAGGTAATTCTGGGTCTTCCTTTCCTGTGGCGCTCCTCATGAGAGCCAGTTTCATCATAGCGCTTGGTTTTCTCGCACCCACTTTGAAATTTGGTGGAGGATCGGTGGTGATCTGGGGGTGCTTCAGCAAGGCTGGAATCGGGCAGATTTGTCTTTTGTGAACGACGCATGAATCAAGCCACAAACAAGGTTTTCCTGGAAGAAAACTTGCTTCCTTCTGCTCTGACAATGTTCCCCAACTCGAAGGATTGTTTTTTCCAGCAGGACAATACTCCATGCCACACAGCCAGGTCAGTCAAGGTGTGGATGGAAGACCACCAGATTAAGACCCTGTCATGGCCAGCCCAATCTCCAGACCTGAACCCCACCCCATTGAAAACCTCTGGAATGTGATCAAGAGGAAGATTGATGGTCATAAGCTATCAAACAAAGCCGAGCTGCTTGAATTTTTGCGCCAAAAGTTGCAGTCACCCAACATCAATGTGAAAGACTGGTGGAGAGCATGCCAAGACGCATGAAAGCTGTGATTTGAAAATCAGGGTTATTCCACCAAATATATTGATTTCTGCACTCTTCCTAAGTTAAAACATTAGTATTGTGTTTAAAAATTAATATGAACTTATTTTCTTTGCATTATTCGAGGTCTGACAACACTGCATCATTTGTTATTTTGACCAGTTGTCATTTTCTGCAAATAAATGCTCTAAATGACAATATTTGGGAGAATGTTGTCAATAGTTTATAGAATAAAATAAACCTTATCATTTTATCCAAACACATACCTATAAATAGTAAAACCACAGAAACTGATAATTTTGCAGTGGTCTCTTAATTTTTTCCAGAGCTGTATATACACATACACAAGCACAGTGCATTCAGAGAGTATTCAGACCCCTTGACTTTTTCTGCATTTTGTTACTCTACAGCCTTGTTCAAAAATGTATTGTTGTTTTTTTCTCTCATCAATCTACATACAATAACCCATGACATAGTAAAAAACATTTTTTGATTTTTGTGCAAATTTATGAAAGATCTGAAACGATCACATTTACATAAGTATTCAGACCCTTTACTCTGTACTTTGTTGAAGCACCTTTGGCAGCGATTTACAGCCTCTGGTGTTTTTGGGTATGACGCTACAGGCTTGGCTCACCTGTATTTGGGGAGTTTCTCCCATTCTCTGCAGATTCTCTCAACCTCTGTCAAGTTGGATGGGGAGTGTCGCAACACAGCTATTTTCAGGTCTCTCCAGAGATGTTAGATCGGGTTCAAGTCCGGGCTCTTTCTGGGCCACTGAAGGACTTGTCCCGAAGCCACTCCTGCGTTGTCTTGGCTGTGTGCTTAGGGTTGTTGTCCTGTTGGAGGGTAAACCTTCACCCCAGTCTGGGGTCCTGAGCGCTGTGGAGCAGATTTTCATCAAGGATCTCATTGTACTTTGCTCCATTCTTCTTTCCCTCGATCCTGACTAGTCTCCCAGTCCCTGCTGCTGAAACATCCCCACAGCATGATGCTGCCACCATGTTTCACCGTAGGCATGGTGTCAGGTTTCCTCCAGATGTGACTCTTGGCATTCAGGCCAAAGAGTTCAATCTTTCGTCAGACCAGAGAATCTTGTTTCTCATGGTCAGAGTCCTTTAGGTGCCTTTTGGCAAAGTCATGTGCTTCTTACTGAGGAGTTGCTTCTGTCTGGCCACTCTACCATAAAGGCCTGATTTGTTGGCGTGCTGCAGAGATGGTTGTCCTTCTGTAAGGTTCTCCCATCTCCACAGAGGAACTCTGGAGCTCTGTCAGTGAGCATTGGGTTCTTGGTAACCTCACTGACCAAGGCTCTTCTCCCCCCGATTGCTCAGTTTGGCCAAGCGGCCAGCTCTAGGAAGATTCTTGTTGGTTTTAAACCTCTCCCATTTTTAAGAATGGAGGCCACTGTGTTCTTGGACCTTCAATGCTGCAGACAATTTTTGGTACCCTTCCCCAGATCTGTGCCTCGACACAATCCTCTCTCAGAGCTCTACGGACAATTCCTTTGACCTCATGGCTTGGTTTTTGCTCAGACATACACTGTTAACTGTGGGGCCTTTATATAGACAGGTGTGTGTCTTTCCAAATCATGTCCAATAAATTGAATTAACTACAGGTGGGCTCCAAGTTGTAGAATCCTCTCAAGGATGATCAATGGAAACAGGGTGCACCTGAGCTCAATTTCGAGTGTCATAGCTAAGGGCCTGAATTTTTATGTAAATAACATTTCTGTTTTTCATTTTTATATACTTTGTTAACATTTTGAAACCTGTTTTCGCTTCATCATAATGGGGTATTGTGTGTAGATTGAGGAAAATATTAGAATAAGGTAGTAACGTAACAAAATTTGGAGAAAGTCAAGGGGTCTAAATAGTTTCCAAATGCTCTGTACATACAATTTAAGTTGAGTTTCATTCATTCTGGTTCTAATGCCAATATCAATCTTTATTCCAGCTGGAGGATCTAACCAAAATCGAGGGAATCACAGCCAAAAGACTCTCCTCCTTCATTAAGGTAAGACTGACAAGCAGATTCCATAGAATAGATCTGGGGTCGTCTCAATACTCTTTCTCCATCTTTCATTGTGGTATCGTAATATGAAAAAACACCAGGACTATCATTCCATTGTCTTTTGGTGTTTTGTTTTGAAAATGTAACATTGCTACATTGTATAGATGTTGGCAAGAAAATGTAACGCTTTAAAAAGAAAATGCCCCAACACTTGAACAGGAAGTCTTACTGATAGTATCAGGGTATGAACATGGTTTATGCTCCAGTCAGTCTTCAGTAAATAAGAGAAATGGTGAGAACTCTATTGTAGAACCCCAGTCTGAGGTCCTGGGCACTGTGTAGCAGATTTTCATCAAGGATCTCTTTGCCGAGCTTCACTGCTATTTCGGCTAACAATTCTAGGGGCGGAGACCGTTTTGTAATGTTACCCTAAATGTTTGAGTATTCAGTTTTCCGTTAGTTAAGGGAACGTTCAATCTATATTAGCAAAAACCTTCTGAGAACCTATTTAGCATGTTTTGGTGTTAGTTAGGAGCATATATTTAAGAAAATATTCTCCTAAGTATTTTTGAAATGTGCTGATTTGGGCTGGATGTGTCAATGTGTAGTTCATACATGCATAATCCATGAGCTGAATAACTGTTTTACCTCAATTGGCCACAAAGTCCCTAGTTTGAATGCAACTGTTTTTCTGGATGCTGTTCTGCTCCATTTTCCCCCCACATGGGCCAGCCAATAAGCTTCATCCTCTTGCGTGACAGACCTCTATGAGTGACAGCTAGCAAGATGTACATGATGCACCCAGAGCAGAGCGAGAGCAATGACATTGTGCAATATATCTGCACTAAGACGTAGTACGGTATTTTGGCTCGTGAGCGCTACTTTCAGAACTATTGGCTAAAAGGTATACAAAGTACCGGAGAATCATTTTTAATGTCAAACAAAATTGTTAATTTTCAAGACACGTTTCATGGGACGTTGCGTCCAGTTTTCTGAGGGTTAGGAGAATATTCTATCAACATCATACCAAACATAACAACATGATCGCCATGTTCTCAGAGTACCCAATATTACTGTTCGGGACACACTTCATGGAATGTTGCAAGAACATTTGTGTCCAGTTTTCTGAGGGTTAGTATTCCAACATCATCATACCAAACATAAACAGAATATGGTTGCCATGTTCTCCAAAAAGGAGAGACATTCTATTGGAACGTTACAATAACATTCCTGTGTCCTAGGACGTTTTGAAACATAGGGCAGTCTGTCATTGCACCATGGAGGTTTTTGTCTAGTTTGCGGATTCTTCCGGGGACGTCCCTAAAGAGGTTTTTAGGATGTCGCCTGATGGTTCCAATAGAAAAACTTGTTTCATTACACATTACCCCTTGTTACTGTTGCCGAGACCATCACGGCCCTGATTGGTAAACCAGTGATCCATTTACAGCTTTGTCTGTTGGCAAGGTTAAGGGGAGACACACACACACACACACACACACACACAGTGCTTTCAACACAATGATGTCTATAAACCCTGTGTTGCTGATGCTATGTATTGGCCTTTGCGAGGCTTTGAAGCCAACAGTCTGACATTGGCTCTCCCCAGTAGGAGCAGTTCTCTATAGGAATTCATGAAATTCTACAGTATTTTAAATGACTGTATTTAAGTATTTTTTTTTGTTTGTTGTAGTAGTGGGGACCGTAACATTATTCATCTCTAAAATCAGTATTTTTCTACTACGCCACCGTGCAGTGTCACTGACTGATTTTACCTATATTGGTACACTTTGCAATTCAAAGTAAATCTCATCTCTGTTAAAAGTACACTCAATAAAAACGATTTTATTTATCATGGTGATTAAGGAGTAACATTAAAACTGAGGAATATGCACCACCAACATTAGACAACTAGACGCAGACATGGTGGCATAGCAGGAAGATCGGAATGCTGTGAACCAAGAGGTTGTGAGTTCAAATCCCAGGTGAGGACATGTTGAATAATAATAATAACTGTTTAAATGAACGTGCACAATGGAATCATGTATGTCAAGTGTGTAAGTTGAAAACAGTATGTTAAAAGCACTGTTTGGGTGTCCCAAACCTTGCCAACAAACAAAGAGCTGTAAATGGATCTGTGGTTCACCAATCAGGGCCCTAATGGGCTTGGCAACAGTAACAAGGTGTGGTGTCTAAAGAAACAAGTCCTTTTTTGGGAGAGAACATTTCTTTCGGAGTCTTTGGGTAGGTCCCCGGAACAAACTGGGAACTAGACAAAAATTATTTCCCCATGAAACGTGTCCAGAGCATTAATATCTGATATTCTGAGAACATGGCGTCCATGTTCTGTTTGTTTGGTGTGATGTTGATGAAATATTCTCCTAACCCTCAAACTGTACAATGGAATATTCTTGCAACATTCCAATGAAACATGTCTAGACCATTAGTACTGAATATTCTGAGAACATGGTAACCACGTTCTGGGTAGGTTCTGTTTTGATATTTAGGGAATGGTCTCATGGAAACAGTCCTTGCACAGCACTGGAACGTTCCTATGAAAACATTAGGTAATGACCTATTGAGAGTTGTGGGAACGTGTTGTTGTTAACTGGGATATCCTTTTGATGGATTTTTAAGCACGAATTGTATTGATACCCCGAGGCATTGAAAACTCAATGTTCTCTGGAGTATTTGTGGAACACCTTAAAACACTGTTGTAGCAGACGTGAATGGCCCAGGTGTAAGATATTTCCATGGTTGTATTCACTAGGAATAAAACCGAAACAAAGTGGCAAAACGGGAGGGACTACCTGAACGCATGTCTACGTTTTCTACAGCTAAGCGTTTTGCTACAGTGCACATTACACTAATGAATTCAACCCAGGCGCTAACTATCGTTTCCATTAGGCTTCTGGTGTCCTCTTGGTCCATTTAAAGAATAAAGCTTTAAACAAGGCTTTTATGGTGCGTGACTGTTTTCTCTCTTCATTCACAGGCCAACATTCTCAGCATGATGGGGACGTGATTCTGCTATCTGGTCTTTGTCTACTCTTCTTGTCCTTCCAACATTTTGCCTTTTTTAATTTTCTCTGTTTTTGAAGAATGTTCTCTGATTATTTGCCACTCTGACTCTGCATTTAGAACTGTATAACGTGATATGTCTGTGTATATACATCTCTTATAAGAGGTGGTCTGCAAGCGTTTACTAGTATGTCTTTTTATTATATTTCACGAAAATGTGATATTTGTCCTTGTTTTATTTTGAGATGTTTTTGTAGTATTTGCGCTATTCCAGCCGATGGCGCAATATTGCCGTTCAATAAATGTCTCTACTTTTATCGATTTTTCAGTCCTTATTTACACACCATATTAATGGTATATGTTGTTCGAGGATGTGGCTTGCTTGTAAAAATGTATAGCCAACAACACTGTTCGAAATAATATTACCATTGGTGAAATATGACAATAGCAGAACACGTGGAAGGGCATCTCCATTTTGATAACCCTAATTATTACACATACCTTTAATATGGGAAGGCGTTATAGTAAATGTAAATGTGGCATTAGGAAATTAGGCACTCAACAGAAAGGATGCGTTTCTGTCGGGTGCTGTGCTGTCAATCCATCCCTCCCACTGCACGTAGGCTGGGTTGATTTCAGTTTATTCATTTCACGCTTTCCCCCCTCTTATCTGATCCACATTCTCTGCACCCTCCCCACCCCCGAAGCGCAGCATTTCGAAAGGGCTCTACATCACGTAATTCAGTACTGTACACGTCTTCCAGAATATTACAAAAGAGATGCGCGTATTTGGGGAACATACTTCAGAGTTGCGCATGCAAACATACTGAAGGCTGTAACGAATAATAAATCGCTGAATGCTATTGGGTTCACTTATGAAAATACTATCATGCAAAATCACGGGTCATTTCGGGTATTTTGAAGAATCCATTGGATAAAAGGTGAGTTTCTAATATTTTAGCATCGTCAATTTGCTTATGCCATTATCTTCAATACAATGTTTTGTGTAGAATGCCAATAGGCCGTGATAACGGCTTTGAATTGAGAATTTGGGTATTTATGTCCTATCCCGTTTTATTTTTATGTTTTCCATGCAAGCCTACATTGCTGCATATGCATCGTCCCCCCCCCCCCCCCCCCACAGTCATTACCCTTTTTGGTAAACGGTTGCTTTTTATAATTTGCCTATTCCTTCAAATAGGTTATTTGTATCCAATACTCTAGCCCATAATTGTAGCTGTATAATCCCCCTCCCCTTTCACTCTCCTTCCATATGTCTTCACTCTTCCCTGTGGCTTTGTCCCTGTTACCTTTTTTTTTTTATCAATTTTTTTTTGTCCCATTGTACTGTGCTAAATAGGCTGCAATCATATGCCCCATTGTGCTCAGAAAGTGGTTATGAACACGTCAAGAAATACTAGCAGGTCTGTACACACCTGCACATAGACCTTTTGTCAATAATATTATTAGCATTATTTGATATAAAGGCAGCTGGGCCATGTTTTTATCTTTGTATTGAATAATAAATTGGTGACATTTTACATTACTTAATTTTTTGTATTAATTCTCCCCTGTGTGGCAAAGGGCCAGATCAGTGTTTAAAATAGATGTTTGGCCTCTTAGCCTTTCCTGTTATATTTAAGCAGAGCATTGAAAAAAACTGGTAAGAATTTCTCATCAGACCCTAAGTCCCCAGGAATACTAAAGGAGGTTATGATTATGTGCCCTCATATGCCAGTGAGTACAGATTCAATAAGTAAAATACCAAATTGCTCTGAACAGAGTGTAAACAATAGTTGGTAAGCAGGTTTTGTTTTGTCATTGTTCAACCCCTTTGTCTAACCCCCAGGTGTATAGAAGGTAAGCAGAAGCCCACAAGCACACTCCTTTGTTATCAACATGGCTCTGAACACGAACCCAGCCCCCACCATTTGGCCAGGCGAGGAACAGCCGTCACTATTGGACCAAGATGCATCATTGTTAAGCCCAGCTACCATCATCGCTGTGACTGTCACGTCCCCACCAGAGATGGAGGAACAAGAGATCCATAGCACCACCACCAGCTTTGGGCCCTGCCTGAGCCAAGCCACAGCAGGGGAACTGGTCATTGTGATCAATGAGAAAATGGAGAACAGTAAGACATAAAACATTTTTATGCAGAGGCGCAGTCCCGCTCCTTACGTATTTTATTGGTGCATAGGATAGTGGAGAGAAGATAGGAAAGTAAGCAGAGTTGCAAGTCAGAAGGGCACTGGGTTGGATTCGACCCCATGCCGACTGGTATTTTGTGCCAGGGGTTGCGGCACTAACCACTAGACCACACAGCCCAAGCTTTTTAAGCTCTGACTCATTTAAGTTATTTGTGTGCCCGCGGAATCCAGGACAGTTGTACAGCATACGCTTGCTTGGACGGTTAGTTCGGGGCATGTCAAATACATTTAACATAAGATTCTGGTCTACTAGTGCTCAGGGGACACTAGTTCAATCATTTACTGATGCTTTTCATCCATGTCCCCGTCCCCCCCCCCCCCCCTCTCTAGGTAATGGTATACACCCAGCTCCTGCTGACACCACTTCCCCAGTCATCTCCTCTCCTCCCAGAAGGCAGCAGTCCATTTCTTACTCCCACCACCCCCACAACAGCAAGACCCGGAAGGGGAGTCGTGCCGGTTCCATCGGCTACACCGCCTTCTCCCCGCGGCCCTCCATCTCACGCCACTCCAGCATCGCCACCAACCCACCCATTGACAGAGCCAAGCCTAAAGACTACCTAATACTGGCTGTGCTGGCTTGCTTCTGCCCTGTCTGGCCAATCAACATTGTGGGGTTTGTCTACTCTGTTATGGTAAGCCTCTTTCTTTTGACAAGTTAGAAATGTAGATGGGGAGATTGGTGAGAAGGATATAGCACAGTAAGGGAGTGGCAAGACCGGGGATTGAACTGCAGGACTACTGCTAGACAACTGTGTTCCTCTTTCTGTCACATTTTAGTGTCAAATGATCTGCAATGTTTGCTAAATACTATTTTTAGTACAGCTTTGAAGACCTTTGCCTTTATGCTTGTGGTTTCATATTCATCAGACATTTCTGTACCTTTTGTGTCAGAAACTACTTCTATTCATCTTAGACTGCTGTGATGTTATTGACGATTAGCACCAGCTTTGTAGCCTGGTCCCAGATCTGTTTGTGGTGTATAGCCAACTTCTATGGTCATTGTCATGCCACTTCATGACCATAGGAGTTGGCAAGAGCGCACAAACAGATCTGGGTCCAGGCTACCAGCTTTGTGTCAGGCTTCAGAATACCTTGTGCTGTTAGTGTTAGTCTGTTTTTATCTCTATTAAAAAATACTGGTCAAAAGGAAACACATAGCTTCTTAGCAAAGGGGCGAGTTGTTTACTAGAACTATCTGGGAGTGGGCAGGTGAAAGCTGAAAAATAGCTGTTATTGGCAGAGAGGTTTGAAATAATTGCTCTTATTGGTCTGTTAACTAATTTACAGCATGGTCACCATGGAAAGCCAAAACTCCATCCCACTAAAACAGGCTGAAATTTCAAGTGGTCTTTTCAAACAGCTCTTAAACTAAAAGGGCATTATCATACATTTTCACAATTTCACAGTATTATTCCAACCTCAAAGTGTGGAAATATACACTATACAGTGCCCTCAAAGTATTCAGACCCCTTCCCCTTTTCCACATTTTGTTACATTACAGCCTTGCTCTAAAATGGATTTAAAAAATCCTCATCATGCAAAAACAGGTTTTTGTAATTTTTTGAGAACATATAAAAAAATAAAAGAACATACCTTATTTACATTAGTATTCAGACCCTTTGCTATGAGACTTGAAGTTGACCTCAGGTGCATCCTGTTTCCATTGATCATCCTTGATGTTTCTGCAACATGATTGCAATCTGTGGTATATTCAATTGATTTGACATATTTTGGAAAGGCACACACCTGTCTACATAAGGTCCCACAGTCATCGCAAAACCAAGCCATGAGGTTGAAGTAACTATCCGTAGTGCTCCGAGACAGGATTGTGTCAAGGCACAGATCTGGGGAAGGGTGCCAAAAAAATGTCTGCAGCATTTAAGGTCCCCAAGAACACAGTGGCCTCCATCATTCTTAAATGGAAGAAGTTTGGAACCACCGATACTCTTCCTAGCGCTGACCACAAGGCCAAACTGAGCAATCGGTGGAGAAGGGCCATGTTAAGGGAGGTGACCAAGAACCCGATGCTCACTCTGACAGAGCTCCAGAGTTCCTCTGTGGAGATGGGAGAACCTTCCAGAAGGACAACCATCTCTGCAGCACTCCACCAATCGGGCCTTTATTGTAGAGTGGCCAGACGGAAGCCACTCCTCAGTAAAAAAAAAAGGCAAGTGACAGCCCACTTGGAGTTTGCCAAAATGCACCTAGAGGACTGATACTCAAGATTCTCTGGTCCGATGACACCAAGATTGAACTCTTTGGCCTGAATGCCAAGCGTCACATCTGGAGGAAACCTGGCACCATCCCTACGGTGAAGCATGGCGGTGGCAGCATCATGATGTGGGGATGTTTTTCAGCGGCATGGACTGGGAGACTAGTCAGGATTGAGGGAAAGATGAACGGAGCAATGTACAGAGAGATCCTTGATGAAAACCTGCTCCAGAGCTCTCAGGACCTCAGATTGGGGCAAAGGTTCACCTTCCAACAGGACAATGACCGTAAGCCCACAGCCAAGCCAACGCAGGAATGGCTTCTGGACAAGTCTCTGAATGTCCTTGAGTGGCCCAGCCAGAGCCTGGACTTGAACCAGATCGAACATCTCTGGAGAGACATGAAAAAACTGACGGAGCTTGAGAGGAACTGCAGAAACCCTCCAAATACAGGTGTGCCAAGCTTGTAGCGTCATACCCAAGAAGAATCAAGGCTGTAATCACTGCCAAAGGTGCTTCAACAAGGTACTGAGTAAAGGGTCTGAAATACTTACGTAAATGTGATATTTTTGTTAAAAAAAGTCTTTGCTTTGTCATTATGGGGTATTTTGTGTTGATTGATGAAGGAAAAAAGAATTGAATAACTTTAGAATAAGGCTGTAACGTAACAAAATGTGGAAAAAGTCAAGGGGTCTGAATACTTCCCGATTGCACCGTGTGTATATATACAACAGTATGTGGACACCCTTTCAAATTAGTGGATTTGTCTATTTCAGCCACACCTGTTGCTGACGGGTGTATAAAGTCGAGCACACAGCCATGCACACAAACATTGGCAGTAGAATGGCCTTAGTGAAGAACTCAGTAACTTTCAACGTGGCACCGTCATAGGATGCCACCTTTCCAACACATCAGTTCAACTCCATATTAATGCCCATGATTAGAGATGTTCGACGAGCAGGTGTCTACATACTTTTGGTCATGTAGTGTTTACAAAACACGGGAAAATCATATTTTTGACTGCGCTGGGCCTTTAAGCAGTCCATAACTAACCAACTACTTCCTTCCTCCTTTCCTAGTCCAAGAACAGTCTGGAGCAGGGCAACCTGGATGGAGCTCGACGATTAGGTCGTCTCGCCAGGATGCTCTCTACAGTGTCACTGATAGGAGGGACAGTCATCATCATTGCCTGCATTGTAAACCTAGCGAGTGAGTATCACAGTTGGCCAACCTCAGTTGGCTTGTATTCATAAAGAGTTAGAGTAGGGGTGCTGATCGAGAATCAGTTTTGTCTTTGATCTTTAAGACAAAACTGATCCTAGATCAACACTCCTACTCAAGACTATGAATATGGGCCCTACTCTATTAATTTATGATTCCTACCAGAAGTCTCAAAGCCTTTCCAACAAATCCCTTGGCTGGCACTGTTCGAGGACTTGAAATGCAATCCATCCTTCCTTCCCTGATGTCTGATTTGGATTAGTGACAGTGTACCAAAAAGGGTTCTGTTAATTACGCTTGTGTGATGAGTAATCATTCCTGAGACCTGAAGACTTGTTAGCTCCCAGAGCTAATGCATGGACTTAAGCTCAGGGGCCTATGGGACTTATGAGGGTTTGATATCTTTCCCAAAAACATTAGGGTGATCACTTTGATTTCACTTATCTAATCATCCAATCACTTAAAGATCATTGGTCATTTACAGCACAGGTGTCAAACTCATTCCCTGAAGGGCCAAGTGTTTGCGGGTTTTCACCTCCCTTGTACTAATTAGTTAGGAACTCCCCTCATGTGGTTGTCTAGGTCTTCATTGGACACAAATTAAAAGGTAATAACAAAAATGAGCAGACACTGCCCTCCATGGAATTAATTTGACAGCCCTGATCTACAGGGAGGAAGGAAGTTGCGTTTTAGAGGAATCAAACAGGGCCCAGTTTCCCTATAGCAATGGAACTTAGGCTCACGAGTGTTTTAACGACACATCGTTTCCGACAACTTCCGAAGATGTAACATGCTTCCCAAAACTCCACACAGAAAGAACATTCGAAGTGTGTCGTTGTTTTTCCTTATGTAAAAAAAAGTCAGTGCTGCTCTCCCATCAGCTTTTTCCATTCGAAATTTACCTTAACATTAGAATTATTTCACTATATTTATGATGGGTCAGCTATCACCTATAAGGTTGCAAATATTGAGGTGGCTTATTCTAATGCTTAGCCTACCCTATAATGCACATAATCACAGATTTGGCACATCATTGCGCACATGTTACAGATCATGAAATATCTTGAGGGAAAAATTACAGTGTAGCCTACATTTAGCTAAATAGAACTCAGTTGACTGAACATGAAATTGATTTTAACAAAAAATGTAATTTATAGACCTATGTAGCCTATACTATTTATTTTTTAATGCAGTCATTTCAGTTTTCATTTGAAACATATCTTTATCTTTTGCTCGTAACAATTGCAACGACATTGGCAACTTTGTATTTGTAGTCAACTTCGTTGTGAAGTTATCAGTGGTCACTGAGAGACAGATAAAAAGCTTGATTCTATGTTTAGTGGAGAACTTCTGTGTATAAAGTGATGCAAAAGAGCATCTAACGACTCACTTAGCGGTCTGAGGCAGTCGGTAAATAACAAGTGTTTTAAGCGCATCACTTAGAGTGTTGGTCCAGTAACCGAAAGGTCGCTGCTTGGAATCCCAAGCCGACTAGGTGAAAAATCTGTACGTGCCGTTGAGAAATGCCCTTAATCCTAATTGCTCCTGTAAATCGCTGTGGATAAGAGTGTCTGCTAATTAACTCAAACGTAAGTGCAACTTTGATAATGATGGTTTTGGGAAACAGCTCAGAGATTTTGCTCCTGCAAAGGTTCTAACAATATACTTAACCTTAAGACGCTTTTGGGGAACTGGGCCCAGGACTTTTGTGTGTGTCCACTGGCTCACTCCAAAAATACTCACACAGCCATAAGCTGGGTCAATCACTCAAATGAAATTACCCATGTGGGATTGTTTAGTTCACTTAAGTTCAATCAAATGTTTAACAACAGTATTTTGGCTGTTTTCGAATGTGAAAAATGTCCATCCCATCGGGTCTTAAAGCCAAAGAGATGTCCTAATTAACTCACTGTGAGCAGCGACTGGAACTAAAACTAGCATATTGTACACACAACTGGAGTTAAAGGGCCGGTGGCCCTTTTTGATACATTATGTAACTGTTCTCTGTAGCTCTGTTTGCTTCTACTTCCATATTGAGCTGGCAGAATGAAAAATTGCTTTACTAACTGCTGATGTTTCTTCTTTTTTTTGTTTTAGTAAATGTGAAATCCTGAGTATCGTCTTGCCGTGAAACAGGATCTAACAGTTGGATATCCGGAAACAGGATCTATCTAGCTGACTGTTCCTTTTTACCGTCTCTTACAGTGTAGTCATTAACTGGACATGCTATGAATATTATACACCTGATATTACATACCTTTCTATAATTGATATTATGTAATCCTTTGTTAATGAAAAAACTATATACAAGATGCTTCCGCTCCAAACTGGTCTGGGCTTCTCCAATGATGGATCTCGCAGTGGAGAAACGGATGATCAGAATAATTCCTTACTTTGTATTCTGCCCAACACTGAACACTGTCCTTGACAAGGCGCCATTACCTCAACCACTGGCCATGATCAGAGAGACAGACCAAAACGAGATGTCGTGAGAAAGGATGACAAAAACAACAGAAGAGATTGTTTAAAGGAGGTGTGATCAATGTGAGAGAAACTGGGAGGATTGTTTCAGAGCTTGACTACCTACAATCATTGGAGGACAACAAAATGTCTGCTTAGTCCATCCTTCATTGCCCTGACGAAAGGACACATCAGAAATTCAGCTTGGCATAAAATCCCATCGGTACATGAAGGTGCTTGAGGGATTAGCCTTGCAATAGAAACTCAAAGAAGAAATTAATTTCAGAGGAAGAATTCCCCTTTCATTTCGGAATAGGCTTAGATTCTAGTTTGTCAGTGCATATCCTTCATGTCTTTCAGGCTACTGTTAGCCATTTTGTAATTTAAGAGCGAGGGCAGGAGGGAACGACGCTCACCAACACACAACTGCTGAGAAGATGGAAGGGATAAACATTTCATGGGCACGAAGCAAAGTCAAAGTAAAGGACACAATTGTGGCCAAAAAATAAAGTTGTCATTGTGCTTTAAAGCTTTTGGTGACCACAATATATATCTCCATGTGTTTGGCTTAGGACCTGGAAATAAGGTGAAATGGATGCAAAATGGGTGGCAGGAAGAACACAAAATGATATGTAATTCAGTGACTTTATATCCATTTTCCACACTGAGGATGGGCCTTTTGACTGTTAATGAATGAGAGCATTGCTGACCAGAGAAGTGGAAAAACCTAAAAACAAATCATAGCAGGTTATTTACAGCATCCATGAATGGTTAAAGTTCTGCCATTGTGAATCGGTGAAACTTTATTTCTTGTACATTTTTGATAATGTTTTAGATTTTAAACCACAAGTTTAATAATCTGATGCTTTTGAAGTACGGAGCTATCGATGATAGATGGCCGTGGTGTGTGTCCATGCATATACCAAATTACATAGTCACTGCACTGTTGTGGCTGGTCACAATAAAATGAATTGCCAGTCTTCACTTTGGTGATACTGGAAATACGGTAGCAGCCCTGGGTATCTATTGTATGGGGACCCAGAGAATATAATCTGTCATCTTTCCGATTTAATCAAGTGGGAATCTGATCCCCATGCTGGGTATCTAGTGGTGGACTTTAAAGGGAAGGTTCAGTTCACTTGACATTTTCATTGGTTTATTCGCTTAATTGTGTTGTCGATTGATCCAGGCATTTATGTGCAGGATTCAGATTTGTTTAAAAAGCCACAGCTAACTAGAAAACCATGGAAGCAAAAGGGGCATTGTTGATGGTAAAAATGGTGTGGCCAAATCAACTCAAATGAAGTCAGTAGCCAGGTTTCCATCCATTTGGTGACAGATTTTTCATAATCTGCATAAAGAAAATGTGAATATTTTTCCACCAAACCGAATTTCTGCGGATACAAATAATCAGTGTGTGACGATGTAGTGCATGCAATTTGATTTTTAAAGCTTAATTCAATGTGTTTCCATTGCATTTTTAACTCGACCGAAAGTTTTGTCACAAACTGTTGCATTTAATAGCTAATGGTGCCAACTCTGGTTTTGGCACGTGCGCTCTAGCCAACAGATCTCAGATACAGTACAGATAGACAAGTCTACATGAGATTATTATGGATAAGAGCGAGAATATTTTAATTTTCTAACGGCAGTCAAGCATCGATCATGTCATCTGAATAAGACCCTCTATTTATTGGGAAGGAGTGTGTCTCATCACCGTGAACGTTCATCATAATTTATTTAGTCTGTAGCCTAATAAACTGCATGGTTTCCCCGAGTTGTAGTGAGAGGACCACACACCATATCATCACGTGACTCCAAGTTCACTTCGATATGAATGTTATTAAATGAATATTTGCGCCTAGTGTTAACACTGCATATTTAATTTTACCAACACAAAAAGATCCCACGTCGAACGAGAAAATTGTCGGTATTTATAAAGTTGGACCAAAACGTCATGTTTCCATCACAGCTGTAGTGATTTTTTATATATAGATAGATAGATAGATAGATAGATAGATAGATAGACGGTATGACTTTAATTTCATAACTGTGGATGGTAACGTGTTTGAAGTTACTTGAAGTGATTTGTCCACAGATTTCGAACATGCAAATTATGCCCCTGTTACTCCTATAGTGTTTTGCTTAGCGGTGGCTAAAATAAAATGTTTTACCCTGCATTTAAAATGTTGAATCAATTTTCAATCAACAACGCCACAATTAAGTGAATAAATTGATGGATTTAAAAAAAAAATGTATCTACCCTTTAATCCAAGCCAAATGTCTGATTAGTATCTACCTTTCATTCCCACAGCTCCTGTCTCCCAAACACTTTTGATTAGTAATTATTTTAAATTGGAACTTTAAGTTAAGGTAGATGAAATGGCATTGCCATGAGCAGCATCGCAAATATTGATGAGCGAGATGCAAGGCTTCGCACTCACACGGTCACACACAGTATCTGCACATGTGCACGGAAGAGAAGTTGAGCCTCACACTTCAACGCTCTTAGTTGTTGCAGAAATTGACCCGCTATGCTGTTTACTAAATGCATCTGTCATATCTCTGAGACTACCTTTAATTTAGATACTACTATGCCTTGACCTCAAAGTCCATCAACAGCAATTCCTACCCTAATGCAAACATTCTGTATGATTTAATGTATTAGGCATTTCTCCCCTCTGTTAGTGTTTAGATGTTAAAATTAATTGTAATCAAGACTTGATATTATTCTGCAGATAAGGTAACGTATATATTGTGGAGTCTTCATAGTTATGAGTTAACATTATAGCTCTTATAATGTGGACAGGAGAGGTAGTCTGCTAGTCTTTGTTAATTAGTCTTTTGCAGTCTTTGTATTACCATTGGCTACTATAATCTATGTGGATATTGGCATGTTGATTTCCATTGATGTATGACAATTTTATAGACGTACAACCAAAATGACATGGATAAGAAAACCTGGCACTAGAGATACTTGTATCCTTCCCAGGCACATTCTTAATAAAGACACATTGCATGAAAATTGGTCTGTTAGTCTATCACAGCATGACTTGAAATGAAAGAGGGAAAACTGAGTGTGGGAGTGCATGCTTGTCATACAGTTAGAGTATGTCAGCTTTGGGGATGAAAAGTGCTTACTGTTGTCAGGCAGTGGAACGAAGAGGGGGAGAAGGAAGAGCAAGACATTTGGGGGTGAGGGGCCTACAGGCAAAAACCACTGATAGTTCTAATGAGCAGGTAGAATATCTTTGACGATTAGCACCAAGAAACAAAACTTAACCCGTCTTGGTAAAAGTTAGTGAGATCGATTATTTTTATCTTGTTTTGACATTGATGTGTAGATATTGAGGTTGAATCTGTATTCCAGCAACATTTCTGAGTATTGCTCACCTTGAGAATGCTGACTCACATTGATGGGAGAACCTTCCAGAAAGACAACCATCTGCAGCACTCCACCAATCAGGCCTTTATGGTAGAGTGGCCAGACAGAAGCCACTCTTCAGTAAAAGGCACATGACAGCCCGCTTGGAGTTTGCCAAAAGGCATCTAAAGGACTTTGACCATGAAAAACAAGATTCTTTGGTCTGTTGAAACCAAGATTGAACTCTGGCCTGAATGCCAAGCATCACGTCTGGAGGAAACCTGGCAGCATCCCTGTGATGAAGCATGGTGGTGACAGCATCATGCTGTGGTGATATTTTTCAGCGGCAGAGACTGGGAGACTAGTCAGGATCAAGGGAAAGAAGAATGGAGCAAAGTACAGAAAGATCCTTGATGAAAACCTGGTCCAGAGCGCTCAGGACCTCAGACTAGGGCGACAGCTCACCTTCCAACAGGACAACGACCCTAAGCACATATCCAAGACAACGCAAGAATGGCTTCGGGACAAGTCTCTGAATGTCCTTGAGTGGCCCAGCCAGAGCCCGGACTTGAATCCGATCAAACATCTCTTGAGAGACCTGAAAATAGCTGTGCAGCAACACTCCCCATCCAACCTAACAGAGCTTGAGAGGATCTGTAGAGAAGAATGGGAGAAACTCCCCAATTACAGGTGTGCCAAGATTGAAGCGTCATACCCAAGAAGACTCGAGGCTGTAATTGCTGCCAAAGGTGCTTCAACAAAGTACTGAGTAAAGGGTCTGAATACTTATGTAAATGTGATATCAGTTTATTTGTAATACATTTGCAAACATTTCTAAAAAACAGTCATTATGAAGTGTTGTGTGTAGATTGATGAGGGAAAATATAATTTAATCCATTCTAGAATAAGGCTATAACATAATAAAAGGTGGAAACCGTCAAGGGGTCTGAATACTTTCCGAATGCACTGTATATTTAGCCTTGTTTTAGTTCATTGTCCTGCTGAAAGGTGAATGTGTCTCCCACTGTCTGTTGGAAAGCAGACTGAACCAGGTTTTGGTCTTGTATTCTGCCTGTGCTTAGCTCTATTCTGTTTAAAAAAATAACATTCTAGTCCTTGCCGATAACAAGCAGACCCGTAACATGATACAGCATCCACCATGTTTGTAAATATGGAGAGTGGTACTCAGTGATGTTGGATTTGCCCCAAACAACATTTCTTTGCTACATTTTTTACCGTTTTACATTAGTGCCTTGTTGCAAACAGGATGCATGTTTTTCAATATTTTTATTCTCTACAAGCTTCCGTTTCTTTTGATTTAGGTTAATATTGAGGAGTATGTAAAATGCTGTTGATCCACCCTCCGTTTTCTCCTCCCTGGTCTTTGTGGTTGAATCTGTGTTTGAAATGCACTGCTCGGATGAGCGACATTATGTGTTGGGTACATCATGTTAAACACTATTATTGCACACAGTGAGTCCCTGAAACTTATATTATGTGACTTGTTTAGCACATTTTTTTACTCCTAAACTTATTTAGGCTTGCTATAACAAAGGGGTTGAATACTTATTGACTCCTGACATTTCAGCTTTTCATTCATTTGTAAAAATTGTTTCACATTATGGGGTGTTGTGTGTGTGTGTAGGCCAGTGACACAATCTCAATTTAATCCATTAGAAAATCAGGCTGTAACACAAATGTGGAAAAAGTATAGGTGTGTGAATACTTTCTGAAGGCACTGTACTTACACTGACACTCCAACACGAATATTGATGCCACACAAAGACTCTTCACATATGCTGCTGCTACTGTTTATCTATCCTGAATGCCTAGTCACTTTTACCTCTATGTACTGTACATATTATCTCAACTACCTCGTACCCCTGTAAATGGACTTTGTACTCCTTGTATATAGCCTGATATTGGTATACTGAGCAAAATTATAAAATAAACATGCAAAGTGTTGGTCCCATGTTTCATGAGCTGAAATAAGAGCCCAGAAATGTTCCATACACACAAAAAGCTTATTTATCTCAAATGTTGTGCACAAAAAGTGTTTAATCCCTTTTAGTGAGTATTTCTCCTTTGCCGAGATAATCCATCCACCTGACAGGTGTGGCCTATCAAAAAGCTGTTTAAACCGCATGATCATTATACAGGTGCACCTTGTGCTATAAAATGTGCAATTTTGTCACACAACACAATTCCACAGATGTCTCAAGTTTTAAAGGAACATGCAATTGGCATGCTGACTACAGGAATGTCCACCAGAGCTGTTAGAGAATTGAATGTTAATTTCTCTACCATAAGCCACTTCCAATGTCGTTTTAAAGTATTTGGCAGTATGTCCAACCGGCCAAGAACCGCAGACCACGTGTAACCACGCCAGCCCAAGACCTACACATCCGGCTTCCTAATCTGCGGGATCCTCTGAGACCACCTGGACAGCTGATGAAACTGACTATTTCTGTCTGTATTCAATTCCTTTTGTGTGGAAAAACTAATTATGTTTGGCTGGGCCTGGCTCCCAAGTGGGTGGGCCTATTCCCAGTCATGTGAAATCCATAGATTAGGGCCTAATGGGTTTATTTGACTGATTTCCTTATATGAACTGTAACTCAGTAAAATCTTTGAAATTGTTACATGTTGAGTTTATATTTTTGATCAGTATATTACGTTACTTACTTTTTAACTCCGCATTGTTGGGAAAGGGCTCGTAAGTAAGGACTTCACGTTAAAGGCTACAGCTGTTGTATTCGACACGTGAAAAATAACATTTCATTTGTTTTGAAACAACGTTGATTCAACCAGTGTGCCCAGTTGGGAACGTGTGTGTCTGCATCTTTGACCATACTGTACTTATTACTTAATGTTATTTATCATTTGGCACGCTACTTTTACACCGTTTGAGCTAGAAATGTCATTTAACTTCAAAACGTGTAGACCGTTCCGTATTAAAAATCTTGTTCGACTTTTTGATATCTTCTGTATTTTGTACACTTTTTGTTGTTTTTGTCCTCCATCCACTTTCATGTCATTTCCTCAACATTCTTAGCGGCCCCATTGTGAACTCATCACTTACAACATTCCATTCACTGTAAATGCAACTTTTGACACAAATCAGCTACTTTGACCACAACTTAGACAAAAAGTTTAAACATCTGAAATCTTCCTCTACTTCTGCAGTTCTCTGCTTTTCAAATCTGCACAGTTAAGATGAGCTAAAAATCTAACGAGGGAACGAACATTAGATAAACACTCAAACCTTTTCAGCTAGTTGGCCGTCGAAATTGCACCGATAAACGATGGGGAATAGTAGCCTGCTCGTCCAGCTGCAGTTGACCTGTTTACCTTCTGCAGTTTACCTGTGCCTGCCCTCCCATTTGATAGACGCCTAATACATTTCATTGACAATTAAGAGATATGCTAACTCTGGACAACAGTCGTTCAGCTAGCTAGCAAAGCGATTCACATGTCTTGCTAGCTAACCAAATGACACCTACGGCGTCTCTAGTTGTAGCCAACGAAAAATGATACGATGGGGAAATTTGGTCACTCACCCACGCCAATGTCATGACATCCTCCCAGCAGCTAACTACTGTAGCTTACGTTAGGCTCCGTGTTTTTAGCTTGCTAAATAAATAGCTAGTTACATAAATAGATACGCTAACCCAGGGGTTTCAAACTTAATCAGCAGCATGGCCATATTGAGAAAAGAATAATGAATTTGCACACCAGACATAGCCTATTTGCTTTTACAAACAAATGTGCAACTGCGGCCAATACTCGCCATTGTTTTATTCAAAAAAATATGGCCCTTTTAAAATGTCCAGTTATGTACATAGGATGCTGTATATAGCGTTTTAACGTATCTCTTTTGTATGAGAGAGAATATTTGTCCAGCCTTTGCTGCTATGCCTGCAGATGTGCATACTATTCTGCAACCCTAATCAATAAATATTTAATGACTCCAAATAACAAAGACTTAGCTATAGGTTGTTGTAACATTTAAACTTAAAACATGTTTTTCATTTTAATGTATTGTAGTTGAGCCAACCTAGGCTATTGCTCAAATGTTGCTGTAATAGGCCTACATATTTCTCTCTTGCAGTGTGTTTTGTTTTTTGGTTTCATTGCCAAGCTTTAAAAACCAAAGCCAGACTAACATTTTAGTAGCCTAGCTAGGACTGTGGCATGTCTATCCACTTTTCCTCCGCTGCGTGCTGTAAACGGGACATGCGAAAGTAGTGCAATTGAAGTTGAATTCACAGATGCGAGCGCATCAGGCTGTAATTTCATAAAGAAAATTATATTTTCTCCAAATTAATCCTGAAGGAATGCGGGCATGCAGTTATTCTGTGTTGAGCGGTTAACAGAGAAACAGGTCCTCCTATATGCTTAATTTAGAGTTAATTATTAAACTTTAATTGTGATACAAACGTTGGGCTATATGTTTAGGTTTTTAATACATTCTAAAGCTGCATGATGCGACAAATTATTTTTTTAAAGTTGCATGAAAGGCATGAGCTCTGCTTTGTTTCTTGTGCAGGCTGCACTCACTTCATCAGTCTCTCGTTCACAATTTGACAAGCACTTGAAAATACCTCAAAATGCCCCCTGAAAAATCCATTCCTTTTGCTACCAGTGGCCATTTGGGCTGAATATAATAATCATAATTCCCTTCTCCCGGTTGCGTGCTCCGATGCACCTCTCACTCACATGGCTCTCTCAGATATCTCAATTCTTATTAACCAATGCCTGTCAAACGATTGGGTCCTTCTCACAGGCATCTCAGCTCCGAAGTAGCCTACAAGTGAAGACAGACACATCGGGTACGCAAGTGCTCGCGTCCTTCTTATTGAATTCCGAGGCGCATATTGAAGATGTTAGAAGAACTGTCCACATTTACTTTTCGTCAGCCACCAAGATGAGTAGGCGAACAGCAAAAGCACTAGCCTATGTCAGTCTACTATCCTCCATAGTTCAAAAGTTGACCTATTCAAAAAATATTCCAAACAAAGTCTGGGACAGTTGTGGGATGCGACAGATCCCAAATTAATACAACCACTCATCAAAAAAACGTTTAAAAGCAATGAGTCTGATGCAACAGATCAGAACGTTTAGCTTAAAATGCTTGATTTAAAAAAGTTATTTGGCCACTTTAGTTGTGATACAAACCTTATCAAAACGTATAGGCCTATGGGCTAGGCTACATTAGTTGTGTGGCTGATTTGAAAAAGTCGCCAAAAAAGGCATGCACTGTTTATTGCCTTTCTGCACACAAGCTGGGCATCGTTCACAAGTGATAATAAAAAAATATTTAAGATCAAGGGCCTGATTACATGTATGTCCACCAATGTTATTTACATGTTGAAATGTCCTTGTGGTCTGTCTTACATAGGGAAAACCTGTAGAAGCCTTAAGACACGGATCAGTGAGCACCGTAGCAATATACGGACAGGTGAGACAACAAATCTGGTCGCTTCTTATTTTGTACAAGCTGGATATCCTATTAATTCTCTGAGATACATTGGAATAGAAATGGTCAAGATGTCACGCAGGGGAGGAGACATTGAGAGGAAACTTCTTCAAAGGGAATCTTTCTGGATCCACAGGCTGAACACACTGTCTCCTCTTGGCCTTAACGAGGAGTTTGACATGAAACCATTTTAAATTGTGTCTAAATTGGTTTTTTAAAATCCTAATTTAATATTGTATGTGTGTGTATATTACTATAAATATGATCATACACAGAGAATGTGATCAATATATTTTGATACATTGAATGTTAATATCGTGAAACTATGTTATACATTTTCTACCTCCTGTTTCAGGAAGTGATGTCTCCGAGTAGTGTCCCTATATATAGGACCTTCCACCCCCACCTGGAATATGGATGCCTAATGAAGACCTAAGGTTCGAAACGATGTAAATAAATATCACCTGTGAGCTTGAGCAGCAGCTTTTTCCTTTCTGTTTTCCAAATACTCCTACTAGACAGATGGAAAGATACTAATGTACATTTTCCAGAAAGTTTATCAATAACATCAGTCTGGCCATTCTCTCATCAACCTGAGAGCCATTTCAAAACAAACGATCTGGAATTCCTGTTTCTTATATGAAAACATCGAGAAGTAGTGGAGGGTAAATGAAAATGCAGTTTACCCAACTGTTGTGAAAAAATGTATTAAGTACAAACAGTGGTTATGTATAGGATGATCTGGCAGAATCGATTCTTCCTCAGCAGTTGACTATGTCATTACTCTAGACAAGATTAAAACAATCATGAAAGAGCATCATTAGGTTAACCCTTCCCAGCCTTGACGGAATGTTACATTTCTTGCTGGATCATGACCTCTACTTGCACTATTGAGTATCATTTTCTGGTGTAAAACCATATATGAAAACACAAGGTATATATATTCTACCGGTCAAAAGTTTTAGAACACCTACTCATTCAAGGGTTTTTCTTTATTTTTACTATTTTCTACACTGTAGAATAATAGTGAAAACATCAAAACTGAAATAACACATATGGAATCATGTAGTAACCAAAAAAGTGCTAAACAAATCAAAATATATTTTATATTTGAGATTCTTCAAATAGCCACCCTTTGCCTTGACAGCTTTGCACACTCTTGTCATTCTCTCAACCAGCTTCATGAGGTATTCACCTGGAATGCATTTAAATTAACATGTGTGCCTTGTTAAAGTTAATTTGTGGAATTTCATATTTAAAAAAATTATTAAGGGGTGGATCAGCTTTAATACTGTGAATAGATTGTTGCTTCCATCAATGTAATTGTCTGCATCAATTTGTGGAATTTCTTTCCCTCTTAATGCGTTTGAGCCAATCAGTTGTGTTGTGACAAGGTAGGGGGGTATAAAGAACAGAGCCCTATTTGGGAAAATACCAAGTCCATATTATGGCAAAAACAGCTAAAATAAGCAAAGAGAAACAACAGTCCATCATTACTTTAAGACATATAGGTCAGTCAATCCGGACATTTTCAAGAACTTCGAAAGTTTCTTCAAGTGCAGTCGCAAAAACCATCAAGAGCTATGATGGAACTGTCTCTCATGAGGACCGCCACAGGAATGGAAGACCCAGAGTTACCTCTACTGCAGAGGGTAAATAAATAAATGCTTCACAGAGTTCAAGTAACAGGCAGATCTCAACATCAACTGTTCAGAGGACACTGTGTGAATCAGGCCTTCATGGTCAAATTGCTGTAAAGAAACCACTACTAAAGGACACCAATAAGAAGAAGTTTGGCAGCTTCATTGAACAGTACCCACAAAATACCAGTCTCAACGTCAACAGTGACGATGCGACTCTGAGATGCTGGCCTTCTTGGCAGGGTTGCAAAGAAAAAGCCATATTGTTATTTTAGTCATTTAGCAGAAGCTCTTATCCAGAGCAACTTACAGTAGTGAATGCATACATTTCATTTCATGCATTTTTCTTTTGTACTGGCCCCCCATGGGAATCGAACCCACAACCCTGGCGTTGCACACACCATGCTGGCGTTGCAAACACCATGCTCTACCAACTGAGCCACATGGAAGGCCATATCTCAGACTGGCCAATAAAAAGAAAAGATTAAGATGGGCAAAAGAACACGGACGCTGGACAGAGGAACTCTGCCTAGAAGGCCAGCATCCCGGAGTCGCCTCTTCGCTGTTGACATTGAGACTGGTGTTTTGCGGGTACTAAACTCAGCAAAAAAAAGAAACGTCCTCTCACTGTCAACTGCGTTTATTTTCAGCAAACTTAACGTGTAAATATTTGTATGAACATAACATTCAACAACTGAGACATGAACTGAACATGTTCCACAGAAATGTGACTAACAGAAATGGAAGAATGTGTCCCTGAACAAAGGAGGGGGGTCAAAATGATAAGAAACAGTCATTATCTGGTGTGGCCACCAGCTGCATTAAGTACTGCAGTGCATCTCCTCCTCATGGACTGCACCAGATTTGCTAGTTCTTGCTCTGAGACATAACCCCACTCTTCCACCAAGGCACCTGCAAGTTCCTGGACATTTCTGGGGGGAATGGCCCTAGCACTCATCCTCTGATCCAAAAGGTCCCAGACGTACTCAATGGGATTGAGATCCGGTATCTTCGCTGGCCATGGCAGAACACAGACATTCCTGTCTTGCAGGAAATCACACACAGAACAAGCAGTATGGCTGGTGGCATTGTCATGCTGGAGGGTCATATCAGGATGAGCCTGCAGGAAGGGTACCACATGAGGGAGGAGGATGTCTTCCCTGTAACGCACAGCATTGAGATTGCCTGCAATGACAACAAGCTCAGTCCGATGATGCTGTGACACACCACCACAGACCATGACAGACCCTCCACCTCCAAATCTATCCCGCTCCAGAGTACAGGCCTCAGTGTAACGGTCATTCCTTCAACGATAAACGCGAATCCGACCATCACCCCTGGTGAGACAAAACCACGACTCGTCAGTGAAGAGCACTTTTTGCCAGTCCTGTCTGGTCCAGCGACGGTGGGTTTGTGCCCATAGGCGACGTTGTTACCGGTGATGTCTGGTGAGGACCTGTCTTACAACAGGCCTACAAGCCCTCAGTCCAGCCTCTCTCAGCCTATTGCAGACTGTCTGAGCACTGATGGAGGGATTGTGCGTTCCTGGTGTACCTCGGACAGTTGTTGTTGCCATCCTGTACCTGTCCAACAGGTGTGATGTTCGGATGTACCGATCCTGTGCAGGTGTTGTTACACGTGGTCTGCCACTGCAAGGACGATCAGGTGTCCATCCTGTCTCCCTGTAGCGCTGTCATAGGCGTTTCACAGTACGGGCATTGCAATTTATTGCCCTGGCCACATCTGCAGTCCTCATGCCTCCTTGCAGAATGCCTAAGGCACGTTCACGCAGATGAGCAGGGACCCTGGACATATTTCTTTTTGTGTTTTTCAGTCAGTAGAAAGGCCTCTTTAGTGTCCTACGTTTTCATAGTTGTGACCTTAATTGCCTACCGCCTGTAAGATGTTAGTGTCTTAACGACCATTCCACAGGTGCATGTTCATTCATTGTTTATGGTTCATTGAACAAGCATGGGAAACAGTGTTTAAACCTTTTACAATGAAGATCTGTGAAGTTATTTGGATTTTTACGAATTATCTTTGAAAGACAAGGTCCTGAAAGAGGGACGTTTCTTTTTTTGCTGAGTTAATTGAATGAAGCTGCCAGTTGAGGACTTGTGAGGCGTCGGTTTCTCAAACTAGACACTCTAATGTACTTGTGCTCTTGCTCAGTTGTGCACCGGGCCTCCCACTCCTCTTTCTATTCTGGTTAGAGCCAGTTTGTGCTGTTCTGTGAAGGGAGTAGTGCACAGCGTTGTACGAGGTCTTCAGTTTCTTGGCAATTTCTCGCATGGAATAGCCTTCATTTCTCAGAACAAGAATAGACTGACGAGTTTCAGAAGAAAGTTCTTTGTTTCTGGCTATGTAAGCCTGTAATCAACCCACAAATGCTGATGCCACAGATACTCAACTAGTCCAAAGAAGGCCAGTTTTATTGCTTCTTTAATCAGGACAACCGTTTTCAGCTGTGCAAACATAATTGCAAAAGGGTTTTCTAATGATCAATTAGCCTTTTAAAATGATTAACTTAGATTAGCTAACACAACGTGCCATTGAAACACAGGAGTGATGGTTGCTGATAATAGGCCTCTGTACGCCTATGTAGATATTCCATTAAAATCTGATGTTTCCAGCTGAAATAGTCATTTACAATATTAACTATATCTACACTGTATTTCTGATCAATTTGATGTTATTTTAAAGGACAAAAAGTTTGCTTTTCTTTCAAAAACAAGGACATTTCTAAGTGGCCCCAAACATTTGAAGGGTAGTGTATACAGTTGAAGTCGGAAGTTTACATACACCTTAGCCAAAGACATTTAAACTCAGTTTTTCACAATTCCTGACATTTAATCCTAGTAAAAATTCCCAGTTTTAGGTTAGTTAGGATCACCACTTTATTTTGAGAATGTGAAATGTCAGAATAATAGTAGAGAGAATGATTTATTTCAGCTTTTATTTATTTCATCACATTCAGTTGGTCAGAAGTTTCCCACAATAAGTTCGGTGAATTTTGGCACATTCCTCCTGACAGAGCTGGTGTAACTGAGTCAGGTTTGTAGGCCTCCTTGCTCGCACACGCTTTTTCAGTTCTGCCCACACATTTTCTATGGGATTGAGGTCAAGGCTTTGTGATGGCCACTCCAATACCTTGACTTTGTTGTCCTTAAGCCATTTTGCCACAACTTTGGAAGTATTCTTGGGGTCATTGTCCATTTTCAAGACCCATTTGCGACCAAGCTGTCTTGAGATGTTGTTTTAATATATCCACAAATCCCTTCCTCATGATGTCATTTATTATGTGAAGTGCACCAGTCCCTCCTGCAGCTAAGCACCCCCACAACATGGTGCTGCCACCCCCGTGCTTCACGGTTTGGATGGTGTTCTTCAGCTTGCAAGCCTCACCCTTTTTCCTCCAAACATAATGATGGTCATTATGGCCAAACAGTTCTATTTTTGTTTCATCAGACGAGAGGACATTTCTCCAAAAAGTACGATATTTGTCCCCATGTGCAGTTGCAAACCGTAGTCTGGCTTTTCTATGGCGGTTTTTGAGCAGTGGCTTCTTCCTTGCTGAGTAGCCTTTCAGGTTATGTCGATAAAGGACTCGTTTTACTGTAAATATAGATACTTTTGTATCTGTTTCCTCCAGCATCTTTACAAGGTCCTTTGCTGTTGTTCTGGGATTGATTTGCACTTTTTGCACCAAAGTACATTAATTTCTAGTAGACTGAATGCGTCTCCTTCCTGAGCGGTATGACGGCTGTGTGGTCCCATGGTGTTTTACTTGCGTACTATTGTTTGTACAGATGAACG
This sequence comes from Salmo salar, assembly GCF_965601325.2. NCBI lineage: Eukaryota > Metazoa > Chordata > Actinopteri > Salmoniformes > Salmonidae > Salmo > Salmo salar. The sequence goes on along the minus strand of NC_138309.1, from coordinate 68,392,103 downwards.
TTGTACCTTCAGGCATTTGGAAATTGCTCCCAAGGATGAACTAGACTTGTGGAGATCTACGATTTTCTGAGGTCTTGGCTGATTTCTTTTGATTTTCTCACGATGTCAAGCAAACAGGCACTGAGTTTGAAGGTAGACCTTAAAATAAATTCACAGGTACACCTTCAATTGACTAAAATATTGTCAATTAGCCCATCAAAATCTTCTAAAGCCATGACATCATTTTCTGGAATTTTTCAAGCTGTTTAAAGGCACAGTCAACTTAGTGTATGTAAACTTCTGACCCACTGGAATTGTGATACAGTGGATTATAAGTGAAATAATCTGTCTGTAAACAATTGTTGGAAAAATTACTTGTGTCTTGCACAAAGTAGATGTCCTAACCGACTTGCCAAAACTATAGTTGGTTAACAAGAAAGTTGTGGAGTGGTTGAAAAACGAGTTTTAATGACTCCAACCTTAGTGTATGTAAACTTCTGACTTCAACATTATATCAACATATTTAGAAAGCTGAGAAACATCCCTTTAAAATTATATGACATATAATAGCACCCCATCAATCCAAATGTAATCAGTTAAGAGAACACCTGTGAAAATGTGTATCGTATACGAAAATCAATTTCTTTTTTCCAAACGACTGCCATTTATAACTTTCTAATGAAGATAGAGAAAAAATTAAATCATTCCGAGTGTTCCTTGTTTGGTAAAGATTGAACATCTGAAATCAGAATAGAAATACCTTTTACTGTGAACAAGCTACAGCTGTTTTCGTGACCGACGGTATTTTTCAATAATTCTATGGAATGTTCCTTGATCAGACACTTTCTTATCTGGATAGTATATTAAACACAAATCTACACCAAAATTACAAATAGCATTTAATATTATATATGATAAGGAAAGACAAAAACAATGAATATAATATTAATAAAACTAACTTTATTGAAAGAATGTTAGTGGAATACATTGTCTCATTCAAACCTGTAAAAAAAAAGTGCAAATTATAGCTATCATAGCCATAACATTATGTACAACATTCATCTCAGGGATATTGTTATCCAAATGTATCTGTAATGACATAATATGATAAGTCATGTAATAACAGTTGGCTTTTACAACTTACATTTCTTCTGTACACCCATTACATTAGGCCTATAGTCTATTACATGAAGAGACACAACGGGATCAATTTAAAAGCCCAACATTCTTGTACAGTCTTTACAAGTCCTTAACACATTAAATTCCATGAGAGTCATAAATCAAACATACAGGCAGGCTGGCATGCAGAATGTATGGGATAAGGAAAGGCTATCTCGGAGTAGCTGTGGTCAAACTGGAAGCGGGTGTGCAGCCGGTGGCTGGTTGGCCAGCAGGAGTAGGAGGCAGGGCCTGTGGGGGAATAAGAGGGGGGACCAGAAGGAGGTGAGGAGAGGTGGAGGCGATCTGGGGAGGGACATTAGAAGGCTGGGATGCCTTGGTGGAGGACAGAAATCATAATAGTAATTGATTAGATTTATATAGCGCTTTTCTACCAACAGAGGTAGTCAAAGCGCTTTACATAGTAGGGGGAAACTCACCTCATCCACCATCAATGTACAGTTGCAAGAAAAAGTATGTGAACCCTTTGGAATTATCTGGATTTCTGCATAAATTGTTCATAAAATGTCATCTGATCTTCATCTAAGTCACAGCAGACAAACTCAGTCTGCTTAAACTAATAATACACATATTATTGTATTTTTCTTTTCTATATTGCATACATAATTTAAACATTCACAGTGTAGGTTGGAAAAAGTATGTGAACCCCTAGGCTAATGACTTCTCCAAAAACTAATTGGAGTCAGGAGTCAGCTAACCTGGAGTAAAATCATTGAGGCGAGATTGGAGATGTTGCTTAGAGCTGCCCTGTCCTATAAAAAACACTCACAAAATTTGAGTTTGCTTTCACAAGAAGCATTGCCTGGTGTGAACCATGCCTCTAACAAAAGAGATCTCAGAAGACCCAAGATTACAAAAGTATCTCTAAAAGCCTTGATGTTCATCAGTCCATGGTAAGACAAATTGTCTATAAATGGAGAAAGTTCAGAACTGTTGCTACTCTCCCTAGGAGTGGCCGTCCTGCAAAGATGACTGCAAGAGCACAGCGCAGAATGCTGAATGAGGTTAAGAAGAATCCTAGTGTGTCAGCTAAAGACTTACAGAAATCTCGAACATGCTAACATCTCTGTTGACGAGTCTACGATACGTAAAACACTAAACAAGAATGGTGTTCATGGGAGGACACCATGGAAGAAGCCACTGCTGTAATAAAAAAAACATTGCTGCACGTCTGAAGTTTGCAAAAGAGCATCTGGAAGTTCCACAGTGCTACTGGCAAAATATTCTGAGGACAGATGAAACTAAAGTTGAGTTGTATGGAAGGAACACAACACTATGTATGGAGAAAAAAAGGCACAGCACACCAACATCAAAACCCAACTGGAAAGTATGGTGAAGGGAGTATTATGGTTTGAAGCTGCTTTGCTGCCTCAGGGCTTGGAAGGCTTGCTATCGTCGACGGAAAAATGAATTCCCAAGTTTATCAAGACATTTAGCAGGAGAATGTAAGGCTATCTGTCTGCTAATTGAAGCTCAACAGAAGTTGAGTGATGCAACAGGACAACAACCCAAAACACAGAAGTAAATCAACAACAAAATGGCTTCAACAGAAGAAAATACACCTACTAGAGTGACCCAGTCAGTCCTGACCTCAACCCGATTGAGATGCTGTGGCATGACCTCAAGAGAGCAGTTCACACCAGACATCACAAGAATATTGCTGAACTGAAACAGTTTTGCAAAGAGGAATGGTCCAAAATTCCTCCTGACTATTGTGCAGGTCTGATCCGCAACTACAGAAAACATTTGGTTGAGGTTATTGCTGCCAAAGGAGGGTCAACGAGTTATTAAATCCAGGGGTTCACATACTTTTCCCGCCCTGCACTGTGAATGTTTACACGGTGTGTTCAATAAAGACATGAAAACTTATAATTGTTTGTGTGTTATTAGGTTAAGCTGACTGTGTTTGTCTATTGTTGTGACTTAGATGAAGATCAGATCAAATTTGATGACCATTTAATGCAGAAGTCCAGGTAATTCCAAAGGGTTCACATACTTTTTATTGCCACTGTACATCACCCACCTGCGACTATTGTTGTGCCAGAACGCTCACCATACATCAGCTATCAGGTGGAGAGGTGATATATGCTTAGGTGGTCATGATGGAATGGGACCAGGTTGGGAATTTAGCCATAACACCGGGGTTAACACCTACTCTTTTTTAATGACCGTGGGCGGCAGTCCCGAGTTTGGGAAACCCTGTCACAAGGGTATTCTATTCAACATCAACATGGAGTTTCATCTTTAATATTTGCATCATGTTTTGGTACATACTAACCCATCTGCTTGTGGGATCCCTTCCTCAGGATCACTCTGTTTGACAGACAGACCTCTCACACTACCCAGCTCTTCTGTCAGACCCAGCTCAGTGTAGGCCAACGCACAGGAGGAACAATAGTTTATCATCTTTCAATGTTAGGGCTGCGTTCCAAATGGAACCCTATTCCCTAGACGGGGTGTCAGTGTAAACATCTTTGATATTTACCTTTACTGGTGCCTATGTCTGCAATGATTCACACTAACTGGAGTGCCTCATCCTAAAATTATTTTGGTCCCCTACGATGCATAACCAACCGCTTGCCCTTGCATTCAGGTGCTACACAAACAAACCACGTCCTATTCTGCTTTCTATCTTTCCTGTAACTAAGCCTAGAATTTCTAGAGTAGTCCTCCAGTACATTGAAGTTTAACTCTTTCTGTTCTGACAATCAGCCAAATGTTAGCGAAGTCTTCCATCGGATTGTGCCGTATAGCCAACTCCTGTGTGTCCTCTGAGGAAGTGATTATTTCTTGGGTCTTACAGCATATCCATCACATGGTTGTGTGGTGTTTGATCATGATGGATAAGCCATCAGCTGATCAGTGATAGTGGACCAAACACAAAATATGACATCCTATCTAGCTAAATGTAGGATCTGATCATTTTAGTAATCTACAGTGCATTCGGAAAGTATTCAGATCCCTTGACTTTTTCCACATTTTGTTAAGTTACAGCCTTAAAAAAAAAAATGTCATCAATCTACACATAATACCCTATAATGACAAAGAAAAAACGTTTTTTTTCTTAAGGAAGTTAAAGCTTGGTCGCAAATGGGTCTTCCAAATTGACAATGACCCCAAGCATACTTCCAAAGTTGTGGCAAAATGGCTTTAGGACAACAAAGTTAAGGTATTGGAGTGGCCATCACAAAGCCCTGACCTCAATCCCATATGTTAAATGTGCAACCAGAGGGAGAAAAAAATTCTAGATCACCGGTTCTCCACACACAGAGATGCGTACAAGCTCTCCCTCGCCCTCCATTTGGTAAATCCGACCACAACTCTATCCTCCTGATTCCTGCTTACAAGCAAAAATTAAAGCAGGAAGCACCAGTGACTCGGTCTTTAAAAAAGTGGTCAGATGAAGCAGATGCTAAACTACAGAACTGTTTTGCTATCATAGACTGGAACATGTTTCGGGATTCTTCCGATGGCATTGAGGAGTACACCACATCAGTCACTGGCTTTATCAATAAGTGCATCAAGGAAGTCGTCCCCACAGTGACTGTACGTACATACCCCAACCAGAAGCCATGGATTACAGGCAACATTCGCACTGAGCTAAAGGGTAGAGCTGCCGCTTTCAAGGTGCGGGACTCTAACCCGGAACCTTACAAGAAATCCTGCTATGCCCTGCGACGAACCATCAAACAGGCAAAGCGTCAATACAGGGCTAAGATTGAATCATACTACACCGGCTCCGACGTTCGTCTTATGTGGCAAGGCTTGCAAACTATTACAGACTACAAAGAGAAGCACAGCTGCGAGATGCCCAGTGACATGAGCCTACCAGACGAGCTAAATCACTTCTATGCTCGCTTCGAGGCAAGCAACACTGAAGCATGCATGAGAGCATCAGTTGTTCCGGACGACTGTGTGATCACGCTCTCCGTAGCCGACGTGAGTAAGACCTTTGAACAGGTCAACATACACAAGGCTGCGGGGCCAGACGGATTACCAGGACGTGTGCTCCGGGCATGTGCTGACCAACTGGCAGGTGTCTTCACTGACATTTTCAACATGTCCCTGATTGAGTCTGTAATACCAACATGTTTCAAGCAGACCACCATAGTCCCTGTGCCCAAGAACACAAAGGCAACCTGCCTAAATGACTACAGACCCGTAGGACTCGTGTCCGTAGCCATGAAGTGCTTTGAAAGGTTGGTAATGGCTCACATCAACACCATTATCCCAGAAACCCTAGACCCACTCCAATTTGCATACCGCCCAAACAGATCCACAGATGATGCAATCTCTATTGCACTCCACACTGCCCTTTGCCATCTGGACAAAAGGAACACTTATGTGAGAATGCTATTCACTGACTACAGCTCAGCGTTCAACACCATAGTACCCTCAAAGCTCATCACTAAGCTAAGGATCCTGGGACTAAACACCTCCCTCTGCAACTGGATCCTAGACTTCCTGACGGGCCGCCCCCAGGTGGTGAGGGTAGGTAGCAACACATCTGCCACGCTGATCCTCAACACTGGAGCTCCACAGGGGTGCGTGCTCAGTCCCCTCCTGTACTCCCTGTTCACCCATGACTGCATGGCCAGGCACGACTCCAACACCATCATTAAGTTTGCAGACGACACAACAGTGGTAGGCCTGATCACAGACAGCAACGAGACAGCCTATAGGGAGGAGGTCAGAGACCTGGCAGTGTGGTGCCAGAATAGCAACCTATCCCTCAACGTAGCCAAGACTAAGGAGATGATTGTGAACTACAGGAAAAGGAGGAACGAGCACGCCCCCATTCTCATCGACGGGGCTGTTGTGGAGTAGGTTGAGAGCTTCAAGTTCTTCGGTGTCCACATCAACAACAAACTAGAATGGTCCAAACACACCAAGACAGTCGTGAAGAGGGCACGACAAAGCCTATTCCCCCTCAGGAAACTAAAAAGATTTGGCATGGGTCCTGAGATCCTCAAAAGGTTCTTCAGCTGCAACATCGAGAGCATCCTGACTGGTTGCATCACTGCCTGGTACGGCAGTTGCTCGGCTTCTGACCGCAAGGCACTACAGATCGTAGTGCGTATGGCCCAGTACATCACTGGGACTAAGCTCCCTGCCATCCAGGACATCTATATATTGGGCGGTGTGTTATTAAGGCACAGAAAATCGTTAAAGACTCAAACCACCCAAGCCATAGACGATTTTGTCTGCTTCCGCACGGCAAGCGGTACTGGTGCATCAAATCTGGCACCAACAGGCTCTTGAACATCTTTCCCCAAGCAATAAGACTGATAAATAACTACACGGACTATCTGAGTTAACCTTGTATCCTCATTGACCTTTTTATTTTTGTCTGTATGCACACTCACAGGGCCCTACACACACATACACACACACACATTCCATCATCTGCTCACTCACAAATATGCACATACATTTATACTGACTACACACACGCACACCCATTCATACAAGCTGCTGATACTCTGTTTATCTTATATCCTGATGCCTAGTCACCTTACCCCTATACATATCTACCTCCATCACTCCAGTATCCCTGCACATTGGTATTGGAACGAACCCTGTATATAGTATGCTTACTTACTTGTGTTCTTCATATTTGTTGTAGGTTTTTTTCTAGTGTTACATTGTTATTGATTATTGCATTGTTGGGTTTGGAGTCTGCAAGAAAGGCATTTCATTGTACTTGTGCATGTGAAATAAAAACTTGAAACTATTCCTACGAGGGGGAGCGGTGTATCCAGGCAGAAAATGAATCTTCTGAAATGTCATTCGTGGTCTTATGCTGCCACCTATTGGATATATTTACCAATTGCAGTACATTAGTTGTTTTTTTTTCAGACCATCCAAAAGTTTCTATACCTCAGGTCATTGAATAAAGTATATCCTTACTGAAGTAATAATTACTCAGAATTGCAAAATATAAAATATTTGCTAGTTCATTTTATCACTTATAACCATAAAATAACCATTTATAGCATAACAATTACACGAACGGTCCATACGCATAAACCAAAAACACCATACATTTTGTAAATTCTTTAAAAAGACACTTTCTTTAGATGGTTAACATTATCTGCCAAAGTAACACCCCCTTAAAATATAAACACAGACACTGGACATAGAAAATTCATAAAAAAATTGTTTTATCTGGTAGCGCTCAAAAGATCCTTTGCTTTCCTGAGCAGTTAATTTTCAGGAGTGTGCTGCCTGCCTGCCATGCCATCAGAGGAGTAGAACTGTGAAATGAATGAAAGGTTATTGCCACGTTTTCACATAGAGGCCTAGTTCAAACCACAACATTTTAAACACAAATAAGGCAATAACCCTAAGCTGGTTAAATCAAATACTGCTCTTAAAACCTTTAGACTGCCATTGTTTTGGGGAAATAGGGACATGTCTGTCTATTTCACCAAATATTTCAAAATGTATTGAAGTTCTACACCATTTTAATCATGATAACCTACAGTGTGTTCGGAAAGTATTAACACCCCTTGACCTTTTCCACAATTTATTACGTTACAGCGTTATTCAAAAATTGATTAAGTTGTTGTTTTTCTCATCAATCTACACACAATACCCCATATTGACAAAGCAAAAACAGGTTTTTAGAAAATGTTGCACATGTATTAAAAAACGGAAATTATTCAGACCATTCAGACCCTTTACACAGTACTTTGTTGAAATACCTTTGGCAGCGATTACAGCTTTGTATCTTCTTGGGTATGACGTTACTAGCTTGGCACACCTGTATTTGGGGAGTTTCTCCTATTTTTCTCTGCACATTCTTGATACCATTTGAAAGGAAACACTTTGAAGTTTGTGGAAATGTGAAATTAATGTAGGATAATGCAACACATTAGCTCTAGTAAAAGGTAAAACAAACCATAAAAACATGCATTTTCTAATTTTTTACCCCATCATTTTTGAAATGCAAGAGAAAGGCCATGATAACATTGTAGTTTTGGCACAATTTACATTTTGGCCACTAGATGGTAGCAGTGTGTGTGCAAAGTTTCAGATTGATCCAGTGAAGCATTACAATACTGGGCAATATTTTGTATCAAGCCTGCCCAAATTGGTGAAATGATACATTTTCAAGTACATAACTATAGAGAACATACACAAATTATATGGTCATACAAAATGTAAGTTTACACACTCCCGGGAATGTCATGCATGAATATCATTAGTTTATACACTAACTTTCACACATCTAGATGGCCGGGCGGGGTGGGTGTGGAGCCAGAGACAGCAGGGGTTCAAACTGTAGAACCCAGTTCCTACATTTGAATATAAAAATAGATTTTATCAAACAAAACTATGCTACATTTTATCTCTGGGACCCTAAGTAGGACAAATCAGAGCAAGATTACTGAATGTAAGTACATTATTTACCTTCAGAGGTGAATGTATGAATGAATCACTCCAGTTGCCGTGATAAAAGATTTTTGTTGTTGTGCACTCTCCTCAAACAATAGCATGGTATTTTTCACTATAATAGCTACTGTAAATTAGAAAGTGCAGTTAGATTAACAAGAATTCAAGCTTTCTGCCCATATAAGACATGTCTACGTCCTGGAAAGTTTGCTGTTACTTACAACAGTCATGCTAATCACATTAGCGCACGTTAGCTCAACCATCCCGGTATAGGGACATCGATCCCATAGAGGTTAAAACTTCTTCAGGCTAGGTTCCTTTTTTCTCAATTTCCGCCTGACTGACATGCTCAAAGTAAAATGCCTGTTGCTCTGGCCCTGAAGCCAGTATATGCATATAATTGGTACCATTGGAAAGAAGACACATGTGTTAAAATGTTAAAATAATGTAGGAGACTATAACACAATAGATATGGTAAGAGAAAATCCAAAGATAAACCAACCGGAAATATATATTTTTTGAGAGCCCTTGCTCTTACAATGGAACGTATAGGGAAATAATTAAATCTAGCTCCCAGAATGCAATTCATATGGCTTCCACTGGGTGTCAGTAGTCTTTGTTCAAGGTTTCAGGCTTGTTTCTTCCAAAACGAGTAAGAATATGAGTTTTAGTACAAGACATCTGCTTGGATATTCGTGTGTGCGTGCGCCATGAAGACAACGCGCAACTGCTAATATTGCTTTCCTATTGAACATACTGCTTTCCGTATTAAATATTATAGTTTGATTACATTTTAGGGTATCTGAGGATTAAATAGAAATGTATTTTGACTTGTTGAAACAAAGTTTAGTGGTAGATTTTTGGATTCCTATCCTGGCATGTTGAATGAGTGGATTACTCAAATCGATGACGCCAACTAAACAGACTTTTTGGGATATAAAGAAGGATTTTATCTAACAAAACGACACTACATGTTATAGCTGGGTCCCTTTGGATGACAAATCAGAGGAAGATTTTCCAAAAGTAAGTGAATATTTAATCACTATTTGTGAATTTATGAAACCTGTGTCGGTGGAAAAATATTTTGATGTGTAGCGCCGTCCTCAAACAATCGCATGGCATGCTTTCGCTGTAAAGCCTACTGTAAATCGGACAGTGCAGTTAGATTAACAAGAATTTAAGCTGTCAACCGATATAAGACACTTATATTTACCTAAATGTTTAATATCCATAATTTTATTTTTATTTATTTGAATTGCGTGCCCTCCAGTTTTACCGGAAGTTGTCCCGCTAGCAGGACGCCAATTTAGAAAGATAAGGTGCAAATTAGATGAAGTTCTGTATAAAACCACACATTGTACACAAAATCTGTTATTTCTTTATAATTTGACCAGAACAAATGGACAGGGTTGACAAGGGGACACAATAGTTTTATGAAAATGTAAATATTATTAAAATAGTCAAGTGAAAGTAATTAACAGGGTGGACATATCATATGGCTGATTCACTGAAAATGTGTTCATAATATTCTAAAAGAAATTGGAAATACAGAGGGCAGAATACGTCAGAGAGTGGGTAAACCGCCTCTACCATCTGTTCTATTGGCCAAAGTGCAATCATTGGAAAATAAACTGAATGATTTCCATTCAATATTATTAACCAACGAGAAATTAAAAACTGGAATATCTTGTGTTTCATTGAGTCGTGGCTGAACAACAACACGGAAAATATAGTGCTGGCTGAGTTTTCCGTGCATCGGCAGGACAGAACATGTCTGGTAAGACAAGGGGTGTGGGGTGTGTCTATTTGTCAATAATAGCTGGTGCGCGATGTCTGATATTAAAGAAGTCTCGAGCTATTGCTCGCCTGAGGTAGAGTAACCTATGATAAGCTGTAGACTACACTATCTGCCAAGAGAGTTTTAAAACCTGTTAGGGCTAGGGGGCAGTATTGACACGGCTGGATAAAAAACATACCCGATTTAATCTGGTTACCACTCCTACCCAGTAACTAGAATATGCATATACTTATTACATATGGATAGAAAACACCCTAAAGTTTCTAAAACTGTTTGAATGGTGTCTGTGTGTATAACAGAACTCAAATGGCAGGTCAAAACCTGAGAGATTCCTTTACAGGAAGTGGCCTGTCTGACCATTTCTTGAACTTCTTTTCCATCTCTATCTTTTACTAAGGATCTCTGCTCTAACGTGACACTTCCTACGTCGTCCATAGGCGCTCAGAGCCCGGGAAAAACCTGAATGTCGTCATCCCAGCCCCAGGCTGAAACACATTATCGCCTTTCTCAAGTGGCCGATCAAGGGACTCTGGGCTTAGGCGCGTGACCCGACCGCCCCCGCCTTTGTGATTTTTTCCTCTGTTTGCCGTAAAGGAGATTCCCTGTCGGAATATTATCGCTTTTCTACGAGAAAAATGGCGTAAAAATTGATTTTAAACAGCGGTTGACATGCTTCGAAGTACGGTAATGGAATATTTAGAATTTTTTTGTCACGAATTGCGCCATGCGCACGACCCTTCTTTACCATTTCGCATAGTGTCTGGAACGCACGAACAAAACGCCGCTATTCGGATATAACGATGGTTTATTTTGGACCAAACCAACATTTGTTATTGAAGTAGCAGTCCTGGGAGTGCATTCTGACGAAGACAACAAAAGGTAATCAAACTTTTATAATAGTAAATATGATTATGGTGAGTGCTAAACTTGCCGGGTGTCTAAATAGCTAGCCCGTGATGCCTGGGCTATGTACTTAGAATATTGCAAAATGTGCTTTCACCAAAAAGCTATTTTAAAATCGGACACCGCGATTGCATAAAGGAGGTCTGTATCTATAATTCTTAAAATAATTGTTATGTTTTTTGTGAACATTTATCGTGAGTAATTTAGTAAATTCACCGGAAGTGTTCGGTGGGTATGCTAGTTCTGAACGTCACATGCTAATGTAAAAAGCTGTTTTTTGATATAAATATGAACTTGATTGAACGAAACATGCATGTATTGTATAACATAATGTCCTAGGAGTGTCATCTGATGAAGATCATCAAAGGTTAGTGCTGCATTTAGCTGTGGTTTTGGTTTTTGTGACATTATATGCTAGCTTGAAAAATGGGTGTGTGATTATTTCTGGCTGGGTACTCTCCTGACATAATCTAATGTTTTGCTTTGTGGTTAGATAAAGGAGAGTCTTGTCTTTAAAATGGTGTAAAATAGTCATATGTTTGAAAAATGGACGTTTTGGGATTTTTGAGGAGTTTGTAATTCGCGCCACGCCCTATCGCGAGGCGTTCCGTACTTTGGTGCGAAAAGTGCAAATCAATCCCAGAACAACAGCAAAGGACCTTGTGAAGATGCTGGAGGAAACAGGTACCTAAGTATCTATATCCACAGTAAAACGAGTCCTAAATCGACATAGCCTGAAAGGCCACTTAGCAAGGAAGAAGCCACTGCTCCAAAACCACCATAAAAAAAGCCAGACTACAGTTTGCAACTGCACATGGGGTCAAATATGGTACTTTTTGGAGAAATGTCCTCTGGTCTGATGAAACAAAAATAGAACTGTTTGGCCATAATGACCATCATTATGTTTGGAGGAAAAAGGGTGAGGCTTGCAGGCTGAAGAACACCATCCAAACCATGAAGCACGAGGTGGCAGCATCATGTTGTGGGGGTGCTTTGCTGCAGGAGGGACTGGCACACTTCACAAAATAGATGGCATCGTGAGGGAGGAAAATTTGGTGGATATATTGAAGCAACATCTCAAGACATCAGACAGGAAGTTAAAGCTTGGTCGCAAATGGGTCTTCCAAATGGACAATGTTTTTAGAGCCTTCATTTTTGTGCATCCCAGCAGAACAGTATCCCAAAGATATAGAGTCAGGCGAAGGGAGAGTGGGAATTGTCATGTTATCAAACTTTGTTTCTTGCCATATATGATTATGCATAGCTTAACGCATTACTAATACTTTATATTTGTGTTTTCTTTTTCTTTTCAAGTGTTTTACTGTCACTCTCTTAAGAACCCGAAGGAAGTAAAGAAAGTCAAAAGTTCCAGCTGAAATGTCATTATCAGAAACCGTCAGAAGCTACTCTGGCAATAAAGATACAGAGTGGGAGGTGACAGCTTGGCTGTCATCTATGTTTGAATCATAGTCTGTGAACCTTGCAAAATGGGCCATGTTGGGAGTATTTGTCCTTGTGTGTTATAACATTGATTTTGTGTTGTAAAGCTCTGTGCTCTTCTTTTGTCTCACAGGTCTCAGCAACTATTATGTTCACTTCCGCAACTGCAGGAGAGACTGTTCATTTGATCAGCCTAAAATAAATGCCATTTGCTAATGACAATAATGAAGATAATGAGGACTATAAGGAACTCATTGAAGGTGCTGCTCACGATGATATAATTTACATGAATGAAATTGTGTAATAAAGCATGTGTGTAACACTATGAAATGAAGGTCTTAAGTTAAACCATTCTACTGCAATGGTTTTACAAGTGTAAGGGCTATAGAATAAGGATCACTTACTAGTTAGATTGTTCAACCCAGAATGAAGGGTTTGAAAGGATGAAGTGTCTGGTTTTACTTGTAATAATCTAATGCTTAGCTTAAAATGTAACAATAGTTGTCACAGAGTGATAAAAGGAGGGAGTGTGATGGAAGTTTCTCTGTGTGTATCAGATCGTATGTTTAGCACAATGCTGCTTTTCTCTAACCAACTTGGTTGGGTTCATGCGAGTGACTGATTGATTGTACATGGGAGAAATCTACACAATCACTGATAAGCAACGTTGTACAACGTTGCTCTGGGAACCAAAAGGACTATCTCAGTTTTAAGGTCTCAGCTTTGAGAGAAGAAGCCTTGTGAGGTATCAATCAGTCACATGCAGGAACCAACGTTAATAATGAATAATGAATCATGTAAATCATGCTTATATAACTTGTCTGTGTAGCAGTATATAAGGACTGAAAGGGAATGTCCAAATACTCGTTTTAATTCTTCTTCGCCATCCCCTTGCTCTAGCTTTCAAATTCTGTGAATAATCATTTAGCTAGTAATTTTAACAAAGTTGCTTCCAGATCGGAACCTTGTGAAACGTGAAAGCACGTTCCAAAATGACACCACCTCACCTGATTGATCTGAAGAGAAAACCCTGCCTACCAGAGCTGTAATGTTTTCTCTGCTGCTTTCCTGCAGAGCAGCTCTTAAAAGCACAGAATTAGTGACAAAACTCAGAGCGCACAGATTTGACATCGGCAAATTTAGTTTTGATTCAAAGAAGAAGATTACATGTTACATCATGTTACATGTTTGCAAGTGTTGTTGGTATTTATTCACACATCACATTACCTGCTTGCAAGTGTTGTTGCACTGATTCTCAAAAGAAGTTACATGTTTGCAACTGCAAAACTGATTATACAGGTGCAACTCATATTTTACATGTGCAAATCATACTTTACATTCTTGTACACTCATGTCTCTATTTTACCTTCATACACATATATTAGTAGGCTATATATAAAGACCAGATTAAATTGAGAATAGTCTAATGGGTGAGAATATTATTAAGTGCTTGTCAAATTAACAATTTGAGACTGACGAAGTGTGTCCCACCTGCGCAAGAAACAGAGCAGAGCCTTTGCCTTTCATGCAACTTTTTTCAAATCATCATGAGAGTCGCATCATCGCATCATCGCATCATCCAGCCTTAGAATGTATTAGAAATCAAAACATACACTGAGTATATAAAACATTAGGAACACTTTCCTAATATTGAGTTGCACCACCCCTTTTGCCCTCAGAACAGCATCAATTCATCAGGGCATGGACTCTACAAGGTGTTGAAAGCGTTCCACAGGGATGCTGGCCCATGTTAACTCCAGTGCTTCCCACAGTTGTGTCAAGTTGGCTGGATGTCCTTTGGGTGGTGGACAATTCTTCATATACACGGGAAACTGTTGAGTGCAGCATTGTAGTTCTTGACAAACCAGTGCATCTGGCACTTACTACCATACCTTGTTAAAAGGCACTTAAATCTTTTGTCTTGCCCATTCATCCTCTGAATGACACACATACACAATCTGTCTCAATTGTCTACAGTCTTAAAAATCCTCCTTTAACCTATGTCCTCCCCTTCATCTACACTGATTGAAGTGGATTTAACAAGTGATATCAATAAGGGATCATAGCGTTCAAAATCAAAGCTAATCAAATCAAACTTTATTTGTCACATGCGCCGAATACAAGTGTAGACCTTACCGTGAAATGCTTACTTACAAGCCCTTAACCAACAGTTTCACCTGGATTCACCTGGTCAGCCTACTTCATGGAAAGAGCAGGTGTTCATAATGTTTTCTACGCTCAGTGTATAGCCTAAGGTTTGTATCACAACTACATTTGCATAAATAACTCTATTTTAAGCATATAAGAGGACCGCTTAACACAGAATAGCCACATGTCCGCACTCCTTTGGAAATCGTTTGGGAAAAATATCCTTTCTATTTTACTCAGCAATGTTAAAATGTATTCTTCTTACTATGAAATTACTATAAGCAAATATTATCTGCTAAATTAACTATTTTAGTCCACGTCCATATGGCATAGCCAGATCAGGGCCAAACAAAAGGATGACTCAGAATATGCTATTATTCTGTTGTTCTGAAATAGGCTATATTTTCATCATATTATGCTTATTTAGACCTGCCTAAAATAAATCATGTATTTATTGTTATGATATAGGCCATATTTAAAATGTAGATGTTCCAAAGGTCTGCATCAGTGGCTTGTAGACTATGTGTGGAAGCCTGGAGATGCTAAACATGTTTATGTTAATTAATGTTCAATTATAAACTATCAAAATAGAGAGAGTTGCACACTCCTTATATAAACTCCCAGTAATTTATATTTACCAACGTTTTGGCATAATACCTAATAAATTACTGGGAGTTTATGTATGGAGGGTGCGACTCTCTTTATTTTGATAGTTTATAGTTAATTCGCCGTTAGTCAGCACCTCCACACGAATACATTTTTCTGGGTTTGCGCCAGCTCATGTTTTTTATTCTACAATTAATGGTCAATTGCATGACAGTTACCGGCTGCCAAAATGTCATGACCGCCACAGCCCTAGACTGTCCAAAAAACAAAAAAAGGCAGAAGTAAAGCATTTCCACAATGCTTTACTTGAACAAAGTACATATTTATTTTACAAGGATAGTCATCCCAATGTGACTCGAGAAAATCTGGAACAGCACAGAGATGTAGGCCTACATCTTGAAATGATGCTCTTCAAGCATTTGTGTCTGTTCACCAAAAATGGAGGAGACGTAAGTCAGAGAGTCACATTTATTTTTATTACATCAAACATGCAAAGAACCAACTGTCTTATTACTTTGCACTATTAATCAAATGAATTATAATTTGCAGATAATTTAATGGCAATTACATCAGTCGATACAAAATGTTTGTTACTAATAAGACCCATTTAGAATTCTTTGGAAGCATTAGGCAAGACGTTATTGCTGTGGGAGAGGTATTCAGGCAGTGAGAAGCGATATACAGGGGGATATTTTCCAGGTCAGGATGAATCAGAAGTTAATGAAAGAACGAAATCTAATTTTAGAAGAATTAACAAACGAAACAGTATGAATAATGAGGAGTAAATTGACAAAATAATTCATTTTTTTCTCTTCCTTAGACACGATTTACATGATTTCCCTTTTTCACAGGAGGTCTATTTAGTAGCCTAGGGAGCTATGTTTCTGAACACTGAGCGCAAAATTAAATATACAGAATGGATATGGCCCTCTGTAACGTAAAAGATAATTATGTATTGCCTAAGTATAGGAAATATTCTCTACTTAGGGGAGTGTGGTGTAAGTTGAGCCATTTTTAACATTCAGCCTCATTCCATCAAGGGACATACAGTATAGTATTCTTTCTAACAAAGATATCTATATATATTTCAGGATGTTGTGTAGATATTAAATATAAATATTAAACATTAAATATTGAAAGCCTAGTTTGTCCCAAAAAAGTGATCTCTTGGCACAACTTACATTGGGTATGGGGTAAGTTGAGCTGCGGGACAAACTTGGCTACACATTTCTGTACTGAATGAAATATTACCACTATCTTTTTAAAACCATGTCTATCTTTATTTTCCAAACACAATTCAACACAATCACAATCACTTTTTGTCTGTATCATTTTAAGCATTTTTAACCTAGGCCATGCCCTGTTATTACCTCATGTCCCAGCGATAATGCCTTGCATTATGCCTGGGAAGAAAACACTTACCACATTGCCATTGGCTCAACTTACCCAAAATGCAAACACTTTGACTATATTAGCCCACACAGCTACAAGGATGAACTTCATGCTAGGTTTAGGACCTCATATTGAAGCTCATAAAGACCCCAACTGATGTATAGAACAATCTTAAAATGATCTACTTTGGTTAAAATACAAGCGCCATGAAACCTCTAACACATATTAATTTGACTTGGTGAAAATCATTTTTTGGGAACTGACTTGCGTCCCACTTTTTCCGGGTTTCTTCCTTCACAGCAGCGTTTCCCAAATTCGGTCCTCGGGACCCCAAGGGGTGCACGTTTAATTTTTTTTGCCTCAACACTACACAGCTAATTAAAATGATCAAAGCTTGATGATTAGTTGATTATTTGAATCAGCTGTGTAGTGCTAGGGAATAAAAGAAAAAGTGCACCGCTTGGGGTCCTGAGGACCGAGTTTAGGAAACCCTTCTTCACAGACTCCATGAAATGATGACCGCTTCCTAAGTATTTGGCCAAATTATAAATGTTGTGTATGGCTTCTTAGGATGCCTTAATTTACCCCTTTGGCTCAACTAACCCCACACCCCTACCATTTCTTTCTGAACTCAAATGTTCAAGTCATGCAGAATACATCTTCATAACATGCAATGATGAATACCTTTTCATCCATAATCCCAATTTAGCCAAACATTTTGGCCAAAAACAGTACAGTGGTGAGATATTATTATTGGCCCCTTTTCATTCATGGAATGTGGATCCAGGCAGCTCATTGGTCAACGTGTGCCATCGCTCCACCTTTGTGCCCTTGTTCTTCAGACAGTCTATCCAATGCTGGAGAGTTTCTCCTTGTGAGTGACAGCCTAAGGACACGCCTCCTAGCAGATGTAGACAGAAAAATGAAGTTACAAAACAATCTGTGTAGCAATAGATGGCATGCCAGGCAACCATTGATGCGTTCCAAGTTATTAACTTTGCAGTCAGGATCAGATTATTTATAACGGGGTTAGCTGATGAACACTTATCCAGGAGTTGAGATTTCTGGCAGGTGACTGCAATGTAGTCGGCCTGGAACGCAACCATTGAATACCTCTAGTTGTTGCCCAACAAGTCTTGGGCCGGGATTCAATAAAAGAGACTGTAAAGTTCTGCTGTCTTACTGGTACACTGTATTAATTTGTATAAACGTATAAATGAAATGATATACAGGGAGATATCTTTATGGGTCTTTATTGCTGAACATCATTGGTCTAACTGCGCATGTCTGGCAGTGCGTGCTTGAACTTAACCTAACATCATTAAATAGATTTTAGCCTATCAGCATATTGCCACATCTCCCCCTTAAACTTCTTAGGGATAGGGTCTAGTTTCCTGAATTTCCGCCTGACTGACGTGCCCAAAGTAAACTGCCTGTTACTCAGGCCCAGAAGCCAGGATATGCATATAATTGGTAGCATTGGATAGAAAACACTTTGAAGTTTCTAAAACTGTTAAAATAATGTCAGACTATAACAGAACTGATATGGCAGGCGAAAATCCGAAGAAAATCCAATAGGATTTTTTTTTGAGCTCCCAGGCTCTTATAATGGAAACCTATTGTTTCTATGTCAATCCATCTCCCAGATTGCAATTCCTATGGCTTCCACTAGATGTAAACAGTCTTTATTGAAGGTTTCAGGCTTGTTTTTTGAAAAACAAGCAAAAATTTTGAGTTTTGGTGAGAAGAGCACCGGAACAATATCAGTCTTTCGGCGCGCGAGGGCGCGCGCTTACTAATTTTCCTTTCCTATTGAATAGAAACGTCGTTTGACTTGTTTGGACGAAGTTTAGCGGTAGCTTTTTGGACTCCTTTGTCTGCATGTTGAACGAGTGGATTACTGAAATCGATGGCGCAAACTAAACTGACTTTTTGGGATTTAAAGAAGTCTTATCTAACAAAATGACCATTCATGTTGTAGTTGGGACCCTTGGGATTGCAAACAGAGGAAGATCTTCAAAAGTAAGTGATTTATTTAAATCGCTATTTGTGAATTTATGAAGCCTGTGCTGGTTGAAAAATATGTTGATGTGGGGCGCCGTCCTCAGACGCATGGTATGCTTTCGCCGTAAAGCCTATTTGAAATCAGACAACACAGTTAGATTAACAAGAATGTAAGCTTTTAAATTATAAGATACTTGAATGTTCATGAATGTTTAATATTACGATTATTTATTTGAATTGCACACACTCCAATTTCACCGGATGTTGTCGGCTGGTGTCCCGCTAGTTGAACACCTATCCCTAAGAAGTTTTTAAGCAAGATGGCTGATCCCATAATAACTAGGTTCACATACAGTATATAAGCAAGCAACATACCGTGTATAACTACAGTTGAAGTCGGAAGTTTACATACACCTTAGCCAAATACATTTCAACTCAGTTTTTCACAATTCCTGATATTTAATCCTATTACAAATTCCCTGTCTTAGGTCAGTTAGGATCACCACTTTATTTTAAGAATGTGAAATGTCAGAATAATAGTAGAGAGAATGATTCATATCAGCTTTTATTTATTTTAATCACATTCCCAGTCGGTCAGAAATTTGCTTACACTCAATTAGTATTTGGTAGCATTGCCTTTAAATTGTTTAAATTGGGTCAAACGTTTCAGGTAGCCTTCATCAAGCTTCCCACAATAAGTTGGGTGAATTTTGGCCCATTCCTCCATGACAGAGCTGGTGTAACTGAGTCAGGCTTGTATGTAGGCTTCCTTGCTCGCACATGCTTTTTCAGTTCTTGTTGGTTCCACTTTTCTGGGCTCCATCATTTACTTAACAAATAAGGAATACTCAAAATGTGCACTTATAAATCATAACAATTTTAATCAAAAATACAGCTGTAGACAGAAGTCAAAGATCAAACATCAAACATGCAACTGATGTCTCTCCTGAGTTCTGCAAAATAGGAAAAGTCCAAGTTGCTTTTAATATGCTTGCAGTCAATCCCTAGTGATGTAACTGCCTACGTCAATGCCTTCTACTCATGAGACCAAGCCCATGCACAAACAGTTTTACAAACTTACAGGAGAGACAATAGTTCCAGTGTTTTCTAAGGGCTCAGCAGTAATTTTCCACTCCCCAAGTTGCTTTATAGTGGTATGTCTGACTAGTCTCTTATCTCTTTCACTCCCCTGCAGGGTTCTGCGTCTATGAATCTCTTTTAGCCTTGAGGCTCTTTCTCAGAGACACCCTATTTTGACTGCAATAACTCACACATTTCTCAGACCGTTTCTTATAAGAAGCAGAGACTAGAACAGAACTGTGGAACAACATTAAACCTCATAATGAATTTATATATTGCTCATCTATAGTCCAGGACCCTATAAATGTAGTGGGGGAGGGGTCTTATAGCCCTTCCCCTTCTAATAATACAACATAAGCATAAATCAATTATTATAATACATAAAACATTTGGTGCAGCCCCTATCATGACCCAAAGTTGACCCCATCATTCTGCCCACAAATTTTCTATAGGATTGAGGCCAGGGCTTTGTGATGGCCACTCCAATTCCTTGACTTTGTTGTCCTTAAGCAATTTTGCCACAACTTTGGAAGTATGCTTTGGGTCATTTTCCATTTGGAAGACCCAGATGTTGCTTCAATATATCCACATAATTTTCCAACCTCATGATGCCATCTATTTTGTGAAGTGCACCAGTCCCTCCTGCAGCAAAGCACCCCCACAACATGATGCTGTCACCTCCGTGCTTCACGGT
Organism: Salmo salar; assembly: GCF_965601325.2. Taxonomy (NCBI): domain Eukaryota; kingdom Metazoa; phylum Chordata; class Actinopteri; order Salmoniformes; family Salmonidae; genus Salmo; species Salmo salar. The sequence goes on along the minus strand of NC_138309.1, from coordinate 68,371,482 downwards.
TGGGATGGTGTTCTTCGGCTTGCAAGACTCCCCCTTTATCCTCCAAACATAACGATGGTCATTATGGCCAAACAGTTCTGTGCAGTTGCAAACTGTAGTCTGGCTTTTCTATGGCGGTTTTGGAGCAGTGGCTTCTTCCTTGCCGAACGGCCTTTCAGGTTATGTCGATATAGGACTCGTGGATATAGATACTTTTGTACCTGTTTCCTCCAGCATCTTCAAAGGTCCTTTGCTGTTGTTCTGGGATTTATTTGCACTTTTCGCACCAAAGTACATTCATCTCTAGGAGACAGAACGCGTCTCCTCCCTGAGCAGCTGCGTGGTCCCATGGTGTTTAAACTTGCGTACTATTGTTTATACAGATGAACGTGGTACCTTCAGGCATTTGGAAATTGCTCCCAAGGATGAACCAGACTTGTGGAGGTCTGTCATTTTTTTTCTGGGGTTTTGGCTGATTTCATTAGATTTTCCCATGATGTCAAGCAAAGAGGCACTGAGTTTGAAGGTAGGCCTGGAAATTCCTCCACAGGTACACCTCCAATTTACTAAAATGATGTCAATTAGCCTATCAGAAGCTTCTAAAACCATGACAACATTTTCTGGAATTTTCCAAGCTGTTTAAAGGCGCAGTCAACTTATTGTATGTTAACTTCTGACCCACTGGAATTGTGATATAGTGAATTATAAGTGAAATAATCTGTCTGTAAACAATTGTTGGAAAAATTACTTGCCAAAACTATAGTGTGTTAACAAGAAAGTTGTGGAGTGGTTGATAAATGAGTTTTAATGACTCCAGCCTAAGTGTATGTAAACTTCTGACTTCAACTGTGTGTGGGCTAAAGCACTACACTGTTTTTAATAGCAAAGCTTTTTACGACATGCTTTTCTATATTTTTGATATAACTTCTTTCTTCTCTCTTTCTGTTCTTCTCTGGAACTCTAAGTATTTCATGAACTCTTCAGTTAAAAAAAAAGGTATTTTATTTGACCAATTTCTCTTTTCTTTTTCAGTCTTTCAAAACTACAGGGTAATGGGTACACCAAGATGAAAAGAAAAGGGGATTATTCTGCCCCATATCATTCCCTAACTAAAAGGTTAACTTGGTTGCAGGCTTCACAATGCTTCCAGACCGGTAGGAGCTTGTCCTGGATCACACTTTTCTGAGGCAAAGGTGATCGTTGTTGTTCTGGGACCAGAGAGTTCAAAGGTAGCACCAGTTACCACTAGGGATTAACATGGGTAACCGGGATCCCAGGAAGCTGATTAAACAGCATGATCATTACACAGGTGCACCTTGTACTGGGGACAATGAACGGACACTCTAAAATGTGCAGTTTTGTCACACAACAATGCCACAGATGTCTCAAGTTTTGAGGGAGTGTGCAATTGGCATGCTGATTGCAGTAATGTCAAACAGAGCTGTTTTCACATAATTAAATGTTAATTTCTCTACCATATGCCCCCTCCACGTCTTTTTTGAGAATTTGGTGGTGGAGGGGGGGGGGGGTTCTAAGGAGTATTTCTATTTGCAATAAAGCTTTTGTGGGGAAAAACTCATTCTGATTGGTTGGGCCTGGCTCCCAAGTGGGTGGGACTATGCTCTTCCAGGCTCACCCTGTGGCTGCGCCCCTGCTCAGGCATGTGAAATCCATAGATTATGGCTTAATTTAATTATTTCAATTGACTGATTTCCTGTAATTGAACTGTCATTCAGTAAAATATTTGAAATTGTTGCATGTTGCGTTTATATTTTTGTTCAGTATATTGCCACTCTTCATCTCCCCATTATTCATGAGCTATCTGTATAATCAAACGCGATATTCTGTCATTCGTTGAAGGAGGTTATCTAGCAAGCTTAGCAAATTTGGTCAATTGACTTTTGCCTACTTTTACCTGTGCGTCCTGACCGCGTTGCAAGTGTTGGAGGTTCCGTCTTGTCGAGTCCCCATGCTATGTTTGCACGACAAAGGACTATGGTGTGAAGCGCTTACTTTGGATGACTCAGGTCGTTTTCCACTCTTTCGCTCCATCCGTTTTCAAGCGAACCTTGTAGCCAATCTGCAGAGCACAAGGTGGTCTGGTAGAGTACCTCCTGTTGTACATTTTCTCATAGGCGCGTTTGGCTTTGGCATCATTGTGCTTTACAGTGGCCAGGTTTGGCCATGCTGGCTTCAGGTTTTGTTTCAGAGTAGGAGCTGTCGTGTGGAGTCTCCTTCCCATAAGGAGTCTGGCTGGACTTTCTCGTGTTGGTTCCTTTGCAGTGTCCCTGTAGCTCATAGTGCGAGCTGTGAATCGTTCTGTTTGAGGATGAATTTTGCCATTTTCCCATTCCACCATCCCGTTTGCTTGGGGATATTATGGACTTGAAGTTGTGCATTTGAAGTCGTACTTGGCTGAGAAATCTCAAAGTTGCTGCGATTTAGAATGTGGGCCATTATCTGTCACCATTTTTCAGGTATTCTGAACCTTGCGAAGATGCTTGGAAGTTTTCAGATGACTGCCTCACTAGTTGTCTTTGTGAATTTCAAGATCTTGAGCCACCAAGAGTAGTAGTCTATGAAGACTAGGAACGTTTTCCCCTTGAACTCGCTGAGGTCTGCTGCCAACATCACAAATTTACCTTTCAGCAGGACAATAACCTAAAACACAAGGCCAAATATACTTGCTTACCGAAACAACATTGAATGTTCCTGAGTCACCAAGTTACAGTTTTGATTTAAATCGGCTTGAAAATCTATGGCAAGACTTGAAAATGGCTGTCTAGCAATGATCAACAACTAACTTGATAGAGCTTAAATAATTTGTAAAAGAATAATGAGCAAATATTGTACAATCCAGGTGTGCAAAGCTCTTAGAGACTTACCCAGAAAGACTCAGCTGATTACAGCTGTAATCACTGCCAAAGGTGATTCTAACATGTGTTGACTCAGGGGTGTAAATTTGATATTTCTGTATTTCATTTTCAATAACATTTGCTAAAATTTCTAAAAACATGATTTCTCTTTGCCATTATGGGCTATTATATCTACATTGGTGAATTCAGGCTGTAACACAACAACATGTGGAATGTCAAGGGGTATGAATACTTTCTGAAGGCACTGTATGATCCTTTCCATAGCCTGGACATCTGCTTCCAACCTTGTATCGTCCATCTCTGGTTTGGGGTGCCTAGACAAGGCATCGGCGACGACCAGGTTCTTCCGTTCTTCCCTCAATGGGGTTGAACTTCATCAAGTCGAATAGCGGCCACTGACATCAAAAGGGTGCATTGTCCAGGTCTTTGTTGTTTATCAATGTCACCAGCGGTTTGTGATCTGCGATCAAGCAATAGTTCTCCAACCCTCACAAATGCTAGTAAATCTTTGCTGATGCCCACAAGCCTGCGAGTCAGTCATTCTCGATCTCTTTTCAGCGTTACTGTGTGTACGCGAGCAGAAAGCTACAGGCTAAAGGGTGCTGTCGGGTTCTTGTACCCCACCCAAACCGTAGCTGCTTGCATCTGCGCTTACCACTGTTGAAGAACTGGAGCAATTGCACTGATAAAATCAGTGCTTTGACCAGGGGTGGAAAAAGTCCCCAATTGTCATACTTGAGTAAAAGTAAAGATACCGCAATAGAAAATGACACAAGTCTAAAAGTATTTGGTTTTAAATATACTCAAGTATGAAAAGTAAACGTAATTGCTAAAATATACTTAAGTATCAAAAGTAAAAGTACAAATAATTAAAAAAAATCCTTATATCAAGCAAACCAGATGGGACAATTGTCTTGTTTTTTACATTTACGGATAGCCAGGGGCACACTCTTTCTTTAGGAATGTAGTGAAGTAAAAGTAAAAGTTGTCAAAAATGTAAACAGTAAAGTAAAGTACAGATACCACCAAAAACTACTTAAGTAGTACTTTAAAGTATTTTTACTTAAGTACTTTACACCACCGTGTCTTTGAATGAACCACGGCCTTGGTTAAGAAAATGAAGAAACTTGCCCAATTTGGCAACCAGGCCGCCCATGACTAGAATCCCACTTATGACTGTGGGTGGCGCAGTCGCCAACTCACCAATAAAATCGTTGGATTTCCCTAGGTCGTAGTCCCAGACGGTGACCTCCAGGGTTTTGGTGGACAGCTCCGTGAAGGAGATCTCATAGAAGAACTCCTGCAGAGAGCCAGGGGATGGATGGCGGGTCAAAAGGCAATCATTAACGAGAGATAGAGAGATAGAGAACAATGGGCCCTATAAGGATAATTAATATAGAAGTAGTGTATGCATGTCTAGTAACTTGGGTAGAAAAAGTAAAGCAATGAAAGAAACATAGAAACACACTGTTGAACAGCATTTCTTAAATTTCCTTATGAGAATGGTAACAGATTCAGTTTCTCATTGTTGGTCCTGTGGCAGCCAATGTGTTTGCTGAGTTTCACTCCAGTTTAGCCAATTTAAATCGACAGCATACAGTACTTCACTGTATTGTATTCGATCCTACATCCTAGGACCTATGCACTTGCGTTCAAAATGTGTGTAGCTGCATTAAATACATTATTTACACCAAAGGTATATGAACACCTGCTCGTCGAACATCTCATTCCAAAATCATGGCCATTAGTATGGAGTTGGTCCCCCCTTTGCTGCTATAACAGCCTCCACTCTTCTGGGAAGGCTTTCCACTAGATGTTGGAACATTACTGCGGGGACTTGCATTCACAAGAGCATTAGTGAGGTTGGGTACTGATGTTGGGCGATTAGACCTAGCTTGCAGTTCCAATTCTCCCCAAAGGTGTTCGATAGGGTTGAGGTCAGGGCGTTGTGCAGGCCAGTCAACTTCTTCCACACTGATCTCGACAAACCATTCCTGTATGGACCTCGCTTTGTGCACAGGGAAATGGTCATTCTCCACCAGACTTTACAGTGGGCCCTATGCATTCGTCAGGTAGCGTTCTCCTGGCATCCGCCAAACCCAGATTCGTCCATCGGACTGCCAGATGGTGAAGTGTGATTCATTACTCGAGAGAACACGTACTTCCTCTGCTCCAGAGTCCAATGGCGGCGAGCTTTACACCACTCCAGCCGATACTTGGCATTGCACATGGTGATCTTAAAGGTTTGTGGTGCAGCTGCTCGGCCATGGAAACCCATTTAATTAAGCTCCGGACAAACAGTTCTTGTGCTGACGTTGCTTCCAGAGGCATTTTGGAACTCGGTAGTGAATGTTGCAACCGAGGAGACCATTTTTACGCACTTCAGCACACACACCGTTGTCGTTGTTACTCCTAGACGTTTCCACTTCACAATAACAGCACTTACATTTGACCGAAGCAGCTCTAGCAGGGCAGACATTTGATGAACTAACTTGTTGGAAAAGTGGCATCCTATGACGGTGCCACATGGAAAGTCACTGAGCTTTTCAGTAAGGCCATTCTACTGCCAATGTTTTTCTATGGTGATTGCATGGCTGGGTGCTCCATTTTATACACCTGTCAGCAACAGGTGTGGCTGAAATAGCCGAATCCACTAAATTGAAGGGGGTCCACATACTTTTGAATATGTCGTGTATCTGCTGCTTATAAGTCTTGCATTCCCAAACAAATTCACAAATAGAGAGCTGTGGAGCCAAGTGGAAATACTAACAATGCAAACCATTGCCTTTTAAAAGGTGAAATTGCCTTTAAAAGGCACATTGTCAGTTGTCCAGTGAGCTGCTCTATAATGTGCCTTGGATTGAATCCCGGCACAGTGTTGCTAATGAGTCCAGATGGTCAGGGTGGTTGTTGCCATGTGTGCATTACAATTAGCCAGCTCCACAATTGCGTGTGTTCTTTTGGCTAGTGTTATGTGGCAATTGTTGCGGAAAGTTTCAAATGACTTTGCAACCCTGAATTTGAGGGATGGGAAGATAACCAAAAATGAAACCATGAAGCAGACCGAACTATTTGGTCCTTTAACCTGTTGGGTCTAGGGGGCAGCATTTGCACGTCTGGATAAAAAAAATGTACCCGATTTAATCTGGTTACTAATCCTACCCAGTAACTAGAATATGCATATACTTATTATATATGGATAGAAAACACTCTAAAGTTTCCAAAACTGTTTGAATGGTGTCTGTGAGTATAACAGAACTCATTTGGCAGGCAAAACCCTGAGACATTTTCTGACAGGAAGTGGATACCTGATGTGTTGTATTGACTTTAAAGCTATCCCATTGAAAGACACAGGGGTTTAGGAATATTTTGGCACTTCCTATTGCTTCCACTAGATGTCACCAGCCTTTACAAAGTGTTTTGAGTCTTCTGGAGGGAGATCTGACCGAACAAGAGCCATGGAACGGTGATGTCCCATTAGACACCTGGCGCGCTACTTCATGTTGGGTACCCTCGTTCCAATACGTTATAAAAGGCTATGCATTCGTCCACCTTGAATATTATTCATGTTCTGGTTAAAAAAGGCCCTAATGATTTATGCTATACAACGTTTGACATGTTTGAACGAACGGAAATATATTTTTTCCCCTCGTTCATGACGAGAAGTCCGGCTGGCTTACATCATGTGCTAACGAGACGGAGATTTTTGGACATAAATGATGAGCTTTTTTGAACAAAACTACATTCGTTATGGACCTGTGATACCTGGAAGTGACATCTGATGAAGAGAATCAAAGGTAATGGATTATTTACATAGTATTTTCGATTTTAGATCTCCCCAACATGACGTCTAGTCTGTATCGCAACGCGTATTTTTCTGGGCACAGTGCTCAGATTATTGCAAAGTGTGATTTCCCAGTAAGGTTATTTTTAAATCTGGCAAGTTGATTGCGTTCAAAAGATGTAAATCTATAATTCTTTAAATGACAATATAATATTTTAACAATGTTTTCTAATTTTAATTATTTAATTTCTGACGCTGACTTGACTGCCGGTTATTGGAGGGAAACGATTTCCTCAACATCAATGCCATAGTAAAACGCTGTTTTTGTATATAAATATGAACTTGATAGAACTAAAAATGCATGCATTGTCTAACATAATGTCCTAGGAGTGTCATCTGATGGAGATTGTAAAAGGTTAGTGTATCATTTTAGCTGGTTTTATGGTTTTGGTGACCCTGTCTTTGACTTGACAAAACATTACACACAACTCTTGTAAATGTACTGTCCTAACATACTCTAAATTTATGCTTTCGCCGTAAAACCTTTTTGAAATCGTAAAACGTGGTTAGATTAAGGAGATGTTTATCTTTCAAATGGTGTAACATAGTTGTATTTTTGAAAAATTTGAATTTTGACATTTATTTGGATTCAAATTTGCCGCTCTTGAAATGCACCTGCTGTTGATGGAGTGCACCACAGGTGGCACGCTAGCGTCCCACCTAGCCCCAAGAGGTTAAAAACTTGCTGTATGTAAAATATTGTATGCTAAAGCCTGAAAGTAAATAAATGTGACAAATGATGTTCGTTTCTAACAATAGGGCTGTTTTTCCTAAAGAAGTTGAATTCGCTTCGTGTTTTGTTTCCTTGCCATGATAATAACAAGTATCGCAATACTGGTTTTGTCCCAGCCTTCTGAATTTCCAGCTAGCTACTAGCTCTGAAAGGAGGGTGGGACACCTTGAAAAAGAGAGACAAAATATATTTATTTTATTTGTCCTTTTGGGTCATGCTTTACATTGTCATTATTTCTGCTTGGCTAAACTGCCCTTTTGTGAATTTGTTTGGGAATGCAAGACATATAAGCAGCAGATATCTATATATTTTTTTAAAGCAGTGCATAGGACGCAGCCTCGATGGCCATTACAGTGAAGACTCCAGCAGAGTTAAAAAATTAGTATCTGCACAGTTCAACAAAACCAATCCACTAAAATAGATTGATAATCACCTACAATCGCCTATACCATGTATAGTCCTGGTTTATTTTTAGTCCAGGACTATGCTTAATCTGGATCTCGGAAAATACGGTCCTTAAACCGAAAATCAAACATGACAATTTTCATGATCGGGGTGAAATCCAAATGAATTTGGGCTAGGATCAGTACGTCGGCACATGTAGTTTGAGCGGGTTAAGGACACACCAATGATGGCTGTTCCATTCTCCAGATCCCTGTCAGATGTCCCAATAATTTTCATTGTTGGTCATGAGCAGTGCTACGTTGCGATTGGCCAAGGACTGCTGCTAATAGCCAATGAGCATGTGAGACCAAAACAATGATGGCGAAGAGGAAAGCAACAAGAACAGGCACCGTGTGTACGGAGGTGATGGAAGACAGATTGGTGGAGCTGTGGAAAGAAAGAAGCTGCCTTTTCAAAGTGGGAGCCCATATTCTGCACCTCTGTGAAATCCATTTTTTGATGTTTCTGCACATAATAACGTGCACACTAATACATTTATTTAAATGTAAAATTATTCCAATTTATTAACATTTTTTAGCTCACTGTTTGCGTGTTGGCATTTTTTTACATCCTGGGTTGAGGATGGACGGAATGAAAGATTTGGAACAAGGAAATTGCGAAATGTGAGCACGTCCAAGTTGTTATGTTTTTAGAAGTTGTGTAATGTATGCTCAGCATAACTGACAGCCTGATCCCAGATCTGTTTGTGCAAGATAACAAAAACAGATTGGCACTCAGGCTGTAGAAGTGATTGGTTGAAATGAGAACCCAAACAGTGGCTGTCCCCAGGACTGGAGCAGAGAAACTCCAAAAACATGTATTAGTATGTTCGCAGTGCAAATGGCTCGGAGTACGAGCATCCTCTGAATGACTACAATGTGAAATGTAAGTGCTGTATTGTACTACAAAATGGTATATAATTGGGCATTTTAAATTGTGTCTACGAGGACTGATTATAGTCCTAATAAGCTTTCTTCATGCCACTGCATGGTGCACACCGCACAATTCACAAACATGCAGATTCTAACAGGCACAGACACACACAAGCAGAAGAACACGCATACGCCACACACAAACACGATTCACAAACATGCAGATTCTAACAGGCACACAAACACACACAAACACACAAACACAAGAACACACACACAAGCACAATAACACACACAAACACACACACTGCACAATTCACAAACATGCAGATTATAACTTGCACACAAGCACAAGAACCACACACACACACACAAACACACACCTCATTAAATTCAGGGTTAAGAGTCTTTTTTATGACGGCTGTTTTATGCTTGGATTTCTTCTGCAGGTCTGGCTTGAGGTACCTGATACAGAGAAATGTGAGGCTGTCACGCTCCATTAAGAAAACACAAACTCAATTTATTATGCAGTCCAAAGTAGTACACTATGTAGGGAATAGGTTGCCATTTGCCATTGTCGTTCCTAAGGCAAGGTCCTGTTTAAAGCTACTGTACATTCTGCATGATTTCTTGCTGCTATTGTAATTGCAAATCCCCATCCACTGAAACTTTTGCAGAATTATAATGTCTTCTGAAACACATGAAATCCCAAACATAACTTTCGGAGCGTGATATTGTTACGTTCCAAATGTTCCAAACTATGGTTGTGTCCCAATTGCATCCTATTCACTTTTGATCAGATCCTATAGGCCCTGGTCAAAAGTAATGGACTATATAGGGAATAGGGTGCTATTCGGTATGTTTCCCATGTCCGAATCTATATTGTATAGTACGTTTCTAGCTATGTGTGTCATAACAAGGACAGTTCTGAATGTGAACTCGTATTATCTTACGGTCTGAGACTTGAAGTCTTTAGCTACACAGCAGAATCTTTAACTGTGCCGAGTATCTCTCTCTCTGTGCTCTGACACATTCTCTAATATATAAACCGACAGAGAGCTAGTGTTCTGCATTTCACTCACACACATTTTCCACCCACCACCCCGCAGCACGAAGACCTGATGTTCTCCCCCCACTCAGACACAACAAAACAGATGGGAAATTTATTGAGTGCTAATACAGAACAACGAGCGAGAGAGCGAGGTAGAGAGAGAGAGAGAGCGAGAGAAGAAACAGAACGAGACGCTGCGTGTCTGTGTATGCCTGTGTGGGTCTGCATGCATGAGTTTGTGTCTGCTTGCATGATCGTGTGTGTGTGAGAGTGAAAGCGTCTGCAGGAGAGACATTTGATTGTGTGAACTGGCAGTAGGAAAACGGTGGCATGTCTATTTGTATGACTTGCTTGTACTTTAACCTGAGGGGGGAAATAGCTGGTTTGGCATATTTCTCCAAGAAAGTGTGTACGTGTGTGTTTATGTATGTGTGAAAGGAAGGTAAAGTGAGCTCGGCATGGCCAGTTTTTTTGACTAATTCCAGGGAAAGCTCAAGGCCAGTGACGGAATTGAAGTGAACACATTGACAAGGGATGAAATGTTCAGTTCCTTTTTTTCCCGATTTCTGTCAGGATGCATCAGTCACGCTGGGAAAAATTCCCCCTCTCACTAGCCATGGCTTGCACACACACGAATGTACATTTTCTCTCTCTCTCTCTCTCTCTCTCTCTCTCTCTCTCTCTCTCTCTCTCTCTCTCGTTTTCAAATAATTTACTATTGAAATGCAATTGTGCAACAGCTCCAGTCCGTAAATCTCTGTATGTTACTCGAAGGGCATATACAGTAAGATAGTTATCTTAATAACCATGACTCCCTGTACACTGCATGTCTTTCTACCGCTCTTGCCCACCGGAAAAAATAACGTATTTGTTTTCTTTCAGATACTTTGAGCCTGCCTGGAGTGCCGAATGGTAGGAGTTTCCACTTTTGGGACTATTCCATTCACTCTGTTACAAAATTCAAGCTCAATCAAGCGCAGCTTAAGTATTTAAAAGAAAACAAAAAATTTATAAACAAGAAAAACGGTCCGAAAACGTGTGAAACAGGGAAGCACCATCTGAACTTGTACAATAAGAAACACTAATTTTCATTTCCGTTGCAAAACATTTTGCTCTAATGAACACAACCCAGGTCTAGTATATTGGTATCACGGTCAACGTCTATACTCACGTTTTGACATAGGGGTCCGAGAATCCGTTGACGTCCATGGCGGCTAGGTGGGCGCAGCGTCGCACACCCACACAAAGCCCTCCCTGGGCCCTCTCCGTGGCCTTATCGACCACACTGGACGTGGGGAGGAACTGCAGGCAGAGCAGCAGACGACCCCTCTCCTCCAGACTCCTATGCTGTTCACTCTCCCACTGAGGGAAAGGGGACATTGAGGAAAAAGTGGTAGAGAGAAAAAGAGAGAGTGAGAGATAGGAACAGATATAGAGAAAAGGACAGAGAATGAGAGAGAAAGTAGTAGAGAAAAAAAAGGATAGTGAGAGAGAAAAGAAAAGAGTCAAACCAGGGGCTGCTATCATCTCCCTCTTAAATGAGCAAGTGCCAAAGAACTGTTGAACTTTTTACTTTGTGCTCTTCAGTATTTAGGCCAACAGTCTGTTGGGATGACTGTGTATTGACCTTTTGTGTCTGTACTGAAGGCACTTAAGTTAGCAGTGACAGCATTTGTCAGACACGATGTTGACATAGCAACTACTAGCTGAAAGGACCAATCAGCAAGTTTTTGGGAAAAAGGACGTGCAAGGTCCAAAAAAGTTAGCAACTACCTTGGAATGCCCAGTTAATGAGAATTATACCACAGCATTGTTGAATACTCGTTTCTGATTGGTTAGAAGGACATTCTAGAATGAACATTAAAACCAGATAATGGGACAGTTGTAAAATATACTGGGAGACCTTGGAATCATTATGCAATAAGCGGCTACACATGAGACCGTACTTGCTACAAAGTAACAGAGAGCTAAACCAACAAACCAAAATGGGATACACTGTAAACGCAGGTCCAACGAGGAAGAACTTAGCTAGCTAGCATTGATTTGTTTTTGCAGAGACACATTTTTTTTGGAGCATCTGATGACCTAACGTGGTGAGTGATGGAAATGAATTTCTCTGGTCCCTACTGTTGCAGTCATGACACAAGTGGCTCTACGCTGTCAAATACTCCCACATTTCTAATTTGACCAGCTGTTTTCAGAAACTGATCTTTTTTTATTCGATTGTCATATTGGCAGGTTTGCTAGCAACAAACTAGTTGTGTTTGATATGCAATGCGATCTCCTCGTAATGAACAGTGTTGAGTGTCCTGAAGTGAAGGCAAACTTTTCTAGCTATGCCAGGAAAAATTGGGCATTATCAGCTCATTGTTATGGATGTATCCAAATTAACGTCATTAGAAAACAGCTACTTTGTTGTTATTCTGTCTGCAGAGGTCGTGACTGTGTGAGCCGTAGCTAGCTGGCTAGCTAGCAAGCAAGGTATAAGAAGGTTGCCAGCGAGAATGGCAACAGAACATAAATAACGAACGACTGGATCGCGTCCATAAGTATCAAACTAATTGAACGAATGACTTGTTCGCGACTCTAGCAACCCAAAGATGAGAAAGTATGAATTAGTTTATAAAAATATAAACATATATATTTTTTTCTACTGGTAAATGTGTGCTTTCATCATATTGTTTTCTCTAGCAACTGTGGGTGGTATAAGCGGGATAAACGGCTCCGTTCTGTACATTACCTTGGAAAAATGAACTCTGCAAAGGGACTCGGTCCCGCCTCGTCCCTCTGCGTTGTCCATTATTTCCAAGGTAATGTATATATGACTTCGGCGTTTATCCCTTACATAAAGTATATTTAATACTTATGGATACAGTGTCATATTAGCATTTTTGTTGTTGTTGCCATTGCTGAATTACTGCATTGGGACATTGTCTTCCACAGGTGCACCACTACTACACGTTGCTAGTACAGACGGACACGTTATCTGACATAAGACAATAGCCTTTGGGTTGAAACATGTCCACGTCAGTATATTCAATACAGTGTTGCTCTGAACTTCATTCTATATTGTCCCTGTACGTGTCCTATCTTATGCATGGACAGACTTAGGGATTTGGGGATTTATAGTAAAGACATGTAATTTAACTGTAAACATGTATTACCTTTGACTACCAAATCACTTCAAAAAGTAGGTCACACGTTCATCCAAAATAATTCCAGCAACAGTGCACTGTGCACCCGCTAACTTTCCTTCAATTCGCAAGTGTCTGAAACTAAACTCAGCAACAAAAGAAATGCCCCTTTTTCAGGACCCTGTCTTTCAAAGATCATCTTCACAGATCTTTATTGTAAAAATGTAAACACTGTTTCCCATGCTTGTTCAATGAACCATAAACAATCAATGAACATGCACCTGTGGAACTGTCGTTAAGACACTAACAGCGTACAGTAGGCAATTACAGTCACAGCTATGAAAACTTAGGACACTAAAGAGGCCTTCCTACTGACTCTGAAAAACACCAAAAGAAGATGCCCAGGGTCCCTGCTCATCTGCGTGAACGTGCCTTAGGCATGCTGCAAGGAGGCAGGAGGACTGCAGATGTGGCCAGGGCAATAAATTGTAATGTCCGTACTGTGAGACGCCTAAGACAGCGCTACAGAGAGACAGGACAGACAGCTGATCATCCTCACAGTGGCAGACCACATGTAACAACACATGCACAGGATCGGCACATCCAAACATCACACCTGCGGGACAGGTACAGGATGGCGGCAGCAACAACAATCCCTCCATCAGTGCTCAGACTGTCCACAATAGGCTGAGAGAGGCTGGACTGAGGGCTTGTAGGCCTGTTGTAAGGCAGATCCTCACCAGACATCACCGGCAACAACGTCGCCTATGGGCACAAACCCACCGTTGCTGGACCAGACAGTCCTGTCAAAAAGTGCACTTCACTGACAAGTCGTGGTTTTGTCTCACCAGGGGTGATGGTCGGATTTGCGTTTATCGTCGAAGGAATGAGCGTTATACTGAGGCCTGTACTCTGGAGCGGGATAGAGTTGGAGGTGGAGGGTCCGTCATGGTCTGGGGCGGTGTGTCACAGCATCATCGGACTGAGCTTGTTGTCATTGCAGGCCATCTCAATGCTGTGCGTTACAGGGAAGACATTCTCCTCCCTCATGTGGTACCCTTCCTGCAGGCTCATCCTGACATGACCCTCCAGCACGACAATGCCACAGCCATACTGCTCGTTCTGTGCGTGATTTTCTGCAAGACAGGAATGTCAGTGTTCTGCCATGGTCAGCGAAGAGCCCAGATCTCAATCCCATTGAGTACGTCTGGGACCTGTTGGATTGGAGGGTGAGGGCTCGGGCCATTCCCCCCAGAAATGTCTGGGAACTTGCAGGTGCATTGGTGAAAGAGTGGGGTAACATCTCACAGCAAGAACTGGCAAATCTGGTGCAGTTCATGAGGAGGAGATGCACTGCAGTTCTAAATGCAGCTGGTGGCCACACCAGATACTGGCTGTTACTTTTGATTTTGACCCCCCCGTTCAGGGACACATTATTCCTTTTCTCTTAGTCACATGTCTGTGGAACTTGTTCAGTTTGTGTCTCAATTGTTGAGTCTTGTTATGTTCATACATATATTTACACATGTAAAGTTTCCTGGAAATAAACGCAGTTTATAGTGAGAGGACGTTTCTTTTTTTGCTGAGTTTAACTTACCAGAGAAAGCATCCAAATGAGGGAAACAGCGCCCCTCTGTCTAACTATACTGTACACTGACTGTAAAAAAATTAGGAACACCTGCTCTTTCCATGACATAGACTGACCGGGTGAATCCAGGTGAAAGCTATGATCCCTTGTTGATGTCACTTGTTAAATCCACTTCAATCAGTGTAGTTGAAGGGGAGGAGACAAGTTAAAGAAGGATTTTTAAGCCTTAAGACAATTGAGAAATGTATTCTGTATGTGTGCCATTCAGAGGGTGAATGGGCAAGACAAAAAATTTAAGTGCCTTGAACAGGGTATGGTAGTAGGTGCCAGGCGCACTGGTTTGAGTATGGTGCTGGGTTTTTCACACTCAACAGTTTCCCATGTGTGTCAAGAATAACCCACCACCCAAAGGACATCCAGCCAACTTGACAACTTGACAACTGTGGGAAGCATTGGAATCAACATGCGCCAGTATCCCTGTGGAACGCTTTCAACACTTTGTAGAGTCCATGCCCCGATACATTGAGTCTGTCCTGAGGGCAAAAGGGGGTGCAACTCAATAGTAGGAAGATGTTCCTAATGTTTTGTACGCTCAGTGTATGTAGGCCATGTATCTGATGCTGTCTGGCCAAAAGAAGTATGGCATGTCACGTTAGAGGTCTTCATGGGTCCAAAAAGTTGGACCTGATATGCATAAATGTATTTGTTTAATATAGAGACCCATTCCGAACGGACCCGAGGCCAACTAGACCAGTTCCGTATAGACCTGGTCTGATACGAGTGAAGGAAGCTGCGGAAAAGTCAATTTTTAAGCTAACTTATTAACCGTAGCTGAAAAAGCGTGAGGGACAGAAGGAACAGAAAGGTGGTGTTGCCCATTTCCCTTTTCCCTTTTTTTGTGAACAAAATGTGCAATGCATTTTCCCAACTGTGAAAGGACAGAAATATGCAACAAAGCATCTGGTCTGCCGGAAAACCAGACGAAGAAGAAGGAAAATAAGGAGAGGAGGTGCCACTCTAGCAGGCATAGCATGGTGGAGGGGTTACTAGTGTTATTATTGTTTTATTATGCTCAGCTCACAAGGCCCCTTGATGATGTGAGGCCTGAGGCAACTGCCTTTTCTGCCTAGTGGTAAGCCCGCCAGTGATCTTATGCTGGTGACAAGGTCAATTTCCCCTCTGGGGATCAATACATTTTATCCATTCATTCATCCTCTTGTGAGTCTTATAGACTGACTATTGTGATGGAAGAGTCTGATAGCAAGTACAGCACGGTACGCATCATGGCACATCACATTAAGATTGACGGATGAAGGAATAGAAAAGAAAAGCGAGGGAGCAGCCACTCAAAGAAGCTAAGAATGATGAGATGCAACATCTCAGTGAAGCATGAGTCACTCCATGGCCACAGGCAGAGCCGAGCTACATGCATGTATTAATAGTGAAGCATACATTCGTCTATATTCCACATACATTTTTACCCCCTTACATGAATGTCTATTTTATGTTATTTTTGTGAGTGCATAAATTTGCCAAACTTTGATTAGGGCTGTTACAGTGACCATACTACCACCACACTGTCATTCACGAGTCATGACCACAGTCAAATTCCACATGACCTTTTAGTCAAGGTAACTAGGCTTCTCCAAGTTCTGATGCTGCTGATGGTTATTAGAAGCATACCAAACTTGCTAACTGCCTGGTACTCAGCACTCTCAGCACTCTGAGCACTGGTACTGAACAGGAAAAACAGAACTAGACACACATTTGTGCCAGGGGTGATATCCCTTCTAAATAGCTTGGGCTAATGTTCCTATCGACTCAGTAAGGCCAGCAGGCTAGTCTTTAAAAAAAAGAAAGGTTTTATTGGTATGTAACTGTTATGAAAGTTGTATTGTAAATGTTGTTTTGTATTTAAACGTCACTTTAAACGTGTACATGACACTGCAACAACATTTCCCCATGGGGACAATAAAGTCAGTAAGTAAGTAACTGTCCCTCTAATCACACTGACATCAATGCAAATGTATTAAAAAAAAATCAAGCACTTCATGAGAGCCCATGAGCTCATGTTGGGCAGCATTTCTATAGCCTATGCAATTGCTTGAGAAAACAGACTTTTGATGGCCTCTATTAAAAAGAGGAGGATCCATCAGCTTTCTATAGGCTAGGCCTATTATATTTATTTCTCAACTTTCAATTATTAATCACATTGCTTAGCTTTACAACAGGAGTATACCCAACCTACCTGGCTGGCATGAAAATAAGCCATGGGAAAATGCATATAGATGACATGTATTTTTTTCCCCCTGCCCCTGTTCTGAGACAGGTGCATGATAATGGTCCATTCTAAATCAAAACTAATTTCATACATATATTATTTAGTATATGTAAAGACAAGATTCAATTCAGAATAGTGTGATGGGTGACAATATTAGCCTATAACTTGTTTGAAGTGTGAGTACTACTTTTTTATATAAAAACACACAAATAATTTCGAAATGTCAGCTCTATTTGTAGCTCCTAAGCAACTTTGCAGGATATATTTTCCTTACATTATTAGCCCAGAATGTTTTTTGTGATATTACATACAGTCGGAAAGGAAGTGTTTAGGGGATGATGATCCCACCGTGACTATTAAAACCTACCCAAACCAAAAACCGGGGCTAGATGGCAGCATTCGCGCAAAACTGAAAATACAAACCATCGCATTTAACCACAGCAAGGTGACTGGGAATATGGTCGAATACAAACAGTGCAGTTATGCCCTCCGTAAGGCAATCAAACAAGCACAACATCAGTACAGAGATAAAGTAGATTTGCAAGTCAACGGCTCAGACACGTGACGTATGTGGCAGGGACTTCAGACAATCATGGATTACAAAGGGAAAACCAGCTAAGTCGTAGATGCTGGCGTCTTGCTCCCGGTCAAGCTAAACATCTTCGCCCACTTTGAGGATTACACAGTGCCACTGATGCGGGCCACTCCCAAGGACTGTGAGCTCTCGTTCTCCGTAGCCAACGTGAGTAAGACATTTAAGCATGTTAACCCTCGCAGACAGCCCTAGTCGCGTCCTCAGAGCATGCACAGACCAGCTGGCTGGAGTGTTTATGGACATATTCAATCTCTCCCTCTCCCAGTCTGCAGTCCCCATATGCTTCAAGATGGCCACCATAGTTCCTGTACCTAAGAAAGCAAAGGTAACTGAACTAAATGACTACCCGTAATACTCACTTCTGTCATCATGAAGAGCTCGAGAGGCTAGTTAAGGATCATATCCCCTTCACTGTACCTGACTGCCTAGACCCACTTCAATTTGCATACCGCCCCATAGATCCACAGACGATGCAATTGCCATCGCACTACACACTGCCCAATCCCATCTGGACAAGAGGAATAACTAGGTAAGAACGCTTTTCATTGACTACAGCTCAGCCTTCAACACCATAGTACCCTCCAAGCTCATCAATAAGCTTCGGGCCCTGGGTCTGAACTCCGTCCTGTGCAACTGGGTCCTGGACTTCCTGATGGGCCGCCGTCAGGTGGTAAAGGTAGGAAACAACACCTCCATTACACTGATCCTCAACACAGGGACCCCACAAGGGTGCGTGCTCAACCCCCTCCTGTACTCCCTGTTCACCCATGACTGCGTGGCCACACGTGCCTCCAATTCAATCATCAAGTTTGCAGACTACACAACAGTGGTAGGCCTGATTAACAACAATGACGACACAGCCTACACAGAGGAGGTGAGGGCCCTGGCAGAGTGGTGCCAGGTAAATAACCTCACTTTCAACGTCAACAAAACAAAGGAGCTGATCGTGGACTTTAGGAGACAGCAGGGAGCACACCCCCAACCACATTGACAGGGCCGCAGTGGAGAAGGTGAAAAACTTCAAGTTCCTCTGTGAACACATCACTGACAATCTGAAATGGTCCACCCACAAAGACAGTGGTGAAGAAGGTGCAAACGCACCTCTTCAACCTCAGGAGTCTGAAGGAATTCGGCTTGGCCCCTAAGACCCTCATCAATGTTTACCGATGCACCAATGAGAGCATCCTATCAGGCTGTATCATCGCCTGGTACGGCAACTGCACCGTCCGCAACCGCAGGGCTCTCCAGAGCATGATGCGGTCTGCCCAACGCATCACCGGGGGCACACTGCCTGGCCTCCAGGACATCAACAGCACCCGATGTCACAGCTTATTCACCCCGCTATCATCTAGAAGGTAAAGTCAGTACAGATGCATCAAAGCTGGCACCGAGAGACTGAAAAACAGCTTCTATCTCAAGGTCATCAGACTGTTAAATAGCCCTCAATGGATGGAGCCCTGCCCTGAACTTAGTTACTGTCACGAGTCGACTACCGCCCGGTTACTCTACCATGAACCTTAGAGGCTACTGCCCTATGTACATACACATGGAACACTAGTCACTTTAATAATATAGCACTTTTCACTTTAATAATGTTTACATACTGTTTACTGATTTAATATGTATATACTGAATTCTAGTCAAGGCCATCTTATTCAACTATTGCTGTATATATACTATTCTATCCCACGTATTCTACAGATATACTACATATTCTACCCACATACTGTCCATAATGTCTATACATCCCATCAAATATATATACAGAACCAGTCAAAGTTTGGACACACCTACTCATTCAAGGGTTTTTCTTTATTTTTACTATTCTCTACATTGTAGAATAATAGTGAAGACATCAAAACTATGAAATAACACATATGGAATCATGTAGTAACCAAAAGTGTTAAAAAAATATATATATTTTAGATTCTTCAAATTAGACGCCATTTGCCTTGATGACAGCTTTGCACAGTCTTGGCATTCTTTCAATCAGCTTCACCTGGAATGCTTTTCCAACAGTCTTGAAGGAGTTGCCACATGTTGAGCACTTGTTGGCTGCTTTTCCTTCACTCTGTGGTCCAACTCATCCAAAACCATCTCAATTGGGTTGAGGTCGGGTGATTGTGGAGGCCAGGTCATCTGACGCAGCACGCCATAACTTTCCTTCTTGGTCAAATAGCCCCAGAGCCTGGAGGTGTTCGGTCATTGTCCTGCTGAAAAACAAATTATATTCCCACTAAGCAGTAACCAGATGGGATAGCGTATCGCTGCTGAATGCTGTGGTAGCCATGCTTGTTAAGTGTGCCTTGAATTCTAAATAAATCACTGACAGTGTCACCATTGAACCACCCCCACACCATCACACCTCCTCCTTCATGCTTCATGGTGGGAACCACACATGCGGAGATCATCCGTTCACCTACTCTGCGTCTCACAAAGAAACGGTGGTTGGAACCAAAAATCTCAAATTTGCACTCATAAGACCAAAGGACAGATTTCCACCGATATAATGTCCATTGCTCATGTTTCTTGGCCCAAGAAAGTCTCTTCTTATTATTGGTGTCCTTTAGTAGTGGTTTCTTTGCAGCAAATCGACCATGAAGGCCTGATTCACGCAGTCACCTCCGAACAGTTGATGTTGAAATGTGTCTATTACTTGAACTCTGTGAAGCATTTATGTGGGCTGCAATCTGAGGTGCAGTTAACTCTAATGAACTTATCCTCTGCAGCAGAGGTAACTCTGGGTCTTCCTTTCCTGTGGCGGTCCTCATGAGAGCCAGTTTCATCATAGCACTTCATGGTTTTTGCCACTGTACTTGAAGAAACTTTCAAAGTTCTTGAAATGTTCAGGATTGATTGACCTTCATGTTTTAATGTAATGATGGACTGTCATTTCTCTTTGCATATTTGAGCTGTTCTTGCCATAATATAGACTTATTTTTTTACCAAATAGGGATGTCTTCTGTGAAATTCCACAAATTAACTTTTAACAAGGGACACCTGTTAATTGAAATGCAATCCAGGTAACTACCTCATGAAGCTGGTTGGGAGAATACCAAGAGTGTGCAAATCTGTCATTAAGGCAAAGGGTGGCTACTTTGAAGAATCTCAAATATAAAATATATTTTGATTTGTTTAACTTCTCTAGGGCCAGTGGGACGATTTCGTCCCACCTACGTAACAGCCAGTGGAATCCCGTGGCGCGTTATTCAAATACCTTAGAAATGCTATTACTTCAATTTCTCAAACATATGACTATTTTACACCATTTTAAAGACAAGACTCTCGTTAATCTAACCACATTGTCCGATTTCAAAAAGGCTTTACAACGAAAGCAAAACATTAGATTATGTCAGCAGACTACCCAGCCAGAAATAATCAGACACCCATTTTTCAAGCTAGCATATAATGTCACATAAACCCAAATCACAGCTAAATGCAGCACTAACCTTTGATGATCTTCATCAGATGACAATCTTAGGACATTATGTTATACAATACATGCATGTTTTGTTCAATCAAGTTCATATTTATATCAAAAAATTTATATCAAAAAACATAACAATTATTTTAAGAATTATAGATACAGAACTCCTCTATGCACTCGCTATGTCCGATTTTAAAATAGCTTTTCGGTGAAAGCACATTTTGCAATATTCTAAGTAGATAGCCCGGCATCACAGGGCTAGCTATTTAGACACCCAACAAGTTTAGCCCTCACCAAAGTCAGATTTACTATAAGAAAAATGTTTTTACCTTTGCTGTTCTTCGTCAGAATGCACTCCCAAATGTTGGTTTGGCTCCAAATAATCCATAGTTATATCCAAATAGCGGCGTTTTGTTCGTGCGTTCAAGACACTATCTGAAAGGGTAAAGAAGGGTGACGCGCACGACGCGTTTCGTGACAAAAAAATTCTAAATATTCCATTACCGTACTTCGAAGCATGTCAACCGCTGTTTAACCTCTATGGGACCGGCGGGACGAATTCGTCCCACCTACGTAACAGCCACTTGCAGCCTGTGGCGCGATTTTCAAAATCTTAAAAATCCTATTACTTCAATTTCTCAAACATATGACTATTTTACAGCCATTTAAAGATAAGACTCTCGTTAATCTAACCACACTGTCCGATTTCAAAAAGGCTTTACAACGAAAGCAAAACATTAGATTATGTCAGCAGAGTACCAAGCCAGAAATAATCAGACACCCATTTTTCAAGCCAGCATATAATGTCACCAAAACCCAGAAGACAGCTAAATGCAGCACTCACCTTTGATGATCTTCATCAGATGACAACCCTAGGACATTATGTTATACAATACATGCATGTTTTGTTCAATCAAGTTCATATTTATATCAAAAACCAGCTTTTTACATTAGCATGTGACGTTCAGAACTAGCATACCCCCCGCAAACTTCCGGGGAATTCGCTAACATTTTACTAAATTACTCACGATAAACGTTCACAAAAAGCATAACAATTATTTTAAGAATTATAGATACAGACCTCCTCTATGCACTCGATATGTCCGATTTTAAAATAGCTTTTTGGTGAAAGCACATTTTGCAATATTCTAAGTACATAGCCCAGGCATCACGGCTCGCTATTTAGACACCCGGCAAGTTTAGCACTCACCATAATCATATTTACTATTATAAAAATGTCATTACCTTTTGTTGTCTTCGTCAGAATGCACACCCAGGACAGCTACTTCAATAACAAATGTTGGTTTGGTCCAAAATAATCCATCGTTATATCCGAATAGCGGCGTTTTGTTCGTGCGTTCCAGACACTATCCGAAATAGTAAAGAAGTGTCGCGCGCTAGGCGCAATTCCTGACAATAAAATTCAAAGTATTCCATTGCCGTACGTCGAAGCATGTCAACCGCTGTTTAAAATCAATTTTTACGTCATTTTTCTCGTAGAAAAGCGATAATATTCCGACAGGGAATCTCCTTTTCGGCAAACAGAGGAAAAAATCCCAAAGGCGGGGGCGGTCGGGGTCACGCGCATAAGCTAGTGTCTCTTGATGGGCCACTTGAGAAAGGCGATAATGTGTTTCAGCCTGGGGCTGGAATGACGACGTTCTGTTTTTTCCCGGGCTATGAGAACCTATGGAAGACGTGGGAAGTGTCACGTTAGAGCAGAGATCCTTAGTAAATGATAGAGATGGCAAAGAAGTTCCAGAAATGGTCAGACAGGCCACTTCCTGTAAAGGAATCTCTCAGGTTTTGACCTGCCATTTGAGTTCTGTTATACTCACAGACACCATTCAAACAGTTTTAGAAAATTTAGGGTGTTTTCTATCCATATGTAATAAGTATATGCATATTCTAGTTACTGAGTAGGAGTGGTAACCAGATTAAATCGGGTATGTTTTTTATCCAGCCGTGTCAATGCTGCCCCCTAGCCCTAACAGGTTAAAATCAATTTTTATGCCATTTTTCTCGTAAAAAAGCGATAATATTCCGACCGGGAAATCGTGTTTTAGTACAAAGAGAGAGAAAATAAAAACATGGTGTCGCCCCGTGCACGCGCCTCAGTCTGATGGTCCTCTGATAGAGCACTTACCAAAGGCGCTAATGTGTTTCAGCCTGGGGCTGGAATTACATCATTCAGCTTTTTCCCGGGTTCTGAGAGCCTATGGGAGCCGTAGGAAGTGTCACGTTACAGCAAAGATCCTACGTTTTCAATAAACAGAGCCAAGAAGCCCAAGGAATGGTCAGAGAGGGTACTTCCTGTACAGAATAATTATATGCATATTCTAGTTTCTGGGCAGTAGTAATAACCAGATTAAATCGGGTACGTTTTTTATCCGGCCGTGTAAATACTGCCGCCTAGCCCTAACAGGTTAACACTTTTTTGGTTACTACATGATTCCATATGTGTATTTCACAGTTTTGGTGTCTTCACTATTATTCTACAATGTAGAAAATAGTGAAATAAACAAAAACCCTTGAATGAGTAGGTGATTCCAAACTATTAACTGGTACTGTATATATATATTTTTAAAATATATTTTCCTTCCTTATTTTCCCCTAACCCTAACACCCCTCCACTAATTAGAGTAAACTAATGGACAACAACACTTAGGCTTCTACTTCCTGCTTATACAGTGCATCCTGTTCCCATTGATCATCCTTGAGATGTTTCTACAACTTGATTGGAGTCCACCTGTGGTAAGTCCAATTGACTGGACATGATTTTGAAAGGCACACACCTGTCTATATAAGGTCCCACAGTTGACAGTGTATGTCAGAGCAAAAACCAAGCAATGAGGTCGAAAGAGCTTTGAGACAGGATTGTGTCAAGGCACAGACAGAAGCCACTCCTCTGTAAAAGGCACATGAAATCCTGCTTGGTTTGCCATAAGGCACCTAAAGGACTCTCAGACCATGAGAAACAAGATTTTCTAGTTTGATGAAACCAAGATTGAACTCTTTGGCCTGAATTCCAAGCGTCACGTCAGGTGGAAACCTGGCACCACCCCTACAATGAAGCATAGTGGTGTCAGCATCATGCTGTGGGGATGTTTTTCAGTGGCAGGGACTGGGAGACTAGTCGGGATCAAGGGAAAGATGTACGGAGCAAAGTACAGAGATATTCTTGATGAAAACCTGCTTAGAGTGCTCAGGACCTCAGACTGGGGCGAAAGTTCACCTTTCAACAACCTGAAGCACACAGCCAAGACAACACAGGAGTATCTTCGGGACAAGTCTCTGACTGTCCTTGAGTTGTCCAGCCAGAGCCCGGACTTGAACCCAATCGTACATCTCTGAAGAGACCTGAAAATAGCTGTGCAGTGACGCACCCATCCAAATGAACAGAGCTTGAGAGGATCTGCAGAGAAAAATGGGAGAAACTCCCCAATTACAAGTGTGCCAAGCTTGCAGC
Organism: Salmo salar; assembly: GCF_965601325.2. Taxonomy (NCBI): domain Eukaryota; kingdom Metazoa; phylum Chordata; class Actinopteri; order Salmoniformes; family Salmonidae; genus Salmo; species Salmo salar. The sequence continues at coordinate 68,347,189 of NC_138309.1, read as the reverse complement.
ATCATACCCAAGAAGACGCAAGGTTGTAATTTCTGCCAAAGTTTGCTTCAACAAAGTACTGAGTAAAGGATCTGAATGTCATATTTCAGTTTTTTTATGTTTTGAAAGTTCTGAACCTTTCTATTCTCATAGTTTCTACAGATTGTAAAAAAAGACAAACATTTTTGTTAAAAGTATTATTATATTTTTGATCGATTGACTATGACTTTTCAAGTCACCCAGTAGTGCTATCTGCAGAGTTAGCTCCAGGTAAATGTTGCACTTCTTCAACCATTCCTGCAACCAAAAACAAGCGACATATGGTCAGTACCAAAACAAATGATCTAATGATTCTGTCTCTTCGTAGCAAAATCTGCAGAGCTGGGATGGTTTTATTCCCCATTTATATAACATTCTATTGGTGGCAAGAATTTTGCATAATAATTTAAATGGAAAGATTCTATTTTGAATCCGGTGTTGCTCAAGCCAACACTGCCTTTAAAAGTCAAGCGCAGTGCAATGTTGGCACAGCGCAGTTTGTTTGAAAAATGGTCAGACAGACAGAGGCGAAGGGGTGTTTGGTGTACCTCTCTCAGGTAGCAGGAAATGCCTCTCAGTGCCGCGCTCATTGCAGAAGGGGAGGGAAGCTGGAGAGAGAGAGAGGGATGGAGAGAGAAAGACGAATAAAGATAAATATAGCTGCAAGCAGCAATGAACACAGTTCACAGGATGATGGGAAGGACAAATGATCAGTTGGATAACAATGCAAGCACTATCATGTAGGAACTATCTTCCTTTATGTGCAATCAGTGAAAGCATTAGCATGTTTATCTCTCAATATCACAAGGATGACGCAAGTGAAGTTTAGTCTAGTGCTGTAGGTTTGTTATCTTTGAATGCAGCTGGTAATCATTCTTAAAGTCATTACTTAATTCTGGGGTCAATTTTACAAATGTTTCTGAAATATTTTCAGCATTAATGTACTGGTATCTTGCGGTCATCTTTGAATTCTGGGACTTAATTTTGTAGAAATATGCTTGTGTAAATGATTTCAATCTCAGTCGGTTCACTCCACATTAGCATTCCAAAATACTTAAATACACCCTCACAACTGTAATACCCTGATAGAGCAAGTGGCAGGACTTCCGGTTTCATATTTTCCCAAATAAAATATTCACTTTTCCCTACGTTCAGACCACATTCAGTGCATTCGGAAAGTATTCAGACCCCTTCACTTTTAACACATTTTGTTACGTTACAGCTTTAGTCTAAAATGGATTAAAACATTTTTTTTACCCCCTCATCAATCTACACACAATACTCCATAATGACAAAGAAAAACTGGTTTTTAGAAATGTTTGCAAATTTCACATCTGCATAAGTATTCAGACCCTTAACTCAGTACTTTGTTGAAGCAAGTTTTGCAGCAAATATAGCCTCGAGTCTTTTTGGGTATGACGCTACAAGCTTGCGATACCTGTATTTGGGGAGTTATTTAGACAGGTTTGTGCCTTTCCAAATCATGTCTAATCAATTGAATTTACCACAGGTGGACTACAGTCAAGTTGTTGAAACATCTCAAGGATGACCAATGGAAACAGGATGCGCCTGAGCTCAATTTCGAGTCTCATATCAAAGGGTCTGAATACTTATGTAACTAAGGTATTTCCATTTTTTTTGTAAATAAATTAATACATTTCTAAAAGCCTGTTTTTTCACATTATTTGTCAGCATAATTTACCAATCATTTGCATTAGACAAAGTCCACTTGATCAATAGTTATTGCTCTAGTATCCTATGGTGCCACTGGTGCCAATGACATTTATAGTGCCGCCATCTAGTCTAGTCTGGTGCAGCCATCTAAGGTAGCACTGCAATTAGTTGTTAATAGTTTCCTTGTTTTTTTTAGACATCCATACCAAATTCATTTTGACTTTCAGACATCCATGATAGCGATGACAAGTTTCACGTTGATAGGACACTTCAGAGTGGATTAACATTGGTTTAAATGGACATGTAAAATCTGATTTTTGATTTGTCAATAATTCAGCCATCTTTTGACCAAGATTTTCTTAAACCAAGTTAAGACATGTACCATGGGCCTACATTCCAAATTGGTGTCTTTTGATCCTGTGGTTCATGAGAAGACGTATGTGCTAATATGAATCTGCTGGTATTGTGTGGCCATCTTTGAATGTTATTGAACATTATTTTCTCAAACTCTTTAGTGACTATTGTGAAATTTTGAGTCAATCTGATTTTTAGTCCATGAGAAGATTTGTTAGGATTATTTTAAGCATTACAGTTAGTCAAAAAAGAGAATTCTGACCCTAAAACATTTCAAGTTGATAAGCCATTGTGGAGTGGATTTACAAAGAATTTAAATGGACAGGTAAAATCTGATTTACTGATTTATCAATAACTCAGCCATATCTTAACCAATCCTTTAGCTTTCTCAAACTAAGTTAAGAGAAGAATGAGAATACGTTTTCAAAAATGTTCAAGATGTAGGAAAATCTATCCTGAGAGACCTTTGGGTCCTTGAGGTAAATGAAAATAATAAGAATTCAGAGAATAACAATAGGTTTCACAGCTTCGCTGGATACGCAATATCAAGTGTGTCTATAGGCTATTTAATGTGGTCTCAATAAGTATCCATAGCCTATAGGCTACGAAGTGCGTGCTCGGAGAAGCACAGAGCAAAGTTATCTTTCTAAGATATCTGCTGGGGCGGTCTAACTAGGCAGCATTACACACTGTAAAGGATATTCCAACCCTGAGCCCCGGGCTGCTCTGCTCCTCCTGATCAAAACAGTTTTTGTGTGCTGCCTAACCAATGGCTGTGCTGTGTAGACCTACGGTGGCAGTTCAGGAGGAGAGTCAAAGGCTTCTTTTGATTTTTGGTGGGTATTAAGCCTAGTCCAAAAACGTGCATGAAGACTAGCCTATAGTTTATGTTCTGTTCAGTTTGAAAAGAGAGTGTGAAGTCGAGGACCGAAGGTCATCTTTGATAGCTTGCTACTATTATAATCGATTTTATTAAAAACAATATGTTTCTTGCCCATTATGTATTTATCAGTTATCAGTTATTGACCTCACAATAAGACAGATTCGAGTAATTTACATTGTGGTGCTGAATCTTGAAGCAGCAGCAATCGGAAATGGACAGCTCATAGTGCTGAAAGAAGGCAAATTCGACTAGGCATTTCAACCGTCTTCATTTTAATTAGACTACTAACAACAAGAAGGCTTTGTGTTGGAGCCTATTTTTACCTATTAAGAAATAAGAGGTAAGCCTAACTGTTTGACAGATTAAATTAACCTATAGGCTGCTATAAACATAGGTTTGTCGGTCAGTTCCTCCACCCACTATTCACTCTTAAAATAGCCTACCTCTGTGTCAGTGAACGGCTGTTGAGTTAAAACCAAGACTCGAATTGAGGGGTTATGAGAGGGTATGCCATAGGCCTACCTTATTTTAAAGAAAATGTCAAAAAGCACAGGCCTACCCCTTGTTAGCTTAAGATTTTGAAGAAAATAAAACAGATCTGATTATATAAAAGGATCTATAACAACGCTTTGGTCCGCAGTGCTTTATTCTAGAAACAAGCTGTAAAATACACGGGAACGACGTGACTCTGATGCATATGGGGATATCATTGTTTAATTTATTTGACATTCAGAGGCTGAGCTACAATGTCCTATAGCCGAGGAGACAAAAACATTTACTTTGCTTGGAAGTAATCTAATTCTGTCACTATCAACTGATTAAGCTATTCACTTTCTGTACAGTAGAAGATGCTTAAACCCAGACAGATTTTAGGGAAAACACTTGTGACCTTCTCTCATTGGGTTACGCAACTGAAGAAGAGTAGCCAACAGTTAAAGCTTACATTTTTCTGCAACGGTAGGCATACTCTGTATGGGGTGGAAAGTTAGGCCTAACTTTTGAAAGTACCATGCTCAGATTCCAAATTACGTTTCTGTCACGCCCTGATCTGTTTCACCTGTTCTTGTGATTGTCTCCACCTCCTCCAGGTGTCGCTTATTTTCACCAGTGTATTTATCACTGTGTTTCCTGTCTCTCTGTGACAGTTCGTCTTGTATGTTTTCAAGTCAACCAGCGTGTTTTTCCAATGCTCCTGTTTTCTATTCTCTTTTTCTAGTCTTCCTGGTTTTGACCCTTGCCTGTTTTTTCTGGACACTGTACCCACCTGCCTGACCCCTCTGCCTGCCCTGACATCGAGTCTGTCTGCCACTCTGTACCTCTTGGACTCAGAATCTGGTTTTGACCTTTTGCCTGTCGACGACCATTCTCTTGCCTACTCCTTTTGGATATAAATAAACAACTAAGACTAACTCCGGAGCGATATTCTGGGGATCCTGGTACCTGCCGGGGTTTTCTTTCTCAGTCTTATTTTTGAGCTACAGCCATCTTCGTTTCCTTCAGACCAATCTAAGATAGCGTATGTTATTACGCTAATGTCAGGAAGGATGCTCTCCTGGGCTATGGCAGTTTGTGAGCAACAATCCGCCATTTCTTTTCATCTGGAGTATTTCATGGCAGAAGTGAGGAAGGTATTCGATTCTCCGGTATCTGGGAGATGGGCAGCCAGTAAACTTCTGGAATTACGTCAACTCCCGTAGTGTGGCAGACTACGCGGTTGATTTTTTGTACATTGGCTGCTGAGAGTGCCTAAAATCCGGAGTCTCTTTTCGATACTTTTCTTCACAGATTATATGAAGTGGTAAAAGATGAGCTAGCTGCTCGGGAACTACCGGTGGACCTCGACTCTCTCATCGCCCTCACCATTAGAATTAATGGACACTTAAGTGAGAGGAGGTCTGGTCTCGGGCAAACTCGTTCATCCGCAGTGGCTCGCTCACCTCCGAGGGAACCCGGAAGTCCCCGAGGATGGTTTATACGAGAGGACCCGAAGCCACCCGAGCTCCCTTGAGAATCATCGACGATGGGTGAGTCGGAAAACCAGAACCTATGCAACTGGGAAGAAGCTAGATACCCGCTTTGAATTGCCTGATGTATTTTTCTGAGCGCAGTACTCAGATTATTGCAAAGTGTGCTTTCCCAGTAAAGTTATTTTGAAATCTGTCAATGCGGTTGCATTCAGGAGATGTTAATCTATAATTCTTTGAATAACAGTTTAATATTTTATCAACGTTTATGACGAGTATTTTTGTAGACTTGTGCTGATTCACTGGCAGTTTTGGGGAAATACATTTTCTGAACGTCACGCGCTAATGTAAAATGGGTTTTTTGGATATAAATATGAACTTGATAGAACAAAAAATGCATGTATTGTCTAACATAATGTCCTAGGAGTGTCATCTGATGAAGATTGTCAAAGGTTAGTGCATAATTTTAGCTGGTTCTCTGCTTTTGGTGATGCTTGTCCTTGCATTGAAAATGGCTGTGTATAATGTTTTGTCTATGTACTGTCCTAACATAATCTAACTTTATGCTTTCGCCGTGACGCCTTTTTGAAATCGGACAACGTGGTTGGATTAAGGAGATGTTTATCTATAAATTAGTTGTATGTTTGAGAAATTTGAATTATGACATTTTGTTGTTTTCGAATTTGGCGCTCTGATTTTTCACTGGCTGCACGGTGGGTGGGACGCTAGCGTCCCACTAGCCTCAAAGTTAAAACGTAAATAATCAAAAAAATTTAAGACGGGATAAACTGTGTTCAATAGCGGATGAAATAAAAGTGGAGCAAGCTTCAGGTCACGCGCCCCAAACAAAACAGTCCACTTGGCTATACACCCAGAAAGGAAATGGCTACTTCATTTCTCAAAGGAAAAACATCAACCAATTTCTAAAGACTGACATCTAGTAGAAGCCATATGAACTGCAACCAGATGCCTCAGAAATCTAGATTCACATAGAAAATCAATTGAAAACAGTCACCTCAAAGAAAAATGTCCTTGGGTTTCGCCTGCCAAATAAGTTCTGTTATACTCACAGACATAATTTAGAATTTTCTATCCAAATCTACCAATTATATGCATATCCTAGTTCTGGGCCTGAGTAGCAGGCAGTTTACTTTGGGCACGCTTTTCATCCGGATGTGAAAATACCGCCCCCTAGTCCGAAGAGTTTTTAACGATGTGCTCCGGGACATGTTGAATCGGTTTGTTTTGTATACCTCAATGACATCCTGGTTTTCTCCCGTTCTGCCCAGGAACATGTTCGAGAAGTTCTTCAGCGCCTTCTGGAGAACCAGTTGTTTGTTAAAGCGGAGAAGCACAATGTTCCCAGCCGGACCCTGGGGAAGGCCCGGCTAACTGGATGTTCATTCCTGATTCAGTCCAGTCAACAAGTCCTGGAATAGGCTCACTCCTCCAGGCTTACCTGTCATCCTGGTGCACGTCGTACCCTGGCTTTCCTCAGACAACGCTTCTGGTGGCCCACCATGGCTCCTGATGCCTCGGCCTTCATCGCCGCATGCATGTGTGCTCAAAGCAAGACTCCGCGGCAAGCTCCGTCTGGTCTCCTTCAGCCACTTCCTGTTCCTCATCGTCCCAGGTCCCATATTTCCCTGGATTTTGTTACTGGGCTTCCTCAGTCAGATGGCAACACCACCATCCTGACAGTGGTTGACAGGTTCTCCAAGGCCGCCCATTTCATCCCTCTTCCTATATTACCTTCCGCCAAGGAGCCGGCCCAGCTCATGGTTTAGCAAGTCTTCCGAATCCATGGACTCCCGGTCGACATTGTCTCAGATCAGGGTCCTCAGTTTTCGTCTTGATTCTGGAAGGCATTCTGCACCCTTATCAGGTCGTCGGCCAGCCTGTCCTCCGGGTTTCATCCCCAGTCCAACGGCCAGTCGGAGCGAGCAAATCAAGATATGGAGACGGCACTCCGGTGTCTTGTTGCCAGTAACCCCACCACCTGGAGTCGGCAACTGGTCTGGGTGGAATATGCCAGGAACACACTCTCCTGCTCGGCTACTGGACTATCCCACTTCAAATGCTCCATGGAATATCAGCCCCCGCTCTTCCCAGAGTAAGAAGCGGAGGTCAACATACCTTCAGCCCAGATGTTCGTCCATCGCTGTCGGCGTACCTGGAAAAGAGCTCGGGCGGCTCTTCTCAAGACAACCTCCAGGTATTGTCAACAAGCAGACCATCATCGGACTCTGGCTCCTCGCTCTCGGGTCGGGCAGGGGGTATGGTTGTCCACTCGGGACCTACCACTCCGGGTAGAATCCCGTAAGCTTTCCCCCCGTTTCATTGATCCTTTCGCCATTTCTAGAGTCATTAGTCCCACTGCTGTCCATCTGCTGTTGCCCTGTACCCTCCATGTTCACCCTACTTTTCAAGATTAAGTGTACAAGATTAAGCTCTTGTCTCACAGTCCTCTGTCTTCCGTTTCTAGGCCCATTGCTCCCCCCCGGGTCATCGATGGCCAGCTGGCTTATACGGTGAGACGCCTCCTGAGGGTTCGACCACGGGGCAGGGGTTTCCAGGAGCTGGTTGACTGGGAGGGTTATGGTCCGGAGGAGAGGTGCTGGGTTCCTGCTAAAGGCATCCTGGACCTGGCCCTCATCGCCGCTGTTTCACTGCCGACACCCCGGTCAGCCAAGTATGCGCCCAGGTAGGACGACAGGTGGCGTCCCTAGAAGGGGGGGGGGGGGATGTACTGTCACGCCCTGATCTGTTTCACCTGTTCTTGTGATTGTCTCCACCTCCTCTAGGTGTCTCTTATTTTCCCTTGCCTGTTTTTTTCTGGACCCGCCTGCCTGACCCTTCTGCCTGCCCTAACATCAAGCCTGTCTGCCGCTCTGTACCTCGGACTCAGAATCTGGTTTTGCCCTTTTGCATGCCTACTCCTTTTGGATATAAATAAGCAACTAAGACTCTAACCATCTGCCTCCTGTGTCTGCATCTGGGTCTCGCCTTGTGCCCTTATAGTTTCAGATTGAATTATTTGCAAACAGGGACAATTTAGTTGCAAACAAGACACACTGTGTGGCATTGGATTAATATGAACACATCGACCTCTGTCTATTCTCAATTTCCATAATTTGTGTCACACCCTGATCTGTTTCACCTGTCTTTGTAATTGTCTCCACCCCCTCAAGGTGTTGCCCATTATCCCATGTGTATTTATACCTGTGTTTGTCTGTTGCCAGTTCGTCTTGTTTGTCAAGTCAATCAGCGTTTTTGTCTCAGCTCCTGCTTTTCCCAGTCTCTCTCTTTTTCTCACCCTCCTGGCTTTGACCCTTGCCTGTCTTGACTCTGAGCCCGCCTGCCTGACCACTCTGCCTGCCCCTGACCATGAGCCTGCCTTCCGCTCTGTACATTTGCCCCACCTCGATTATTGACCTCTGCCTGCTGCCCGGGAACCGTTGCCCCACCTCTGGTTTACTGACCCCTGCCTGCCTTGACCTGTCTATTGTCTGCCCCTGTTGGATTATTAAGCCATTGTTAATTTTACATTGTCTGCATCACTGTCTTACCGTCACACCTGATAATTTGTGGTATTAAAAAATATTCTGCTTATATTGTGACGACCCTCCCACTCTGTCTGCCGAATTCTTTCTCTTTGCTCTTGTTTTCCTTAATAGGATGTTGGTGGGTGGAGCCAGGAGGGTCGTCAGCAAAATGGGACACACCTGGGCTCAGGTGTGTCCCGGGATAAATACACCTCTTCCCCATTCATTGGGGAGACTCTCTCTATGCAGACACTGATAGATTTTGGTTGTGGCATTTTTGTGACCGTTTATGTTGGCACCTTTCAACATCTCTCATTATCACATTTATGCACGCAACCACTCACTTACACTACTGATTACTGACTACACACACCATTGTTAATTGTATTTAGTTTACTTCAGTTAATAAATATATTTTGTTATTCATTATCTCCACGTTGTCTCCCTTTTTGTTACGAACTTCGAGCCGGTTTGTGACAATTTGTAAAATGATTTAGAATTGCATGAAAGGTTTATAAAAAAATGGCTTCTCAGACCAGCAAATACGATGATAGATTCATGCAATACTATTACTATAAAGGAGATCTTTCCACCCCTACTCTTTTTTTTACCACTTTTTCTCCCCAATTTCGTGGTATCTAATTGATAGTTACAGTCTTGTCTCATCGCTGCAACTCCTGTACGGACTCAGGAGAAGCGAAGAGCCACACATCCTCCGAAAAACAACCCAACCAAGCCGCACTGCTTCTTACACAATGCCCACTTAACCCGGAAGCCAGCCGCACCAATGTGTCAGAGGAAACACTGTACACCTGGTGACCGTGTCAGGGTGCACTGCGCCCGGCCCGCCATAAGAGTCGCTAGTGCGTGATGGGACAAGAACATGCCTGCCGGGCAAACCCTCCCTAACCCAGATGATGCTGGGACAATTTTGTGCCGCCCCATGGGTCTACCGGTTGCAGCCGGCTGTAACAGAGCCTGGACTCAAACCCAGAATCTCTAGTGGCACAGCTAGCACTATGATGCAGTGCCTTAGACCACTGTGCCACGCGGGGGCCACCCCAACTCTTGTCTACAGTGGTCTGCGAACCCACAACCTTCTGGCCCACAGCCCTGGGCGCTATCAAAATTCTTACATTGCCATGTAATGCTTACAGGATGCATATCTAACACTCTGGTCTGTTGAAGAAGTGAGGGAAAACGGTAGACATGTTCTCGGCTATCCAATTTGTTTTATTTTGTGTTTAGCAAAGTATTTATTTCCAAATGTTCAGGGAGGGTTTAGGTAAAATATATTTTGCTGAAGAGGGGGCCATCCAATTTAATTTCAGAGTGGTCTGATTTTCCTCTTGTAACCCTTATTATAAATAACGTTCACTCCCTCATCCATTTTTATTGTAATCTGCCTTTATCTTCTCATCGCTGGTGGTTTGGATCTGACATTTTGACTTCGGTTTCTGTCTGGTTTTGTTTGGCACGGGGTGGGGAAGTGATGACTCAAGAAGAACTTGTGATGTGAGAGAAATTCCTGAAAAGTCCAATAAAGTGAACTCCATCCCCCCTCCGTCCCTCACTCCCTTCATCCCTCTCTCCCTCTTTCTCACAGGCGGTGGGTGTTCCAAACAAATGTTGAAGCGCTTGGTTTGGTCGGGCTTCACGCGGCGCAGGGCCACCCGTGACTCTCCGATGAACTCGTTATGCGTCAGCTTGTCCTCGTCACACACAGACACCCTGACAGATGGATGGAGGAGAGACAGAAGGAGGGAGAGAGAGAACACACACAAGTCAAGCAGAGTTGGTCACTTGTGTCTAACTCAGTCATGACTAAGGGCTCTATTCAATCTGTAATTTCCAGTTGAGCAGACATGCAGCGTTTACCGTGAATGCAGTCTCCACTAAAGCAGTAACATTGCCTTTAAATTACAATTACCCAGAAAGCTGAACTTCCACGATGCGGATTTAATAGGGGGTAGGAATAGGGCACAGAGACAGAGAGAGAGCATACAAGTAGACATGAACATTCAACAAAGTCGGTCATGACTAACTTAACTCAATTATGATGACTAACCATTGACAGGACTGACATGCACTAAATTAGAAAGAAACAGCCTGTGTAGCGGACGTCATTGTGCATTGCTTAGCTGTACCAATTCCTTCCGCTCTAGCTCACACCAAGACTAGAACCCGGGACATTTGCCTTGCAGACACGTGATCGCTGTCCTGATACATTCTAACCAGTCGCAAATTTTCAGGCTGAGTGAGATTAACACATCCACATCTGTTACACCTGCAAGTATAATGCTTTTTAACTCGTTATAAACATGCACAAGTCTTTATAATGTCTTATTATAATGGTTTACAACGTTATGTCTCTATGTATCTACATTTCAACTGACTCAAATGGCTGGTATTTTGTCATTAGTCATCAAGACATTATGAATCTCATATGCTCATGACAAGACTTAAAATGCATTACAACTGTATCATAATTCTGCTCCCGAGTGGCACAGTGGTCTAAGGAACTGCATCTCAGTGCTAGAGGCGACACTACAGACCCTGGATCGATTCCAGGCTGTATCACAACCGGCCGTGATTGGGAGTCCTATAGGGCGGCGCACAATTGGCCCAGCGTCGTCCGGGTTAGGCCGTCATTGTAAATAAGAATTTGTTCTAAACTGACTTGCCTAGTTAAATAAAGGTTAAAAAATAATGCAAAATGCTGTTACGCAACATACATTTTCTGCTTTGGCTTAGAGTATGTTTTTGCCATAGTGAAAATGATAAATGTATGCTGTGTCTGAAAAAGATACAGGCAAATATAATGTATAATACATGCACACATAGCAGACACAATTAGCATGTGGCACCACTGGGATTTCAGAGAGTGAAAGTGCAGCATGCTAGGCTAATCTAATCCATATTTATGGGCTCTGCAGTTGTTTTTATATCCTGCCACTATGTCACCTAAATTAGACAGAAACACACATGGAGAAAGAAGAGGGTGAGAGAGAAAGAGAGAGGGTGTGCATGTGAAATCAAGGGAGAGGGTGGAAGGTGATGAAAGCGAGGGAAAGATGTGGGTGAGAAAGGAAAACTAGAGAGAGACATTATTTGGATAATCTGGATAGTCCATCTGTAGAGATGGTCATACTATCAACAAACTACTGTTGATAAGCAGCTGCTTACTAAGGTTATGGTTAGGATTAGAATAAGGGTAAGAGTAAGGGTTAAGGTTAGGGTTAGAGTCAGGGTTAGTAGATAGTTGAAATGTTTCTGCCTCTCCAAATAAAGTGTTACCTTCTATTTTGTATGCACAGGCATGTGTGTGTGTGTGTGTGTGTGTGTGTGTGTGTGTGTGTGTGTGTGTGTGTGTGTGTGTGTGTGTGTGTGTGTGTGTGTGTGTGTGTGTGTGTGTGTGTGTGTGTGGTGTGTGTGTGTGTGTGTGTGTGAGAGAGAGAGAGAGAAAGAGAGAGTGTGTGATAGAATGTGCTGCCTGTTAGTCCACCGACCCGATCGTCTGATTTTCCTCTTTAACTAAATCCTTGATCAAGGGACCAAGACGGCCAAATTGCCTGGCTGTCTTCAGCCGCCTGGAACTGGGAAGGATGTACTGTACAAATATGGCTGTGTCCCAAATGGCACCATATTCCCTATTGTCGTGTCTTTGGCATCATTAAAACTGAAGACATATTTATCAAATAACTCTCTGTAATTATTATTACGAGATTAACCTGATTAATCATGTAACTGTAATTAACTAGGAAGTTGGGGCACCAAGGAAAATATTCAGATTACAAAGTTATAATTTTCCCAATATAACTTTCAGATATTTTAATATCTGATCAATTAGTCTTCGAATTAATTAATTATTATTTATCTCGTCAGTCTCATTCCAAACGTCGTAAATTGTTGGTTATCTGCACAAACCCAGTCTTCACTATGAGTCATCCATACATCAATTGTCTTAAAATAATTTATTTACTAACTAAGTAATTCACAGAAATGCATAACAAACAGTAGATATCGTTACAAAGAAATGATAGAGGAATGTGCCCTAGTGGGCTAAACCGGCATGGCGGCCTCTTAGACAAAAGCGGAGTGGGGGTCAGCTGAGAAGGCACTACAGAGTTGATAATTCTAACAATTGAAATGCTAATCCTTTACACATGAACGCTCACTCATTCGGGAATAACTGCAATAAATATATATATTTACGCTCAGTGTGTCGTCGGGATCTCTGTTGAAAAGTTTGTTTCTGTTGGAGAGTTTGTTCGCCCTCTCACTCTCTGTCGTGGTTAGAATGGGTAGTTCAGAGTGACATTCATTAACGTCGTTATAGGACAGATGTTTCGGCGGTTGTCGGTCTTCGCGTTCAATGATACCGAATTCCTAGCTGCAGACTAGTAATTAATATCAAAAACTTGTTCTTATTCTGTCGGTATCGATAGTCTAAGAGTTTAACCTCTTGGGGCTAGGTGGGACGCTAGCGTGCCACCTGTGGTGCACTCCATCAACAGCAGGTGCATTTCAAGAGCGGCAAATTTGAATCCAAATAAATGTCAAAATTCAAATTTTTCAAAAATACAACTATGTTACACCATTTGAAAGATAAACATCTCCTTAATCTAACCACGTTTTACGATTTCAAAAAGGTTTTACGGCGAAAGCATAAATTTAGAGTATGTTAGGACAGTACATTTACAAGAGTTGTGTGTAATGTTTTGTCAAGTCAAAGACAGGGTCACCAAAACCATAAAACCAGCTAAAATGATACACTAACCTTTTACAATCTCCATCAGATGACACTCCTAGGACATTATGTTAGACAATGCATGCATTTTTAGTTCTATCAAGTTCATATTTATATACAAAAACAGCGTTTTACTATGGCATTGATGTTGAGGAAATCGTTTCCCTCCAATAACCGGCAGTCAAGTCAGCGTCAGAAATTAAATAATTAAAATTAGAAAACATTGTTAAAATATTATATTGTCATTTAAAGAATTATAGATTTACATCTTTTGAACGCAATCAACTTGCCAGATTTAAAAATAACCTTACTGGGAAATCACACTTTGCAATAATCTGAGCACTGTGCCCAGAAAAATACGCGTTGCGATACAGACTAGACGTCATGTTGGGGAGATCTAAAATCGAAAATACTATGTAAATAATCCATTACCTTTGATTCTCTTCATCAGATGTCACTTCCAGGTATCACAGGTCCATAACGAATGTAGTTTTGTTCAAAAAAGCTCATCATTTATGTCCAAAAATCTCCGTCTCGTTAGCACATGATGTAAGCCAGCCGGACTTCTCGTCATGAACGAGGGGAAAAAATATATTTCCGTTCGTTCAAACATGTCAAACGTTGTATAGCATAAATCATTAGGGCCTTTTTTAACCACTGGGCTAGGCGGGACGAATTAGTCCCACCTACGCAACAGCCAGTGTAATCCAGTGGCGCGATTTTCAAATACCTTAAAAATCCTATTACTTCAATTTCTCAAACATATGACTATTTTACAGCTATTTAAAGACAAGACTCTCGTTAATCTAACCACACTGTCCGATTTCAAAAAGGCTTTACAGCGAAAGCAAAACATTAGATTATGTCAGCAGAGTACCCAGCCAGAAATAATCAGACACCCATTTTTCAAGCTAGCATATAATGTCACAAAAACCCAGAAGACAGCTAAATGCAGCACTAACCTTTGATGATCTTCATCAGATGACAACCCTAGGACATTATGTTATACAATACATGCATGTTTTGTTCAATCAAGTTCATATTTATATCAAAAAACAGCTTTTACATTAGCATGTGACGTTCAGAACTAGCATACCCCCCGCAAACTTCCGGGGAATTTACTAACAATTTACTAAATTACTCACGATAAACGTTCACAAAAAGCATAACAATTATTTTAAGAATTATAGATACAGAACTCCTCTATGCACTCGATATGTCCAATTTTAAAATAGCTTTTTGGTGAAAGCACATTTTTCAATATTGTAAGTACATAGCCCAGCCATCACGGGCTAGCTATTTAGACACCCAGCAAGTTTAGCCTTCACCAAAATCAGATTTACTATAACAAAAATGTTATTACCTTTGTTGTCTTCGTCAGAATGCACTCCCAGGACTTCTACTTCAATAACAAATGTTGGTTTGGTCCCAAACAATCCATCGTTATATCCAAATAGCGGCGTTTTGTTCGTGCGTTCCAGACACTATCCAAAATGGTAAATCAGGGTTACGAGCATGGCGCAATTCGTGACAAAAAAATTCTAAATATTCCATTACCGTACTTCGAAGCATGTCAACCGCTGTTTAAAATAAATGTTTATGCAATTTATCTCGTAAAAAAGCGATAATATTCCGACCGGGAATCTGCTTTTCGGTAAACAGAGGAAAAAACAGAAAGACGGGGGCGGCCAGTGCACGCGCCTAAGCCCACTGTCCCCTGATCGGCCACTTGAGAAAGGCAATAATGTGTTTCAGCCTGGGGCTGGAATGACAACATTCAGGTTTTTCCCGGGCTCTGAGAGCCTATTGGAGCCGTGGGAAGTGTCACGTTACCGCAGAGATCCTAAGTTTTGGAAAGAGATGTCAAAGAAAGCCAATAAATGGTCAGACAGGCCACTTCCTGTAAAGGAATCTCTCAGGTTTTGACCTGACATTTGAGTTCTGTTATACTCACAGACACCATTCAAACAGTTTTAGAAACTTTGGAGTGTTTTCTATCCAAAGCCAATAATTATATGCATATTCTAGTTACTGGGCAGGAGTAGTAACCAGATTAAATCGGGTACGTTTTTTATCCAGCCGTGTCAATACTGCCCCCTAGCCCTAACAGGTTAACCACGTGGTATGGTTAAAAGTTCAGCAAGAGGAAAGCTTGGTCTCCTCTCAAACCTTGGCCCTCTCGTTATCGAGGTAAGCTGGTCTCCAACCTTTAGCCATCTCGTAATTGAGGTAAGCTCGGTCTGGTGATAGAAAACATAGGTGGGGTTTTATTCGGGACATAGAAAAAGGCTGTCTCATGACGCCAGGACCTGTCTGTGTCCCTGGGGGCATGCCAAGGACATAGTGAAACTTTAAACAGAAATACAACTCTCTCACATATCATCATTACATATCATCCCATCATCTCACAAATAGCTTCATCCTTATTCATTCATTTTATACAACCATTTAGATGTAAGTCTCATAGCTGAGGCTATTGTATAAACATGATTATGGTAATGTGGCCGTATTGTCTCTCATGAGTTTCACAAAATTGTACCAAACGGACCAGTTCATAGCTGGATTCTTCACCGATCTTTTATACCTTTTCCAGAACCTGAATATCGTTCGGTTCTCCAGTTCTGTGAGGTGGAAGAACTCCTTTGTTCTCTCTATACTGGGGCCATGAGGAGAGGGTCTCCTCGTAGGAATTTCAGATCGCTCTTACAGAGCCTGGTGTCAGAAGTATAGAGGTCGGGGGATGGTGCTCGCAGTGTCCAAAGAGGGCAACGTCATGACACTATATAATGCACTACTTTTGACCAGGGCCCATATGGCTCTGTTCAAAAGTAGTGCACTATGTAGGGAATAGGGTGCCATGCAGGACTTTGCTTATGTGAGGTCAGGTGTGAGAGGCCAGTTGCCCGGGGAAACCACTCGATAGCTGTTGAAGGCTCCAGAGATAATTTACACTGTATTGTCTTATTAGCCCTCAGAACACAAGCAACCTTTACTTCACGTCCTCTAGAAGAAAACCAGCGAAACAAACACAGACAGAGAGACACAGACAGAGACACAGAGAGAGAGAGGAGGCAGGGAAAGAGAGAGAGATAGCGGGGAGGCAGATAGGGAGTCAGTGAGACAGAGAGAGAGAGAAGCAGAAAAAAATGGAGGGGGGAGGAAGGGAGCGGCACTCTATTGCCCTCAGAATACATGATCAATTTCCTATTACCATGATGGTGGCTGACATTTTCAGCTCCTTGGCAAACACAATGTCTGTAGCGGTGATAAAAGGCTGTTTGAATTTAATCCTCGCACTGGGAGAGTGGCACAAACCGAAGCTTCAATCAGTGAAATAATTTATTTAAATGAAGACGCTTCAATTAGTGAACACCCCTTCAAATTAGTGGATTCAGCCATTTCAGCCACACCCATTGCTGACGTATATAAAATCGAGCACACAGCCATGCAATCTCCATAGACAAACGTTGTCAGTAGAATGGCTTTATTGAAGAGCTCAGTGACTTTCAACGGGGCACTGTCATAGGATGCCACCTTTCCAACAAGTCAGTTAATCAAATTTCTGCCCTGCTAGAGCTGCCCCAGTCAATTGTAAGTGCTGTTATTGTGAAGTGGAAAAGTCTATGAGCAACAACGGCTCGGCAGCGAAAGTGATAGGCCACACAAGCTCACAGAACGGGATTGCCTAGTGCTGAAGCGCGTATACATTGTCTGTTCTGGGTTGTAACACTCACTACCGAGTTCCTAACTGCCTCTGGAAGCAACATCAGCACAATAACTGTTCGTCGGGAACTTAATAAAATGGGTTTCCATGGCTGAGCAGCCGCACACAAGCCTAAGATCATCATGCGCAATGCCAAGCGTCGCCTGGAGTGGAGTAAAGCTTGCCGCCATTGAACTCAGTGGAAACGCATTCTCTGAAGTGATGAATCACGCTTCACCATCTGGCAGTCCAACGTTTGTCAAATGCCAGGAGAACGCTACAAGCCCGAATGCATAGTGCCAACTGTAAAGTTTGGTGAAGGAGGAATAATGGTCTGGGGCTGCAGCATACAACGGTACAGCATACAATGACTTTCTAGAGGATTCTGTGCTTCCAACTTTGTGGCAGCAGTTTGGGGAAGGCCCTTTCCTGTTTCAGCATTACAATGCCCCCGTGCACAAAGCGAGGTCCATACAGAAATGGTTTGTCGAGATCGGTGTGGAAGAACTTGACTGGCCTGCACAGAGCCCTGACCTCAACCCCATCGAACACCTTTGGGGTGAATTGGAACGGCGACTGCGAGCCAGGCTTAATCTCCCAACATCAGTGGACGACCTCACTAATGTTCTTGTGGCTGAATGAAAACAAGTGCCCGCAGCAATGTTCCAACATCGAGTGGAAAGCCTTCCCAGAAGAGTGGAGGCTGTTATAACAGAAAAAGGGGGGCAAACTCCATAATGCCCATGCACCTGGAATGAGATGTTCAAGGAGCAGGTGCCCACATACTTTTGGTCATTTAGTGTATCAATGGTGGATTTTAGATTAATTGACACATCAGTTTGGTGTCAGACACTCCAATATATTCCCTGATACAGATTTTATATGGAGGTCATGGATAGGTAGAGACGGTAAAACTAAATTCGATAAGCCCCTAGATTATTAAGATTCTTGAGAGGACAGATGAGATAAAGCAAGAAAGTTCCTGAACAATTGTCACTGATGAATATTACATAATCACCACACCTCCACTCCCCACCGAGAGCAATGAATCTCAATAGATCTCATTCATCTCTATACAGTGCCTTCAGAAAGTATTCACACCCCTTGATTTTTTCCACATTTCGCTGTGTAAAATTGATTCATTTGAGATTTTTTTGACACTGGTTCACACACAATACTCCATAATGTCAAAGTGGAATTATGTTTTTCAAAATACATTTCAGTCTTCTGTGATGTATACAATGACTATTATAAAGCTTGCAGGAAGGCGAACAACATGAGGGAGGAGGATGTCTTCCCTGTAACGCACAGCGTTGAGATTGCCTGCAATGACAACAAGCTCAGTCCGATGATGCTGTGACACACCGCCCCAGACCATGACGGACCCTCCACCTCCAAATTGATCCCGCTCCAGAGTACAGGCCTCGGTGTAGCGCTCATTCCTTCGATGATAAACGCGAATCCGACCATCACCCCTGGTGAGACAAAACCGTGACTCGTCAGAGAAGAGCACTTTTTGCCAGTCCTGTCTGGTCCAGCGATGGTGGGTTTGTGCCCATAGGCGATGTTGTTGCCGGTGATGTCTGGTGAGGACCTGCCTTGCAACAGGCCTACAAGTCCTCAGTCCAGCCTCTGTCAGCCTATTGCGGACAGTCTGAGCACTGATGGAGGGATTGTGCATTCCTGGTGTAACTCGGGCAGTTGTTGTTGCTATCCTGTACCTGTCCTGCAGGTGTGATGTTCGGATGTACCGATCCTGTGCAGGTGTTGTTACACGTGGTCTGCCACTGCGAGGACGATCAGCTGTCTGTCCTGTGTCCCTGAAGTACTGTCTTAGGTGTCTCACAGTACGGACATTACAATTTATTGCCCTGGCCACATCTGCAGTCCTCATGCCTCCTTGCAGCATGCCTAAGGCACGTTCATGCAGATGAGCAGGGACCCTGGGCATCTTTCTTTTGGTGTTTTTCAGAGTCAGTAGAAAGTGTCCTAAGTTTTCATAACTGTGACCTTAATTGCCTACCGTCTGTAAGCTGTTTGTGTCTTAACGACAGTTCCACAGGTGTATGTTCATTAATTGTTTATGGTTCATTAAACAAGCATGGGAAACAGTGTTTAAACCCTTTACAATGAAGGGTTGTAACTTCACAGTGAAGTTATTTGGATTTCTACGCATTATCTTTGAAAGACACGGTCCTGAAAAAGGGATGTTTCTTTTTTTGCTGAGTGTATATATATATATATATATATATATATATACGTACATACATACATACTAAGCAAAAAAAGAAACATCCCTTTTTATATATATATATATATATATATATATATATATGATTTATTACTGTGCCAAAATGGCACCCTATTCCCTACATAGGGCACTATTTTTCGATGCGGACATTGTCTCATGCTGCTGACAATCTAATTTCTCGCAGGAGAACGATAGTCTATTCTATACAACTGCGTTGCCCACGTGTGGCTTTAGAGAAAGTTTTGAAGTCGCCCAGATGAACAATCTGAGGCTTTCGTCACTTCTGGGGGAGGGGTCAATTAACTTAAATACCCCCTGGTAATGACTCCGACCTCAATCTGTCACTGCAGCTGAAGAGAGAGAGGGAAGACAGAAGGGAGTGAGGGAGAGAGGGGGATAGGGAGGGAGGAGCAGGGAAGGGAGGGAGGGCGAGAGATGGAGGGGAGAGAGAGGGAGAGGGAGTGAGTGATAGTGAAGGATGAGGTGAGGGAGAGGGAGGGAGGGGAGAGAAAGAGAGGAGGGGAAGACAGAAAAGGGGTTGACAAAACATGCAGATGAGAGTGAATCAGACACTGAGAAATGAAAAAGAAAGTGTGTTTGTGTGTGTTTGTTTTTGTGTGTGTGTGTGTGTGTGTGTCTGTGTGTCTGTGCACGCGCCTATGTGAGAGAGCGAGACAGAGGGAGAAAGAGCAAAGAGGACAGAAATAGAAAGGGAGCCCAGAGTACAGGGGTGAAAGTAAGGCGGTACGTCCGGTACGACGTCCCAGCAAAATAAATAGCGGGGGTACACCGTAACGGTAAAACATGAGCCTATCACAATAGGTCAAGAAAAATGTAGGCTATTAAACCATTATTTATCGTTACAGCATGTTTTGGAAAAAGGAAAACAGCACAATATATTGTTTTTGTCAATACATTGCATTCAGTGGGAAAAGGTAGGTGTCAAATGGTTAATGTTTTTTTTCAATGGGAAAAGATGACTGTCACAGGGTTGATAGACAGACAGGCAGCTAGACACAGACTGTTTCAAATATGTAGTATTTTTACATTTTTAACATAACCTTTATTTAACTAGGCAAGTCAGTTAAGAACTAATTCTTATTTACAATGACAGCCTACACCGGCCAAACCCGGACGACGCTGGGCCAATTGTGTGCCGTCATAGGGACTCCCAATCAAGGTCGGTTGTGAGACAGTCTGGATTCGAACCAGGGTGTCTGTAGTAACGCATCTAGCACTGAGATGCAGTGCCTTAGATCACTGCGCCACTCGGGAGTCAATCTAAAATAATCTGACGATATTCTTTTCAGAATTAATTCTAACAAGTCAAAAGAGGTCAAAAATGCTTTTAGGCCAATTGCATTCAAATTTCATATTCCAGGTCCTCCAGCAGCATCAGATGTCTCTTTTCAATCACCACTGTTTTGGAGGCTGGAAATATGTCGCGAGTGGATGAATGTGCATGGGTAGCCTAGCAAAGGAGCCCTTTGAAGTGATTGTTTGACAATCAGATGAAAACATCACGACTGGCTGTGTTTATGCCACAATAAAATGTAAAACACTTTCTAAGTGAAATGACAAATCTTTACGACTAGGCCCACAGAGATCCTATTGAATGAATAGGGAAAGGGAAAGGGGATACCTAGTCAGTTGGACAACTGAATGCATTGATTCTATATGTAATTTCATGATTAGGCCCCTACATTATTTTGGTACATGTGCAAGCGCGTGCACATATAGGAGGTCCCATACCAGAAATAAATGAAATCTACTTTCACCCCTGCCCGAGTATAACATTTACCTGAGTGTCTTTCTGTACATGTCATCCTCTGTGATGCCCAGGTAGGTGAGTCTTTCATTCCACACAGGGTTCAGGGTGTTGTGCACGATCTTGGTCTTCAGTTTGTTCGCCTGGGAGTGTTGAAGATCACAACAAAGCAGGGTTAAAACAGTAACAGCAACCCATACCAATCTACATTGGCCCTAACGGGCAAAGTACCAACCTATTTGGGAAACATTTCATGGTACAGGATAACCTTGTCAATAATAAATAACCAGTGACAAGGAATTTCCCTACTCCAACAATGATTATATGTAAAACTGTTAATAGGTGCAAAATAAATGTGACTTTTGATAAGGCTATCAATATACTGTATGTAATGTGTGCTAATAATAAAAGTGGACCTTGCAGGCTCCTGGGAGCAGGTGCAGCTTGACGTAAGGATCGGCCAGGCCATTGAAATCCATTGGCTTCAGACCCTTGGAGGTAGAGGGGGATGGGGAAAGAAAAAAAGAGGATAGAGAGAGGGAGAAAGAGGGGGGGATAGAGCATGTGGTGGGGAGGAGAGAGAGAATATCAAGTCCAACTAACAACATCGATTGTGCGCAGTCGAAGGCCTACACGGGTGGGCATATGAACAATTTATTAGAAAACCTCACCAAAAATCTATCTTACTATAGTAGGGGATAATAATGGTAGAGGGAGAGGGGACAGGGTAGTATAGGATTACATGTAACGGGGATTGCGTAATCCGAATACAAATTTGAAGTAACTGTAATCAAAGCGATTATAAAAAAAATCTGATTACAGTTACATTCTTAAAAACAGCTGATTACATTTGGGATTACTTAGATTACTATCAAGAGGGAAAATTGATAAAACTTTGTCAGCATTGCTGTCATTTAGAGCACCCTCAAGATTCTCACATGCTCTCAAATATTATAGTGTTCTGCTGATTGCCCATCAATGGTGGGTGGCTTCTTTTGTATTCAAACTGGTTGAATGAATAGGCAAGACTTCAAAAACATTTACACCTGGCCTTCTGGTCAATCAGACTGCTTTGTAGCAGTCCACTTTCACTCTCTCTCTCTCTCTCCTTTGTGTGCTCAGTTGCGGGATCATTTTTGTTGTGATTGTTTTTCTTGCCATTTATTTATTGCGCAATGTCTTGAAAGCAACAACTGTTGTTACTGTAAAAGAGAAGAGGGTCCCAGCTTTCTTTTGGTCAGAATTGTATATATCAACTCTTAATATTGACCAGAGGGTACTCACGTCAGCCATTCAAGGTGAGTGAGTGCATAGGCCTAATCATTAAATTTACTCATATCAATTACACGGCTAACTATTAGTAGCCTAAATATTAGGCTAGCGTTTCCCAAACTATGTCCTGGTGACCCCAAAGGTTTTTTTGTCCCTAACTCTTCACAGCTGAAACAAATAATGAATTCATCATAAAGCTTTGATTATTTTAATCAGCTATGTAGTGCTAGGGCAAAAAACAATGTTCACCCCTTTGGCGTCTTCAGGACCAGGTTTGGGAAAAGCTGGGCTAGGCTATGTTATCTAACTAACCACTTCCTCAGGTGCTGAAATAGCCCCCAAATGAATTAACCTATGGAATATTGGTGTCCAAAAAGATGTAGACACTAATCTGGTGATAAAAAAATAAGAAAAGTCTGGAACCCTGTTTCAATAATAAAATAGTAGCACCAGTTGCCTATTATTGTCAAACCCAACATTCATGACAATCACTGTTTTAAGTTTCAAATCAAAATACCTGGAATCATGCATTCCTGCATGGATATGTTAGATTAAAGGCCCAGTGCATTCAAAAACTTGATTTTACTATGTTTTATATATATTTCTACTCTATGAGGTTGGAATAATACTGTGAAATTGTGAAAATGATTACAATGTGCTTTTAGTGAACAAGCTCTTTGAACAGACAGCCTGAAATGTTGGAATTTTGGTTGGCCATCACCAGGCGGTAAATTAGTTAATAGACCAATAAGAAAGAGCGTTCCAAACCTCTCTGCCAATAACAGCTAGTTTTCAAATTGCCCCTCCCAACCAGTGTTGCCAACTCCTCAATAAGGAAAGTTGCTATTGGCTGTCCTAAAAGTCACTAGAAGTCGCTAAATGACGTCATCACCAAATTTGCATAATTGGCCATGTGCATGTAATTGTGATGGACGCTGTAGGAGAGGAATAACGTCGTAGGAGAGACAAAAAGTGAGTAAAAAAACACCCTAAATATGTTTAGAACTACAAATGAACTTTCTTCTGTCGATTCTTGTTTTTTTTTATGTCACAATTCAAGCCCTCCTCCTGTATCCAGGCTTGGGACCGGCAAATGTGACCCAAAAGAGACACTGGCAGAGTTACTTCGTTTTTTATTTTATATAAATAAACGTTTTTTTGTTTTTTAGTTCAGTTTTTTACATTTACATCCCGCCCTGAATGTAAGCCAGGGCGGGATCAGCCAGCAGAGCGTACCCGCATGCGCGGTTCATTTGCAGTCTGGACTCGGAGGGGTGAATATCTCCTGCTCTGACTGCAGCTGGGAGGGACTGCTGTGCGAGGACTGGGCTGCATGTGAGTGCTTTGGGACGGGGGTGGGGCCCACGGCAGCACCTGCTGCTCGTTGAGAAGAGTAAGAACGATACATGCTTTCACGCCAGAGTCTCCGAAAGTCTCCAATAACACCAGAAACAGTTGCTATTTTTGTCGCTAGTCGCTTTTTTGAAAATGTGTCGCTAGAGGGGTCTGAATACTCACTAAATATAGCGACAAAGTCGCTAAGTTGGCAACACTGCTCCCCACTCAGACACTCCTAGCTAAATTCTTGCTTAATACATTGCTCAGGAGCCCTGTGACTATGCTCTCACACATATAATATAGAACATGTGAATTCTAGGATGTCATGTTATCACACTAGTCCCCAATTTGGAAATAGTCATATTATGAAATTAAATAATGCTATATTAGGTGCATGCTTTTAAAACATTTTCAAATGTGTCGGGGTGATAGAAGTGAAAGTAATCCAAATGTATTCAGATTACGTTACTCATTTTCAGTAATCCAAAGGATTATATTACTGATTACTTCATTGTCATGTAACTGCTATCAGTAACATACTACATTTTTCAAGTAATCTGCCCAACACTGGGCAGGTATACTGTGGAGAGAGAGGGGTGGTGTGTTGTGTTTTGAAACAAGAGGTGGGTTGGGGGGTAGAAAGGGAGCTCCATGCTGAGGGTAGAAAAGAGGGTGGCAGGTAGTGGTGTAAAGTAAAAATACTTTAACGTACTACTCAAGTAGTTTTATGAGGTATCTGTACTTTACTTTACTATTTATATTTTTGACAACTTTTAATATTACTTCACGACATTCCTAAAGAAAAGTATATACTTTTTACACCAAACATTTTCCCTGACTCCCAAAAGTACTCAATTTCAATTCTTAACAGGAGAGGAAAATGGTCCAATTCAAGCACATACCAAGAGAACGTCCCTGGTCATCCCTACTGCCTCTGATCTGGTGGACTCACTAAACAGTGAGTCCGCCAGTGTGCCCCTGGCTATCCGTAAATTAAAAAAAAACAAGAAAATTATGCCATCTGGTTTGCTTTATATAAGGAATTAGAAATGATTATACTTTGACTTTTGATACTTAAGTATATTTTAGCAATCACATTTACTTTTGATACTTACAGTAAGTATATTTAAAACCAAATACTTTTAGACTTTTACTCAAGTAGTATTTTACTGGGTGACTTTCACTTTACTTGAGTCATTTTCTATTAATGCATCTTTACTTTTACTGAAGTATGACAATTGGGTACTTTTTCCACCACTAGTGGCAGGTGGAGGATAGAGAGAGATGCCTGGAGAGAACAGTTTCTCTGAGACTGGGGGTTTGAGTGTAGCTACCTTGGCTTTGATTACGGTGCAGTGTAAGGAGCTGGTGGCTCGCTCATACAGCAGGTCAAACTCCAATGTCCCCAAGGCGGCTGAAAGACAGTAACAGAAATAAGACGTTAATGTATGACTCCTTTATCGCACAAATCTATGTTATGGTTCTGGTCTCCACCCCATTACTTCACTTCATTACTCAACCACATTACTTCACTTTTTTACACCCTGATACTTTATCCTTGTTACTCCGTTACGCCACCATGTTACTCCACCCGTGTTACTCTACTCTGCTACTTCACTCTGTTACTCCACTCTGTAATTTCGCCCTGTTAACTCCATCATGTTACTCCACCCCTTTATTCCACTCTGTTACACCACCCTGTTACTCTACTCTGTTACTCTAACCTGTTACTCCACCCTGTCACATCACCCCGTTATTCCACTCTGTTACTTTACCCTATTACTCCCCCCTATTACTTCCCTCTGTTATTCCCCTCTGTTACGTCACCCTGTTAGTCCACCCCATTACTCCACTCAATTACTCTACCCTCTTACTCCACTCTGTTACTACACTGTGTTTCTACACCCACTTACTCCACCCTGTGCGACCCACTTACTCCACCCTGGGTATCTACTGCGTTACTCTACCCTGTTGCTCCACTCTGATACTCCACTCCATAACCCTTCCACTCACTGCTGTCATCGCTGTCACAGCTGTCAATCTCGATTGATGCGTCCATGCTACTCATGGCCGACAACGTGCCCCCTTCGCCGTCTCCTGTTGCCCCTGCCAACAGTGGGGACAACAGACCACCGCCGCCCCCTCCTCCTCCCCCTACTGCCCCTCCTCCGCTGCTGGGGCTGAGCGTGGAGGTAAACCCAGATGGATTGGCTGGATTCAACTCAGAGACGGAGGAAGTGGGCGAGAGGCGGGGAAAGTAGGCAGAGATCTGTCGTATGGGGCGGATTGGCCCGGGACAGACATCAATGGCCATGTGTTCCTGGATGGAGATGGTCAGGCGCTTGTTTCCCTTTCGCACAGTCATAGGGCTGGAGGGGGAAAGAAACAGTTGTTATAGTCAGGAAATAGACACAAATCATGGTATTGACCTTGAGGATATATTCAGTTGTGGTACTTTGAGTCTGATGACATCTGATCCTTTTTCCGTCTAACCACTTTGTGTTTTCCAACTCAGTCCCGGGGTCGTATGTATCAAGCGATTCAGTGTAAGTTTCCACAAAAACTGGACAGAAACGTTTATACTAAAAACGGCCAATCTTCCTCTTGGACAGCAACCCTCTCAATCAGCTAAGGGCTGTTTATCTTGGATTAAAATGGATTTAATTGTCATTTTTTGTCAACGATCTACACAAAATACTAAAAACATTAACATTTGTAAAAAAAAATATGAAAAATAAAACACCTATAGAGTATATCTTCATTAGATAAGTATTCATGTTAGATAACTATTCATGTTAGATAAGCATTCATGAGTCAATACATGTTAGAATCACTTTTGGCGGTGATTACAGCAGTGAGTCTTAGAGCTTTCTACACCTGGATTGTACAACATTTGCTCATTATTCTTTTCAAAATTCTTCAAGCTCTGCCAAATTTGGTTGTTGATCAATGGTAGACAACCATTTTCAGGTCTTGCCATAGATTTCAAGCAGATTTAGGTCAAAACTGTAACTTGGCCACTCAGGAACAATCACTGTCTTCTTGGTAAGCAACTCCAGTGTAGATTTGGTGTTTTAGATTATTGTCCTGCTGAAAGGTGAACTAATCCTCCATTGTCTGGTGGAAAGCAGACTGAACCAGATTTTCCTCTAGGATTTTGCCCCTGCTCAAATCCATTCCGTTTCTTTTTTATCCTGAAAAACGATTACAAGCATACCCATAACATGATGCAGCCACCACTATGCCTGAAAATATGGAGAGTGGCACTCAGTAATGTGTTGTATTGGATTTGCCCCAAATATAACACTTTGTATTCAGGACAAAATGTTTATTGTTTTGCAAAAAAATTTTTAGTATTACTTTAGTGCCTTGTTACAAACAGGATGCATGTTGTGGAATAATTGTGATTTGTACAGGCTTCCTTCTTTTCACTCAGTCAATTAGCTTAGTATTGTGGAGTAACTACAAAGTTGTGGATCCATCCTCAGTTTTTTCCTATCACAGGCATTCAACTCTAACTGTTTAATGTCACCATTGGCCTCACAGTGAAATCTCTGGCGGTTTCCTTCCTCTCCGGCAACTGAGTTAGGAAGGACGCCTGTATCTTTGCAGTGACTGGGTGTATTGATACACCATCCAAAGTGTATTTAATAAGAACATACGCACATCCAGGTACTTTCCTCAGGAGCTGGAGTTGTAGGCAAACTCATGGAAAACAGAAAGGAAAACACAGCTGCTCATGCTCCCAGGTGATATTTATTAACAACGTTTCGACCCTTAGGTCTTCATCAGGCATCCATATCCCCGGTGGGGGTGGAAGGTCCTATATACAGTTGAAGTCGGAAGTTTACATACACTTAGGTTGGAGTCATTAAAACTCGTTTTTCAACCGCTCCACAAATTTCTTGTTAGCAAACTATAGTTTTGGCAAGTCGGTTAGGACATCTACTTTGTGCATGACACAAGTCATTTTTCCAACAATTGTTTACAGACAGATTATTTCACTTATAATTCACTGTATCACAATTCCAGTGGGTCAGAAGTTTACATACACTATGTTGACTGTGCCTTTAAAGAGCTTGGAAAATTCCAGAAAATGATGTAATGGCTTTAGAAGCTTCTGATAGGCTAATTGACATCATTTGAGTGAATTGGAGGTGTACCTGTGGATGTATTTCAAGGCCTACCTTCAAACTCCGTGCCTCTTTGCTTGACATCATGGGAAAATTAATAGAAATCAGCCAAAACTTCAGAAAAAGAATTGTAGACCTCCACATGTCTGGTTCATCCTTGGGAGCAATTTCCAAACGCCTGAAGGTACCACGTTCATCTGTATAAATAATAGTACACAAGTATAAACACCATGGGACCACACAGCCGTCATACCGCTGTCACAACGGGTGGCTTGAGGAATCAGGAGAGGTGGAGTCAGGTGCAGGAGACAGATGATTCCGGGAATAAAGTTTAATAAAATATTCACACGGAAAAATATGCAAAAAACGGAGTGCAGGGTGTGCAAAAATAAAGGCACCACCCTTAAAAGAACGTTCACCAGGGACGCAGCCCAAAAAACAATACAACGTAACTCCAAGAGGGAAAAACACAGAACCTCATAACCAACAATCAACCCTGACAACGAACAATCCCGCACAAACCACAAACCTAACTAGCTAGCCTAAATACCCTTCCCCACTAACAACTAACACAAAACAGGTGCGTAACTAACCTAGGCCTAACTAACAGAACGTGAAACATAAAATCGGTGGCAGCTAGTAGGCCGGCGACGACGACCGCCGCCCGGGCGAGGAGGGGCGCCACCTTCTGTAGGTGTCGTGACAACCGCTCAGGAAGGAGACGCATTCTGTCTCCTAGAGATTAACGTACTTTGGTGCGAAAAGTGCAAATCAATCCCAGAACAACAGCAAAGGACCTTGTGAAGATGCTGGAGGAAACAGGTACAAAAGTATCTATATCCACAGTAAAAAGATGTCCTACATCGACATAACCGGAAAGGTCGTTCGGCAAGGAAGAAGCCACTGCTCCAAAACCTCCATAAAAAAGCCAGACTACGGTTTGCAACTGCACATGGGGACAAAGATCGTACTTTTTGGAGAAATGTCCTCTGGTCTGACGAAATAAAAATAGAACTGTTTGGCCATAATGACCATCATTATGTTTGGAAGAAAAATCAGGAGGCTTGCAAGCTGAAGAACACCATCCTAACCATGAAGCAAGGGGGTGGCAGCATCATGTTGTGGGGGTGCTTTGCTGCAGGAGGGACTGGTGCACTTCACAAAATAGATGGCATCATGAGGTAGGAAAATGATGTGGATATATTGAAGCAATATCTCAAGACATCAGACAGGAAGTTCAAGCTTGGTCGCAAATGGGTCTTCCAAATGAACAATGACCCCATGCATACTTTCAAAGTTGTGGCAAAATGGCTTAAGGACAACAAAGTCAAGGTATTGTAGTGGCCATCACAAAGCCCTGACCTCAATCCTATAGAAAATATGAGGGCAGAACTGAAAAAGCATGTGCGAGCAAGGAGGCCTACAAACCTGACTCAGTTACACCAGCTCTGTCAGGAGGAATGGGCCAAAATTCACCCAACTTATTGTGGGAAGCTTGTGGAAGGCTACCCGAAATGTTTGACCCAAGTTCAACAATTTAAAGGCAATGCTACGAAATACTAATTGAGTGTATGTCAACTTCTGACCCACTGGGAATGTGATGAAAGAAATAAAAGCTGAAAAATCATTCTCTACTATTATTCTGACATTTCACATTCTTAAAATAAAGTGGTGATCCTAACTGACCTAAGACAGGGAATTTTTACTGGGATTAAATGTCAGGAGTTGTGAAAAACCTAGTTTAAATGTATTTGGTTAAGGTGTATGTAAACTTCCGACCTCAACTGTGTAGGAGGGAGGTACATTATTTTTTTGAATATTTTCACAATATTAACATTCAATGTATCAACATATATGATCATACACAGGGAATGTGATCAATATTTACAGTAATATACATACAATATTAAATTTGGATTAAAAAAACAACAACAATTTAGACATATTAAACTATAGAAACATTTCCAAGTCAAACTCCTCATTAAGGCCAAGAGGAGACAGTGTGTTCAGCCTGTGGATCCAGAAAGATTCCCTTTGAAGAAGTTTCCTCTCAATGTCCCCTCCCCTGCGTGACATCTTGACCATTTCTATTCCAATGTATCTCAGAGAATTAATAGGATATCCAGCTTGTACAAAATGAGAAGCAACCGGATCTTTGTCTCACCTGTCCGTATATTGCTGCGGCGCTCACTGATCCGTGTCTTAAGACTTCTACCGGTTTTCCCTATGTAAGACAGACCACAAGGACATTTCAACATGTAAATAACATTGGTGGACATGCAGGTAATCAGGCCCTTGATCTTAAATCTTTGTCCTGTGCGGGGGTGGGTAAATTAGTTGCATTTGTACATAAAGCTGCGTTGAGTACATTGGCCACATTTGTAATTACCCTCCGGAACCTTGTCTAAAAAAAAGTTTCCCTTTTCTCTGGTGGGTAATCAGATTTAACAACAATATCTCTCACGTTTGGGGGTCTTTTAAAACCCATGCGTGGGGGATATTTAAAAATGGCTTTCAATTGAGGGTCAGTATCAATAATGTACCAGTGTTTCCTGATACTGTCCTTAAATGCCTTCCCCAATGGTGAGTATTGGGTAAAGCATGATTGGACATGTTCTGATTTTTCTTTGACTTTTGGTTGAAGTTTTTCCAACTGTGTTAAACCTTCAAAACAATCATTGGCATGTTTGTGTGAGGTCCGTGGTCTGCATATTAATCTGATACGACTGAATTGACTTATAGGGAGACTTTTAATAAGTGGACGTGGATGAAAGCTGTCATCTCTTAGGAGGGTATTCCTGTCCGTAGGTTTCCTATAGAGATCTGTAGAGAGGGAGGTTTTGTCCTTAATAACCATCACATCAAGAAAACTGATTTGTGATTGGTCATAGTTAATGGTGACGTGAAGGTGTTCATTCATAGTGTTTAGGTAAGTGTCACACCCTGATCTGTTTCACCTGTCTTTGTGATTGTCTCCACCCGCCTCCAGGTGTCACCCATCTTCCCCATTATCCCCTGTGTATTTAGACCTGTGTTCTCTGCTAGTCTGTTGCCAGTTCGTATTGTTTGTTCAAGCCAACCAGCGTTTTGTGTCTCAGCGCCTGCTTTTTCCAGTTTCTCGCCCTCCTGGTTTTGACCCTTGCCTGTCCTGACTCGGAGCCCGCCTGCCTGACCACTCTGCCTGCCCCTGAGCCTGCCTGCCGACCTGTACCGTTGCCCCACCTCCGGTTTACTGACCCCTGCCTGCCTTGACCTGTCTATTGCCTGCTCCTGTTGGGATATTAAACTATTGTTTATTCGATGTGGTCTGCATCTGGGAATTCCAAAAGTTCTTCCTGGGTGCCTGTATAGATCACAAATGTCATCCAAATATCTCTGAATTAGGAGAATATTGGAGAGAAAAGGGTCTGGATTCAGCACCACCTGTTTTTCAATCATTCCTAGATATAGGAGAGCATAATTAGGAGCCATCGTGCTCCCCATCGCTGTCCCTTTGGTCTGGAGGAAAAAGTCTCCCCTGAAAAGAAAATAGTTGGAGGTTAGTACCAGATCAGCCAAGTCCACAATCCAATTGGTGCTGGGTAGAGCATTAGGGGGACGTTCATTGAGGTAGAACTTGAGGGCCTCTAGGCCGCCCTGATGGGGGATGTTAGTATATATACTGGTAACATCAAAAGTATACAGAATGGAATTTATGGTCCACATATGGTCCACAGATTTCCAAAAATGTATAAAATCAATAGTCTCTAGTAGATGTGCGATTTCCCAGGGTTTCACAAAATGGTCTATAAAGGTAGAGGTATTCTCTGTCAGAGATCCATTACTACTCACAATGGTATAGGTGGTGTCATGCCCTTGTGAATTTTGGGTAGAGCGTATTAAGACGGGTGTGGTTGGGCAGTCAACTTTCATAAACTCATATTCGGTCTTTGTAATTTCTCCTTCATTCAAACATTTTGTCAGAGACTTGAATTGATTAGTTGGGTCCTTTGAGTTTTTTGTAAAATTCATCATCACTAAGTTGTCCCAGAATTTCCTTTTCATAGTCTGCATTTAGTTTCACCATTGCACCTCCTTTGTTGACAGGTTTTATAATGATACTGGAGTTATTTTTCAGTTCCATAAGAGATTCTTTCTCTGCTTTGGACATATTGTGGAATACCTTTTTTATTTAGCCAGGAGATTATGATCATCTTTCTCATCTAGGCGGCTATATGTTTCAAGAGGGTTTTCTTTTAGGTGGTAAAAATGTGATTTTCCTCTTAAAATATGTATTTTCCCTTGTCATCAGGGCGAGAGTCAGGTTCATTGTCATTCAGGTTATCAATGGGAAAAACATTAGCACTGTTTCCTGTCTGGTTACTAAAATAGTTCAATAGATTAACATTGGCAGGTGCATAGGGAGGAACCCCATTACCAAAAAAACTTGGTCAATCTCAAACTGCGGAAACTTTTGAAAGTCTATAACTGTATCAAAGTCCTTGGCCTGAGATGTTGGGAAAATGATCCCTTACCTAGGGCAGATGAACATGTATCAGATACGCAAATAAACCTGTCCAACAGGTGTGTGTCTTACTCCGTGTGTGGGGTAGGGATTTCGGGTGTTACCGTCTTTGTACGTAGTCCTCTTCTGCATTTCTTGCGGGGACGCAGGGTGGGCAGTGGTCGTGATGATGGCCTATTCGATGACGTCGTCCATCGGGATTCCCAAAATAAAGAAGACGTTCTGGCTCTGGATTGGTCACTGGAGTCAGATGTGAGGGAGGTGGTTGATTGCCTCATTAGTGGCCCTCTAGGATTATGGCTGAGCTGGCGTAAACCCTTCCAGCTTGCTCGTGGGGGGGTGCCAATTGGCTGTCTCCGGCCATCCCTCCAAAAATATACCTTCTGCTCCTTGTAGTCCGCAGTATCACGCTTAAATGTTTTCCGCTTGTTTGTCTTTTTGAAGGTTTAACACAGTTGGAAAGCCTTCAACCAAAAGTCAAAGAAAAATCAGAACATGTCCCATCATGCTTTACCCAATACTCACCATTGGGGAAGGCATTTAAGGACAGTATCAGGAAGCACTGGTACATTATTGATATTGACCCACAAAACTGAGGATGGATCAACAATATTGCAGTTACTCCAAAATACTAGGAAGGACGTCTGTACAGAATAAAAATATTCCAAAACTTGCATCTTGTTTGCAACAAGGCACTAAAGTACAACTGCAAAAAATGCATCAAAGCAATTAACTTTTTGTCCTGAATACAAAGTGTGGTTTACGTGACACCTACATTACAAGACCAAATGTGTACACCTGCTCGTCAAACATTTAATTCCAAAATCATGGGCATTAATATGGAGTTGGCCACCACTATGCTGCTATAACAGCCTCCAATCTTCTGGGAAGGCTTTCTACTAGATGTTGAAACATTGCGCTGGGGACTTGCTTCCAGTCAGCCACAAGAGCATTAGTGCGGTCGGGCACTGATGTTGGGTGATTAGGCCTGGCTTGCAGTCGGCATTCCGATTCATCCCAAAGGTGTTTAATGGGGTTGAGGTCAGGGCTCTGTGCAGGCCAGTCAAGTTCTTCCACACCAATCTCCACAAACCATTTCTGTATGGACCTCGCTTTGTGCACGGGGGTAATGTCTTGCTGAAACAGGAAAGGGCCTTCTCCGAACTGTTGCCACAAAGTTGGAAGCAAAGAATCGTCTAGAATGTCATTGTACGCTCTAGCGTTAAGATTTTCCTTCACTGGAACTAAGGAGCTTAGCCAGAAAAAAATCCCCAGACCATTATTCCTCCTGCACCAAACTTTACAGTTGACACTATGCATTGAGGCAGGTAGCGTTCTCCTGGCATCAGCCAAACCCAGATTTATCTGTCGGACTGCCAGATGGTGAAGCGTGATTCATCACTCCAGAGAAAGCATTTCCATTGAGCTTTACATCACTCCAGCCGACACTTGGCGATCCTGGTAAACCTCTAGGATGTCGGCCTGGAGGGCAACTACAGGACTCTCAACCGACGTGGAACCACAGGGTAAGGGAAAGCAGTTTTCTTGGTGCAGGGGTCCCACGGTGATGGTGAGTGGTGCTGTGATGTGTGTGATTGTCCCATATCCCAGTGGTCGGTTATCCAGCGCATGAATCGGAAAAAGAGAGGAGAGCGGGTATGATATGTTCAGGGAGGAGGCAAGGGCCTGGTCAATAAATTCCCCGCGGCACTAAAGTGCACTAGAGCTGTAGGAACAACACAAGGGACAGCCAGCTAGTGAAATCGGTACTAAAAAGGCTTTGGTGGAGACTGATGATGATGGAATACTCACACCTACCCCAGGAGACGGATGATCACAGGGCCGTCAATCTGTTCTAGTGGCTCCCGGGGTTTGGGACGTAGCAGACACTGTTGAAGCTGGTGCCCTTCTTGACCACAGTAGGGACAGAGCCCCAGCTATCTCCGATGGCGTTGCCCAGCTGTGGAGAGGCGTGTGGCCTCTACCTCCATGGGTTCAGACTCTGATTGGTCAATGAAGGAGGGAGAGAGGCAATGGGAGTGCTGACGTTCCCGAAGGAGGTTATACAGACGGATGGCCATTGTGATGAGTGAGTCCAATGAGAGGGTGTCGTCTCGGGATGCCAACTCCATCTGTACCTCCTCGCGCAATCCTCTTCTGAATACAGTGCGCAGCACCGGCTCATTCCATTCGCTGGATGCTGCCACTGTACGGAAGATGAGGGCGTACTTCCACAGCGGTCTGGTCCTCCTGCTGTAGTTGGAGTAGGCGGTCACTCCCCTCTCTGCCCTCCGGTGGATGATCGAAGACTCCTATGAACAGAGCCATGAACCTCCCATAGGAACCCAGCTCCTCCTCCCCTCTCTCCCAGATGGCCGTAGCCCACTGCAACTCCCGCCCGGTCAGCAGGGAAATAACCATGATAACCTTGGACCTCTCGGTGGTGGGGACTCCCGTTTGATGAGAAAAATAGAGGGAGCACTGGAGGAGGAAGCCACGGAATTTGGATTTCTCATCATATTTGTCCGGAAAGGACAAACAGGCATCGCTGACCTGGACAGACTGGGCTGGGGTGCTGGGTCGACTCATGGTAGAAGATCCTCCGCTTGTTGGGGTGACGTCGTTTGAGGAAGATCTAGACCTTGAAGAAAGCAGATGACCTGATCCATAGCCGTCCCCATTTGCGCCAGCTGGTCATGGTGTTGGCGAAGTAGGTCCCCTTGTTCACCGATCATCTGGGAGAGGTCTCGGTTGGCTGCAACTTCCATTCTGTGAGGTCGTATTGTGTAATGGAGACGCAGGGAGTCAGGAAGCAGATACAGTTTAATAGGAACGAACATGGAGTGAATACAAAAACAGGAGTAGTGTCTAAACATGAAAGCAGGAAACAATACTACCTAATGGGTGATACAAAAGAGTGCTAGATAAAGGGGAAGTAATCAGGGAGTGATGAAGTCCAGGTGTGGCTCATGATGGGGCGCAGGTGTGCGTAATGATGGTTGCCAGGTGTGCGTAATGATGGGTTGCTAGGACCGGTGGTTAGTAGACCGGTGACGTTGAGCGGGGGAGCAGGAGAAGACGTGACAATTGATTACATTCTCAATGGTGGTTATGATTAGCCTAGTGGAACCAACCTGATTGATCCATTCACCTTCCTATTTCAATTCAGATATCGTAAAATGTGAAGTGAAATGGAATGTTGAAAACTGCGATCAGGCTCGCTAGGTTATGCCCTGGGGCCTCATTTATAACTGTTGTGTAAATTTTACACTAAATATTTGAAAAGACTAGACACTGTCACAGATATTGAGATTTATTAACTTGGCGCACGCCATACATACAGTGCATTCGGAAAGTATTCAGACCCCTTCAGTTTTCCATGTTTTGTTACGTTACAGCCTTATTCTAAAATGGATTAAAAAATAAATACATCGAATCTACACACAATACCCCATAACGACAAAGAGAAAAACTGATTTTGTTAGAAAGTTTAGCAAATTTATTTTAAAAAAAAAACAGAAGCTTGGCAAACCTGTATTTGGGGAGTTTCTCCCATTCTTTTCTACAGATCATCTCAAGCTCTGTCAGGTTGGATGTGGCGCGTCTCTGCACAGCTATTTTCAGGTCTCTCCAGAGTTGTTATATCAGGTTCAAGTCCGGGCTCTGGCTGGGCCACTCAAGGATATTCAGAGACTTGTTCCGAAGCTACTCCTGTGTTGGCTGTGTGCTTAGGTTCGTTGTCCTGTTGGGAGGTGAACATTCGCCCCCAGTCTGAGGTTCTGAACGCTCAAGGATCTCTGTAGTTTGCTCCGTTCATCTTTCCCTCGATCCAGTCCCTGCCACTGAAAAATATCCCCATAGCATGATGCTGCCACCACCACCATGATTCACCATAGGGATGGTGCCAGGTTTCCACCGGACATGACGCTTGGCATTCAGGCCAAAGAGTTTAATCTTGGTTTCATCAGACCAGAGAATCTTTGCTTCTCATGGTCTGAGAGTCCTTTAGGTGCCTTTTGGCAAACTACAAGCGAGCTGTCATGTGCCTTTTACTGAGGAGTGCCTTCCGTCTGGCCACTCTCCCATAAAGGCCTTTTTGGTGGAGTGCTGCAGCGATGGTTGTCCTTCTGGAAGGTTCTCCCATCTCCACAGAGGAACTCTGTCAGAGTAACCATTGGGTTCTTGGTCACCTCCCTGACCAAGGCCCTTCTC
Organism: Salmo salar; assembly: GCF_965601325.2. Taxonomy (NCBI): domain Eukaryota; kingdom Metazoa; phylum Chordata; class Actinopteri; order Salmoniformes; family Salmonidae; genus Salmo; species Salmo salar. The sequence continues at coordinate 68,310,820 of NC_138309.1, read as the reverse complement.
CCCCAATTGCTCAGATTGGCCGGGCAGCCAGCTCTAGGAGAGTCTTGGTGGTTCCAAACTTCTTCCATTTAAGAATGATGGAGGCCACTGTGTTTTTGGGGACCTTCAATGCTGCAGAAATGTTTTGGTACCCTTCCCCAGATCTGTGCCTCGATAACAATCCTGTTTCGGAGCTCTACAGACAATTCCTTCGACTTCATGGCTTGTTTTTTGCTCTGACATGCACTGTCAACTGTGGGACCTTATATAGACAGGAGTGTGCCTTTCCAAATCATGTCCAATCAATTGAATTCACCACAGGTGGACTCCAATCAAGTTGTAGAAATATCTCAAGGATGATCAATGGAAACAGGATGCACCTGAGCTCAATTTTGAGTCTCATAGTAAATGGTCAGAATACTTATGTAAATAAGGAATTTCTGGTTTTTATTTGTAATACATTTTCCCAAAATTCAAAAAACCTGTTTTCACTTTGTCATGATGAGGACATTTTTATTTATTTTATCCACTTTAGAATAAGGCTGTAACGTAACAAAATGTGGAAAAAGTCAAGGGGTCTGAAAACATTTCAGAATGCACTGTATATTCCGGGTCGTCTCTGGAGATAACATCAATGAATACTCAGACTCAATCACCGCATCAAAAAATACATAGACGTGATACCGATGGTGTCTTTCAAAATGCTCCTGAATCAAAAACCGTGGATTGATAGCAGCCTTGTAAGAGATGCTGCTTATAAACAGGGCAAGGTGGCGGGGACAATAGTTTGGATAAAACTTGTTAGGGATAGGGGGCAGTATTTGGAAGTTTGGATGACTGAGGTGCCCAAAGTAAACTACCTGTTACTCAGGCCCAGAAGCTAGGATATGCATATGCATGGTAGTATTGGATTGAAAACACTCTAAAGTTTCTAAAACTGTTAAGATTATGTCTGTGAGTATAACAGAACTGATTTGGCAGGCAAAAACCTGAGGACACATTTTTTTTCTGTTGACCTGCCAGCCAATTCAAAGGTTAAGCTATTGAAAACAAAGACTTCTGCCTCCCAAATTGCAGTTCCTATGGCTTCCACTAGATGTCAACAGTCTTTATACATGGTTTCAGGCTTGTTTTTAGAAAAACCAATGAGGAATAGTTGTTTATCCTCAGGGAGCTCTATGGCAAAGCTAGTCTCATTGCGCACGTGACCGAGGGAGCGTGCTGTGTTCTTTTCCTTTCCTATTGAAAATAGTTTGCTCCGTATGAAATATTATCGTGTATTTAGATATTAGAGTACCTAATAATGAATTACAAACGTAGTTTTATTTGTTTGGACAAACTTTACTGGTAACTTTTGGAACTCCTATGTCTGCATTCTGAACGGGTGGATTACTGAACTCAATGACGCCTACTAAACGGACTATTTGGGATATAAAGAAGGAACTTATCGAACAAAACGACCATTCATTGTGTTCCTGGGACTCTTGTAATTGCGATCAGAGGAAGATCTTCAAAGGTAAGTGACTTATTTTGTCGCCATTTGGGATTTTGTGACACCTGTGTTTGGATAATATGCTGTTGTGGGGCGCTGACCTCAGATAATCGAATGCTGTGCTTTCGTCGTAAAGCCTTTTTGAAATCCGACGATGCGGTTAGATTGCCAAGATTCTAAGCTAAAGAATCATGTATGACACTTGTATTATCATTAATGTTTAATATTGCGTTTATTGTATTTTGAATTTGGCGCTCTGCAATTTCACCGGATGTTGTTTTTTATTTTTATTTAAATGTTTTACTTTTGCTATCACTGGTTACTTTAGCCTATGCTATTTAATAAACTGTAGTATCAATCCAAATGAACCTGGGTCGCTCCTCTTTTCAGTTCGCTGCAGCTAGAACAAGCTGCAAAAAACACTCAAACTGGACAGTTTTATCTCCAACTCTTCATTCAAAGACGCAATCCTGGACACTCTTACTGACACTTGTGGCTGCTTCGCGTCTCTACCTTCTTACCCTTTGTGATGTTGTCTGTGCCCAATAATGTTTGTACCGTGTTTTGTGCTGCTACCATGTTGTGTTGCTTACCATGCTGTTGACATGTTGTGTTGCTACCATGCTGTGTTCTCATGTGTTGCTGCCATGCTATGTTGTTGTCTTAGGTCTCTCTTGATGGTAGTGTTGTGGTGTCTCTCTTATCGTGATGTGTGTTGTTTTAAAAAAATGTTTATCCCCCCGTCCCTGCAGGAGGCCTTTTGCCTTTTGGTAGGCCGTCATTGTAAATTAGAATTTGTTCTTAACTGACTTGCCCAGTTAAGTAAAGGTTTAACCTACACAACTTGAGACAAACGTATGTAGTGTTAAGCCATGGCCAAGCCCTCTTCACACCTACAACTTGTTTATTCATCAAAATCGAGACCCTTTGCGCTTCCGCCAGCTACTGTTCTCATAATAATGGCTTTGAACATAGCAAAAAAAAATATAACAACCTTAGATTTGCCATTGTGTTAGGTTTGTTAAAATAGAGCCCTTATATTTAGAATTATTCTTAGAATTATGCTTTAACTTATTCATTTTCTTATCTCCCCCCCCCTCCCAAAAAAGTCTATAATTGCTCCCTTAAAATTTCATCCTGAATAAAAGTCTAAGTCATTGGACTGATTCGGAATAAAACCATCAGCATATCAAAGAAACAAATTACTGGTCTGAAGACAGTAAGGCTGGGAAACTAAAACGCCCTAACTCCAATCCTCATTATCCCGGTCTGATAGCAGTGTCAGACCAGGAGCCACTTCAAACATGCACATTATCTTAACATGCAGCACACTGCCTCACCAAGCTTATTGAAGAGTTGGCTAATTATCAAAACGTCTGCTTTATGGAGGACGACAATTCTTCATTGTGGCTGTAGATGTCTCAGTGGTTCTTGTACTGAGTGGTTCATATTGGTTTCATCCCAGATGGCACCCTATTCACTACATTGGGCTCTGGTCAAAAGTATTGCACTATATAGGGAATACGGTGACATTTGGGACGTTTCCATTCTCTGGGCTCTGGTCAAAAATAGTGCACTATAGGGAATAGGGTACCATTTGGGACTCAGACATTGTCTGAACACAGAGCACGGGTGTCTGTGGTGGCTGGTGATGTCCCACTGGGCACACCACATTGTTTCAGTGTGGATAAATATTTGGTTGATATTTTTGGTCGATTACAACCTACACTGAGCGTACAAAACATGACATAGACAGAAACGATGTGCTGTGCCCAGTGGGATATCAACAGCCACCACAGACACCCATGCCCTGTGTTCAGGCAAAAATCATGACTCCTTACTGATGTCACCTGTTAAATCCACTTCAATCTGTGTAGATGAAGGGGAGGAGACAGGTTAAAGAAGGATTTTTAAGCCTTGAAACAATTGAGACATGGATTGTGTATGTGTGCCATTCAGAGGGTGAAGTGCCTTTGAACGGGGTATGGTAGTAGGTGCACCAGTTTGTGTCAAGAACTGCAACACTGCTGTGTTTTTCACACTCAACAGTTTCCCGTGTGTATCAAGAATGGTCCACCACCCAAAGGACAACCAGCCAAATTGACAACTGTGGGACGCATTGGCGTCAACATGGGGGTGCAATTCAATATTAGGAAGATGTTCTTAATGTTTTGCACACTCAGTGTATGATGATTGTTTGTTCGTGTGTGTAGAGTCAGTATAAATGTATGTGCATATCATGTGTGTAAGCAAATTATGAAGTGAGTGTTTGTGTGTGTTGGAGTGTCAGTGTGCGTGAGTGTGTAGGGCCCTGTGAGTGTGCATAGCGACAGAGCAAAAAAATGTATATTGTCGTGGATGACTCAGAATTAGTTGGGTAACATAGATAATTAAGATGTTTTATTAGTATAATATGCTTATGTGAGATACTTGTCATTATAAAGTGTCCTTTGGACTCTGGTATGTTTCAGTTGCACGTTTCCCTTAGCTGGGGCTCAGACACTTGGGGCCCAGAGAGGGGAGAGGTCAGACTTGTTTTTTTACATGTCTCTGTAGCTATGCAGAATATCAGCAAGAGAGGAGAACAGAATGATATTGTCTTCATGTGAATGTGTCTTTTCCTATTCTTAAACCATGTGAAGGGATGGCGTTATTAAGGGGGAACCAATGACTTGTCTCCACAATGTCTGTGAGCAAGTCACTCCCTCCTTTTCTTTATTGTGGGGAGGTTTATGGTAGTGCCTGGGAATTGTGTGTCCTCTCTTAGATCTCACACTTATCCTGTGATAATATATGGCCTAGAGGCTCACTCCCCCCAGTGAGCCTGTCCAGGAGTGGGCTCAAGAGGGGGTTTGCTTGAGATGAGAGTATCTAGAGTTGACAATTGATATATGCCATTGGATGAAATTGTGTTTTTGTTCTATGAAGTACCAGGGAGGGACGGTTCTAAGGGGACCAGATACTGGGCTATACAATGAACCCTGTTGACATAGCAGTTACTGCCTGCTGTGTTTTATGGATATCTGTCATACAAAACTTAACCTTTGTGAACTGTTACTAAGATCTGTGGTTTGTCAATGTACGTTGAAGGGGGTGTATCTTTGCTATAAAATATCTCTGTAGCCATTGTGTAATCACCTTCCTGGTTCATTCGAGAGTGCATTATTGAAGGTCAAAGAGGCTTTTGCAAAAGTATCTTAAGTATTAAAGATGTAGTTAACTCGGACTGGTGTGTTTAACTCTCCACATTTGGTAATGCAGAAATTAGCCACCACAATATATATGCACAAGGGTCAACTCAGATAGTCTGTTTAGCCATTTTGTTAGCTATTTAGCACTCTTATGGCTTGGGGACAGAAGCTGTTCAGGAGCCTGTTGGTGTCAGACTTGATGCACTGGTACCGCTTGCCGTGCGGAAGCAGAGACTCTATGGCTTGGGTGGATGGAGTCTTTAACGATTTATAGAGGTCCTTGATGGCAGGGAGCTTGGCCCCAGTAATGTACCATCCTCTGTAGCGCCAATGTGATCTAGGGCAGTGCTATTGCCATACAAAGCAGTGATGCAGCCAATCAAGATGCTCTCAGTTGTACAAGCTGTATAACTTTTTCACGATTTAAGGGCCCATGTCAAACCTTTTCAACCTCCTGAGCGGGAAGAGGCACTGTCACGCCTTCTTCATGACTGTGCGCGTGTGAGTGGACCATTTTATGTCTGTGATTTGGACACCGAGGAATTTGAAGCTCTTGATACGCTACACTGCAACCCCGTCGATATGGATGGGGGCATGTTCGCCCTCCCGTTTCATGTAGTCCACGATCAGCTCCTTGGTCTTACTGACGTTGAGAGAGAGGTTGTTCCGGCACTGCCAGGTCACTGACTTCCTCCCTGTAGGCTGTCTCATCGTCGCCGGTGATCAGGCCTACTACCGTTGTGTAGTCAGCAAACTGGATGATGGTGTTGGAGTCGTGCATGGCCAGGTGTTGTGTTCAGTATTATGAATCAGGCACGTTGTGCGAGGATGGGAGGAGTGAGTTTGGTACGACTTGTGAACATGTTGATCTGAAGTAAAGACGATCAGTTTAATTGCACAACAAGCCTCTGTGTATTTGTAACACAGGGAGTATAGGAGAGGACTAAGCATATACCCTCGTTGGGCCCCCGTGTTGAGAGTCAGAGTGGCAGAGGTGATATTGCCTACCCTCACCACCTGGGGACGGCCCGTCAGGAAGTCCAGGATACAGTTGCAGAGGGAGGTGTTCAGTCCCAGGGTCCTAAACTTGGTGATGAGCTTGGAGGGGACAATGGTGTTGAACACTGAGCTGTAGTCAGTGAACAGAGTTCTCACATAGGTATCCCTCTTATCTAGATGGGTGAGGGCAGTAAGGAGTGCAATTGAGATTGCATCGTCTGTGGATCTGTTAAGGCGGTACACAAATTGGAGTGGGTCTAGGGTGTCTGGGATGATGGAGTTTGTGTGCCATAATCAGCCTCTCAAAGCCCTTCATAGGGCAGTAGTCATTGTGGCATGAATCCTTAGAGTTCTTGGGAACATAAGGGAAATGTGACACATATTAAAGAAATGTTCAGTAGTGGCAACACACTTTGGGTCACTGACCAATGACTTTGAGAGTGCTTACAAAGTCATGAGGGTCATTGGTCATGTTGAGCCCAAGCTCTCTGCAGTGTATTGGTGGAAGGAGGCAGAACTCATCTAGTTTTTTCTGGCCTGGGATCAAACAAACATCTCCCAAGCTGACACCAGGCAGATAACCTCCACATTGACCATTAGGCACCAAACAGAAAAGACGACAACCTGGACTTAATAATAAGAAACATTCATTTTCCGTTTTAAAACTTTTTTTTTACAGGTTTGAATGAGACAATGTATTCCACTAACATTCTTTCAATAAAGTTAGTTTTATTAATTTTATAATCATTGCTTTTGTCTTTCCTTATCATATATAAGATTAAATGCTATTTGTAATGTTGGTGTAGATTTGTGTTTAATATACTATCCAGATAAGAAAGTGTCTGATCAAGGAACATTCCATAGAATTATTGAAAAATACCGTCGGTCACGAAAACAGCTGTAGCTTGTTCACAGTAAAAGGTATTTCTATTCTGATTTCAGATGTTCAATCTTTACCAAACAAGGAACACTCGGAATGATTTAATTTTTTCTCCATCTTCATTAGAAAGTTATAAATGGCAGTCGTTTGGAAAAAATAAATTGATTTTCGTATACGATACACATTTTCACAGGTGTTCTCTTAACTGATTACATTTGGATTGATGGGGTGCTATTATATGTCATATAATTTTAAAGGGATGTTTCTCAGCTTTCTAAATATGTTGATATAATGTTGAAGTCAGAAGTTTACATACACTTAGGTTGGAGTCATTAAAACTCATTTTTCAACCACTCCACAATTTTCTTGTTAACCAACTATAGTTTTGGCAAGTCGGTTAGGACATCTACTTTGTGCAAGACAAGTAATTTTTCCAACAATTGTTTACAGACAGATTATTTCACTTATAATTCACTGTATCACAATTCCAGTGGGTCAGAAGTTTACATACACTAAGTTGGCTGTGCCTTTAAACAGTTTGGAAGATTCCAGAAAAGGATGTCATGGCTTTAGAAGCTTCTGATAGGCTAATTGACATGATTCGAGTCAATTGGAGGTGTACCTGTGGATGTACTTCAAGGCCTACCTTCAAACTCAGTGCCTCTTTGCTTGGCATCATGGAAAAATTTAAAGATATCAGCCAAGACCTCAGAAAACAATTGTAGACCTCCACAAGTCTGGTTCATCCTTGGGAGCAATTTCCAAACACCTGATGGTACCACGTTCATCTGTACAAACAATAGTACACAAGTATAAACACCATGGGACCACAAAGCCGTCATACCGCTCAGGAAGGAGACGCGTTCTGTCTCCTAGAGATTAACCTGTTTAGGATAGGGGGCAGTATTTTCACGGCCGGATAAAAAACTTACCCGATTTAATCTGGTTATTACTCCTGCCCAGAAACTAGAATATGCATATAATTAGTAGATGTGGATAGAAACACCCTAAAGTTTCTAAAACTGTTTGAATGGTGTCTGTGAGTATAACAGAACTCATATGGCAGGCCAAAACCTGAGAAGATTCCATACAGGAAGTGCCCTCTCTGACCATTTCTTGTCCTTCTATAGCCTCTTTATGGAAAATAGAGGATCTCTGCTGTAACGTGACATTTTCTAAGGCTCCCATAGGCTCTCAGAAGGCGCCAGAACGGGGAATGATGACTCTGCAGTCCCTGGGCGAAAAACAGTAGGCGATTTGGAAAGTGGTCGATCTGAGAACAATGACACGGGTGCGCGCGTGCATGTGAAGACTCCATTTTCTATTTTCAGTCTTTGAACGAAAACAAGGTCTCCCGGTCGGAATATTATCGCTATTTTACGAGAAAAAAATCGCATTAAAATTGATTTTAAACAGCGTTTGACATGCTTCGAAGTACGGTAATGGAATATTTTGAAATTGTTTGTCACGATACGCGCCGGTGCGTCACCCTTCGGATAGTGTCTTGAACGCGAGAACAAAACGCAGCTATTTGGATATAACTATGGATTATTTGGAACCAAAACAACATTGGGTGTTGAAGTAGAAGTCCTGGGAGTGCATTCTGACGAAGAACAGCAAAGGTAATCAAATTTTTCTTATAGTAAATCTGAGTTTGGTGAGTGCCAAACTTGGTGGGTGTCAAAATAGCTAGCCATGATGGCCGAGCTATCTACTCAGAATATTGCAAAATGGGCTTTCACCGAAAAGCTATTTTAAAATCGGACACCGCGATTGCATAAAGGAGTTCTGTATCTTTAATTCTTAAAATAATTGTTATGTTTTTTGTGAACGTTTATCGTGAGTAATTTAGTAAATTCACCGGAAGTGTTCGGTGGGTATGCTAGTTCTGAACGTCACATGCTAATGTAAAAAGCTGTTTTTTGATATAAATATGAACTTGATTGAACAAAACATGCATGTATTGTATAACATAATGTCCTAGGAGTGTCATCTGATGAAGATCATCAAAGGTTAGTGCTGCATTTAGCTGTGGTTTTGGTTTTTGTGACATTATATGCTAGCTTGAAAAATGGGTGTGTGATTATTTCTGGCTGGGTACTCTCCTGACATAATCTAATGTTTTGCTTTGTGGTTAGATAAAGGAGAGTCTTGTCTTTAAAATGGTGTAAAATAGTCATATGTTTGAAAAATTGAAGTTTTGGGATTTTTGAGGAGTTTGTAATTCGCGCCATGCCCTATCGCGAGGCGTTCCGTACTTTGGTGCGAAAAGTGCAAATCAATCCCAGAACAACAGCAAAGGACCTTGTGAAGATGCTGGAGGAAACAGGTACCTAAGTATCTATATCCACAGTAAAACGAGTCCTAAATCGACATAACCTGAAAGGCCGCTTAGCAAGGAAGAAGCCACTGCTCCAAAACCACCATAAAAAAAAGCCAGACTACAGTTTGCAACTGCACATGGGGTCAAATATGGAACTTTTTGGAGAAATGTCCTCTGGTCTGATGAAACAAAAATAGAACTGTTTGGCCATAATGACCATCATTATGTTTGGAGGAAAAAGGGTGAGGCTTGCAGGCTGAAGAACACCATCCAAACCGTGAAGCACGGGGTGGCAGCATCATGTTGTGGGGGTGCTTTGCTGCAGGAGGGACTGGCACACTTCACAAAATAGATGGCATCGTGAGGGAGGAAAATTATGTGGATATATTGAAGCAACATCTCAAGACATCAGACAGGAAGTTAAAGCTTGGTCGCAAATGGGTCTTCCAAATGGACAATGACCCCAAGTATACTTCCAAAGTTGTGGCAAAATGGCTTAAGGACAACAAAGTCAAGGTATTGGAGTGGCCATCACAAAGCCCTGACCTCAATCCTATAGAACATTTCTGGGCAGAACTGAAAAAGCATGTGCGAGCAAGGAGACCTACAAACCTGACTCAGTTACACCAGCTCTGTCAGGAGGAATGGGCCAAAATCCACCCAACTTATTGTGGGAAGCTTGTGGAAGGCTACCTGAAACATTTGACCCAAGTTAAACAATTTAAAGGCAATGCTACCAAATACTAATTGAGTGTATGTAAACTTCTGACCCACTGGGAATGTGATGAAAGAAGTAAAAGCTGAAATAAATCCTTCTCTCTACTATTATTCTGACATTTCACATTCTTATAATAAAGTGGTGATCCTAACTGACCTAAGCCAGGGCATTTTTACTAAGATTAAATCTCAGGAATTGTGAAAAATTGCATTTAAATGTATTTGGCTAAGGTGTATGTAAACTTTCAACTTCAACTGTATTTAGATGGCTTTCCTTGATCCGTATATTCTGAACCCATTCTCTCGATGTATTCTTGTGAGTTTGTCAAAATTCAAATTAAAAGAACACCGTATTTAAAGGGATGGGTTAAGACACAGTAAATGTACTGAAACCCCTATTGAATGCAAACTCCACGAGAATATCTGTTGGCCAGCAAGTGGGAGGGTTTTCAGCGTTTTAATTATATGTATTCTGCATGTGTAATTGAAACACGTCTGCAAAGCCCATTACGGACCTGCATAAGGTAAGTCTGAATACCAACTACTGAGAAGTGGGTAGGAAAGATGTGCGTAGGAAAGGCGTCTGAATCTGGCCCCAAACGAAATAAAGCGAGTAACTATGTGGACTTAATAATATCTACTGAACACGACTCTGTTGGCTGGCTGGGGCAGACTGCGACCATATTGACTCAATGTTGTAGCACTGTCACTGCACATCCAGTTTCCCAAGCATGGGAAGCTAGGTCCCACGGGCCCTGGTCAAAAGCAGTGCACTACATAGAGAATAGGGTGCCATTTGGGACGTAGCCGACAACATCAGAGCACAAAGGCAGAATGAATGACTCTGTGTTGAAGCTGGAAGCCCGGGGTCAGAGTTCATCAGCGCTCAATTAAATAGCATGGCATAGTGAGAGACAAATCTTGGATTGCAGCACCTGAAGAAAAGGGGCCATTATTCTTCCCGGCGCTTCTCTAAATCCACATTGTGTTTCTGTGACACGCCATCCATGATAATGTAGGGGGGGGTTTGATGTGGTGACAGGAGAGCCTTGTTACGATCAACAACTCGACCACCACACCACAAGAATAAACCGTCAGGCTACAGTCGCTATTGGGCCTAGCCTACATTACAAAGCAATGATATCAGAAATATCATAGTATGAAGGCTTTTCAGGTTCCATTTCAAAATGTAATGCAAGCAATCCTTAGAAAGCAATGCCAATACATGATGACAACACACACTCTCTCAAACAATATCAGGATCAGATGGACACTGGCACGCACATACATACACACACACACAAGCACTCACACATGCACACGCACACACTCAAGCATCCTTAGGATCAGATGTAAACTGGCAAAACACAGATAGCAAAACTCACACAAGCACACTCTCAGACAACATCAAGATCAGATGGAAATTGGTACACACATTCGCAAAAACACACACTCACACGTGCGCCATGGCAGCTGGTGGGTGTTGATCAGTCAGTCACCTACAAGCCCGAAGAATCACCCGTAAACCAGCACTGTCTACACATCATGACCAGCTCCAGAACATTATACAGATGTGTCTCCCAGCCTCAAAGCTTACAGCTCATACAAAGTACAAATTCATTGTCATATATCCTAACCTGTCAGGTTTTATCATGGATCTTTTATAGCTGCTGTACAAGATTAGTAGCCTCATAGTCATAATTTATATACCAGTCGCCGAGCCTCGTAACTTACAGCTTATACAAATAAATTATTCATTCATAGTTCATAAAAATATGTAGCCTGGGTGCCAGACTGATTCTGCTCTCCTACCACCTCTTTATGGACTTGTCATGCAAAACATGTTTGGCTTGACATGTTTGCCAAACATGTTTGGCTTGACAATGAGAGAAATGGAGTTGGCAAGAGCACAAACCGATCTGGGACCAGACTAGTTTATAATAGGCTGGTATATAAATTATGACTATGAGGCTACTAATCTTATTATGCCTCTTCATAGTATCCTCACCAATTAAGCTTATCATGGCTTTCTTATGGATTCTGTTAGAGATTAGTTGCCTCAGGCATAACTCATATGGAAGTGTCACCTCGTACTTGCGTTCTGCTAGAAGATGTATTGCCGAATACCTCAAATGTATTGCCATTGCTCAAACCCCAAGGATAGCCTCCTACCACACCTTTAACAAAGTACGCATTTATTTGTTTATTTGGATCCCCATTAGCTGTTGCAGTTGCAACAACTGTGTCATCCACAAATAGAGCGGCTTTTGGATAGTGTAATTTTGACAAAGCTCATTTATTTCAGAACATTCTTACATTCTGCCATAAAGAGCACATGTTCAACTTCTTAACAAGCATGTTTTCCCATTTTAAAAGATTAAATTAAGAAAAATTACTATAAAAGATTGACTATAACAGTGTTGACCGTTGGGGTGGGGGGCGGTCTAAGCTAATATATGGAATTGTTTAAAAATGGATGGATTATTTAGCTATTTGATTTATAATTTTAGGCCCACTTCAACTTCTTCGGGATTGGTGTCACTTCCACGGGACGTTTGAGCTAACGTAGGCTAATACGATTAGCATGAGGTTGTAAGTAACAAGAACATTTCCCAGGACATAGACCTGATATTGGCAGAAAGCTTAAATTCTTATTAATCTAACTGACTGTCAGATTTACAGTAGCTATTACAGTGAAATAATACCATGCTATTGTTTGAGGAGAGTGCACAATTTTGAACATGAACAGAAATTCAATGCTTCATTGGATGAGTCTAACACTTTGCACATACACTGCTGCCATCTTGTGGCCAAAATATAAATTGCATCTGGGCTGGAAAATACATTATGGCCTTTCTCTTGCATTTCAAAGATGGTACAAAGAAATACAGAAGAATGGTTGGTTTTGTCTTTGTATTATCTTTTACCAGATCTATTGTGTTATATTCTCCTACATTCCTTTCACATTTCAACAAACGTAAAAGTGTTTCCTTTCAAATGGTACCAAGAATATGCATAGACTTGCTTCAGGGCCTGAGCTACAGGCAGTTAGATTTGGGTATGTCATTTTAGGCAAAACATTTTTTAAAGGGGCGGATCCTTAAGAGGGTAAGTTACTATCAAAAACGTATATAAAAAAAATGATTTAATAAAATATTGAATTTAGCCTTTACTACTATAGCCCATAGAAACGCATTGAGTAACACGTTCAGAAATGGCAAAAAATACAGTCATACAATGTATAAGTAATAAGGTTTTGAAGGGTCTGACCTATATCTAGGAGATATAAAAAAGCTCAAGAAATATACAGTACCAGTCAAAAGTTAGGACACACCTACTCATTCAAAGGTTTTTCTTTATTTTTACAATTTTCTACATTATAGAATAATAATGAAGACATCAAAACTATGAAATAACATGTGGAATCATGAAGAAACCCCAAAAAGTGTTAAACAAATAAAAAATATATGATATATTTGAAATTCTTGAAAGTAGCCACCCTTTGACTTGATGACAGCTCTTGCACACTCTTGGCATTCTCTCAACCAGTTTCATGAGGTAGTCACCTGGAATGCATTTCAATTAACAGGTGTGCCCTGTTAAAAGTTAATTTGTGGAATTTAATTCCCTCTTAATGCATTTGAGACAGTCAGTTGTGTTGTGACAAGGTAGGGGTGGTATACAGAAAATAGCCCTATTTGGTAAAATACCAAGTCCATATTATGGCAAGAACAGCTCAAATAAGCAAAGAGAAACGATAGTCCATCATTACTTTAAGACATGAAGGTCAGTCAATGAAGAACATTAAGAACTTTGAAAGTTTCTTCAAGTGCAGTCGCAAAAACCATCAAGCGCTATGATGAAACTGGCTATCATGAGGACCGTCACAGGAAAGGAAGACCCAGAGTTACCTCTGCTGCAGAGGATAAGTTCATTAGAGTTGCCAGCCTCAGAAATTGCAGCCCAAATAAATGCTTCACAGAGTTCAAGTAACAGACACATCTCAACATCAACTGTTCAGAAGAGACTACGTGAATCAGGCCTTCATGGTCGAATTGCTGCAAAGAAACCACTACTTAAGGACACCAATAAGAAGAAGAGACTTGCTTGGGCCAAGAAACACAAGAAAAAAATAATGTATTTGTCACATGTGCTGAATACAACAGTGAAATGCTTACTTACACACCCTTAACCAACAATGCAGTTGTAATCAAAATAATTGTTAAGTAAAAAATAGATAAGTAAAAATGTTTAAATAAAAGTAACAAACCATTAAAGAGCAGCAGTAAAATAACAGTAGATTGAATATATACAGGGGGTACTAGTACAGAGTCAATGTGTGGGGGCACAGGTTAGTCGAGGTAATTGAGGTTGTATGTACATACATGTAGGTAGAGTTGACTATGTATAGATAATAAACAAAGAGTAGCAGCAGTGGAAGGGGGGGGGGGTGGCAATGCAAATAGTCTGGTTAGCCATTTCATTAGCTGTTCAGGAGTCTTATGGCTTGGGGGTAGAAGCTGTTAAGAAGCCTTTTGGACCTAGACTTGGCGCCCCGGCACTGCTTGGCGTGCGGTAGCAGAGAGAACAGTCTATGATTAGGGTGGCTGGAGTCTGACTATTTTTAGGGTTTTCTTCTGACACCGCCTGGTATAGAGGTTCTGGATGGCAGGAAGCTTGGCCCCAGTGATGTACTGGGCCGTACACGCACTACCCTCTGCAGTGCCTTGCGGTTGGAAGCAGTTGCCATACCAGGCAGTGATGCAACTGGTCAGGATGCTCTCGATGGTGCAGCAGTACAACTTTTTGAGGATCTGACGACCCATTCCAAATCTTTTCAGTCTCCTGAGGGGGAATAGGCTTAGTAGGATTCAATCTTAGTCCTGTATTGACACTTTGTTTGATGGTTCGTCTGAGGGCATAGCGGGATTTCTTATAGGCGTCCAGATTAGTGTCCCGCTCCTTGAAAGCGGCAGCTCTAGCCTTTAGCTCGGTGCAGATGTTGCCTGTAATCCTTGGCTTCTGGTTGGGATATGAACGTACGGTCACTGTGGGGATGATGTCGTCGATGCATTTATTGATGAGGCCAGTGACTGAGGTGGCATACTCAATATCATCTAAAAACCGGTTTTCACTTTGTCCTTTGGGGGTATTATGTGTAGATTGATGAGAAAAACAAATGTTGAATCTATTTTAGAATAAGGCTGTAACATAACAAAATGTGGGAAAAGGGAAGGGGTCTGAATACTTTCTGAATACACTGTATATATTACACATATTTAACCCCTTAATTTTGTTGGCATAAAACTACCTCCATACTTCCATTCACTTGTATGGGCTACCCTCTGACACATTCCGTGACACTAGTGGGGTCGTAAAGCAAACAGAGAACACGTTCTGTTCATGAGAGTGTCTCCTTTCCAAGGTGGGGTCACATTAGTTTTTAGCCCAAACGGTTCTGATGCTACGGAAGGCCGTCATAGGCGGATGTGGTGGATTGTTGCCCATGCAAAAAAATTATGTTACTAAGATTGACCCACAGGTATGTCAGTACACTCTTAAGGATTAAATGAGCCAGAACTCCCCAATAGACAGGGGGAATGGAGCTAGTTGTATGAAACAGGGAGATAGGTGCACTTGAACGCAAGCTTAATACATTTTTTTTACATGGTGGTGGCAGCATCAGGATCGAAGGAAAGATGAACTGAACAAAGTAAAGAGAGACCCTTGGTGAAAATCTGCTACAGAGCGCTCAGGGCCTCAGACTGGGGCGAAGGTTCACCTTCCAACAGGACAACAACCCTAAGCACACAGCCAAGACATTGCACGAGTGGTTTTGGGACAAGTCTCTGAATGTCCTTGAGTTGCCCAGCCAGAGCCCGGACTTGAATCAGATCGAACATCACTGGAGAGACCTGAAAATAGCTTTGCAGCGACACTCCCCAGCCAACCAGACAGAGCTTGAGAGGATCTGCAGAGAAGAGTGGGAGAAACTCCCCAAGTATAGGAGTGCCAAGCTTGTAGCGTCATACCCAAGAAGAGTCAAGGCTGTAATCGCTGCCAATGTTGCTTCAACAAAGTACTGAGTACATGGTCTGAATACTTATGTAAATGTGATATTTTTTATTCTAAAAACCTGTTTTGCTTTGTCATTATGGGGTACTGTGTGAAGATTGATGAGAAAATAAACTATTTAATCAATTTTAGAATAAGGTTGTAATGTAACAAAATGTAGAAAAAGTAAAGTGGTCAGAACTCTTTCCGAATCAAAGTGACTGTTTTATACACTGAAAAATCTTTTTAGTAAAAGAAATGGAAAATTCACAGATCTAAATTTTGAGATATTCCCATTTACTTCTGTACATGCTTAACTCAGTGCTGTTAAAACATTTCTGAATCATATTTCTTCTCTTTCCAGTAAGATTCATCCTTAAGAAGATCAGCATACATTTCCAATAACACTTATTAACAGAGTTATGGATCGTAGGTTTTAAATCTAGAGATATGGCACTATGATCAATGGGAGGGGAAGCTGAAATGGAAGTGTTACAGACATACAGTTGAAGTCTGAAGTTTACATACACTTAGGTTGGAGTCAATACAATTCGTTTTTCAACCACTCCACACATTTCTTGTCAACAAACTATAGTTTTGGCAAGTCAGTTAGGGCATCTACTTTGTGCATGACAAGTCATTTTTCCAACAATTGTTTACAGAATTATAATTCACTGTATCACAATTCCAGTGGGTCAGAAGTTTACATGCACTAAGTTGACTGTGCCTTTAAACAGCTTGGAAAATTCCAGAAAATTATGTCATGGCTTTAGAAGCTTCTGATAGGCTAATTGACATCATTTGACATCATTTGAGTGAATTGGAGGTGTACCTGTGGATGTATTTCAAGGCCTACCTTCAAAGTCAGTGCCTCTTTGCTTGACATCATGGGAAAATCAAAAGAAACAGGTACCTAAGTATCTATATCCACAGTAAAACGAGTCCTGTATCGACATAACCTGAAAGGCCGCTCAGCAAGGAAGAAGCCACTGCTCCAAAACCACCATAAAAAAGCCAGACTACGGTTTGCAACTGCACATGGGGACAAAGATCGTACTTTTTGGAGAAATGTCCTCTGGTCTGATGAAACAAAAATAGAATTGTTTGGCCATAATGACCATAGTTATGTTTGGAGGAAAAAGGGGAAGGTTTGCAAGCCGAAAAACACCATCCCAACCGTGAAGCACGGGGGTGGCAGCATCATGTTGTGGGGGTGCTTTGCTGCAGGAGAGACTGGTGCAATTCCCAAAATAGATGGCTTCATGAGGCAGGAAAATGATGTGGACATATTGAAGCAACATCTCAAGACATGAGTCAGGAAGTTAACGCTTGGTCGCAAATGGGTCTTCCAAATGGACAATGACCCCAAGCATACTTCCAAAGTTGTGGCAAAATGGCTTAAGGACAACAAAGTCAAGGTATTGGAGTGGCCATCACAAAGCCCTGACCTCAATCCTATGGAACATTTCTGGGCAGAACTGAAAAAGTTTATGCGAGCAACAGCTCTGTCAGGAGGAATGGGCCAAAATTCACCCAACTTATTGCGGGAAGCTTGTGGAAGGCTACCCGAAACATTTGATCCAAGTTAAAGAATTTAAAAGCAATACTACCAAATACTAATTGAGAGTATGTACATTTCTGACCCACTGGGAATGTGATGAAAGAAATAAAAGCTGAAATAAATCATTCTCTCTACTATTATTCTGACATTTCACATTCTTAAAATAAAGTGGTGATCCTAACTGCCCTAAGACAGGGACATTTTATTAGGATTAAATGTCAGGAATTGTGAAAAACTGAGTTTAAATGTATTTGGCTAAGGTGTATGTAAACTTCCGACTTCAACTGAAGGTGGCTAAATTGTTTGAAATGAGCCAATCATGAATTATTGATTTACTGGGACCATTGGGTTTGAACCAAGCAAATTGCTTGACATCTGGGTTCCGAACTCGCCAAATATCCATTAATGCATAAGAGTCACAACAGCTGGAGATAAGACTATTGTAATGATGCACATCATATCTAGGGGGACATCGATCAGTTGGCTCATCTGGGGCCATGTTAGCAGTATTCAGCTGTCAGCAGCCAATGGCTAGCAGTTTTTTTTACTGGTGATAAAAATGGATGATTGCCATGATTTTTTTCAAGTCATTACTGAATTATTTCATGTACAAAAAAAATCAAACGTTAAACCTTAAACAATTCATGGTAATTCATAATAACCTTGTAAACAATTAATTTAGATTGGGCATTTATTTAAAACAGGCGTTTGTTTAATTGCTGACGTGTGCTGTTGCCCAGCTATTAAAAAGGAAAGGCAGCTATTTGAGACTCAGCGTTTAATTGTCGTTTTACAGTAATACATATTTTTTTTATATTTACATAATTTTGAACTGAGAAAAGTTAAATATAAATTGACATCTTCCCGGAGAGAGACTTTCTACAAAATGTGCCCTACCCGATTGGAAAATAGTGACGAGGGTACTTGAAATGTAACATCCAATCGAAATATTGCCCCCAGCGGATCTTTCAAACTGTTTTTGCAATGCAAAAATCTCCAAACCTCCAAGGAAGGCTTCTATTTGAGCCAGTTGTCTATTTCCTTAATGCACACTGCTTTTTTCCATTTGCATAGTTTGTTGTTTAATTCCAGCATTCACTTCAAGCATTTTAATCAATTTCTTAATTTCCTGCACTGTGTTATCATCTACACACTGTCTCAGGTTTCTTTTGTCTTAGCATGCCTAAAAAAAATATACACAGTACCTGTCAAGTTTGGACACACCTACTCATTCCAGGGTTTTTCTTTATTTGTATTATTTTCTACATTGTAAAATAATAGTGAAGACATGGACTATGTAGTAATTCAAGGCACACTCAACCAGCATGGCTATCATAGCATTCTGCAGCAATATGCCATCCCATCTGGTTTGCGCTTAGTGGAACAATCATTTGTTTTTCAACAGGACAATGACCCAACACACCTCCAGGCTGTGTAAGGGCTAATTGACCAAGAAGGAGAGTGATGGAGTGCTGTATCAGATGACCTGGCCTCCACAATCACCCGACCTCAAACGAATTGAGATGGTTTGGGATGAGTTGGACCGCAGAGTGAAGGGAAAGCAGCCAACAAGTGCTCAGCATATATGGGAACTACTTCAAGACTGTTGTTAAAGTATTCCACGTGAATCTGGTTGAGAGAATGCCAAATGTGTGCAAAGCAGTCATCAAGGCAAAGGGTGGCTACTTTGAAAAATCTAAACTCTAAAATATAGTTTGATTTGTTTAACACTTTTTTGATTACTACATGATTCCATATGTGATATTTCATAGTTTTGATGTCTTTACTATTATTCTTCAATGTAGAAAATAGTAAAAATAAAGAATACCAAACTTTTGACTGGTATTGTATATACGTTTCCTTTACAGAATACGTATTCTCTTCTTTGACTCCGCATTTTCGGCGGTACTTACTTTCGCAACTAGAGGGCGATCTGACAATTTATAGGGGGTCTCTCTACTCCCGAAGTTGTTGACTGTTTTTGTGCTTGCCAGTTAGCTAGAAGTTCTCAGCTGTTAGCAGCCAATTGTTTGTTACTGGTGATAAAAATGGATGATTGCCATTATTGCAATTAAGGTCATTTTCTGTATATGCATCTTTCTTTCGATGCCAAACCCACCACTGGTGTGCATGACCAAAGAGCTCTATTTTCTTCTCATCGGACAATAGCACCGGTTCCAATCCAAGTGCCAATGCCGTTTAGCAAACTCCAGGCGTTTAGCAAACTCCAGGTGTGTACATTTGTTGGTTGCTCTCAATTAAGGATTTTTTTCTGGCAACCCTTCCAAAAAGCCTATTGGCATGGAGGTGGCATCTAATTGTAGATTTAGAGACCTGAAAAAGGGCTTTATCAACCCTGACAGACAAGAGCATCTCAGAAAAACTTCTTAGCAACAAGAGTCCCCCTTCCAACTCAACCCTGCCTCTCCCTTCTTCAGTTAGCTCTTTCACTTTGAATTAGACTCATATCATATGCATGGTCGCTCCCACGACTTCCTCTTTTCATCCTCTCACCCCCGTTTCCGCTCTCTATCCATCAACCCTTTGTCTTGCATCTTCCTGTCTTTATCTTTCTCATTATCTCTGTCAGTCTTTTTGGCGTTTCTTTCCCCAACCTGTGTTGTGTTACTTTCTTTCCAGTCCTTCATAGAACACAAATAGGCCCTCGGCAGTCTCTTTTCACCTTTAAATAACACCGTGGAGACAGACATTATTGTGCAGTGCGCTCTACTCATTAGAACCTAACAGTCTGTGTTTCCCTCAGCCTCCTAGTACCACAGTGAGCGCTTGTCAATTAGAGTCAAATTATTTCCAGTGTGTGTGTGCTTTTGTGTGTGTTTGTTTCAGGATTGGAGCTGGGGTAGGGGTTGCATGTGTGTTAGAGGGAGATACAAAAAAAAAAAAAAAAACGAAAAATGTGCATATGTGTGAGGGCGAGATACAGCATCAAGTCTCTAGTTGTGTGTGAGCGAGAGAGTTAAATAAATCAAACTTAAAGTGTGTACGTGTGTGTACGTGTATATGTGTTCTGTACGTACGTGCATGTGTGCGTGGGTGGGTACACCCTACAACTTGGCTACGCATTGTTTTTCTTGTATTCGTTTCACAGTGTAGCACAGGTGACAATCTTTGAGAGTAAATGTCACATGAAGTGAACGGACATACTGATGACTACATTGAGTGAGGAGACACTGACAGCTCAAACAGCTAATACTGACAAACTGCACATTAGACCTACTGATAATGAGAAAAAAGAGAGGAGTAGAGGGGATGTGACAATGCAGGGAACGAGTGAATGTGGACAGTAAAATAAGCAGAGTGATAGAATAAACAAAAGATCAAGATAAAAAACATTGCAATCACAAAAGAGAGCTTAGAAATAGATCAAAATGCAATATCTACTGATAAAAAAGTACTGATATAAAAGTATGGACTTACCTTAGTAATAGCGTGAGTGTGAAACTCCCCCCAAAAAACTGGAAATTCCGGTGAAGAGAGAATCAAGACTAACAGGTGGTGAGGAGAAGGGAGGGAGGAAGACAGAGAGAGAGAGATGGAGAAAGAGAGATAGTGAGAGAAAGTCAGGGAGAGGAGAAAGATGCATTCAAAATGTAATGCATGAATAGTTCAAGTTGAGATAAAAAAGAGAAGGAAGAACAAAGGCATGCTGGAGGAGGAAGATTATAGAGTGAGTCAACGGGAAGGAAAATTATTCCTTGACAGATATTCCTTGACAGTCTGTTTTGCGCTTCTGTGTGTGACTATTTCTGTCTTTCCTTTCTCTCCCTCATTCTCTTTCTCTCCTCCCACTTGCCCTCCCTCCTCCTTCAGTGCAGTGTTGCAGTTGTTCCAGGATCACCAGAAAAACTCTTTCTCTCTTTTCTGTTCTGTTTGCTTTCCAAGCCAGTGCCAATGCAATGCAGTACAGACTGTGCCAGTATATCACTCGCCTCTCTATCCACCTCTCTCCCAGTCTCCCTTTCTGTCTCTCTCTCCTCTCAGTATGTCTGTTTCTTCCCCTCCTTCTCCCCCTCCCAGTCTCTCTCTGTCTCTACACTCCACTCCCCCCTCTCAGTCAACCCCCCCACCCCTCAGTCTCTGTCTGCCCCTCTTTCTCTCTCCCTCTCTCACACACTCACTCTTCCTCTCCATATAATTAAACTAATTGTACTTCAGGCAGTGATAGACACAGGCAGACATGCTGTTTCCCCTTCTCTCCTCTTGGTAAAGGGTCATAATTGGTGTTGCTTATGGGTCTTCCTGTTGTTATCCCTCACTCCCTCCCTCCTTGTCTTTCCCTCTCTCTCAGTCTGTCTCTCTCTCTTTCCCTCCCTCCCTATCCCCTTCTCTCTGTGGCTCTCACAACCCAATCCCTGGCCTCCACTCTCTAAATCTATTCATCCATCACAGAGCAGCACAAATAATGTCAAAGTTTCATTGTAGTATAGCAATGAGGACTAGCTGGCCATTTTTAGGACTAGCTGGCACAGAGTCAGTCTCTTTCTGTTCATGTCTTTCTATTCTTTCCCCCTTCCACTCAAATGCATATGAATTCACAGTCACATTCTTTTTCAGGCACACGCACACAAGTATGCATGCATGCACGCAGACACCGCACGCACACACATACCCGTAAACTCTCAAAAAAGAGTGTTCAATCATTCTAACCTTTTCTAATCCGCTACTCTTTCCCTCACTCATATCTCACTTTCCCAAAGCTGCTATTTTCTTCTCTTTACATCCACTAGTGTTGATGAACAGTGAAAATCCCCTCGTAAAAAATGCACGTGGTCCACTATCAGCATGAAAGTAATTACCCAGTATCTCCACAGCAATTATGTCATGCTTGGCTATGTTGACATTAGAAGAAAATGACCATCCATCCAAGTCTACAAACGATTGATCGACTCCTAGGAATATTGCATATGCTTGTGGATTATATGGATTATAGAACTGTACATGCCTAGTTCTGTATTTTTTTTAAAAGATTGGGCTGGCATAATAACAAACCAGGTGTTTCAATCTGACAAATATTTTACCTCAAAGTGAGTAGAAGACTATATATGAGAAATACAGCAATATCGATTAAAGGATCCCAAGACTCTCTGGAATAGAGTGATTGATGATGGATGCTGAAAGGAAAAAAATATATATAGCTGTGAGCAGCAATGATCAGGTTTCACAGTATGACAGAAAGGACATAAGATCATTTGGATAACAAAGCAACCACTCTATCATGTAGGAATTCAGTTTGGTTCATCTTAGGGACGTCCATGATAGTGATTACAAGTTTTGAGTTAAAACGCCACAATGGAGTGGATTTACAGTGATTTAAATTGACATGTAAAATTTCTTAGCTTTTCTCAAACTAAAGTAAAACATGTACATGTAATTTGGTGTCATTTGGTTCATGAGAAGAAGATTTTTTAAGTATTTTTTGGGAAAATGTTTGCATATTAGTATATGCGCTATTATGAATCTACTGGCATAGTGTTGGCATCTTTGAATGCATCAATGTTATTTTCTCAAACTCTTTAGGGACTATTGTGATGAGTCCAAAGACCACATTTGGAGTGAATCTGACTTTTAGATTTTTTTAATGGTTATTTTAAGCATTAGCGTTGCATAGTAAAAAAAGTAAATGTTAATAGTTTCTCTATTTGTTAAGATATCAATGCCAAACGTAACATGGTTCATCCTGGTAATGTCTTTGATGACCCTAAAAAGTTTCAAGTTCATAGGCCATTATGGAGTGGATTTACAAAGGATTTAAATGGACACATAAATTCTGATTTCCTGATTGATCAATAACTCAGCTATCCCTTATCCAATCCCTTAGTTGGTGTTATTTGGACATATGGTTCATGAGAAGATTTTCAAAGATTGTAAAAAAATAAAAATAAGATTGAGGAAAATCTATGCTGACGGACCTTATGGGTCCTTGAGGGAAATTTGTTCAGCATGAGGAAAGACACCTACATACAAAGTAGGTCAAATGGGTTGACGATATGAGGGTGTAAGTGAGACTGCTTATAATAGCACCCCCTATAAGCCCATCGGTGCCATTCGTTTTGACCAAGTTACTCATGTCCTCTAGTTTCTGAGTGCCAAATTAGAAAACATTTTACCAATCTATGCTTAGGTTATTTGACCATGTAAATCTTTTTTTATTATTATTAATAATTCAAACAATAACAATAGATTTCACAGCTTCGCGGTGAACCCCTAATAAAATCACAGACGATGATCGCAGAGACTTGTGGACTTAGAAGGGAAGGTTTGTTTCTTTCGTTTTCCTGTTGCAATTTTCCTGAGAGTAAGATCATGTACGGAGGAGTGAAATATAAGAAGGCTCTTGTAAAATAATCTCTCTGGTACATCGACTGCATCCCAAATGGCACCCTATTTCCTATATAGTAGACTACTTTTGACCAAAGTACTGGTCAAAAGAGCTGCACTTTATAAAGAATAGGGTGCTATTGGGGGAGCAGACATCCTCTCCAGTACATATTCTGTGATCCAGATCCACCCTGGAGTATTGGGTGATTCACTAGCTGACAGAAGTGACAGACGGAAACGTTGGCATCATTACGGGTATTAACTTAGATCCTGCCTGAAATAAAGGAGAGGCTGTTGTGTGACTTACGGTATAGTCTATTAATGATATTAAGACAAATACTAGCCTGGTCCCAGGTCTGTTTGTGCTCTTGCCAACTCCATTGCTCATTGTTAAGCCATGTTTTGCATGACAAGAAGTTAGCATGATATCACAAACAGACTGGCCCTCAAACTAGACGAATACCAACATTGGTGTATGATACTGTGAGAGAACAACCCCAAACACTAGAATAGATCATATTAAAATAACATAATTAATGTACAAATGAAAGGTAATAGGCTAGATCCATGATCCCAAAAAGACTGTCAATTTTTATATAAGATATTCCGACTCATAATGGTCTTGACATCTTGAAGAAGAAAACAATAATTTCACACAAAAAACAAAATGGCCTTGGTGAGCTTTTAGTGATCTTGTGTGGCTCAGTTGGTAGAGCATGGTGCTTGGGTTGTGGGTTCCATGGGGACCAGTATGAAAATGTATTTTTTTTATTTTACCTTCATTTAACTAGGCAAGTCAGTTAAGAACATATTCTTATTTTCAATGACGGCCTAGGAAGAGTGGGTTAACTGCTTTGTTCAGGGGCAGAACGACAGATTTTTACCTTGTCAGCTCGTGGATTCAATCTTGCAACCTTTTGGTTACTAGTCCAACTCTCTAACCACTAGGCTACCTGCCACCCTGTATGCACTCACCCTGTAAGTCGCTCTGGATAAGAGCATCTGCTAAATGACTAAAATGTAAAATATGCACTGCAAAATGATCCAAAAGAAGTTTACACTAAGAATACCAAACATTAAGAACCCCTCCCTAATATTGAGTTGCACCCCCCACCTTTTGCTCTCAGAACAGTCTCAATTTGTCGGGGCATGGACTCCACAAGGTGTCGAAAGCGTTCCACAGGGATGCTGGCCCATGTTGACTCCAAAGCTTCCCACAGTTGTGTCAAGTTGGCTTGATGTCCTTTGGGTAGTGGACCATTCTTGATACACATGGGAAACTGTTGAGTGTGAAAAACACAGCAGCATTGCAGTTCTTGACACAAAGTCACTTACATTTTTTGTCTTGCCAATTCACCCTCTGAATGGCACACATACATAATCCATGTCTCAATTGTCTCAAGGCTTAAAAATCATTCTTTAACCCGTCTCCACCCCTTTATATACACTAATTGAAGTGGATTTAACAAGTGACATCAATAAGGGATCATAGCTTTCACCTGGATTCACCTGGTCATGGAAAGAGCGGTTGTTCTTAATGTTTTGTATACTCAGTGTATATTCTATAGACAAGTGGCAAAAGCGCCATTCCCACTGTCCTTGGTTGCCACTTGGAGACAGGCAGCCTGCAACACACTTCTCTGTAGTGCCTTACCCTCGTTCACATGAGTCTGCCCAGAGCATGTTTGTGTGTGCAGTTGCTTGAGATCTGCCCTGGAAGGATCTTGAGATCTGACCTGGAAGGATATTGACCTCATTCCGTCAGTAGAGGATGCCTGGTTATTCCTTAAAAGTGATTTCCTCACAATCTGAAATAAGCATGCCCCATTCAAAAAATGCTGAACCAGGAGTAGATATAGCCCTTGGTTCACTCCAGACCTGACTGCCCTTGACCAGCACAAAAGCATCCTGTGGCGTACTGAATTAACATCGAATAGCCCCCGCGATATGCAACTTTTCAGGGAAGTTAGGAACCAATATACACAGGCAGTTAGGAAAGCTAAGGCTAGCTTTTTCAAAAAGAAATTTGCATCCTGTAGCACAAACTCCAAAAAGTTCTGGGACACTGTAAAGTCCATGGAGAATAAGAGCACCTCCTCCCAGCTGCCCACTGCACAGAGGCTAGGAAACATGGTCACCACCGATAAATCCACGATAATTGAGAATTTCAATAAGCATTTTTCTACGGCTGGCTATGTACTTTCCACCTGTATACCCCTACCCCGGTCAACAGCCCTGCACCCCCCACAGCAACTTTCCCAAACCTCCCCCATTTCTCCTTCACCCAAATCCAGATAGCTGGCTAGACAATCTGGACCCTCTCTTTCTAAAATTATCCGCCACAATTGTTGCAACCCCTATTATTAGCCTGTTCAACTTTTCTTCCGTATCCTCTGAGATCCCTAAAGATTGGAAAGCTGCCGCGGTCATCCACCTCTTCAAAGGGGAGACACTCTAGACCCAAAATATTACAGACCTAGGCCAGGGCGGGAGGCAGACTTGTGGTTAGAGCGTTGGACTTGTAACCGAAAGGTTGCAAGATCGAATCCCTGAGCTGACATGGTACAAACCTGTCGTTCTGCCCCTGAACAAGGCAGTTAACCCACTGTTCCTAGGCCGTCATTTAAAATAAGAATTTGTTCTAAACTGACTTGCCTAGTTAAATAAAAGTAAAAATAAAAAATAAATCCTACCCTGCCTTTGTAAGGTCTTCGAAAGCCAAGTTAACAAACAGATCACTGACCATTTCAAATCCCACCGAACCTTCTCCGCTATGCAATCTGGTTTCTGAGCTGGTCATGGGTGCACCTCAGCCATGCTCAAGGTCCTAAACAATATCATAACCGCCATTGATAAAAGACAATACTGTGCAGCCGTATTCATCGACCTGGCCAAGGCTTTCGACTCTGTCAATCACCACATTCTTATCGGCAGACTCAACAGCCTTGGTTTCTCAAATGACTGGTTCACCAACTACTTCTCAGACAGAGTTCAGTGTGTCAAATCAGAGGGCTTGTTGTCCGGACCTCTGGCAGTTTCCATGGGGGTGCGCCACAGGGTTCAATTCTAGGACCGACTCTTTTCTCTGTATACATCAATGATGTCGCTCTTGCTGCTGGTGATTCTCTGAAAAACCTCTACGCAGATGACGCCATTCTGTATACTTCTGGCCCTTCTTTGGACACTGTTAACTAACCTCCAGACGAGCTTCAATGAAATACAACTCTCCTTCCGTGGCCTGCAACTGCTCTTAAATGCAAGTAAAACTAAATGCATGCTCTTCAACCGATCGCTGCCCGCATCTGCCCGCCCATCCAGCATCACTACTCTGGATGGTTCTGACAAATACCTAGGTGTCTGGTTAGAGTGTAAATTCTCCATCCAGACTCACATTAAGCATCTCCAATCCAAAATTAAATCTAGAATCGGCTTCCTATTTTGCAAACAAAGCATCCTTCACTCATGCTGCCAAACATACCCTCGCAAAACTGACTATCCTACTGATCCTTGACTTCGGCGATGTCATTTATAAAATAGCCTCCAACACTCTACTCAGCAAACTGGATGCAGTCTATCACAGTGCCCTCCGTTTTGTCACCAAAGCCCCATATACTACCCACCATTGCGACCTGTATGCTCTCGTTGG
This sequence comes from Salmo salar, assembly GCF_965601325.2. NCBI lineage: Eukaryota > Metazoa > Chordata > Actinopteri > Salmoniformes > Salmonidae > Salmo > Salmo salar. Next base: position 68,283,639 of record NC_138309.1, on the reverse strand, counting down.
CTGGCCCCCGCTTCATATTCGACGCCAAACACACTGGCTCCAGGTCATCTATAAGTCTTTGCTAGGTAAAGCCCCGCCTTATCTCAGCTCACTGGTCATCATAGCAGCACCCACCCGAAGCACGCGCTCCAGCAGGTATATTTCACTGGTCACCCCCAAAGCCTATTCCTCCTTTGGCCGCCTTTCCTTCCAGTTTTCTGCTGCCAATGACTGGAACGAATTGCAAAAATCCCTGAAGCTGGAGACTCATATCTCCCTCACTAACTTTAAGCATCAGCTGTCAGAGCTGCTCACAGATCACTGCACCTGTACATAGCCCATCCAACTACCTCATCCCCATATTGTATATACACTGCTCAAAAAAATAAAGGGAACACTTAAACAACACAATGTAACTCCAAGTCAATCACACTTCTGTGAAATCAAACTGTCCACTTAGGAAGCAACACTGATTGACAATAAATTGCACATGCTGTTGTGCAAATGGAATAGACAACAGGTGGAAATTATAGGCAATTAGCTAGACACCCCCAATAAAGGAGTGGTTCTGCAGGTGGGGACCATAGACCACTTCTCAGTTCCTATGCTTCCTGGCTGATGTTTTGGTCACTTTTGAATGCTGGCGATGCTTTCACTGTAGTGGTAGCATGAGACGGAGTCTACAACCCACACAAGTGGCTCAGGTAGTGCAGCTCATCCAGGATGGCACATCAATGCGAGCTGTGGCAAGAAGGTTTGCTGTGTCTGTCAGCGTAGTGTCCAGAGCATGGAGGCGCTACTAGGAGACAGGCCAGTACATCAGGAGACGTGGAGGAGGCCGTAGGAGGGCAACAACCCAGCAGCAGGACCGCTACCTCCGCCTTTGTGCAAGGAGGAGCAGGAGAAGCACTGCCAGAGCCCTGCAAAATGACCTCCAGCAGGCCACAAATGTGCATGTGTCTGCTCAAACGGTCAGAAACAGACTCCATGAGGATGGTATGAGGGCCCGACGTCCACAGGTGGGGGTTGTGCTTACAGCCCAACACCGTGCAGGACGTTTGGCATTTGCCAGAGAACACCAAGATTGGCAAATTCGCCACTGGCGCCCTGTGCTCTTCACAGATGAAGCAGGTTCACACTGAGCACGTGACAGACGTGACGTGCTGCCTGCAACATCCTCCAGCATGACCGGTTTGGCAGTGGGTCAGTCATGGTGTGGGGTGACATTTCTTTGGGGGGCCGCACAGCCCTCCATGTGCTCGCCAGAGGTAGCCTGACTGCCATTAGGTACCGAGATGAGATCCTCAGACCCCTTGTGAGACCATATGCTGGTGCGGTTGGCCCTGGGTTCCTCCTAATGCAAGACAATGCTAGACCTCATGTGGCTGGAGTGTGTCAGCAGTTCCTGCAAGAGGAAGGCATTGATGCTATGGACTGGCCCGCCCGTTCCCCAGACCTGAATCCAATTGAGCACATCTGGGACATCATGTCTCGCTCCATCCACCAACGCCACGTTGCACCACAGACTGTCCAGGAGTTGGCGGATGCTTTAGTCCAGGTCTGGGAGGCGATCCCTCAGGAGACCATCCGCCACCTCATCAGGAGCATGCCCAGGCGTTGTAGGGAGGTCATACAGGCACGTGGAGGCCACACACACTACTGAGCCTCATTTTGACTTGTTTTAAGGACATTACATCAAAGTTGGATCAGCCTGTAGTGTGGTTTTCCACTTTAATTTTGAGTGTGACTCCAAATCCAGACCTCCATGGGTGGATAAATTGGATTTCCATTGATTATTTTTGTGTGATTTTGTTGTCAGCACATTCAACTATGTAAAGAAAAAAGTATTTATTAAGATTATTTCTTTCATTCAGATCTAGGATGTGTTGTTTAAGTGTTCCCTTTATTTTTTTGAGCAGTATATATATATTTTTTGCTCCTTTGCACCCCAGTATCTCTACTTGCACATTCATCTTCTGCACATCTATCACTCCAGTGTTTAATTGCTAAATTGTAATTACTTCGCCACTACGGCCTATTTATTGCCTTACCTCCCTAATCTTACCTCATTTGCACACACTGTATATAGTTTTTTCTATTGTGTTATTGACTGTACGTTTTTTTATTCCATGTGTAACTCTGTGTTGTTGTTTGTGTCGCACTGCTTTGCTTTATCTTGGCCAGGTCGCGGTTGTAAATGAGAACTTGTTCTGAACTGGCCTACCTGGTTAAATGAAGGTGAAATAAAACATTTATAATAAAAATAAATACAAAATTGACCACAACTAAGCCCAAAAGAGATTGTATTGGAAAATGACAATAATTTAATACCTTGATAGCATTGAGACACGATCACATCAATTTTTTGATTTTGATTTGTGGGAATACTTGGCAACAGATTTCCTCAATGATTTCTTTTTTATGCTGAATTCCTGGTTATTTTAGTCTTTTTTGGTCTAAAACTAAAATCCCAAAAATGTTTGGGGGTACAAAAAAAAATCTCACGGGACAGTTGTGACTATATAGAAATAATTATGCCGAAATTGCAAATTATTTTTTTTTTAAAAGAGGATTTCTATCAGCCTAATGGAGGTGTAGATTACATCTCACATTCCAGTGTTCAAACTTATAAACAGGGCTGCATGGGATTTCTCGTAATGTGACTCCTTGCAGCCAATGGCAATGTCCGCTTTAGGTATAATGCCAGAAGCTGCTTGTGAATTTGACAGCTCTAACACAGTTCCACCTCCGACACCGCCAAAACAACCGCTATGCGGATGTCGGCTAAAGCGGATCTATTTGAATAGAGCCCTTAGAATAGGGAAAGTAGTATGAAGGTGGATGCCGTGTAATGTGCATGAAATTATGCCCCAATTGGAGAAAACTAAATTAATAGAGAGTGATTAGGTGTTATTGTGACATGGCCCTCGAAGAGTTTCTGTTTAATTGATTGCTTCATTAAACAAAGAGTCTCATGAAGAGTCTCAGGAAGTCTGCCTCAGCGGTGATGATGAATTAGAGAGAGAAAATAAAGAGAGAGGGAGAAAGAGAGAGAGAGCGGAGAGAGATAGCGAATGGGAAAGAGGAGGAGAAAGAGGATATATTAAACATTATCATAGGTCAAGAGTGACATTGCACTTTTATGGACTTGAAATAGCTTTCATGTAATATTTTCGTTAGAAGCACTATTTCCCCCCAAACTCCGAAAAAGTGGAAGTAAGTGTAACAAATGAACAAACTATAGGCTAATGCATGGGGAACTGAAGAATAATACTTGGGGAACAGAAGCTACAATGTATAGAACAGAACTTAAGACTGAGGTATTGTTATGCACATACACAATCCCACCCCACCCAAACACAACTCTAAACACTGTTAATTCTCTACTGTGTATGGTCCTACTTGCAAATCTCAACTCAGTTGCTAGGCAACCGTTGAACTTATAATACCATCTGTATCATGACTGCAGTGGCCTGGTGGGGGTGGGGACGTGGGTGGAGGGTCAGAGGAGGGAATGTGTGAAGGGGGTTGGTTGAGAATAATGATGAAAAGGGGGACTTCATTTAGACCCTGTGCTTGATTGGGAGAGACAGCGATGCACAGACCTGTCTACTTCTCAGCCCCACCAGTCTGCCAACCTCTTATCATAACATCATTGTTTCAATACCCAATGTTGATTTGATGAGCAATGCCAAGCAACACCTCAGGTTACATTAAGAAGATTAGGGGGTGTCATTTCGGGAACACTCCAAACATGAAATATAAAAATGCACTCTTTCCTTTTTGACACATCGATATGTTCTTTTTTTTGTAGGCTATACCCAGGCAGAGATCAAATGTAAATCTTTAGTTGGAATTGAAATATGATTAGGCCTACCAACCAAATATAACTTTAAAGAAGTGTGGGACTATTTGTTCAGGTGTATAAAAAAAGAGGAAGGGAAAATCAAGTCACTTCACACTATGGCCCTGGTCAAAATTAATGCACCAAAAAGGGAATAGGGTGCCATTTTGGACGAAGCCACTGCCTTACAGTCTCTCAATGGAACTGCAGTGTGGATTCATTCAGGCATTCCAGTCTCTTCTGCTGCTCCAGCAATGGGACTTTTTCCCTCGGCCTCAAGGCTGAGCTGGAAGGAAGTTTTACAGTCAACCTTAAAGCAGCAAGCAGCAATCAGCAGTAGAAGTTTAAAATGGCGCCGGAAGAAATGGCAGCAGTTTAACGGGCGCCCAACCAATTGTTCTATTATGTGGGTTTTTTCACGTTATTTGTAACTTATTTTGTACATAATGTTTCTGCAACCGTATCTTACGGCAAAAAAGAGCTTCTGGATATCAGGACAGCAATCACTCACCTCGGATTAGACAAAGATTTTTTCTACAACAAGCAGGACGCACAGGACATTCTCCAAACACCCCACAGGGCCAACATCCCCGTTGTTTGCAAGAGGAAGCGACGCAGGTACAGAGGACAAAAAGCCGGATCCCTGGTCAGGACCTGGAGAAGGCGACTGGGAAAGCTGCCGTTACCGTCAATACTACTCGCCAACGCGCAATCATTGGACAATAACAATAAACTAGACAAGGTACGATCACAAATATCCTACCAACGGCACATCAAAAAACGTAATATCCTATGTTTCACAGAATCGTGGCTGAATGGGAGGGGGGTCTGTGCATATTTGTAAACAATAGCTGGTGCACGAAATCTAAGGTCTCTAGATTTTGCTCACCTGAAGTAGAGTATATTGTGATAAATTGCAGCCACACTACTTGCCTAGAGAGTTTTCAGCTATACTTTTCGTGGCTGTTTATATACCACTACAGACAGATGCTGGCACTAAGACCACACTCAGTCAGCTGTATAAGGAAATAAAAAAACAGGAAACCACTCACCCAGTGGCGGCGCTCCTAGTGGCGGGAGACTTTAATGCAGGGAAACTTAAATCAGTTCAACCAAATTTCTATCATGTTAAATGTGCAAACGGAAGGAAAAAAAAATTCTAGATCACCTGTACTCCACACACAGAGACGCGTACAAAACTCTCCCTCGCCCCCCATTTGATAAATCCGACCACAACGCTATCCTCCTGATTCCTGCTTATAAGCAAAAATTAAACCAGGAAGCACCAGTGACTCAGTCTATAAAAAAGTGATCAGATGAAGCAGATGCTAAACTACAGGACTGTTTTGCTTTCACAGACTGGAACATGTTCCGGGATTGTTCCGATGGCATTACGTCACATCAGTCACTGGCTTTATCAATAAATGAAATGAATCGAGGACATCGTCCCCACAGTGACTGTACATACATACCCCAACCAGAAGCCATGGATTACAGGCAACATTCGCACTGAGCTAAAGGGTAGAGCTGCCGCTTTCAAGGTGCGGGACTAACACGGAAGCTTACAAGAAATCCTGCTATGCCCTGCAACAAACCATCAAACAGGCAAAGCGTCAATACAGGGCTAAGATTGAATCATACTACACCGGCTCCGACGCTTGTCTTATGTGGCAGGGCTTGCAAACTATTACAGACTACAAAGGGAAGCACAGCCGCGAGCTGCCCAGTGACACAAGCCTACCTGACGAGCTAAATCACTTCTAACACTGAGGCATGCATGAGCACCAGCTGTTCCGGACGACTGTGTGATCACGCTCTCCGTAGTCAACATGAGTAAGACCTTTAAAACAGGTCAACATACACAAGGCTGCGGGGCCAGACGGATTACCAGGACGTGTGCTCCGGGCATGTGCTGACCAACTGGCAGGTGTCTTCACTGACATTTTCAACATGTCCCTGATTGAGTCTGTAATACCAACATGTTTCAAGCAGACCACCATAGTCCCTGTGCCCAAGAACACAAAGGCAACCTGCCTAAATGACTACAGACTCATAGCACTCATATCTGTAGCCATGAAGTGCTTTGAAAGGTTGGTAATGGCTCACATCAACACCATTATCCCAGAAACCCTAGACCCACTTCAATTTGCATACCGCACAAACAGATCCACAGATGATGCAATCTCTATTGCACTCCACACTGCCCTTTCCCACCTGGAGAAAAGGAACACCTATGTGAGAATGCTATTCATTGACTACAACTCAGCGTTCAACACCATAGTACCCTCAAAGCTCATCACTAAGCTAAGGATCCTGAGACTAAACACCTCCCTCTGCAACTCGATCCTGGACTTCCTGACAGGCCGCCCCCAGGTGGTGAGGGTAGGTAGCAACACATCTGCCACGCTGATCCTCAACACTGGAGCTCCCCAGGGGTGCGTGCTCAGTCCCCTTCCTGTACTCCATGTTCACCCACGACTGCATGGCCAGGCACGACTCCAACACCATCATTAAGTTTGCAGATGACACAACAGTGGTAGGCCTGATCACCGACAATGACGAGACAGCCTATAGGGAGGAGGTGAGAGACCTGGCGGGTGGTGCCAGAATAACAACCTATCCCTCAACATAACCAAGACTAAGGAGATGATTGTGGACTACAGGAAAAGGAGGACCGAGCACGCCCCCATTCTCATCGACAGGGCTGTAGTGGAGCGGGTTGAGAGCTTTAAGTTCCTTGGTGTCCACATCAACAACAAACTAGAATGGTCCAAACACACCAAGACAGTCATGAAGAGGGCATGACAAAGCCCATTCCCCCTCAGGAAACTAGAAAGATTTGGCATGGGTCCTGAGATCCTCAAAAGGTTCTACAGCTGCAACATCGAGAACATCCTGACTGGTTGCATCACTGCCTGGTACGGCAATTGCTCGGCATCTGACCGCAAGGCACTACAGAGGGTAGTGCGCACGGCCCAGTACATCACTGGGGCTAAGCTGCCTGCCATCCAGGACCTCTACACCAGGCAGTGTCAGAGGAAGGCCCTAAAAATTGTCAAAGACCTCAGCCACCCCAGTCATAGACTGTTCTCTCTACTACCGCATGGCAAGCGGTACCAGAGTGCCAAGTCTAGGACAAAAAGGCTTCTCAACAGTTTTTACCCCCAAGCCATAAGACTCCTGAACAGGTAGTCAAATGGCTACCCGGACTATTTGCATTGTGTGCCCCCCCCCCCCAACCCCTCTTTTTACGCTGCTGCTACTCTGTTTATCATATACGCATAGTCACTTTAATTATGCATTCATGTACATACTACCTCAATTGGGCCGACCAACCAGTGCTCCCGCACATTGGCTAACCGGGCTATCTGCATTGTGTCCCGCCACCCGCCAACCCCTCTTTTACGCTACTGCTACTCTCTGTTCATCATATATGCATAGTCACTAACCATATCTACATGTACATACTACCTCAATCAGCCTGACTAACCGGTGTCTGTATGTGGCCTCACTACTTTTATAGCCTCGCTACTGAATATAGCCTGTCTTTTTACTGTTGTTTTATTTCTTTACCTACCTATTGTTCACCTAATACCTTTTTTGCACTATTGGTTAGAGCCTGTAAGTAAGCATTTCACTGTAAGGTTTACACCTGTTGTATTCGGCGCACGTGACAAAAACATTGATTTGATTAGAAACAAAGTGTTCAGTAAAAATCTGAGGGATCGGGCTCGAGAAATGTAATCCTTCTTAAATTCAGAGTTATGGATGCAAGAGTGACCATCCATGTATAGTTTCATCAATGTTTTGAGGCTTTAGTGTTTGTTTACATTTACTTTGTTTATAAACATTGGAGTAAAACATGCATATATTTTGGGTTCTGATGGAGTGTGACAGTTGAACTTAGCTCATGAGACATTTATAAGTTATATTCTTCAAGAATCAATGGGTACATATTAGGGGTAAAGCGGTTCACAAAACTCACGGTCAGTTGGGTACGATATGGTACAGTGGTGTCACGGTTCGGTGTCATGGTTCAACAAAATAAATGCCTGAGAAATATGTCATTTGTATTTAGATTTTCCATTTATTATAATAGTATACATGGGTAGTGTCACGTGTTCTCCCTCTCCAGCCTCTAGGTCACCAGGCTGCTTGTTAGGGCACACACACCTGTCACCAGCGTTAGGTGCATAATGACACTCACCTGGACTCCATCACCTCATTGATTACCTGCCCTTTATATGTCACTCCCTTTGGTTTCTTCCCCAGTCGTCATTGTTCCTGTTTTATGTCGGTGGGCCGTTTGTGTTTCTTGATTTACTAATGAAATGTTTTCACTCCCTGAACTTGCTTCCCGACTCTCAGCGCACTCGTTACAGCTGGCTTGAATTCCCAGGAGCATATGGAAACAAAGGGACAACAAAAAACAGCAGTGCCTGCCTTATAACATGAAATAAAAGTCATTTAAAACAGAACTTCAACAAGAGTGCATAGTCCAGCAGCATATATCAACATTAAGTCACATAGCAGTGCCTTAAACAAAATAGGACCACTTGAGACTGGTTACTTGAAAAAAATGTAACTTTATCAGATTTTCAAGTTTTTCTTTAAGAACATTAGTCTATCCACATTATCTGCAGTGAGCACAGATCGGCTTGCTGTGACAATGTCAGCCACTGTGGAGAATACCCGCTCGCTAGGGACAGAGGTCCCAGGCACAGCCAGGTAGTGTCTTGCTAACATGGTAACCTGAGGGTATATTAACTCTTTGGTCTTCCACCATGTAAGTGGATCAGCATCCAGGGGAATACAGTCCACTCCCTGTATGAGGTCACCTCCTCCTCTATGACCTTGACTTGGTTCCCTGCTCCTGGGTCGTGAACAACTCACCAAAAAGCTCAACCATGGCAGACTTTTTTTCTGGAGGAGAACCCCTGTCGTCTGCCGTCTCTGGAGAGGGGTTGGCTCCTGTGGTATCTGTGGCTTGACCCTGCAGAATTATATTATATGAAAATTATTATCTCTGAAGTGGCTTTAAAAATATGATTTGTTTTTAGAAATATATATCAGACACTTATAACAATTACAATTATTACTTTATAATGAATTGTTAAATCACTAATTAATGAAAGTCACATTAACAAAATAAATGCAATACTTGTTGTATATTGGTCAAAATCTCTGCTGTGAGTTCATTGTAGACTCTGACGAGCAGCAGCATCCAGGTGCAGCAGGGACTTGAACCGGGGGTTCAAAGCGGTGCTCTTGTGTAAGAAGTCTTGGACACCACGGCCAGCATATCTAGGCTCCAGGTTAACTCTGATTAGCAGTCTTGACATCCCTTAATGCGGGTTCATCTTCATCAGATGACACCATTGATTTCAGGATCATTGTTTTCATAGGCAGGACCATGGAAACTGATGGAAGGCTCTCAGTGCATATCAGTGTTGTGACTGTTTTGAGAGGTTTGCACACTTTGATAACTTCCTCTGCTAGTCTTATGTTATTTTCAGACAGTCACAATATCTTTGACATTCATCCTCACAGCTTGATCAGTCAGTGTAGAATACACCGCAACTTTCTGCTCAAGGTATCTCTCAGCCATGTCATGGCTTGAATTCCATCTAGTAGGAACATCTTGGATTAGTTTGTGGTTTGGCAGCTCCAGCATCTCCTGTTTTGTCTTGAAAACATGTGCAGCAGTTGTGCTTTTATGAAAGAAGGATACCACCTTCCTGATCTTTGCTAGGAAGCGAGAGATTGGATTCACTGACATTGCTTTTTGAGATTCTAGATTAATAACGTGAGCAAAGCATCCTATCTGTGGCCCCAATCCAGCTAGTGCAACTGCATTTACAATTTTTCTAGTTGTCAGCGGTCATAGGAATCGTTACATTATCCCTCTCCAACAACTTCCCTTAGCTCTTCCCCCAAGTTTACACTGGTGTGACTCCTGTCAAGGGGACGTGTTTGAAGGACATGGCTTTTTATCTCTCCCTCTGACGTAATGAAATGAGCCGTTACAGTAAGGTAGCTCTCTGTAGCTCTAGACGTCCAACTGTCTGTTGTTAGGAGCAACAGACCGCATTTCTGACAACTCACTGTCAAGTTGTTCTTTAGTTTTTTTGTATAAGGCAGGTATTAATGTCTGGGCAAAATGTGTAGGGGAAGGAATAGTGAAGCGCGGCTTGACCACTTTAAACATGTTTCCGAACCCTGCATTTTCTACCACAGAGAAGGGTCTCATATCTGCCGCCATGAATTTTGCTATCTCTGCGTTGATTTCTTTAGCCCTACCGGAGTCAGCAGCATACTGTTGCATGAAGGCTGTGGGGAGAAGTGGTTGCTGTGTCATTTTTGGCCTAGTCCCACCATTTGGCACTTTGGGGTGATGTCGGGGCAAATGAGTAGTCATGTTACTCGTATTGCCACTTGAATAGGCAATCGGCAATGGACAGAGCCTACATGTTGTAGAAGTTTTATCCACCAATCTTTGGCAATCCCGTTATAGTTTACAGGGAAACCGAAATGTTCTCAGACAGCAGACCTGAATGATACTGGGGCGTCTTTTAGTTCTGGCTCGCCAATGCTTGCCATGTTGCTCCTTTGCATTTAGCTTACTGCTAATTCCTTCATAAGCTAATTGCCGCTACGACGGTCTCTCAGCTCTGTTCCTTCATAAGCTAATTGCTGCTTGATTTGTCTCTCAGTCTCTCAGCTCTGTTCTCGCTGGAGTGAAATAACTAATGAGCGGAGCTGCATACAGCTACGAGACGAAACAACTTTATTACTATGTGGATATTTTTCCCACGTTAATTTACACGCCATTGGTTTACGCAATAATATATATTTTTTTACAATGAAATATATATAGATTTTTTCCCCCCTCGCTATAATTTATGATTAATGTATTGTTCGGTTCGCAGTGCGTACCGAACCGTGCGCCGTGGACCCTGTACCGAACGGTTCAATACGAATACACGTACCGTTTCACTCCTAGTACATATCATTAATGTATAAGTACAAAAATGTGTGTAACAACTGCTGGTTGCTTCTTCAACTGTATATCTCAGTACATAACTAACCATTGATTTTTTTTGCTCAATAAAGCTGAACAAAGCTGAAGCAGGTAATTTAAAAAGAACAACATGAGGGTGAATGCAAATAGGCCTGGTTGGTAATTAGTCCTATTGAATCTGGATATCATGTGAACTTCAATTGACTTTGACACCCCTTGGTTGCTTCTGTGTATGATCATGTATAATTATTGAATGTCTGTGACGTGTGGAAACAACATATTTAAATCAATCCATATGTGGCTCTCCAAACTACACACATGCACATGAGCATGCACTTGCATGCATGCACACACACACACACGTGCGCACACACAAACAGAATTTGAAAAATGTGGAAATCATTGTGCGTGAGCTGTTTTTGCTTTTCATTTTTTACCAATGTGTTTCCATGATGGTGGTACAGTGACAGAATATCTCTAGCTAGAAGAGGTACAAAAGCCTCCTATTCTATTCAAGAGTATCATCACATGCACCACTTTATATCTCCACTTTCCATCAGCTTTACGGCCAGTTAACTTTGACTTTCAGTTGACTTTCACATTTTGTTACATTACAGTCATTCTAAAATTGATAAGTGTTTTTTTTCCCCTCATCAATCTACACACAATACCCAATAATGACAAAGCAAAAACAGGTCTTTAGAAATGTTTGCTAACTTATTACAAATAAAATGTTAGAATCACCTTTGGCAACGATTACAGCAGTGAGTTTTCTGGGTAAGTCTCTGAGAGCACACCTGTATTTTTTAAAAATTATATATATATATATATATTCACCTATATTTAACCAGGTAGGCTACTTGAGAACAAGTTCTCATTTACAACTGCGACCTGGCCAAGATAAAGCAAAGCAGTGCGACACAAACAACAACAGAGTTACACATGGAATAAACAAACATACAGTCACAATAATACAATAGAGAAAGTCTATATACAGTGTGTGCAAATGAGGTAGGATAAGGGGGGGTGAGGCAATAAATAGGCCATAGTGGCGAAATTATTACAGTATGGCAAATTAAACACTGGGGTGATAGATGTGCAGAAGATGAGTGTGCAAGTAGCGGTACTGGGGTGCAAAGGAGCAAAATAAATCAAATAAATAATATGGTGATGAGGTAGTTGGATGGGCTATTTACAGATTGGCTATGTACAGGTGAAGTGATCTATGATTGTACAATAGTTGCACATTATTCTTTAAAAAAAAAAAAATTCTGTCAAGTTGCTAGATGATTGCTAGACAGCCATCTTCAAGTCTTGCCATAGATTTTTAAGCCGATTTAAGTCAGAACTGTAACTAGAACATTCAGTGTTGTCTTGGTAACCAACTGCAGTGCATATTTGGCCTTGTGTTTTAGGTTGTTATCCTGCAGAAAGGTGAATGTGTCTGCTGGAAAGCAGAGTGAACCAGGTTTTCCTCTAGGATTTGTGGCAGAAGAATCAGAATTAGTTAGGTATTATAGATAATTATCTGGCTGCGGGATACTCCTTTCTCATTTATCAAGTCTCACCTTGTGAGGCATTCCACACATCTGTTGTTTGTCATGTAGACTATGGGGTGGATCTTTGCTATAAAATATTTCTGTAGCCTTTGTGTCGCGGCTCTCAACTAATCATCTGAGGGTGGTTCGTCGACCAGCCATTGCTATTGCAGAGCTCTCACTAATAATGATTCAGTTTAAGCATAACTTGTGGGATAAGTTTGTCTCTCCTCATTTGATAATACAGAAATTAACCACCACAGATTTTGCATGTGCTTAACTCTATTCTGTTATTTTTATCCCCCAAAAAACTCCCTAGTCGTTGCCGATGACAAGCATACCCAGAACATGATGCAGCCACCACCATGCTTGAAAAAATAGAGTGGTACTCAGTGATGTGTTGTTTTGGATTTACCCCAAATATAACACTTTGTATTCAGGACATAAAGTACATTTCTTTGGCAAATATTTTGCAGTTTTACTCTAGTGCTTTATTGCATGTTTTGGAATATGTTTTATTATGTACAGGCTTCCTTTTCACTCAGTCATTTAGGTTAGTACTGTGGCATAATTACCATGTTGTTGATCGATTCCCGGTTTTCTCCTATCATAGCCATTAAACCCTAACTTTTTTAACCCCTACGGGATCGGTGTCCCTAAACCGGGACGGTTGTTGCTAACGTGACCAGAATGACGTTGTATATAACAGCCAACTTTCCGGGACATAGAGATGTCTTATATGGGCAGAAAGCTCATATTCTTGTTAATCTACCTGCAGTATCCAATTAACAGTAGCTATTACCGTGAAAAGAAAAACATGGTATTGTTTGAGGAGAGTGCACAACAACAAAAAACTTTTATCACAGCAACAGGTTTGATACATTCACCTATGAAGGTAAATAATGTACTTACATTTAGTAATCTTGCTCTGATTTGTCCTCCTGAGGGCCCCAGAGATAGAATGTAGCATAGTTTTGTTTGGTAAAATCAATTTTTATGTTCAAATGTAGGAACTGGGGTCTACAGTTTGACGCCACTGCTGTCTCTGGCTACGCATCCACCCCGCCCAGACATCAAGATGTGTAAAAATTAGTGTATAAGCTAATGATCCATCATTATGACACTCGTGGGAGTGTGTAAACTTAAATGTTTTATTACATAGCATTTTTGTATTTTCTCTATAGTTCTATACTTGAAAATGTATCAATTTACTAATTCGGCACATTTGGGCAAACACCTGGCAGACTTAATGTGCAGTAATGTAATTCTTCACAGGATCAGTCTGAAACTTTGTGCACACACTGATGCCATCTGGTGGCCAAAATCTAAATTACACCTAGACTCCTATCTGAAATTATGGCCTTTCTCTTGCATTTCAATGATGGAAAAACTTTTTATTTTTGGAAAAACTTTTTTTTTTGTATTATCTTTTACCAGGTCTAATGTGATATATTCTCCTACATTAATTTCACATTTACACAAACTTCAAAGTGTTTAATTTCAAATGGTATCAAGAATAAGCATATACTTGCTTCAGGTCCTGAGCTACAGGCAGTTAGATTTGGGTATGTCATTTTAGGCAAAAATTTAAGGGTACGATCCTTATTAAAGTCCCTGAGTGGTTTCCTTCTTCTCCGGCAACTGAGTTAGGAAGGACGCCTGTATCTTTGTAGTGACTGGGCATATTGATACACCATCCAAAGTGTAATTAATAATGTCACCATGCTCAAATGGGTCTGCTTTAATTATTTTTTTATATCTACCAATTGGTGCCCTTCTTTGCGAGGCTTTGGAAAACCCCCCTGGTCTTTGTGGTTAAATCTGGGTTTGAAATTCACTGCCTGACTGAGGAACCTCATCAGTGGAGGCTGCTGGGAGGATATAAAGGAGGATGGGTTCATTGTAATGGCTCGAATGGAATTAATCAAACGGTATCAAACACATCAAACATATGGAACCCACATTTTTGACTCTGTTCCATTTATACAATTACAATGAGCCTGTCCTCCTATATCTCCTCCACCCGCCTCCACTGGACCTTACAGATAATTGTTTGTGTGAGGTACAGAGATGAGGTAGTCATTCAAAAATCATGTTAAACACTATTATCGCACACAGAGTGAGTCCACGCAACTTATGTGACTTGTTAGGCACATGTTTACTCCTGAACTTATTTTGGCTTTCCATAACAAAGGGGTTGAATACTTATTGACTCAAGACATTTCAGCTTTTAGCTTTTAATTCATTTGTAAAAATGACAAAACATAATTCCACTTTAGCATTATGGGGTATTGTGAGCAGTCCACTAACACCATTTTTTTTATTTTACACATTTTAAATTCAGGTTATAACTCAACATTTTGAAAAAGTGAAGGGGTGTGAATACTTTCAAGGCACTGTATATTTAAAAAGTGATATTGAATTGTGTTTGGTTGTCAACGCAACCAAATATCAACCTTTTAAGGAGATGTATTTTCTGCTTGGATAGTTCCATTTGTTACACTGACTTAAATTCCAGTTTGTCTACAGCTTTCATCTCAACCAAAAATCGAACTTATAAAATAGGACTAAATCAATTCTAATTGAACTTTAAATGCACTTTAAATAGATTTTGGGTTGAGATGGAGATGTGAATCCAAGTATATATATATATATATATTTATTTATTTATTTGTAGACAAACTGGAATTAAAGTCAGACTAAGTCAGTGGCACTGATGGAACTATCCAAGCAGAAGATAAATCTCCTTCAAAATGATGATATTTGGTTGCATTGACAAACAAACAATTCAATATGACTAAATATAATTACATTGGAAATCAACCAGAGCTTGAAACCCTAAGCCTATTGTATTGTCAATTCTTTGTTGAATTCTGGGTTGAACTCAAACAATTGCTGTTGAATTGTTGATTACTTTTCAAATGCTATATAGGCCTAAATGTTATCATTAATGATTGATAAATTATGGTCACATTTAATTTCCCAGTAAAACCTACCTTTTGGAATGACTTTGATAGCAATTTAGTTTTTAAGTGGAGACCTCGCAAAAAATCATTCTCACAATAGCAATGGTAATAGTAAAGTGACAAATATCATAGCTAAGCAGGGCTAGGGAAGATTAAAATCTTAGATGGGAGACCAAAGTGTAGCTGTAGATTGATAAATTCTCCAGTAGGAGGTGCTGCCCAGCCTATTTTGTTTCTGATAGTGGATATAACTTAGAAAATCTGACATTGTTTTAAAGGTACAAATTCAACATATTTTATACAAGGTTTGTATATGTTTGTAACGCAGACGCGGGGAGTCAGGAAGCAGGTGCAGTCGGTGAGTTTTATAAGAACGAACATAGAGTAGCATCTGATCATAAACATAGAAACAATACTGCCTGATGGGTGATAACAGAATGCTAGATAAAGGGGGAGTAATCAGGGAAGTGATGAAGTCCAGGTGTGACTAATGAGGTGCAGGTGTGCATAATGAAGGTTGTGCATAATAATGGGTTGCCAGGACCGGTTGTTAGTAGACCGGCGACATCGAGCGCCGGAGGAAGGGAGTAGAAACTATGGCGCCGACAGAGACAGTCGCCTCACTTCTAGTCCTGAAGAAACTATGCGGTATTTAGTTTTTTTTTATATTGTTAGCCCAGAAAATCTGAAGTGTTATTACATACAGCCGGGAAGAACTATTGGATATCAGAGCAACGTCAACTTACCAACATTACGATCAGGATTACGACTTTCCCGAAGCGGATCCTTTGTTAGTACCACCACCCAGGACATTGGATTTAATCCCAGAGTCCGACCCAAAACAACGTCGTCTTAGAAGAGGTGGACGGAGTGGCATCCTGGTCAGACTTAGAAGGCGTGCACACCACCCACCGCTTCCGAGTATATTACTCACCAATGTTCAGTCTCTAGACAACAAGGTAGACGAAATTAGGGCAAGGTTGCTTTCCAGAGAGACAGAGATTGTAACATTCTCTGTTTCATGGAAACATGGCTCTCTCGGGATATGTTGTCGGAGTCGGTACAGCCACTAGGATTCTTCATGCGTTGTGCAGACAGAAATAAACATCTTTCTGGGAAGAAGAAAGGTGGGGGCGTATGCTTCATGATTAACGACTCAAGGTGTAATCGTAACAGGAACACAAGTCCTTTTGTTCACCTGACCTAGAATTCCTTACAATCAAATGCCGACCATACAGTGCCTTGCAAAATAATTCACCCCTCTTGGTGTTTTTCCTATTTTGTTGCATTACAACCTGTAATTTAAACGGATTCTTAGTTAGATTTCATATAATGGACATACACAAAATAGGCAGAATTGGTGAAGTGAAATGAAAAAATAAACTTGTTTCAAAAAATTATGAAAAATAAAAAAATTAAGTTGTGAGTGCATATATATTCACACCGTTTGCTATGAGGCCCCTAAATAAGATCTGGTGCAACCAATTACCTTCAGAAGTCACATAATTAGTTAAATAAAGTCCACCTGTGTGCAATCTAAGTGTCACATGATCTGTCACATGATCTCAGTGTATATACACCTGTTCTGAAAGGCCCCAGAGTCTGCTACACCGCTAAGCAAGGGGCACCACCAAGCAAGCAGCACTATGAAGACCAAGGAGCTCCCCAAACAGGCCAGGGACAAAGTTGTGGAGAAGTACAGATCAGGGTTGGGTTATAAAAAAAACATATCTGAACCTTTGAACATCCCACGGAGCACCATTAAATCCATTATTAAAAAATACGGCACCACAACAAACCTGCTAAAAGAGGGCCGCCCACCTAAACCCACAGACCAGGCAAGGAGGGCATTAATCAGAGAGGCAACAAAGAGACCAAACATAACCCTGAAGGAGCTGCAAAGTTTCACAGCAGAGATTGGAGTATCTGTCCATAGAACCACTCCACAGAACTGGGCTTCACAGAAGAGTGGCTAGAAAAAAAATTCCCAAACAAACGGAAGAAGGTACTCTGGTCAGATGAGACTAGAATTTTGCTTTTTGGCCATCAAGGAAAACGCTATGTCTGGCGCAAACCCAACAGCTCTCATCACCCCGAGAACAGTGAAGCATGGTGGTTGCAGCATCATGCTGTGGGGATGTTTTTCATAGGCAGGGACTGGGAAACTGGTCAGAATTGATGAAATGATGGATGGCGCTAAATTCAGGGAAAATCTTGAGGGAAACCTGTTTCAGTCTTCCAGATATTTGAGACTGGGATGGAGGTTCACCTTCCAGCAGGACAATGACACTAAGCATACTGCTAAAGCAACACTCGAGTGGTTTAAGGGGAAACATTTAAATGTCTTGGAATGGCCTAGTCAAAGCCCAGACCTCAATTCAATTGAGAATCTGTGGTATGACTTAAAGATTGCTGTACATCAGCAGAACCCATCCAACTTGAAGGAGCTGGAGCAGTTTTGCCTGCAAGAGACTTGCAGCTGCAATTGCTGCAAAAGGTGTCTCTACAAAGTATTGGGGGGTAGGCAAGTATAAAATGGTAGGCATGTTGTGTAAATCAAGTGATACAAACCCCCCAAATATCAATTTTAATTCCAGGTTGTAAGGCAACAAAATAGGAAAAATGCCAAGGAACTTCACTGGACTCTATGCAAACTGGAAAACATATATCCTGAGGCTACATTTATTGTAGCTGTGGATTTTAAGAAAGCAAATTTGAGAACAAGGCTACCTAAATTCTACCAGCATATTGATTGTAGCACTCGTGTGGGCAATACACAATCACCCCTACTCTAACTTCTGTGATGTATACAAGGCCCTCTCCCACCCTCCCTTCAGCAAATCCGACCACGACTAATTTTGCTGCTACCGTCCTAAAGGTAGAAACTCAAACAGGATATGCCTGTGTCAAGAACTATTCAACACTGGTCTGACCAACCGGAATCCAAACTTCAAGATTGTTTTGATCACGCAGACTGGGAAATGTTCTGGGCAGCCTCAGAGATTGACATCAATTTATACACTGATTCAGTGAGTGAGTTTATAAGGAAGTGCAGGTGATGTTGTACCCACTGTGACTATTAAAACCTTCCCTAACCAGAAACCATGGATAGCAAAACTGAAAGTGCAAACCATCGCATTTAACTATGGAAAGATGACTGGGGACATGGCAGAATATAAACAGTGTAGTTATTCCCTCCGTAAGGCAATCAAACAAGCGAAATGTCGGTATAGGGACAAAGCGGAGTCGCAATTCAACAGCTCAGACACGAGACGTATGTGGAAATGTCTACAGGCAATCACAGACTACAAAAAGAAAACCAGTCACGTCACAGACACCGATCTTGCTTCCAGACAAACTAAACACCTTTTATGCCCTGCTTTGGGGATAGTACAGTGCCACCAACGCGGCCCGCTACCAAGGACTGCGGGCCCCCCCTCTCCTTCTCCATGGCCAACGTGAGTAAGACATTTAAACGTGTCAACCCACGCAAGGCTGCCGGCCCATATGGCATCCCTAGCCGAGTCCTGAGAGCATGCGCAGACCAGCTGGCTGGTGTGTTTACGGACATATTCAATCTCTCCCTATCCTAGTCTGCTATCCAAACATGCTTCAAGATGGCCACCATTGTCCCTGTACCCAAGAAGGCAAAGATAACAAATAAATGACTAACACCCCGTAGCACTCACGTCTGTCATCATGAAGTGCTTTGAGAGAATAGTTAAGGATCATATTAGGATCATATTACCTCCATCTTACCTGCCACCCTAGACCCACTACAATATGCATACCGCCCCAATAGGTCCAAAGACGATGCAATTGCCATCCCTCTGCACCACTGCCCTATCCCATCTGGACAAGAGAAATACCTATGACTACAGCTCAGCATTCAACACCATAGTACCCTCCAAGCTCATCAATAAGCTTGAGGCCCTGGGTCTCAACCCCGCCCTGTGCAATTGGGTCCTGGACTTCCTGACGGGCCACCCCCAGGTGGTGAAGGTAGGAAACAACATCTCCACTTCGCTGATCCTCAACACTGGGGCCCCACAAGGGTGCGTGCTCAGCCCCGTCCTGTACTCCCTGTTCACCCATGACTGCGTGGCCATGCACACCTCCAACTTAAATCATAAAGTTTGCAGATGACAACAATAGTGGCTTGATTACCAACAATGATGAGACAGCCTACAGGGAGGTGGTGAGGGCACTCAGAGTGTGATGTCAGGAAAACAACCTCTCACTCAACGTCAACAAAACAAAGAAGATGATCGTGGACTTCAGGAAACAGCAGAGGGAGCACCCCCCCTATCCACATCGAAGGTACAGCAGTGGAGAAGGTGGAAAGTTTTAAATTCCTTGGCATACACACCATGGACAAACTGAAATGGTCCACCCACGGCGCAACATCCTGTCGAGCTGTATCACCGCCTGGTACAGCAACTGCACCGCCCTCAACCGCAAGGCTCTCCAAAGGGTGGTGAAGTCCGCACAACGTATCACCGGAGGCAAACTATCTGCTCTCCAGGACACCTACACCACCCGATGTCACAGAAAGGCCAAAAAGATCATCAAGGACAATAACCACCCGAGCCACTGCCTGTTCACCCCTCTCCATCCAGAAGGCGAGGTCAGTATAGGTGCATCAAAGCTGGGACCAAGAGACTGAAAAAACGTATATTTCAAGGCCATCAGACTGTTAAACAGCCATTACTAGCACAGAGAGGCTGCTGCCTACATACAGACTCGAAATCATTGGCCACTTTAATAAATGGATCACTAGTCACTTTAATGTTTACATATCTTACATACTCATCTCATATGTACAATTGAAGTCGGAAGTTTACATACACCTTAGCCAAATACATTTCATCTCAGTTTCACAATTCTTGACATTTAATCCTAAATTCCCTGTCTTAGGTCAGTTAGGATCACCACTTTATTTTAAGAATGTAAAATGTAGAACAAATGTAGAACGATTTGTGAGCAAATGTTCAGAAATACCTAACATTTACAACGGTGGAAGGTCAATTTGCGCATTCAAAAAGTGCTTGTGGATCTGTATTCTGTGCTAACAGAATTTATCTTTTTTTTTGCCTGTCCATGTATTATAATCCACAAATGTGGCTTCAGATGAGAGTCGGCAATCTCCAGTCATTTGGATAGTCTTTGTCATTTATTATTATATATTTTTTTATTTAACGTTTAACTAGGCAAGTCCGTTAAGAACAAATTCATGACGCGAAGCAGTGTTTCATTCAGCCATTTCTTGGGAGAAGTTTTTTTTTAGCTAACTATAAAAATAAAGAACAACTTCATGAAATGTGAGTATAATGTTTATTTATTCAAAAAAATGTTAAAATATTAAACTAATGACTTTGATATGAATGTTCAATTTGACCATTGGGGCATGCAACGCAGAGTGTGTGCTTTCGAGATCAGTCCACTAGCCAACCTAGCTAACTAGATGAACAAGCAAAGTTAAATGAACTAGTTCATTCAGGAATGTGTAAATTATTAAGAACCACTCAGTTTTTAAATCCTGAATTGATGATCTGGCTAGCTAGCTAATGAGAAATGTTGGAAATATATTTTTCAATATGTTTTCTTTCAGGGACTAAACAGGGCAATTAATGATGGCAGGATAAAGCACTCTTTCCCGACTGGTGTAGAGGTAAGAAATTGTAACATCATCTGATTAAAAACAGAAATTCTCAGTGGTGTAAAGTACTTCAGCAAAAATACTTTAAAGTACTACTTAAGTCATTTTTTGGGGTAACTGTACTTTACTATTTATATTTTTGACTACTTTTACTTTACTACATTCCTAAAGAAAATGTACTTTTTACTCCATACATTTTCCCTGACTACCAAAAGTACTAGTTAGATTTTGAATGCTTACCAGGACAGGAAGATGGTCCAATTCACACACGTATCAAGAGAACATTCCTGGCATCTCTATTGCCTCTGCTCTGACAGACTCACTAAATACAAATGCTTTGTTTGTAAATAATGTCTGAGTGTAAGAGTGTGCCGCTGGCTATCCTTAAATAAATAAAAATACAAGAAAATGGTGCCTTCTGGTTTAATATAAGGAGTTTGAAATGATTTTGATACTTAAGTATATTTAAAACCAAATACTTTGACTTTTACTCAAGTAGTATTTTACTGGATGACTTTTACTTTAGTCATTTTCTATTAAGCTATCTTTACTTTTTATGACACTTGGGTACTTTTTCCACCACTGGAAATTCAGCTAGCAGTTTTCTGCTCCATGTAGGCTTGCTTGCGAACTAGACAAGCCATGTGTTGTGCATCCTTGGCTACATTTATTAATATGTTGTTTCCTAGTCAATATATGCATTCCATGTTTGATTACAGTCAGTTCCCTCCCTCACTCTATTGTTGCACCATTGGGTTGAGGGACTGGGCAATGTTACCAGTTAAATAAAAGTCATTGTTATTCCATTTGTTATTGGTTCAAGATAATCTGATAATTGTTATGAAGAAAATGTTTTGAAGTATGAAATTACAAATTAAAAGTAAACCTATGACAACTTGCATAATGATTGCGTTGGTGCATAATGATGGCACATTGAAGTGAATAAACAATACATGCACCGATTCACACACATTGACACACCCTGTCATCCATTCACACTCGCACATGGAAGGAGTTAACAAGTGATCAGGAACAGCAACCGTGTGTTATTGGCTTGGGTTCCAGCATTTGGTCTTCTTGTCTCCTTTTGTTTACTTTTATAGAGTGACTCAATAAAATGACTCAAATGTCTTGTTCTGTTTAACAAGTTATCCTTGCTGCCCAGCTGACATATAACTCAATATTGTTATTCTAATGCTACTGTTCCCAAAGAGCTGTCCATTCTGAGTCAACCTAGAACCATGACCCAGCTTGGCAGGTTCTACCACTGACCAGCAGCTTTTGGACCCTACTGCAACTCCCCACTAATCAAGCTCCCGTTTCTTTCAAGCTGAGTTATTTGATCTGACTGCTGACTCTGCCAAAAACCTATAGCAGTGTTTCCCAAACTCGGTCCTGGGGACCCCAAAGGGTGGACATTTTGGGGTTATGCATTAATACGACTACACAGTTGGTTAAAATAACTCATAATAAATATTTAATTATTTTAAATCAGCTGTGTAATGAAGTAAAAAAAATTAAATATGTGCACCCCTTGGGGTGCCCAGATTCGAGTTTTCACTGACCTTAAAAAATATCGTAAAATGTCAGCAGTGTGGTTCAGCATAACTTTAAAATGGCACACCTGTTAATTGAAATGCATTCCAGGTGACTACCTCATGAAGCTGGTTGAGAGAATGCTAAGAGTGTGCAAAGCTGTCATCAAGGCAAAGGGTGGATATTTGAAGAATCTCAAATATAAAATATATTTTGATTTGTTTAACATGAATTGCTGCAAAGAAACTACTACTAAAGGACACCAATAATTAGAAGAGACTTGCTTGGGCCAATAAACACGAACAATGGATATTAGACCAGCGGAAATCTGCCCTTTGGTCTGATGAGTCCAAATGTTTTATTTTTGGTTCCAACCGTCGTGTCTTTGTGAGACACAGAGTAGGTGAACGGATGATCTCTGCATGTGTGGTTCCCACCGTGAAGCATGGAGGAGGTGTGATGGTGAGGCCGCCAGGCCAAACTGAGCAATCGGGGAAGAAGGGCCTTGGTCAGGGAGGTGACCAAGAACATGATGGTCACTCTGACATTGCTCCTCTGTGGCGATGAGAGAACTTCCAGAAGGACAACCATCTCTGCAGCACTCCATCAATCAGGCCTTTATGGTAGTGTGGCCAGACGGAAGCCACTCAGTAAATGGCACGACAGCCTGCTTGGAGCATGCCAAAAGGCACCTAAAGGACTCTCAAGACCATGAGAAACAAGATTCTCTGGTCTGATGAAACCAAGATTGAACTCTTTGGCCTGAATGCCAAGTGTCACGTCTGGAGGAAACCTGGCACCATCCCTACGGTGAAGCATGGTGGTGGCAGCATCATGTTGTGAGGATGTTTTTCAGCGGCAGGGACTGGGAAACTAGTCAGGATCGAGGGAAAGATGAACGGAGCAAAGTACAGAGAGATCCTTCATGAAAACCTGCTCCAGAGATCTCAGGACCTCAGACTGGGGCGAAGGTTCAACTTCCAACAGGACAACGACCCTAAGCACACAGCAAAGACAATGCAGGAGTGGCTTTGGGACAAGTCTCTGATGTCCTTGAGTGGCCCAGCCAGAACCCGGACTTGAAACCCAATCGAACATCTCTGGAGAGACCTGAAAATAGCTGTGCAGTGACACTCCCCATCCAACCTGACAGAGCTTGAGGATCTGCAGAGAAGAATGGGAGAACCTCCCCAAATACATGGTTGCCAAGCTTGTAGAGTCATATCCAAGTACACTCAATGCTGTCATAGCTGCCAAAGGTGCTTCAACAAAGTACTGAGTAAAGCGTGTGAATACTTTTATTTTTATTTGTCATTATGGGATATTTCTTTGTATTATGGGATATTGTGTGTAGATAGATGAGGAAAAAGTCATTCAATCTATTTCATAATAAAGCTGTAACGTTACAAAATGTGGAAAAAGTCAAGGGGTCTGAATACTTTCCGAATGCACTGCATGCATGCATGTATGTATGTATGTATGTATGTATGTATGTATGTATGTATGTATGTATGTATGTATGTATGTATGTATGTATGTATGTATGGGACTGACTTTCTACTCTCTGTAATGTATTGAATCATTTTCCGTGAATATGTGGTATACTGTTTTATCCATGTTTTCAGCATTTTATTACTAAAGAGTTTTATACCAAGGTTCCTGTGTCATCTATCTGGAAGACTGATTGTTATAGGAAACTTACATCACTCCATGCAAAGGACCAACCAACATATGGCGAGCTTGCCAGGAGTGAGTGACCACTGCGTCTGGATGATCTTCATCCCACTGTGCAGCGCATCAAATTATAAGGTAAGCAGACGCCTGTTAAACCAAAAGTCTGATATTAGAAAAAGCAATGTGTGGTTGATGACTCATTTCAGTATGTAAGTGGCACCTCACTCATGGGGTTGATAATTACAGGAACAGTCAATACCTAAATGTATGTACAAGCCCGTAATAGGATGTATATGTGATAAATGACACAGAACGCCAGGTGTAATAGTTAGAAATTCCTGAGGGTCTAATGGAACTTTGTGTGAGGAACTTGGTTATAGACTGGGATGAACCAAGTCAGTGCTGAGGTACTACTGGGTGACAAGTGATTGAAAGTGTTATATGCACATGGTGTTCTTACCTGAGGGAAGACACTGGTTTTATGTATGGTGTTCTTACCTGAGGGAAGACACTGGATTTATGTATGGTGTTCTTACCTGAGGGAAGACACTGGATTTATGTATGGTGTTCTTACCTGAGGGAAGGCATTGGATTTATCTATGGTGTTCTTACCTGAGGGAAGACACTGGATTTATGTATGGTGTTCTTACCTGAGGGAAGACACTGGTTTTATGTATGGTGTTCTTACCTGAGGGAAGACACTGGTTTTATGTATGGTGTTCTTACCTGAGGGAAGACACTGGTTTTATGTATGGTGTTCTTACCTGAGGGAAGACACTGGATTGATGTATGGTGTTCTTACCTGAAGGAAGGCATTGGTTTTGTTTTGATATTTGTATAATTGATGGGATTATAGATTTGGTGTGGGACAATTGTTGTATGAGTTGAGTGTATTTGATAACAGCGATTGATATGCTAGTCAATATCAAGAATTTCTATGTGCAGAAATAAATCTAGACTGGTATAGACAAGTCTTTAAGACTAGTACAAGAAAGGGATATATTTGTGAATTGCGTATTGGGAAAGAGATGTGAGTTTACTCTTCCATTACATCCACAAGAGAGGAGACAGGGAGACCCCCATACTGAAGTTAAAATACAATTGAAACCAATTGTGGTTATTTACCACACATATGTGGAACCATTGACAGTAGCGTGGTTAGTGAATGAATGTAGTGAAACTAAAGAAGAAGAGGGGTTAGAGAAAATAGAACTGCGTTGGGTACAGTTGAGAAATGGGCCAAAATTCACCCAACATATTGTGGGAAGCTTATGGAAGGCTGCCCGAAATGTTTGACCCAAGTTCAACAATTTAAAGGCAATGCTACCAAATACTGATTGAGTGAATGTAAACTTCTGACCCACTGGGAATGTGATGAATGAAATAAAATATGAAATAAATCACTCTCTCTACTATTATTCGGATATTTCACTTTCTTAAAATAATGTGACCTAAAACAGGGAGTTTAAATGTATTTGGCTAAGGTGTATGTAAACTCCCGATTTCAACTGTATATCGTCCTATGTTAGGTTCTACTACCCGCCTTGGGGCGGCAAGTAGCCTAGTGGTTAGAGCGTTGGACTAGTAACCGAAAGGTTGCATGATCGAATCCCTGAGGTGACAAGGTAAAAATCTGTTCCTAGGCCGTTATTGAAAATAAGAATTTGTTCTTAACTGACTTGCCTAGTTAAATAAAAGTAAAGAAAATAAAAATCTGGGGATAGAACTGGGTTTTTCTACAGTACCAATAAAACAAACTTACGGGGCACCATAACAGATTCAACCAAAGGCAGTGCAGAGACAGTGGGTCCCACACCAATGAAACATATTAGTCCTAAACAATATTTACAGGACAAATATCCCTACTTGAAAACCGACCTGGACTGGGTGTTTTGTAAAATGGAATAAATGGACAAACAAAGAAGAAAAGTACACATATCCAGTCACAGGAATATTTGATAAGACTAAGTGTGATGTGATAAGTGACATAGTCAAGGGAAGGCAAGGCAGTAAGAAGAGTAACAAGAAGGTTACCATACGGTCAGCCACTATATTTGGTCTAATTCGGACTGAAGGACAGACATTTTATGCTCAAAGTCAGTTGAAACAGTTGAAGAGTCAAAGGGCGGCGGAACAAGGGAAAAAGAGAGACCCGGTATGTGGGCCCCTTCACCCTACAGCTCCCCCACCTTATGAAGATAAAGAAGGAGGTGTGGAAGTGAGAGAAGGTTTATACCCTTTAACAGCTACTGGTACAAAGATAATTATTAAGGGGGAACTAATGAAAGAAGATGAAGAAGGAGAAGAGGGTGAGAGTACAAAAGAAAAATGAATAGAACGAGATGGAGAAAAAAGTTTCAGTAATTGGCGAATTGCGGAATTCGGGTCCCCCGGGTCCTCGTCAACCCCTCTAGGAAACCCAGGCAAAGACAAAGGCAGGAAGATTCCGCATATGGCCAGCAGTTCATATAAGGGCAGTAGTGGACCCTGGGATCCGGAGAAGGACTGGGAAACAGGCAGTAAGAAAAAGATCTCATACAAACCAGTGAGAACTGCCATATGATGGAAGAACAAAGTTTGAAACGAGTAAAAGAATACTGTGTTTTCGAAGAACAATGGAAAGACTTAAGGTGTAAAGACCGCAAACACCGAAAACCACTGAGGGAACTACAGGATGACGATTCTGAGGAAAACAGGAGACAATGACAAACTAAGGGAACAACTCACGGAAGACGAAAGAATGGAACGTGATATAGAAGAGAAAACGGAAAGAATGAAACTGGAAGAGGAAAAACGTAGAGGACAGAGCGCAAGAAGTTCAGATGACCCAAAGGGCATGTTCCCGCTAGTGTACAAACAAGGCCCGGGGGGGCAAATTTGTGCTGAAAACAAGCCCTAGAGTTTGACATTAAAATTGCTGCTAAATCCCTACCAAGAATGTCGAAAGGAGCCGAAGTCTGGATAAGAGAATTTGAAACAAGGCACGGCCACCAGAACCTATGCCTTGGAGATATGAAGGCAATTTTATCCCGGGCACTCACCCATGGACAGTTCAATGATGTAATGATCCGTTGTGGGTTATTGCCTCAACCCGCTGAGCTGGAGTTAAGCCAGTGCAGACAACACCTATGGGACTGCTTGAGAGATATGTCCCCTACCATGTGAGACAGACTGACTATAAATTTGGACCCGACTCAGATTTCGGAGATTGGATAGATAACCTGAAACAGAAATGGCTTGAGGAATTGGGAGAGTGCCATGACCATTCTGAAGCCACCGAGAACATGTTTTATGACAGAGCCTGCCGCAACCTCCCAGAAAAAGTACAGATGCAACTGAGGGATATCGTGGGCTGGGATAGAAAGGCGGGTGGGGAATGCGAGGATTATATGAGACACCACTGCTAGAACTGGCTTTGTGATAAACAAGCAGAGAAATCAAGAAAACAGGGGCTTGACGGTGCAGTAAAAAAGGCTCAATTGGAGAAGAGTAATAAAGGAGGTGAGCCTGACATGGTGATGATGAACACTCCTGCTCCTACAGCGTCCCCAAGTGGACCTGCACCGCAACCACAGCCTATAGTGCCTTACGTACAATTTCCCCCTCAGACCTATGGGAACCCACAACCATGGGGCCCACCATCACCCAGAATGCCACCTATGCAATGCTGGGGGTGTGGACAATTTGGACACATGAGGAACCAACATGAGGAACCAATGTCCACCTAATCCTCAATATCAAGGATGGGCTACAACACCTGGAGTGAACCGAAGAGGGAGAGGACATTTCAGGAGGAAACCGAGGAAGACACCAACAATAAGGTGGACATCAGCAGCAACCCCAAACCTTGGTATTGTGACAATTGATAGAACTACACACACACACACACACACACACACACACACACAACCATTACCATATACTTTCTCAGCTCAACAGGCTGAACTTTTGGCACTAACCACTGACTGTAAAATGGGAGAAGGGAAAATGGTTACAATTTTCTCTGTTTCTGCTTATGCAATAGGGGTTTGTCTCTCCTGGTGTGGTGTCTGGAGGAGTAGGGGTTTTCACAATGCTTGTGGAAGTCCTATTCGTAATAGAACTATGGTTTTCGATCTCTTGGAGGCTATGATGTTGCCCTCTGCTTTGGCTATTGTGAAGGTTGCTTCTCACACTGGGGGGAAAGATTTTGTGAATATGGGTAACGCCACGGCAGCTGAGGCTGCTAAATTGGCTGCCTCAAAGTGTCATAGCCACTCCATGTTTTTCTCTGCTACTGTTGGGAAAGACACTGATGATTTGGCATCTAAACAGACTTTGGATATTGGTTCTCATTTGGTATGGCAACAGCGGGGTTGTAAACTTGAACCCGTTTCAAAAATTTGGAGACAGACTGTTTGGCAGACCGTGTCTGCCAGCTTGTCTTATCGCCTCTGTTTGCCAAGTGGCCCATGGTATGGCCCATTTGTCAAGGGGGGATATGATAGAGGCAATTTCTTTGGATTGGTTTTGTCCAAATTTCACTCAGTGTGTGAAACAGTTTCTGCATGCAATTTAACATTGCCAAAGGAACACCTCTGAAACCAGGTCATTTCCCTACGCCAAGAGGACCATTTGTCCATCTTGCCATGGATTTTAGAGATCTTGCAGAAGGAAAAGGTACTGTTTAGTCCTTGTTGACAGGTTCACCAGGTGGGTGGAGGCATTTCCCACCACACACTGTGATGCTAAGATAGTAGCAAAGCTACTAGTGAGGGAGATAAAACCTCAGGAAAACCAAATCTAGGTATTATCTGCAGACAATGGTACCCACTTCACTGGTGATGTAGTGAAGCAGGTAGACATAATGATGGGAGTGGACCAGAAGTTTGTGTCTATCTACCACCCCCAGAGTAATGGGGTTACCGAGAGAGCTAACCAATCCATTAAACAAGGGTTAGCTAAGGCATGCCACTCCACCAAGAAATCTTGGGTGGATTGTTTACTACTGGTGTCAATGAAAATGTGCGGTAGTGTTAACCTCTCTAGGGTAGGTGGCACCAAATCGTCCCACCTACGTAACAGCCAGTGGAATCCTGTGGCGCGTTATTCAAATACCTTAGAAATGCTATTACTTCAATTTCTCAAACATATGACTATTTTACACCATTTTAAAGACAAGACTCTCGTTAATCTAACCACACTGTCCGATTTCAAAAAGGCTTTACAACGAAAGCAAAACATTAGATTATGTCAGCAGAGTACCCAGCCAGAAATAATCAGACACCCATTTTTCAAGCTAGCATATAATGTCACATAAACCCAAACCACAGCTAAATGCAGCACTAACCTTTGATGATCTTCATCAGATGACAACCCTAGGACATTATGTTATACAATACATGCATGTTTTGTTCAATCAAGTTCATATTTATATCAAAAACCAGCTTTTTACATTAGCATGTGGCTAGCATGTGACTAGCATTCCCACCGAACACTGCCGGTGAATTTACTAAATTACTCACGATAAACGTTCACAAAAAGCATAACAATTATTTAAAGAATTATAGATACAGAACTCCTCTATGCACTTGCTATGTCCGATTTTAAAATAGCTTTTCGGTGAAAGCACATTTTGCAATATTCTCAGTAGATAGCCCGGCATCACAGGGCTAGCTATTTAGACACCCAGCAAGTTTAGCACTCACCAAAGTCAGATTTACTATAAGAAAAATGTTATTACCTTTGTTGTCTTCGTCAGAATGCACTCCCAGGACTTCTACTTCAATAACAAATGTTGGTTTGGTTCAAAATAATCCATAGTTATATCCAAACAGCGGTGTTTTGTTCGTGCGTTCAAGACACTATCCGAAAGGGTAAATAAGGGTGACGAGCATGGCGCAATTCGTGACAAAAAAATTCTAAATATTCCATTACCGTACTTCGAAGGATGTCAACCGCTGTTTAAAATACATTTTTATGCCATTTTTCTCATAAAAAAGCGATAATATTCCGACCGGGAATCTGCGTTTAGGTAAACAGACGAAAGAAAATAAAGCATGGGGTCGACTCGGGCACGCGCCTAAGCCCATAGTACTCTGATCGGCCACTTGCCAAAAGCGATAATGTGTTTCAGCCAGAGGCTGCCTCGATATCGTTCAGCTTTTTCCCAGGCTCTGAGAGCCTATGGGAGCCGTAGGAAGTGTCACGTTAGAGCAAAGATCCTCAGTCTTCAATAAAAAGAGCCAAGATGAAACACAACTTGTCAGACAGGCCACTTCCTGCATGGAATCTTCTCAGGTTTTGGCCTGCCATATGAGTTCTGTTATACTCACAGACACCATTCAAACAGTTTTAGAAACTTTAGGGTGTTTTCTATCCATATTGTAGTTACTGGGCAGGAGTAGTAACCAGATTAAATCGGGTACATTTTTTATCCGGCCGTGTCAATACTGCCCCCTAGCCCTAACAGGTTAATAAAGGCCTGGGGTGTACACCAGATGAAATGTTGACAGGAAGACCCATGAATGTTCCCACACACAGACCCATGACTGACAGACAAATAGACCTCACTCTAGCTGAAGTAGAACACTTGGAGTACATGAAAGAGCTAACTACTATTGTCAGATCTCTCCACTCTCACACTAGGAAAGCTCAGGAGAGGGTACTAGGTGAGGACCCCGACTACCTGCCTGTGGAGTTTGGAGACTGGGTCAAAATCCGGATCCACAAGAGAAAATGGAACCAGCCAAGAAGGATGGGGCCATTTGAGGTAACCATGGCAACACCAAAGGCGGTCAGAGT
Organism: Salmo salar; assembly: GCF_965601325.2. Taxonomy (NCBI): domain Eukaryota; kingdom Metazoa; phylum Chordata; class Actinopteri; order Salmoniformes; family Salmonidae; genus Salmo; species Salmo salar. The sequence continues at coordinate 68,252,639 of NC_138309.1, read as the reverse complement.
TCAGGAAAGATCCGGCTGGCACCACCTGTCCCACTGCCAGAAGGTGTACCGCCCACAGGAGATTATGGAGCCAGACACAGCCTGAAACAAGAGACAGAAGCAGATGTGAGTCGAGACCAAAGACTTGAAAAATATGAAGGGCAAGACCAAAGCCCTTAAGAACCAACTGTTTTACATGATCAGCAAGGTTATGTTGTAAATAAACAAACCCTTAGGGGGTATAAGAGAGGGAAGACGACAGCATGTGGTTGTTGGTGGTTGACTGTGTTGGCTCTATCCACACTACTTGTTTGTGTGGGTGAAGCTGGCCCTGTCAACACGTGGAAAAAGTTTGTTTGAGACTTAGGTAGAAAAGCGTCCCCAAACAGGACTGCGGTGTTAATTTTGAATAAACCCAAATCCATGAGAGAGTTGTTTGATTCAATGAGTAGACCAATGGCAGAGACAGATCAGGCCTGTGGAATGTTGTATTTTATGAGGAGGGCAACAGACAAGCAGAGCCAGCGTAATTGTAACCAAGGACTCTTTGGACATGAGCAAATTGATCAGGGTAATAAGAACATATCGAAAGGGACTGGGGGATACAAGATCTGGGGAGGGTGTTTGACAAATGGGAATCCAGAAGCTGTGGATAAAATAGGGACTGTAACTTGTGGGTTTTAGTAAGGAAAAGGCTTATGTGTACTCACCCAGTGATGTATGGTTGGAGTTAAAACCTGGAGACCACTGTGGCTGAACCAAATTTATAGAATCTGAAGTAAGAACGCATTCCGCCATTATGTATCTGTAACAATAGCTCTTTGGCTGTAACAGTGCATTGTAGATCTTATGCAGGCTAATTCCCTGAAGGAGAAGAGCGCTAGAGTGACCTATCTTGCTCTAAACGATGGTATGGGATCACCCTGGGGGTTTATGTGGATTTGCGGCGGTAGAGGTTATCTGGTCATTCCAAATAACTGGCGCGGGTGTTGTTTCCTCTGTGAATTGGTGTATCCGCTGGTGTATCCATTTTAGGTAAATTGATTAATAATTTGACTTACTCACTACAAGCTCATTAATTTGACCTACAAGGGTTTTAGCCAGCTCTCCCTGGATGTCCAGAATCTTAAGGCAGTTACGGGTAGGCACAGTTTGGCTTTGGATTACCTGCTGGCAGCACAGGAAGGCGAGTGTAAGGCCCTGGGACTGGACCTCGATGACGAATGCGTAATGTTACTTCCTGACTCCTCCAATAACATGACCAAAATTCTGCTTGATATGTCTAAGCTCTCTAATACTCTCAGCCCTAGTGACGATGATGTTCTGACCAGGATGGGTAAATGGTTCACTGGGAAATTTGGAAATGTTATGGGCATCTTATCATTTGTAGTTCCTGTGTTGATAGGCTTTTACTGTTTTTTTGTTGTCTTGGTAAATGGGCAGTGAAGAAGACCATGCCTGGTTTAATGGTATTGGCTTTACCTGCCTCCTACGATGAACTGGAGTTGACCCCAGCTATGACCCTCCTGCTTTCCCAACTGACCCAGAGGATGATTACTATACTACCTACAGTTGAAGTCGGAAGTTTACATACGCTTACGTTGGAGTCATTAAAACTCGTTTTTCAACCACTCCACAAACTTCTTGTTAACAAACTATAGTTTTGGCAAGTCGGTTAGGACATCTACTTTGTGCATGACACAAGTAATTTTTCCAACAATTGTTTACAGACAGATTATTTCACTTAGAATTCACTGTATCACAATTCCAGTGGGTCAGAAGTTTACATACACTAAATTGACTGTGCCTTTAAACAGCTTGGAAAATTCCAGAAAATGATGTCATGGCTTTAGAAGCTTCTGATAGGCTAATTGAGAACATTGGAGTCAATTGGAGGTGTACCTGTGGATGTATTTCAAGGCCTACCTTCAAACTCAGTGCCTCTTTGCTTGACATCATGGGGAAATCAAAATAAATCAGTCAAGGCCTCAGAAAAAAGTTGTAGACCTCCACAAGTCTGGTTCATACTTGAGAGCAATTTCCAAATGCCTGAAGGTACCACATTCATCTGTACAAACAATACTACGCAAGTATAAACACCATGGGACCACTCAGCCGTTATACCGCTCAGGAAGGAGATGCGTTCTGTCTCCTAGAAATGAACATACTTTGGTGTGAAAAGTGCCAATCAATCCCAGAACAACAGCAAAGGACGTTGTAAAGATGCTGGAGGAAACAGGTACAAAAGTATCTATACCCACAGTAAAACGAGTCCTATATTGACATAACCTGAAAGGCTGCTCAGCAAGGAAGAAGCCACTGCTCCAAAATGATGAAACAAAAATAGAACTGTTTGGCCATAATGACCATCGTTACGTTTGGAGGAAAAAGGGGAGGCTTGCAAGCCAAAGAACACCATCCCAACCGTGAAGAACAGGGGTGGCAGCATCATGTTGTGGGGGTGCTTTGCTGCAGGAGGGACTTGGTGCACTTCACAAAATAGATGGCATCATGAGGCAGGAAAATGATGTTGATATATTGAAGCAACATCTCAAGACATCAGTCAGGAAGTTAAAGCTTGGTCGCAAATGGGTCTTCCAAATGGACAATGACCCCAAGCATACTTCCAAAGTTGTGGTAAAATGGCTTAAGGACAACAAAGTCAAGGTATTGGAGTGGCCATCACAAAGCCCTGACCTCAATCCTATAGAAAATGTGTGGGCAGAACTGAAAAAGTGTGTGCGAGCAAGGAGGCCTGCAAACCTGACTCAGTTACACCAGCTCTGTCAGGAGGAATGAGCCAAAATTCACCCAACTTATTGTGGGAAGCTTGTGGAAGGCTACCCGAAACGTTTGACCCAAGATCAACAATTTAAAGGCAATGCTACCAAATACACTCACTTAGTATGTAAACTTCTGACCCACTGGGACGGTGATGAAAGAAATAAAAGCTGAAATAAATCAAACATTCTCTCTACTATTATTCTGACATTTCACATTCTTTAAAATAAAGTGGTGATCCTGACTGACCTAAGACAGGGAATTTTTACTAGGATTAAATGTCAGGAATTGTGAAAAACTGAGTTTGAATGTATTTGGCCAAGGTGTATGTAAACTTCCGGCTTCAACTGTAAATAGGAATGCAAGAACACAAAACAGCAGGATGTGTAAACATATGCTCTGATAAAAGCATATCAACAAATGCAATAATAATACAGGGTAACAAGGATATTCACACATCAGCAATGTAAACATCCTGAAGGCCAATCGGACTGAGAGGGCCAGCCTTTTTTACACTGGCTGTTGATGATAAGCATATTCCGTTCATATCCATATGTGAACCATTTTAGGAAGCTAGGCGTATGTCGCAAGTCACGACTTCACAGGAGAGCCGTTTGAATGTAAAAAAAAATAAAAAAGGTTTTATCAAAATGCGTTTTTTGGCAGAAATGCCTTCTCGAACATGTGAACTTTCATGCCATCTGTAAATACGAATAAAGTTGTTAAATTACGAGCTTAGTTGGTTTAGCCAAAGAAAAATAAAGGAACCTTCCTGCTAGCCATGATTGGCTGAGATAATGAGTGGGCTGGACATGCCAAGAGATGAGTTTCAGATTGGTCTACGGTGTAACATCTTGTGTCTATAAAATGAGCTGCTCGTTATGCGTACATAATCCTTTCTACTGCAGTGCCAGGGCCATGGAGAACTGCAAATATGTTGCTACTGCTCTCAGTAACATTGCCGCCCTGAATTTATCAGGCGCTATCGACAACGGTCAGTGAAAAAAAGTTGTGATGGACTACTTTCTGGAGGACGATCATGCCATGCTGACTCTCTCGGACTCTGAAAACTGAATCAGACGATGAGGAAATCCCCGATTTAGGTAAAAAAAAATGTATTGTAGAAGACATTATAGAGTCTTCTGATGACAGTGATGGGGAAGGAACGGCGATCAATGAACTGTGTGTAATGTTAGTGATGTTTTCTCAGAGTGCCAGTACGGATTGCTAGTTATTGCCTAATGTTAGCTAGCTAACATTGAACCTATTTGGTTAACTTTAGCTAGCTATGACAATCGGTTTGTATTGCTAGTACCTCTAAGGCTTGGGATTATAGTTCATTGTTTAGCTAGCTAGCTAACGTTAACGTTACATGTCTAAAGAAAAGACCCCAAGTTAAAGATTGCTGTTAGCTAACTAACGTTAGCTGAGGTTAGATGGCTGGCATGCTAGCTAACATTAACTTACGTGTATGAACTGTGCAACGTTAGTGATGTTTTCTCAGAATGCCATTTCACATTGCTAGTTAGATTATAGCCTAATGTTAGCTAGCTAACATTGAACTTATTTGGTTAACTTTTTTATTTTACTTATTTTTATTGACCCTTTGTTTAACTAGGAAAGTCAGTTAAGAACAAATTCTTGTTTACAATGATGGCCTACCCCGGCCAAACCCAGACAACGCTGGGCCAATTGTGCGCCCTATTGTGCACCGCCCAATCACAGCCGAATGTGATACAGCCTGGAACTTTAGCTAGCTATGACAATCGGTTTGTATTGCTAGTACTTTATGGATTGGGCTTATTGTTCATTATTTAGATAGCTACACATCTAAACAAAATACCAAGTTAAAGCTTGCTGTTAGCTAGATAACGTTAGATGGCTGGCTAGCTAACATTACGTGTATGAACTGTGTGTAGTGATATCTCAGAATGCCATTTCATATCTATTGTATAACAATTATAAAATATTTGTATCTGGAATTTGTCTTTCAGCATCAGTAGAACATGCCTGACTCTACCCCACCAGTCATACAAGGAGAATGTTCTAATGCCTCCCATCAAAAAGAGAGCTGGCCCAAGCAAGCACAGGTTACACCTGAAGCATGAGGACTTGCAGCAAGTGGTGAACTTCAACAACTACGCAGAGGATAATGCAATAGTATTACCAGGACACCACCCAGGACACAAACTCTTTGGTGGAAAGCTGCTGCCATCCCATGTGACAAAAGCAGCAGTGTGGCGTCTCTACAAGGAATCTGTCTCAGGGGGCCCCTACTGAACCAGCAAACAGTCTGGACCTTCACTTCCAAGATCAAAGGCCACACCAAGTTTGCCCCCGACTGGTGCTTCGGCCTCATCAAGCAGCGCTTCAGAAAGACCAGAGTGAACACTGTCTGAGATTGCTGGTGTTGTGAAGTACAGCACTGTGATAGGGGTCAACATCCCACAGCTGGTTGGACTGGAGGATGATACGGTGCTGGTGGAAAGCTATGGCCGGCAACAACACTTGACTTCGTACTTCAGGCCGCTGCCACAGATCAAGCAGTACCAGCACTTCAGGTGAAAATCATTTTCATTGCATTGTATGAGGTTATTCTTCTTATCTAAACTTGGGAGGTGAATTGATGTTGTGCAATGCTGACCATCCTTCCTCCCATAGATGGTCTGCCTGTACAAGCACCACCTGGACTGGACACAGCTAGACAAACTTACAGTTTTGAGAATATTATATGGACATCACATGCCCTGCACCAAAGTCAGGACAGAAACATGCGTGGTTCAGATGGACCAGTCATTAGCACTATCTGCAGTGCCTCTATTCAAATGACTCTCTCCTAACATATGTTGCTGCTACAATTTTTTCTATCCTGCTGCTCAGCCTCTTTACCCCTGATTGTATGCATATAACTACCTCGTCTATCACTATCTATTGATATTGTTCTTGTACATACTGTATATTATTTTATTTATATTGACACTATTTCTGATATTGCTACGATGCAACTAACCATTTGGCTGTACTGTTTACACCTTCTGTAGAGACCCATCCACTTAGCAAAATATTGATATATAAAATGAATATTGATATGTGTGGTCGTAACATGATTTTGTGACATACCACAACAATATCATGTAACTGTATCAAGTGTCCACCACATATGGCGCATGCATCTTTATGTACATGTGCACCTCACTCAGGTTTCAACTCAGGTTGCATGGCCTTACCATGTGATAAGTGCGTGTGTAACAGTATATAAAGTATGCTAATGTACTGGCGTGAAGGCATTTGGGCAATGGTGTAAAGTACTTTAGTACTTTAAAATATTTTAAAGTACTTTAGTACTTTAAAATATTTTGGGGGGTTATCTGTACATTACTTTACCATTTATATTTTTGCCTACTTTTACTTCATTAGATTCTGAAATAAAATCATGTAAATTTTCCCTGACACCCAAAAGTACATTTTGACAGGAAAATTGTCCAATTCACACACTTATCAAGAGAACATCCCTGGTCATCCATACTGCATCTGATCTGGCAGACTCAATAAACAAATGCTTTGTTTGTAAATTATGGCTATCCATCAATATAAATAAAAATGGTGCAGTCTGGTTTAATAAGGAATTTTAAATGATTTATATTTTTACTAAAGTATGACTATTTAGTACTTTTTCCACCACTGGATGTGGCTGGGGGTTATAGCATTTTTCACATGACCCATCAATTTAGACGAGTGTGTCTGGGTGAGCGTCATCTAATATTTATAAAATATTTTATCTGGACACTTTCTGTTTACCTGGAATTGTTCTTTATTGTAGGCTACTACCACTTTTAATCTTTACTACACTACTCACTGTTTAGCACATGACCTCACATGTGAATCCTTAAAGAGATGGGTGGAGCTAGCTTAAGAGGGTGTGAACAATGCTGAATGGGTGTAGACAAAGCAGAGCTCTCCAGTAGGTACTAAAACATTCAAGGCCCTTTTCTCAAAAGTCAATTTACAAGTTCAACAACTTTCAAAGCAGAATTACTTTACAAGTTTTACTAAAAAATGCAGTGTATGATATCATTTTGTAGCTCTCAGTACCTACTTTTATCCGATGTAAAAAAAACATTTCAAATTCTGCTACATATTATTTGATTCAGTGATTGAAATTAAGACCCCATTCTCAGTAGCCTATTCCATATATTTATATATATTTAATACATTTTAGATGAAGGCGGTAACGTAACAAAATGTGGAAAAAGTCAAGGGGACTGAATACCTTCCGAATGCACTGTTCCTCGAAATTGCCTCGCTATTCATATTGGATAAATTAGTCTCTCAATTTGAACTAAGCAAGCTGCTAAATCATTCAGCTTACTTCTTGCCTAGGCTACTGTAGGCTATCTGAAATTAGATGTAGGCCTATCAGGGACTTTAGTCTACCTGCATCTAGCTAAGCAAATCGTGGCAAAGTTGAAGTCAGTAGTGGTCCATGTATCATCCGTTCATTGGTAATTCCATTCAAACCAGGAAGTACAAAAACTGGAACTAATTAATGTGTTTGGTTTGGTCATACAGTTGTCCATCATTATTCAATAATTGTTTAGCCCAGATAATGCTGTTGTCAAACCAGTTGTGGAAAAACAAAGACTTGTTTTTGTATTTTCTGTCTTTATTATTCCAGATGGTATATCTATGTGGTGAAAAATGTTTGTACATGAGGTTCCAAGTTAGAAGTACTTATGAAAGTTAGCAAGCTTAATAGGGATCTTACCCACATCAAAGTTGCATTTGAGTAAGAATTCTTGACCACCAATCTGTTGGAATATTAAATTAGGGATTATATTCCTAATGCAATCCTTATTTCTTGTGTGACCAATAAAAAAAAATGAGAAATTGGGCATCCTTGTTTAGTTCCACATCTAATGTCGAATCTCTGAAGTTCCATGGGATAATGTAACAGAACTCTTACTATTATTGTAAAGTGCCTTAATTACACTTTGAAAATATTGACCAAAACCAAAAAATCTAAGAGTCAAAAAGTAAATAATGTTCAACTGTATCAAAAGCCTTGTAAAAGTCTACAAATAAAATAAAGCCATCTTCCATAATGTGCTCATTGTAGTCTATTAAGTTCAATACTAGTTGAATATTATTACATGCATGTCTGCCCTTCATAAAACCAGACTGGGTATCATCAATGATTTGGTCAAGACCTTGAAGTCTTTCTGCAAAGATGGATGCAAGTATCTTTCCACCATTGTTCATTAATGTGATTGGTCTACAATATTCTAACATCCTAGGATCTTTGTTTGGTTTGGGGATTACAGAACTGAGGCCTGTCATAGAAACAGGCAGGTCCCCTAAATCAATTGCCTCCTTAAAAACATGAAATATAAATTCAACAATATCCTCCTGAAAATATGTATAGAATCAAGGCCAGCATTCCCTGGAGATTTGTTATCTTTTAACTTGCTGATGAATTTATTTCTATTAATGAAATAAAAAATGTATCACAAGACTTTTTAATGACTTCATCTATGAATTTTGCATAATATTTGACAGAGTCTAGAAAGGCAGATATGTCACTAGTAGGACAGGCATTACTGGTGTAAAGATTTCCATAGAATTCTGAAACATACCTTTGGGGTTTTCATTTTCTTTGCCATCTATATTAAGCTTATGAATAGAGGTAAATTCAGAATTTCTCTCTAAATTGTAAAAGTATTTTGTGTTTTTTTCACCATCAACTAGAGGTCGACCGATTAATCGGAATGGCCGATTAATTAGGGCCGATTTCAAGTTTTCATAACAATCGGTAATCGGTATTTTTGGCCACCATTTAAAAATAAAAAAATTTAAACACCTTTATTTAATAACTAGGCAAGTCAAATTAAGAACACATTCTTATTTACAATGACGGCCTAGAAACGGGGGTTAACTGCCTTGTTCAGGGGGGATTCGTTTTTGCAACCTTCGGTTACCAGTCCAACGCTCTAACCACCTGCCTTACATTGCACTCCACAAGGATTAACAGGCTGACTACCTGTTACGCGAGGGCAGCAAGAAGCAAAGGTAAGTTGTTAGCTAGCATTAGACTTATAAAAAACTATCAATCTTAACATAATCACTAGTTAACTACACATGGTTGATGATATTACTAGTTTATCTAACGTGTCCTGCGTTGCATATAATCGATGCGGTGCCTGTTAATTTTCATTGAATCACAGCCTACTTCGACAAACGGGTGTTGATTTAACAAGCGCATTTGCGAACAAAGTACTGTCGTTGCACCAATGTACCTAACCATAAACATCAATGCCTAACAGGAATATTTAGACTTAGCCACCCGTTAGATAAAATACGTCACTGAAAGAAAAAAACTTTTGTTTTCGAGAGGATAGTTTCCGGATTCGACCATATTAATGACCTAAGGCTGGTATTTCTGTGTGTTTATTATATTATAATTAAGTCTATGATTTGATAGAGCAGTCTGACTGAGCGGTGGTAGGCAGCAGCAGGCTCGTAAGCATTCATTCAAACAGCCCTTCGCTGTGCTTCAAGCATTGCGCTGTTTATGACTTCAACCTGGGTGGGTATAATTTGTGGAACATTCCAACAGGAATCTATTCCAAAAACTTCGTAAATAACAAGGTTTCCAAAAAACAACGCATACAAAGTTGTATAGCGGCAGAATAAGATACTGGGTAGGGAGTGGTCTATTTCATTGCGTTTTTCACTCATCACGTTTATTCCGAAAAATGTCTGTCCTCACATGACTGTTTGCCTATGGATAAACATTAAGAATAAGCTACGTGGTGAGTTGATGCCTATTCGGCAGCTAGTTAGCTAGGTTTGTATGCATTGCTACTTTGTATGCGTTGTTGGTTGGCAACCTTTTACTTTACGTTTTTTGGAACAGATTCCTGTTGGAACGTTCCACAAATTATACCCACCCCTTCAAGCCGATCAACTCCCAAGATTAGGCTGGTGTAACCGATGTGAAATGGCTAGCTAGTTAGCCGGGTGCACGCTAATAGCGTTTCAAATGTCACTCGCTCTGAGACTTGGAGTAATTGTTTCCCTTCCTCTGCATGGGTAACGCTGCTTCGAGGGTGGCTGTTGTCGATGTGTTCCTGGTTCAAGCCCAGGTAGGAGCGAGGAGAGGGACGGAAGCTATACTGTTACACTGGCAATACTAAAGTGCTTATAAGAACATCCAATAGTCAAAGGTATATGAAATACAAATCGTATAGAGAGAAATAGTCCTATAATAACTACAACCTAAAACTTCTTACCTGGGAATATTGAAGACTCATGTTAAAAGGAACCACCAGCTTTCATATGTTCCCATGTTCTGAGCAAGGCACCTAAACATGAGCTTTCTTACATGGCACATATTGCACTTTTACTTTCTTCTCCAACACTTTGTTTAGCATTATTTAAACCAAATTGAACATGTTTCATTATTTGAGGCTAAATTGATTTTATTGATGTATTATATTAAGTTAAAATAAGTGTTCATTCAGTATTGTTGTAATTGTCATTATTACCAAAAAATTTATTCATTGGCCGATTAAATCGGTATCGACCCTTTTTTGGTCCGCCAATAATCGGTATCGGCGTTGAAAAATCATAAGCGGTCGACCTCTACCATCAACCATCTCCTTCTTGATCTTACAAATGCCCCTTTTGCTCTCTCTCCATACATTTGGTCCATTTCTAGTTGTAAAGAGAATAACTGACCCTTTCCTTCTTCATTAAGGGCCTCCATAGAGATTAGAGAAAGTATTTCCCAAGTTGATCTTCCCTCAATCTTTTAAGTTCAACAATTACTTTACCTCTCTTCATGACTGTTTGTCTTATTTCATACTTCATTATTTCCCAATAATGCCAACAAGACTTAAATAGTTGGGCTTTGCTCCAATTTTCTTGTATAATATCTTTGGCATCCATCTTGAAATTATCATCTTCCAACAGTCTACTATTGAGTTTACAATAACTGCGATTTGTTTTATTAACTTCAGATCCATTAATATTTAAAGATACAAATATCACTTTATGATTAGTAAGAATGAATGGTTCAAAGGATACCTTGAGTACAGTGTTATCTAATGAATTAGAAATCAACCAGAACTCATTTCTTGACTGTCTGGACATGTCCTTGTTACTCCAAGTGAAGTCCCTTTTATCTGGATATTTAGATCTCCAATTATTGACTAATCCAAGACAATGATTATTAAATTTAGGATTAACAATGCTGGATATGTTAGGAGGGGGATATGTGTCTATCATCACAATAGATACAGAATTAAAATCTCCACCTAAGATAATTTTGATATCCTGAAATACACTTATAACTCCATTAATCTCTTCTTCAAATTCTTGAAATAATATCCTGTTGTTTTGTTTGTTGTTGGATGCATAAATATTCCCTAATAAAAACATTTCACTGTTGAAATTCACTTTTAAAATTAACCAACGTCCAGAGTGGTGTCTTACGACTGATGACCTTCCCTTTAAATGCACCTCTTAAAACTGCTACACCTGCAGAGTGGTTGTTGCCATATGATAACCAGATATCGTTACCCCATAGATTTTTCCAAAAAGGTCGATTGGAAGGACAAGCATGAGTCTCTTGTAGAAAGTAAAAGTCTGCATTAAACCTTTTGCAATACAGGACAATAGCCTTACGTTTGAGTAAATTACAAATACCCCTGATATTAATTGAACAAACAGATAGACAAACTTCAAACAACAACCTTGTTATGCTAATATAAGCTTTTCCTAAGGATATGTATCTCAAACGGTTTCCATACCATTGTTAACCCCTCCAACAAAAAACTAAGAAATACTGGTCAAACAGTTTCCAAATTGTTCTTACTCCCACAAGGGGGAGACATTGTGTAGACCTTACAATAAGCAGTTATTCACCCATAGTTAGTGTTTACTTTAACAGTTTTCAGTTCATCCTTTTCTCATTCAAGTGTTTGTGTAAATTCTTTACAATGAAAGGCTGCATTTCACCTGGCAATTAGGCAGTGTTTAGGCCTCCCAGTTCTGTCCAAATTAGAGGTCAGATCCTCCGTGAACCTCCATTTTTGCTTGATGAGGAACTCACAATCCAGGGAAGAATTGAGAATTATTCATCAAGCAAAAATTGAGGTTCACGGAGGATCTGGGTGCTTGTTTACAGTTTGGGCTGAGAAAGGGAAAGGGTTAGATAGACATTTGTGTGACAGGAATATAAAAATAGTAATATTAGCTAAGATGCTTAACTTACCATGAAGTTAGCATGCCAATAGAACATACTCAACAACTGAGCAAAGTTGGCTTGCACTACCTGACTAGCTAGCTAGCAGACTGGATAGCCAGCCCTACATGGCTACTGGCTATAGTCATGCTAGCTAGTAGTAACTAGCTAGTGGAAGTAAGTCAGTCCCTCAACCTGCTACAAGATGAAGCTGCCCAGCCAGAGGTACCTGCTACAGAAAGGTGATATTTATACATTACTTTCTGTAGCTAACTTAGCTAGATCTTCTGTCTGGCTGATGCTCATTGATGGAGTAGGCTAATAATTTACTGTAGTTACTGTAAATGGCTATGCCTACCTCTGCGGAAGCACAGTTCCCGCTCAGCCCAGTCAAAACTGTTCGCTGCTCTGGCACCCCAATGGTGGAACAAGCTCCCTCACGACGCCAGGACAGCGGAGTCAATCACCACCTTCTGGAGACACCTGAAACCCCACCTCTTTAAGGAATACCTGGGATAGGATAAAGTAATCCTTCCAACTTGTTACCTGTGTGTTAAAATACTGCATCCCTTTCACATAATTTAATGATCCCTCCACTGCCACATGCTCTCGCGCTTTCTCTCCAGCATACATTAGGGGAATTTTCTTTGGTGTTGTCACCAATCTCCAGTGGTGTAAAGTACTTAAGTAAAAATACTTTAAAGTACTACTTAAGTCGTTTTTTGGGGTATCTGTACTTTACTATTTATATTTTTGACAACTTTTACTCCACTGCATTCCTAAAGAAAATAATGTACTTTTTACTCTTTATATTTTGAATGATTAGCAGGACAGGAAAATTGTCTAATTCACGCACTTATGAAGAGAACATCCCTGGTCATCCCTACTGCCTCTGATCTGGCAGACTACTAAACACAAATGCTTTGTTTGTGAATTTAGTCTGAGTGTTGAACTGTGCCCCTGGCTATCCGTAAATTAAAAAACAAGAAAATCTTGTCTGGTTTGCTTAATATAAGACATTTTAAATGACTTATACTTTTACTTTTGATACTTAAGTACATTTAAAACCAAATACTTTTAGAATTTTACTCAATTAGTATTTTACTGGGTGACTTTCACTTTTACTTGAGTCATTTTCTTTTAAGGTATCTTTACTTTTACTCAAGTATAAAAATGGTGTACTTTTTACACCACTGCCAATCTCGTGCTGCCAGACAACATCAATGACTTTATCCCCCTGATCTTAAACTTTGCTAACTCTTGTTCAACTGCTCTTTGATTAAATTGGTTTAATGAAATGTTTACATTAGCTTGAAGTGTGTTTTTTTAACTGAAAGTTGACAGATGACACTGAGTTAGAAGTTTCAAAGGGTAACTTGAAGCATAAAGCCACATTTTCCAGTAGTTTTTTTGCCTCCAAGTAAAACAAAATTACACACACCAATCCCTGTCCTAATTTCAGCAATGTGTACTGATGTGGTATATCTTTAAAAAAAAAAAAAAGTAAATATTGCTCGTGTGCCCCTGGTCTGGAAATTCTGTCATATTTTTTTACATCTATTTTCAACATCAGTACAAAACTGTTCTGGCTGCTCCTATAGGATATCATAATTACAAAAGTGTACAATGCTGAAAGTAGGACTTAGGTTTAAAAGCTCTCGTATGGTGTCTGCCTGATGCCTCTGAACCTGCAGGTAGATACAGAAAGAAATATTGGCTCAACACTCACCAGCCAATCGGTGTTGGCAACTCGGTAGCATTGGAAATGACACCCTTCGAGTACTGAGAAAAATGTCCAAATTAATTAAATTCCCTTAATTTGCATTGTGAATGTTGCTTTGATGGATACTAAATATGACTGGTTGTGATCAACAGCGCGAATGTAAGAGTGGAAATGTAATGACTTACAGCAGCAGTATTTTTATGATCCAGATGGCAGTAATCCACCTTCAATAACTGAGTATCCCAAAGGAGTTGGGGCAGAGTGCACAAGGTTTAGGCTTGAGATCCAACAGCGATAAATTCACACAAAATGTGCCTATAATCCAAATCAAACAGCTTGAGTGCCATTACTTGGGGTTGAAGTCATTAAACCCACACCCACATTTTTGAAACATTTTACCTGCTGTGCTCTGCTTACTATACCCTCACCCTAAAGTGCAACACATCCTCCTGTTTTGTAAAAAGAAATGTGAACACAGAGCAGTTTACAAGGTACATGTAAAATATAACACCAGAATTGGATGACCTTCCCTTAAATATAAATCAAAACCAAAAAACCCTCACTATTGATCGGTAGAAAAAGTGACTGCCAAATATGAGAGAGAAGTCCATTTCTAAACCTGCGTTGGAAACACATGAAATACACTGAGTGTACAAACCATTAAGAACACCTGCACATTCCATGACAGACTGACCAGGTGAAACCTATAATCCCTTATTGATATCACTTGTTAAATCCACTTCAAATCAGTTTAGATGAAGAGACTGGTTAAAGAATGATTTTTAAGCCATGAGACAATTGAGACATGTATTATGCATGTCTGCCATTCAGAGGGTGATTGGGCAAGACAAAATATTTAAGTACCTTTGAACGGGTTATGGTAGTAGGTGCTAGGCGCATCGGTTTGAGTGTCAAGAACTGCAATGTTTTGTACACTCTGTGTAGTAGAGTGATGTTGTTCCCCTAGATTATGCACCAAGTTGCGCACAAGGACAGTTCACGTAGGCCAGGTCAAGAGGGGATGTTAATAAGTTAATAACAATAATAATAATTTAATGTGTTTTCTTTATTTAATTACAGCAGCATAGTTAATGTTATTTTTCAGTGTACAAACATTTTTTGATATCTATATTGTAAATACACCTAATTGTAAAAGTTTGTATATTTTGGTTTGGTCCATCGCGGGTTATCCGTACTTACGTACCCTTTTATCGTTCTCTTTTGCCGGACCTTCAGCTAGCAAGGTGCCCGAGAGCTGTGACTGCACCGAGGGCTAACATATTGTGTGTTGTCTCTTCGTGTACAGGTCGAATAAAAATGATTCTACCAACAGAATTCCAGTTGTGGCAGTGTCCTAAATAAAAATACACAACGCAGAACGAACCACGCTACAAACTGGTGCCGTGACCTGCCGACTGGTCAGCTCAAGCCGACCCCCGGGAGCTGTGCATGTGGCTGAGGCGCACGACCTGCGCATGCGCATTTGTTGATGGTTTGCTGTAAGCTAATATATACTGTGAACAGTGAATGTGAGTGTAGCATACTCATTAGATACAGGTATTCGTGCTTATTTGTATGTTTTTGATGAATTTGCTTATTGCAATTTTTTTTTGTATTTGAATGCAGTAAATTACATTGTATTTTAGTGCTCTGTTGAGCCATGGAAGACTCAAGTCCACAAATTTAGTTATGCTGGGGATTTTAGTGTGGGTAGAGGGAGGGGTGTCCTTGCATTTACACCACTTGTACAGTCAGCTCCTGGGAGTAGAGCGTTTGCTAGTCCTGAGTTTGCAAGCGCTGGGAGGGGTAGGCTGTTTGTTCCACCTGACCAGGGTATCCCACCTCTGTCTTTTGATGTACCGTCATCCACAGTCCTCAGTGATAATGGGACGCCTCCGAGTCAGCTTAGTGACATTATTAAGCAGATTGGTTCAGAGATAGGTGAATCTATCAGAGCGAGTTTACTGCAGTCTGGGGTTTCAAGTCTTGCTCCTGCCTGTCCCCCTCACCAACCCCAGCAGTTTCCCCTGCCTGAGCAGTGTGGGTCAACCTTTATTGATGCGTCCAAGCTGAATCTGGTTGTGAAGTCCGATGTTAGTCCTCCACCTTTCTTTAGGGGTGATGGCTCAGATAAGTACTCTGTCCTGGAGTGGGAGGAGTTAATGGGAGTCTACTTAGAGAAGAGGGGTTACACTGGGTCTGAGAATGTTGGGGAGGTGATGTCTAGGCTCATGGGGAGGGCACGGGATGTGACCAAAGTCTGGATGCGTAACAAGCCTGTTGTCACAGATGTTAAGGCGGTGTTCAGTGTTCTCAAGCAACACTTTGGGGATACTGTCTGCTCAGGTATGCCATTAGCTGATTTCTATTCAATCAAACCATATGCTAATGAGGGTCCAATAGATTTCTGGATTAGGCTTAACAAAGCTGCAGAGGCAGCCAAACAGTACCTTGTGAGGGCAGAACCCTACCCAATGAGTGCTCAGAGTTGGCAGTCATGTTTGTACGCAACTGTCCTGATAAAGAGTTGGCCCAAGTGTTCAAGAGCAAACCCCTTCGTGACTGGACAGCCAGTGAGGTACAGAATCAGTTGGATGAACTGTTAAGGGAACGTAAAGCATGTAGAACACAACTTTCACAGCAGGTGGCTGCCGTCTTTGACACCCCCAGGAGGGAGTGGGTCCTGTGAACAGACCTAAGGTGTCATCCTTTTCTCAATGTGGCCGTGAACCAGACCAGGCACCATCTATATCTGAGGGTGAGACATTAGAGAAGGTTTTGACTTTGTTAGAGAAGGCTCTGGTCAGCAATACTCAGTCTGTGAACAGAGGGCCCCGTAAACAGTTCCACAAACGTCAGCGTGAGTGCGCCGTCTGTGGAAGCACTAATCACTGGACCAAAGCTCACTGTCAGATGCACCAGCTGTGCTTCAAGTGCTTCTCTCCGGGCCACATGAGCTTTGACTGTAGTGAGGCTGGGCAGCGACAGAGCCCTGGATGTGGACAGACTGGCAGGTCTCAGGAAAACTAGAATGCCTCCATTCTGAGGAGGGCAATGTGGGGCAGTCTTGTTTTTCCTCCACTGATGATGATATTGAATCTGTTTATTCTTACTTTTGTGAGTCAGTACCCAAGAACAACACAGTCATTTTTCAGAACACAATGAGAATTACTCAGAATGAGAAATGAGAAAGAGACACCTTGAGAGCATCATGCCAAACAGGAAGTGTAAAGAAGGTGCTTTCCTTGAAAGACTGGGAAGGAAGCATTCTGATATGTTCTGTCCAGTTGTGCCTCAAACAGGCCTGTAGGTGCCATCAACCAGCCTACATACCATCTGAGTGAGTGAACTGTGAGGATGGCAGAGCGAGACAGCAATAATCACTGTTGAGCGTTTCATTTAAAACTACTGTAATACTGTTCTAGAGGCAGATTGTCTCAGCACGGTTAGAGAGATATGCAAACTTAGTCATGGGGACAGGCTTTTTGCTTCTCATCAGGGTGTTGTAGGAGGAAGCAGTGTAGGACCTTGAGTTTCTGGATAGAGCTGAGTGACTGGACTGTGTGAATGGTCCTGTGAATGAGCGAGAGGGAGTGTGGGGGAATCAGTAATCAAATAATATCAGACTGAATCTGTATCATTGACTTTCAGCCCCCCTAAAAGGTGGTAGGTAAACATCCAGAATAGCCAATTGTCCTAGCAATTAATTTAGTGCCCACACACATTCCTTTTCTACATCTGCCTTTCAGTAAGCAGGAAAGGTTTGTGAATTATACCCACACCAATAAAAAGGTGTATCTTGTAGCAGGTTGAGGGACTAACTTCCACTAGTTACTTCTAGCTAGCATGACTATAGTCAGTAGCTAGGTAGGGCTGGCCGGCCAGCCTGCTAGTTAGTCAGTGAGTCAGCTTGTTAACTAGTCTGCAGTAACGTTAGCCGGCTATTGCTAGCTATGCAGGTAGTGCAAGCCAACATTTTTCAGCTGTTGTTGAGTTCGTTCTATTGGCATGCTGACTACATGATAAGTTAACTATCTTAACTAATATTACTATTTTTATCTTCCTGTCACACAAATGTAAATTCGCTTTGCTGAGCTGCCGACACTGCAGCTCAACCCAGACAGTAAACAAACACCTACTATGTCTATAAATATTCTATTATGGGGTGTGTACTTCCAGGTTTGAACAAAATGAAAAATGGGATACATTTGGAATTTATTTGTTTTCTGTTAATCGATGCACCATTTGGACACCATAAATAAGAAAACGAGTTGATATCCGATTTTCATTCGTAAAATTCTGAAACCAAACAATACACGAGCCATTTCCCCACTTCCTGATTTGAATGGAATAACCAATGAACGGAGGATACACGGACCGCTAGCCTATGCCTATTGAAATGACAAGTCAATCTCGCAAATATGCTAATTATAAGGGCTTGTAGTCTTAATATCTGGCACATAAAAATGGCACAATTGCCAGAAAATAGTTTAACATGTTTATTTCACAGAGATTGAAATGCCTTTATTACGTCACATTAGCGCACACAATTTAGGCTATTCTTTTGATGGAAACCTGATTTTTTCTTTATATGCCGTTTCAAGTTATGTCGATATTGCTTGTTAATTCTCTCGCTAACGTTATGGAAAAAGTGTTTAATGAATAAATATATTTCATGAATAAATATATAACTTTTTCTTGCTGCAAAAAATAAATAAAAATAAAAATGGAGACTAGTTTTCAGTGGTCTTTGAATACAAAAACTGTTTGCTAGACCTGGCAACCTTGATCGTGTTTATTCTCCGGCACACTTGCTGAAAATCTGTAAACTCATTTGCAAAGATAGTGGTCCCCGAGACGGAGAACATATAACATTCAATATTTAAATCGGCTACTAGGCCTACCCGTCTAATATATTTTGTCAATATAGGATTTCTGTCTTTAAAAACGGCGAAGGAGTGAACAAGAACCTGAGGTAGTAGGACACAGACTACATCTATAAATAGTTTTATTATTTACACACAATTTGGGAGTTTGGAGCCGCGGTCTAAACTTAAGTTTGTCGCTGCCTCTAAAGCGCGATCTCTGGAAGACGTGTCGCAATGGACCGGTGAGTCGCGTGTCTCATAATATGGATTTTAGATCATGCATATTGTAATATTATTTTCCTACAAACATGGGTAATTGCCATGATAGATTTATTACTACAACTGCATGTCTTGTAAAAAAATAAAGTATAGACGTCCAGGGGCAAAACTCTGATATCAACTTTGGAGGGGACAATTACATGACATTTTCTCAAGAGCAATTCCTGAGGGGGACACCAAAAGTAGTGCTGTAACACACAGCCTACGTTGTAATATGGTAAATGTATATTGAGGAACCAAAGAAATAAGGTGTTTGCTGTACCCCTAACTACCGGTACCCAAAACTACACAACTAATCACAACAGCAATACCATTGCCTTTAACAAATCTTAGTTCAGTCACCAGTTTAAGTTGAGAGTGGGGGTATCCATGGCATTTTCCAATTATGTTCCTATTTTACAAGTCCCCAAAAAAATGGAGAACCTTTCATAATGTTGCCAAACAAAGACTCAACAAACTTACCTGAGACTCCCTGTCTCTGCCAGTCTGTCCCTGCATATCTGTCCCTAACTCTGCTGTCTGTGTGCCATCTGTTGCCTGCTCTGCCAAATGACATCATTGTGAAACATTTCCATTAGCATTTCACTTCTTTCTTATGAACATTTTATCAACTAGTCTGAGATATTAGGCTACTAGGGTTCTTACTTTGCGTTTTGGTGTACTGAAAAATACTCTGATGTCCGTCTTTTTTTCTGCCATTTTTCTACCTGGCTGGCTACACACACAGTGTGTAGGTTATTTACAGTAGGAAATGGGCTTCTATCATCTTATCTTCTATCATTCTATATGGGCTTCGATCTAAAAGGTAGCTAGCAAATGTGAAACGGATTGCAGTGACAAGAGTTGACAGCTGTATGAGTTCACCATTTACACAACATATGCTGCAACCTTTTGTAATTTTAATCGTTTGTTTCATATTGGCTGGCTTCCAACAATAGCTGAATTTGCAAAGCTAGCGAGCACCAATTCCGTTTCAGTGGTGTTTGCTATAATCTTTGCTACCCGGGTTAAATAAAGGTGAAATGAAATAAATAAATAAAAGTTCCCTTTCGACAATTTAGCTTTTGCAACGAGACCATTAAATATATTTAAGACAATGGTAGAAGAGAGTGTAGTTCTGTTCAGTTTGGACTTCAGTTTATCGCTAACCTTATCACAGGGACTTTGAAGCACTAACTTACATCTGCGTGCTGATCTTGGAATAAATTGACGATAGCAAAGATTCCATCTTTGACGACGCCACATAAATGGAATAGGTACTAGCTAGCTTAATAGTTAATATTTGTGCGCTAGCTCTGCAAATTCAGCTAGTGTGTGTGTGAACCCTGCCAACATAAAACAAAACATTGCTATGGCGCGATTGACTGAATTAACCTTACGTCAGTTACGTGCATTGAGTGCCTTTCAGACAGTAGATACGAACCCTCTGTTACCTTGCCAACTAAGGAACTGGCAGTGGATCAAACCATTGTGAGGCAAAGGGTGGGGGGTTCACAATCTTTTGAAACTTAAAAACGCGCTATTAAGTGTCTATAATCAGCACAATTGCTTTCATTGCGTATTATTAATATTATTTAAATTACATAGTTATGTTTACAGTGATATATTGGGGGGGACAAATCATATTTTTCCCAGGATGGGGGGGGTCGTGTCCCCCCCGTCCCCCCTGGGATTTTCGCCCCCTGTAGACGTCATGTGACATGCTATGTTGAAATACGAGCAATATACATGTTAATCTAGGCCTATATAAACTCTAAGTAAGCAATTGTTTAATAATTTGCACCTCTGTTACTTTTACATGATTGATTATCCATTGTAAATGTTCAATATGCCAACTGAACACTAATTTAAGTCTGTTAATTTAAGTCTGGGGGGATGCCTCAGTCCTCAACTGGCAGCTTCATTAAATAGTACCCGCAAAACACCAGTCTCAACTTCAACAGTGAAGAGGCGACTCTGGGATGCTGGCCTTCTAGGCAGAGTTGCAAAGAAAAAGCTATATCTCAGACTGGCCAACAAAAATAAAAGATTAAGATGAGCAAAAGAACACAGACTCTGGACAGAGGAACGGGCCAGCATCCCGGAGTCGACTTGTGAGGCGTCTGTTGTTCAAACTACACACTCTCTAATGTACTTGTCCTCTTGATCAGTTGTGCACCGGGGCCTCCCACTCTTTCTATTCTGGTTAGAGCCAGTTTGCGCTGTTCTGTGAAGGGAGTAGTACACAACGTTGTACAAGATCTTCAGTTTCTTGGCAATTTCTCGCATGGAATAGCCTTCATTTCTCAGAGCAAGAATAGACTGACGAGTTTCAGAAGAAAGAGATTTGTTTCTGGCCATTTTGAGCCTGTAATCGAACCCACAAATGCTGATGCTCCAGATACTTAACTAATCTAAAGGCCAGTTTTATTGCTTCTTTAAATCAGGACAAGTTCTCAGCTGTGCAAACAATCGCAAAAGGGTTTTCTAATGATCAATTAGCCTTTTAAAATGATAAACTTGGATTAGCTAACAACGTGCCATTGGAACACAGGAGTGATGGTTGCTGATAATGGGCCTTTGTACGCCTATGTAGACATTACATAAAAAATCTGCCATTTCCAGCTACAATAGTCATTTACAACATTAACAACGTCTACACTGTATTTCT
Source organism: Salmo salar (assembly GCF_965601325.2). Taxonomy (NCBI): domain Eukaryota; kingdom Metazoa; phylum Chordata; class Actinopteri; order Salmoniformes; family Salmonidae; genus Salmo; species Salmo salar. Next base: position 68,231,115 of record NC_138309.1, on the reverse strand, counting down.
GATCGATTTGATGTTATATTAAAGGACAAAAAATGTGCTTTTCTTTCAAAAACAAGGACATTTCTAAGTGACCCCAACTTTTTGAACGGTAGTGTACTCCAAAGTGTAATTAATTACTTCACCATGCTCAAAGGGATATTCAATGTCACTTTTTTTTTTTTTCCCAATCTACCAATGGGTGACTTTCTTTGCAAGGTCTTGGAAAATCTCCCTGGTCTTTGCAGTTGAATCTGTTTGAAATTCACTGCTCGACTGAGGGACCATACAGATAATTGTATGTGTAGGGTACAGAGATGAGGTGAAAAATCATGTGATTCACCTGAAGAAGACATCAGCTTGATGTCGAAACGTCCGTCAACTGTTCGCAACCTGTACAATGGATTAAAGTCAGCAAAAATAAATCACTACCTTTTTTTGTCAAGTGCTCCAACTCCTTTTTACCTTGAATTAGTCCTTTTGGAAGTTTTTCTTGGTAAGCATTTCTCATGTTACACACTATTATTGCACATAGAGTGAGTCCATGCAATTTATTATGCAACTTGTTAAGCTAATTTTTACTCCTAAACTTATTTAGGCTTGCCATAACAAATGGGTTGAATAGTTATTGACTCAAGACATTTCAGTTTTTCATTTTTTTACCTTTATTTAACTAGGCAAGTCAGTTAAGAACTAACTCTTATTTACAATGACGGCCTACCCCGGCCAAACCCGGATGATGCTGGGCCAATTGTGCGCCGCCTTTTGGGACTACCAATCAGAGCCGGATGTGATTCAGCCTGGATTTGAACCAGGGACTGTAGTGTCGCCTCTTGCACTGAGATGCAGTGCCTTAGACCGCTAAGCCACTTGGGAGCCTCACTAAATAAGAAGTGATATTTCAGGTGGATAGAAAAGGCATCGGACAGTAGGAATGACCCTTATAATAAAATTACATAAAATGTTATACAATTTAACCCAGTCAACTAAACCTTCTCAGAGCCACAACCAATGGTATTAACTCATTCCCTCTTATACACCCATCCCCGCCTCCCCTCTGCCAGGCCTGCCACCCTCCAGGACTACAAGGCTGCCATGCTGCTGAGTGGGGTTGGCGATGCCCTGGGCTACCGCAACCAGCTGTGGGAGTATAACGATTCAGGGCCAGCCATTCACCAGGTGGGCAATCTGGAAATTACCCTATACAATTCCCAGGAGGACGGGAGCCTGGATCCCGGATCCCAACTGCATTGCACTATTTGACTTTATCGTGAAGTGAAACAGAAACAGTTTGGATTCAGGTTATCATTCTAGGGCATTCAGTACTACTCACATTCATATGACTGGTTCCAAGTTGAACCCTAGGACCTATAGACACCAGGCACTAGTATAAATCTGAAAGGAGTGGATAATGTTTAAGCAGTGAGGGGTATAATGTGTAACCACCTAGCTAGCCTTTTAAAGAGAAAGGTTGAGCTATTATCATACCACCGCTAATAGGCCTACCTATCCAATCTTTCAGTTCTACATGAAGTACCAAGGCCAAGGTGTTGGGGCAAAGCGTTGATTTAGAATTGGGCAACACTCACATCTTTGTTTCCTCAGGAGTTGCAAGAGCTTGGTGGGCTGAAGAACATCACAGCACAGCTTCCTGATTGGCCAGTCAGCGATGACACAGTCTTGCACCTGGCCACTGCAGAAGCGCTCGCCACCGGTGAGGCCAAAATCAAAATTGTTTGCTCATTGTTTACAGATGTCTACGTACCTAAAGGTGTTTGGTTTGAGGTTGTGTTGATGGGTTGCCTCTGTGAATAGGTTTGGTTTGACTCTCTCGCAGGAAAGGAAGGGGAGGAGCTTCTGCAGGATGTGGCAGCTCGTTATGTCGAGGGCATGAAAGACATGGAAGGAAGGAAACCAGGGCCATCAAGCATCTTAGGCAACACATAATATTTTGTCCAAACAATGTTTAGATTTTTTTTTTTTATTCGTAAATCTCCTCTGATATTTTAGTGTACAGTGCGCGTTCAGACCCCTTACCTTTTTCCACATTTTGTTACATTACATATATATTTTCTCTCATCAATCTACACACAATACTCCATAATGACAAAGTGAAAACAGATTGACATTTTTGCAAATGTATTAAAAATAAAAACACAGAAACACCTTATTTACATAAGTATTCAGACCCTTTGCTATGAGACTCGAAATTGAGCTCAGGTGCATCCTGTTTCGATCGACCATCCTTGAGATGTTTCTACAACTTGATTGGAGTTCACCTGTGGTAAATTCAATTAATTGGACATGATTTGGAAAGGAACACACCTGTCTCTATTAGGTCCCACAGTTGACAGTGCATATCAGAGCCATGAGGTCGAAAGAATTGTTGGTAGAACTCTGAGACCAGATGGTGTCAAGGTACAGATCTGGGGAAGGGTACCAAAAAAATGTCTGCAGCATTGAAGATCCCCACGAACACAGTGGCCTCCATCATTCTTAAATGGAAGAAGTTTCAAACCATCAAGACCTGATGGTCACTCTGACAGAGCTCCAGAGTTCCTCTGTGGAGATGGGAGAACCTTCCAGAAGGACAACCATCTCTGCAGCCCTCCAACAATCAGGCCTTTATTGTAGATTGACCAGACGGGTGGCTTCCGTCTGGTCAAAGGCACATGACAGCCCGCTTGAAGCTTACCAAAAGGCACCTAAAGGACTCTTAGACCATGAGAAACAAGATTCTCTGGTCTGATGAACCAAGAGGGAAGTCTTTGGCTTGAATGCCAAGTGTCACATTTGGAGGAAACCTTGCACCATCTGTACGGTGAAGCGTGGTGGTGGCAGCATCATGCTGTGGGAGGTTGTTCAGCGGCAGGGACTGGAAGACTAGTCAGGATCGAGGGAAAGATGAACTGAGCAAAGTACAGAGATCCTTGATGAAAACCTGCTACAGGAGCACTCAGGACCTCAGACTGGGGCGAAGGTTCACCTTCCAACAGAACAACAACCCTAAGCACACAGCCAATGAAGGAATGGCTTCGGGACAAGCCTCTGAATTTCCTTGAGTGGTCCAGCCATAGCCCGGACTTGAACCTGATCGAACATCTCTGGAGAGACCTGAAAATAGCTGTGCAGCGACGCTCCCCATCCAACCTGACAGAGCTTGAGAGGATCTGCAGAGAAGAATGGGCGAAACTCCCCAATTGCAGGTGTGCCAAGCTTGTAGCGTCATACCCAAGAAGACGGCTGAAATCGCTGCCAAAGGTGCTTCAACAAAGTACTGAGTAAAGGGTCTGAATACTTATGTAAATGTAAAATGTAAAAACCTATTTTTGCTTTGTCATTATGGGGTATTGTGTGTAGAATGAGGTGGAAAAAAACACTTTCATCCATTTTAGAATAAGGCAGAAAAAGTAAAGAGGACTGAATACTTTCCAAATGCACTGTATCAAAATGTTTTTCTTTGTTCCTACATTTATTTTTTGTACTGTGACAAACACTCTAGACCTCATTTGCACTCTCTTGTACACTTAGGAGTGTCCCAGTTGAGGCCGGGAACTGAAGGGGGCTTCAGAGTGCCCTACAACCCTGATGGCACCGGATGTGGGGCAGCCATGAGGTCTATGTGCATCGGTCTGAGGTGAGGTTGAGAGTGGTTATATACACTGAACAAAAATATGAACACAACATGCAACAATTTCAAATATTTTACTGAGTGCCAGTTCATAGAAGGAAATCAGTCAATTGAAATAAATTCATTAGGCCCTAAACTAATGAAGAGTAGGAGTGCTGATCTAGATCCAGTTTTGCCTTTTAGATAATAATGAATGAGATTATATGGACAGATCCCAGATTAGCACTCCTACTCTGTGACGCTTTAGGAATATGGGCCAAGGTAATATTATAGTTGCACCACTGAACTCTATTTTCTTTTTTACATATAAGAGACGGTACTTAGTCATCCTTCGTCTGGTAGATGTAAATGCACTCTTACCAACATGGCAGAAAATACACATGGAGCATTCTAGAAATTGGTGTAAGGGATTGGGTCACAATGTAGTCAAACATGCACCTACCACGTTCAGATCCACCACCACGTATCTCCCTTTCTAGGTACCCGTGGCCAGAGCAGCTGTCCACTCTGGTGGCCATTGCTGTGGAAACAGGAAGGATGACCCACCCTCACCCGACCGGTTTCCTCGGTGCTGTGGCGTCGGCGCTCTTCACCTCATACGCCGTCCAGCGCCGACCTATCACGACCTGGGGGCTGGGCCTGGTCAAGGAGGCCTGTCCAATCTCCAAGAGCTTTGTTCAATCGCAGGGCTTTGCTGTCAGGGAGACTGAGAGAGACTGGGGCTACTTCACTGAGAAGTGGGATTGGTAAGACTAGCCAATAACATCAATGATAACATGAAAATCAATAGGGGGCGGGTGTGTTTTGGTTGAGCTGCCATATCATTTTAAATTCGTTTTTTGCTAATTCAATAGACACTTTTTTCATGTTAAGGTCAATAACATTGGATGACATTTATACAGTATAATACAGAATCAAATGACTGGCAACATTCAATTTCAATAATGTGGATGGATACAGATCTTAGCTTATGATTTCAAACCATAACCCTCAGCAAGTCAAGGCAGCTGGCTGAAAGGTGTAATTAATTCCACGCTGATGTACAGTAAATAAGGAATGAAAAAACAAAATCAATGTAAAAGCATTCATGTCTGCTCTGGAGTGACGTTTCCCCAGAGGTATCTAGGATCAGCTTCCCCTCCCCCAATTCTAACCTTAACCATTAGTGGGTAAAATTCAAAAACCGAACCAAGATTATTATATGGGGGCAACTTCACCCACACCTCCATCCCCTTCTATGACCCCCTTCCCCTCCATAGGTACCTGGAGCTGAGAGGCCTCTCCGAGAGGACGGGCCCCGTGCTTTGGCCGGCGTCCTATGGGCCGGCGGAGAGAGACAAGGTCTATAAGAGCTTCAGCCTGAAGGGCTGGGCGGGCCGCAGCGGCCACGACGCTCCAATGATCGCCCTGGATGCCCTGCTTGGGGCGGGGTCAGACTGGGAGGAGCTGATGAGCCGCGGGGGCTTCCATGGAGGTCAGTTCACAGTGCAGTGTTTTGCCTTAGAAAATGATAGAGGCTTCTAGTGGCCAAAAGGCCTTATTAGCATAGGCAGCGCCATTTTAATGTAGTTAACTGGGTGGGACTTCCAACTTCATTGGCTGATCCCTGTTGGAGTCCTGTCCAACTGGGTCATCAGGAGATATCAGCCAATCGTGAAGAAAATTGACTACTTCAAAATGGAGATTGCCTCAATGGCAATGCCCATGCTGTCACAGACGCTATAATGACAAAGATGAGTTCTATCGATCGGCCGCATTCCTGTCTGACTACATTGCTGACGCATGCCAGATCTTACAACATCTGGATAGCTGTTTAAAATTTCAGCTAACCACATCATATGATATAGCAATCTCATGCTCGACTGCGCAGTAAACGACGTGGCATGCAGCCATTGGTTGATGCAATGCAATGTGATCTGCCGGGAATGTGACACTTTCTTGGTAGTGAGTGACTTGATGGCCATCTTAGAAAGGACAATATTGGCAACACTGTCTGAATTGAGGAAATACATAAACTATATGCTTAAATTAAGGTTTGTGTGGTCTCTTGGGCCACTTTTTTTATACTCGCATTCCATGCATTGTTTACTTCACAGGACTTTCTGTAGAGATTGTATTAAATTATAAGTCAGACATTACTCTTCTCTAGATAAAACAATTAAGATCAAATGTATTTATAAAGCTCTTTTTACGTCAGCATAATGTCACAAAGTGCTTATACAGAAACTCAGCCTAAAACCCCAAAAAGGAAGCAATGCAGATGTAGAAGCACAGTGGCTAGGAAAAACTCCCTAGAAAGGCAGGAGCCTAGGAAGAAACCAGGCTCTGAGGGGTGGCCAGTTCTCTTCTGGCTGGGCCGGGTGGAGATAAGAGTACATGGACATTAGGGCCAGATTGTTCTTCAAGATGTTTAAATGTTCATAGATGACCAGTAGCGTTAAATAATAATCACAGTGGTTGTAACAGGTCAGCACATCAGGAGTTAATGTCAGTTGGCTTTTCATAGATGAGCTGGATCAGCTGCACAACCAGGTGGACTGGGGACAGCCAGGAGTCATCTCAGGCCAGGTAGTCCTGAGGCATGGTCCTAGGGCTCAGGTCCGCACACACACAGAGAATAGATTTTGCAGCATAGATACTGGAGGCTGAGACGTGGGGACACTGAGGCCCTGTCCGACGAAACCCCCTGGACAGGGCCAACCAGGCAGGCTTTTACCCCATCTACTTTCCAAAGCACAGCCCCCACACCACTAGAGGGATCTCAACAGACCACTAACGTACTACCCTGAGAAAGCTGAGTATAGCCCATGAAGATCTCCTCCAAGACCAGACAGGAAGATCACGTCAAGTAGAGTATAGCAAAACGTGTAGGTATGTACGGCAGGACCAAATCAGAGAGATAGGTAAGAGCAAGTCCATGTAATGCTTTGTAGGTTAGCAGTAAAACCTTTAACTCAGCCCTAGCCTTAACAGGAATCCAGTGTAGAGAGGCTAGCACTGGAGTAATATAATGAAATTGTTTGGTTCTAGTCAAGATTCTAGCAGCTGTATTTAGCAATAACTGAAGATGATTTAGTGCCTTATCTGGGTAGCCAGAGAGTAGAGCATTGCAGTAGTCTAATCTAGAAGTGTCAAAAGCATGGATTAGTTTTTCTGCATCATTTTTGGACAAAACATTTCTGATTTTTGCAATGTTACGAAGATGGAAAAAAGCTGCCCTTGAAATATTCTTGATATGTTCGTCAAAAGAGAGATCTGGGTCCAGAGTAACACCAAGGTCCTTCAGTTTGATTTGAGACTGTACCAACCATCAAGATTGTCAGCTCAAACAGCAGATATCTTTGTTTCTTAGGATCTAGAACTAGCATCTCTGTTTTGTCAGTGTAAAAGTAAAACATTTTCCGCCATCCACTTCCTTATGGATGAAACACAGGCTCCCAGGGTAGGCAATTTTGGGGCTTCACCATCTTTCATCTAAATGTACAGCTGTGTGTCATCCGCATAGCAGTGAAAGTTGGCATCGTGTTTCCGAATGACATCAAGAAGTAGAATATATAGTGAAAACAATAGTGGTCCTAAAACGGAACCTTGAGGAACACCGAAACATACAATTGATTTGTCAGAGGACAAACCATCCAGATACGAACTGATATCTTTCCGACAGATAAGATCTAAACCAGGCAAGAACTTGTCCTTGTAGACCAACCAATCACCAAAGGTCTAGGAGTACGAGGACAGGTGCAGAGCCTTGGTCTGATGCCATTAAAAGGTCATTTACTACCTTCACAAGTGCAGTCTCAGTACTATGATGGGATCTAAACCCAGACTGGAGTGTTTTGTATACATTATTTGTCTTCAGGAAGGCAGTGTGTTGTTGCGCAACAGCTTTTTCCCAACATTTTGAGAGGAATGGAAGATTCTATATTGGCTTGGTCAAGGTTTGGCTTTTTCAGGAGAGGCTTTATTACTGCCACTTTTAGTGAGTTTGGTACACATCCGGAGGATAGGAAACAGTTACTTATGTTCAACATAGAAGGGCCAAACACAAGAAGTAGCTCTTTCAGTAGTTTAGTTGGAATAGGGTCCAGAAAGCAGCTGGAAGTTTTAGAGGCCATGACTATTTTCGTGAATGTATCGAGAGATACAGGATTAAAAAACTCCAGTGATCCTAGGTCCTGGCAGTTCTATGCAGATTCAGGACAACTGAGTTTTGGAGTAATACGCAAATTCAAAGAGGAGTCCGTAATTTGCTTTCTAATGATCATAATCTTTAGTCGAAGAAGTTCATGAATTCATCACCGCTCAAGTGAAGGTCATCCTCTCTTGGGGAATGCTGGTTTTTAGTTAGCTTTGCGACAGTATAAAACATGGAAAGTGCTGCTTTTTAGTTAGCTTTGTGACAGTATAAAACTTTTATTTTGGTTTGTTTTTATTCTCCTCAAATTTAGGTTGGAAAAGTAGGCTGATCGAGCAGCAGTGAGGGCTCTGCACGGTACTGTCTTTCCAAGCTAGTCGGAAGACTTCCAGTTTGGTGGAGCGCCATTTCTGTTCCAGTTCTCTGGAAGCTTGCTTCAGGGCTCTGGTATTTTCTGTATTCCAGGGAGCAAATTTCTTGTGACAAATATTTTTAGTTTTTAGAGTTGCGACTGCATCTAGGGTGTTAAGCAAGGTTAGGCGGTTAACATATGTTTGTACTCCAACATCCTTCGGTAGGTGGAGGGAGTCTGGAAGGGCATTTAGGAATCTTTGGGTTGTCCAAGAATTTATAGCATGGCTTTTGATCATCCTTGGTTGGGGTCTGAGCAGATTATTTCTTGCGATTGCAAATGTAATAAGATGGTGGTCCGATAGTCCAGGAATACGAGGAAAAACATTTAGATCCACAATATTTATTCCACGGGACAAAACTAGATCCAGGTTATTACTGTGGCAATGAGTTGGTCCGGAGACATGTTAGACAAACCCACTGAGTTGATGATGGCTCCGAAAGCCTTTTGGAGTGGGACTGTGGACTTTTCCATGTGAATATTTAAGTCAAACATTTGAATATTATCTGCCATGACTACAAGGTCCGATAGGAATTCAGGGAACTCAGTGAGGAACGCTGTATACGGCCCAGGAGGCCTATAAACAGTAGCTATAAAAGTGATTGAGTAGGCTGAAAAGATTTCTTGATGAGAAGCTCAAAAGACGAAAATTGTCTTGGAGGGTAAATTGAAATTTGCTGTCGTAAATGTTGGCAACACCTCCTCCTTTGTGGGATGCGCAGGAGATACGGTCACAAGTGTAACCAGGAGGCCTTCATTTAACACAGTAAATTCATCAAGCTTGAGCCATGTTTCAAATCAGGCCAATCACATGAAGTTTATGATTAGTGATTAATTAATTCACTATGACTGTTTTGGAAGTGAGGGATCTAACATTAAGTAGTCCTATTTTGAGATGTGAGATATTGGGGCGGCAGGTAGCCTAGTGGTTAGAGCGTTGGACTAGTAACTGAAAGGTTGCAAGATCGAATCCCCGAGCTGACAAGATAAAATAATCTGTCATTCTGCCCCTGAACAAGGCAGTTAACCCACTGTTCCTAGGCAGTCATTGAAAATAAGAACTTGTTCTTAACTGACTTGCCTAGTTAAATAAAGGATAAAAACAAAAATGATCACAATCTCTGTCAAAAATGACAGGAATGGAGGTGGTCTTTATTACCAGTGAGATATCTAAGGCGTATACCGCCATGTTTAGTTTTGCCTGACCTCGATCGAGGCACAGACACAGTCTCAATGAGCTGACTATACTGACTGTGCTAGTGGCAGACTCCACTAAGCTGGCAGGCTGGCTAACAGCCTGATGCCTGGCCTGCACCGTATCTCATTGTGGAGCTAGACGAGATAGAGCCCTGTCTATGTTGATAGATGGGATGAGAGCGCCCTTCCAGCTTGGATGGAGTCCATCACTCCTCAGCAGGCCAGGCTTGGTCCTGTTTGTGGGGGTCCCAGAATGCGGGCCAGAAAACAGTTTTCAAACAGTGATTGAGTTATATTGCACTTGGTGACCTCTGTTTCATCCTAACATCGTTGGTACCGATGTGGATAACAATATCCCTATACCATCTACACTTGCCAGTTTTAGCATCAGCCAGCACCATCTTCAGATTAGCCTTTACATCGGTAGCCCTGTCCCCTGGTAAACAATGTATAATCGCTGGATGATTCTATTTAAGTCTAATATTGCGGGTAATGGAGTCACCAATGACTTGGGTTTTCAATTTGTCAGAGCTAATGGTGGGAGGCGTCGGTGGCTCAGACCCCGTAAAGGGTGGAGGAGAGACCTGAGATGGCTCAGGCTCTGAATCAGACTTGTTGCTTAGTGGAGAAAACCGGTTGAAAAGTTTCTAAATCTGCCGAATGAGCGACACTGGTTGTGCATGCAGAGAGCATTTCTTTCCAGAAGCCATGAGAAAATTGTCTGGCTGAGACTGCAGGGGGATTAACAATACTACCAGTATTTACTGGTGGCACAGACGCTGTATCTTCCTTTCCTACACTTAGATTGCCCTCGCCTAACGATTGCGTCTGAAGCCAAGTTTGCAACTCTGCTATCCTCACCACAAGGCAATAGTTCTCCTGTATATAAAGAGTACAGCGACTGCAATGAGAAGGCATAATGTTACTTAGCTTTCTTTTTTTGTCTGGACGAGGTCCTGCAAATCCAATTGTGAGATGCTACCATCCCGCCTTACTAATCAATACCAAATAAGGAGGTGTTTGATTTAGATTGCGTTTACATTTTTGAAACCATATTTCTTTTCATTCCTTAATAATTGTTGGGTGTTTATTGGACAGCTAGCCAGTCAACAAGAGATAGGAAAGATATGTGCCAGAAGGGGAGTGGGACATATTTGTAACTGTGTGCACTGACAGCGGTGTCACAAACTACAAGACCAACCCCAGGCCACATGGTTGCATTAGAATCCACTTCTACATAACTTCACCTCAGTAATTCACCCACCTCCATCTACTTGATTCCTCTCCCGCCTCTTCCTCCCTCATCTATTTTATATTCACTTCTTCATCCATCTCACTCCCCCATTCACCTACCTCTCCCCCCTCCCCCAATTCCAGGTGACAGTGACAGTACGGCGGTGATCGCCTGCTGCTGCTGGGGGCTGCTCCATGGCACGGAGGGCGTCCCGCCCGGCAACTACACCCACCTGGAGTACAGGGAGCGGCTGGAGAGCAGCGCTGAAAAGCTCTACGCCCTATCACACACAGGAGGTGACAAGTACGATTCATAAAGGACTGAGGGGGAGACGAAGAGAGAAAATGTGTGAGAGAAACTGTGTGAGTGAGAGAATGAGATTCTTTAATGTTTTACGTAGATGCCTGGAGAGAATGGTTCCGTCCCACTGACCAAGAGCAAGGTTGCATCCCAAATAGAACTCTATTCCCTATGGGCTCTGTTCAAAAGTAGGGCATTATATGTAGGGAATAGGGTTCCATTTGGGACACATATCAAATCTACACCCAAGTACAATGAGGAGGATTCAGTCATACAAGAGGCTTCCCCCTATTGAGCATTGACAATACATGATAAATTAAGGGAGTACAGTGCATTCTGAAAGTATTCAGACCCCTTGACTTTTTCCACATTTTGTTACGTTACAGCCTTATTCTGAAATTGATTATTTTCATAATTAATCTACACACAATACCCCATAATGACAAAGAAATGTTTGCAAAAAAAACATTACCTTATTCTGACCCTTTACTATGAGACTTGAAATTGAGCTCAGGTGCATCCTGTTTCCATTGATCATCCTTGAGATGTTTCTACAACTTGTTATCCACCTGTGGTAAATTCAATTGATTGGACATAATTTGGAAAAGGAACACACCTGTCTATACAAGGTCCCACAGTTGACAGTGCATATCAGAGCAAAAACCAAGCCATGAGCTCGAAGGAATTGTCCGTAGAGCACCGAGACAGGATTGTGTCGAAAAATGTCTGCAGCATCAAAAGATCCTCAAGAACACTGTGGCCTCCATCATTCTTAAATGGAAGACGTTTGAAACCACCAAGACCTGGTCACTGACAGAGGTCCAGAGTTCCTCTGTGGAGAGAGGAGAACCTTCCAGAAGGAAAACTCTGCAGCACTCCACCAAGTCACGCCTTTATGGTAGAGTGGCCGGACGGAAGCCCCCCCTCAGTAAAAAGGCACACGACAGCCTGCTTGAAATTTGCCAAAACGCCACCTAAAGGACTCAGACCATGAGAAACAAGATTCTCTGGTCTGATGAAACCAAGATTGAACTCTTTGGCCTGAATGCCAAGCATCAAGTCTGGAGGAAATCTGGCACCATCCCTACGGTGAAACATGGTGGTGGCAGCATCATGCTGTGGGGATGTTTTTCAACGGCAGGGACTGCAACACTAGTCAGGATTGAGGGAAAGATGAATGGAGAAAAGTACAGAGAGATCCTTGATGAAAACCTGCTCCAGAGTGGTCAGGACCTCAGACTGGGGCGAAGGTTCATCTTCCAACAGGACAACGACCCTAAGCACACAGCCAAGACAACGCAGGAGTGGCTTCGGGACAAGTCTCTGAATGTCCTTGAGTGGCCCAGACTTGAACCCAATCAAACATCTCTGGAAAGACTTAAATAGCTGTGCAGCGACACTCCCCATCCAACCTGACAGGCCTTGAGAGGATCTGCAGAGAAGAATGGGGAAAAACTCCCCAAATACAGGTGTGCCAAGCTTGTAGTGTCATCCCAGAAGACGTGAGGCTGTAATCGCTGCCAAAAGTGCTTCAACAAAGTACTGAGTAAAGTGTCTGAATACTTATTTAAATGTGCCATTTCCGTTGTTTATTTTTAATACATTTCTAAAAACCGGTTTTTGCTTTGTCATTATTGGGTATTGTGTGTAGAATGAGGAAATAAAACTATTTAAATCAATTTTAAAATAATGCTGTAATGTAATACAATTTAGAATAAGTCAAGGGGTCTGAATTCTTTCAGAACGCACTGTATTTACAATACTCGTTGCTAGATAAGTGGCTAAATTAGGGCTGGGAATTCCCAGGGACCTCACTATACGATATTACCGCGATACTTCGGTATCGATACGTATTGCGATTTGATGTTCCAAACATATTGCTCACTATATATGTCTGCTGCAGAGGGACAAGAGCCATGAGAAAGCAAATTTTGTAGATAAGTGCTCAAAACATGTTGTCTCACTATTTAAAAAGAAGATGGAGAAAAAGCTATATGATGAGAAATACAGCCGACTAGCACTAGCTAACGTTAACTACCTAGCAAATCAATACTCGGTCACAGTATCAATATAAAATTGGCAAAAATGATATCACGATACCCTATACATTTTTTTTACGCATTACTACATAAATTGTGAACATTTAAGAACTCTGGGTTGGACTGTCAGTTTGCAACCACGCTTCATGTAATGTGTAGACATGTTTATGTGTGAATGTTAATTGTTAAGCTGCCAAGTGTTAAACGGTAAACACAAAACTCCAGTAAAAGTGTAACCAAAACCTCTTAAGTGACTAAAGTACAATGGATACCCATGACGTAAGAACTGCTTAAAAATCGGTTTTAACTGTGGGAACTGCATTTGGTTGTTTGTTTAAATTACATGATTCATTTGTTAGTGTCTTCTTTACATTGAAATGTGTCTTACAAATGGTTTCCCTTTGGTGTAACATAGTGGTTATTATGAGATAAGACTTGACAACTAACATATTCTTCCAATAAAAAAGGTTATACATTCAACAAACAAGATGTTTCTGTAGTTAAGTTTAAAACTTTATTTTTTGGTCATTGTAGTTTAAAGTATTTTTTTGTATTTTCCATATTTTTATTATTCATAATTCGCTATAAGAGAGAGGAAAGGGGAAGGGTGGGTTGATACCGGGTTAAAGTAAAAATCCAATCTCCTCATTTATGCCATTCCATTCATTCCTCCTTTTTGCGACACTCAACGATTTCTGAGCAAGTGTTTGTATTTCTTCTGTCCATTCGCCCAATATCAAGGAACTTAAACTAAAGGAGTCAGTCTCAAAGCGATTTGATGTTGTCAAACGTTGTGTCCTTCGCTCGTTTGGCGTCCATGTCTTTTCTCTCCACTATGATGATCTCACGTGGTCGTGTCTTTTGTCTTTAATATGGAAGGAGCTGGAAGAGAGAACCGAGACGAAGGTTTGGATTGGGTGCGGCTTCTGTTGACGCCGCTTATCATCATCATCATCAGTTGGGCTATAACCGAGGTTTTAGCGACGATGAAGCTGAGAAGTGTAGCTGACCAATGAGGTCTTGCCGCTTCTCCCTGCAAGCCCATCACTGTGTCACGTGATTGTGTCACTTCTTGGTTGGGTGTGGTCATGTCCAGAGGGCGAGGGGGGGTGGACCGTTCGAGGGACAGTTCTTCTGGGAGGGGAGAACAGAGGAGCTCAGTTTCCAGGAGGGTGGAAGGGAGAGGGGTGCGTCTGTACCTGCATCGCTGTGGGGGAAAAAACAGAAGGAAGATTTGAGTATCGATTAACACAATATTACTATGGATAAAATATATGATGAGTAGTAGTGTTTCAGTTCAAAGGGCACCATTCACCTATTTGATATTTATGGAGGATGTAATAGTACCTTCAGACAAAATATTCCAAAAGTACTTTTCAACTACAGTCATCACAAAACACATAAGAAACCAGCATTTATAACTTCAGTTTTTAGGAAAGTTCTATATAAACGGCCAACAGTGAGACAATATATATGCGAAGAAGTCCAGATACTGCTTCTCCAATAGAAATCCCAGATCACGCTTGTAGGTGATGTCATGGCGGCTTAGCTCATGCGCAAAAACACATCATAGGGTCCAACGGAGTCGCGCTGAACTGCACATGTGCAAACCCGTCAAATGAAAAGGCACTTATCCGCTATAGTTTTTGACAAATGTAAACGTGTCAGTTTAACTTTCACAAGGTTATAGTAATGACATGTTCAGCTACTTAAGACATTGAATCAGGGGTGAAAGTATATTTCATTTCTTACTGGTACGAGACCCGCAAGCTCGCTTAATTACATATCGAATCCCTATTAATTTCATATATGGTCTTTCTATAAATAAAATGGGGCCAATGTGTCACATTAGGATAAACATTACAAAATGTTTTGAAACAAAAATAAAAAAGGATTTTCATGCAGTTCCACGTGTACTTAGAGGAATATATAAAAGTGAATATATTCAAATTAGCCCATAACTCTACCTATTCAACGACATAGGCCAAGGACTATACATCCTTTAACTTTAAGCAGTGTTCATAAAGACATTGGCAAGTCAAATTCAAGGACATTCAGGGACTTTTTCAAGCACTTCATTGTAATTTCCAAGGACCTCAATGTTCTACAATTGTGCAATTTATATAATTGTACATACAGTACATTCGGAAAGTATTCAGACCCCTTGACTTCTCCCACATTTTGTTACGTTACAGCCTAATAATGACAAAGCAAAAATAGAACTGGAAATATTTCATTTACATAAGTAATCATTTACATAAACCCTTTACTTTGTTGAAGCACCTTTGGCAGTGATTACAGCCTCGCGTCTTCTTGGGTATGACGCTACAAGCTTGGCACATCTGCATTTATGGAGTTTCTCCCATTCTTCTCTGCAGATCCTCTCAAGCTCTGTCAGGTTGGATGAGGAGCGTCGCTGCACAGCTATTTTCAGGTCTCTCCAGAGATGTTCGATGGGGTTCAAGTACGGGCTCTGGCTGGGCCACTAAAGAACATTCAGAGACTTGTCCCAAAACCACTCCTGCATTGTCTTGGCTGTGTGCTTAGGTTCGTCAAGAGTGCAAAGCTGTCATCGAGGTTACTTTGAAGAATCTCAAATATAATATATATTTTCATTTGTTGAACACTTTTTTGCTTACTACATGATTCCATATGTGGTATTTCATAGTTTTGATGTCTTCACTATTATTCTACAATGTAGAAAATAGTCAAAATAAAGAAAAACCCTTGAATAAGTAGGTGTTCTAAAACTTTTGACTGCTACTGTATGCCTATTGTAATGACATTCAGCGATTGTTTCATTGAATTGCATCCACTGTTTTCCGCGCACGTCTCGGTCACTCACCTCCGCGTCGTCTCGATCTCGGCCACTCATCTCTGCCTTGGGAAAATGTAAGTGTTCTCGTCGAACCACGAGACAAGTTGGAGCATATACCACCCGGTTCCATTCAAGTTCATTCACTCATATTTCATGCGGCTGACATGCGGTAATGTAAAATAATGATGTAATAGCCTAGTTTTCTTGCTATTTTGTTTTAATTGTGATCGGCTCACGTTTTATCGATACAGCGTACCCCCACTATTTATTTTGCAGGGACGCCGTACCGGCCCGGCTTACTTTTACCCACGCATTGAATCAAATCTAGGTTGTGCCTTTAGATTTAGAGAAAATTAACAACTAAGGATGAATATTTCACTTCTACCATTGACTTCCCAAACCCCGGTCTTTTTCTACTACGGAAATGTCGCACCCCCTAGTATAACACTCTGGTCCCCTTCTCTGCACTAATACAAGCTTAGGGAACCTTCATACCTTGTGGATGTCCTATGTAGAAGTGTTGGTGGGCCCCTTGCTGGAGGCCGTGTTGGGGGTGCTGGGAGACTTGTCCAAGGCCGTGCTGGGGGGGCGGGGCCTGGAGCATCACTACCTGCGGGTGGCTGTGTTGGCCCTGGTGGTGGGGTCCCTGCATGGCCCCTTGGACGTGAGCCTACGGAGAGGGACCAGGGACATACAGTATGCAGAAACATACATCAAATGTGTCACACAATATATAAAACACAGGTAAAAAGACATGATCTGCCTAAATATAAACATTAGGACATTGTGTTCTTACAATCACTCTAAATTCCTTATTGCTTAGACATAGAAATTGATGGACAGTTTTGCTTTTTCATTTTAGTCATTTAGCAGACTAATCCAAAGCAATTTACAGGAGAAATTAGGGTTGAGTGCCTTGCTCAAGGACACAGAGACAAACGTTTTACCTAGTCGGCTCGGGGATTCGAACCAGTGACCTTTTGATTACTGGACCAATGTTCTTAACCACTAGGCTACCTGCCACCCATTTGGGATGGAATAGAGTCATTTTTTTTTCACTCCTTCCAAAAGGTGTTTACTTTACAAATCTGGCATTAGATAATATATTTTTGACGGCTTCGAAAAGATATGCAACACAGAAAAAGAAGGATATCTGTTTGTGGGTTAGCCAATTTCAATTATGAAAGAATAAAGGGTGCTGTCAGAAAAGTGAGGAATTCCTGATAACATCAACAACATTTATCTCTGGTTAGTCATAACCAGGGTTATATGAAGGAAAAAAAATGACTGAAAGGACTGGAGGGACTACCTGGACTTTTCCAATAAGAAAGGCACATTTACATTTTATGTTGCAAAATGTTTTAAGACATGTACCCTAATGAAGAGAACCCAGAGTAACTCCAGCAGTGTAAATGTACCTGTGTTATCTGCCCCAGACCAGGGTACGTGTGCGGGATTCCCTGGTGGCCATGCAGGCTGTAGCCCTGAAGGGGGAACGAGCCCTGGGGCGACGTTTGTCCGGGGGGCATATTAGGGGGGGTGGGGGCTGAGAGCGGCCCGGAGTGATATAGAGACTGGGGTTGGGGTCCCGACTGGGCAGAGATGGAGAAGGAAATCATTAGCATAGGATAAACTTAGAGGAAAAAAAAGCTCAGACTCAGCAATATGACGTGACCACGAGTAGTAGTGTGAAACAAAGATATTGCAGATTGAGATAGCTGTGTGACGACAATAGTTGAGAAGATCCATCTCTTGCTTCACGCTCTTTGTATTGAAAGTCAGCCCACTTGTCCTATCGCTGTCCGAGTATACCTTTAACATGGCCCTTCAAAATGCCCAACAACGCTGTATGTCAATAAAAAACGTGGCCAAGACAAAAAGGGGTATGTTCTAGAACTGGTATGCGGTCCGGAGAGGGATGATGAGATTTGAAGCCGGGATGAGGGGTGTTAGTATTACCTGTCCAGGGCTGGGGGCGTGCTGCTGAGGGGGGGGCTGGTTACACGTAGGGGTGCTGGAGGGCCGGGGCTGGTGCACTGCACCCTGGTGATGGGAGAACGACTGGGGGGCTAGAGAGGGGTGAGAAAGAGAGAGCTGAAGACACTTTCCATTATAAATTTCCCAAAACAATGATCCAGTAGCCTGGTACAAGATCTGTTTGTGCTGCATACACAACTCCTATGGTCGTTGGTTGGCTATACAGCACAAATAGCAAACAGATCTTGGACTAGGCTACCCCCAAAACAATGATCCAGTCTAAATCCAGGATCCAACCAGTTTTGGACTCACCATAGATACCCTGCTGTGGCACCAGAGGCCCCTCACCTTGGCCGGGGAACTGGGGGCCCCCTGGAGGGCCCATGGCCTGGGGGTGACTCCCTCCCTGGCCCAACATCCTCGCACCGCCCTGCAGCATGGAGTACATCGGCTGGGGAAGGGAGAGCGGGTGAGATACATAGAGAAAGACAGAGACATTGGTTTCATACCTGACCGCTACAGTTATGATGACCAAAACTGGATAACCACTAAGGCAAAGGGAGGTGGTTAGATTCAAAACTCTGGGGATAGGAAATTGAGGTCTGACCCCCACACAGTACAGCCATAGACACGGACAAACACACACCTTCCCATCCACCCACACTCACCCACTTCTCCACACACTCACACACCTTCCCACCCACCCACTGACCTGTCCAGGGTAAGGCGTCATGGCCTGGATGACCTGCTGCTGGCTGTACTGCAGGTAGGGCTGGGGGTAGGGCAACGGCACCAGGGGGGCTCCGGCTGCAGACGCCGCCGCCTGTAGCATGGCCTGCGGCGGGCCCGAGTTGCCATGGTCCGAGCGGGGGGCCCCCACCCCTAAGCCTGGGGGAGACCAAAACATGGCTGCATAACAACGGTGACAGGGAGGAGAACTCGCTCACAGTCACATAGACCACACTGCCCAAAATGACGCACTAGTAGATATGAACATGCTTTAAAAGAACTGATTTGATCCCCAGGGGGAAATTACGTCACATGCTTACGATTTAAACTTCGGAACAAGGATAAATTCACTAGTTTTGCCTGACATTCAACTTTACTATAGAACTACAACAGTTTGCCATGCATTAGTAGATAAAGAAGTTAGAATACAAAGAAGTATTAATAATAATAAGTATTCGTAAGGTAAGTAAGGTATATATATATAAATAAATAATCTTACCTAGGTCCCAGATGTATTTTTCTTTTTTTACCTTAATTTAACTAGGCAAGCCAGTTAAGAACAAATTCTTATTTACAATGATGGCCTCCCCTAACACGGACAACGCAGTGCCAATTGTGCGCCACCCTATTGGACTCCCGATCACGTCCGGTTGTGATACAGCCCGGGATCAAACCAGGGTCTGCAGTGACGCCCCTAGCACTGACATGCAGTGCCTTAGACCGCTGAGCCCCTGTTTGTAATGTCTTGCCAACTCAGCTTGATACTGACCATAGTAGTTGGCCAGACAGCACAAACAGATCTGGGACCAGGCTAGAGTATGTCAAGGTGTAAACAATGCATGCACACTGGTAGGGCGTCGGAGAGGAGGCGTGCAGAGCGCGCATACCTTTGACTCGGGGGTATTTCCCCTGGCAGACTGTCGACATGGTATACTGGTACATATGTGGAGGCTGGAGGGAAACAGAAGCCAGGAGACAAGAGGTCAACACAAAGTTACAAGCCGCATTGGCTTTCCAATGAGGGGATTTAGGCAATTTTAACATGAAATCGTAATAGATCCTAAAATGCGTTCAAACAATAGTGTAACACTGTATATAGTCACACACCACATCACCACTGGTGAAACTCAAGTATAGCATTGACTATAACTAAGCAATAAGGCACAAGGTGGTGTGGTATATGGCCAATATACCACAGCTAAGGGCTGTTCTTAAGGGGAAACAATGTTCCACAGCATGCAGTCAATTCATTCACAGTGTCAGAAGTGTCTTGTGTGTGTGTGGGTTACCTGTACAGTTTGGATCTGTGTGTGCATTACCTGTACAGAGTGGATCTGGGAGATGTAGGAGAGGTAGGGGGCGTTGTAGATGGGACCCTGGCTGCCTGGGTGCTGCAGCACCACCGCAGGGCTGGGAGGGGGTGGCCGGGGGGGCGTGGGTGAAGGGTTGGGCTTCGTCTGCAGACACAGAGGGAAGGGGGAAGAACCATTTATATCAGTTTGGTAAGTAGATGTCTAGGCAGTGTTTGGTAAACTCCAGGGTGAACTTTCCCCTAGATACAGATAAGATCAGCTTCCCCTCCCCCAATCTAGGGATGGGCACGGTTATTTGAATATTCGATATCTCCCCAAAATGAATGACATTATTTGAATATTGAAATGATTTCAAATGCCCATCCCTACGCCAATCCTAAATCATTAGTGGGGAAAATGTAAAACGGACACAAAAATAAGTATCTACGGGCAACTTTACCCTACAACAGGAATGGGCAAATATTATTATTTAAAAAAGTTCAGTTAGAATAGTAGAATACACACGGTGCAAATGTTTTTCTGTTGATTTTTGTGCAACAGCAATCTCTTATGTCAGACAGCTAGGTTTCCATCCAATTTGCAACAGATTTTCATGCAAAGTTTAAAATCTGCATAAAATAATATGCGCATTTTCCCACCAGAGATGTGTTTCCATCAAACTGACTTATTGCGAATAAAAGTATGTGCGTGATGACGTTGCGCACATAAACATAACGTTTGCAGTTAAATTCCCCATGTACCGAATGAAAAATACAAGTTAAATGGTTTCCATCGCATTTTCAACTCTGATGGTTTTGTCACAAAAACTGTTGCGTTATATAGCAAATGTGCCCACTCTGGTCTTGGCACGTGTGCTCTAGCCAACAGCTCGCAGATACAGTGCCGTGAAAAAATATTTGCCCCCTTTCTGATTTTCTCTATTTTTGCATATTTTTGACACTGAATGATATCAGATCTTCAACCAGAACCTGACATGCATTGTTAGGTTTCCGCCAGACATAAAATGGACCCATCTCGTCCAAAAAGTTGACTCAAGTTTGCCAAAAGCACCTGGATGATCATCAAGACTCTTGGAAAAATGTTATATGGACAGATGAGTCAAAAGTATAACTTTTTGGGTGACATGGGTCCCATTATGCCTGGCGAAAACCAAACACTACATTCCACAGTAAGAACCTTATACCAACAGTCAAGCATGGTGGTGGTAGTGAGATGGTTTGGGGATGCTTTGCTGCCTCAGGACCTGGACGACATGCCTTAATAGAAGGAACCATGATTTTTTTCTCTGTATCAGCGAATTCTACAAGAGAATATCAGGCCATCCGTCTGTGAGCTGAAGCTGAAGCGCAGCTGGATCATGCAGCAAGACAATGATCCAAAACACACAATCAAGTCTACATAAAAATGGTTAAAAAGCAACAAATTTGAAGTTTTGGAATGGCCTAGTCATAGTCCAGACCTAATCCCAATTGAGATATTGTGGCAGGACTTGAAACGAGCAGTTCATGCTTGAAAACCCACAAATGTCAACGAGTTAAAGCAGTTCTGCATGCCATATTGGGCCAAAATTCCTCCACAGCGATATGAGACTGATCAACAACTACAGGAAGCATTTGGTTGCAGTCATTGCAGCTAAAGGTGGCACAGACAGTTATTGAGTGTAAGGGTGCAATTAATTTTTCACACAGGGGAATTGAATGTTGCATAAATTTGTTAAATAAATAAAGTATTTTTTTGTTATTTGTAAACTCAGGTTCCCTTTATCTAATATTAGGTTCTGGTTGAAGATCTGATAACATTCAATATTAAAAAATATTCAAAACTAGAAAATAGAAATAGAATAGATAGAAAATAGCAAATACTTTTTCACAGGACTGTACATTATGAGATTATTATGGATAAGAGTGATATTCTTTTTATTTGTCAAACGGCAGCGAAGCATCGATCATCATGTCACAGAAATAAGACCCTAGATATTTTATTGGAAAGAAACATCGAGCTCATCACATGTAATTTCACCACCCTGTGAAGTTCATCATAACTTATTTCATCTGTAGCCTAACAAACTGCATGGTTTTCCAAGTCGTAGTGGGAGAATCACACAACATATCATTGTGTGACTCCAAGTCGACTTCAATATGGCGGTTATTATATCAATATTTGCGCATAAAAGGCATTTCCATCACAATCTCGCATAATTCATTTTACTGACACAACAAAAAAAAAGAGCCCACCAGGTCGAAGAAACAAATTGCATTTATCAAATTGTACCGGCATATCCTCTTTCCATCAGCCAGGCCTTGACTTTTTTCATGCATCAGGTAAATCATCCACATGAAATGGTTAGATAGAAACCTGGTTAGACACTCAAAAAAAGCAAAACACTTAGGGTTCTCAAAAAAAAAAAGAAGTCTGACTGCATGTGTGGGTACGCCGACCCGCGAGCCACTGCTGCCCCTCATAATGAGTTTTTGTGGCCTCCCCCGATCAAAGTTGCCCATCCCTGCCCTACACCATTTCACGCGTAGACCTCTAGACATCGTTTGGTGCATAGGCGTGTCTAGACAGTGTTTCGTAGTATAGATACAGTAGATAGATAGCAGACGCTTTAACCAAAGCGACTTACAGTCATGATGTGTACAAGCGCCATACGTCAAGACAAAGTCATTGTTTGGTTAGTAGACATCAAGACATTTTAGATCCTAATTATTTTTGCTCTTCTTGACATGTCATTACACCTTCTTGCTTACCAGAGTGAGCGCCATTTTGTTTGGGTTGAACTCTTTGGCGTTGGGATTCAGAGTTGACTTCCTGACTTGACTGAGAGAGAGAGAGAGAGAGAGAACACTGTTAGTACTGTATACACAATGATATCCACTGCTCTGTAACCAAATCCATCTATAAACCAGAAAGTAGTGCTGGGTGATGTGCTTTTTGAGGTAGGTTCAGTTTAGATTATTTTTTTTTTTTAAATCTCGGTTTTCGATTTAGGTTTAGATAATTTTAAACATAAAATGCATGTAGTATGTGAGTTGAATGCTTTAACAGAATGAAACAATTATTAAAAGTCCCATGATGGTAGTGACTGCCCATTACTGCTTCAATAAAATATTTCTAATTTCTATAGAGCTGCTGTCTATGTATACTTATGACTGCTAAATACCAACTATCAATCACTTAGATTGTGTATTTTCAGGTAGAGATACCTCGTGGAGCAACTGCTCTTTATCCCTCTCGATCGCAAGTCTTCTTTCTCTTCTCTCCATTTCAGTGTCTGGACAAGTAGACGCGCAATGGATTATGGTCATTGGCTAAACTATGTAGAATTTTGGCCTGTTGGGAACTTTCAACTCCCTACTACATTGCACAGTTTGGGCTTGATCTGATTAATTTCTAGAGAAACTGCATGTTGAGCTCACAGAAGAAAAAAAACGAACGAAATGGAATTCTAATAATTGAACCGACGTTGGTCAATTAGTTGTTTAAAAAAATGAAAAATAACTGACATTTTGGTTAATCGCTCAGCACTACCAGAAAGAAATCTCCTTTCAGTCTTCAGCAAAACTCACTCAATCACAACCTCCACTCGCTCTGCCTTCTCCTGTCTGGACTCCTCACTTCCTGGGGTCCTGGCTGACTGGGATTGTCCTGGCGATTGCCTATCTGAAATGGGGCTGGCGTTGGTAGCGGCTGCGCTGGAACTGGGCTCCTTGGCAGGGTCCCCTGAGGGGGAAGCGGAGGGCTGGGAAGTACTTTGGGGGGCGGGGGTCTGTTTGGAGTCTGAGGAGGCGGGGCTGGGGTACGAGGGGAAGGGCTTGGCCGTGTCAGAGGGAGATACCGCTGGAGCACTGGAGCCACATCCGCTGGGCTGAAGCTGAGGAGAATCACATTAAATCAATATTGATTTATACAGCCATTTCATACAAAGCAAGTGCAACTCAATGCACTCTATGCTAAAAAGAAAGAAACAAGAGGGATATAAAATTACAAGGAGGATGAAACTTTAGTAAGGGGTGCTAGACCACTTGCATTTCTCAAAACACATTTCCAAGTTATTTTACAAACACATGATTAAAAGGGTTTAACAGTAGAAATGGGTTATAAACTAGAAATGTAAGTAATTTATTTCTGACTACTTATAAAAGTGAATAAGCTCAGTAAACTCTCACTGTCAACTGCGTTTATTTTCAGCAAACTTCACATATTTGTATGAACATAACAAGATTCAACAACTGAGACGTGTTCCACAGACATGTGACTAACACAAATGGAATAACGTGTCCCTGAACAAAGGGGAGGTCAAAATCAAAATGAACAGTAAGTATCTGGTGGCCACCAGCTGCATTAAGTATTGCAGTGCATCTCCTCCTCATGGACTGCACCAGATTTGCCAGTTCTTGCTGGGAGATGTTAACACACTCTTCCACCAAGGCACCTGCAAGTTCCCGGACATTTCTGGGGGGAATGGCCCTAGCCCTCACCCTCCGATCCAACAGGTCCCAGACGTGCTCAATGGGATTGAGATCCGGGCTCTTCGCTGGCCATGGCACAACACTGACATTCCTGTCTTGCAGGAAATCACGCACGGTATTGTCATGCTGGAGGGTCATGTCAGGATGAGCCTGCAGGAAGGGTACCACATGAGGGAGGAGGATGTCTTCCCTGTAACGCACAGTGTTGAGATTGCCTGCAATGACAACAAGCTCAGTCCGATGAGGCTGTGACACACCGCCCCAGACCATGACGGACCCTCCACCTCCAAATCTATCCCGCTTCAGAGTACAGGCCTCGGTGTAACGCTCATTCCTTCGACGATAAACGCGAATCCAACCATCACCCCTGGTGAGAGAAAAACGCGACTCGTCAGTGAAGAGCACTTTTTGCCAGTCCTGTCTGGTCCAGCGACGGTGGGTTTGTGCCCATAGGCGACGTTGTTGACGGTGATGTAAGGCAGGTCCTCACCAGACAACAGGCCTACAAGCCCTCGGTCCAGCCTCTCTCAGCCTATTGCGGACAGTCTGAGCACTGATGGAGGGATTGTGCGTTCCTGGTGTAACTCGGGCAGTTGTTGTTGCTATCCTGTACCTGTCCTGCAGGTGTGATGTTCGGATGTACCGATCCTGTGCAGGTGTTGTTACACGTGGTCTGCCACTGCGTGGACGATCAGCTGTCCGTCCTGTCTCCCTGTAGCGCTGTCTTAGGCGTCTCACAGTACAGACATTGCAATTTATTGCCCTGGCCACATCTGCAGTCCTCATGCCTCCTTGCAGCATGCCTAAGGCACGTTCACGCAGATGAGCAGGGACCCTCCTGGGCATCTTTCTTTTGGTGTATTTCAGAGTCAGTAGAAAGGCCTCTTTAGTGTCCTAGTTTTCATAACTGTGACCTTAATTGCCTACCGTCTGTAAGCTGTTAGTGTCTTAACGACCGTTCCACACGTGCATGTTCATGGACTGTTTATGGTTCATTGAACAAGCATGGGAAACAGTGTTTAAACCCTTTACAATGAAGATCTGTGAAGTTATTTGGATTTTTATGAATTATCTTTGAGAGACAGGGTCCTGAAAACGTGACGTTTCTTTTTTTGCTGAGTTTATCTGTCCAACTTGGTCCTGCTTCTTGAAATACCACCAGCCCAGGACTTGACAGAACAATTCTTTTCATCAAGAGAATTTAGACTCAGAGGTAATTGCAGATTTCTCGTTCACACATGGCTAAGGAGCAGCGACAGAAGTCTTACCCTGAATTCTTTGCCGAATTTCCGCAGCTCTTCAATTTGTGACCTTTGCTGAATGGAGGGAGCTGAGTGGAAAGGGGGAGAGAAAGGATACAAAAAAAGTTCTCATGCAGGAAAGAATGTGTGTTTTTGGCTGCACTTTTCTTTCTGACAGCACCTTATGGCAAACAAATGCTTTTCTACAGGAATACTCTTCTCATCGACGACAACAGCTAATTGACACACTAACATGCACACACTTTTTGAGGTGAGACACCGCAACGGGCAAACAGTTAAAAATAGGGGGTGGCCACTAGCCATCCTACCGACCAGAATATCTGCTGTCATTTTCATTTCCCAAAGGTGTCTACATGTTGAATCAGCGCAGTCACCGTTCATCGACACCCAGGAGGTGCTTTAACCGTTCGTTGTCGAGGTGTGTCTAACCTCTAATACACACATTTCACAAACACACACCTTTACTCTTGCCATCTTCCGTGCTGCCTGGACTCTCTGCTGATCGTTCTTTGGCAGCCATACAGAGAATCTCGTTCACTGTAGAACAGACAGACAGAATGAGAGACAGAGATAGAAAAAAACCACACAGGGGACCAATTAGCCACTGGAAAACCCCAACCACTTGAACAGATTCCCACAAAACACCTGCCTGGTTCTTGTACAGGTGACCCTGTCCTGATGACAGTTGGGGCCCTTTTCATTTCTTAATATAGACTCAATAAGCACAATGAAAACAAACTGAGACCGGACGTGGAAGATGTAGTAGTGCTTTCAGCCAAATGTATCAAAGTTTGTTTTATAAATACCTATTATCATGAGCAATTTCATTGTCGTCACCACTACTCAACTACCACAACCTGTCTCCGCTTGTTTATAAATATAGTTTGTTCATTGTTGTCATTGTTCGAACCATCAATGGGGAAGAGCGGGGCGAGGCCTGATGTTTTCTGGGCGGGCATGGAGACAGATGACGTGTCCAGGTACTGCACTGAGTCCTGCGAGCCAGATTTCGGGGAGCGGGAGGCTGAGGGAGGACAAGACAGAACAGAGGTCAGAATGAAAGACAATGAGTCGTTATAAATGGTTAGCATTTTTGGCTGTGTCTGAAATGGCACACTGTTCCCTTTAAAGTGCACCACTTTCTGCCCTGGCACCCTATTACCTATATAGGGTCAAAAGTATTGCACTATATACAGTTGAAGTCAGAAGTTTACATACACCTTAGCCAAATACATTTAAACTCAGTTTCACAATTCCTGACATTTAATCCGAGTAAAAAAATCCATGTCTTAGGTCAGTTAGGATCACAACTTTATTTTAAGAATGTGAAATGTCAGAATAATAGTAGAGAATTATTTATTTCAGCTTTTATTTCTTTCATCACATTCCCAGTGGGTCAAAAGTTTACATACACTCAATTAGTATTTGGTAGCGTTGCCTTTAAAATGTTTAACTTGGGTCAAACGTTTCAGGTAACCTTCCACAAGCTTCCCACAATAAGTTGGGTGAATTTTGGCCCATTCCTCCTGACAGAGCTGGTGTAACTGAGTCAGGTTTGTAGGCCTCCTTGCTCGCACACGCTTTTTCAGTTCTGCCCACACATTTTCTATAGGATTGAGGTCAGGGCTTTGTGATGGCCACTCCAATACCTTGACTTTGTTGTCCTTAAGCCATTTTGCCACAACTTTGGAAGTATGCTTGGGGACATTGTTCATTTGGAAGACCCATTTGCAACCAAGCTTTAACTTCCTGACTGATGTCTTGAGATGTTGCTTCAATATATCCACGTAATTTTCCTTCCTCATGATGCCATCTATTTTGTGAAGGGCACCAGTCCCTCCTGCAGCAAAGCACCCCCACAACATGATGCTGCCACCCCCGTGCTTCACGGTTGGGATGGTGTTCCTCGGTTTGCAAGCCTCCCCCTTTTTCCTCCAAACATAACGATGGTCATTATGGCCAAACAGTTCCATTTTTGTTTCATCAGACCAGAGGACATGTCTCCAAAAAGTACGATCTTTGTCCCCATGTGCAGTTGCAAACCGTAGTCTGGCTTTTTTATGGCAGTTTTGGAGCAGTGGCTTCTTCCTTGCTGAGCGGCCTTTCAGGCTGTCGATATAGGACTTGTTATTACTGTGGATATAGACACTTTTGTATCTGTTTCCTCCAGCATCTTCACAAGGTCCTTTGCTGTTGTTCTGGGATTGATTTGCACTTTTCGCACCAAAGTACGTTCATCTCTAGGAGACAGAACACGTCTTCTTCCTGAGCGGTATGATGGCTGCGTGGTCCGATGGTGTTTATACTTGCGTACTATTGTTTGTACAGACGAACGTGGTATCTTCAGGAATTTGGAAATTGCTCCCAAGGATGAATCAGACTTGTGGAGGTCCACAATTTATTTTCTGTGTCATGCACAAAGTAGATGTCCTAACCGACTTGCCAAAACTCTAGTTTGTTAACAAGAACTTTGTGGAGTGGTTGAAAAACAAGTTTCAATGATTCCAACCTAAGTATGTAAACTTCCGACTTGAACTGTATATAAGGAATAGTGTGCCATATCAGATGCATATGAAATGCGAGTTAGTAGTTAGTTTACTAACCAACATCTACCATTAGTAGCAATTCTCATTGGATTCATTGGACTTAAGTCTATGAGGCAGAATGTCTGTGTCTTGAGTTCTGGAGTGCGTCTTGAAGTGTGTAGACAAAGTGTGAGATAAAAGGCATAGTTGTATGTTAACCTGTGGACTGGGTGTGTGAGTTAGGTGTCCGGACCGGTCGGTTTGACTGGGCGGGTCTCTGTAATTTGGGAGACATCCTGGAAGACACTGAGGCAGGCAGAAAGAAGAGAGGAGGTTCAATTTCCCGACAATCAACTGGCAATATATTATTGTAAGCTTCACCTATTACTTTTCAAGACTGCACACAGTGCAAACTTAAGAAATAAGGCCCGATGAGGACACAGCCCTTAACCGTGGTATATTGGCCATATATCACAAACCCCCGAGGTGCCTTATTGCTATTATAAACTGGTTACCAACGCAATTAGAGCAGTAAAAATAAATGTTTTGTCATACCCGTGGTATACGGTCTAATATACCACGGTTGTCAGCCAATCAGCATTCAGGGCTCGAACCACCCAGTCTATAAAAACAAATAATTCATGACTGCCATGTACACTTTCTGGAGTAACACATCCATGTAGACACACATATATCCCATTACAACAAACAAACACTAATAACTTCACTCACCTCCGTTGACGGGCCTACCAGTGTCCGACAGAGAGTTGGAATGGGGGGTGGGGGGACTAGCTGAAGAGGGGGCAGCGTTGGCCGAGGCCGGACTCCCGGGGGAGGTAGGGGCGTAGGGGCTGGCAGAGCCAGGGCTGCCCTGGGGGTGGTGGGGGGAGTAACCTCGGCCAGAGAGGGGGCTGCTGCACTCCGAGGAGGGGGGATTGGGCTGGGGGACACCAGTGGCCAAGGGCAGGTGAGGTTTGGGGGAGGAAGAGGAGGGAGGGGCAGAGCGGTAGCCGGCGCTCATGCGGTTGTGACCTTGGGGTCCGCCGCTTCCTCCTCCAGGGCCTCGCTCCGCCCGCTCGCGGTCTCCTCGCATGCTGCCCCCCGACACGCCCATCTCCCTAGCTCGCTGGGGTAACGGAATGTATTTGCCTTCCCTGAAAGAGAGAGAGAGATAAACAGAAAGAATGAGGGGGGGGGGGGGGGGGGGGTACTGTAGATCATGCTTTCCCCAATCCATCCACTGCTGCCAAAAACTTTCAGCATGATGAGGGGATCAGTTTGAGCAAGGTGAGGGGCAGAATCACTAATCTTGATCACATAATGAGTAGTTAATTGGGATGCCAGTTGATTTGTAGATCAGCCATTCTACTCAGTCCGACTGAAATGTGGTCAATCTCAAATACACAAACCACTTAGCCAATAGTGACACCCCCCACACACTAGCCAAAGGCTACATCCCAATTTTCCACCCTTCTCCCCAAGCGTGGACTTTTTTACTCACCATCATGTATTTAAAAACATGAAATCATTGGCTAGAAAGAATTCATTTCCACCATTGTTGAATCCATGAAGTGCACACTTTTGGAAAAGGGTGGAGAATTGTGACATAGCCAAATAATACAGCCTGACCGGAGCACTCACCTGCTGACTATGCTGGGGCTGTCGCAGCCTTTCTCCCTCTCCCTGGGGCTTCCCCCCCCCCGCTCGCCACTGCGCACCACTGCGCTGTACTTGTCCTCCTCGCTCTTGCCCTCCTCGTTCTCCAACGAGACGCGGTGGCGGTACTGGGGGCTGGACTCGATCTCACTAGCCATGCGGGCGGCACGCGCTTCCCGCTGCCGGAAGCCCTCCGTGCTGCCCCTCTCCAGATGGACCCTGAGGGACAGGGAGGGAGAAGAGAGAGAAAAGGATAGAGAGATGGTGAAGATCAACACTATGCATAGATGCATACAAACAATCTGATAAAATAATTGATCATTTTAAAGATAATGATTAAATAATTCTACCCTGAAACGTAACCATTAGGGATTATAGGTTATGTAGCATGTATAAGGAATAATTAAAATATTAAACATAAGTCTAACTAGGTTGGACTGGGAAAGAGAGGAATGTGTGTGTGTCTAAGAAAACACCGAGAACAATTAAACTGTGTTTGATCCGACCTGGCTAGAACTCTGAGAATTTATGATAGGAGAAGGGAGTACCCGTCAAGGTTTCCCTAATCTCGGGGGAAGGGAACTGTCGGCTGGGTAGTGATATACAGTGTTGAGAACTCTGGAGAAGAAGATAACTCTCCTAAATGTTTGTGTGTGCGTATGTAAGGAGCATGGTATAAAATGGATGTCTTTGTATATGAACTGGAGAGTGCCCTCGTGAATAAACATTGATTTGACTATTGTAAACTGGGAATTCTGTCTCTTTCATTTAAACCAGAACTTTACAAACTCTGGGTTGCAGACTGAGTAGATTAATTGAAGTTTATGAACATTGATAACAAAATTCTATATCACAATCATGTATGACGATCAGATCTGGGTTCAAATACTTTGTGTTTGCTCGAGTCTGCTTGGAGTGCCAGATGGGCGCGATTTGCCATTTTGGGACTTCTCTATTGGATTATTAAAACAGGCATGCTCAAACAGGAACAGATTAAGTATTTGAAATTACCTTTCAAGTATTTCAAACCCAGCTCTCAAACCCAGTCCTTTCGCTTAGACTCTATTTAGGCCTTGAAGACTTATTGTTTTTTTTTGTGTTGACATGGAGGTGGACTTACGTGTACATTGAGAGGCTGGAGTCATAGGTAGACTCGACACCGAAGTTCACCTTGTTGTAACGAAACATTTCGTTGGCATCCCAGCCGTTGGACTGAGGGAGAAAAAACTTTGTGAGTAAGTTGCCAAAGCCTGTGGCGGTAAGCTCCAGGTTGTGTGTGTCAATGGAGGCTCCTCAGAGGAGGAAAGGGTGGACCATCCTCCTCAGTGAATTTCATACAAATTTAAATAGTGAAACTATACTAAATATATTCACATCGCCAAATAATGAATTATAACACACTGTTTTGCAATGAAGGTCAGCAAGTTTCCGTCCTCTGGGCAAACTGACTTCAATACAAAACTTAGGAGGCTCATGGTTCTCACTCCCTTCCATAAACTTACACAATAATTATGATAACTTCCAGAGGATGTCCTCTAACCGATCAGAGCTCTTGCAGCATGAACTGACATCTTGTCTACCCGACCAAAGTAATCGAGAATGAATCTGGTACTGAAAGAATTAGCTACAGGTAGCTACAACTGTAGAGCATAAAATGTGGTGGTTAGTTGACTAAAAGAGAAAGACAATAGTTGAAAAGTTTTGAACAAAATAATTTCTTCAAAAATGGAGAGAACTAGCGATATTTGATTGTATTTATTATTTTTACTTTCACTTGTTTAGCTAGCGAAGGCAGCTAGTTAGTCTACTCAAACACCTAGCTCAAACAGAGAGGGATACTATGAAAGCTAGCTGGCTATCCAACACTGGAACGCTTCCAAATCAAGGTAAGCTTTTGGTTTTATAAATGTATTGCCACCGGGGCCTGCCGGTGTAACTGCTAAACTGCTTGCAGTACTGCACGATTGTAGCGGGTTTACTAACGCGTTAGTTATAGTAGCGATGTAGACAGTGTGTAGCGTTTATGGTATGAAGTGTTGGGTTTTATTTCACTTATTAGATGTGATGCATTACCATTTACAGTAGATGTAGGCCTAAGTATGAACGGACTGTAATGCACTAAGAGGTTTATATTGTATTAACATAGATTGAGCAACATATAATAGACATGACTAACTGGAGGGTTGCTGGCTAGTAGGAGTGTAGGCTGAGTAGACTCTTGACACACACACACACAATGCCTGGTTGTGGGGCCGCTCAAGGACAGGTGTATGTGAGGAACTGATAGAGGGGAGAATGGCTGTGGCACAAGAACAGGCACTGTCCTTGGGTGTCTGACTCTCGGGTACACACATGAAGATAAGCTAGAAGACAACTATGCTTGGCAACAAAGATGCGTCTAGAGGCTGGGACCAGCCTGCACGCCAACGATAGGCTGGAGTAAGTCTAAACCACACCCAAGCCTCTACTATGACAGGCCCTCAGGGAGAGGGAACTACGTCTGTCAAGAAGTATTTAAGGAAGAACTTATGATGTCATTTCAGTTCTCTGTCTGCCCTGCGAGGTGTTACAGTGAACCCGTTTATACGAACATTGCATTTATCACTATTTACTTAGCTTAATAAACAGCTGTGAAACAGTACTAGAGACCAGAGTTTCTCTTTGTCCTGACACCAGATTCGAATTGACGCAACCTAACATGGTGACCCCGACGTGATCTGCTGTAGGGACTTCGCTGGAATTTGTCCAGCCGATTGGCCATCGCTGTCGTCGGACGGTGTGTTTCACAAATCCTGACCGGTCAACTAAAAAGGTAAGCAGACACCTATTGTGAATAACTGAAGTTCTGCACATTGGCTATTTCCAAATTTATTTTTGTGAGACACCTGTTTGATGTAAGTGACCAAATTTTTTATTTTAACATATACAAATTGATTGAAGTATGTATTGAACATTTGGAGTTTGATTAAGTGATAAATGCATTGTTGACAACCGGTTAAACAGTAATGCATGTGACCTATTAAGAACTGTGATGAATGATATGTATTAGGTAATATGATGTGTGTGTGTGGTTAACCTCTTACGAGGACCCGAAATTAATTGACTCATATTTCAGGCTAGGTTTCGGGTATAGGTTCTGAGTTATTTAACCGACTGAATGTGGGTAATTACGAATATAACCAGCGATTGAAATGTACTAGATACTAGGTATCGGTTTGAATGTGGTTGATAAATCTGACTATCAACGGGACTGTGTGAAGTTTGGGAGGCCAACCCAATCGTGTGAATGTAGTACATTGGATATTAGACAGCGATCTGAATATCTGGTTTGAGTGTTTAATATATCGGCTATCCAGTAATGCTTTACAGGGTTGACCATCTTATAGAGAAGGTTCAGGATTAGTTTGATTCCCAGGACGAGGTCCTTTACGAGGTCCTATACAAAGAGGTATAGGCTAGGTTTTAGGCTAGGTTCCAGGTTATATTTGGGGGTTTACCGTGTGAGTGTATTTTGATTCCCTGGACAAGGTCCTTTACGAGGTCCTATACAAAAAGGGTATGGGCTAGGTTCTAGGCTAGGCGAGGTTCCAGGTTATATTGGGGTTTTACCGGGTGGGCATAATACATTGTTAAAACAGGTCTAGAAATTAGCGGGGTAAAATAGATCATAGGAAGGGAGACATAATTCCTCTGTGGAAAAGGTAACGTGAGAATGGGGGATATTGAACCAGAACGGGTGTTGAAAACTTTGAAAGCGACTCTCGAACGGAATGGTGGTCGCGATGGGAAAGAATGGAAGAGGAGAGGCGAAAAATTATATAAGGGATGGCTAAAATAAGGTAGTATTAATGCACCCAAACGGACTCCCAGTCGACGGGGAGCCCGGTAGAATATTGGAAATGCTAAAACGAAAAACAGACACAACCTGTTCCGAGTGGAAGCAGGAGGGGGAAGCGCGTAAAGGAGGTGCAGGAATTTACGGGAGATGAGCGATACATGGAGTTAATTTTATTTTACAGGGACGATGCACATTAAACACAGTTGTGTATAATGGCAGGGTATTCCTAGTAAACAGAATGGGCCTGTTTGCAGACAAACTGAAGGGGTTTTAAGGTTTTAAGCAATCTTGGGTCAAATTAGTCAAATAGTACGTTAAAATATGGGGTTTCATAGATTGGAAGTAAAATATTTTATCCAAGGGTAGTGTATGCTCAATTAAAGTACACAGAACCGTTGAGGAAGTTTAAAACAAATTATTAATGATTTGAGGAAGTACAGTGGAGTTATTATTAGGTTTTGTTTGTAGCTAACGTTTGGGTTTCTGAATCGGTGTAGTATAAGGAATGATGACTAAATGTTCGTGGTTATTTTATGGAAAAAGGAGCGCTTAGCTCTTTTGGGAAAAATTCCTAGGGACAGGATATCTTAAAGGGGTATACACACATGGCATTTTGGAAGTTTGGTTTTCTGAGTTTTAATAAACACATGAAATTAGTTTGATAGGGAATGTTCTGGGAACCTGGGATACAAAATGTAGATAAAGTTCTTAGCCTTCATTTGTCTACTATAGTAAGAAACACGGTTCTGAAAGGGTGGTATGACTTTTGACCCCTCTAGTGGCTTCCCTGTGTGGTCTGATCAGCCACATTGAAAAGCCATTTGGATGGTGAATTTAAGGTCATTGGTGATATTGATTGTAAGGGAATTTGTAGAACTGATAATTATGATGGAGTTAAAGTTCTTAGACACAATTGATAATTTGAACCAATGAGAAGACTAAAAAGGGCAAAGCCTTAGACTAAGGGTAGGAAGGGCAGACGGAGAAATCCTCCCCTGCACCGCTGAAACCTTGAGGGTTGGGGAGTAGCAGGAAGAAAGGAGGGGGGCCAGCAGGAGTAGATAGGAAGAGAATTTGGTTCACTTAGCTCTAGGATATTAATTCATGGAGAGACTATCGGCTCCGTTGGCAGGCATGTATTTTAGTTTTGATTTTAAGTTTATGTTTGGTAAATTCGCTAGGAGGAGATATGATCATTTTATTGAAAGTAATTGTTACCCTAACTAAAAGGACAATGAAAGCTTAGTTGGTTTCAGGTATTGGACACTGAACCATTGCCCAGACACTATTCTGCACAGTAGGCCGAAATAGTAGCATTGACTAGAACCGGTGAAATAAGAAAGGAGAGAAAAGTTACTATTTACACAGACAAGCACATAGACATTTAAAACCATACAAAACAGCACAGATAAATCTTAAAGAAGATAAAACACTTGACAGAGAATTGTTACAGAATAGCCGAGGATGAAGGCCCCAGGGAGAATTGGACATGTGGAAAATAAAAGGGGGCAATCCTACAAGAGAAGGGCTGACATAAGGATAATTTGTTTAGATACGCAGCAATATTGATACATGGCTTGAGCCATGTATAAATAGGAGGAGTATGGTAGGGCAGGCGATAGAACAGGTTAGGATAATTACTTAAACACATTTTTTTTTTGTAGAATATCCATTCCAACATTTGGAAATGGACTTAGTGAACTATTCCGAATTGAGGGGAAGAAGGGGTGTTTAACAATAATAGATAAGTATAGCAAATGGGTAGAAGCGTTCCCAACTTACTTGGTGGACATGATTATGGTAGCTAGAATATTAGGTCAAGATATTATCCCTAGAGTTGGTTTACTAGGATCTCTCTTTAAAGGATGGATGACATTTTAGCTAATCAGGTAGAGCCTATAGAATGCCAGAGTTAGAGATACCAGAACAGGTAGACATAGAAGTTGAAGTAATACGAACAGAACACATGAGAAGACTGTTTGTTAACCAAACCCGTATGTCCAAGAATTTGTGTCCAACAGGTGAATTACAGGAGAAGGTGATTCACTCAGTACAACCAGGAGACTGGGTGTGGATCCAGTCCCTGAGGAGAAAAGACTGGAAGCAGCCCCGTGGGGAAGGCCCATACCAGGTTCTGTTAAACCATTGCCTTTGCCATTAGAAAAGCTGAGAGAGTCACTTGGGTCCACGTTATCCACTGCAAGAAGGTATGTACACATATCCACTGCTGATCACGCACAGAGTTAGGAGAAGAACCGAGTACCAACAGGGTCCGGGGGTTACCTCCTTAACGAAGATTCCCTATCCCGACCGTTCATCACTGTGTGTGCTCCTAGAGGTGTGAGTATGGGGTGGTACCTAGCAGAGAGACTAAGGGCAGGAGAGGGTTGGCGGTTTTTGGGAAGAGTAGGGACTCTGAGCTGCATCATAGTTTTGGTAACCTTTCTGATACATTCAGATCAACCACCTTCCGGTACTAATCATACGATACCGTCGTCATGGAGAAGAAGTAAAAGATAAACTATATAATACACTGACGAGTGACATACAGAATAAGGAATCAAAGAAGATCAAGATGTAGAATTTAAGGTAAACATTAAACAATTTCCTGGGGAAGCAGACAACTGTACAGGAATTGGGGTTGGCCAGATTGAAGTACTCAGCCAACCCACCTCGGTTCACCTTAACTCCTGATGAGCACCAGTGTTATAGATACAAGAATGGCACCGAGAACTTAGATGATTTTAATGGCTGAAAGGTAATCGTGAATGTGACTGACTTAGGTTTGAAAGATGAATAGAAGATGTTTAACCTCACAGCACCTATAACTGATGAAGAGTGGGCTAGTACCAGTAAAGGATGCATACGACAGAAATTACCACAAAGGGTGGTTAGGAACTTGCGCCCTGGGGTTATAGGTCCAACCAGTTCGAGTTAGTCATCAGAGGCCAGTTATAGGAGGCTAAAGTAGGCACAGGAGGAGTTTTGACCAGGATGGAAGTAGCTTTGTCTAGATGGATGCTATTGGCATCCTCAGAGAAGTTCCAGATGAATACAAAGCTATGAATCAAATATGTGAAGGTTTTAACACTACATTATTTTGGTGGGTGACAAATAAAAATGTGGATTGGATTAATGACATCTTTTATAATCAACAGATTCATGAATGAAACCGGGGATGCAGTAAAGAGGTTCTCTGACCAATTATCCGCCACCTCCCTCATGACCTGGTAAAATAGACTGACTCTCGATATGTTATTGGCAAAAGAGGATGGTGTAGGTAGAATGATTAGGTTCATTGCTGTACGTACATTCCTGATAACACAGCCCATGTTTGGGAAATGGAAAAGTGTTGTAGGAACTGTATTATGGGCAGCTTTCACCTGTATGAGTGTGTTTGGGTTGTGTGGTTGTTGTTTGGTCCCATGTGCGAGAGGTCTCATTTCCAGGGTTCTGGAGAGATCGATAACGGAGCAGATGGTGAGATACGGACCGAGTCAAAGTTCAGATCAGTGGGACGACAAATACCTACCGCCGAGCCTGGTGGAGGATTCATTCAGTTATGACGAGCCCATGATAAGATGAGACCATCTTTAGAGTTTCCTGAATTAGTTTGATTTTGTGGGAAATTTCTGAATCCAATAAAAATAGATGTGTTATAATGTATGTGAAATATTTAGCCAATCGGGTGGATGTAATGAAAGGTTTGACTAAAAGATTTCACTCAGAAACCTTATAACCTGTTGAAATGTATTAGAGATACAGCTATAATAATGGGTTAAAAACTATATTCCAATACTGTGTGAGTAAGACACTGTTACCAGAATGAGCAGGGCAGAGTTGATAAGACGACCTTGGGAAGGGAACAGGAGAAGAAGCCTCCCTAAGTTAGGGAGAGTAACAACGGCCTGGGAATAGCTTAGTGGGTAGAAGATTAGAAGACAGGTGGCAAAGTTGATAAGGAATGTATGTGTACTGTGGGAAAAATACATCCGCCTAAAGATGGGTTGAGTTCTTTACTGATGTGTGTGTAACAGAGATTTGTTAACTATACTCGCACTGCACTGACAGGTATGGCTGAGCAACTAGAGGCTACCACTAGAACCGCTAGACAAAATAGATTGGAGTTGGATATGATATTGGCTAATAATGGGGGGTGTATAAAACGTTTGGTGAACAATGCTGTACTTTCATCCCTTATAACACTAGCCCTGATGGTAAGCATTACCAAAGCCCTAATGGGACTGGACAAGCTATCTGCTGAAATGAAGGGTGTAGCAGGGGTATACGAGGGGAATTGGCTGAACATCTTTTTTGGTAAGTACACATCTATGGTGGTTACTGGATTTCTGACCCTAGTGCTTATGTTCCTATTATTGATGTGTTGTGCTGCCTGTATAATCCCTTGCTTGAGAAAATATCTTACAGAAGTTGTCAGAGCAACCGGAATGATGTCTTTGATGGAAGTGACCCCAGTGGATACTGAATCAACCTCTGGGCAAAAGACGGGTCTGTCTGAGGACGATCCTTGGGTTGCTGTTGGGGAAGTGGTTGAATAAAGCTTATCCAAAATGTCCTCATATGTATTGAATGTAGTGGCAGGTGGATGTGAAGGTTTTAAGTACTGGGACAAAAAGTCTGTCCCATACCTGTTAGGTGTAGCCACTGCCGCAGGAAGGTCTTCTTTTTATACGTTTTTTTAAATAATATGTTCTGAATTTATCCTGTGTACTATTTGTCTTTCCTTATGTGAAGGTTTGAAGTTCCTGGGTGGCTGGTAGTCAACCTAGTACAAGTGAGGTGTAGCCGGAAGGACTTGAGGGTTTTTTAACTAATCATCTAATCATTAAAATGGCAATTTAAAATTGTGTTGAGTGACACCCTAGGGGGTGTCAAAAGGGGGAATCCTAAATTTCTCTGAAATGTCTTATTGTGGAATGTTCACACCCTTTGGGTGTGAAAAGGGGGATTGTTGGGTTTTATTTCACTTATTAGATGTGATGCATTACCATTTACAGTAGATGTAGGCCTAAGTATGAACGGACTGTAATGCACTAAGAGGTTTATATTGTATTAACATAGATTGAGCAACATATAATAGACATGACTAACTGGAGGGTTGCTGGCTAGTAGGAGTGTAGGCTGAGTAGACTCTTGACACACACACACACAATGCCTGGTTGTGGGGCCGCTCAAGGACAGGTGTATGTGAGGAACTGATAGAGGGGAGAATGGCTGTGGCACAAGAACAGGCACTGTCCTTGGGTGTCTGACTCTCGGGTACACACACGAAGATAAGCTAGAAGACAACTATGCTTGGCAACAAAGATGCGTCTAGAGGCTGGGACCAGCCTGCATGCCAACGATAGGCTGGAGTAAGTCTAAACCACACCCAAGCCTCTACTATGACAGGCCCTCAGGGAGAGGGAACTACGTCTGTCAAGAAGTATTTAAGGAAGACACTTATGATGTCATTTCAGTTCTCTGTCTGCCCTGCGAGGTGTTACAGTGAACCCGTATATATGAACATTGCATTTATCACTATTTACTTAGCTTAATAAACAGCTGTGAAACAGTACTAGAGACCAGAGTTTCTCTTTGTCCTGACACCAGATTCGAATTGACGCAACCTAACAGAAGGTTTGGCTTGGAAAGGTTCTCTCACATGGTCACGGATAGCTGTTGTGCAATGAAATTCACAAGTGAAGGGAAAAGGTGAGAGGAGACCGCACAGATGCGAGAAGGAATTATACCACGAGCAAAGTGATCATGCAGTTTGTATATGGCAGCTATGAAAGTGAACCGTGTTTGCGGGTGATCAGTGGTGTATTCATTCCGCTGATTGTGTTGAAAAATGTTTCCTAAACGGAACGGGGATAAACATACCTGAATTTATCCAACAGAAACTTTCATTTTCAACTGTTGGACTAATGATTACACCCTAGATGCAGGCAAGAGTGTGCAAGGCGGTAGAGGGCGGGTCCCTCAACAGAGATCATTGCGGCGCTGTCTGTATTTTTCGTGCTGCGGGCTGGAGCGGGCAGACAGACGACTCTGGGCAAAACATATTTTTGTTGTCCCTCAGATTATGTGGAAACTGTCATCTTTCTTTGTACGCATTAAAGCAAATGTATGCTTGATCCGTAAATGTGGTCGCAATTTTCGGAGCCTCCGGAGGCATGCAGAAGCCAAATCAAGCTCCGTACCGCATCACCGTGCGCCTCTCAAATTGTGAAACAATGCAGAGGGTGCCGTATATCTCTGCATTGACATGATTGATTGACGGTAGGTGGAGGTGGTACGTCCTGTATAAGCACAAACTCACTTCCTTGACAACTTCCAACACAATAGCTCTGCTCCGCTAAGCGCAAGAAGTATGTGTTCAAGAGTTCACCTAGGGGTCATGATAGGGGCTTTACCAAATGATTGATGTATTAGAATAATTGATTATGCTTATATTGTTTTTACCAGATGGGGTTGGGATTATAAGATCCTCCCCCCTTACATTTATAGGGTCCTAGTCTACAGATTAACAATATATATACATTATGAGGTTTTAATATTGTTCCACAGTTGTTTTCTAGTTCTCTCTCTGCCTCTTATAAAGAGACCCCTCTGAGAAATGTGTGACTGAGACAGAACTCTGCAGGGGAGTGTAGGAGATAAGACTACTCAGACATTCCACTATAAATCAACTTAGACATTTACTGGTAAGTTTTTAGATAACACTAAAAGCCTTGTTTATATAGCTGTGTAGGCTTGGTTTTGGTCACATGAGTAAAAGATAATGACTTAGGCAGTGACATCACTAGGGCTGAACTTCGGGTTTAATAAAACAACATGGGACCTTTTTTTTTATGCAGAACTTACTCGGAAACAGGCGTACTATGTTCCTGATTGTCAACTTCTGTCTAAAATTGCATTAATAAAGCTTTTGAATGATTTAATTAAAGATATTGTCATAATGCTAATTTCACCAATGAACCAATGATTGACAAGGAACAAGGAAACGAACCCCAACATATGAACGCCCTGAAGTCTGGAGGCTGCGCCTCAGTAAACCCTGTACGGCCACTTCGGATGTTGGATGACCATGCAGAGCCTTTTAGCCTACCTATTGTATTAAAAGCACATCTTTTTTGCATTATTCACACACTCAGAATTCACTGCTTCAATTTCAGTAGCCTACCTCTTCTCTCCTAGCTGGGCGTGCGAGTTCATGGGTGGAGAATCACGTGGTAGTTCATTTCATATCAAGTTGACTTAAATATAATTAGACTGTAGTTTACTACAGTGTCTGCAAATAAATACTGATCATGGAAAGAAATGGCGCTCAACCAACGTGAGTCGAGATGTAATCAGAAAATATAATAATTGAAAATGAAAAGGCACAATGTGCCTATAGGTCAGGCTATAATGGTGAGCGAGCACTGCAACTTTATCATTTTCAATAAGTATTGATTACCCATTTATTTGTCTCTGCCTGCAAATCGGCCTCCTAAAAGGTAGCCTATATTCTATATGCAAAATGTAGCAAGTGTCGCGGTCATCATTCTTACTACTTCAAGTTCAGTAGCCATACGTGCGAGGTCCGGTGCGCGTGTGGTTTTAATTAAATTGAGTAGGCTATAGCCTATGTGTGGATGTAGAAGCACAGGGCAGATATCTTTACAATAAAATGTAGAGTTGAAGTCGGAAGTTTACATACACTTAGGTTGGAGTCATTAAAACTCCTGTTTCAACCACTCCACAAATGTCTTGTTAATTAACAAAACTATAGTTTTGGCAAGTCCGTTAGGACATCTACTTTGTGTTCGACAAGTAATCTTTCCAACAATTGTTTACAGACAGATTATTTCACTTATAATTAATTCACTGTATCACAATTCCAGTGGGTCAAAAGTTTACATACACTAAGTTGACTGTGCCTTTAAACAGCTTGGAACATTCCAGAAAATGATGTCATGGCTTTAGAAGCTTCTGATAGGCTAATTGACATCATTTGAGTCAATTGGAGGTGTACCTGTGGACGTATTTCAAGGCCTACCTTCAAACTTAGTGTCTCTTTGCTTGACATCATGGGAAAATTAAAAGATATCAGCCAAGACCTCGACAAGTCTGGTTCATCCTTGGGAACAATTTCCAAACGCCTTTAGATACCACGTTCATCTGTACAAACAATAGTACGCATGTATAAACACAATGGGACCACACAGCCGTCATACCGCTCAGGAAGGAGACGCGTTCTGTCTCCTAAAGATGAACATAATTTGGTACAAAAAGTGCAAATCAATCTCAGAACAACAGCAAAGGACCTTGTGAAGATGCTGGAGGAAACAGGTACAAAAGTATCTATATCCACAGTAAAACGAGTCCTATATCGACATAACCTGAAAGGCCGCTCAGCAAGGATGAAGCCACTGCTCCAAAACCGCCATAAAAAAGCCAGACTACGGTTTGAAACTGCACATGGGGACAAAGTTCGTACTTTTTGAAGAAATATCCTCTGGTCTGATGAAACAAAAATCGAACTGTTTGGCCATAATGACCATCATTATGTTTGGAGGAAAAAGGGGGAGGCTTGCAAGCCGAAGAACACCATCCCAACCGTGAAGCACGGGGGTGGCAGCATCATGTTTTGGGGGTGCTTTGCTGCAGGAGAGACTGGTGCACTTCACAAAATAGATGGCATCATGAGGATGGAAAATTATGTGGATATATTGAAGCAACATCTCAAGACATCAGTCAGGAAGTTCAAGCTTGGTCACAAATGAGTGGCCATCACAAAGCCCTTACCTCAATCCTATAAAAAATGTGTGGGCATAACTGAAAAAGTGTGTACGAGCAAGGAGGCCTACAAACCTGACCTCAGTTACACCAGCTCTGTCAGGAGGAATGGGCCAAAATTCACCCAACTTATTGTGGGAAGCTTGATGAAGGCTACCCGAAACGTTTGACCCAAGTTTAAATTGTTTAAGGAAATGCTACCAAATACTAATTGAGTGTATGTAAACTTCTGACCCACTGGGAATGTGATGAAAGAAATGAAAGCTGAAATAAATCACTCTACTATTATTCTGACATTTCACATTCTTAAAATAAAGTGGTGATCCTAACTGACTTCAGCTCACTGGTCACCATAGCAGCACCCACCCGTAGCACGCGCTACAGCAGGTATATTTCACTGGTCACCCCCAAAGCCAACTTCTCCTTTGACCGCCTTTCCTTCCAGTTCTCTGCTGCCAATGACTGGAACGAATTGCAAAAATCACTGAAGCTGGAGACTCATATCTCCCTCACTAACTTGAAGTACCAGCTGTCAGAGCAGCTCACAGATCACTGCACCTGTACATAGCCCATCTGTAAATAGCCCGTCCAACAACCTCATCCCCATACTGTCATTTTTTGTTGTTGTTGATCCTTTGCACCCCAGTATCTCTACTTGCACATTCATCTTCTGCACATCTATCACTCAAGTGTTTAATTGCTAAATTGTCATTATTTCGCCACTATGGCCTATTTATTGTCTTACCTCCCTTATCTTACCTCATTTGCACACACTGTATATAGACTTTTTTTCTATTGTGTTATTGACTGTATGTTTTGTTTATTCCATTTGTAACTCTGTGTTGTTGTTTGTGTCGCACTGCTTTGCTTTATCTTGGCCAGGCCGCAGTTGTAAATGATAACTTGTTCTCAACTAGCCTACCTGGTTAAATAAAGGTGAAATAAAAAAATAAAAATAAGACCGGGAATTTGTACTAGGATTAAATGTCTGGAATTGTGAAAAACTGAGTTTAAATGAATTTGGCTAAGGTGTATGTAAACTTCCGACTTCAACTGTACTGCCTACATATGATTAGGCTATAGTTTACTACATTGCCTAGAAATAAATATGAAATCACCCATATTTCTCGGTCTAAAAATCCTCCCACTACGAAAAGGTAGGCTTTAAAAATAGCTCAAGAGAAAGGCCAAATCTCTCCAACTATGCTCTCTTAAACTACATTTAGCATATTAGCTGATGTAATACAGATAGCCTAATATAAATGGGCCACGTGAGAATCTCTAGTATGTTAACCTATTTCTTAAGTTATTTTTGTGCATTTGATATTGCCTATGGGGTGCAAAATTGCTGGGACCATGGCGGGCAAGTGAGCTGCGTCACATACGCCTAAAATAATATCGCTGTTTGGGACCAGTTCTCGTGGAAGTCGGACTGAAAAGGCAGCAGGTGCGGGCGGGGTGTGATATGAAAAGCTGCGGGTGTTGCTGGGAGCGGGATGAAAAAAAACAGTCCCATGCAGACCTCTACAAGGCAGTATTGAATGTGTCACTGTAACCTTGCTTACTCAAATGTATTCTTCTTCTTCGAGAGAGGAAGGCTAGGTTGTAGCAACCTCATGATGGGTATCGGGAAAATTTGAGTATCATGTAGTAGCCTAAACCTATCAATGTTAAATTGAGCTGGGTGAATGGAATATAAATGCTAGTCATCCAATATGCTGAAATAGAAATAAGGCCCATAAAAAATGTAATCATCCTCCCTCATCTGAAAAAGGCACAGACCGCCACTGGTGTTTGTGTGTCAAAAAGAGTGATGGTGTGTGTGATTGTCAGAGTGAGTGAGCGAGTATAAGTGTTGGTATGTGTGCATACATATAAGCGTGTTAGACTCACAGCATCGTTCTCCAAATCGAAGGCCTCTCCGTTGCCATCTCCTCCCTCCCACCTCTGCAGCACCTTCTCTTTGTGTTCCCCATTGACACGGGTCGAGCTGATGGACGTGTCTATGAACGTGTCTGCATGTACAGGGTACAAACACAACAATTATCCAAAAAGTAATGCGTGAGAAGAGGAAGAGGTATATCTCTTTATATGACCCATAAACTGTCCCCACAACGTGCGTTTATCGTAAGCAGACAACACATTACATTCTTACACAATGTAACTATGACCCCATGCAAATTACCCTAACTTCTTATTAGTTTAGCCCTCAGATGTCAACTTGGAATTTTGCCTTAAAGGAATAATCCACTCAAAATCCCCTTTACTTGTTTTATTAGTCCATCGTTGATACAGTCCCAAAAGGTTTCGCATTACAGCAATCATGTTTTCAAGATATAGTACTTTCAAAAAGCAAATTGCCACATCATCATGATGTCACCAGCATCATTCAAATAATAGCCTACCCTCGATATTTATTTGCATGGCGATCATCACCGTGCACTTAACTTATTTCATAACTTCATCATATCTTATTCTACATAACTATGCTTTTCCACATGGTGGTG
Source organism: Salmo salar (assembly GCF_965601325.2). NCBI lineage: Eukaryota > Metazoa > Chordata > Actinopteri > Salmoniformes > Salmonidae > Salmo > Salmo salar. The sequence goes on along the minus strand of NC_138309.1, from coordinate 68,186,307 downwards.
GAGGAGGTGGTAGTAGTAGTACAACGTAACATATCATTGCGTGACTCCAAGTTTAGTGCGACATGGTTTTTATATAAATATTAGCATATAAAAAGCGTGTCCACCGCAATTGTCGCATAATCTATTTCACCACCCAAAAAGTATCCACTCTTGTCTAGCGTATTTTGTTTCGTCGACATCAGGACATTTTACTGACGAATTTCCTGTTTCCATCAGGGCTGTCGGGACTTTTTATATGCGTCAGGTAATTCATCCAAATGAAATAGTTGGATGGAAACCTGGTTAAAGTAACCATCAACAATTTTTCCATTTTCCATTTAAGTCATTTAGCAGACGCTCTTATCCAGAGCGACTTACAAAATGGTGCATTCACCTTATGATATCCAGTGGAACAACCACTTTACAATAGTGCATCTAAAATAAACAATGACCTACAAATCCATTAAACCACTCATCCCTTACCGGACAATGCAGACAATCTACACGTTGATCAAACACTAACCTATAACACATCCCTCCCTCCGTCCAACCCTCCCGATCCCACTTCTCCCTAGCTGTCTCAATTGCTTCAAAGTTCGTCCTTCTTCCTCTGCACTTGCAAAGTGAAAACAATATGATGGAAGATCATCATTAGGTTGGCTTTCACCTGGTCTGTTCTTATAGATTAGTGAAGATGAAAGAGGTGTGGGGATGACAGATTTTAGACAATTGAGAAAAAAACACTCATCTGTACCTCTGGTGGCGTAGTTTAGGTCCACGTCTCGGCAGGTCATGGTGACCACATCGTAAGAGCTGAAGACCATGGTGTCGGTGATCTCCTCCCTCCGGGGCAGGGCAGGCCTCTCGTCTTCGCCTCGCTTGTGGACTGCGTCCACTGCCAGCTCACACTGCAGACAGAAGAACATTTAAGTCAAAGGGAAGTAGGGCTTGTTAACCTCTTGACGGTCGCTACAGCGATTTTTGAAAAAGATTTGTGCCCATTTTAAACGGCCTCCTACTCAAACTCAGAAGCTAGGATATGCATATAATTAATACTTGTGGATAGAAAACACCCTAAAGTTTCTAAAATTGTTTGAATGGTGTCTGTGAGTATAACAGAACTCATATGGCAGTCAAAACCCCGAGAACGATCGTAACAGGATGTGGAATTCTGAATTGCGGACTCAACTTCATCACTTTGCCTATTAATCACACCGTGAGCAATGGTTCATTGAGCACTTCCTATTGCTTCCACTAGATGTCCCCAGTCTTTACAAAGTGGTTTGAGTCTCCTACTGTGAAAACTGACTGAATGAGACGCTGTGGAAAGTGGTCACATGAGGAGGGCCATCACCATTATGACGCCGGCGCCCCTGGTTACCCTCCCCTTTCGAAACGTTTTGAAACACAATGCAATCGTCCCCCTTGAATCTTATTGGAGCTCTGGTTGAAAAAGGCCCTAAAGATTTGTTATACAACGTTTGAACGAACCTAAATTTAAAAAAAAAAATGCATTTTATTGAAAGAGTAGTCCCGCAGCCGACGGAAGTTTTGGAGCAGCCTTCAGAACGCGCTAACAAGAACAAGCTATTGGGACGTAAAGGATTAACTTTTTCGAACGAAAATACATTTGTTGTGGACCTGGGATTCCTGGAAGTGCTTTCTGAGGAAGATAATCAAAGGTAAGGGATTATTGACAATAGTATACAAGAGTAGATTTGATATGCGATTGTTCCAAGATGGCGCTGACCTGTAACGGTAGCCTATTTTTCTGAGTATCGCATCCCCTTTTATCGCAAAGTGTGATTACCCAGTAAAGTTATTTTTAAATCTGGCATTACAGGTGCTTTCAAGAGATATTCATCTATAAATCTTAGAATGACAATATTACATTTTAAAAATGTTTTCGAATAGTAATTTAGTAAATTGTAGCGCAGTTTCACCAGATGCATTTGAGGGAAAATAGTTAGTCAACGTCACGCGCCGATGTAAAATGCTGTTTTTATATATAAATATGAACTTTATCGAACAAAAGAATGCATGTATTGTGTAACATGATGTCCTAGGAGTGTCATCTGATGAAGATTGTCAAAGGTTAGTGCTGCATTTAGCTGTTTTTTGGTTATTTGTGATGCATGTGGTTCGTCGGAAAATGGCTATGTGGCTACTTTTACGATATACTCCTCTAACATAATCTAATGTTTTGCTTTTGCTGTAAAGCCTTTTTGAAATAGGACAACGTGGTTCGATTCAGGAGAGGTGTATCTATAAAACGATATAACATAGTCCTATATTTGAAAAAATAATAATAATACATTTTTGTTATGCTAATGGCGATAGGATTTTTCGCTGGATGTCCGTCCGAGCCCGACCAGGGGTTAAGTTCATGTTTTAAGTATCCCTATATTTCTGTTATTACGGTGCTATCACTCAGTCAAGAGTGCGCCTGCACAGGAAGTCTAGTTATTGATGGACCTAGCCTTGAGTGTAATGGCTACCTTGTAGTGTGTTCATACAGTATAGTAAACTTTGTTAACCTTGTCGTTGTGTCATTTCGAGTTAACAGGGCTGACCCCAACAAAAAAAAGACCTTAAATCGACCAAGAGCTGTCAGTTCTTTCGACTAATCGATTGGTTGACATTTAGAAGTGTATTTTTCCATATATAGACACACCCTGTGTGTTTAATTAAATCAACTACACACACACAAAAATATATATACAGCACCAATCAAAAGTTTGGACACCTACTCATTCCAGGGTTTTACTTTATTTTTAGTATTCTCTACATAATAAATAATAATAATGAAGACATCAAAACTATGAAATAACACACATGGAATCATGTTCTTCAAAGTAGCGACCCTTAGCCTTAATGACAGCTTTGCACACTCTTGGCATTCTCTCAACCAGCTTCACCTGGAAACTTTTCCAACAGTCTTGAAGGAGTTCCCACATATTTTTGGACACACTCATCCAAGGGTTTTTCTTTATTTTTACTATTTTCTACATTGTAGAATAATAGTGAAGACATCAAAACTATGAAATAACACACATGGAATCATGTAGTAACCAAAACAGTGCTAAACAAATCAAAATATACACTGCTCAAAAAAATAAAGGGAACACTTAAACAACACAATGTAATTCCAAGTCAATCACACTTCTGTGAAATCAAACTGTCCACTTAGGAAGCAACACTGATTGACAAATTTCACATGCTGTTGTGCAAATGGAATAGACAACAGGTGGAAATTATAGGCAATTAGCAAGACACCCCCAATAAAGGAGTGGTTCTGCAGGTGGGGACCACAGACCACTTCTCAGTTCTTATGCTTCCTGGCTGATGTTTTGGTCACTTTTGAATGCTGGCGGTGCTTTCTCACTCTAGTGGTAGCATGAGACGGAGTCTACAACCCACACAAGTGGCTCAGGTAGTGCAGCTCATCCAGGATGGCACATCAATGCGAGCTGTGGCAAGAAGGTTTGCTGTGTCTGTCAGCGTAGTGTCCAGAGCATGGAGGCGCTACCAGGAGACAGGCCAGTACATCAGGAGACGTGGAGGAGGCCGTAGGAGGGCAACAACCCAGCAGCAGGACCGCTACCTCCACCTTTGTGCAAGGAGGAGCAGGAGGAGCACTGCCAGAGCCCTGCAAAATGACCTCTAGCAGGCCACAAATGTGCATGTGTCTGCTCAAACGGTCAGAAACAGACTCCATGAGGGTGGTATGAGGGCCCGACGTCCACAGGTGGGGGTTGTGCTTTACAGCCCAACACCGTGCAGGACGTTTGGCATTTGCCAAAGAACACCAAGATTGGCAAATTCGCCACTGGCGCCCTGTGCTCTTCACAGATGAAAGCAGGTTCACACTGAGCACATGTGACAGACGTGACAGAGTCTGGAGACGCCGTGGAGAACGTTCTGCTGCCTGCAACATCCTCCAGCATGACCGGTTTGGCGGTGGGTCAGTCATGGTGTGGGGTGGCATTTCTTTGGGGGGGCCGCACAGCCCTCCATGTGCTCGCCAGAGGTAGCCTGACTGCCATTAGGTACCGAAATGAGATCCTCAGACCCCTTGTGAGACCATATGCTGGTGCGGTTGGCCCTGGGTTCCTACTAATGCAAGACAATGCTAGACCTCATGTGGCTGGAGTGTGTCAGCAGTTCCTGCAAGAGGAAGGCATTGATGCTATGGACTGGCCCGCCCGTTCCCCAGACCTGAATCCAATTGAGCACATCTGTGACATCATGTCTCGCTCCATCCACCAAAGCCACGTTGCACCACAGACTGTCCAGGAGTTGGCGGATGCTTTAGTCCAGGTCTGGGAGGAAATCCCTCAGGAGACCATCCGCCACCTCATCAGGAGCATGCCCAGGCGTTGTAGGGAGGTTATACAGGCACGTGGAGGCCACACACACTACTGAGCCTCATTTTGACTTGGTTTAAGGACATTACATCAAAGTTGGATCAGCCTGTAGTGTGGTTTTCCACTTTAATTTTGAGTGTGACTCCAAATCCAGACCTCCATGGGTTGATAAATTGGATTTCCATTGATTATTTTTGTGTGATTTTGTTGTCAGCACATTCAACTATGTAAAGAAAAAAGTCTTTAATAAGATGATTTATTTCATTCAGATCTAGGATGTGTTGTTTAAGTGTTCCCTTTATTTTTTTGAGCAGTATATTTTATATTTGAGATTCTTCAAAGTAGCCAACCTTTGTCTTGACAGCTTTGCACACTCTTGGAATTCTCTCAACCAGCTTCATGAGGTAGTCACCAGGAAGGCATTTCACTTAACAGGTGTGCCTTGTTAAAAGTTCATTTGTCTGAGCCAATCAGTTGTGTTATGACAAGGTAGGGGTGGTATACAGAAGATGGTCTTTTACCAAATAGGTCTAAGTCCATATTATGACAAGAACAGCTCAAATAAGCAAAGAGAAACGACAGTCCATCATTACTTTAAGACATGAAGGTCAGTCAATGCGGAAAATGTCAAGAACTTTGAAAGTTTCTTCAAGTGCAGTCTCAAAAACCATCAAGCGCTATGATGAAACTGGCTCTCATGAGTACCGCCACAGGAAAAGAAGACCCAGAGTTACAGTACCTCCGCTGCAGAGAATAAGTTAGAGTTACCAGCCACAGAAATTGCATCCCAAATACAGCATTCTGCAGCGATACGCCATGCCATCTGTTTTGCGCTTCGAGGGACTTTCATTTGTTTTTCAACAGGACAATGAGACCACATACCTCAAGGCTGTTTAAGGGCTATTTGACCAAGAAGGAGAGTGATGGAGTGCTGCATCAGATGACCTGGCCTTCACAATCACCCGACATCAACCCAATCGAGATGGTTTGGGATGGGTCGGACCGCAGAGTGAAGGAAAAGCAGCCAACGACTGCACAGCATATCTGGGAACTCCATCAAGACTGTTAGAAAAGCATTCCAAGTGAAGCTGGTTGAGAGAATGCCAAGAGTATGCAAAGCTGTCATCAACACCAAGGGTGGCTGCTTTGAAGAATCTAAAATATATTTTGATTTGTTTAACACTTTTGATTCCTACATGATTCCATGTGTTAATTCATAGTGTTGATGTATTCACTATTATTCTACAATGTAGAAAATAGTAAAGATAAGAAAAACTATGAAATGAGTACAGTTAAAGTCGGAGGTTTACATACACCTTAGCCAAATACATTTAAACTCAGTTTTTCACAATTCCTGACATTTAATCCGAGGAAACATTCCCTGCCTTAGGTCAGTTAGGATCACCACCTTATTTTAAGAATGTGAAATGTCAGAATAATAGTAGAGAGAATTATTTATTTCAGCTTTTATTTCTTTCATCACATTCCCAATGGGTCAGAAGTTTACATACACTCAATTAGTATTTGGTAGCATTTCCTTTAAATTCTTTACCTTGGGTCAAATGTTTCAGGTAGCCTTCCACATGCTTCCCACAATAAGTGGGGTGAATTTTGGCCCATTCCTCCTGACAGAGCTGGTGTAAATGAGTCAGGTTTGTAGGCCTCCTTGCTCACACACACTTTATCAGTTCTGCCCACAAATGTTCTATAGGATTGAGGTCAGGGCTTTGTGATGGTCACTCCAGTACCTTGACTTTGTTGTCCTTAAGCCATTTTGCCACAACTTTGGAAGTATGCTTGGGGTCATTGTCCATTTGGAAGACCCATTTGCGACCAAGCTTGAACTTCCTGTGCGATGTCTTGAGATGTTGCTACAATATATCCACATAATTTTCCATCCTCATGATGGCATCTATTTTGTGAAGTGCACCAGTCCCTCCTGCAGTAAAGCACCCCCACGACATGATGCTGCCACCCCTGTGCTTCACGGTTGGGATGGTGTTCTTCCGCTTGCAAGCCTCCCCCTTTTTCCTCCAAACATAACGATGGTCATTATGGCCAAACCGTTCCATTTTTGTTTCATCAGACCAGAGGATATTTCTCCAAAATGTATGATCTTTGTCCCCATGCGCAGTTGCAAACCGTAGTCTGGCTTTTTTATGGCAGTTTTGGAGCAGTGGCTTCTTCCTTGCTGAGCGGCCTTTCAGGTTATGTCGATATAGGACTCGTTTTACTGTGGGTATAGATAGTTTTGTACCTGTTTCCTCCAGCATCTTCACAAGGGCCTTTGCTGTTGTTCTGGGATTGATTTGCACTTTTCGCATCAAAGTATGTTCATGCCGGTATGACGGCTGCATACTATTGTTTGTACAGATGAACGTGGTACCTTCAGGCGTTTGGAAATTGCTCCCAAGGATGAACCAGACTTAGAGGTCTACAATTTATTTTTGAGGTCTTGGCTGATTTCTTTTGATTTTCCCATGATGTCAAGCAAAGAGGCATTTTCTGGAATGTTCCAAACTGTTTAAAGGCACAGTCAACTTAGTGTATGTAAACTTCTGACCCACTGGAATTGTGATACAGCGAATAAGTGAGATAATCTGTCTGTAAACAATTGTTGGAAAAATTACTTGTGTCATGCACAAAGTAGATGTCCTAACCGACTTGCCAAAACTATAGTTTGTTCACAAGAAATTTGTGGAGTGGTTGAAAAACTAGTTAATGACTCCAACCTAAGTGTGTGTCAAAACTTTTGACTGGTACATATATATATATATATATATATCCCATGTTTCATGAGCTGAAAAAACAGATCGCAATATGCAACAATTTAAAAGATTTTACTGATTTACAGTTCATAAGGAAATCAGTCAAATGAAAATAAATTAGGCCCTAATCTATGGCTTTCACATGACTGGGAATACAGATATGCAGCTGTTAGTCGTAGATACCTTTAAAAAGGTAGGAGCTTGGATCAGAAAACCAGTGACCACCATTTGCCACATGCAGCGCAACATCTCATTTGCATAGAGTTGATCAGGCTTTTGATTGTGGTCTGTGAAATGTTGTCCCACTCCTCTTCAATGGCTGTGCGAAGTTGCTGGATATTGGCGGGAACTGGAACATGCTCTCGTACACGTCGATCCAGAGCATCCCAAGTGAGTATATGCAGGCAATGGAAGAACTGGGACATTTTCAGCTTCTAGGAATTATGTACAGATCCTTGCGTCATGGGGCCATGCATTATCTTGATGAAAAAAAAAGCTGATAGCGGCGGATGAATGGCACGACAATGGGCCTGGGGATCTCGTCACGTTATCTCTATGCATTCAAATTGCCATCGATAAAATGCAATTCTGTTCGTTGTCCGTAGTTTATGCCTACCCATACCATAATCCCACAGCCACCATGGGGCACTCTGTTCACAACGACTCAGCAAACCGCTCGCCCACAGGACTTACACGTGGTCTGCGGTTGTGAGGCCAGTTGGACCTACAGCCAAATACTCTAAAATGACGTTGGAGGCGGCTTATGGTAGAGAAATTAACATTCAATTCTCTGGCAACAGCTCTGGTGGACATTCTTGCATGCCAATTGCATGCGCTCTCAAAACTTGAGACATCTGTGGCATTGTGTTGTGTGACAAAATGCAAATTTTAAAGTGCCCTTTTATTGTCCCCCGCACAAGGTGCACCTGTGTAATGATCATGCTGTTTGATCAGCTTCTTGATATGCCACACCTGTCAAGTGGATTGATTATCTTGGTAAAGGAGAAATGCTCATTAACAGAGATGTAAAAAAAATTGTGCACTATTTTTTTTTTTTTTTTCTGGGATATTCTGGGCCCTCAGAGATTCCCGCGCCAGTGAGCTCGGGAAAGACACAGCTGTAGTCTATTTGTGCAAGGGATAAGAAGTAATCAGGCATTTTATGAGGTTTCCACTGGATCAGAGGATTACATTTTTCCCTTTCATGCCGAGTGGTTATCGAAAGGGAAAGAGATTAATTTTTTTGTATACATTGAGGAACCATTGTTTTTAGAATCCTTTGACAATGACAGACTTCCTTGTTTGAAAAAAATACATAAAATAAGAAAACAGACTTCCTTTACCTGCTCTTTGAGGTGAATAAAAAAATCCTTAAAGACGCTCCACATCTCATTAGTGGTGGTAAGACAATCAGAAATACTAAATCAGACATCCCCAAATGGGCACATTTATAGGCAGACATTTGCGCACAGGCCAGGTAGCCTAGGCCTACTTGTATATTACTCAACTTTGACAGGAGCACTCCTAACAAAAGACAAATAAATTGACAAAACTCATAAATGGAATGACATAAACCAAAATCTGTTTCACACAAGTGTAGCATAGGTTACGAGCTCTGAAATTAACAGGTCCACTCTGACAATGAGAACGGTAAACGACTGTAATACTTATATATTAAATGCATTAACCAAAAATACTGTAACAAAACAAACATTGTAGATTAGAAATGATGGGAATTAACAGTAAATGTAGGCTACTACTGGTGATACTGTATATGTAATGGGGAATTGATAGACACTAACAATCAAAGGGCAAACAATTTACACAGTGAAGTTATTAAACAATGAATGCGCACAAAGTGGCGAAAGAGAGCCATGGATCTTAGCCACACTCCCCGTCTTGGACTGTCCCATCCCCGCGACCTCCGCAATGGATTAGTCCACTGAGACAGGCCTGAATCGGAAAGGTGTCACGTTTGTCATGAAAAAAAAATGCATCTGTAAATCTATTTGCGATTGCTCAACTAAAATAATCTTGGTTGACAAACAGCCTATCTACCAAATGATTGACCAGTCGACTAAATGGAGTCAGCCCTAGAGGGAAGACAACCTTCTTTAGACCATAAGGACTAGTAGAGACATCAGAGCCGCGAACATAAACCCTGGTCAAGAACTACAGAGTGTGGCTTGGATCTTAGAGACTTTCATGTACTTACCCGTGAGCCGAGGGTCTTGAAGATGCCCTCGTACACGTTGCCGTTCTTCACTCTTACGTCACAGGTGGAGCCCTGTAAAGGAGGCAAAAAAGAGAGGGGCATGGAGGGAGGTATGTAGGCAGGAGAATGAGAGAAGGAGCAGGAGATTGAAGAAAATACTATCTAAAACTCTGATGAGCCATTTCAACAACATTATGGTTTGATATAACAAGATGCTAAATGTCCATGCAGACATAGCCCTGAGAAATGGCTGTAGACGCCATTGAATTCTAGCCATGTCTCAGGATTAAAACAGACAACAAAAAAACTGACCAGTGTTAAAAATGACTCACCACCACAGCTGTGAGGAAATGTATCATTCTGGCATTGTTGTAGACGCCCTCAAACACCTAGGAAAGGGACCAGAACATTCACCTTAAAGGAAACTCCATTCATTAGACTGCAGCTTTGTGCAGTATGGCCGATGATTCAGAAATCGATGACAATATATGTGATCTTCAAATATCGACAAAAAATACACACTGCTTTCAAACGGAGAAGAGATGTTGTGTGTCTATTTTTTACTCGATATAATACAACAGTTGATGACATTAAAAAACTGAAAACAACATTGAAATGTACTGAACAGGGATGTATTTCAAAACAAAACCAGGGGGTAATAATTACGTAGTTCTATGGTGTTTTTTTGTTTGTTTGAGTCATACTCACAGGAGAGGACAGGAAAGGTGGCTTCACAGAGGTTCGACTCCTGGGGGGGAGGGGAGTACAATGGGGTTAGAACAGATTTGACATTGAACAAAAATGCAATAGTCCTTTCACTATATAAAAGGCTGGTCCTACTATACAGATTGCAGTAGGTGTGCTAATGTCATAGCAAACCACAAAATTAAGAAAGTCACATTTCTAAATGTACACCTACAAAGTGTAGATAGCTGTAATATGAACTTGCCAAAACTGTGGATGTAGAACAATACAAAGCAGAGGTTTGGTGACTAAACCAATCAGCTAACATGATAAATAATTTCCTTACAAACCTAGCATGACATCATTGGAAAATAGCAAGATAACTTTGTATACCTTTTCGTCTGACAATCTCTGAATTAATTTATGACTAATCTCTTGCTTTGTTAGCAAAAAGTCAGCAGTTAAATTCTTTATTTCGCGCCACAAAAACCCCCCCCGCTTAGAGTCAACATCCTCCTCTGAAACACAGTGAGTGGTTGGCAGAACGATCAATATCCCATATTCTCCCGCCTTATTTGCTCAAAGCTTTCAAACTTTTTACCCGCCTTACATTATCGTCTATTTGCCCAAACTCAGCCAGTCTTGATATGAAAACTTGGATTAGCTAGTGTGTATGGAGGACCGTTCCCGCCACCCCCAAAATAAAATCTCACTAGGAGCTGTGAGATAGCAAGTCATTATGAGATGGTATGCTCATTTGTGGTCATTTAAAAAAAAAAATTCAATGATTGTCTGAAGAGAGCGCTCTACGCGCTGCTCATTGAACATCATATAGCTCGGAAGTGCCGATGTGAGAGAGTGGGCATGGTGGTTTGACGGTGAGTAGCTTGCAACAGCCAGCGTATTTGAATAAGTAAATAATCAAAAGTATTTTGTACATAGTGTTGCTGCAACAGTCTCTTTTAACCGAAAATAGCTTCTGGTTATCAGATCAGCAGTTACTCACCTCAAACTGAAGTAAGATTTTTTCTTTAACCTCTTGACGGTCGCCTAGGATAGGGGGCGCCACAGCGCATTTTGAAAAAAAATTGTGCCCATTTTAAACGGCCTACTACTCACACTCAGAAGCTAGGATATGCATATAATTAATACTTGTGGATAGAAAACACCCTAAAGTTTCTAAAACTGTTTGAATGGTGTCTGTGAGTATAACAGAACTCATATGGCAGTCAAAACCCTGAGACAGATCGAAACAGGAAGTGGAATTCTGAATTGCGAACTCAACTTCATCACGTTGCCTATTAAATCACACCGTGAGCTATGGTTCATTGAGCACTTCCTATTGCTTCCACTAGATGTCCCCAGTCTATACAAAGTGATTTGAGTCTCCTACTGTGAAAACTGACAGAATGACACGCTGTGGAACGTGGTCACATGGAGAGGGCCATCACCATTATGACGCCGGCGCCCCTGGTTACCCTCCCCTTTCGAAACGTTTTGGAACACAATGCAATTGTCCCCCTCGAATCTTATTGGAGCTCTCGTTGAAAAAGGCCCTACAGATTTATGTTATACAACGTTTGACATGTTTGAACGAACCTAAATAAGAAAAAAATGCATTTTGTTGAAAGAGTAGCCCCGCGCACGTTGTAACTTTTGGTGAAGCCTTCAGAACGCGCTAACAAGAACAAGCTATTGGGACGTAAAGGATTAACTTTTTCGAACGAAAATACATTTGTTGTGGACCTGGGATTCCTGGAAGTGCCTAAGGATGAAGATAATCAAAGGCAAGGGATTATTGACAATAGTATACAAGACTAGATGTGATATGCGATTGTTCCAAGATGGCTAGCCTATTGCTATTGCTAGCCTATTGTTCTGAGTATCGCATCCCCTTTTATCGCAAAGTGTGATTACCCAGTAAAGTTATTTTTAAATCTGGCATTACAGGTGCTTTCAAGAGATATTCATCTATAAATCTTAGAATGACAATATTACATTTTAAAAATGTTTTCGAATAGTAATTTAGTAAATTGTAGCACTGTTTCACCGGATGCATTTGAGGGAAAATAGTTAGTCAACGTTATGCGCCGATGTAAAATGCTGTTTTTATATATAAATATGAACTTTATCGAACAAAAGAATGCATGTATTGTGTAACATGATGTCCTAGGAGTGTCATCTGATGAAGTTTGTAAAAGGTTAGTGCTGCATTTAGCTGTTTTTTGGTTATTTGTGATGCATGTGGTTGGTCGGAAAATGGCTATGTGGCTACTTTTACGATATACTCCTCTAACATAATCTAATGTTTTGCTTTTGCTGTAAAGCCTTTTTGAAAATCGGACAACGTGGTTCGATTCAGGAGAGGTGTATCTATAAAACGATATAATTTGAAAAAATGTTTTTGAAAAAAATTAAATTATTACATTTTGTTATGCTAATGGCGATATGATTTTTCGCTGGATGTCCGTCGAGTCTGATGCAAAGGATATAATGTTGCTCCCACACTATTTGCCAAAAGTTAATGTATATTTTTCGTAGCCGTCTATTTACCACAACAAACTGATGCTGGCACTAAAGCCGCACTCAACAAGCTAATAAAAAATAAATAAACTCTAGACTACCTTTACTCCACACACAGACGCGTACAAAGCTCTCCCTCACCCTCCATTTGGCAAAACTGAACATAATTCTATCTTTCTGATTGCTGCTTACAAGCAAAAATTAAAGCAGGAAGAACCAGTGACTAGATCAATAAAAAAGTTGTCAGATGAAGCAGATGCTAAGCTACAGGACTGTTTTGCTAGCACAGACTGGAATATGTTCCAGGATTCATCCAATGGCATTGAAGAGTATTACACCTGTCATCGGCTTCATCAATAAGTGCATCGACGGCGTCCCCACAGTGACCGTACGTACATATTCCAACCAGAAGCAATGGATTACAGGCAACATCCGCACCGAGCTAAAGGCTAGAGCTGCCGCTTTCAAGAAGCGGGACACTAATCTGTACACATAAGAAATCCCACTATGCCGTCAGACAAACCATCAAACAGGCAAAGCGCCAATACAGTACTAAGACTGAATCCTACTACACCGGCTCGGACGCTCGTCGGATGTGGCAGTGCTTGCAAACTATTACAGACTACAAAGGGAAACCCAGCCACGAGCTGCCCACTGACACCAGACGGGCTAAATGCCTTTTATGCTCGCTTCGAGGCAAGCAACACTGAAGCATGCATGAGAGCACCAGCTGTTCCGGACGACTGTGTGATCATGCTCTCCATAGCTGATGTGAGCAAGACCTTTAAAAACAGGCCAACATTCACAAGGTTGCGGAGCCAGACGGATTACCAGGACGTGTACTTGGAGCATGCGCCGACCAACTGGCAAGTGTTTTCACTGACATTTTCAACCTCTCCCTGACCGAGTCTGTAATACATGAGTCTCTATTCAAGCAGACCATCCTAGTCCCTGTGCCCATGAAAGCAAAGGTTACCTTATTTTGTCACGAAATGCGCTCGCGCGTCACCCTTCAGATACTGACCTGAACGCACGAACAAAATGGAGGTATTTGAATATAACTATGGATTATTTGGAACCAAAACAACATTTGTTGTTGAAGTAGAAGTCCTGGGAGTGCATTCTGACAAAGAACAGCAAAGGTAATCCAATTTTTCTTATAGTAAATCTGAGTTTGGTGAGGGCCAAACTTGGTGGGTGTCAAATTAGCTAGCCGTGATGGCCGGGCTATGTACTCAGAATATTGCAAAATGTGCTTTCGCCGAAAAGCTATTTTAAAATCTGACACCGCGATTGCATAAAGGAGTTCTGTATCTATAATTCTTAAAATAATTATGTATTTTGTGAACGTTAATCGTGAGTAATTTAGTAAATTCACCGGAAGTTTGCGGTGGGTATGCTAGTTCTGAACGTCACATGCTAATGTAAAAAGCTGGTTTTTGATATAAATATGAACTTGATTGAACAAAACATGCATGTATTGTATAACATAATGTCCTAGGAGTGTCATCTGATGAAGATCATCAAAAGGTTAGTGCTGCATTTAGCTGTGGTTTTGGTTTTTGTGACATATATGCTTGCTTTGAAAATGGCTGTGTGATTATTTTTGGCAGGGTACTCTCCTGACATAATTGCTTTCGCTGTAAAGCCTTTTTGAAATCGGACAATGTGGTTAGATTAACTAGAGTCTTGTCTTTAAAATGGTGTAAAATAGTCATATGTTTGAGAAATTGAATTGAATAGCATTTTTGAGGTATTTGTATTTCGCGCCACGCGATTCCACTGGCTGTTGACTAGATGGGACGCAAACGTCCCACCTTGCCCAGGGAGGTTAATCAAATGGCCATCCAGATTACTTTTGTGCTACTTTTCTTTTTCGCTTTAGTTTATTTAGTAAATATTTCTTAACTGCATTGTTGGTCAAGGGCTTGTATGTAAGCATTTCACAGTATTCATTGCATGTGACAAATAAAATTTGATTTAATTACAGTAGTTAACATTTTCTTGCTAGCTAGCTCTATCTAGCCAGCAAGGTAGTTGGCCTAGCAATCTGTTACTTATGTGCGAACACTGGACTGATGCCAAAGTTAAATCATCCTTGATACAAACACTTACTGTCTAGGCCTATTATATTAGTGGGTTTATTTATATAGTTAGTTTTCTGAAATATGCAATCTGCAAAAAGCAAGACAGTTGGCACAGTCTTATCATTCAGGCCAAGTGCTAGCTTGCATTCATGATAAGATTGTTTGCTAGCTAGCTAGCTAGCTAAATTAGAACATCTGCGTGACTAAAACCAGTGTTGCAAGCATTTTCCTGCACAGATGTTTTCAGTCATCAGCGCTATTTTCAGTTGAAATATATAGCTAGCCAATACATTTTCTATTGTATAACAGTGTATAACAGTTTTCAGAAAGAAAATATTTTAGTAAAGAACAGCTAGCATGTGCTTGTCATAGGAAGCTTTTAATGCCATAAAGTGTTTCTATACATGAGCTTTGAATGTTGTAAAGCACTAGTGAATCTACTCAATACTAATGTGACGCTTACGAACTGTGCATTACTGCATAGGTTGTGAACTTGAACAGTTTTAGATATACTTTGAGACAAAATTAAATTAATTCAGCCAGCCACCCCTTGTGGTGGTTTAGCAAAAACACTTTTGCATACTTCTTATCCACTGCCATAGATATACACATCTTTAACTCATACCTATGGAGGTAAACTGAACAAGTGTATTGTATTGATATTGAGTGCCTCAGAAAGTATTCTCACCCTTCGACTTTTTCCAGTTTGTTGTGTCACTGGCCTACACGCACACATGCACACACACACACACACACACAACCCCATAATATCAAAGCGGAATTATGTTTTTAGAATTTACAAATTATAGTAGTAGTGTCTTGAGTGAACAAGTATTCAACCCCTTTCTTATAGCAAGCCTAAATAACTATGGGAGTAAAAATGTTTAACAAGTTTACATAAGTTCCATTGATTTTTGAATGACTACATCCCTCTACCCCACATATACAATTATCTTTAAGGTCCCTCAGTCGAGCAGTGAAAACACAGATTCAACCACAAAGACCAGGGAGGCTTTCCAATGCCTCGCAAAGAAGAGCACCTATTGGTAGATTGGTAAAATGTTTTAAAAAGCACACATTGAATAAATACAAAAATCTGACATTGAATATGCCTTTGAGCATGGTGAAGTTAATTACACTTTGGATGGTGTATCAATATACCCAGTCACTACAAAGATACAGGCATCCTTCAACTCCATCTTATTCATCACAAAACCATTTGATGTTGCCAATTATTTTAATGATTACTTCATTGTCAAAGTGGGTAAATTTAAGCAGGAAATGCCAACAACGAAGTGAGCCAGCATATTTATGCATAAAAAAAACAAATAATGAAAGAAAAGCATTGCAAGTTTGAATTTTGTAAAGTTAATGTGGGAGAGGTGGAACATTTTTTGTAATTGATCAATAAATGACAAAACTCCTGGCATTGACAATTTAGATGGAAAGCTACTGAGGATAGTAGCTGACTAAAGATATGACAGAAAGGAGTGGCTATAATCTGAGTCTAGAGGAAAGTGTCTGTCATCAGGCCTGGCGGGAAGCCGAAGTAATTCCGCTACCCAAGAGAGGTAAGTAAAGCAGCCATTATTGGTTCTAACACCAGACCTACAGTTGAAGTCGGAGGTTTACATACACCTTAGCCAAATACATTTAAACTCAGTTTCACAATTCCTGACATTTAATCCTAGTAAAAATTCCCTGTTTTAGGTCAGTTAGGATCACCACTATTTTAAGAATGTGAAATGTCAGAATAATAGTAGAGAATGATTTATTTCAGCTTTTATTTCTTTCATCACATTCATCACATTTTGTTTCATCAGACCAGAGGATATTTCTCCAAAAAGTATGATCTTTGTGCCCATGATCTTTGTGCCCAGTTGCAAACCGTAGTCTGGCTTTTTTATGGCGGGTTTGGAGCAATGGCTTCTCCCTTGCTGAGCGGCCTTTCAGGTTACGTCGATATAGGACTCGTTTTACTGTGGATATAGATACTTTTGTACCCGTTTCCTCCAGCATCTTCACAAAGTCCTTTGCTGTTCTGGGATTTATTTGCAGTTTTCGCACCAAAATACGTTAATCTCTAGGAGACAAAACGCGTCTCCTTCCTGAGCGGTATGACAGCTGCGTGATCTCATTGTGTTTATTCTTGCGTACTATTGTTTGAACAGATGAACGTGGTACCTTCAGGCATTTGGAAATTGCTCCCAATAATGTACCAGACTTGTGGAGGTCTACAATTTTCTTTCTGAGGTCTTGGCTTCTTTTGATTTTCCCATGATGTCAAGCAAAGAGGCCTGAGTTTGAAGGTAGGCCTTGAAATACATCCACAGGTACACCTCCAATTGACTCAAATGATGTCAATTAGCCTATCAGAAGCTTCTAAAGCCATCACATCATTTTCTGGAATGTTCCAAGCTGTTTAAAAGGCACAGTCAACTTAGTGTATATAAACTTCTGACCCACTGGAATTGTGATATAGTGAATTATAAGTGAGATAATCTGTCGGTAAACAATTGTTGGAAAAATTACTTGTGTCATGCACAAAGTAGATGTCCTAACCGACTTGCCAAAACTATAGTTTGTTAACAAGAAATTTGTGGAGTGGTTGAAAAACAAGTTTTAATGACTCCAACCTAAGTGTATGTAAACTTCCGCCTTGTATTTTTACTTTGTCATTATGGGGAATTGTGTGTAGATTGACGAGGAAAAAAACAATTTAATCCATTTTAGAATAAGGCTGTAACGTAACAAAATGTGGAAAAAGTCAAGGGGCATTTTTCTGAACTCACTGTATGCTGTCTCGATAGTGGTTATACAAGGCTACTATACAAAGCCTACTAATAATAACGACATGACTTATTATAATGATCATAATAATAATTGTAATAAGGCGATCAAGAAAAAGGAGGGTATAGGAGCGAGAGCTGAGTGCACAAGTGTGAGAAACAGCTGTCGTTAGATGACAAAATTATTTTTCTTCCTGTTTGGAACAGTGTAAACACTAAATACAGAATAAATAATACCAGTCTGTTCTAAAAAATAATAATAAATAGTAAAGCCTTTATTACAGCATAGCAAAGATTAAAAAGAGCCAAATCTGTGATATTGCTTTATCCGACATTTTGTCGTTGTATGAGGCTTGGCGCTCACGGAATCAGTCGGCTATTAAACAGGGAACAGAAGCAAGATCTGTCTGATTTCTGTAGATATACAGTACCAGTCAAAAGTTTGCACACACCTACTCATTGAAGGGTTTCTTTCTTTCACTATTTTCTACATTGTAGAAAAATAGTGAAGACGTCGAAACTATGAAATGACACATATGGAATCATGTAGTAACCAAAAACAAATAAGTGTCAAACAAATCAAAATAGATGTTATATTTCAGATTCTTCAAAGTAGCCACCCTTTGCACACTATTGGCATTCTATCAACCAGCTTCATGAGGTAGTCACCATTTCAATGAACAGTTGTGCCTTGTTAATTTGGGGAATTTCTTTCCGTCTTAATGCGTTTGAGCCAATCAGTTGTGCTGTGACAAAGTAGGGGTGGTATACAGAAGATAGCCCTATTTGGTAAAAGACCAAGTCCATATTATGGCAAGAACAGCTTAAATGAGCAAAGATAAAATTACAGTCCAATATTACTTTAAGAAGAAGGTCAGTCAATCCTGAAAATGTCAAGTACTTTGAAAGTTGCTTCAAGTGCAGTCGCAAAAACCATCAAGCGCTATGATTAAACTGGCTCTCATGAGGACCGCCACAGGAAAGGAATACCCAGAGTTACCTCTGCTGCAGAGGATAAGTTCATTAGTGATAACTGCACCTCAGATTGCAGATCAAATAAATACTTCAGAGTTCAAGTAACAGACACATCTCAACATCAACTGTTCAGAGGAGACTGTGAATCAGGTCTTCATGGTCGAATTGCTGCAAAGAAACCACTACTAAAGCACACCAATAAGAAGAGACTTGCTTGGGCCAAGAAATAAGAGCAATGGACATTAGACCGGTGGAAATCTGACCTTCGGTCTGATGAGTCCAAATGAGATATTTGGTTCCAACCGCCGTGTCTTTGTGAGACGCAGAGTAGGTGAACGGATGATTTCTGCATATGTGGTTCCCACCATGGAGCATGGAGGAAGAGGTGTGATGGTGCTTTGCTGGTGACACTGTGTGATTTATTTAGAATTCAAGGCATACTTATCCAGCATGGCTAACACAGCATTTTGCAGCGATACGCCATCCCATCTGGTTTGCGCTTAGTGGGACTATCATTTGTTTTTCAACAGGACAATGACCCAAAACAAGGGCTATTTGACCAAGGAGAGTGATGGAGTGCTGCATCAGATGACCTGGCCTCCACAATCACCTAACCTTAAGGCAATTGAGATGGTTTGGGATGAGTTGGACCGCAGAGTGAAGGAAAAGCAGCCAACAAGTGCTCTGCATATGTGGGAACTCCTTCAAGACTGTTGGAAAAGCATTCCTCATGAAGCTGGATGAGAGAATGCCAAGAGTGTGCAAAGCTGTCATCAAGGCAAAAGATGGCTACTTTAAAGAATCTCAAATATATTTTAATTACTTTAACCTCTATGGGCTAGGTGGGACGCTTGCGTCCCACCTACTCAACAGCCAGTGTAATCCCGTGGCGCGTTATTCAAATACCTCAAAAATGCAAAAACTTCAATTTTTCAAACATATGACTATTTTACACCATTTTAAAGACAAGACTCTCGTTAATCTAACCACAATGTCCGATTTCAAAAAGGCTTTACAACAAAAGCAAAACATTAGATTATGTCAGCAGAGTACCCAGCCAGAAATAATCAGACAGCCATTTTTCAAGCTAGCACATAAGCCCAAACCACAGCTAAATGTAGCACTAACCTTTGATGATCTTCATCAGATGACAACCCTAGGACATTATGTTATACAATACATGCATGTTTTGTTCAATCAAGTTCATATTTATATCAAAAAACAGCTTTTTACATTAGCATGTGACTAGCATGTGACTAGCATTCCCACCGAACACTGCCGGTGAATTTACTAAATTACTCACGATAAACGTTCACAAAAAGCATAACAATTATTTTAAGAATTATAGATACAGAACTCCTCTATGCACTCGATATGTCCGATTTTAAAATAGCTTTTCGGTGAAAGCACATTTTGCAATATTCTCAGTAGATAGCCTGGCATCACAGGGCTAGCTATTTAGACACCCAGCAAGTTTAGCACTCACCAAAGTCAGATTTACTATAAGAAAAATGTTATTACCTTTGCTGTCTTCGTCAGAATGCACTCCCAGGACTTCTACTTCAATAACAAATGTTGGTTTGGTCCCAAATAATCCATTGTTATATCCAAATAGCGGCGTTTTTCGTTCGTGCGTTCAAGACACTATCCGAAAGGGTAAATAAGGGTGACGAGCATGGCGCAATTCGTGACAAAAAAATTCTAAATATTCCATTACCGTACTTCGAAGCATGTCAACCGCTGTTTAAAATAAATTTTTATGCCATTTTTCTCATAAAAAAGCGATAATATTCCGACCGGGAATCTGCGTTTAGGTAAACAGACGAAAGAAAATAAAGCATGGGGTCGACTCGGGCACGCGCCTAAGCCCATAGTACTCTGATCGGCCACTTGCCAAACGCGATAATGTGTTTCAGCCAGAGGCTGCCTCGATATCGTTCAGCTTTTTCCCGGGCTCTGAGAGCCTATGGGAGCCGTAGGAAGTGTCACGTTATAGCAAAGATCCTCAGTCTTCAATAAAAAGAGCCAAGATGAAACACAACTTGTCAGACAGGCCACTTCCTGCATGGAATCTTCTCAGGTTTTGGCCTGCCATATGAGTTCTGTTATACTCACAGACACCATTCAAACAGTTTTAGAAACTTTAGGGTGTTTTCTATCCAAAGCCAATAATTATATGCATATTCTAGTTACTGGGCAGGAGTAGTAACCAGATTAAATCGGGTACGTTTTTTTATCCGGCCGTGTCAATAGTGCCCCCTAGCCCTAACAGGTTAAACACTTTTTTGGTTACTACATGATTCCATATGTGTCATTTCATAGTGTTGATGTATTCACTATTGTTCTACAATGTAGAAAATAGTCAAAATAAAGAAAAAAAGCCTTGAATGAGTAGGTGTGTCCAAACTTTTGACTGGTACTGTGTACGAATGATTTATAAAGCCAGGCACATTTAACAGATACACTATTGATTATAGACCTAATTACGTTGGGATTTTCTCTCTCTCCTCAATTTTCTTCGACAATTAGGCTAAACCTTATTCCCACCAGACTAGTATTACTAGAAAATGTTGGTTATGTAATTATCACCCCAGAATATCCATTATTCCAGAGGACGATTCAGACGCGATTAGTTTTTTCCAAACTGCCTCCTCTAATTCTCAGCAGATAGAGATTCAGAAAGAGGGGGAGAGAAAGAAAATCAGAGAGACAGAGAGAGTATGAGAAAGAGATGGAGAGTATGAGATAGAGGGGCACAAATGGGATGGCCGTGTTGGAGAGGGAAAATAAATGAAGATAAGTGGCTACAAACTACAGTTGTGGCCAAAAGTTTGGAGAATGACACAAATATTAATTTCCACAAAGTTTGCTGCTTCAGTGTCTTTAGATAGTCAGATGTTACTATGGAATACTGAAGTACAATTACAAGCATTTCATAAGTGTCAAAGGCTTTTATTGACAATTACATGAAGTTGATGCAAAGAGTCAATATTTGCAGTGTTGATCCTTCTTTTTCCAAGACCTCTGCAATCCACCCTGGCATGCTGTCAATTAACTTCTGGGTCACATCCTGACTGATGGCAGCCCATTCTTGCATAATCATTGCTTGGAGTTTGTCAGAATTTGTGGGGTTTTGTTTGTCCACCCGCCTCTTGAGGATTGACCACAGGTTCTCAATGGGATTAAGGTCTGGGGAGTTTCCTGGCAATGGATCCAAAATATCAATGTTTTGTTCCCCGAGCCACTTAGTTATCACTTTTGCCTTATGACAAGGTGCTCCATCATGCTGGAAAAGGCATTGTTTGTCACCAAACTGTTCCTGGATGGTTGGGAGAAGTTGCTCTCGGAGGATGTGTTGGTATCATTCTTTATTCATGGCTGTTTTATTAGGCAAAATTGTGAGTGAGCCCACTCCCTTGGCTAAGAAGCAACCCCACACATGAATGGTCTCAGGATGCTTTACTGTTGGCATGACACAGGACTGATGGTAGCGCTCACCTTGTCTTCTCCGGACAAGCTTTGTTCCGGATGCCCCAAACAATCGGAAAGGGGATTCATCAGAGAAAATGACTTTACCCCAGTCCTCAGCAGTCCAATCCCTGTACCTTTTGCAGAATATCAGTCTGTCCCTGATGTTTTTACTGGAGAGAAGTGGCTTCTTTGCTGCCCTTCTTGACACCAGGCCATCCTCCAAAAGTCTTCCCCTCACCGTCTTCCCCTCATTCACACCTGCCTGCTGCCATTCCTGAGCAAGCTCTGTACTGGTGGTGCCCCGATCCCGCAGCTGAATCAACTTTAGGAGACGGTCCTGGAGCTTCCTGGACTTTCTTGGGCGCCCTGAAGCCTTCTTCACAACAATTGAACCGCTGTTCTTGATGATCTGATAAATGGTTGGTTTAGGTGCAATCTTACTGGCAGCAATATCCTTGCCTGTGAAGCCCTTTTTGTGCAAAGCAATGATGACGGCATGTGTTTCGTTGCAGGTAACCATGGTTGACAGAGGAAGAACAAATGACTCCAAGCACTACCCTCCTTTTGAAGCTTCCAGTCTGTTATTCGAACTCAATCAGCATGACAGAGTGATCTCCAGCCTTGTCCTCGTCAACACTCACACCTGTGTTAACGAGAGAGTCACTGACATGATGTCAGCTGGTCCTTTTGTGGCAGGGCTGAAATGCAGTAGAAATGATTTTGGGGGATTCAGTTCATTTGCATGGCAAAAAAGGACTTTGCAATTAATCTGATCGCTCTTCATAACATTCTGTAGTATATGCAAATTGCCATCATACAAACTGAGGCAGCAGACTTTGTGAAAATGTATATTTGTGTCATTCTCAAAACTTTTGGCCATGACTGTACAGTAGAAAAGCTAAAGTAGAAACAGCAGAATGCCATGAAGGCATTCTTTGAGAAAAGGAGTGTAAGAGGTTACGTTTTTTTCTCGGCATGAAGATATTTCAACAAGTCCAGGCAATAACTGGACTACACTGATAACTCAAGCTAGATTCCAAAGTTTCTAAACTATAGCAAACCATCTTTGGTATAGAGCCTACGTAATATTTGAATAGAGGAAGTGTGATCATAATCATTAGGATATTTTAGCAAGACGTCCTAAACGTTTAGGTCAGTTGTATGCTGCTGTCATGACGTTGGCCTCTTTTGGTACAGGGAGGACAGTTGACCCCTCCCTTTTGCACCCAATCCACCCTGTGTGTAAAGGGTCGTAAAAACTCTAAAATTCCAGGAGAGTCTCTGGCCACATGGCCCATAGAGAGACACAGGAAATTCTTCCAACTCATAGAATTGGAGAGCCAAGCGACATTTTGTGTTCTGGAGAAGGTATGGAAGATTGGTGAAGAATCCAGCTACGAACTGATCCGCTTGGTACAATTTTGTGATACTCAGAAGAGACAATATAGCCATATTACCATAAAACTGTTTATATAATAGCATCATAATGGTTGTATAGAATGTATTAATAAGGATAAAGCTTTTGTAAGACATTGAGATGCTATGTACTGATGTAATGTGATAGAATTGTATTTCTGTAACCAAATCTAACTCAGTCATAGGCACGCCCCCAGGGACCCATACAGGACCAGGCGTCATTTGACAAGCTGTTCTATGGGCACTATAAAACACCCCCTGATTCACATTTCTTCAGACCAGGCCTACACTCCGTGGCCACATAGGTTCTACCATCTAATTCCTCTACTGAAAGTGAACCATACCACGTGGTTAACTTTTAGACTATTGATACCGACAGAATAAGAACAAGTCTTTGATATTAATTATTAGTCTGCAGCTAAGTAAATTATATCATCGAACGCGAAGACCAACGAAACAACCATTCGATGACGACATTAATGAATGTCGCTTTGAAAGATCCATTCTCACCGAGAGAGAGACTCTCCATCAGAACTACTCTCCAACAAGAATCAGAACGACACACTGAGCGTAAATATATATTGATTGCAATTGTTCCCGAATGAGTGAGCCTTCAATTGTCAATTGTTAATATTAATGAACTCTGTGTGCCACAGCTGACCTTTTATGATCCATTGTTCAACAGGCCAACCTGCCTGTTTAGCCCACAAGGGCACATTCCTATACCAATCCTTTGTGACGATAATTACTGTTTGTATGTTTTTCTGTTAATTACTTAGTGTAGTAAATAAATGATTTTAAAGACAATTGATGTATGGATGATTTTAGTAAAGACTGGGTTCGTGCAGATACAACAATTTACGACGTTTGGAATGAGACTGGACTAGAGGTAAAATACACCATTGAAACTAGAAGATAATCGGCCTATACTATAATATTACTATAATAGAATATTATAGTACAGGAAAGTTATATTAGGAAAATTATAGCTTTGTAATCTGAATATTCTCCTTGGTGCCCCGATCTCCTAGTTAATTACAATTAAACGATTAATCAGTTTAATCGCGTGATAATAATTACAGGGAGCTAATTGATAAACATATCTTCCGTTTAATGGTACCCCCCAAAGACACGACATATTGGAGGCCCGTGCGAGGAATCTAAGATAGAATTGGACTTTGCTGTGAAATTCTATATATTAATTGTGCAAACAGAATTGTACAAACAGCCTGCTATGTAAACAAAGTGATTGTGCATTTTCCATTGAGAGAAGCTATTTAGAGTAGCTCCGGTCTTATGTCGATAGCAGTGAGGATTAAATTCAAGATTTAGTCCGTTAGGCCAAACGGTACTATTTCTGTCGGTCAATATTAACTTCTAGAGTAAGGTTAGAAATTAGAAGTTAACTGTCCGGTAAACCGAGCCGAATAATTTGCCTACCGCACTAAGACAGTGTGGGCAGACCGTATGCGTATTTTGTATTTAAGTACCGTGTCGCTCCGGTCAGCATAAACGACAGCAGAATATGCTGAATGGGGTTAAGGTGAGACGTCACTAGAAAACCCACCCTTTCCATAAGTGAAAGGATCCTATTTTGGTGCTTGGAAGGATACTCCTGAACCAAGTAGCAATAGCTTAGCATTACGGGTAAGCTTAACAGAGAGGGAACATTTTACCCTCCCCCGTAACACGTTTAAAATTTCTCCGCTAGCGCGACAGAAGTCCGACCTTTGTACTTCCGTTTAATTTCAGCATTCTGGTGAAGAATTGCCAGTACATCTCTAGGGGAAATTCAAACGTGGAGCACGGTAACATATCCAGACAATCACAATTGACTGGATATGACGTCTCATTCAATTTAACTAACAAGTGAAATTGCCAGATTTACCTTTTCAAGTGGATCTTTCAAATAATATCCAAAATTGATTGGGCGTCTACAATGAGACATGATTAACTTTTTCAAAACTTAACTTAGATGAAGCAATGCTCTCAGGTTAATTGAAAGTTAATTCCCAGATAGCCTATACAGGTTTGATATATCATAAATAGATTAATCAGTAAAATCTGCTTTAGCAAGGCACAGTCAGTAAAACCCCTTTACGGACGTTCAGCCCCAGGGAGGAGCGTACCCTAGTGGTGAAGGGTCCCAACAGTTGAACTACGGTTTACACTTATGATATCCAATCAATGGAGATTGTATGGATTATCGTCTCATTCAATTTATTTAGTTAAATTGTCGAACATACCTTTCTAGGTTCTTCCAATTAAATGAGACAACTTAAACTTTGCATATTAACCGGGATGAAGCAACCTCTCAGGTAATTCAAGTTTAATACCCAGATAGCCTACCCAGGTAGGACTAATCATTGGCATTGATTAATTCAATTTGCTTTGGCAAATTCATTCACGTCCAACTTCCACAGTACTGTACAGTACTGATGGTTCATTAACGTCTATAAATAGATTAAAATCGTCTTTGCAGTTTTCCACATTCCAAAACCAAATTTTGGAAAATTAGGAAAAACATTTTTTCCTTTCAAATGTTCTAATAATGTGCAGGCTATCAGAGGGGGTGGTCCCCACTCGCCCGCTAATTAGTGAACCTCCACCCGTAAATGGATTGATCTCTGACCTCAGCAGCGATAACAACCCTAATTATGCCATTAGTGGAAAAGCAGACAACAATGTTTTCCAAAATCAACCATCGGGCGCAGGCCTCGTAAAGGTTCTCTCCAGTCTAGCTCTGATGTCTTGCCATCCGAGATTGCCATCTGTCCAATACCGCAGTGCACAGCTGAAGCACGAGCAGGTAGCGGTAGACATAAAGGGACAGGTGGAGAGAACCGGGAAACCAATGACAAATGCAGAAAAGGGAAAAATTCTGCTAGCTATGGAACTGCATTCGAAAACTGAACAATTAAATGTAATTGCAAAAACGTACGACGATGAACAAGCACAAGCTCTTCAACAAAATCGTTTTCTACAGGAACAAAATCATATGCTACAGGAACAACTCGATTTAGCCAAAACTAAATACGATGATGTCCACGCCAAACTAGATAAATCTGAAGAGTTATCTACAAACAGGAGCGCTCAACTTGACAACATGCATGCTGTTTTGTTGAATGTTACTCAAAATAACACGGTGCTCCTCAAAGCGCTGCAGACCAAAGACGATCAGTTAATGAACACAATGACAAAGTTGGATGATAAATCAGCAGAACTTATTGAAGTCGCTGACCAAATGAATGATGAGAGAACTCAGGTGATGAGGTTGGAAATATTGATTTCTAAGCAAGCAGAGGAAATCTCATCACTGAATCTCTCGCTCCGTACTCAAGACCTCTATCTGCAAACCATGACAGATAAGTTTGAGACCGAAAGGAGCAGGTGTGACACTCACGTGTCCAAAACCAGTACTCTAAGCGCTCAAGTGGACTCTGCAATGCAGCAGAATTCCACCCTTAGGTACCATCTGGAGGAAATCCAGAATGGTCACGCTCTACAGCGCGACTTCCCATCCAAGCAACCGGAGTCCTGTACTCACAAGAGTGAAGACAATAGGTTTCAGACCTTGCCTCCCTCATGTGTCCCTCAGTCTTCTCCTCTTGGCCCTTCGGCACTGAGTAATATGGCGCCTCTTGGCCAACAACAACAAGGCTTGGCTTCTTCTCTTGGCCTTTCGGCCCCAATCTCTCCACAGGATGAAGCCAACCCTCTCCGCCCGCTTGGCGCGGAATACCTTGACAAACTCGTCAAGAATTTCCCCACCTTTGACCCCGTTTCAGGTCAGCCAAACGATACTGAGACGTTCCTAGCTGACATAGAGGACGCGTTGGGTGGCTACCCGAACGCTACGGGTTCTGACAGGGTTTACCTGTTGAAGCGAACGTCGAAGAGACACGTGACGAGGTTCATTCGTCTACAACAGCAACACGTGCTAAATGACTATGCTAAACTTGCCACAGTTTTGAAATTAGAATTCAGTGGTTTTGCGACTCGCAAACACGATAGCTCACTGGCTAACACCGTCAAACAAGCTCGGAACGAACACCCACAAGCTTTCTATCATAGGCTTCGTTCAGCTTACTTTGGCCTACTCACAGAAACAGGAATGGAAGAGCTGTTACCATTCAAACAAATGTTTCTGTCAAACATGTATCCCACCTTCATTACCTACTTGGGCCCTGCAGCCCACGTTGGCTTGCCTATCTTACAACTCAGAGAGCTTGCAAGCACAGCTTTTGAGGCATCAAAAGTTCACAACGCTAAGAGCCCTGACCACTCAGTTTTGAAGTTTAACCAGGAGCACTCACTCCAGTTAGAGGGTGCATTATCAGGTATTGGAGCGTCGAGAGATTACGCACAACAACAGTTTCTACCACGAAACCCTGATTCCAATAACCTCCGCGGTCGAAATAACTGTAAAATACGTAGCCATCAACATGACTACCGCTACAATCGACCCGTTCGCTACGTTCCTGCACCCAACCCACCAAAAGTGTCAGAGCACAAGGGTAACAAAGGGTTGAAGGACGATCAAAACGTAGACCAATGTTCTCCAGAAGTCCCACTACGGGAAGAACTTAAGCGAGAACAATTTGAGAAAAGGGTAAAAGATAAGTCACAAGGACTAGACGGGGAATTACCGGACACCGGGTCCGCAGGAATTAACACCCATAGCATGGACGTTAAAGTTCAAATTTCTCCCGCTCTCATTCAAGACCCTATCCAGGGCCCGCTTGATCAAGAAACAAGCCCCCGGGCTCGGTCTATAGACTCTGATACAAAAGTTGCGAAGAAAAAGGTAAAACGCTTCGTTAAAGCCAAGCCCACTCAAAAATCGGAAAAGTCAACCTGCTTCCATCTTGAACAGACATGGCACATCACGTCGTTGCGAACGACCACTCCACTTTGTGGGGAATATGTCCACTAACCACGAATCTAAACGGCCATACCTGGAAACAGTCCTGGAGGACTGCTTAGCTTGTCATGCGCTAATTGATTCGGGTGCGACAATATCACTCATCTCTCAAACATTGTTTGATGATCTCAAAAGGGCTTTGAAGCCAACTAAACGTTGGTTAAAAGTGGAACGATGCGACACTAAACTTCGAGGGGTCACTCAGACTACCTCGCCTCTCACATTGAGAGTCATGCTGAAACTACACTTCCAGGACGTATCGCTCGTTCACCCTGTGTATGTTACCAGCCTCGAAACTGTAACCCTGCTACTTGGAGCAGAATTGATGGATCGGTTACTCCCATTGATGGATTGGAAAACCAACCAGGTATGGTCACAGGCCACAGTGCCTTCTCCACTGACCACACCGTCTCCCCCTAATGCTAGCTGCAACGCAGTCCTTCACGAGGGGTATCTGTCGAAAGCACCCCTTGAGAAAAAGACGTTTAGAAACCTCTTGGTACAAAATCCGATCCACGGAGATAGTACGATATCTCGACACATTCCATCAGCCAACCTGATTGACCATTCTTTTCATGATTTCGAGCCAGCTGTCTCTGTGAATAAGCAACTTCCCTCCTCCTTGCAGTCATGTAATACGGTAGTTGAGATGAACTTTTCTTTCCCTTTGGACACTTCCGCAAGCACTGCGGCCGTCCCAGCAAGAAAAACATTGATGCGCAGAGTATACTCTGCTTCCGATGATACACCTTCCGCTTTGTTGGGGACTGTCACCCCTTACAATGACACTAATGGCGTCAGTCCAGCAACTGACCCGATGACTCCCCCTTGTGAAACACTTTGCGATATCACAGACCGATATCCTCGTCTCAGTTCACAGGTAATGAAGAGGTTGCCACACGCGGACGCGGTGGTGACTGACATGCCTCGACAGCCACTGAGCGTTTTGAAGCACAAACACCAGGAGATTTGGTTGAAAGGTTACAGCCACTCTCATAAAAACGCGGCCGCTGACAACTCGTACATAGGGTCCGACCTTTTCATTTGCGCATCGGGCACCAACACCACCCGCTGGTGGGGGGGTCCCGAGGCACAAAGGGGGGGAATAGTAGCCCAGACCCATGATGAGCCTCATCGAGGCCGGTGGGGGGGTCAAGACTACGGACAACACCGTACGAGGCCGCCAGAGCATAAATCAAATCTAGTTGTAAACTCTCCTATGAGAACAGTGAGGAGCAGACAGGCCCCTAGACGGGGATTATCTTAGAAGACATCTAAGATAGTACTGAGGTGTACCACACTGGTCATAAAGGAAGTCCAGTGGACTTGTCCACCTCCAAAACTAATGGCATCAATAATCATTCTTTGCCATGTGTAGGTTCAACTACAATACAACTAGTAAAATGCTCCAATCATGCGTTCCGGTAGATAATATTTCAGAATAAATCGGTAGGATAACTGGTCCCCTTGAGTACCAGTACCAATACTATCAACAGTCAGTCCAGCTACAATCAGTAAGAAGGTTAGAGACTTAACCAATCAAATTACCATTGACAACAGCGACATAGGAGTCACTCAGAGTGCAACACGTGGAGGGGAATCTCCAGTGCACTCTTCCAATGGTTAACACACATGTCACTAATAAATAGGACCCTCCATTCAGGAGTAAAATTATTAGAAGTCATGAACCATGATCACACCACGTATGACTGGTCCAATACTTAAAGAGTACTTCCGTCGTGAGGTTAGCTCCTCCGTGGATAACATAGCTATGAAATGGACTTCATACCTATCACCACTACAAAGTGGAAGAAACAGTGACTTGTAGAAAAACTACTACAGACTCCCTTGACACCAATTCTGACTGACCTCCAGGCATTGACCTGAAAATTACCTGACTACGTCAGACTCATTCTGAACAAGTTGTAATCTGCCCGGATACTTGGTTTTCTTCCCTTGACATGAGCGCTTGTGTAAGCATAAACGCACATGCACAACGGAACATCCAATTAGGATTTATGCTAGGACCACTTAAGGGCCCAAGCAATATACCAGCCTTAGTAAAGTTGAACATTTACTTCTAGGCCTTTGACTCTACAGCACTCACCAGTTTTCTTCCCAGAAGTCCGTAGGTCATACCTGTAGACTGCCCAAAACTAGTGCATTACAGCTGTAGACTTATCATATAGTTATCAATTTAGGATAGCGCCTAAGCAACACACCAAGTAGGAAAACCCTAGATATGGCATTAGAGACAATGCCATGATAATCATTTTGCCAGAACATTGGACGTATATAGAATACAGTCCAATTAGATGATTTTTTTGTGTGAACTATATTTTGTATATTTTTGTTTTGTTTATGCTTTCATTCCTTTTCGGTTCAGTTCCTTTGACACTTAGGAAGTGATAGAGCCATAAACAAAGTCCCCATACAACCATCACTTAGTGCCACAACGCCGCTCATTGGGGAATGAATGTAATTATATATATTTCATGAGTGTGTGTGCGTTGTTAACATCTGCCTAAGTTACTGCCCAGATCTTCCAGTCTGGACGACGGGTCCGGAACGGCGACCCCAAATCCGGACACCCACAGCCTATCCTTGTGGCGGCATGCCCGCTGTCAGAGAGACTACCAAGGTAAACCACCAGAGGGGGGGACCGCAACGGCGATCACCAACCAGGACATCCCCTGGCCCTTCCTGGGGTACTTTACAGCTTCCAGGGAACCTACCAAGGTACACCAATTGAGGAGACCGCAACGGCGATCACCAACCGGACATAAACTGCCCATCCTTGTGGTGGACGGCTCCGCTTTCAGAGAGCCTACCAAGTTCAACCACCAGAGAGGACTGCAACGATGATCTACCAATGGGACATCACGTGGTCATGATTTTATGTTGATTTGTAACTTGCAGGATAAACAAGATCCAAACCACCAGGGGGGTATGTCATGACGTTGGCCTCTTTTGGTACAGGGAGGACAGTTGACCCCTCCCTTTTGCACCCAATCCACCCTGTGTGTAAAGGGTTGTAAAAACTCTAAAATTTCAGGAGAGTCTCTGGCCACATGGCCCATAGAGAGACACAGGAAATTCTTCCAACTCATAGAATTGGAGAGCCAAGCGACATTTTGTGTTCTGGAGAAGGTATGGAAGATTGGTGAAGAATCCAGCTACGAACTGATCCGCTTGGTACAATTTTGTGATACTCAGAAGAGACAATATAGCCATATTACCATAAAACTGTTTATATAATAGCATCATAATGGTTGTATAGAATGTATTAATAAGGATAAAGCTTTTGTAAGACATTGAGATGCTATGTACTGATGTAATGTGATAGATTTGGTTACAGAAATACAATTCTAACTCAGTCATTGGCACGCCCCCAGGGACCCATACAGGACCAGGCATCATTTGACAAGCTGTTCTATGGGCACTATAAAACACCCCCTGATTCACATTTCTTCAGACCAGGCCTACACTCCGTGGCCACATAGGTTCTACCATCTAATTCCTCTACTGAAAGTGAACCATACCACGTGGTTAACTTTTAGACTATTGATACCGACAGAATAAGAACAAGTCTTTGATATTAATTATTAGTCTGCAGCTAAGTAAATTATATCATCGAACGCGAAGACCAACGAAACAACCATTCGATGACGACATTAATGAATGTCGCTTTGAAAGATCCATTCTCACCGAGAGAGAGACTCTCCATCAGAACTACTCTCCAACAAGAATCAGAACGACACACTGAGCGTAAATATATATTGATTGCAATTGTTCCCGAATGAGTGAGCCTTCAATTGTCAATTGTTAATATTAATGAACTCTGTGTGCCACAGCTGACCTTTTATGATCCATTGTTCAACAGGCCGACCTGCCTGTTTAGCCCACAAGGGCACATTCCTATACCAATCCTTTGTGACGATAATTACTGTTTGTATGTTTTTCTGTTAATTACTTAGTGTAGTAAATAAATGATTTTAAGACAATTGATGTATGGATGATTTTAGTAAAGACTGGGTTCGTGCAGATACAACAATTTACGACGTTTGGAATGAGACTGGACTAGAGGTAAAATACACCATTGAAACTAGAAGATAATCGGCCTATACTATAATAGAATATTATAGTACAGGAAAGTTATATTAGGAAAATTATAGCTTTGTAATCTGAATATTCTCCTTGGTGCCCCGATCTCCTAGTTAATTACAATTAAACGATTAATCAGTTTAATCGCGTGATAATAATTACAGGGAGCTAATTGATAAACATATCTTCCGTTTAATGGTACCCCCCAAAGACACGACACTGCTTTGCGATCTATTAAAAGCAAGGGTTACATTAAATAGGCGCAATATTTTTTACTGATGCATTTGGCAACATTCAACTCATATGCACAAAACATATGAACAAAAGCATTCACTGTGAATGTTGATATATGTAGGCCCTTCATATATAGGCTATGCGCAGCACTTCATTCAATGTATCAAATCAGTTATTGTTTTCTTGCTCAAACTGTGAGCAACACCTGTCAAACTCAGATATTACTCTGAAAAAACAGGGATGTCGATTCGCACGGGACTAATATTAATAAGAGGACTTTGGAGTTCGCCCCCAAAAAGTTGATTATTCTGGCTAGAACTGTTACTCTCCTGCCATGTACAAATTACTGACATTGCCGATTCGGACGGGATTAAAATGACAGATGTGTTTTGCGCTTGAACACATAATTACATTACCCGACCACCCCCAATAAAAATAATCACATCCTAATAGGGTTTAAAGCAAGGACTGTTGCTCGTCTCTACTGCATCCGCCTCATTGTTCTCAATCCATATGCTGTTTAATTTTGCTACTATGCACATAGCAACATATGAAAAGGCTCCAATTCTACGGCGAACAGAAGATTGTCCGCGGTTCTGAAACAGGGACCATATCCAACGCGGGAGGAAGCGCATTTGATATAAAATAGTAGATTTATTAGTGTTGCACCATTATTTTTGCATAATATAACTATATACAATTTCAGTATAACATGTCTTAGAGTGATGGACTGTGCCATCCCCGTGGCCTCCGCAATGGATTAGTCCACTGAGATATGCGCGAATGAGACGGGTGTCTAGTGCACCATGAAAAATGTGTTTCGCAACTGCTCGACTAAAGAAATCTCAGTCTACAACAACCCATCGACCAAACAATCGACTAAATGGGGTCAGCCCTACTAGTTACAGTTTTGACTTAAGCTGGCTTGAAAATCTATGGCAAGACTTGAAAATGGCTGTCTAGCAATGATCAACAAACAACTTGACAGAGCTTGAAGAATTTTTAAAAGAAATGTGCAAATATTGTACAATCCCAGGTGTGCAAACTCAGATGTAATCGCTGCCAAAGGTGATTCTAAAATGTATTGACTTAGGGGTGTGAATACTTACGTAAATTATACACTACATAGCCAAAAGTATGGACAACTGCTCGTAGAACATCTCATTCCAAAATCATTGGCATTAATATAGAGTTGGTCCCGCCCTTTGATGCTATAAGAGCCTCCAATGTTCTGGAAAGGCTTTTCACTAGATGTTGGAACATTGAATGTAAGTCCCACAGCAGCCACAAGTGAGGTCAGGCACTGATGTTGAGCGATTAGGCCTGGCTCGCAGTCAGCGTTCCAATTCATCCCAAAGGTGGTCGATGGGGTTGAGGTCAGAGCTCTGTGCAGGCCAGTCAAGTTCTTCCACACCAATCTCGACAATACATTTTTGTATGGACTTCGCTTTGTGCACAGGGGCATTGTCATGCTGAAACAGGAAAGGGCCTTCCACAAACTGTTGCCACAAAGTTGGAAGCATAGAATCTTCTACAATGCCGTGGTATGCTGTAGTGTTAGGATCTCTTCACTGGAACTAACAGGCCAAGCACAAACAAAAAACAGCCCCAGACCATTATTTCTCCACCACCAAACTTTACAGTTGGCACATCGCTGTCGGGCAGGTCGCGTTCTCCTGGCATCCACCAAACCCAGATTCGTCCGTCGGACTGCCAGATGGTGAAATGTGATTCATCACTCCAGAGAATGCGTTTCCACTGCTCCAGAGTACACTGGCAGCGAGCTTAATACTACTCTAGCAAACGCTTGGTATTGTGCATGGTGAACGTGCTTCAGCACTTGGCGATCCCGTTCTATGAGCTTGTTTTTGGTGGTTATCATGTAAACCACAAATAAAAGATTTAATAATGTTATAATTTAGAGTATCTGTGAACAATGACATTGTTTACAAAGCAGTCACTGTACTCATAATATGCAGAACTATTGGCTTGTGGTGAGGACAGCCGAGTTGCAAGTCCAGCTTCACACGCAATCGTTAGGCAAGGGCAATTCAAGTGTAGGAAAGGACGAAACAGCATCTGTGCCACCAGTAAGTACAGATAGTTGTATTAATCAACCCCCATAGTCCCCACAGCCGGACAATTTTCGCATGGCTTCTGAAAATAAATGCTGTTGGCATTCTCAACCGGTGTCGCTCATTCAGCCAACAGAAACTTTAAACCGTTTTTCCCCCACTAAGCAACGAGTCGGAGCCCAAGTGTTCTCAGGTCTCACCTCCACCCGTTACTGGGTCTGAGCCGCCGAAGCCTCCCCGCCATTAGCTCTGACAAATTGAAAACCCAAGTCATTGGTGACTCCATTACCCGCAATATTAGACTTAAACAGAATCATCCAGCGATTATACACTGTTTACCAGGGGGCAGGGCTACCGACGTTAAGGCTAATCTGAAGATGGTGCTGGCTAAAGCTAAAACTGGCGAGTGTAGACAGTATAGGGATATTGTTATCCACGTCAGCACAAGTGACATTAGGATGAAACAGTCAGAGGTCACCAAGCGCAATAACTTCAGCGCGTAAATTAGCCAGAAAGATGTGTCGGCATCGAGTAGTTGTCTCTGGCCCCCTCCCAGTTTGGGGGGAGTGATGAGCTCTACAGCTGACTTGCACAACTAAATCGCTGGTTGAAAACTGTTTCCTGCCCTCCCAAAATATTACATTTGTAGATAATTGACCCTCTTTCTGGGACTCACCCACAAACAGGACCAAGCCTGGCCTTTTGAGAAATGACAGACTCCATCCTAGCTGGAGGGGTGCTCTCATGTTACCGGTCAAGACAGGGCTCTAACTCCACATTGAGAGGGTGCAGGCCAGGCAGCAGGCTGTTAGCCAGCCAGCCAGTTTAGTGGAGTCTGCCACTAGCACAGTCAGCTTAGTGTTCCCCATTGAGACAGTGTCTGTGCCTCGATCTAGGTAGGGAAAATCTAAACATGTGGTGTTCGCTTTAGCAATCTCACTGGAATAAAGTCCTCCTCAATCCCTGTCATTTTTTTAAGAGACTGATAATACCTCAACTCAAAATAGGACTACGTAAATGTTAGATCCTTCATTTCCAAGGCAGTCATAGTCAATGAACTAATCATAAACTTGATGTGATTGGCCTGACAAACATGGCTTAAGCCTGATGAGTTAAATGAGGCCTCTCCACCTGGTTACACTTGTGATCATATCCTCAGCGCATCCCTCAAAAGTGGAGGTGTTGCTACCATTTGTGACAGCAAATTTATATTTTTAAAAAACAGCTTTTTTGTCTTTAGTCATGAAATCTGTGCAGCCTACCCAATCACTTTTTATAGCTACTGTTTACAGGCCTCCTGGGCCATATACAGTGTTCCTCACTGAGTTCAATGAATTCTATTAGATCTTGAAGTCATGGCAGATAATTCAAATCTTTGGTGACTTCAATATTCACGGAGAAGTCCTCAGACCCACTCCAAAAAGCATTCGGAACCATCATCGACTCCTCTCTCCCAATCAACACCTGTGATTGCTTTATGCCTCGCTTTATGTTACTCTCTAATGTCAATATGCCTTGTATACTGTTGTTTAGGATAGTTATCATTGTTTTAGTTCACTGCGGAGCCCCTAGTCCCACTCAACATGTGTCAGATACCTCTTTTGTCCCACCTCCCACACATGCGATGACCTCACCCAGCATAACTAGTGCATCCAGAGATGCAACCTCTCTTATCGTCACTCAATGCCTAGGTTTACCTCCACTGTACCCGCACCCTACCATACCCGTCTGTACATCATTCCCTGAATCTATTCTACCACGCCCAGAAATCTGCTCCTTTTATTCTCTGTCCCCAACGCACTAAACAACCAGTTTTGATAACCTTTAGCCGTACCCTCATCCTACTCCTCCTCTGTTCCTCGGGTGATGTGGAGGTTAACCCAGGCCCTGCGTGTCCCCAGGCGCTCTCATTTGTTGACTTCTGTAACCGTAAAAGTCTTAGTTTCATGCATGTTAACATCAGAAGCCTCCTCCCTAAGTTAGTTTTACTCACTGCTTTAGCACACTCCACCAACCCTGATGTCCTTGTCGTGTCTGAATCCTGGCTTAGGAAAGCCACCAAAAATTCTGAGATTTCCATTCCCAACTACAACATTTTCCATCAAGATAGAACTGCCAAAGGGGGAGGAGTTGCAATCTACTGCAGAGATAGCCTGCAAAGTTCTGTCATTCTTTCCAGGGCTATGCCCAAACAGTTCGAGCTTCTAATTTAAAAAAATTAATCTCTCCAGAAATAAGTCTCTCACTGTTGCCGCCTGTTATAGACCCCCCTCAGCTCCCAGCTGTGCCCTGGACACCATATGTGAATTGATTGCACCCAAATCTACCTTCAGAGTTCATTCTGTTAGGTGACCCAAACTGGGATATGCTTAACACACCGGCAGTCCTACAATCTAAACTAGATGCCCTCAATCTCACACAAATTATCAAGGAGCCCACCAGGTACAACCCTAAATCCGTAAACATGGGCACCCTCATAGATATTATCCTGACCAACTTGCCCTCCAAATACACCTCTGCTGTTTTCAAATCAGGATCTCAGCGATCACCGCTATGGGTCCGCGTTAAAACGACCACCCGTCATCACGGTCAAACGCTCCCTAAAACACTTCTGCGAGCAGGCCTTTCTAATCAACCTGGCCCGGGTATCCTGGAAAGGATATGGACCTCATCCTGTCAGTAGAGGATGCCTCCGTTGCTCTTTAAAAGTGCTTTCCTCACCATCTTAAATAAGCATGCCCCATTCAAAAAATGTTGAACTAAGAACAGATTTAGAAATTGGTTCACTCCAGACCTGACTGCCCTCGACCAACACAAAAACATCCTGTGGCGGACTGCACTAGCATCGAATAGTCCCCACGATATGTAACTGTTCAGGGA
Source organism: Salmo salar (assembly GCF_965601325.2). Classification (NCBI taxonomy): domain Eukaryota; kingdom Metazoa; phylum Chordata; class Actinopteri; order Salmoniformes; family Salmonidae; genus Salmo; species Salmo salar. The sequence continues at coordinate 68,148,816 of NC_138309.1, read as the reverse complement.
AGTCAGGAACCAATACACGCAGTCAGTTTGAAAAAGCTAGCCTTTGCTTTCCTAACAGAAATTTGCATCCTGTAGCTCTAACTCCAAAAAGTTTTGGGACACTGTAAAGTCCATGGAGAACAAGAGCACCTCCTCCCAGCTGCCCACTGCACTGAGGCTAGGAAACACTGACACCACTGATAAATCCACGATAATCGAGAATTTCAATAAGCATCTCTACGGCTGGCCATGCTTTCCTCCTGGCTACCCCTACCCCCGGCCAACAGCTCCGCAACCCCCACATATACTTGCCCGAGCCTCCCCCATTTCTCCTTCACCCAAATCCAGATAGCTGATGTTCTGAAAGAGCTGCAAAACCTGGACCCGTACAAATCAGCTGGGCTAGACAATATGGACCCTCTCTTTCTGAAATTATCCGCCGCCATTGTTGCAACCCCTATTACCAGTCTGTTCAACCTCTATTTCGAATCGTCCGAGATCCCCAAAGATTGGAAAGCTGCCGCGGTCATCCCCCTCTTCAAAGGGGGTGACACTCTAGACCCAAACTGTTACAGACCTATATCCATCCTGCCCTGCCTTTCTAAAGTCTTCAAAAGCCAAGATAACAAACAGATCACTGACTATTTCGAACCCATCATACCTTCTCCGCTGTGCAATCCGGTTTCCAAGCTGGTCATGGGTGCACCTCTGCCACACTCAAGGTACTAAACGATAACATAACCACCATCAATAAAAGACAGTACTGTGCAGCCATCTTCATTGACCTGGCCAAGGCTTTCAACTCTGTCAATCACTGTATTCTTATCAGCAGACTCAACAGCCTTGGGTTTCTCAAATGACTGCCTCGCCTGGTTCACCAACTACTTCTCTGATAGAGTTTATTGTGTCAAATCGGAGGGCCTGTTGTCCGGACTTCTGGCAGTCTCTATGGGGGTACCAGAGGGTTCATTTCTCGGACCGACTCTTTTCTCTGTATATATCAACGATGTCGCTCTGGCTGCGGGTGATTCCCTGATCCACTTCTACGCAGATGACACCATTCTGTATACATCTGGCCCTTCTTTGGACACTGTGTTAACAAACCTCCAAATGAGCTTCAATGCCATACAACACTCCTTCCGTGGCCTCCAACTGCTCTTAAATGCAAGTAAAACTAAATGCATGCTCTTCAACCGATCGCTGCCTGTCCAGCATCACTACTCTGGACAGTTCTGACTTAGAATATGTGGACAACTACAAATACCTAGGTGTCTGGTTAGACTGTAAACTCTCCTTCCATACTCATATTAAACATCTCCAATCCAAAATTAAATCTAGAATTGGCTTCCTATTTCACAACAAAGCATCTTTCACTCACGCTGCCAAACATACCCTCGCAAAACGAACAATCCTACTGATCCTCGACTTCGGCGATGTCATTTACAAAATAGCCTCCAACACTCTACTCAGCAAACTAGATGCAGTCTATCACAGTGCCATCCGTTTTGTCACCAAAGCCCCATATACTACCCACAACTGCGACCTGTATGCTCTCGTCGGCTAGCCCTCGCTACATATTCGTCGCCAGACCCACTGGCTCCAGGTCATCTATAAGTCTTTGCTGTGTAAAGCGCCGCCTTATCTCAGCTCACTGGTCACCATAACAACACCCACCCGTAGCATGCGCTCCAGCAGGTATATCTCACTGGTCATCCCCAAAGCCAACACCTCCGCCATTGCCGCCTTTCCTTCCAGTTCTCTGCTGCCAATGACTGGAACAAATTGCAAAAAAAAAACATTTTTTTTCATTAATAAAAAAACGCTGAAGTTGGAGACTTATCTCCCTCACTAACTTTAAGCATCAGCTATCTGAGCAGCTTACCGATCGCTGCAGCTGTACACAGCCCATCTGTAAATAGCCCATCCAACCTACCTCATCCCCATATTGTTTTTATTTACTGTTTTGCACACCAGTATTTCTACTTGCACATCATCATCTGCACATCTATCACTCCAATTTTGATTTGCTAAATTGTAATTACTTCGCTACTATGCCCTATTTATTGCCTTACCTCCTTATGCCATTTGCACACACTGTATATAGACTTTTTTCTATTGTGTTATTGACTGTACGTTTGTTTATTCCATGTGTAACTCTGTGTTGTTGTTTGTGTCGCACTGCTTTGCTTCATCTTGGCCAGGTAACGGTTGTAAATGAGAACTTGTTCTCAACTGGCCTACCTAGTTAAATAAAAGGTGAAATAAAATAAATATTGCCACAATTATACCATAGATCTAGTTTTGTCCCGTGGAATAGACATTGTCGATCTAAATGTTTTTCCCTCATAATTCTGGATCGTCGGACCACGTTATTACGTTTGCAATCACAACAAATAATGTGCTTCGACCCCAACCCATGACTATCAAAAACCGCATTATAAATTCTCTAACGCAAAAATTCCTCAATGCACTTCCAGACTCCACCTACCCAAGGACGTCGGAGTACAAAAATCAGTAACCACCAAGGACCTAAACCTTGTGTAATACCCTAGATGCAGTTGCACCGCCAATTTTCTTTTTAAGTAATTGCCTCTAAACATTCCAGCTGTCTACTGGATCCTATTCCAATATGCAGAATATCTAAGCAAACCGCTGGAGGCAGGGCTTTCTCCTATAGAGCTACATTTTTATTGAATGGTCTGCCAATCCATGTGAGAGCTGGAGACTTGGTCTCGACAATTAAGTCTTTACTGAAGACTCATCTCTTCAGTAGGTCCTATGATTGAGTGTAGTCTGGCCCAGGGGTGCGAAGGTGAACGGCAAGGCACTGGAGTGACAAACCACCCTTGTTGTCTCTGCCTGGCCGGCTTTCCTATCTTCACTGGGATTCTCTGCCTCTGACCATATTACCTGGGCTGAGTCACTGGCTTGCTCACGCTCTTCCATCCTTCCTGTCCTTGGACTCGCGCGGTGGAGAGATCTTTGTGGGCGATATTCAGCCTGGTCTCTGGGTAATAAGTTTGTGGCCCACTGATTTCCCTTGGTGGTGTGCGGTCTATGCTTTGCCAAAGTGGGTGGGGTCATATCCTGCCTGGTTGTAACTTTGGAAGGGGCCAGTGTCCCTGCCCCCCTCCAAGTCTCAGTCTCCTGTATCTATGCTGCAATAGTCTATGTGCCGGGGGGCTAGGGTCAGTCTTATATCTGGTGTAATTCTCTTGTCTTATCTGGTGTCCTGTGTGATCTTAGATATGCTCCCTCTAAATCTCTCTGTCCCCTCCTGGAGGACCTGAGCCCTAAGACCATGCCTCAGGACTACCTTGCCTGACAACTCCTGGCTGTCCACATCCCTAGTCCACCTGTTCGTGCTGCTGATCCAGTTTCTGCTGTTCTACCTGCGGCTATGGAAGCCTGACCCCCCCCCCCCCGGACATGCTGTCTCGACCTCTAAATGCTCAGCTATGAAAAGCCAACTCCCAGTAACTCTTGAGGTCTTGGGGTGCTGACCTCTTGCACCCTTTACAACTACTGATTATTATTTGACCCTACTGGTCTTCAATGAATGGTTAAACATCTTGAAGAATGATCTGGCCTTGATGGCCATGTACTCTTAGAATCTCCACCAGGCTCAGTCAGGAGAGGACTTGCCACCCCTCAGAGCCTGGTCCCTCCCTAGGGAGTTTTTCCTTGCACTCTGGGGTTTTAGGCTAAGTTTCTGTATTAGCACTTTGTGACAACTGCTGTTGTAAAAAATGGCTATATAAATACATTTGATTGATTGAATAGTCCTGCAAGTCGACCACTTATTAATGGGTCAATCTGGGATTCAAACAAAAACAAAGTGTACACCTCGCCACTTCATTTGGTAAACGGCTAAGAAATGGGGCAGAAGAAACGTAACCACTGTCAAATACATAGAAGTAAGGACTCTCACATATGGAGGCAATGACTGACCATCCATGAGATCAAAATAATAAATAAAAAAGTGAATCTATACAATGTTTGTAGACCATGCAATTGTAAACAAACACTGTATAGCTTAACATTTGTGTTATTTTGATCTCATGGATGGAGTAAGTAATGGAGTAAAACAAAACTTGCTTTGGGTTCTGATGGGGTAAGACATACCATTTTTTACACTATTAAAATGCTCTGAATTTAAGGAATTGTACTCTCTCCTATCTTTAACTATCAGGAAGCCTGAAAGAACAGGCTGAGTGGGCAGGGATCTTATATTCATGAGCTCACCTTGACTAACAGCTCTTTGATACACCCTTGTGTTCACTGCCAGGTAACAAGGTAAACAATGGGCTACATGTCATTACGAGCCTAAATAGTAGGCCTCAACCCATCTTCTCTGCAAAATGCTCACATGGTCAACAGAGCTGATCATGGACTGTTGGATAGCAGACAAACAGCAGCAATACACAATTGCATTTCCATTGATTTGTAACTAATTACAGAATACAGTTCACTGATAAGCTTCTTCACAAGAATTAGTAAAGCCTGGGTCATCTTAGAAGATTAGACATAAGGGAATGTACATGAAAACAGCATACAATAAGTGTACTGGACAATGTATTGGTGCCTCTACATTAGCATTATATATGACAATATGTTCAGAATTGTATGTATATATAAATATATATATATATATATATATATATATTTATTTGATAATTTACAATAGGTCTGAATAGCAGAAATATTGATCAACGTGAACACTCATGAGAAATAATGGTTAGACATCATTTGACATAAAAATATGTTTTTTCCATAAGCCTAATATTGGGATCCGGCCTTTAAAGTGTGCAGGTACCATTGATAAATAACACTCATCGCCCACCCAAATGCTTAAAAAAAATACAAAGCAACTAAATGTGATATCAAACCAAGTAAAAGTGAATTACTTTGGCTTTAGGAAGCGCAACAAACTAGAGATTGATGGGGAGGGGGACCCACGTACCCCGCTTCAATCAAGCAGGATTCAGATTGAGTGTTTAAGTCACGTGTCATGACTACCATTAATATGATGACTGCTATTTATCAAATAATGACCTAGTCCGTTTAGTTATTACTTGATTAAATTAATCATGTAACAATTAACTCATTAGGAACTTAGTCACTCTTTAAACAACTTTTCCAGTGGTGCCCCATCTCCCGACTTAAACTCTAAAGATGCATAGATCTCTTACATCAATACAGCCAATTATTACCTCAGTCTCATTCTGAACGTCACAAATATCTTAATCCGCAAGAAACCTAGCCTGAGTGATGAATCAGCTATTCATAAATAGTTAGTAAATAAATAAGCCAAACTAAATAGTCACACAGAAATACATACACGGTATAGGTTATCGATTACTAACATAAAATGAAAAGTCCCTAGTGGACTAACCCAATATGACAGCTTCTACACTGTGGAAGGGGGGGGGATAAAGAGCGAGAGAGCGAGAGAGAGAGAGAGAGAGAGAAAATAAATAAATATAAATATTTAGCACCCCAACAACAACTCATTCGGATTAGAAGTGCAACATATATTTACACGTAGATGTATTTCTCTGTCGTCTCTCTGTTGAAACAACTGTTTATGGCGAGTAGTTCGATGCAAGTCTCTGGTTGTCCACCAGAGGTCAATCCTTAGTTGTAGGCCTCTGTCTTGGAGTGTTAGTTAGAATAGATACGTCAAAAGGTGCACAGTGGGATCTGCACGTAGATGTCCGTTAGAAGATACCTCCGAGGTATCTATGATGGTGAGAGAGTTTTGTCCTTCCCTCTTGTCTTGGTCAATTGTCCTAGACTACTTTACATACCAGCTGCAGAGTGGGAATGTTTTGGTCTAGTCTTCAACTTCTTCACTCGTTGAGAGTTTGAAGGTCTTACCATTTTCTGGTCTTGTAGTTTTAACCATTTTATGACATCCGGCTTACACCGTACACCTGCTTGGTCTACTGTAAATTTTGTTACAAGTCCTTTAAAGCACTCTGGCCAGAAAGGCGGTTCAATCATGTTGACACGAACTCTGAGCTCACTTGGGCGTGGCTACTGATTGTTTTTCGTGTAAAATTTGTGCCAATTCTCATTTAGATGGATAAAATCACATTGCTATATTTATTCATATACGTTCTACAACATTTAGATGTAAATCTGATATACACATTGTGAAAGCTCTTAGTTACAATGTTTCCATTGTAACTTATTTCTGATAAGTTTAATGACATCACAAAATTGACTTATTTTCCATATATCATAATTCCCAACATCTTGATATTGTAATATATTGTCCCAATGTTCAAAGTTTTGGCTTAGTCCCTCTCTGTTGTACTCAGACATTCCATTCTCAATACTTCAAAGCCAAAGGGAGAGTTTCTGCCAGGTATTTACGATCCGGTTAAGTCAACTCCCCCAGGAGAGAGAGTTTGGCTATCTGTCAGCCATTGACCTAGCTGACGGGTCCTTTTGATCCTCACCAAGGAGAGAGAGCCATGACACATGTACAGGGTTGCATGTGTGATTGCAGGGTACATTTAAAATCTTAGGCTTCAAGCTCCAACATGCAAGTCTAAGTGGGATAAAATGAATATGGCAATAAAAACAATAGAAATAGCACAACATACAAAACTATGGCAGTGTTGAATAAATAAAATATCCATTGGGGTGGAGGCAGAGTAAAGACTTGAGAGGGTGGGGGGCAATGATCTTAGGGGGAGCAGCACCATTGAGGGGGTGTAGGGACCAACTGAAATAAATAAAATAAAAAAGTAATGCACATTGTCACAACTAACAGTGATGAATGTCATTGGGGTGGGTGCAGAGTAAAATGCCATAGGGGGCAGCAGGAGAGAGAATGTCCATAGGGGAGAAGCAGGTAAGGTAAGTGACCGTTGAGGGTGAATGTCCATAGGGTGTGTATCAGCGGGGAGGGTGGAGTGGTAGGTGACCAGCGGTGGCTATTCAGCAGTCTGATGGTATAAACTATTGGCCAGCCTTCATTTTTGCCATGATGCTCCTGTACTGCCCGCGTCAGATTGAAGCAGGGAGACAAGGGGTGGCTTGGGTCCCTGATAATCTTCTTTGCCTTCCTGTGACACCTGGTGTTGTAGGTGTCCTGTAGGGCAATGGTGCGTTCGGCTGCACATACAGTTGAAGTCGGAAGTTTACATACTCTTAGGTTGGAGTCATAACTCTTTTTTTAACCACTCCACAAATGTCTTGTTAACAAACTATAGTTTTGTGCATTTAAACAGCTTGGAACATTCTAGAAAATTATGTAAATGGCTTTAGAAGCTTCTGATAGGCTAATTGACATAATTTGAGTCAATTGGAGGTGTACCTGTAGATGCATTTCAAGGCCTACCTTCAAACTCAGTGCCTCTTCGCTTGACATCATGGGAAAATCGGCAAAGACCTCAGAAAGAAAATTGTAGACCTCCACAAGTCTGGTTCATCCTTGGGAACAATTTCCAAACGCCTGAAGGTGCCACGTTCATCTGTACAAACAATAGTACGCAAGTATAAACACCATGGGACCACGCAGCCGTCATACCGCTCAGGAAGGGGACATGTTCTGTCTCCTAGAGATGAACGTACTTTGGTGTGAAAAGTGCAAATAAATCCCAGAACAGCAAAGGACTGTGTGAAGATGCTGGAGGAAACCGGTACAAAAGTATCTATATCCACAGTAAAACGAGTCCTATAGACATAACCTGAAAGGCCGCTCAGCAAGGAGCCACTGCTCCAAAACTGCCATAAAAAAGCCAGACTACGGTTTGCAACTGCACATTGGGACAAAGATCGTATTTCTTGGAGAAATGTCCTCTGGTCTGATGAAACAAAAATGGAACTGTTTGGTCATAATGACCATCGTTAAGTTTGGAGGAAAAAGGGGGAGGCTTGCAAGCCAAAGAACACCATCCCAACCGTGAAGCACGGGGGTGGCAGCATCATGTTGTAGGGGTGCTTTGCTGCATGAGGGACTTGTGCAATTCACAAAATAGATGGCATCATGAGGCAGGAAAACTATGTGGATATATTGAAGCAACATCAAGACATCAGTCAGGAAGTTCAAGCTTGGTCGCAAATGGGTCTTCCAAATGGACAATGACCCCAAGCACACTTCCAAAGTTGTGGCAAAATGGCTTAAGGACAACAAAGTCAAGGTATTGGAGTGGCCATCACAAAGCCCTGACTTCAATCCCATAGAAAATGTGTGGGAAGAACTGAAAAAGTGTGTGCGAGCAAGGAGGCCTACAAGCCTGACTCAGTTACACCAGCTCTGTCAGGAGGAATGGGCCAAAATGTACCCCACTTATTGTGGGAAGCTTGTGGAAGGCTACCTGAAACATTTGACCCAAGTTAAACAATTTAAAGGCAATGCTACCAAATAGTAATTGAGTTTGTAAACTTCTGACCCACTGGGAATGTGATGAAAGAAATAAAAGCTAAAATATATATTATTTTTTTAAATATTATTTTTAAAATCACTACAATTATTCAGAAATGTCACATTCTTAAAATAAAGTGGTGATCCTAACTGACCTAAGACAAGGAATTTTTACTTGGATTAAATTTCAGGAATTGTGAAAAACTGAGTTTCAATGTATTTGGCTAAGGTGTATGTAAACTTCCGACTTAAACTGTATCACCCTCTGAAGAGCCTTGCGATCCGTGGTGGTAGAGTTATTTACCATCTCCACAGCAGCCCCGTTGATAAAGATGGGGGCATGTCCAGCCTGGTTCCTCCTGAAGTCTACAATCAGCTCCTTTATTTTGCTACCGTTAAGGGAGAGGTTGTTTACCTGGCATCGCGCCTTTAGAGTGCCTACCTCCTCCCTGTAGGCTGTCTCGTCATTTTTGGCAATCAAGCCTACTACTGTTGTTTCATCAGCGAACTTGACGATGGAGTTGTAACTGTGTGAGTATACGTAGTTGTGGGTATACAGGGAATACAGGAGGGGAGAGGACAAACCCTTGTTGGGCCCCCATGTTGAAAACCAGTGTCGAGGAGGTATTGTTGCCTACCTTCACCACCATGGGGAGGCCCTTCAGGAAGTCCAGGATCCAGTTGCATAGGGAGGAATTCAGACCCAGGGTCATGAGCTTTCTATCGGGCACTATGGTATAGAAGGCCGAGCTGTAGTCGATAATAGTAGACATCTTGAAGCAGGTGGGTATTGAAGTGGGAGACAAATCCAGCTATGGCCTCCTACTTGTCAGGCCTCACACTGGGCAGACAGGGGTCCTGGGATGGACAGCTCGCACAGCTTCCCCACATATGGCGCTGGATCAAGGGTGGCCTGGTTGAAGAGGAGATCCAGGAGCCTGTCTATGTTGCTTTGGGAAATCTGATTTTGTATGACAGCCTTCCTGCTGCGGATGTTGCCTGGGAAGCTGTGCAGACAGAGTAGATGTTGAATGTTCTTTAATGTCTGCTTTAAGATAGTGAAAAGAGAAAAGGAGCTGGAAAGTGAAATAATAACAGCATCCGTATTAGCTTCCTGGTAAGACCCATCAAACGTTCTCCCGAATTGATGAAGCAATTTTGCTCTAAATGTACACTGCACACACGACTGTAATTTTCGGTGCAGCCTGTCCCCCCGAAATGAAAAGCAGACTGCTGTTGGATTTCTTCAGAAAATAGTGTAACGTTAAATTTACACTCTGGCATCCAGTCACAGCACAGCGTGATTTTTCCGGCAAGTAGCTTGCTAGCTAACAGTCACACCACAGATGAAAGGTTACCAGTATCTTTGTAAACAAGGCCAAAGCAAGGTGTAGGCGCACGTGATGACGGTTTAAAAATAAAGATTTACCCATTTTGAATGTTATATTGTTTTTGTGCATCTCTGAGTGATGTTTTTTCGATTCCCTGGGTCATTTCATGTTGTCATGTGTATTTGAGCTATTGCCGTTCAAGCAGGCATAACTTTGGCCAGTATGACGTCGCATTGCGAAAAAGCCACTCTCACTACGCTGAAAATTAATAGGAATATGACTTTTAGATTGCAAAAACGTCTATCATACATGTCAGATTTCAATACTGGCCTATGTCATAACACAGGAGGATGTCTTCTCTTGAATAAGCCATTGATCATATTTTTGTGATATTCCTACCTCGAGAAATGTGTAATATAAAAGAGGGTTTAACAGATTTCCACAGCGATTCTCACGTTGCTTTCAACTTTATTATAACGACAACAGGAAACACTTGTTGACAAAAATATTGTTCTTTACATATTAGTGTTATGTAAAACTAAATTATAGGAATGAGTGGTTTTGGGCTGAATTTTCCTTCAAGGCAGTACATACTTACATTAGTAAAGATAACATGCTACCATTGGTGTACATTTAAAAATGGATGGTAATGCCTGCCTCCTCAATCCAAGTGTTTGACATAGGGGATGGGACCAGTAACTTAATCAAAGTACCAGCTACAGTCATCGCTCATACTTAGGTCACCCTAATTTCAACTGGTTTTATCCAAATATCATCCAATTTGACAGAAAACATGAGTTCCACTGTTGAGGACCTTTAATATACAGCTATTGCAGGGTTCTCCCCAAAGACTTTAAGAGGGGCACTGCACCACCTTGTGGACTAGCTGCGCCACTATGTAAAAACATAAATACAATTGTTTTTATTTGTCACCATTTAAGGCCAGGCACCACACCCTAACACAGTATATATTTTTTGCTGTAGATTGCAGGAAATGGCAGTTACAGGTGTTCAAAAATGCCAAACTCTATGACTTACAGTACTATCTCACAGTAAGTCATACTTCAAGAAACAATAGCTATCCTGTATAGAAATGTGATGTAACAACACTAGATTGCTCCTTTAATGGATTTAATTGAATTAAATCTGATGTCAACCAGAAGTCATTAAACATGCACCAACTCACACATCAACAAAACTGGAACAATAACTCCCAAGTGTACACACTGTGATTGACTATAGGCTGTACATAAGGTTACCCTTGGAAGTTGAGGCGGGCCTGATGCAAAGTGCACATTGGATTCATGTTACACAGATCGCCTAAACGTATCTCACAATAACGACTTGCTATGTCACAACTCCATCTGCGGACCGCGGTCACAACATCCAGCGCCCACTGCCATTGAGGCTGCTAGCTAGCTACTTCCCTCTAAGTAATGTTAACAGAAAGCGGTGTTCGGGCAGGCGGGCAGGCGGGGGGGGGGGGGTGAAAGACACTGGGAGAATCGCAATTTCATACTCCTTGTGTCTCTCCTCACCTTCTCAAACCCCATTGAAGGTGGTCAGGGAGGAGGGACCTCTGGCTTTCTCATCTAATGGGTGTTGAGAAAGAAGCAAGGAGAAAGGACAGAGGGCGCGAGGAGTAGGCAATTGAGAGTCTCCCATAGTGCACCGGTGTCCCCTAAGCTAGCTAGCAGCCTCCTTCGGTGGGGTTTTCGGAGGGTGGCATCCAACGTTATTGGTACATTACCGCCACCTACTGTGCTGGAGTGTGGACCAGAGACAGTGCTAGCAGCATAGTGGGTGTGGCATAGTGGGCGTGGTATTTAGTAACCTCTTGTCTGCTGATAGATGACATTACCTTTTCTTGGTGCCTTGAAATAGCTTCCATAGGTATTTGTCAATCACGCACAATATATTTTCACAGGCCCATCAACGAAATCCCATTTCCCACCACAACAAGCTACACATGCTTTGACCGGTAGGCCTTGAAGCCATGATAAAATCCCCAGCCTTTCCTATCTGGACATTCTAATTTCACTCACCTCCCAACCTGTGCTCTGTTGTTGATCCCACTGGCCGTGGAAGTCATACTGGCAGGGCCTGGAGTCCAGTTGGAGGTTTTTTGCCCACCAGAGCTGGGCTGTTGTTTCAACATGGCCAAGAAGCAAGCTTTCACAAAATCAAGTTACAAAACTAAATATTATTCAGCAAATAATTGGAGACAATTTGATACACCTACAACAGGAAGTTACTTTTTCGTAGCAGGTTAGGAGAACTCAAGCTGCATGTTTGGAGAATTAACGTTGAAGGTTAGTATAATAAACTAGCTAGGTTAATGTTAGGAAAAGGGTTAGGGTTAGCGAAAATGCTCTCCTAACCTGCTACCGATGGTCACTTCCGGTCGTAGCTGTATCTTAGTTGAGTGTTTTTAGGGAGTCCCAAATAATTCGTTTAGCCTGTATTAATCTCAATGACTGAGAACTGCCATGCTAACTAACGCTAATAGTAATTGACATCGCAAACTGGAAAGCTAGAGTAAGGCGGCCCAACATTAAAATATACCTTGGTTTCTGATTGTATTCCCTGGCTGGCTACTTTGTAGCTACACAGAGAATAAGTCGATACAAAATAGCAATGTTTTCACACCAGATCGTGGTTTAGGATTCTTCTGATCCAAGCTAGCTACGTTAGCTAGCTGGCAGTCTCTTGGACATTCGCTTGGTAGCTTCCCTGTCTGGATTACTTGCTTCTTTAGGTGAACTTGACGTATTCTTCTTGAAGGTTTAACCTTAGAATCTCAGCTGTGATGCTAATATACTGGTCATAAGCGTTTTTAAATTGTATTTTCTTCAGGTTTCGGGATGAAAACCCGCAGTCGCTCACCACCTCTCGATGTAAGCTTCACTCGATCAAAGCGCTGTTGAGTGGTCGTCACAAGCCAGTAATAAATCAATTGTTCCGGGTCAGGGATTTTTGGAATCCTTCAGAATAAGAGTCCCATCGTGTGTAATAATTAGGTTGAAAATGATGCACAATTATCGATGTATTTTCTACTAGTTATCGTTTTTTTGTTGTTCAAGCCAAAATGGTCAACAATGTGTTTTGTATGTGTACTCCTATCATTTATTCCACTTACACACTTTTCTGTATCTTGTGTTGCAGTAAAAGGGGTGTCCATTATACTCAGGAGCACTTCTAGCTTCTAAATCCACAGAGTTAATATCCAGAGAAGCATGGCTGCTCATTTTAAGGCCCTTAAAGAGTGACCTATCAGCCTAAATCCAATCGTTTTCTTATATTGGGCATATATATTGCACAGTACACAATTTTCTGTATGTTCTGTTGCAGTAAAGGTTTGGTCCATTCTACTCAGGAGGGCTTCTAGTATCCAAATCCGGAGTCTACATCAAGAGGAGCTGCAAAATGAGCAGCGATATTCCTCTGTGTGTAAACTCTGTGGACATGGAAACTTGAAGTGCTCCTGAGTAGAATGGACTCCCCTTTCACTGAGACACAGAGTACCAAAAATGTGGTCTTTGTGGTTGAATCTGTGTTTGAAATTCACTGTTCGACTGACGGACCTTACAGATGTGTGAGGTACAGAGATGAGGTAGTCATAAAAAAAAGTCATGTTAAACAGTCCATACAACTTATTTAGACTTGCCATAACAAATGGGTTGAATACTTATTGACTCAAGATATTTCAGCTTTTCATTTTTAATTAATAAAAAAAAATGTCTAAAACCATAATTCCACTTTGACATTATGGGGTATTGTTTGTAGGCCAGTGACACAAAATCTCAATTTAATCTATTTTAAATTCAGGCTGTAACACAACAAAATGTGGAAAAAGTCAAGGGGTGTAAATACTTTCTGAAGGCACTGTAGTATGTCCAGTGACAATTTTAGCATGTAAATCTTCGTGGAGCAAACTCAACATTTTTGGGGGGTTGCATGCCAGCAAAGCCACTACACAATACTGAACAATACATTAATTGCACTATAACGGTGACAAATGGTGCCCAAAAACTGTTAGGGTCTACATAAAGCTGTCCCAACAGCAGAGCTTTCTTTTCAGCACCATGAAGTGAATCCTTACCAATGCCACACCTGGCTATCAGTGGAGCCTTGTCTGGCAGCGAAACAGTTCATTCAGCCTCATGTACTGCCGTTTTAAAAACCATAGCAAAACAACCCTCGCAATATCAACTGGAATTACATGGGTCTATTACTGAACTTCTAGTTAAAAACAAACATTTGAATGGGAAGAGACTGTAACTGGCAAACATGGTTACAGACCCAACAACATTATTTAGTATCTCCTCCTCGTCAAGAAAAGCACATGAGCTAATTATAATGCACAAAGTAAGCAAAACAATGAAATCATTCCAACATTGCCTAAAATTATGAATAAGATACTAATGAGATAGACCTATATAAGCAATGGGCCTATAACAATTGAGATGTACAAACTATGCCATAAGGGAATAATGAGCAAATAAGAGGCAATCTGTAATATCGATAAAGACATTCATGAGTGAGCCAAGATGGACTTAGTCAATATAGTTATTTGTTCAATACTTTTTAAACGTACAGCGGCATAATTCAGAACATGGGCCATTCTTACAGTATTCTCCCTGTACACCAAGTCAGAACCATATAATAAATAAAGGAGGCATATAAGCAGACAAAGAGAGCTCTTACAATATACAATGATGACATTTCTCTAAAACAGGCTATAGGCTACATGTGCACTACCAAGTCAGAACAGTAGGCTAAGTTCTGAGGGGGAAAGGGACCAAATTATTCGGGTAAGGCACATGGGCTACTAATAGCTTACTACACAACATACACTTAGTATTACGTTCTTAGCTACAGTATATATATCTTCCTGGCATATTACATCATTTATGCAGCAGCATACAATACATTTTGTGCTCACTTGAACAGGAAGGTGGCGCGACGGTCCTTCTTGTGGGCAAATTTTGTCATGAAACTTTGTCATTAAAGTCTGCCATTCTCTGGATTTATGGTGCTTTCAAGACAACTGGGAACTCTGGAAAAAAGTTTGAATCATGAAGTCAGTGATCTTCAGGTCGGAGCTCTAGAAAGAGGCCTGAGTTCCCAACTTGGAATTCCGAGTTGGATGACGGTTCAAAAAACGTATGTTCCCAGAAAGTCTGAGATTTCCCAGTTCTGATTTTCCAGTTGTTTTGAATGCGGCAGAAGTCATTCTGGATTGACAGCATGACTAATGTATTCAACCTTTTCAAGCCCATGTGGTTGCGTGTGAATGTTGATACTTTTAAACTGGGAAAAGAGACCCTTTCAGACAGATATTTTAAATCCTTAAACCCAGACTTGGACCACACACCCTCTTCACCGAATAGCAGGCAAGGGAAGCAAAATAGTGATTGCTTTGCAACTCTTGCAGTTAGCCATTGATTCCTTCCAAACTACTCACTGTAGAATTTGCTTTTTCCGACTTGTTGTGTAATGTTTATGTCCAATGGCCGATGAGCACCGATACATTTTATCTATAATTTCTCTTCATATGACAAGGATTGAAAAGGATTTGCCAGTAGATTGTCGACGTGATTCATCATGATGACTGCTTGCTAGCTAAGATTTTGAAAGTATGATGCTGACATGATCAGTCCAATCAAAGCTACGGTAGATATAACGTGATTTTAAGTCATTTTATTTGTGGCCAATGAGGGATGGGCACTTCTAATGTAAATCTATGGCAGCACCAAAGGGGGCTTGAATTGCCTAGATCTCCCTGTACATTATGCGGTGTCCCTATGAGTGACAGAACACTGAGCCAATCACGGCGCAACTAGAGAAGATTACCAACGCCTATGCTCTGTATTTTCCACTGGCTGCCCCTCCACCACAGAAAGCATTGAGCTAGGCTGTAACACCTGTATTTTGGAGATACCTTACTCAAGAAAGCAAAAAAGAGATCATGTTTGTATGTGGCTTTATTTGGTCAATAAATGTGTTTTTACATTGTTTGTAAACTGATACGACGCAAATGAATGCCATAATAACATGCAAAACAGGCAACAATATATATGTATTTTTTATTATTTTTATTTTAGCTAAACAGGTGGGGCTCAAAACCTGCCCTGAATGACGGGTCACCGCTGAGTATGTTCAATATGAAAAATGCACTAAACATTGTGCAATATGAATACGTTGATTGTTATAATTACAATAATAATATTATTATTAATATAATAATATTAATATTGTTATTTGTATTACTGTTGTTACCATAATAACTATTTAACTACCATAATAAGTAACTATCTAATTACTTTTAATGCTGGTAACAATAATGTCAATGCTATAATATAATTTTGCTATAACAGCGATTAACTTTTGTTTATTTCTTCATACTGTAAAAAAAAATTAAAAAATAAAAATAAAAAGGCTGCTCACATTTCCTCATAAAATATGACGAATTTCGACCATTTTATTATTTTTTTACCATCTTCATTCCGGGACTCTTACTTTGAAGGGAAATCGCCAAGGTCACGGACTTATTTTGTTGCTAGGGCGTCTTTTCCCCCCCAAAGTAGGGTTAACCAAAGCCACCCCACTTTTCAACTAGGGGCGTATTCCAGCCTACATAGTCCACGTATTTAGTCAACAGCATAAGAGCGGTGATTGGATGGATACGGAGAGCCTGGAGTAAATAAAGCGCATAGGGTGACTTCAGGTCAAAATCCGTGCTGATTTGGGCCTGTGCTGTCTGGGACACCATACAGGCACCTGGGGAATTGTGTTCCAGCACCTCTATGAAAACAAAGTATCCTATTGCTGGCCCAGATTCACACATCGAGGCAAAAAAGGTTGATGAAAGCAGAATGAATGTGGGATCTTCATTGAATAGCAATCATTTTCTGATTCGCTTTGTTCAAGTATATTTGCTGTTAGTCTGTGAATCTGTGTGTGGCAGTAGGCTGACGAGATTGTGCAGAAATAAAATGCGCTAGCCTGAATGGTATGATGCGCTGTTCCAAATTGTCAACGTTTGTAAGGTCATTCAAAGTCACGGAAATGTGTTACATTAACAACAATTATGAAATTTATGAAAGCACACTTTTAAATATGAGAAATCAATAAAAAAAAAACATATCAGCCATTATTGGAATGACCCTTCAGTGCATGTCTGTGGTGCTGCTTGTGGCCATTGCCTAAAGAGAGTGAGTGCGACATTTCAGCAGCTGGCATAAAATAATGACAGACAGACTAACTAGATCACCAATTCAAACATAACTTGTAGCAGTTCTCTCTCTAGTTAACTATAGCTAACTAAGCATTCACTTCGTTGTCGCCTTTCACTGACACTGTAGAGCCTAAATAAATCTGCACCCCTGGAAAGCTGGGATTTCCCTCTATTAAACAGTAGCCACGTAATTGCGACAACATAAAAAAATAGTCTAATTGACAAATAACTTGCTGTGCATAGATCTCCCCTAAAACATGAATAGCTGGGCCTTATACACTATATATGCAAAAGTATGTGAACACACCTTCAAATTTGTGGATTTGGCTATTTCAGCCACACCCATTGCTGACAGGTGTACGGTGCATTCGGAAAGTATTCAGACCCCTTGACTTTTTCCATATTTTGTTACGTTACAGCCTTTTTCTAAAATGTATTAAATTGTTTTTTCCTCATCAATCTACACACAATACCCCATAATGACAAAGCAAAAACAGGTTTGTAGAAATTTTTGCAAATTTATAAAAAAAGAAATACAGAAATATCACATTTACATAAGTATTCAGACCCTTTACTCAGTACTTTGTTGAAGCACTTTTGGCAGCGATTACAGCATTGAGTCTTCTTAAGTATGACGCTTCAAGCTTGACACACCTGTATTTTGGGAGTTTCTCCCATTCTTCTCTGCAGATCCTCTCAAGCTCTTCAGGTTGGATGGGGAGCGTCGCTGCACAGCTATTTTCAGGTCTATCCAGAGATGTTCAATCGGGTTCAAGTCTGGGCTCTGGCTGTGCCACTCAAGGACATTCAGAGTCGTGAAGCCACTCCTGCATTGTCTTGTCTGTTTGCTTAGGGTCATTACCCTGTTGTAAGGTGAACCTTTGCCGCAGTCTGAGGTCTGGAACAGGTTTTCATCGAGGATCTCTCTTTACTTTGCTCCGTTCATCTTTTCCTCGATCCTGACTATTCTCCCAGTCCTTACCACTGAAAAACATCCCCACAGCATGATGCTGCCACCAAAGAGGCCAAAGAGTTCAACCTTGGTTTCATCAGACCAGAGAATCTTGTTTCTCATGGTCTGAGAGTCCTTTAGATGCCTTTTGGCAAACTCCAAGCAGGCTGTCATGTGCCTTATACTGAGGAGTGGCTTCTGTCTGGCCACTCAACCATAAAGGCCCAATTGGTGTAGT
The DNA here is from genome assembly GCF_965601325.2 of Salmo salar. Taxonomy (NCBI): domain Eukaryota; kingdom Metazoa; phylum Chordata; class Actinopteri; order Salmoniformes; family Salmonidae; genus Salmo; species Salmo salar. Next base: position 68,130,696 of record NC_138309.1, on the reverse strand, counting down.
GCTGAAGATATGGTTGTCCTTCTGGAATGTTCTCCCATCCCCACAGTGGAACTCTGGAGCTCTGTCAGAGTGACCATCAGGTTCTTGGTCACCTCCAAGATCAAGGCCCTTCTACCCCGATTACTCAGTTTGGCCGGGCGGCCAGGTCTAGGAAGAGTCTTGGTGGTTCCAAACTTATTCCAATGAAGAATGATGGAGGCCACTGTGTTCTTGGGGACCTTCAACAATGCAGACATTTATTGGTACCCTTCCCCAGATTTGTGCTCCGACACAATCCTGTCTCGGAGCTCTACGGACAATTCCTTTGACCTCATGGCTTGGTTTTTGCTCTGACATGCACTGTCAACTGTGGGACTTTATATAGACAGGTGTGTGTCTTTCCAAATCATATCTAATCAATTGAATTTACCACAGGTGTACTCTAATCAAGTTGTAGAAACATCTCAAGGATGATCAATGGGAACAGGATGCTCAATTTCGAGTCCCATAGCCAAGGGTCTGAATACTTACAGTACCATTCAAAAGTTTGGACACACCTACTCATTCAAGGGTTTTTCTTTATAAAAAAAACCCCATTGTAGAATAATAGTGAAGACATCAAAACTATGAAATAACACATATGGAATCATGTAGAATCCAAAAAAGTATTAAACAAATGAAAATATTTTTACATTTTTGATTCTTCAAAGTAGCCACCCGTTACCTTAATGACAGTTTTGCACACACTTGACATTCTCTCAACCAGCTTCACCTGGTTGAGAGAGCACTTGCTGGCTCATCCCAAACCATCTCAATTGGGTGGAGGTCGGGTGATTGTGGAGGCCAGGTCATCTGATGTAGCACTCCATCACTCTCCTTCTTGGTCAAATAGTCATTACACAGCCTGGAGGTGTGTTGGGTCATTGTCCTGTTGAAAAACAAATGATAGTCCCACTAACCGCAAACCAGATGGGATGGTGTATCACTGAAGAATGCTCTGGCCATGCTGGTTAAGTGAGCCTTGAATTCTAAATAAATCACTGACAGTGTCACCAGCAAAGTACCCCCACACCATCTCCTCTTCCGGGCTTCATGGTGGGAACCACATATGCGGAGATCATCCGTTCACCTACTCTGTGTCTCACAAAGACACAGCAGTTGGAACCAAAAATCTCAAATTTGGACACATCAATCCAAAGGACAGATTTCCACAGGTCTAATGTCCATTGCTCGTGTTTCATGGCCCAAGCAAGTCTCTTCTTATTATTGGTGTCCTTTAGTAGAGGTTTCTTTGCAGCAATTCGACCATGAAGGTCTGATTCACTCAGTCTCCTCTGAACAGTTGATGTCGAGATGTGTCTCTTACATGAACTTTGATTTATTTATTTGGGGTGCAATCTGAGGTGCAGTTATCACTAATGAACTTATCCTCTGCAGTAGAGTTAACTCTGGGTCTTCCTTTCCTGTGGCGGTCATCATGAGAGCCAGTTTCATCATAGCACTTGTTGGTTTTTGCCACTGCACTTGAAGAAACATTCAAAATTCTTGAAATTTTCCGTATTGACTGACCTTCATGTCTTAAAGTTATGATGGACTATCATTTCTCTTTGCTTATTTGAGCTGTTCTTGTCATAATATGGACTTGGTCTTTTACCAAATAGGGCTATCTTCTGTATACCACCCCTACCTTGTCACAACACAACTGATTGGCTCAAACACATTAAGATGGAATGATATTCCACAAATTACCTTTTAACAAGGCACAACCGTTAATTGAAATGCATTCCAGGTGACTACCTCATGAAGCTGGTTGAGAGAATGCCAAGAGTGTGCAAAGCTGTCATCAAGGCAAAGGGTGGCTACTTTGAAGAATCTCAAATAATCTCAAATATAAAATACATTTTGATTTGTTTAACACTTTTTTGGTTACTACATGATTCCATGTGTTCTTTCATCGTTTTGACGTCTTCACTATTAATCTACAATGTAGAAAATAGTCAAAATAAATAAACTCTTGAATGAGTAGGTGTGTCCAAACTTTTGATTGGTACTGTATGTAAATAAGGTTTCTGTTTTTTTATTTCTAATTCATTTGCAAATAAAATATGTTTTCGATTTGTCATTATGTGGTATTGATGAGGAACATTTTTAAATTAATCCATTTTAGAATAAGGCTTTAACTTAACAAAATGTGGAAAAAGTTTAGGATTCCGAGTACTTTCCGAATGCGCTGTATAGTCCTTTTTCCACACAACTTCATCTAAAATTGTTGAATGGGTTGTAAATGATAGATATTATATTCCTTCACTTTTAGCCAGGTAGATACTGATCGTTTTTTTCTTATTATCTGCTAAGCTATTACAGTTATAACTAGCTATACTTATTTCACCATTTACCATAATGAGGGTCAATTCTATTTACCATTATACATGTTTGTAAACTTACCATTAAAAAGTACCATGATGATAGTGTCCATATTGCTGTACCATGATGTTTGCATTGCTACTGAGTAAAGGGGGCACATCTGCTCTTCTCTGCTGTGGTATGGTCTGCCTCAGTTGGACAACCTCCGCCGCTGGGCCTGCTCTCCTCCCCAGCTCTGGTAATAGGGGCTGTCCTGGCCCGCCTGGGGGCCTGGCTCACCTCTGTGGGGGAGCCTCCCCCCGCCACATGATTTGTTACAGTGGACTGGCCCTACTCTGATGTGCCATTCTTATGGACACCTTCAGCACTCTGAGCCCTGCCTGCTGTTTGCCTGCCTCTGATGTGGTGGCCACACAGGGTGGCCGGACCTGCCTTGGGCCCAGCGGGCTCTAGACTGACATTCTGGCCGGGAATTTCTTATTTTGTAAATATGCTGCTTATATTTACGGGTGACTGTTATGAATTCCATATTATTCTGTACATAAATCCGAGACACCCCATTTAGTATTATGTTACGTTTCGTATGGTATGTATTAATTTGTCCATCAACCATTTCATATGATATGTTACGAATTACAATACGTCTTATATGTTACAAATTTTCTAAATGTAGAATATGTTACAAATTTGTAAAATGTACCATATGTTACGATTTTGCTAAATGTATGATATGTTAGGAATTCTAGCTAGGTGGTGTGAGAGCAAAATTGCAAGATTGTTATAATAGTGTTATTGCATCAAATGGTTGCTTTATGCAACAGAATAGGGGGTTCTTAGAACTCTATTGTGTCTGTGTCAACTAAGAGTGGGCCTCTGGGGCTTAATGCTGACAGTAGATTTGTGATGCCTTAGGTGATAAACCTAACAAGACCACATTCCATAGCATGAGTTGGTGTTTGTGTGCTGGGAGGTACCAGGGTGGAGATGGCTCGAATATGGATAATTATGAGGAACCTTGTTTTGGGGGCCAGACCCTGGTTTGAGAATGAGAACAGTCTTTACAGCAGATACTGTGTGCTGCGAATTATTAGTATCTTTCATACAAATCCTAACCTTGTAACCCATTCCATACATCTGTTGTTTGTCATGAAAATTCAGGAGGATGCACTTTGCTATAAAATGCTGTGGCTCAAATCCGCTCGTTGGGCTCTCAACAAATCATCTAGGGGTGGTTCGTCGAACATGCTTCATTATTGCAATAATTCATGTTATTATTACAATTTGAATAAAGTAATATCCTGATTGGTGATTGACCTTGTCTCTCCTCATTATTGATTAGTATTTCCACGACAGTGGCTAACGTTAGCTAGCTGGCTAATGTTAGCTAGACTAGGGGTTAGGGTTAAGTTTAGGAGTTAGGTTAAAGGGTTAACGTTAGGGTTAGCTAAAAGGGTTAAGATTGGGTTTAGGGGAAGGGTTAGCTAACATGCTATGTAGTTGCAAAGTAGCTAAAACGTAGTAAGTAGTATAAAGTTGCTAATTAGCTCAAATGCTAAAGTTGTCCATCATGAGATTTCAACCAGCAACCTTTGGATGGTAGCCATTCACGTTATAGCCCACCCACCCTGATCAACCACCACACTTTCAAGTAACCATCTGTCTTATGTAACCATACCAAAGGTAAAATATCGGGTTTACGTTTACTATGTTACGTCTAGTCTGTGAGACCAAGCTTCAACCTCCTGACATCTGCCTTCGATTCATTTCTTTCCAACTCTCTTTCCCTTCCTTGCCTCTTTTGACCTCACACTTTCCCAATCCCCTCCAACTCACAAGGCAGGCAATACGCATGACCTCATCTTTACTATGGGCTGCTCGCCTACTAATCTCACCGCAACCCTCCTCCAGGTCTCTGATCACTACATTGTTTCCTTTTGTCTCCCTTTCCTCCAATCCTAACGACTCAGCCCCTACCCAGATGTTCATGAGCCATCACAATCTTTGCACTCTCTCTCCCACTACTCTCTCCTCTTCTATCCTATCATCTCTCCCTCCTGCCTCCTGATTCTGCTTCTTCGACCCTACTCTCCTCCCTTTCCGCATCCTATGACTCACACTGTCCCCTTTCTCCCAGCAGGCTCAACCCTCTCCTCCTGCTCCGTGGCCGAGTGACTCATTGCGAGCTTACAGAACAGGGCTGCAGGCAGCTGAGCGAAAATAGAGGAAGACTGAACTTACGGAGGACCTATCATCCTTTCACTTCCTCCTCTCTACCTTATTTTCCTCTGTATCCACTGCTAAAGCCACAGTCTACTACTTTCAATGTCAAGCTTCTGCATCTAAACCTAGGAAACTCTTTTTCACCTTCACCTCCGTCCTTAAACCTCCACCCCCTTCCCTCCTCCCTCCCTGTAGACGATTTTATCAACCACTTGATAGGATAACTTTATCCTATCCCAGGTATTCCTTAAAGAGGTGGGGTTTCAGGTGTCTCCGGAAGGTGGTGATTGACTCCGCTGTCCTGTCATCGTGAGGGAGCTTGTTCCACCATTGGGGTGCCAGAGCAGCGAACAGTTTTGACTGGGCTGAGCGGGAACTGTGCTTCCGCAGAGGTAGGGGGGCCAGCAGGCCAGTGGTGGATGAACGCAGTGCCCTTGTTTGGGTGTAGGGCCTGATCAGAGCCTGAAGGTACGGAGGTGCCGTTCCCCTCACAGCTCCGTAGGCAAGCACCATGGTCTTGTAGCAGATGCGAGCTTCAACTGGAAGCCAGTGGAGTGTGCGGAGGAGCGGGGTGACGTGAGAGAACTTGGGAAGGTTGAACACCAGACGGGCTGCGGCGTTCTGGATGAGTCCTTCTCTCCACCCTCTCAGGGCTGGGCGTCTCAGACTATGCACAATCTTGGATTGCATCCTACCTGGCAGGCCGCTCGTACCAGGTGACGTGGAGAGGATTTGTGTCTACACCACTCTCACTACTGGTGTCCCCCAGGGCTCTGTTCTAGGCCCTCTCCTCTTTTCTCTAAACACAAAGTCACTCGGCTCCGTAATATCCTCACATGGACATTCCTATCATTGCTATGCGGATGACACTCAACTACTTTTTCTCCTTCCCCCCTTCTGACACCCAGGTGGCAACATGCATCGCTGCGTGCCTGGCAGATATCTCAACTTGGATGTCGGCCCATCGCCTCAAGCTCAACCTTGACAAGACAGAACTACTCTTCCTCCCAGGGAAGGCCTGACTGCTCAAAGACCTCTCCATCACGGTTGACATCTCCACAGTGTCGTCCTTCCAGAGTGCAAAGAACCTTGGCGTGACCCTGGGCAACACCCTGTCTTTCTCTGAAAACAACAAATAAAATAAAATTTTATTGGCCACATACACATGGTTAGCAGGTGTTAATGCGAGTGTAGCAAAATGCTTGTGCTTCTAGTTCCAACAATGCAGTAATATCTAGCAAGTAATCTAACAAATTCACAACAACTACCTTATACACACAAATGTAAAGGGATTAATAAGAATATGTACATATAAATATATGGATGAGCGATGGCTGTGTGGCATAGGCAAGATGCAGTAGATGGTATAGAATACAGTATATACCTATCAGATGAGTAATGTAGGATATGTAAACATTATTAAAGTGGCGTTATTTAAAGTGACTAGTGATACCTTTATTAAGTCCATTTATTAAAGTGGCCAGAGATTTGAGTCTGTATGTTGGCAGCAGCCTCTCTATGTTAGTGATGGCTGTTTAACAGTCTGATGGCCTTGAGATAGAAGCTGTTTTTCAGTCTCTCGGTCCCAGCTTTGATGAAACTGTACTGACCTTGCCTTCTGGATGAAAGCAGGCTGAACAGGCTGTGGCTCGGGAAGTTGATGTCCTTGATGCTCTTTTTGGCCTTCCTGTGACATCGGGTGTTGTAGGTGTCCCCGAAGATTCGTTGGGCAGACCGCACCACCCTCTGGAGAGCCATGCGGTGACAGGCGGTGCAGTTGCTGTACCAGGCGTTGATACAGCCCGACAGGATGCTTTCAATTGTGCATCTGTAAAAAAAAAAATGTCATGATCTTAGGGGCCAAGACAAATTTCTCCAGCCTCCTGGAGGTTGAAGAGCCGCTGTTGCGCCTTCTTCACCACACTGTCTGTGTGGGTATACCATTTCAGATTGTCATTGATGTGTTCACAAAGGAACTTGAAGCTTCACAATCTCCACTGCAGACCCGTCGATGTGGATAGGGGCTTCCTCCCTCTGCTGTCTCCTGAGGTCCACGATCAGCTCCTTTGTTTTGTTGACGTTGAGGGAGAGGTTATTTTCCTGCACCACTCCACCAGGGCCCTGACCTCTTCCCTGTAGCCTGCCTCGTCATTGTTGGTAATCAGGCCTACTACTGTTGTGTCATCTGCAAACATGATGATTGAGTTGGAGGCATGCGTGACCATGCAGTCATGGGTGAACAGGGAGTACAGGAGGGGGCTGAGCACGCACCCTTGTGGGGCCCCTTTGTTGAGGAGTAGTGGAGGTGTTGTGTCCTACCTTCAACACCTGGGGGCAGCCCATCAGGAAGTCCAGGACCCAGTTGCACAGGGTGAGGTTCAGACTCCGCCCTGTGAAAAGGTGGAGGTGATATGATCCTTAACTAGTCTTTCAAAGCACTTCATGATGACAGAAGTGAGTACTACGGGGTAATTGTCATTTAGTTCAGTTACCTTTGCTTTCTTGGGTACAGGAACAATGGTGGACATCTTGAAGCAAGTAGGGACAGCAGACTAGGATAGGGAGAGATTGAATATGTCCGTAAACACTCCAGCCAGCTGGTCTGCACATGCTCTGAGGACGAGGCTAAGGATGCCGCCTGGGCCCGGCAGCCTTGCGAGGGTTAACGCGCTTAAATGTCTTACATCGGCCACAGAGAACGAGAGCCCACAGTCCTTGGGAGCGGACCGCATTGGTGGCACTGTGTTATCCTCAAAGCGGGCGAAGAAGATGTTTAGCTTGTCCGGGAGCAAGACGTCGGTGTCCGTGATGTGGCTGGTTTTCCCTATGTAATCCATGATTGTCTGTAGACCCTTTCACATACTTCTCGTGTCCGAGCCGTTGATTTGTGACTTTTTCTCTGTACTGGCGTTTTACCTGTTTGATTACCTTACAGAGGGAATAACTACACTGTTTGTATTCAACCATATTCCCAGTCACCTTGCCGTATTTAAATGCGGTGGTTCTATCTATCCACTGTTTTGGTTTGGGTAGGTTTTTATTGTCACAGTGGGAACAACATCCCTTATACACTTCCTGATGAACTCAGTCACAGTTTCCATGTATCTGCAATGTTATTCTCAGAGGCAAGCCGGAACATATCCCAGTCCGCATGAACACAAAACATTCTTGAAGCGTGGATTCTGATTGGTCAGACCAACGTTGAATAGACCTTAGCACGGGTACTTCCTGTTTGAGTTTCTGCCTATAGGAAGGGAGGAGCAGGAAGGAGTCATGATCTGCTTTGCCGAAGGGAGGGAGGGGGAGGACCTTGTAGCCATCCCGGAATGGGGAGTAACAATGGTTGAGAGTGTTGGATGCACAAGTACTACAGGCAATGTGTTGAGGAAAATGCTACCATAGTTCTATCAAATTTGTTTTGTTAAAACCCCAGCTACAATAAATGCAGCCTCGGGATATGTGGTTTCCAGTTTGCACAAAGTCTAGTGGAGTTCCTTGAGGGTCGTTGTGGTATCGGCTTGAGGGGGAATATACACAACTGTGACTTTAACCGAAGATAATTCTCTTGGGAGGCATTATGATCGGCATTTGATTGTGAAGTATTTTAGGTCAGGTGAACAAAAGGACTTAAGTTCCTGTACATTATCACAATCACACCATCAGTAGTTAATCATGAAACATACATCACTGCCTTTCTTCTTCCCAGAGAGTTCTTTATTCCCATCTGCGTGATGTGCTTAGAGCCTAGATGGCTGTATGGATGGGGACAGTATATCCGGAGAGAGCCATGATTCCGTGAAACAGAATATGTTACAGTCCCTGATGTCTCTCTGGAAGGAGATCCTCGCCCTGAGCTTGTCTACTTTATTGTCCAGGGACTGAACATTAACGAGTAATACACACGGATGGTGTGCACGCATCCCGAGTTGGACTAGAAATCCACTCCGAATACCTCTTCTCCGCCGGCGGCGTCTTGGAGCACCCTCTGGGATAAGTTCAATTGCCCTGGGGGGTACGAACAAATAATCCAATTTGAGGAAGTTGTATTTCTGGTCGTAATGCTAGTGAGTTACCACCACTCTGATATCCAAAAGTTATTTCCGGCTGTATGTAATAACACCAAAAAAAACTTTCTGGGCTAATAATGTAAGAAATAACACACAAAAAAACAATACTGCAAAGTTGCTTATGAGCTAGAAGCTTAGCTGCTACGTCTGCCACCTTACAGCTAGGACAGCAAAGTCCCTGCCCATCTTCCGAAAATATCTTTAAACAGTATCTTAAACAATCCTCCTCTTCACTTAATCAGCACTTGACCTCCCCACCCCCCCTTCTAGCTATGACCCTACTGATAGCTACATGAGGAAAACATTTATTTCTATGCCTGTGATATGTAGTTGTCCCATCTAGCTATCTTAAGATGAATGCACTAACTGTAAGTCGCTCTGGATAAGAGCGTCTGCTAAATGACTAAAATATAAATATAAAATGGCAGGCAGAGTTGTGTACTCGAGTCACATGACTTGGACTTGCGTCTGACTCTGTCACAAATTTGATGAATTGAGACTCGACTTGATAGAAAATAAAATAACTTGAGACTTGACTTGGAGCCTCAAGACTTGGGACTCGACTTTGATTTGAAATGACCTGGCCAGGTTTCGTAACGTTTGTCACAAATTTTGTGGCACATAGTCTCCGTACTTAGTCTCCACGCAGCCAGAGACAGTAGCCGCATCATCGTCCTTGCAACAAAATTCATGCAACATATTGGCGAGCGAAATGCACACTCGGCCCTCTGATTGGAACAGAAAACTGTCAATCAACACAGGTCGGGTGGCTCAGGTCCAGCGCAAACATTAAAATTGTAGGGAGAGAGAATTGCCAAACATTTTTTGGTGATCTACAATGTTAATTGTTTAGTAGTGATGAGGAAATTAGCTTCCTGAAGCATTGAGGCTTTCCAGGTGTAATGAACATGATGGGAGACAGAGAGCTGGTTTCAAGCGCAGGGCGCAGCAAGTGTTTATGGGTAAAGGACCACAGGAGGAGGCAGGTAGCTGGGTCGGGGCAGGCAGAAGGTCATACACAGCGGGTCCAAAAAGGCAACAGTACAGGCAGGGAAAAGGCTAGTAATGTCATCCTATAGGTTGATAACAGGAAATCCAATAGGCTAAAGTACAGGCAAGGAATAGGCAAAAGGCGCCGTTAGTGAGGCAGGCCAAAACTATCATACACCGGAGGATTACATTACGGGAAAAACAGAACTCCGAATCAAGAAAAAGCCCTTTAGACCCTTTTCCCTAATGATGATCTGGGGCAGGTTTCCAAGTGTTTAGTTCTCTTGGAAAACAAAACAAACAATACCTCACAATGATGGCGTGGAATGAACTGAACTAAATAGTGTGTGGTAATGACATACAGGTGTGTGAACAGGTGATCAGAATTCAGGTGATTGGGATCTGGAGAGTGAGCTGCGTTCAGAGGATCTATGTGTTTGAGAGTGTGAGCTGGAAAGTGGGCTGGAAAGTGAGCTGCTTTCAGGGGATCTACGTGTTTGAGAGTGTGAGTTGGAAGCAGACATTACACGAGGCAATTGTGTCGAAAGTAAGTTAATTACTCTGAGCTTCATTATCCGATCACAATGCTCATTAGTGACATCTGCTGGTCAGCAATAAATAGCAACGTGTGATTTTCAGATAAAGGTTATTTTTTTCTCCACCGATTTCATCAAAACTCCGTCCTATGGCGCAGTGGTAAATCATTGGCTTTAATAGCCTACAATCAGTTGGATTGGCAAGTTCGCACCTAACATCATGCTTCCCTTTTTCCCAAAAAAGCAATCTATGGCATTATTTAGGCTGCTTAAGACAGAAGTGTATACTATTCTAAAACGAATTATTTGAACAGTGCAGTTTCACGTAAAACTATTTTCCAAATAGTGTTGCTTCAACAATAGTCGAGATCACACCCTCACGTCCCTAAATGTTCCCTACTCTACCTGCTAGGTGTAATTACATGTACAAAATCCTAACTATATATATATATATTTTTTCTTCTTCATATTTATGAGGACGGTATCCAGTAGAGGTCGGTGTTTGAAAGCAGCTTAATTGAAGAAAGCACCGGAACCATGGCGAAATCAGTGGGATCTTGCATTTTGCAACACACGATTTGAAAAAGCACATGATCAAATGGAGCTTCGAAGACACTGCTTCGAAGATATGCCGCGTTCAAGTTCTAGTCGGAACTAGGAAACTCTGAAATTTCTGAATTGCTAACTGGTTGTAGTTATACACGTGCCGCGTTCAACGAAGGAGGAAATGTATTTCCTAGTTCTGACTACAATTTGAATGCGGCATTAGCTGCTTAGCGATTGACACATGCCTTGGGGCTCCAGTATGAAACTCAACATCACTACTGTTTAGGCCTAATTTGCAATCTCACCAGCAATGGGGCATCAAGCAACAATTACTAGCATAGGCCTACTGGTCTTTTGGTTTGTCAAAATTGCTTGAAAATTATAATTTATTTATGAAGCATTTGGAATTTGTTGTTACAAATGAATTATTCCTATGTCGAAGATGCACCATAGATGCCCTTGCCTCTAACGGAGACACTGGGAGTCGAGAAGCAGGTGCCCTCTCTGTCGCAGGTGCTTGTAACGATGGTGCCAGGTGTGCGTAACGATGATTGCCAAGACCAGTGGCTAGTAAACCAGTAATGTCAAGCGCCGGAGAGAGGGAGTAGACGTGACAGCCCCCGACACGCGGCTCTGGCCGCAGGATGCCGGCCAGGGGGACGGACCCGAGAGCGAGGAGTGGGCCGGTCTGGACAGTGAAGGTGGAAATCACGGATGATGTTGGGATCCAGAATGTCCTCCACCGGAACACAACACCGCTCCTCTACACCATACCACTCCCAGTCCACCATGTACTGGATCCGACACCAACAATGTTGGCTTGTCCAGTAGGGATCTGACGGCATTGACAGGACCTCCCTTGGCATCCAGGGTAGGCGGAGGGGTGTCGTGGGGGACAGCGTCAGCCAGGGGACCAGGAACCACCAGCCTGAGGAGGGAGACAGGAAAGGAAGGTGAGATATGGTAGTCAGTGGGGAGCTGTAATCCTTCCTCTGGAAGGCCATAATGCTGGAACAGTGCCTCAGCGATCTGGAGGGGACAGGATTTAGAGAATATATCCACAGCCACCAAAATGGTGGTGAAACCGTCAGAGGGGAGATCAATGACAAAATCATTGGATAGATGAGACCAGGGACGCTGAGGCACAGGACGGCGTTTCCCTGCTGGAGTGGGAGAGAAGCGAGAGAAGCGATGAGGGTACCAACGCTCCCGAAGTAGGTTATCCAGATGGATGGCCATCGCGATGAGTGCGTCCAAGGAGAGGTTGTCGTATCTGCATGCCAGTTCCATATGGACCTCCTCGCGTAGTCCTCTTCTGAATAGCGTATGGAGCGCTGGCTCATTCCAGCCGCTGGATGCTGCTACTGTCTGGAAGGTGAGCGCGTACTCTGCAGCGGTCTGGTCATCCTGCAGTAGTGGGAGTAGGCGCTCACCCCCCACTCTGCCCTCCGGTGGATGATCGAAGATACCTCTGAACAGAGCCATGAACCTCTCATAAGAAGCCAGCGCCTCCTCTCCTCTCTCCCAGACGGCCGTAGCCCACTCCAACTCCCACCCAGTCAGCAGAGAAATAACCGTGGCAACCTTTGACCTCTCGTGGTAGGGGCTATTTGGTAGGGGCTATTTTGTGCACAAAATAGAGGGAGCACTGGAGTAGGAAGCCACAGCATTTAGATGAGTTTCCGTCATATTTATCCGGGAGGGACAAACAGGCATCGCTGACCTTGGCGGACTGCTGAATGGATTGGTGTGCTCGCTCACTGGGTCGACTGGTGGTAGAGTATCCTCCGCTAGTTGAAGGCAATGCCTCTCGAGTATTTTTGAGATGTTGAAGAACACGAAGGACCTCATCCATCGCCGTCCCGTTGCGTCAGCTGGTCGTGGTGTTGACGAAGTAGGTGTCCCTGTTCGTTGACCGTCTGGGAGATGTCCTGATTCCCTGCTACTTCCATTTGTCGAGGCAGTATTCTGTAACGGAGACGCTGGGAGTCGAGAAGCAGGTGGTGAGTTTAATAATACAAGAAACATAGACCTATACAAAACAGAAGTACCATCTGGACATGAAACATATAACCAATACTGCCTGGGGAATGGAACTAAAGGAGTGACAGATCTCAGGGAGGTAATCAGTATAGTGATGGAGTCCAGGTGTGCCTCATAATGAGGCGCAGGTACGCATAACAATGGTACTAGGTGTGCGTAATGATGATTGCTAGGACAAGTGGTTAGTAAACCGGCAACATCGAGCGGGAGTAGATGTGACAGACTCTCCAAACTCCCGCCAGTGGAGAGTGCTTGTTCTGTTGTTGAAATGTTTGCTGTTGCTTTCACACATTTCAATGCATATGTGGTAAATCTATATTCCATCTAATCCTACAATAATTGCTAACATTAGCGTTTCATCATTCCATCTCTGTATCATTTATTGCAACCCTAAGACATTTCTGTTTCTGCGCACCATGCTTTGGAGTCAGTACATTCAATGAGAGAAAATGTTCATTTGATCCATTTATGAATGGTGAGGAAATATAATTAATTCTAATTTAGACAGATGTAACAATGGTTGTGGAAATGTACTTTTACATTGTAGAACCAGTTTATTGGCTGTAATTGCCAATTGGGTAATTGTATGGCACTGTGGGGGTTGCATGTACCTGTTTGAGCTCCTGTTAGACAAATTCGATTTGATGGGGAGGCTGTGCAGTCTTGCGCTCTACCTGTGTCCTTTCAGATAGGACAGGTTCAAGGGATTATCCAGTACTTTTGTATAGCCTACTTTTTAGCCAGTAGTTCTGAAATTAGCACCCACGAACCAAAAGTGTTCCCTTCAAATTGTGTACTACATCATACTGTATGTGCAGATATGTGCACCACGTCATTGCTCTCTCGCTCTACTGTGTGTGCATCTTGCTAACTGTTACTCAAATGGTAAGGGGCTGAAGTACACTGGCTAGAACTCGAAATTGCTAGGGGGCCGGCCAAATAGGGGGGAAATGTAGGTAAAATGGTGATTCACAGCTTCCAGAAAACAGATACTTTCAAACTAGGGATCTTGTGGCTAATTGAGGTGAGACAGTAATTCTGCTCATATATTATACATGTATGAATTACACATTGACACATCCAGCCCAAAGCAGGTTTAAAAAAAGACTTACTAGTCGCCAATGTACTTGAGCATGTCTTTAAGCCTTCTTTGATATTGTGCTTTCACCATTGGATCACCAAGATCTGCAAAATAAATCTGCACTCTGAGCACGTCAACCTGCCTTGCCTTCTGCTGATTTTATGCCCTTAAGACTGCTACAAGATCCCTATTCTACAATTACATAATCAAAATGTGTTGTAGACAAAATAATGAAAATGACTGTCTGGTTGTAAGATTTGTAGTTGATCAAGTCGTTGCATGTAAAGATTTTTTTTTACTTGACTTGTGACTGGACTTGCTCTTATAATGCACAACTTGGACTTGACTCAAGATTCGACCCGTTCTACTTGGGACTTGACTTGAGACTCGGAACTTGTGACTTGCTTGTGAGTTGAATAATAGTGACTCAGTCTGCAGGTTGCATATGCAGTAATCTATACAGTAATTTATTCTGTATCTCTGCATTTGCGCCCTGGTATTCATTCAGTATGTGTGTACACCTCTGTTTCTGTCCATTACAGAACCACTACTTTTCCCACTTTCCATCCCCATGTTCATCTTCGTCAGTGTGTGTGTGTTAACTCTTGGACTGCCTTACTCCCCTCTAATCTGGGCGGTGTCATCGGGTCACAGCCAGCAAATACTTACACAGAACCCAAACCGGCTGTGCGCATACACTATCGTGCATAAATTGATTTTGTCCCCCCACACCAAACGCGATCACGGTTAAAATATCAAAACAAACTCTATATTAATTTGGGGATAGGTTGAAAAGCATTAAACATTTATGGCAATTTAGCTAGTTAGCTTGCATTTGCTAGCTAATTTGTCCTATTTAGCTAGCTTGCTGTTGCTAGCTAATTTGTCCTGGGATATAAACATTGAGTTGTTATTTTACCTGAAATGCACAAGGTCCTCTACTCCACCAGTTAATCCACACATAAAACGGTCAACCGAATCGTTTCTAGTCATCTCCCTACCTTCCAGGCTTTTTCATCTTTGAACTTATATGGTGATTGGCATCTAAACTTTCATAGTATTACCACAATGACAGGCAAAACAGTTCGTCTTTCAATCACCCACGTGGGTATAACCAATGAGGAGATGGCACATGGGTACCTGCTTCTATAAACCAATGAGGTGATGGGAGAGGCAGGACTTGCAGCACGATCTGCGTCAGAAATAGAAAGGAGTGTGGGTGCAATAATTGAATAACATGGATTTCTAAATTTATTTTGCAACGCTCGCGTCGCGTAGTCAGCCTGTTAGAGCCGGGTCGCTCTCTTTCATGTCCAATAGACACTAGTTTTCGTTGCTAAACGAGATATTATTGTAATGACCAGACTAGATCTTAAAGTAACAATTATCCAGACGCTGGCTTGAGGTTACGAATTGACGGTTTATTAACCCAACTTTACACAGGCTACTGTTTGGCCGTAGCCCACGCCAAATAAATGAAAGATACCCTACAAACCAACCATGACCTTCTCTTGTGAAGCCCAGACGTAAGAGGAAGAACAATGGCTAAACCTGGTCTTAACTTCCCCAATGTTCCATCCCACTGCCCAACCCCCCTCCACGAAACTCCGCCAATCGCCAGGACGCCCGGCATCAGAACATTCCAGGCATTCCAGTGATTAGCAGATAGCAGGAATAGCTATCTAGGTTAGATTGTTTCGAACACCACCATGTAAGCGTACTGTAAGTAGGGAGAAAGTGTAGTTCGTCAATTGGAGGCATACACAACGTATCGATCTGTTCAAATTTGCAACAGTAATTGTATATTTTTTAATTTGAAAGATTATTATTCGTTGATATGAAAGATAAGGGCCATATCTTCTGAAAACCATTCGGGCAAGTGATGCTTATTGACGTTTCCAAACGTTAAAACCAGCACCAGAATTGTAGTTCACATGGCTAGTTGTGGTTAATCGCTGAAGGGTTTTCAAGAGCTAAACTAGGCCTACAGTACCGATATCATCATCATCATCAAACATAACTGTGTCATTGTGCGCATATACACACTATATTACGGTTACGGGCAATGACGGCAAACAATGGCGGCACCCGGTGGGAACGCTTAGATTCATGTTTTGTAATACCTCTCTTCACAGCAATTTACCTATTGTTCTGATACTTCTGCAATATTGAACACTCCTGTATGATTAAAAAAACGTTTTCGTGACCAGTAAAACGGATCACATTGTTAACTCTGATATGAGGGCAGTTGGTAAGTGGACATGGCTAACGTTAGCTATTCAGAACCAGAATTGAGTTTTGTAGTTGAGGTCGGATGAGATAAGAGATGAAGCCCGGATGAGATGGAGCAAGTCTACGCTGAGATCACTATATCTTATTCAAATGCTGTTGCTTTTTCGAAAATGCAGGCATCTGAGTGTTTTTGTCAAATCAAAATCCCATTTTATTTGTCACATGCTTAGTAAACAACAGGCTTAGACTAACAGTGAAACGCTTACTTGCGGGCCGGGAACCTTCCCAACAATGTAGAAATGATTTTTTTTGTTTAGAAATAATAACACGAGTAACGATAACACGAGTAACGATTCTGTTAGGATAGTCTTGGAGGTAGTGCCACATTGTCATTCTAACGTGTTTCATTTGATCACATTTACTGATCTATTTTCAACAAGTAAAATCATGTCAAATGTTGATTATCTGCACAACCTAACTCTCCTTCTCTTACTTTGATAGTTGTCATGAAACTTTGACATGTTGGCACAGAAACTGCACCTGCTCCGACACAACGTCCTGTCATTTGTATCCTCTCGGACTGGCAGTGACCTCACCAGGCGCCAGTATGATGTCATCGTGGTGGGGGGAGGACATGCTGGGACTGAGGCGGCGGCCGCAGCAGCCAGATTGGGAGCAGAGACCCTCCTCATTACCCAGAAGATCATGACTATCGGTGAGAGAGAGGAAGAGCTTCCTGTTATTTACTTGTGGGATCAGTAGGATTAGAGCAGTGTCTCTCTGAACCACCCACCCGCTCACACTCTCCCTCTCTCGCACCCTTCTCCTCTCGTTGTACCTCAGGGGCCCTCTCCTGTAACCCCTCTCTGGGGGGCGTAGGGAAGGGCCAGCTGGTGAGGGAGGTGGATGCTCTGGATGGTCTGTGTGGGCGAGCAGGCGACTGGGCCGGGGTCCACTTCTCCATCCTAAACCGCAGCAAAGGGCCCGCTGTGTGGGGCCCCCGGGCACAGCTGGACCGGGAACGCTACCGCCAGTTCATCCAGGTACCTACCACTCAGCACAGCCAGGATCTGTTCAAGTTCATTTAATTGAATTGTTTAAACAGGAATCAGACAAGTTGTTTACATAAAGTCCTGTGTCGGCCTAGTTGGTAAGAGCGTGGCGCTAGCAATGCCAAGTTTGTGGGTTTAATTCCTGCATGTATCACATAAAAATAAATGTATGCACTCACTGTACTGTAAGTCCCTTTAGATAAAATTTTCTACCATGTGGCAGATAAAAGAGCACATATTGGCTCCAAATCCATTTTGCAGTGATACTCTTTTCAATTGACCATCTATCTCAAGAAAATCTGTCTATCTAGAAAATGATTAATGCTTTAATCCTCTCCTGACTCCTCTGCAGTCAGAATTGCTGTCCACTCCCAGGCTGACAGTGTTGGAGGGCTCAGTGGATGAGTTGCTGGTGTCACAACCCAACCCAGAGGAGCCTGGACACCACAGAGTCACTGGGATAAGACTGGGTAGGAAAGACTGACAGACTGATAGACTGACTCTCTCACACAAACACACATACACACTACACATTCACATACTACACACATTCACATACTGTCTCTCTTAGTATCTGGTACTAGTGTTTTCCTGTTGAATCTTTGATCATTCCCCTATAGCGTCATGCTGTCATCTGTTTATGTAGGATGATTGTAGGTTTATATGATGTACAAGTATTTGAACCGTAGTAGTATGCATCCCCTCTTTCTCCCTCTCTCTCACACACACACTCTAACACACCCTCCTCTCTCGCTCTTAAACACACACTCCTCTCTCTCAAACACTCTTCTCTCTCTCTCTCTCTCTCTCTCTCTCTCTCTCTCTCTCTCTAACATATCTCTCCTGCGCTCTCTCAATTTTAATTAAATTCAAAGGGCTTTATTGGCATGGGAAGCAAGTGGAATAGATAATAAACAATCTGAAATGAACATGAGAATATTATACTCACGAAAGTTTCAAAAGAATAGAGATCTTTCAAATGTTATATTACTGGCTATGTATATTGTTGTAACAATGTGCAAATAGTGTGCAAGTACAAATGTGAAAATAAATAGATAAATATAGTTTGTATTTACTGTTAGGTTCTAATGAACCTATTAAAACTCACTGACAATTAGTAAAGCTCAAACCAAGTTTATTCAGCCATTGGGTCATACAGCTGCATAAGACACAGACATGGTTCCAACAGTGGTAGTGTGTATATTAGAGGTCGACCGATTATGATTTTTCAATGCCAATACCGATACCGATTATTGGAGGACCAAAAAAAGATACCGATTAATCTGCCGATTTAGACTTTAAAAAAAAAAAAATGTGTTGTTGTAATAATGACAATTACAACAATACTGGATTAACACTTATTTTAACTTAATATAATACATCAATAAAATCAATGTCTCAAGACTTAAAAATCCTTCTTTAACCTGTCGCCTTCCCTTCATCTACACTTAAAGTGGATGTTACAGGTGACATCAATAAGGGATCACAGCTTTCACCTGGATTTACCTGGTCAGTCTGTCATAGAAAGTTCCTAATGTTTTATACACTCAGTGTACATTGCACACATATCAATGTCTCAATCTGAGTTGACTTTCTTTTTTTTCCTTTATGTATTATTTATTTTCTCCCTGCTGTGATTAGAATTTGAAAGATCTTATTTAAACCATATTATAATCCCTCCTGAATCTCAGCCACAATTTACATGTGGATGTTTCACTGAAGATACAGTAAAGTTTTTGGAGAGGATGTTTGTAAATCTATTCGACTCCCTGTCTCTAGAAGTATAATAATGACTACATACAGTATTTACAAAGTCTAGGTCTGGGATTTTCACACCAAAGGTTGAAGAGCACGAACCCTGAATATTATAGCAGCTTATACTTAAGGATGCTATGTTCTTAAGTTCCTTTAGGACATGTTCTCTCTATTCTCTCCTCTTAGTGGATGGAAGCCACCCCATCTTGTCCAGCTCAGTGGTACTTACCACTGGCACTTTCCTGTCCGGCTCCCTCTTCATGGGCCAAACCACCTCTCCCGGGGGGAGGATGGGGGACGCCCAATCATGTGCCGGACTTTCATACACACTGAAAGAGACATTGGGGTTGAGGGTGGGTCGGCTGAGGACTGGCACACCCCCTCGGATAGTGAAGGAGTCTGTAGATCTGTCCTTGGCTCAGCTCCAAGCCCCGGACAAACAGCCCACTCCCTTCAGTTTTCTCAACACGCACACCCGCTGCAAGGTAAAAACTACAAAGAAAGACTACAACTGCCATATATGCCAACATAAAACATTACACCCTGCAAAGATTGTTTTTGGGTTAATTCGAAGGTAAAGAAGTAGTACAAAGCAATTTCAGGTATTTCTAAATCTTATTCTTTAAAAACCACTGGTCTAGACAAAATTAGAAACAAAATGTTGCATAATACACCTTAAATTCTCTACAAACTGGCTGTGATGCTAACATGCTATGCCCTGTAGCCAGAAGAGCAGCTCCCCTGCTATCTGACCCACACCACACCTGGAGTGGAGAGAGTGGTCAGGGAGAGTGTCCACCTCAACTGTCACATACAGCAGGACACCAAAGGTCCCAGGTACATACATGCACACGCAGACAGTCACACACTCACCCACACAGTAAACTGTGTACACATTACTTTACACACTCCATTTTGTCTTTCGTCCTCTCTTAGATACTGTCCCTCCATCGAGTCGCGGGTGCTGCGGTTTCCGGGGCGACGGCACCAGGTGTGGCTGGAGCCGGAAGGTTTGACCTCTGACCTGTTGTACCCCCAGGGCCTGTCCATGACCATGCCCCCTGACCTGCAGCTCCGCCTCCTTAGGGAGATCCCCGCCTTGCACCGAGCCGAGATCCGCACTCCTGGTATGCAGCCCTAAATACAGACACCCACTCTGAGTCCCAATAATCTGTCCTTTCTCCAGAAGTGTGCACTTGTTCACTTCCAATCCAATGAGTGAGTGGGAGGAGTGCAGGCAGAAAAATGGTATGTAGAATCTCAGGTCAACCTATCCCGTACCCCTTGACCGTTTATGCACCTTTCTAGATCTGAAAGAATTGGCTGGGCGTTAACAATATAGTAATAGCTCCACCTTGCTAGCCTTGTATGCTAAGTAGGATTTTTGCCATTTTACTTACACCCATCCAGTTCTTTGAAGTCTGAGGCGGAATCCAGAAGTTAACTCTAACTGCTAAACTTTCGATCAGATTTAAGTGCACCTGTTCAGCTCAACTGTTGTAGTTGTTTTGTTAGATCAAGTTAGACACAGTTATCATCAAGCTTGATTGACCTAAACATTTTTTTTGTTCGCTGCCTAGGACTACATTAGCACTCTCCGAGGTGTGTCATTGTGGTTGTTTTGGAGAGACTACACTATAGTTGGACTGCGCTTAACCACTGATCTACAAATCACCTTTCATCCCAAATAACTACTCATTATTATGTGAAATAACAAAAATTATGAAGATTAGCGATTCTGCGTCTCACCTTGCTCAAACTGATTTCCTCAAACACGCCGATTATAACCTCCTTGTCTCTTTGGATTCCAGGTTACGGGGTGCAGTATGACTTTGTGTGCCCCACCCAGCTGACCCCGTCTCTGCAGGTGAAGAGCACTCAGGGGCTCTTCCTCGCGGGTCAAATCAACGGCACCACGGGCTATGAGGAAGCAGCCGCACAAGTAGGGGTTAAATCTGTTCTAATCTGGGAACTGGGACACCCGGGTCGTGTCATTAGGGCACGTAAGGGAAAATGTTTTGGAACTAAAATGTGTATTTCTTATTGGGCAAGTACAGGTAGTCCCTCCCTGTTTTAGTCTGTTTTCTTCCATTTGGTGCCTAGTAAACACGACCCATTTTACATGTTTAACATTTTGGTCATTTAGCAGACGTGCTTATCCAAAGCGACTAACGGTACAGTGAGTGCATACATTTTTTTGTATGATCACTGTGGAACTTAAACTCTCAACCTTGGCAATGCTACCGGCCATTTGCCACACTTTTTACCAACTGACCCACCACAGGACCCTACAATATATGCTACAACAAACCCCTTTCTCTCCTCTCTCTCCAGGGCTTGTGGGCGGGGGTGAATGCTGGTCGGACGGCCCTCTCCCTTCCCCCCATGGCACTGTCTCGTACCCAGAGCTACATCGGGGTGCTGATCGATGACTTGGTGGGCCGAGGGGTGACAGAACCTTACCGTATGTTCACCAGCCGCGCCGAGTTCAGAACCTACCTCAGGCCCGACAACGCAGACCTCCGTCTCACCCCCAGAGGTATCATAACGTGTGTGTCTGACATTACCCAACTACTGGGTGCACTTGTTTTGGCTTACATAGGGCCCCGGGTGGGTGGAGTTTGCATATTTTAGACCATTCCATTGGCCCCAAAGGGAAATCTCCACCCACCCGGGTCACAGGGCAAGCTAAAACAAACACACTCCAGTAATGTAGTGATACATGAACAGAGTATATTATTGGCTGTGTTCAGTTACGAGGTCAAGCATGGGTCACTGACAGGAAATCCAGCAGCTTGGAGCTTAATCTTGTTAATGAAGTGCACATTGTCATTGGCTGCATAGGTTTATAAGATAAGAAAATGACTACTGTCATTAGCCAACTGGAAGAATTATAAGATCTATTGCATCTCTGGCCATGTCTGACTGATCACAGACTGAGCAATCTTACTGATACAAATAATAGTCAGTCTGCAGCCACCAACTATAATGTAGTCAATCTCAAAATTCCATGTCAGACTTTGTGGATTAATAATATTTTATGACCTTTGACCCGATCTGCAAGGGTTTGAGGAGGTGGGCTGCGTGACTTTGCGGCGATACAAGAAAGCGGTAAGTGTGAGGGACGGCCTCCAGGAAGCCCTGATGGCCCTGCAGTCTGTGGCTCTATCCTCCACCCGTTGGAGAGAGAAGCTGGGCAACATCAGCCTGAGTGAGAACAAGAGCACCACCTTAAAGTGAGTAGGAAGTGGTTCAGTGGTGGGTGGTTCAGCATGTATTTACTGGGATGCGCTCAGCAGAAAACAATGTTGTGGGACGTTTAGATAGGCATATACAGTGCATTCAGAAAGAATTCAGACCCCTTGACTTTTTCCACATTTTGTTACGTTACAGCCTTATTCTAAAATGGATTAAATATATTTATTTTCCCCTCATCAAACTACACACAATACCCAATAATGAAAGCAATAACCGGTAAAAAAAAAAAAAAAAGGGGAAATATACTATTTACATAAGTATTCAGGCTCTTTACTCAGTACTATGTTCAAGCACCTTTGGCAGCGATTACAGCATTGAGTCTTCTTGGGTATGACGCTACAAGCTTGACACACCTGTATTTGGGGAGTTTCTCCCATTCTTCTCTGCAGATCCTGTCAAGCTCTGTCAGGTTGGATGTGGAGCGTCGCTGCACAGATATTTTCAGGCTCTGGCTGGGCCACTCGAGGAAATTCAAAGACTTGTCCCGAAGCCACTCCTGCATTGTCTTGGCTGTGTGCTTAGGGTTGTTGTCCTGTTGGAAAGTGAACCTTTGCCCCAGTCTAAAGTCCTGAGTGCTCTGGAGCAGGTTTTCATCAAGGATCTCTCTCTACTTTTCTCTGTTCATCTTTTCCTCGATCCTTACTAGTCTCCCAGTCCCTGCCACTGAAAAATATCCCCACAGCATGATGCTGCCACCACCATGCTTCACCGTAGGTGCCAGGTTTCCTCCAGACGTGACACTTGGCATTCAGGCCAAAGAGTTCAATGTTGGTTTGATCAGACCAGAGAATCTTGTTTCTCATTGTCTGAAAGTCCTTTAGGTGCCTTTTGGCAAAATCCAAGCGGGCTGTCATGTGCCTTTTACTGAGGAGTGGCTTCCGTCTGGCCGCTCTGCCATAAAGGCCTGATTTGTGGAGTGCTGCAGAGATGGTTGTCCTTCTGGAAGGTTCCTCCATCTCCACAGAGTAACCTTGGAGCTCTGTCAGAGTGACCATCGGGTTCTTGGTCACCTCCCTGACCAAGGCTCTTCTTCCCCGATTGCTCAGTTTGGCTGGGCGGCCAGCTCTAGGAAGAGTCTTGGTGGTTCCACACTTCTTCCATTTCGGAATGCTGGAGGCCTCTTTGTTCTTGGGGACCTTCAATGCTGCAGACATTTTTGGTACCCTTCCTCAGATCTGTGCCTCGACACAATCCTGTCTCGGAGCTCTATGGACAATTCCTCCGACCTCATGGCTTGGTTTTTGCTCTGACATGCACTGTAAACTGTGGGACCTTTAAATAAACAGGTGTGTGCCTTTCCAAATCATGTCCAATCAATTGAATTTACCACAGGTGGAGTCCAAGTTGTAGAAACATCAAGGATGATCAATGGAAACAGGACGCACCTGACCTCAATTTCGAGTCTCATGGAAAAGGGTGCGAATACTTATGTAAATAAGGTATTTGCTTTTTATTTGTAATAAATCTGCCAAAATGTCTAAAAACCTGTTTTCGCTTTGTCATTATGGGCTATTGTGTGTAGATTTAGGATTTTTTATTTAGTCCATTTTAGAATAAGGTTGTAACGTAACAAATCAAGGGGTCTGAATACTTTCCAAATGCACTGTATGACATGTAGAATAAGAAATCATATCAGCTCTATTCAGGAAATGTCTCTGCAACATTCAACAAGGTTTTCCTACTGAATATAGCCCTGACTTTCTATTGTTCTATGTATGGGAACAGTATCCTTAAAACATCCGTATCTGGTATTTGTGTACACACACAGGTTGTCAAAAAGATAGTGACTCCTCATTCTGAAACAAACTAACAACACTGCAACCTATGAGAAAGTGAATGCGTCACGTCTTACTACATTTTCAAAATTCCTTTGTTTTCTCAAGCAGAGGTGTATATAGTCTGCTCATTAACTTTTACTATACCATTTATCTTTCTCTCTCAGTGGTTTGGATCTGTTGCAATACAAAGATGTGTCCTTTGAAATGTTGGCCTCTGCCTTCCCAGAGTGCCTTTCTCAATATTTTGAGTACTCACAACGACTCAAGATTGAAGGTAACGGCTCAATCAGTCTGCTTCTGAAATGGCAGTCTATTTCCTAAATAGTGCACTACTTTTGTGGCTCTGGTCAAAGGTAGTGCACAATATAGGGAATAGACTGTCATTTCAGACACACACTCAGTTTAGTCTGTTAAACTTTACTTTAAAACGTACTGATCCCTGTGCTTTGTGGCTTTCAGCTGTGTACAGACCCCACTGCGAGAAGCAGAGTCGAGAGATGGAGAGAATACAGAGGGAGGAAAGTCTGTCTCTCCCCTCTGACATGGACTACCTCTCCTTACCAGTGTCCCTCTCTCAGGAGGTCAGAGAGATACTGGACCGAGTCAAGCCCAACACTGTGAGTCTCAGTAAAACTGCAACATAAACCACATTTCCATCCACAGTTTTTGCGAGTAAAGTCATATTGAAAAAATATATAATTACGACAACTGATGGAAACAGGAAGTTTCGGTACAATTTTATAAATACCGACAGATAATGTGTTTGATCGACAAACTGGGATATTTTCTTTGTCAGTAAAATGAATTATGCTAGAAATGGTGGTGGAAACATATATAAAATTGTATTTGTTACATGCGCTGAATACAACAGGTGTTGACCTTACCGTGAAATGCATATTTACGAGCCCTTAGCCTCTTGAGGACCCCTTCGAGATACAATCCCGATAACGGGATTGGTTGGACAACAACCAGTGAGATAGCACGGCGCGATATTCAAAACAAAATAATCTCAAAATTAAAATTCAAGTATTATACGGCATTTTAAAGATACTCTACTCGTTAATCCAATCACATTGTCCGATTTCAAAAAGGCTTTAAGGTGAAAGCAAAACATTAGATTATTTTAGCATAGCACCTCAGCAAAAAAATAAAAAATAAAATTCAAGCACGATAGCCATCACAAAACCAGATATACAGCTAAAGTTAAGCACTAACCTTTGACAATCTTCATCAGATGACACTCCTAGGACATCATGTTAGACAATACATGCATTTTTTGTTCGATCAAGTTTATATTTATATCCAAAAACCCAATTTTTACATTGGCGCATGACGTTCAGAAAATGTTTTCTCCCCATAACTTCCGGTGAATAGGCACATTTAATTTACAGAAGAACTCATAAACTTTGATAGAATTTCTAACAATTATTTAAAGAATTAGAGATAATCTACTCCTTTATGCAACCACTTTGTCAGATTTCAAAGTAACGTTACGGAAAAAGCACATTGTTCAATATTCTGAGTACAGAACTTAGCCTTCAATGCTAAGCTATACATTTAGCCTACAACCACGGCGTCGACAAATCTCTAACAATATGTTCGAAATATTTACTTACCTTTTCTGATCTTCGGCGGATGGGCACCCACTTCCACAAAAATGTTAATTTGTTCTGCAAAGTCCATCATTTATGTCCAAATACATCTGTTTTGTTGACCCATCCAGAACACTTTACAATGCCATATGGCATGGACGCAAATCCATAGACGAAATGTTCCAAGTTCCATTACCATTTGTAGAAACACGTCAAACGATGTTTACAATCAATCCTTTAGGGTATTATTTTACGTAAATTTGCGATACTTTTACAACCGGGCAATAGGTATCCATCCCAGAAGAAAAATAAAAAAACACCGAAGTCACGTGCACACGCGTCATAAGACACTCCTCAGACTGGCCAGTGATTGACTGAGCCATAATTTTCTGCCCGGTAACAGATGACGGTTGAAACCAGTTCCTAAAGATTGTTGACAGCCAATGGAAGAGTTAGGAGGTGCAATGTAAATCCTATGTCACTGTAGTTTTTCAAGGGATTCAAAACAAAAACTAATTTCTCCCACTTCCTGATTCAATTTGTCTCAGGTTTTTTTGCCTGCCATATGAGTTCTGTTATACTCACAGACACCATTCAAACTGTTGTAGAAACTTCAGAGTGTTTTCTATCCAAATCTACTAATAATATGCATATTCTATTTTCTGGGCCAGAGTAGTAATCTGTTTAAATTGGGTACGTTTTTCATCCGGCCGTGAAAATACTGCCCCCTAGCCCCAACAGGTTTTAACCAATTTTTTTTTTTTTAAGTATGAAATAAACTAAAGGAAAAATAGTAACAAAAAATAATAACAAGGCTATATACAATTGGTACTGAGTCAATGTGCAGAGGTACGGGTTAGTTGAGGTAATGTGTACATGTAGGTAGGGGTAAAGTGACTATGCATAGATAAGACAGAGTAAGTAGGGTGTTGAAAGTGCACTGTGATGAGCTTGGTGCTCCTTTCCAATAAATATCGAGGGTCTTATTCTGATGACATGATCAATGCTTGACTGCTGTTTGACAAATTAAATATTCTCGTTCTTATCCATAATAGTCTCATGTAGACTAGCCTACCCGCACTGTATCTGCGAGCTGTTGGCTGGAGCGCACGTGCCAAGACCAGAGGAGGTACATTTGCTATTTAACACAACAGTTTGTGACAAAACCATCAGCAGTTGAAAATGGGATGGAAACAAATTTGGTACGTGGAAACTTAAGCAAAAAATTACATTTGATGTGCACTACGTCATCGCACACAGATTTTTATCCGCAATAAGTCTGTTTGGTGGAAACACACTAGTGGTGAGAAAATTGGCATATTTTCTTTATGGGGAATTTAGAATATTTGGAAACCTAGCTACAGCTAGTCATTTTTTTTTCCGGACAAAAAAAATATAACTGACCAAGTGTGATGTACGCCCGTGTCCGGACACTCATACTTACGTCCTAAATAGGTTGTTTTGGTATGCGAAAATAAAAAGTGTGACCCATGTGTTTGACAACAGCTGATAATCAGATAAGGTGACGGGCTGTACCAAAATGAACAAATGACGGGAAAAATAGCAATTGCGCATTTGATGAAGCATTCTGTGTGGGTGAGCCTAGTATGTTGTTATTTGTTGCTTACTGCATACATTTTTACTAAACAATGCATTCTAAATAGTTTGTAGTATACAGTATGTAGTTTTAGTAAGTGGTAAGCAAGACCGATTCTGGACACAGCCTAGGTCTTGTGAGGTATGTCATTATATAAGGCCTGTTACACTACCACACTATAGTAAATAGATCTAACACCCTTCATAAGAATCCCAGTGGTTATCCAAATCTTCACCTGCTAAATGAGGTGTCCAAACTCTTAAGACTACAGTGCCAGTCAAGTTTGGACACACCTACTCATTCAAGGGTTTCTTTATTTTTACAATTTTCTACATTGTAGAATAATAGTGAAGACATCAAAACTATGAAATAACACATATGGGATCATGTAGTAACCAAAAACAGTGTTAAACAAATCAAAATATATTTTAGATTCTTCGAAGTAGCCACCGTTTGCTTTGATTACAGCTTTGCACACGCTTGGCATTCTCTCAAACAGCTTCACCTGGAATGCTTTTCCTAACAGTCTTGAAATAGTTCCCACATATGCTGAGCACTTGCTGGCTACTTTTCCTTCACTCTGCGGTCAAACTATTCCCAAACCATCTCAATTGGGTTAAGGTCATCTGATGCAGCACTCCTTCACTTGTTCAAATAGCCCTTACATAGCCTGGAGGTGTGTTGGGTCATTGTCCTGTTGAAAAACAAATGATACTCCCACTAAGTGCAAACCAGATGGGATGGTGTATCGCTGCAGATTGCTGTGGTAGCCATGCTGGTTAAGTGTGCCTAAAATTTGAAATTAATCACAGACAATGTCACCAGCAAAGCACCCCCACACCATTCTACATCCTCCGTGCTTTACAGTGGGAACCACACATGCGGAGATCATCCATTCTCCTACCCTGCGTCTCACAACACGGCGGTTGGAACCCAAAATCTCCAATTTGGATTCATCAGACCAAAGGACACATTTCCACCGGTCTAATGTCCATTGCTGGTGTTTCTTGGCCCAAGCAAGTCTCTTCTTCTTGGTGTCCTTTAGTAGTGGTTTCTTTGCAGCAATTTGACCATGAAGGCCTGATTCACAAAGTCTCCTCTGAACAGTTGATGTTGAGATGTCTGTTACTACAAATTTTATTTGTCACATGCGCTGAATACAACACCTAACATTCAAATGCTTACTGTAATTTACGGTCTATTAAGCGCACCTGAATATAAGCCGCACCCACTGAATTTAAAAAATATATATATTTTGAACATAAATAAGCCGCACGTCTATAAGCCGCAGGTGCCTACCGGTACATTGAAACAAATGAACTTTACACAGGCTTTAATGAAACACGGCTTGTAACAAAAATAAATTGGCTTTAACGAAACACGGCTTGTAACAAAAAATAAAAAATTAGCAGTAAGCTTTAGTTGTCTTTTTGCACTGAGTCAATTCCTCACGCTGCTGTTTCCAACGTTTTATCATCGACTCATTAAGACCAAGCTCCCGTGCAGCAGCTCTATTTCCTTTTCCAACAGCCAGATCAATCGCCTTCAACTTGAAAGCTGCATCATATGCATTTCTCCGTGTCTTTGCCATGATGAGGGTGACAAAATGACTTCCGTAATCAGAATGATGGGAAGTTTGAGAGCGCTCGATTTAATCTAAACAGTAAACAAAAAAGTTGTTTGACCTTAACCCGTTCGGCAATTTCATTGGTCTAATGAAAGCTTCATACCGCCAAAAAACTGAGCACGTCACAGAATGTGTTTTTTTGTAAAAAAAAAAAAATTGAAAGCGGGAAAAATCCATATATTAGCTGCGTCATTGTTTAAGCCGCGAGGTTCAAAGCCTGGGAAAAAAGTTGCGGCTTATAGTCCGGAATTTACGGTACTTACAAGCCCTTAACCAACAATGCGGTTTTAAGAAAACACCTTAAAAAATTGTAATAAGAATAACAAATAATTAAAGAGCAGCAGTAAATAACAATACCGGGGCTATATATACAAGGGGTACCGGTACAGAGTCAATGTGTCAATGTCAGGATGCTCTCGATGGTGCAGCTGTAAAATCTTTTGAGGATCTGAGGAACCATGCCAAGTCTTTTCAGTCTCCTAAGGGGGAATAGGTTTTGTCGTGCCCTCTTCACGACTGTCTTGGTGTGCTTGGACTATGTTAGTTTGTTGGTGATGTGGACGCCAAGGAACCTGAAGCTCTCAACCTGCTCCACTACAGCCCCGTCGATGAGAATGGGGGCATGCTCGGTCCTCCTTTTCTTGTAGTCCACAATCATCTCATTTGTCTTAATCACATTGAGGGAGAGGTTGTTGTCCTGGCACCACACGGTCAGGTCTCTGACCTCATCGTTGTCGGTGATTAGGCCTACCACCGTTGTGTCATCAGCAAACTTAATGATGGTGTTGGAGTTGTGCCTGGCCATGCAGTCATGAGTGAACAGGGAGTACAGGAGGGGACTGAGCACGCAGCCCTGAGGGGCCCCCGTGTTGAGGATCAGCGTGGTGGATGTGTTGTTACCTACCCTTACCACCTGGGGGTGGTGAGTCAGGAAGTCCAGGATCCAGTTGCAGAGGGAGGTGTTTCGTCCCAGGGTCCTTAGCTTAGTGATGAGCTTTGAGGGGCACTTTGAGTTGGTAGAGCATGGTGTTTGCAACGCCAGGGTTGTGGGTTCGATTCCCACGGGGGACCAGTACGGAGAAAAAAAATTATGAAATGTATGCATTCACTACTGTAAGTCGCTCTGGATAAGAGCGTCTGCTAAATGACTAAAATGTAAATGTAAAAATGTGTTGAACGCTGAGCTGTAGTCAATGAATAGCATTCTCACATAGGTGTTCCTTTTGTCCAGGTGGGAAAGGGCAGTGTGGAGTGCAATAGAGATTGCATCATCTGTGGATCTGTTGGTGCGGTATGCAAATTGGAGTGGGTCTAGGGTTTCTGGGATAATGGTGTTGTGTGCCATGACCAGCCTTACAAAGCATTTCATGGCTACAGACGTGAGTGCTACGGGTCGGTTGTTATTTAGATTGGTTACCTTAGTGTTCTTGGGCACAGGGACTATGGTGGTCTGCTTGAAACATGTTGGTATTAGACTCAGACAGGGAGAGGTTGAAAATGTCAGTGAAGACACTTGCCAGTTGGTCAGCGCATGCTCGGAGTACACATCCTGGTAATCCGTCTGGCCCTGCGGCCTTGTGAATGTTGACCTGTTTAAAGGTCTTACATCGGCTGCGGAGAGCGTGATCACACAGTCGTCCGGAACAGCTGATGCTCTCATGTAAGTTTGTGTTACTTTACTCGAAGTGAGCATATAAGTTATTTAGCTTGTCTGGTAGGCTCGTGTCACTGGGCAGCTCTCGGCTGTGCTTCCCTTTGCAGTCGTAATAGTTTGCAAGCCCTGCCACATCCGACGAGCGTCGGAGCACGATTTTATCTAATTTCTGTATTGACGCATTACCTGTTTGATGATTTGTCGGCGGGCATAGCAGGATTTCTTATAAGTTTCCAGGTTAGTCACGCTCCTTGAAAGCGGCAGCGCTACCCTTTAGCTGTAATCCATGGCTTCTGGTTGGGGTATGCACGTACAGTCACTGTGGGGATGACGTCCTCTATGCACTTATTGATAAAGCCAGTCCCTGATGTGGTGTACTCCAATGCCATCGAAAGAAAGACGATACATATTCCAGTCTGTGCTAGCAATACAGTCCTGTAGTTTAGCATCTGCTTCATCTAACCACTTTTTTTTTATAGACTAGTCACTGGTGCTTCCTGCTTTAGTTTTTGCTTGTAAGCAGGAATCAGGAGGATAGAATTATGGTCAGATTTGCCAAATGGAGGGCGAGGGAGAGCTTTGTACGCATCTGTGTGTGGAGTAAAGGTGGTCTAGAATTTTTTTCCCCCCTCTGGTTGCACAGTTAACATGTTGATAGAAATTAGGTAAAACTAATTTAAGTTCCCTGCATTGAAGTCCCCGGCCACTACGATCGCCGTCTCTGGATGAGCGTTTTCCGGTTAGCTTATGGCGGAATACAGTTCGAGTGTGGTTTTAGTCCCAGCCTCGGTCTGTGGTGGTATGTTGACAGCTACGAAAAATACAGAATAAAAACTCTAGGTAGATAGTGTGGTCTACAGCTTATCATGAGATACTCTGCCTCAGGCGAGTAAAACCTTGAGACTTCCTTAGATGTCGTGCACCAGCTGTTTACATAAATGCATAGGCCCCTGCCCCATGTCTTACCAGAGGCTGCTGTTCTGTCCTGCTGGTATAACCCGCCAGCTGTATGTTCTTAATGTCGTCGTTCAGCGAAACATAAGATATGTTTATAATGTCCCGTTGGTAGGATTTACGTGCTTTCAGTTTGTCCCATTTATTTTCCAGCAATTGAACGTTAGGCAAGGGCAGATTAGCCACTCGTCGCCTGACCCTCACAAGGCATCCCGATCTCTTTTCGCGAAACCTACGTTTCCTTTTCCAGCGAATCATGGGGAACTGGGCCAGGTCGGGCGTCCGTAGTATATCCGACTCGTTGAAGAACTCCTCGTCCAACTTGAGGTGAGTAATCCCAGGTCTGATGTCCGGAAGCAGCAACAGTATGTACAAAACAAGTTACGAACAACGCTTAAAGACAAACAAAATGGCATGGTTGGTTAAGAGCCGATAAGATGGCGGCGCCAACTCTGAAGCATTTATTTGGGCTGCAATCTGAGGCGCAGTTAACACTAATGAAGTTATCATTTTAAGAAGGCATACCAGGCGACTACCTCATGAAGCTCGTCAAGCGTGTGCAAAGCTGTCATCAAGGCAAAGGGTGGCTACTTTGAAGAATCTCAAACAAATCTAAATATATTTTATATTTAACACTTTTTGGTTACTACATGATTTCATAGTTTGCCTTCACTATTATTCTACAATGTAGAAAATAGTAATAAAGAAAAACCCTGGAATGAGTAGGTGTCCAAACTTTTGACTGGTAATGTATGTGGGCCTATAGCTTCAAAGGAGTGTTCCTTGATGAAAGCTAACAAAGGTATGTACCAAACGTTGGGCTGCCCTGTGCTTAAATAGTCATGATAATACATTATTTGTAAAATGATTAATGTTGAGCAGATTGATGTTTTTGAGTTTGACACTTGTCTTTTCTTTGTAAATTAGCTGGGCGCTGCTACCCGTCTACCAGGCATGACGCCTGCTGGGATCATCCACCTTCTCAACTATGTCCTCAGGACCGGGCAGAGGAACAGACACACAGAGCACAGAAACCGATCGAGCCAAAAAGAGGGGGGAAAGGGACAGCTGTGTGCAAGCAACATACCAATATCTCAGTGAAATAATGACTAAGAAAAAAATAAATGTACAATGGTAGTTTAGGAAATCATCACTGTTTAATTAAAAATGACCTGAGATTTCAAACCAAACAATTGTGCCCAATTTCACTAATTTCATCTATTCAGCCTCACAAACAGTAACAAAAAAATCCAACATGCAAGCGAAATTGATTATCGAGTGAACATTTCTAGTTCTGTAACAAACATTTTAGTGAAACCAGCACAATAGTAGTAGTGCAACCAACATATCCCACGTGACCTTTTTGAGGTCACTACTGTTGGTGGAGACAGTCTGTCCATCCAGCTCGCCTGTCCCTCTGGAGAAGAAGTCAAACGGAAATTTCCACTTGGGCTGTCGCGTTCCCCTGGGGGGTTCTGGGTAGACTGTAGTGTCAACAAACATCACTTCCGTGGTCACAGCGAAAGGCGAGACGAGGGGACACTGAAGAGGAGAAAGACAGTGTGCAGGGGGAAGAAGGTGGTTGAGAGGGAAACAATGGCATTCCATGTAATTTATTTTGCAGTGGCATGTCTCAGAAGACTGCAGCTATATCATTAATGTGGTTCCAGAGAAGTTCAACACTTCTGGCTGTGAAATCTGCTCAGCACAACTACAGAAAAGATCATACATAATAAGCCCTTGAGGTTTATGCACACGTTATAGGGATAGTTTACCGAAATGAACTATCCCTTTAAAATGGCAAAGGAGGTCAAAGGACACCCACCAGTTTAAACTAAATTAACAGAGACTAGAGCAGGGGTATTCGAGTCTTATCCTACGAGGACCAGACTACTGCTGGTTTTCTGTTTCTACCTGAATTAATTGTACCCACGTGGTGTCCCCAGGTCAAAATAAGTCCCTGGGGACTTATGGGGAGGGAAAAAAGCAGTGGAACTGGATTCGAGGTCCAGATTTGAATGAGGGGATTAGAGGATATGGAGAGAGGTTAAACTGCTCACCCACTGCAAGAGGAGACATGCTTGACTCTTACCTTGACCCTCTGACAGTGGAAGAGGTATTTGGCCCCTAGGATGTAGTTCTGGGGAAAGGCCAGGAGACCTGTCTGAGCCCACAGCACCTGGACTGACAGGGAGTGGGGGAGGAGGCACCCGGACTCACACGACTCCTCCTGGAGACAGAGGGAAGAGAGTGTGTAGAAAAGCCCCCTGTTGAGAGACAATCTTCTGTGTATTGCACAATCATCGGTTGTACACGGCCTTGCGTTCCCTCTCATGGTTTCACAGACTTAATTAATCTGCGGCATTTCACCTGATGCAAGCCTGCATCAGTCAGCAGCTCCATTTAGAGATGGTCCTTGCTATCCGGGATCATTGGGACATCCCTACCCCATTGACATTTAAAATAGTAAGGGTTAAGGTTAGGAACATTCCAAGGATCCCAGAGAGCAGTAACCATTTAGGAATGGTTTGAAATTTACAGGATGGAGACCTGGAGGGTCATGTTTTTTTTTTACTTCAGTCAGCGGGAGGGTTTATTTTTTTAAAATCTAGTCCAGGGGAGGGTCATGCATTTTGTAATTTACATTTCAAAATAAGTTGTTTATTAGACTATATCGATGTGTGCTCAATGTCGCCCCTCATCTCTGATTCTCTGCTGGGTGTAATAATGTGCGCCTATAGGCTATTTTGTGTGGTCTCAATCAAAATGATCCATAGGCCATGCTCGGAGAAGCACAGCACAAAGTTACACTCCATTTGGACTTGAGTATCTGGAGCATCAGCAATTGTGGGTTCGATTGCCAGCTCAAAATGGCCAGAAACAAAGACCTTCTTTCTGAAACTCGTCAGTCTATTCTTGTTCTGAGAAATGAAGGCTATTCCATGCAAGAAATTGCCAAGAAACTGAAGATCTTGTACAACGCTGTGTACTACTCCCTTCACAGAACAGCGCAAACTGGCTCTAACCAGAATAGAAAGTGGGAGGGCCCCGGTGCACAAGAGGACAAGTACGTTAGAGTGTCTAGTTTGAGAAACAGACGAAACAAGGCCTCAACTGGCAGCTTTATTAAATAGTACCCGCAAAACAACAGTGAAGAGGCGACTCCGGGATGCTGGCTTCTAGGTAGAGTTCCTCTGTCCAGTGTCTGTGTTATTTTGCCCATCTTAATCTTTATTGGCCAGTCTGAGATATGGATTTTTCTTTGCAAGTCTGCCTAGAAGTCCAGCGTCCCGGAGTCGCCTCTTCACTGTTGACGTTGAGACTTATGTTTTGCGGGTACTATTTAATGAAGCTGCCAGTTGAGGACTTGAGGCATCTCTTTCTCAAACTAGACACTAAAGTATTTGTTCAGCTGTGCACCGGGGCCTCCCACTCCTATTCTGATGCTCCAGATACTCAACTAGTCTAAAGAAGGCCAGTTTTATTACTTCTTTAAATCAGAACAACAGTTTTCAGCTGTGCTAACATCATTGCAAAAGGGCTTTCTAATGATCAATTAGCCTTTTTTTAAATGATAAACTTGGATTAGCTAACAATGTGCCATTGGAACACAGGAGTGATGGTTGCTGATAATGGGCCTCTGTACGCCTATGGAGATATTCCATTACATTAATGAAGATGTTTCTAGCTACAATAGTCATTTACAACATTAACAATGTCTACACTGTATTTCTGATCAATTTTATGTCCTTTTAAAAAGGGACAAAAAAATTGCTTTACTTTTAAAAGCAAGGACATTTCTAAGTGACCCCAAACTTTTTTATGGACACAGTATATTTTACATGTTCTTTTTGTTATTTTTTTGTCCCACATTTCATCTCCCCTATCTCTGAACACTATCCAGTTTTGATTTCTGTTTGCCATATTTTTCAACTGCCGTTTCTATTTTCATAGTTTCTACAGATTGTAAATTAAACATTTCTGCTAAGAGTATTATATTATTGATCAATTGACAAGGACTTTTCAGATCACTCAGCAGTGCTATTTGCAGAGTTAACTCCAGGTAAATGTTGCAATTCTTCAACCATTCCTGAACCTGTGACCAAAAACAAGCCACATATGGACAGTACCAAAACAAATGATCTAATGATTCTGTCTCGTCACAGCAAAATCTGCAGAGCTGGGATGGTTGTATCCCCCATATACAGGGCCTTCGGAAAGTATTCAGACCCCTTGACTTCCACATTTTGTTAGGTTACAGCCTTATTCTAAAATTGATTACATTATTTTTCCCCCCAAAAGACAAAGTAAAAACAGTATTTTTTTTTTTGCTAATTTATTAAAAAGTATGACACTACAAGCTTGGCACACCTGTATTTGGGGAGTTTCTCCCATTCTTCTCTGCAGATCCTCAAGCTCTGTCAGATTGGATGGGGAGCGTCGCTGCACAGCTATTTTCAGGTCTCTCCAGAGATGTTCGATCGGGTTCAAGTCCGGGCTCTGGCTGGGCCACTCAAGGACATTGAGACTTATCCCGAAGCCACTCCTGTGTTGTCTTGGCAGTGTGCTTAGGGTCATTGTCCTGTTGGAAAGTGAATCTTCGCCCCATTCTGAGGTCCTGAGGGCTCTGGAGCAGGTTTTTAATCAAGGATCTCTGTACTTTGCTCCGTTCATCTTTGCTTTGATTCTGGCTAGTCTCCCAGTCCCTGCCGCTGAAAAACATCCTCACAGCATGATACTGCCACCACCGTAGGAATGGTGCCATGTTTCCTTCAGACGTGACGCTTGGCTTTCAGGCAAAGAGTTCAATGTTGGTTTCATCAGACCAGAGAATCTTGTTTCTCATGGTCTGAGTCTTTAGGTGCCTTTTGGCAAACTCCAAGTGGGCTGTCATGTGCCTTTTACTGAGGAGTGGCTTCCATCTGGCCACTCTACCATAAAGGCCTGATTGGTGGAGTGCTGCAGAGATGGTTGTTCTTCTGGAACGTTCTCCCATCTTCACAGAGTAACTGGTCAGAGTGACCATCGGTTTCTTGGTCACCTCCCTGACCAAGGCCCTTCTCCCCCGATTGCTCAGTTTGGCAGGGTGGCCAGCTCTTCTAGGAAGTCTTGGTGGTTCCAAACTTCTTCCATTTAAGAATGATGGAGGCCACTGTGTTCTTGGACTTTCAATGCTGCAGAAATGTTTTGGTACCCTTCCCTAAATCTGTACCTCAACAAAATCCTGTCTCGGAGCTCTACGGACAATTCCTTTGACCTCATGGCTTGGTTTTTGCTCCGACATGCACTGTCAACTGTAGGACCTTATATAGACAGGTGTCCAATTTAATTTACCACAGGTGGACGCCAATGAAGTTGTAGAAACATCAAGGATGATCAACTGAAACAGGATGCACCTGATCTCAATTTCAAGTCTCATAGCAAAGGTTCTGAATACTAAATAAGGCATTTCATTAAACATTTTTGCTAAAATGTCTAAAAACCTGTTTTCGCTTTGTCATTATGGAGTATTGTGTGTAGATTGATGAAAAAATATATAATACATTTTAGAGTAAGGCCATAATGTAATAATGTGGAATAAGTGAAGGGGTCTGAATACTTTCCGAATGCACTGTACATCTGTAGTCGAACGCCAGTCACGCATCTAGTATTCCACAGAATACTAAACTCAATTACATTAAGTAACTTTTTCTAACACTGACATTGAGGAATATCAACACACCGACAAGCAACCGTTGATTTTGGAAGTAACTGTGCCTTTAAAGACGAGCATCGTTGCCTACTCAACTCTCATGCTGTAATATTTAAATTAGTAAATTAAGAGTCTGCCTGAGGTAAAGCATTAAAGGGACAGTTTACTATCCTTTTAACAGACTCACCTGTGGCGCCACAGAGCATGCCTGTGTGATGACTCTTGCCCAGTCTGGTTGTGACCCCACAGTCATGGCAACCAGGTTGGGTGTGGCAACCCCCCGGAGGACCCTATAGAGCTGGGAGCGCAGCTTAGAGCAGTTACTCGAAGGAGAACTAAGAATTGACAAAGAATGAGAGAGACACAGAAAATAATGAACTAAATGCTGCAAAGAGGTTCAGGAACTTTCTTTAAAGGGATATTTCGCTGAAAAATGATGAACTTTCTGTACCTTGAAAGAAGCTCATACTTGAGTACTGTGACTTAATTGCTGTGACTATGCAACTATATGAGCTTCTTTCGAAAAGCAAGATGATTAACAAATACGTGTGTTTCAAATTGCCACAACAGATGCGATTGTAACGGATGTACAGTCAGGTCCAAAATTATTGGCACCCTTGATAAAGATGAACAACAACAAAAAAGACACCAATTTTGGACCGGACTGCATATAAAACTACAAATGGAAAAGCCAGGTGGACAGGACACTGTCACTAAGGGATGAGAATGATGGATGGGTAGTGTAGTCTCACCTGAAGGTACAGCCTGTGATGGTGTTGTGAGTGAAAAGGATGGGCATGCGGTTGCTGGGGTTAATAGAGCACTCTCCCCCCAGTGACACACCCAGAAGAGTTAGCTGACCCCGAGTCAAAGAATAGGAAATCTCAGTATATTGGCACTACGCCTCACCCATTTAAAACAATGCAGTGTAGTATAAGAATGGAAAAGTAAATATAGCTGCAAGCAGCAATGAAACGTGGTGCTGGCTAAACGTGGAGCAGGCTTAAAGAGAGAGTTGCATGGAAGCATTATACATCCTCCCTTGTAAAAATTCAAAACAAGCTATATGCAAGTTGAGGTGAAATTAGGATTCTAGCCTATTGAGACAAAATATTTTTGGAAAAAAGAAAGTCGTTATTTTCCAAAATGCATCATACGGGGATGATTTCTGTATTTTTATAGTTACATATCTTGGAAACTTGAGTGCTGCCAAGCAAAACAGTGTGACTGTCAACAATGGACTAATGACACAAATAAAAAGTGTGTGGAATTGTCCTTTAACTCCTAGCGTACTTGATACCGACATGATTAACATACATTGAGTTGTCAATCGAATGTACGGTTCATGATGATTTTCGAAGATGTTTGTTCCTTAAATTGAGAGAAACTCATACCGAGTGTTGTGGTTGCATGGGTGGACCTGACCCTTAGATGTCTTTATCACTAGCATAAATGCTAACAGTTTGAGATTCACAACTGAATTGCATGCCGTTTCCATGTTTGAGATCAACACCTGCTTCAACATACACCTTCCTACTACTGACCACAAAACCCTCAAATCAGTTTCATGTTTAGTTATTAGGGTTTAAATCAGAACACATTTATTTTTAGAAAGGTTCAATTTTGTCCATTTGACGTTTATCATTTAGATTTTTTTCAAACTTAGTAGAGACTGACATGGTGAAAATACTGTATATTTGGAGTTCCGAGTCAGATGTACAGCTCATGAGAAGATTAAGATTTTATTTAAAATCCAGGATGGTAAAAAATCCAATATGGCGGACCTCATGAGTCAAATTTGTTCCTTATGATGAGAAACACTGATATACCAAGCTTCGTGTTTATACGTCAAACAGGGAACTGGGGATGAGCCTTAGACTTTGAATGCTTATTACAGCACCACCTATAGGCCATATTACCAAAGTATAATTGTTTTTACCAATCGTGCATTGTGATATTGAACAAGTACGAAAGAATAATCAGAAAAAAAATTCCCATCAAAACAAAATGTTTTCTTGCTGCCAGCACCCCTTATAAGAACATTCAGTACATAGTGTCAAGGATATGTGATTCTTCAAAGCAACTGTACTGTAGGCCCATTTGATTTTCTGATCTTCAGTGTCTTCTGTGAATAGTTTTTAAATTAAAACAAAGTCGCATACATGTCTCTGTATATCAACAAGTAGTATGCCAAAAAATGAAAAACATTGTTTCTGCATGTCATGTGTGCTATTCCCGAAGGATACAGGTTGGACCGCTTCGCCAAATTGACCAATCACAGGAGTCCCCATTGTTAGTCCCACCACAGGGGTTGGTTCAGGAGTAGGAGGGGGCGTGGATAACTGAAATAGATGACTTTCAATTAAATTTGAATATTGAACCATACCATTGATACAATAGACAGTGCATTTGGAAAGTATTCAGACCCCTTCCCCACATTGTTGAGGAAAACAATTTAAACACAATACCCCATAATGACAAAGTGAAAACAGGTTTCTAGAAATGTTTGCAAATGTATTAAAAATAAAAACAAATACCTTATAAGTATTCAGACCCTTTGCTATGAGACTTGAAATTGAGCTCCGGTGCATCCTGTTTCCGTTAACCTCCCACAAGGACAACCACCTCTGCAGCACTCCACCAAATCAGGCCTTCATGGTAGAGTGGCCAAATGGAAGCCACTCGTCATTAAAAAGGCAGCTAAAGGACTCGGACCATGCAAAACAAGATTCTCTGATCTGTTGAAACCAAGCTTGAACTCATTGGCGTGAATGCCAAGCGTCACATCTGGAGGAAATCTGGCACCATCCCTACGGTGAAGCACGGTGGTGGCAGTATCATGCAGGCGGGATGTTTTTCAACGGCAGGGACTGGGAGACTAGTCAGCATCAAGGGAAAGATGACCAGAGCAAAGTAGAGAGAGATCCTTGATGAAAATCTGCTCCAGAGTTCTCAGGAACTCAGACTGGGCGAAGGTTCACCTTCCAACAGGACAACGACCATAAGCACACAGCAAAGACAACACAGGAGTGGCTTCAGGACAAGTCTCTGAATGTCCATGAGTGTCCCAACCAGAGCCCAGACTTGAACCCGATCAAACATCTGTGGAGAGACCAGAAAATAGCTGTGCAGCGACACTCCCCATCCAACCTGACAGAGATTAAAGGATCTGCAGAGAAGAACGTGAGAAACTCCCCAAATACAGGTGTGCCAAGCTTGTAGCATCATACCCAAGAAGACTTGAGGCTGTAGTCACTGTCTCGGGTGCTTCAACAAAGTACTGAGTAAAGGGTCTGAATACTTACAGCACCATTCAAAAGTTGACACCTACTCATTCCAGGGTTTTTCTTTGTGAAATAACATATGGAATCATGTATTAACAAAAAAAAAAGTAAGAAACAAAATATTTTATATTTGAGATTCTTCAAAGTAGACACCCTTTGCCTTTAACAGCTTTGCACACTCTTGGCATTCTCTCAAACTGCTTCATGAGGTAGTCACCTTTTTTCATTAAGAGGTGTGCCATATGGAAAGTTAATTAGTGGAATTCTTTCCTTCTTAATGTGTTTGAGCCAATCAGTTGTTGTGACAAGGTAGGGGTGGTATATAGAAGACAGCCCTATTTGGTAAAAGACCAAGTCCATATTACGGCAATAACAGCTCAAATAAGCAAAGAGAAATGGCAATCCATTACTTTAAGACATGAAGGTCAGTCGATCTGGAAAATGTCAAACATTGAAAGTTTCTTTAAGTGCAATCTCAAAAACCATTAAGCGCTATGATGAAACTCACTCTCATGAGGAACGCCACAGGAAAGTAAGACCCAGAGTTACTTTTGCTGCAGAGGACAAGTTCATTAGAGTTAACTGCACCTCAGATTGCAGCCCAAATAAATACTTCAGAGTTCAAATACAGACATCAACATCAACTGTTCAGGAGACTGTGAATCAGGCCTTCATGGTCGAATTGCTGCAAAGAAACCACTACAAAAGAACACCAATACAAAGAAAAGACTTGCTTGGTTCAAGAAACACGAGCAATGGACATTAGACCGGTGGAAATCTGTCCTTTGGTCTGATGAGGCCAAATTTGAGATTTTTGGTTCCAACCACCGTGTCTTTGTGAGACGGGTGATCTCCGCATGTGTGGTTCCCACCGTGAAGCGTGGAGGTGTGATGGTGATTTGCTGGTGACACTGTCGGTGATTTATTTAGAATTCAAGGCACACTGAACCAGGATGGCTACCACAGCAATACGCCATCCCACCTGGTTTGCGCTTAGTGGGACTATAATTTGTTTTTCAACAAGACAATTATCCAAAACACCTCCAGGTTGTGTAAGGGCTATTTGACCAAGAAGGAGAGTGATGGAGTGCTGCATCAGATGATCTGGCCTGCACAATCACC
The DNA here is from genome assembly GCF_965601325.2 of Salmo salar. Classification (NCBI taxonomy): domain Eukaryota; kingdom Metazoa; phylum Chordata; class Actinopteri; order Salmoniformes; family Salmonidae; genus Salmo; species Salmo salar. The sequence goes on along the minus strand of NC_138309.1, from coordinate 68,089,273 downwards.
CAACCTCAACCTAATTGAGATGGTTTGGGATGAGTTGGACCGCAGAGTGAAGGAAAAGCAGCCAACAAGTGCTCCGCATGTGTGGGAACTCCTTAAAGACGGTTGGAAAAGTATTCCAGGTGAAGCTGGTTGAGAGAATGCCAAGATTGTGGAAAGCTATCATCAAGGCAAAGGGTAGCTACTTTGAAGAATCTCAAATATATTTTTATTAATTTAACACTTTTTTTGGTAACTATATGACTTATTTCATAGTTTCAATGTCCTCACTATTATTCTACAATGTAGAAAATTGTCAAAATAAAGAAAAACCCTTAAGTAGGTGTCTAAACTTTTGACTGGTACTGTATGTAAATGTAATGTTTTAATTTTTAAAAACCTGTTTTTGCTTTGTCATTATGGGGTTGTGTGTAGACTGAGGGGGGGGAAAAACAATTTAATCAAACTTTAGAATAAGGCTATAACGTAACAAAATGTGGAAAAGGTCAAGGGGTCTGAATACTTTCCAAATGCACTGTACCAGGGTAGGTGTCAATTCCACTTCAATTTAGTCAATGTAGGAAGTAAACAAATTCCAAGATTGAATTGAAATGGAATTGACCCAAACTCTGAGACAGATATTTCCTGGATGCATAACTATAACCATCAGTCATGTGTGTTCATGGTCATCAACCACATTCACTGTTAAAGGGATACTTTGGCAATGATTTTGACAATCATGTCTCTGTGTCCAGTATGAAGGTCGAGGTAGTTAATGCCAACTAACGTTAGCGCATGACTAGAAGTCTATGTGTATCGGTTAGCGCAATAACTAGAAGCTAGCAGATACCCATAGACTTCCCGTCCTTGCACCAGCTAGTTAGCAACTTCCTTCAAACTGCATGCAGAGACAAAAATTGTATCCACAAGCGCATCTGCCTCTGGGGAAGTAGATAAAGGGCCTCATTGCCAAAATCCCAAAGTATCCCTTTAAGTTTGTCAAAGTCCCGACATCTGCGTATAGCTACTCTGCAAAAGGGCTATTTGACGCGAGAATACATGCACATCGCTCGAACATGTTTGTAAACCAACAATTGCTCTATACACCATCGATTGAAAGCCTACCTGGAAACGGACAGTGTGCTTCTGCAACAGATTCGTATCTGAGTCAGTGTCTACCAAGACCATGTTTACTGTTGCCATAGCGATCTCCCCTATAATTGTGTACCATATAAGATAGTCCACCTGCATGTGGAAAAGAATGAGAAGATGTGAGCTAGAAAGATTAAATGGATATTCAGTAATTTTGTCAATATTCTTGGACTATTATTTAACTTGATTGTTTAATCTCTAACCTTTGACACCACATTGAGACAGGAACCATTTTGTTCTCTCGGTTTAGGCCAACCATTGCCAACTACTGGAGTGACTGGGATCTAACACAGGATGAGAATGAGAGGTCAGTGTGTGCGGTCCAAATCTTTCCCCTTAGCCTCAAAGAATGCACTTCACTCCCTTCCCCAAAGTACAATGCCTAGTGAAAGTCTACACCCCTTGCAGTCTCCAATGTTGCTGCTTTAAATTAAACTGGATTACATTTTTTTCCTACTGATCTCACAACCTACTCCACATTCCAAATGAATAAAAAATTAAAAACAAAAGATGTCTTGATTGCATATACTTGGTGGAAGCACCTTTGGCAGCCATTAAAGCTATTTTGTCAACATTTCTCAAGCTCAATATATTTGGTTGGAAATCTTTGATGGACAGCAATATTCAAAACCAGATTTTCAAGCAAATTTAAGTCAAGACTGAGCCTGGACCAACAGAGAATATTGCAGTCTATCAATGATTCCCAAACAATTTTACTGAGCTAGAGCAATTTTGACAAAAACAATGGATATTGTTGAGTTGTGCAAAGTTGGGAGAGTCTTATTAAAAATGATTCACAGCTGTAGTGGCTGCCAAAGGTGCTTCCACCAATAATTAACTCGGGTGTGAAAACACATGAAATCAAGACAGTAATTAAAAGCATTTTCTATAATTTTTCATTCACTTTGAAAATGTGGAGTAGGTTGTGTAGATCGGTAGGAATAAAATCCAATTGAATCACTTTTTAGATTTAATTTTAGGGCAGCAAAATGTGAAGACTGCAAGGTGTGTGTAGATTTTCACTAGCGACTGTGTACTCATTCACCTTTCTCCCCGAAGGATGTACTCGTTCACTGCATATATTGAAAGCATGGGATTTGTGTAAGAAGAAAAGGTGGAGCTGCTCTCCAGCTCCACACTCACACCAATCCAATGCTTTGAAATCTATGAGGGGAAGTGAATGAGTGCACTTCGGAAAGAGACTAGAGAATGGGGCCGCCGAAAGTGAGTGCCATCCAATCTGAGACAAGTCACATGTTTTTGCCCTCTAATGTGTGGTCAATCTTACCAGATTATCTGGTAATATCTGAATATTCTCACGAACTGGAATCTGTAATGACAATAATTAGTTGTGGCAGAATGTGTTAACATTACTGGAATATTCACAGTGAAAGATAAGGAAATATCAATGTGGCCAATTGCAACGAAGAAGAAGAACTTCTTACATAGTACTGTGTTATTGCTGGCTTTCTTAAAATGATATTAACGAGAGATTACATGCACCTGCGTGCTAAAAGAAGATTGATTGCAATGCAAAACCCACAAGAATAAAGCAGTGATTTAGCTGATCTCACGTTGATACCAGACAGCTGCAGCTTTTGGCATCTAGGTTCTCTATTCACACCCCCAATGAAATAATGACATCAGGAGCATCGGAAACCGAAAGGCTGATGAATGTAAAATACTTATTTAAGTACAAGATTATAAAAAAAGTAGTAGGCCTATATTTCACTCAAACATTTAATCGTAAAATAGAAAATTATTATAGCCTAATGTGCCATTTGAAATAAATGTAGTCTAACGAAGTTTCATTTGATAAAGATAATTGAGTTATGATTGTCCTGATTTAGTTACACATTTTAAAATATGGACAGTGCAGGATTATCCCCCCATTTTTACATTTTGTCTGAGAAATTAATCTAATTGATTGCACCCAAATTGGTCATTTTAATTTATAGGATTCAGATATTAAATAAATGGTAACACTTTACTTGACACCCAGCGCCATAACACATTATGACACAGTCATAACAACATGAGTGTCAAAACCCCCAAAACCTACCATGGTAGTTATATTATGGCTGGTTATGACCAGTGGTAAAGTACTTATGTAAAATTATACTGCTCAAAAAAATAAAGGGAACACTTAAACAACACATCCTAGATCTGAATGAAAGAAATAATCTTATCAAATACTTTTTTCCTTTACATAGTTGAATGTGCTGCCAACAAAATCACACAAAAATAATCAATGGAAATCCAATTTATCAACCCATGGAGGTCTGGATTTGGAGTCACACTCAAAATTAAAGTGGAAAACCACACTACAGGCTGATCCAACTTTGATGTAATGTCCTTAAAACAAGTCAAAATGAGGCTCAGTAGTGTGTGTGGCCTCCATGTGCCTGTATGACCTCCCTACAACGCCTGGGCATACTCCTGATGAGGTGGCGGATGGTCTCTTGAGGGATCTCCTCCCAGACCTGGACTAAAGCATCCGCCAACTCCTGGACAGTCTGTGGTGCAACGTGGCGTTGGTGGATGGAGCGAGACATGATGTCCCAGATGTGCTCAATTGGATTCAGGTCTGGGGAACGGGCAGGCCAGTCCATAGCATCAATGCCTTCCTCTTGCAGGAACTACTGACACACTCCAGCCACATGAGGTCTAGCATTGTCTTGCATTAGGAGGAACCCAGGGCCAACCGCACCAGCATATGGTCTCACAAGGGGTCTGAGGATCTCATCTCGGTACCTAATGGCAGTCAGGCTACCTCTGGCGAGCACATGGAGGGCTGTGCGGCCCCCCAAAGAAATGCCACCCCACACCATGACTGACCCACCGCCAAACCGGTCATGCTGGAGGATGTTGCAGGCAGCAGAACGTTCTCCACGGCGTCTCCAGACTCTGTCACGTCTGTCACGTGCTCAGTGTGAACCTGCTTTCATCTGTGAAGAGCACAGGGCGCCAGTGGCGAATTTGCCAATCTTGGTGTTCTCTGGCAAATGCCAAACATCCTGCACGGTGTTGGGCTGTAAGCACAACCCCCACCTGTGGACGTTGGGCCCTCATGGAGTCTGTTTCTGAACGTTTGAGCAGACACATGCACATTTGTGGCCTGCTGGATGTCATTTTGCAGGGCTCTGGCAGTGTTTCTCCTGCTCCTCCTTGCACAAAGGCGGAGGTAGCGGTCCTGCTGCTGGGTTGTTGCCCTCCTACGGCCTCCTCCACGTCTCCTGATGTACTGGCCTGTCTCCTGGTAGCGCCTCCATGCTCTGGACACTACGCTGACACACACAGCAAACCTTCTTGCCACAGCTCGCATTGATGTGCCATCCTGGATGAGCTGCACTACCTGAGCCACTTGTGTGGGTTGTAGACTCCGTCTCATGCTACCACTAGAGTGAAAGCACCGCCAGCATTCAAAAGTGACCAAAACATCAGCCAGGAAGCATAGGAACTGAGAAGTGGTCTGTGGTCCCCACCTGCAGAACCACTCCTTTATTGGGGGTGTCTTGCTAATTGCCTATAATTTCCACCTGTTGTCTATTCCATTTGCACAACAGCATGTGAAATGTATTGTCAATCAGTGTTGCTTCCTAAGTGGACAGTTTGATTTCACAGAAGTGTGATTGACTTGGAGTTACATTGTGTTGTTTAAGTGTTCCCTTTATTTTTTTTGAGCAGTGTACTTTAAAGTACTGAAGTCTTTTTGTGCTCTGTCTACTTTACGATTTCTATTTTTGCCAACTTTTAGATCACTACATTCCTAAAAAAAAATGTACTTTTTACTCCATACATTTTCTCTGACACCCAAAAGTAAATTGACCATATTACATTATCATTGTAATGTCAGACATGAACCTACCCCAATGCTCTTTCTGATGACTGGGATGAATGCAGGAGCAGATTTTAAGAGCAGGACAAAACATCCTGACTGATGACTGACATAAGGGCATGTATGTGACAGGCCTATCTGGCTTATATGATTATTGACACTGGCTTCTTGACAGTGTCAAAGTGTATTTTCTACAAGTTATTTAAATGATGAAAAAACATGACTAAACAAAGGAAGGACTTAAGAAACAAACTTTCAAACGAAAGGCAACTTCTTGGCAGGAAAAAAAAATTGAATAAATGTGGGTTTGAACACTTATGTAGGCATCATAACCAGCCATAAAATTACACTACTTTATTTATTTCACCTTTTTTTAACCAGGTAGGCCAGTTGAGAACAAGTTCTCATTTACAACTGCGACCTGGCGAAGATAAAGCAAAGCGACACAAACAACAACAGTTACACATGGAATAAACAAACGTAGGGTCAATAACATAATAGAAAAAAATCTATATACAGTGTGTGCAAATGAGGTAAGATTAGGGAGGTAAGGCAATAAATAGGCCATAGTGGCGAAGTAATTACAATTTAGCAATTAAACACTGGAGTGATAGATGTGCAGAAGATGAATGTGCAAGTAGAAATACCGGGGTGCAAAGGAGCAAAAAAATATATAAAACAGTATGGGTATGAGGCAGATCACTGCACCTGTACATGGGCTATGTACAGGTGCAGTGATCTGTGAGCTGCTCTGACAGCTGATGCTTAAAGTTAGTGAGGGAGATATGAGTCTCCAGCTTCAGTGATTTTTGAAATTCGTTCCAGTCATAGGCAGCAGAGAACTGGAAGGAAAGGCGGCCAAAGGAGGAATTGGCTTTGGGGGTGACCAGTGAAATATACCTGCTGTAGTGCGTGCTACAGGTGGGTGCTGCTATGGTGACATGTGAGCTGAGATAAGACGAGGCTTTACCTAGCAAAGACTTGTAGATGACCTGGAGCCAGTGGGTTTGGCGACAAATATATGAAGCAAGGGCCAGCCAACAAGAGCACACAGGTCGCAGTGGTGGGTAGTATATGGGGCATTGGTGACAAAACGGATGGCACTGTGATAGACTGCATCCAGTTTGCTGAGTAGAGTGTTGGGAGGCTATTTTGTAAATGACATCGCCGAAGTTGAGGATCGGTAGGATGGTCAGTTTTATGAGGGTGTGTTTGGCAGCATGAGTGAAGGAAGCTTTGTTTGCGAAATAGGAAGCCGATCCTAGATTTCATTTTGGATTGGAGATGCTTAACATGAGTCTGGAAGAAGAGTTTACAGTCTAACCAGACACCTAGGTATTTGTCCACATATTCTAAGTCAGAACCGTCCAGAATAGTGATGTTGGACGGGCAGCGATCGGTTGAAGAGCATGCATTTAGTTTTACTTGCATTTAAGAGCAGTTGGATGCCACGGAAGGAGAGTTGTATGGCATTGAAGCTCGTCTGGAGGTCAGTTAAGTGTCCAAAGAAGGGCCAGAAGTATACAGAATGGTGTCGTCTGCATTGAGGTGGATCAGAGAATCACCAGCAGCAAGAGCGACATCATTGATGTATACAGAGAAAAGAGTCAGCCCGAGAATTGAACCCTGTGGCACCCCCATAGAGACTGCCAGAGGTCCAGACAACAGGCCCTCCGATTTGACACACTGAACTCTATCTGAGAAGTAGTTGGTGAACCAGGCGAGGCAGTCATTTGAGAAACCAAGGCTGTTGAGTCTGCCGATAAGAATGTGGTGATTGACAGGGTCGAAAGCCTTGGCCAGGTCGATGAATACGGCTGCACAGTATTGTCTTTTATCAATGGCGGTTATGATATCGTTTAGGATCTTGAGCGTGGCTGAGGTGCACCCATGACCAGCTCGGAAACCAGATTGCATAGCGGAGAAGGTACGGTGGGATTCGAAATGGTCGGTGATCTGTTTAACTTGGCTCTAGAAGACCTTAGAAAGGCAGGGTAGGATAGATATAGGTCTGTAACAGTTTGGGTCTAGAGTGTCTCCCCCTTTGATGAGGGGGATGACCGCGGCAGCTTTTCAATCTTTGGGGATCTCAGGCGACACGAAAGAGAGGTTGAACAGGCTAGTAATAGAGGTTGCAACAATTGCGGTGGATAATTTTAGAAAGAGAGGGTCCAGATTGTCTAGCCCAGCTGATTTGTAGGGGTCTAGATTTTGCAACTCTTTTAGAACATCAGCTATCTGGATTTGGGTGAAGGAGAAAAGGGGGAGGCTTGGGAAAGTTTCTGTGGGGGGTGCAGGGCTGTTGATCGGGGTAGGGGTAGCCAGGTGGAAAGCATGGCCAGCCGTAGAAAAATGCTTATTGAAATTCTCAATTATCATGGATTTATCGGTGGTGACAGTGTTTCCTAGCCTTAGTGCAGTGGGCAGCTGACAGGAGGTGCTCTTATTCTCCATGGACTTTAGTGTCCCAGAACTTTTTGGAGTTTGTGCTACAAGATGCAAATTTCTGTTTGAAAAAGCTAGCCTTTGCTTTTCTAACTGCCTGTGCATATTGGTTCCTAACTTCACTGAAAAGGGGCTATTCGATGCTAATGCAGTACGCCACAGGATGTATATGGTCACAACAGGTGTAAATATGGGTTATGACCATGTTATGACATGGTTATGATCGTGTCATGACGCTGGGTGTCAAGTGTTGCCAAAGAAATATAGTACCCAAAATCCAAATTTGGGCAAAACTTCTTCCTACTAATGATTTAAGACATAAAAATGGTCAAAAGCCACACGTAAAATGAGCGAGAAAAAGGCCATTCTTGAACATGGGGTGAGTCAGTTACTAATTTGTAAATTAAGCCAGTTTGTTATTTAGAATTATTTCTGTTTTTTTACAGTCATCTCACGGGTCTCCCAGTTGAGGCCGGCACGGGTATTGAACCAGCATCTGTAGCAACACAGCTTGCACTATGCAGTGTCTTAGACCGTTGCGCCACTTAGGCGCTGTACAATGTGACCGGTTGGGAATGGCCTACAGTACTGCAGTAAGAGCAAAATAATCCTAACAAGAATAAAAACCTTAGTGTAACCTCAGTTTTAGTAAGTAATACTGAAGTAGTGCACAATTATCAGTTTCCATTTAGGTTTATGTCGCCCATTCATTGTCAGACACACAGTAGGACCCAAAACCATAATCAGTGCTCTAACTCCCCCTTGCGCTGGTCTGGAGCAATGAAGTGGTGACGCAGGGTACCATACTGAACCAGAAATTACCTCTAAGTCTCACGCCGTAAGCTCGCAACTTTTAAAGGAGGAACCACTGTAGTATGAAGCTGCATCTTGGAGTTTTGCTTCTCCATATTATGTCATTTATTCCCTGTGAATCTGGTGAATCCCTCCGTTCAAAGAAATGTGTAATTGAAGTCACTTGCATTATTTACCGCGCAATTAATTAGCTTAATTTCTTAGGGATCAAATTATATTTCAACAAAATAATGTTTCAGGAATGCTAATCGTATCCGTTACTAACCACAGAAACTATTTCAGAACAATCTGAGATGGTTGGTGTCAAAATAGTCTATCTTGTGTTTGGGGTAGAACGACCCTTGTACGGAATGATTGACAAATAGTTCAATCTACCCTTGGTCTGCTCAATAAGCAGGTTCAATAATACCCACCAGAGGGTGAAAATGTCTTCAAAGATTTTGAACTAAAAGTTTAACACTGACATCAGCTTTAGGGAGTGGTAATCAAGTGGCCAATAATGGTTGCAATTGAAATCAGTTCTGTGGGTGATTGTATTGTGTATTGATCACAACGAGAGATTTGTGTTAATACGGAAGCCAACGGTGGTTGCAATAGGCCCAAGATATTTATATTATACAGATACTGTACGCATGCATCCAAAACTTGAGCACACACATGCACACACAAACCTTGAGCAGGCTGATGTCATGGAAGTAGGACTGTGCATTGAGACTGGGGTCTGTGGCACAGGATTGGGGAGTCAGTGTGCGGGTGCAAGAGAGAGAAATAGATCGCAGGAACCCTACAAGGGGAGACCAGAAATAAAAATATAGAACAAACTAAAAACATCGTAATACAAAAAGTATTACTTGAGTACTGGTCAAAACGAACATGAGCAACTCTTATTGGACAAGTCCTGGTAGACCATCCCTATTTCAGTCAGTTTTCTTCCATTTGGTGCCAACTGAACATGACCCCGGTCTCCCAAGACTATTAGCACCACCCAGCAGATAAGCCAACTGCAGCAGTGCGTAAGATTTCTACTTTATTCCGAGTATAGGGACACGGTTCAGAAGGACACAACGTTGGCCAACATTCAGATAGACATTTTTGTTCTAAATAGCATATTTCTATCTGAATGTTGAAGGAATCATGTCAACTCTATTCATGGCATGTCTATCTGCAAGGTTCAACAACATTTGGCTACTGAACAGGTGACTTCTTACTGGCAGGGTTACGCTCGACACAGGAAGACGTGGCGGCCCCTGGTGAAGGCTGTCGAAGGACCCCACGAATGGAGGAGCTGTTGAAATGGGACATGATTGTGTCATCAACCTGCGACAAAGTAACAAGACCAATCAGAGAGAAAAATTACTAGGCCTGTCTGAATGATTAAATCGCTGGTTAAGATTATTATAGACACCACATCTCAACATACCCTGTAGAAATCTTTGGTGTGGGTACTATAAGTTGCGGATCCCTTCCAAGAGAAGTGGTAGGAGGAGTCCAATGGTGTATTAGCAAGAGCTGGAAGGATCTGGGAAACTGTATTATCTGTAGAGAAGGAATGGATGGATCACCATCAGGAAAATGTTTTTTTTTGTGTGTGTGTGTGTGTGTGTGTGTGTGTGTGTGTGTGTGTGTGTGTGTGTGTGTGTGTGTGTGTGTGTGTGTGTGTGTGTGTGTGTGTGTGTGTGATTACCCTCTTCTGGTCGAATGCAGACAAATTTGTTTGTGACAGTGACGCGTGAAGGATCCACATTGACTCTGAATATCAACCAGCTCTCAATGCATTCACCATATCTGTAAAACAAACAATTCAATTGGTCAAATCAATGTTCCTTGATGTGCTTTAGCAATACATAACTAAAGAAATCACTCACTTTACAGTGCATTCGGAAAGTATTCAGACTCCTTTTTTCAACATTTTGTTACGTTAGTCTTATTCTAAAATTGATTAAATAAAAAAAATGTCTCTACACACAATGCCCCATAATGACAAAGTGAGAACAGGTTTAGATTTTTTTGTAAATGTATCTAAAAAATGTTTTTTTACAGAAATACCTTAAGTATTCAGACCCTTAGCTATTGTAAGAATATTTAAAGATAAATACACAACACAGAGGACTAAAGGTCAAGAGGGAATTAACAATCAATGGAAATAGTTGTTCTTCTGTAATAGGGAATTAATGATCAATAGAAATAGTTGTTTCTTTGTAATGGGGAACTGAAGATTAATGGGTCAGGGACACAGGAGGAATTTCAGTCGGACTCATAGCTACATGTGGCAAGTTCATTGGTCCGAATTGTCTATACATTGAGCCCGAAACGGAATACTTGGTATTTGGCCATTGGCCCAATTTTACTGCAAGGAATTCTAATTGGTCACCCACAGGCTAGGCTTGGGTATAACTGCATCCTGTCTCTTTTTCCAGTGGAGAAACCATTGAGGACAGGGAAGAATAAACATCTACTTTCCAGCATAACTGATTTGTTCTCTTTGAATAAATATAATTTGCGCCCCCTGATTTGATTTGGGCTCAGTGTTATTGAAGAATAACATCAACAGCTAACACATGGTGCCGTGACCCGGATGAATTGGTCTTGACCAACAACGGGGAGAAAAAGAAGAAAATAAAAAAAATCAACTGTGTGTTGATCCAGTGGAAAGATAAGAGGGCTGCGCGCAACCCACTTCGGGAGAGTCAGCTCTTAATCTCCTGACTGCTAACATATTGCTGGGTGAGTCTAGACCTATATCTAAAATAACCAAATCAGGTTAAAATAAGTGCATGCATTGAGTGATACATACATGTGATGTATAGGGGTTCGAATCCTCTGTTAAAGGCCTATCAGTTAAAATAAGCCACAATTGATTAAGGGTGTGAAACCTTGTTCCATAGAAGTGAGTTTCTAGTTGAGTAGCAATTTAGGGTAATGTAAGCCTTGTACAAGCTTTTGAAGTGAACACACGTTTTAGGGGTAACCAGGCCCTGTAGAAACAATGTGTTCTATAAGATAGGTTAGAGTCCTCAAGGGGTTATACAACTATAAATACTTTTGAAGTTAATGTAATGCCATTTTTTAAAGTGAGAGAACCACTCTGGAAAAGGGCAGGACAGCTGCTCTGGATGTGAACATGGAAAATATAAAATTCACTGGCTAGTGATATGAAGAACCATTTCAAATTAAAGTGTAGGCAAGATAATCTTTTTTTTTTTATGTCATAGTTGACAAAGATGGAATCTGTCTGATAGACATTCTATTTCTCCACAAGCTTTTTGTTTAACTTATTGACAAAGACACAATGGTCTTTAATAACTGTATTAGCCAAAGTAAGAAAACATGATACATTCCTTTGTGATACACATGATAGGACATTGCAGAGAGAGAGAATTTGAGGGCTCTTGATGAACAGAGACATTAAAAGCCAAAATTCAACAATTACAGGAGGCAAGGGTGGAAAAGGCAGACTTGGCCCCTACCTGTGGGCTCTCTGTTCTCTCAATCTACCCTCATGCTGAGTTGCGCAAGGCAGATCAGGTTTCAAGCATCTGGTCGGCACTTCCTGGCTTTGAGTCAACAGATTCTGACAGCGGTGACGAACGAGGTCTTAGGGAGTAAAGACAAACCTCCAGTGACAGTAATCACACAAATCATCATCTCCAAAACAGTTGGATGAATGGTCAAAGACTTTGAAGCATCCACGAGACGTGGGTATGAAGACGTGGGACCATTTAAAGCGATATAAGGAACTCCACAATCTACATTCTTATGATGGGTTACAGTTGTTAGCCTTTGTTTTGAACAGCCGTGAACATGGTGTACTTGAAGAAAAGGTTTATAGAGCTGTGGGTGGTGAAGAGCAAGATGTGGCTGATGGATGGAGAGCCATTCATGTTTTCCTTAAGGGTCTGACCAATGCTGTGGGGATGTTTTTCAGCGGCAGGGACTGGGAGACTAGTCAGGATCAAGGCAAAGATGAACGGAGCAAAGTAGAGAGCTCCTTGATGAAAACCTGCTCCAGAGCACTCAGGACCTCAGAATGGGCGAAAGTTCACCTTCCAACAGGACAACAACCCTAAGAGCACAGCCAAGACAATGCAGGAGTGGCTTTGGGACAAGTCTCTGGATGTCCTTGAGTGGCCCAGCCAGAGCCCGGACTTGAACCCAATCTAAAATCTCTGGAGAGGCCTGAAAATAGCTGTGCAGCGACGCTCCACATCCAATCTAACTGAGCTTGAGAGGATCTGCAGAGAAGAATGGGAGAAACTCCCCAAATACAGGTGTGTCAAGCTTGTAGAGTCATATCCAAGAAGACTTAAGGCTGTAAACGCTGCCAAAGGTGCTTCAACAAAGTACTGAGTAAAGGGTCAGAATACTTATGTAAGAGATATGAGATATTTACATTTTTAATTACATTTCTAAAAACCTGTTTTTTCTTTGTCATTATGGGGTATTGTGTGTAGATTTATTAGGGGGGAAAACAATTTAATCCATTTTAGAATAAGGCTGTAACGTAATAAAAAGTGGAAAAGGTGAAGGGGTCTGAATACTTTCCGAATGCACTGTACATCCCACCTTGACACCAATGTAGCGAACAGTGGCGGTGAACGCAGCATCCCTTGCGAGGATCGAACCTGGATAGCCATGACCCCAAGGCAAATGCGCAGGCGTATAAACTTACATGACTTCATCTAAACATCCATTGAAGACAGAGCTCAAGTCAGGGATGTCGCAGTCCACAATGTCACAGCAGCAGCCAATATCACAGAAGTCTGGGGTCAAATCACATAAACACACTACAAGACAGCAAAGGTTAATCTCAAAACTATTGTAGTGCACTAATGTATTTTTTTCAATGACAATAGACATACGTACCTTGTGACGTGTAGCCACCAACCTACCTTTTGGAGTCAGACTTGTTTTGGCAGTAGTTTCAACAGGAGGAGGGACAGTTTCAATGACTGGCTCGGTGGTGGCTTCAGATGATGGAGCCAGGTCCGTGGTTACCGTGGAAACACCATCTTGAGTGACAGTTTCAGCAGAAGCAGTTGCAAAAGTATCCAATGCAACGGTTGAAACGGTATACATCGGGTCAGTGGTACTGAAAGGCTCATAGGTTTTTGGACTGTTCGTTGTTATTGAAGACTCTGTGTTGACTCCGCCATCTGTGGCCGCATGGGTCACACGTACAGAAAGGACAATAACTAGCTGCACTGCGCGATACAAATGGTATGTGGACATTTTTGTCTAACGGGTGCGAACTCTACCGGCTAAAGTTAGCTAGATAAAAACATAGCTAACGTTAGCTAGCAACCCGATTTGGCTTGAATAGGTTGCAGCGCTACCTCTGCATCACGTTTGCTAGCACCACAAAACAATAGCTAACATAAACTAGGAAACGAGACGAATTACTCACATGTGAATTTATCAATGCACGAAAATTCAACACTATTGAAGACATGCTAAAATGTAGCTATAAAAAGCCTCACGTTGCCAAGGAAGCGTAAACCGCTTAGTTTACATCCGTTTCTTCTTCTTCTATGGTATTTTGGAGGTCCGCAAACAATCCGCTGCCTCCTACTGTGCACGGCCAGTCGTGTATAGCCGTAACGGACATTTTGGTGACCTTATTTGACCTTTTCTGCTGCTTTTGAGACATCGTTCGATCCCTCCTTGGGGCACTACTTGAGTAAAGAAAACACTAAACAATACAGTAACTATTGGTCACTCTTATGTATTATTATTCTAATATGTATTCATTATAGAATTGTGTCAGGTATTAATGATAAACCTTTAAACTGCACTCTTCCGCCCCCCCCCTCCCCATCTCTCTCTTTTTCAGCTCCAGATGACAAAACCTACACACAGTCCAAGGGTTGCAGGTCAGCTAATTTCCTTCTGGTCACACGTTGTATTCAGAGAGGCGGCCACGCGGAGGAGCACTCTTTTCTATTTGAAGATGGTTTTTTTTATATGTATGTCTACTAGGGTTGAGGTTAGTGCACCTGCCTACTGATTATTTGGCCGGGTTTCAATACCTGCTATAGTCACAATTTTTTTGCTCTCCCAAAAGCAACACAGGCCTAATACGAGACAAATAGCTACCTGTAAAGTAATGAGAGTGACCATATTAGAAAATCATGGGACATAGTCTTTGGTTGCATGCTATTTTATGTCAATCATATTGCTGCTATAGCCTATAACTGATGCTTCGTGGTCTTATGCTGCCTTCTACTGGAAATATTTAGCATTTAAGTTATTAATTTACAGACATTGGTGAAGCAGCTGAGAAAGTGTATTTTTCTTATTAATTCCTGAGATCAGTCTCAAACCTGCCCCTCCTATCCCAGCCAATTGCTGGACTTTCACATATAGGTTACTAGGTCACACCCAGTTCAAACCACATTTGAAAAATATAATGTGGCTTGTTTATCAAGTGTTCTGCCTTACAATAATATATATTATAAAATAACTAATAATTGCTAAATGCTTGCATAGGGTTTGATTTAAAAAAAATCTAAACGCTATTTAGTACTATAATGGTATTTACTAACATAATATTATTACAAAAATAGTTTAAAGTGTTCTAGGCTACCCTACCCAAGAATTAGGGTTAAGGCTAAAATAGGTTATAACTAGGATTAGGGTTAAGGCTAAAATAGGTTATAACTAGGATTAGGGTTAAGGCTAAAATAGGTTATACCTAGGGTTAGGGTTAAGGCTAAAATAGGTTATTCCTAGGGTTAGGGTTCAAGGCAAAAACCAGTATGGGTTTATAGCTCTTTCGCCTCCCTGTGGCCTTCTGTGGGTACTACATAACTCATCCATGACACTTGTAGGCTCATTTTCAGAGGTAGCAACTGCTTCAGATCTACAAATCAATGAGCTAGACCTATCCATTTGCTTTGCAACTCTGTGAACCTGCGCAGCATTCGCTCCATCCAATGCCTACTAACAAACCGATTGACGCATATCAAATTACCCAGCAGCCATTTAGAAACAACAAATCGTCCAAAAAATAGGTTATTTCTTAATTTAAAAATGTCTTCTGGCTGTTTAAAAAAAAAAATCAGCCACATCTTGAAAAAGAGGACAGGGACATGCGTTTTGTTTAGGTTTACACCTTTTTCTGAAAGAAAATATGGTTAACCATGACCAGAAAATGTTTACCGGCTATGCGCCAGCCATCGTTAACACTGTGGATCACAATTGTGTACCCAGGTGAACAGTGAGTGCACTCACCAAATAGCTGTAACCTAATTAATTACTTGAAGTAAGCCTAACAGGCTGACTACACCGCTCGCTTCACGTGCGCGAGCGTTGCAAAATACATTTAGACATACATGTTATTCAATTATTGCACCCACACTGCTCGTGCGCGCCAATGAGCGTCTGCGTTGCCAAGGGCTAAAATAGAAGTCAGTTTTATTTCTGACCCAGATCTCATTGGTTTATAGAAGCAGGTACCCACGTGCCATCTCCTCATTGGTTATACCCACGTGGGTGACTGAAAGACGAATGAGGTCAGTGGCAGTAATGCACCTAATTTATGAAAGTTGCCAATTGCAATATAAAGTCAAGAGAAGAAAAAGCCTGGAAGGAGGAGAGATGACTAGAAACGATTCCGTTGACCGTTTTATGTGTGGATTAATTGGCGGAGTAGAGGACCTTGTGCATTTCAGCTAAAATAACTCAATGTTTATATCCCAGGATTAGTTAGCAAAAGCAAGGAAGCTAAATAGGACAAATTAGCTAGCAAGTGCAAGCTAGCTAGCAAAATTGCCATAAATGTTTCATGCTTTTCGACCTGTCCCCAAATTAATATAATTGGTTCAGAGTTTGTTTTGATATTTTAACCTGCGTGTCGTGATCCCGATTGGTGTGGGGGGACAAAATGCATTTATGCACGATGGCGTACGCGCACAACCGGTTTGGGTTCCGTGTAGGAGTTTAACGTGGGCATGTCTCATTGCCAACAATTGTGAAGCAGGCATTGTGACGTCGAACAATAGGTTGGGAATAGAACGTCCGGAAGGCGAGTTGGTGCTCAATAGAACTAACAGGAGCTGGCAGGGTGAAACATTTCCTAAAATAAGTGCTGTTTTTTCACAATTACGGCAAGCAGTTGGGACAGATGGTAATATTATGAAACTGGGCTCCACGGCGGGGTGGATGCAATTAACTAGTTATCAGAAAAAAGCATTGTTAAAAATGTTGTGTCCAGCCTACTGAAATGCCTCTGTACTCTTGTAATTTTTCATAGTGGAACCATCCACTCCCAAGGAGAACACGAAGTAATAAAAAATGTCCCCATATGTAACTTCAGGACATTTTATCATGTCAAGTAAGTATTAATCATGGACGGATGGGATACGGTGATCCATGTGTGTGTTCCCAAACGTAAGCCATGTTTTGTTTTTTGTGTTAACGATGCATGTTTTTTATTATTAGCTAGCCGCCGCTCTGAGGTAATTTGCTAGTGTTGCCGGAAGTTTTGAAACTGAAACAAAAACACAATCGCGTTAGAATGGAACTAGGTGAAGTGGGCGGTCTTTAGCTAAATGACCCTAAACAGTTTCCCATGCATTGTCAATGGGGTTTGTAAACCAACCCGGATGTAATATACAATTCTGGCCACACGTTGACTCAGTGGCGCTTCTCCATGCAGGACTTGGGAGGGGGAGGGATGCACATTCTGTAAACGGGAATAGGTGCGTCACCGGTCACTGAGCTAAAGTTAGCTAGTTAGTCACAGAAATGTACGTTCAGTCTTAATTATTTCAGTCCGATTTGACTTCTTACGAAGTCAGCATGGCTCAACATAGTTTTTCATTTTTGACCTTGACATTGTTGCTGGATAGATACTTTCATAGCTAACATGCTGGCACTGCTAGCTAGCTAATGCTAACGGCGCTAGCTAACGAAGGTTACATATGTAACCACGGTTATGTGAGCTAAACTCAGCAAAAAAAGAAATGTCCTCTCACTATCAACTGCATTTATTTTCAGCAAAACTTAACATGTGTAAATATTTGTATGAACATAAGATTCAACAGACATAAACTGATAAAGTTCTACAGACATGTGACTAACAGAAATTGAATAATGTGTCCCTGAACAAAGGGTGGGGGGTCAAAAGCAAAAGTAACAGTCAGTATCTGGTGTGGCCACCAGCTGCATTAAGTACTGCAGTGCATCTCCTCATGGACTGCACCAGATTTGCTAGTTCTTGCTCTGAGATGTTACCCCACTCTTCCACCAAGGCACTTGCAAGTCCCCAGACATTTCTGGGGGGAATGGCCCTAGCCCTCACCCTCCAATCCAACAGGTCCCAGACGCGCTCAATGGGATTGAGATCCGGGCTCTTCGCTGGCCATGTCAGAACACTGACATTCTTGTCTTGCAGGAAATCACACACAGAACGAGCAGTATGGCTGGTGGCATTGTCATGCTGGAGGGTCGTCAGGATGAGCCTGCAGGAAGGGTACCACATGAGCGAGGAGGATGTCTCCCCTGTAATGAACAGCGTTGAGATTGCAGGCAATGACAACAAGCTCAGTCCGATGATGCTGTGACACACCGCCCCAGACCATGACGGACCCTCCACCTCCAAATCGATCCCGCTCCAGAGTACAGGCCTCGGTGTAACGCTCATTCCTTCGATGATAAACGTGAATCCGACCATAAGATGGAGGGGGTGGGACCGCAGTCCACCCTGATGATTGATGTCAGCCACCACTGTGGTGTTGTCCGTTCTCACCAGGACATGTCTTCCTTTCAGATGTGGAAGGAAAGACCACAGGGCCAGCAGTACAGCTCTAGTATATTGACATACCTGCCGCTCCAAGGGGGTAGCCAACAGCCGCTGGCTGACCTGCTCTTGGTCACACCCCCCAGACGATCTGGGAGGCATCTGTGCTGACCAGCTCCCGGCGGCACATCCTCAGCATCTCCACCCCACCTGAGAGAAAGGAGCGACAGCGCCACCTTAACAATGCCTTGAGGCAATGTGCGGTCACCCGCAGCTGGTGATGACAGTGGCACTTTGGGTGCAGCCGGTGGGAGTTGAACCACCGTTGAAGAGGCCGGAGATGGAGCAGGTCCAGGGGAATAAGCAACGAGGCCGCGGTCAGCAAGCTCAACAGGCATTGGCAGGTCAGGGCGGATACCACCCGCCTCTGCCGAAAGTGGTCGAGGCAAGATGGATCACCTGAACCCTTCTGGTGGGCAGGCGTGCTCTCATGAGGACTGAGTCCAGTTCCATGCCAATGAAGGCCACCCTCTGGGTGGGTGTCAGATGACTCTTTGTTGTCGATTACAGTAATGCCCAGCCTGCCGATGTGGGTCAGAAGCATGTCTGTCTGACAGGACCTGGGTCCTGGTCGGGGCACAAATAAGCCAATCGTCCAGGTAATTGAGGATCAACAATCCTCGGGACGTGAGAGGTGCCAGGACAGCATCCATGCACTTTGTGAAAGTGCGGGGTGCCAAGGCGAGGCCGACGGGAAGAACCAAGAATTCGTAAGCCGTTTCTTCGAAGTGAATCGGAGGTGCTGCCAATAAGCTGGGTGAACAGGAACATGGAAGCATGCATCCCTCAGGTCCAGTGCCACAAACCACTGGTCCCTGGACACTGCCTGCAACACGAGGCTGGGGACAGCATGTGGAACCTCAGTACCTTCAAGTACCCATTGAGGTTGCGGAGGTCCAGAATCGGTCGAAACCCTCCGTCACTTTTTGGAACCACAAAATAAGTGGAGTAGAACCTAGCTAGTCGTTCTGATGTCTCGATCCTGCAGATGGCACCCTTGTCCAGGAGTGAGGAGATCTCCAGCTGCAGGGTTTTCTTCAGGGGGGGTTGGTCACCGTGGTGACACGAAGGCTCCTGAAGGAAGGGGGCCGGCACCGGAATTGAAGTCGGTACCCCTCGAGCATTGTAAACACCCAGGGGGACTCCACACCCTCCTCCCACTTTGCCCTTTGAGACCTGGAGAAGCGCCGAGGCTGGGGAAGGGTGTGTCGGGGGTCCTGCCGGGGCCCGCCTCTCCTCTGGTGCCCCGAGCACCTGGGTCTCCCAGGCACATCCCTATGGAGGTGATGGATGATACCAACACACCTGTCAGAAAGGAAGCCATAAGCTCAACCAAGCCAACCATGCCAAGCCATTTAGGCCAGATTATTCTTCAAGACGTTTAAATGTTCATAGATGACCAGCAGTGTCAAATAGTAGAGGGTTATAGAGGGTGCAATAGTTCAGCACCTCAGGAGTAAACGCCAGTTGGCTCTTCATAGCTGAGCATTTAGAGGTTGAGACAATAGGTACGGTAGAAAGAGACAGGATCAAACAGCGGGTCTGGGACAAGGTAGTACCTCCGGTGAGCCTTGAGCAGGTCAGGGTTCCATAGCTGCAGACAGAAACAGCAGAGACTGGATCAGCAGCACGACCAGGTGGACTGGAGACAGGAAAAGCCAGGTAGTCCTGAGGCATGGTCCTAGAGCTCATGTCCTGCATCCTTTAACTTGTGTAGACTAACCCCTATAGGTTGGTAACTTCGCATGATTTAGCCTATTTGTCAATCCAGATCTGAAAATTTGTATACTTTTTACTGTACACGTGATAGTAATTTTTTCCAAAGCTAATCACTGAATGTCCTACTACAAGGATGTGGTCAGAACACACACATCAGATTGCAAGGGCAAGTACAATGAGCAGTTGGGAAAATGAAGTCTGCTGCGTGGGTTGCCAGATATATATACACACACACATGTAATTCATTTGTTGTATTGTATTTATTATGGATCCCCAATAGCTGCTGCCAAGACAGCAGTTACTCTTCTTCGGGTCCAGCAAAATTCAGGCAATTATACAATTTTAAAAACATTACAATATATTCACAACACATTAAGTGTGTGCCCTCAGGCCACTACTCTACTACCACATATCTACAACACAAAATCCTTGTGTACGTGTGTGTACAGTGCGTATGTTATCGTGTGTATGCATTTGTCTCTTCACAATCCCCACTGTTCAATAAGGTGTATTTTACCTGTTTTTTAAATCTAATTTTACTGCTTGCGTAAGTTACTTGATGTGGAATAGAGTTCCATGTAGTCATGGCTCTATGTGCTTCTGTGCGCCTCCCATAGTATGTTCTTTTTAGGTTAGTGTGTAGTCAAGGCTTTGTCATTAAAATTATATTGTGCCTATTTTTCAGATCTGCCAACCTGCTCGGTGGGTGACAGGTAAGCGTCTTTCCACCAACCTGTTCTATCCTGGAGTGGCATGCTGGAACTTCCAGAGGCATGTAGACCTGAAGCAGTGTGATGTGGTCCAGGTAATTATCAAACACACGTATACACACTCACTCAATCATTCACTCTGTTTTATTGTATAATTATTTTAACTTAAGAAAATTGTTCCTCTCTCTTTTAGATCTGACACCCCTATTAGCTCAACCACAGACTGCACAGCTGCAGTCTTCTGCCCCTGCACCCGCTACACCGGCCACGACAGCTGATACAGGTCATTATCACATGCATGTATACACACATGCACACACTCCCACACTTAGGGCTGTATTCAATCACGCCCGCTTTAGCCGACATCCACATAGTGGTTGTTTTGGCGGTGTCTGAGGTGGAATTGTGTTAGAGCTGTCAAATTCACAAGCAGCTCCTGGCATTATACCTAAAGCGGACATTGCCATTGGCTGTACGGAGTTGCATTAACATAAATCTCATGCAGCCCTGTTTACAAGTTATAACACTGGAATTTGAGATGTAATCTACACCTTGATTAGGCTGATAGAAATCCTCATTATTTAGTTTAATGATTTTGAATTTGAGCGTCATTATTTCTATATAACCTACACTTTCTCGTTCTGAACTTGAAGCGCGAGTAGGACGGGTGTTGTTTTGTGACAATGGTCAAGAGCTGCTGCTTACCGATTTGACAGTTACACCTCAGACACCGCCAAAACATCAGCTATGCGGGTGTCGGATATCGCCGGTTAACACTTGATCTGATTGAATCTAGGCCTTACACTCATTCAGTCTATTTAGTTGTATGATTATTGTCAGTTAAGAAAATTGTGCCTCTCTCTTTTAGATCTGCCACCCCCAGCAGTTCAGCTGTAGTCACAGCAGTCCTCTGCTGTGGTATTTAATTTACCGGCTGCACCAGTTTCTACTACACTGGCCGTGGATGGAGAAACTTTTGAGGATTCCCAGATGGATACAGGTCATTCAGAATTATATTACATACACATATGCTCACTCACACCAACAGATGTACGCACAGACATGTTGAGCTGTTTACTTACTGTCACTTTGTGCATCTCTCTTTCAGATCTGCCATGCACTCCACCACTGCCTGACAGCCTCACCCAGAAGTGCATGCACTGGGCCTATCAAGACTGACAAAAGCAGAGATGGGTGGCTGACAAGGAAAAATAAAACACAACATGCACACACACTCTCTGTCTCTGTCACACACACACATTATCCCCAATGTAAATAAATTGTAATTACTTGTTTATTTTATGTATGCTCCATTTTATTTTAGGATTGGAGATAGACGCCTACATATCCATTATCAATATCTACATAATTACTCTAAATATCTATCCAATAAAAGTGTGACTGTTAATATTGTATAAGACTATTGTGTAATTTTTCTGAGTTGAAAAACAGGCCTCCCTCTCACACACACACATTAGACCCAATGTAAATACATTGTTTATTTTATGTATGCTCCATTTTATTTGAGGATTGTGTGCAATAAAGTACACAGTTAAAGCAACAGTTTGGTTTATTAGATATTTCTCTGATTAAAATGAATGACCAAAATGAAGTCGGCAGACCTGCAACTCTCTGGGAGTGAGTGCAGGTTTTTGTCATCTGGAGCTGAAACAGGGCCTCAACAGCACTCACATGTGAACAGGGTTCCCAGGAGTGGCAGGCTAATATGTTTATTGTCCTGCAAAAAAGTATTTTTTTATGTACCAAAGCCATTCCCTGGCTACCCATCCACATTGTTTGTTCTCCACAATGAATGTATGTAGCGATTTAATATTCAGAGTGAGTCATCAGGCAACCAAGGCCAAGGAATGGAGAGAGAGAGATGACCTGGAAGGAGTTCCAGACCTCAGCTTTTTATTATTATTATTTTTTAATTAATTAATTTTTTATTTCACCTTTATTTAACCAGGTAGGCTAGTTGAGAACAAGTTCTCATTTACAACTGCGACCTGGCCAAGATAAAGCAAAGCAGTGTGACACAGACAACAACACAGTTACACATGGAATAAACAATAAACAAGCCAATAACACAAATAAGTAAATGACACAGTAGAAAAAAAGAAAGTCTACATACAGTGTGTGCAAAAGGCATGAGGAGGTAGGCAATAAATAGGCCATAGTAGCGAAGACTGACAATTTAGCAGATTAACACTGGAGTGATAAATGAGCAGATGATGATGATGTGCAAGTAGAGATACTGGTGTGCATAAGAGCAGAAAAGTAAATAAAAACAGTATGGGATGAGGTAGGTAGATTGGGTGGGCTATTTACAGATGGACTATGTACAGCTGCAGCGATCGGTTAGCTGCTCAGATAGCTGATGTTAAAGTTGGTGAGGGAAATATAAGTCTCCAGCTTCAGCAATTTTTGCAATTCGTTCCAGTCACTGACAGCAGAGAACTGAAAGGAAAGGCGGCCAAATGAGGTGTTGGCTTTGGGATGATCAGTGAGATATACCTGCAGGAACGTGTGTTACGGGTGGGTGTTGTTGTTGTGACCAATGAACTGAGAAAAGGCGGAGCTTTACCTAGCATAGACTTATAGATGACCTGGAGCCAGTGGGTCTGGCGACGAATATGTAGTGAGGGCCAGCCCGACTAGAACATACAGGTCGCAGTGTTGGGTGGTATAAGGTGATTTGGTAACAAAAGGATGGCACTGTGATAGACTGCATCCAGTTCTCTGAGTAGAGTATTGGAAGCTATTTTGTAGATGACATCGCCGAAGTCGAGGATCGGTAGGATAGTCAGTTTTACTAGGGTAAGTTTGGCGGCGTGAGTGAAGGAGGCTTTGTTGCAAAATAGAAAGCCGATTCTAGAATTGATTTTGGATTGGAGATGTTTAATATGAGTCTGGAAGGAGAGTTTACAGTCTAGCCAGACACCTAGGTATTTATAGTTGTCCACATATTCTAGGTCAGAACCGTCCAGGGTGGTGATGCTAGTTGGGCGGGCGGATGCGGACAGCGAACGGTTGAAGAGCATGCATTTGGTTTTACTAGCGTTTAAGTGCAGTTGGAGGCCACGGAAGGAGTGTTGTATGGCATTGAAGCTCGTTTGGAGGTTAGCTAGCACAGTGTCCAAGGAAGGGCCAGAAGTATACAGAATGGTGTCGTCTGCGTAGAGGTGGATCAGTGAATCACCCGCAGCAAGAGCGACATCATTGATATATAGAGAGAAAAGAGTCGGCCCGAGAATTGAACCCTGTGGTACACCCATAGAGACTGCCAGATGTCCGGACAACAGGCCCTCCGATTTGACACACTGAACTCTGTCTGAGAAGTAGTTGGTGAACCAGACGAGGCAGTCATTAGAGAAACCAAGGCTATTGAGTCTGCCGATAAGAATACGGTGATTGACAGAGTCGAAAGCCTTAGTCAGGTCGATTAAGACGGCTGCACAGTACTGTCTTTTATAGATGGCGGTTATGATATCGTTTAGTACCTTGAGTGTGGCTGAGGTGCATCCGTGACCGGCTCGGACACCGGATTGCACAGCGGAGAAGGTACGGTGGGATTAGAAATGGACAGTGATCTGTTTATTAACTTGGCTTTCGAAGACTTTAGAGAGGCAGGGCAGGATAGATATAGGTCTATAGCAGTTTGAGTCTAGAGTGTCACCCCCTTTGAAGAGGGGGATGACTGCGTCAGATTTCCAATCTTTGGGAATATCAGATGATAGGAAAGAGAGGTTGAAGAGGCCAGTGATAGGGGTTGCAACAATTGTGGCGGATAGTTTTAGAAAGAGAGGGTCCAGATTGTCTAGCCCAGCTGATTTGTACGGGTCCAGGTTTTGCAGCTCTTTCAGAACATCTGCTATCTGGATTTAGGTGAAGGAGACGCTGGGGAGGCTCGGGCGAGTAGCTGTGGGGGGGGGGGGAGCTGTTGGCCGGGGTTGGAGTAGCCAGGAGGAAGGCATGGCCAGCTGTAGAGAAATGCTTATTGAAATGTTCGATTATCATGGATTTATCGGTGGTGACCGTGTTACCTAGCCTCAGTGCAGTTGGCAGCTGGGAGGAGGTGCTCTTGTTCTCCATGGACTTTACAGTGTCCCAAAACCTTTTGGAGTTAGAGTTACAGGATGCAAATTTCTGCTTGAAAAAGCTAGCCTTTGCTTTCCTGACTGACTGTGTGTATTGGTTCCTGTTCCCTGAATAGTTGCATATCACGGGGACTATTCGATGCCATTGCAGTCTGCCACAGGATGTTGTTTTGCTGGTCAAGGGCAGTCAGGTCTGGAGTGAACCAAGCAGAGATGGGTGGCTAACAAGAAAAAATAAAACAGACACTCTCTCACACAAGTATGTAAATCCCGTGTGGCTCAGTTGGTAGAGCATGGTGTTTGCAATGCCAGGGTTGTGGGTTCGCTTCCCACGGGGGACCAGTACGGGAAAAACATTTATGAAATGTATGCATTCACTACTGTAAGTCGCTCTGGATAAGAGCGTCTGCTAAATGACTAAAATGTCAATATATTGTAACTACTTGCTTTTATATGTATGCTCCATTTTATTTTAGGATTGGAGATATTTTGGCCTACAGATTGTGTTATCCATTTCCCACAACGAACATGTGCAGTTGTGCTTACTCACAGTTGGTGGAGAGGTCATGGTTAGGAGAGATGGTGGCTGACAAGGAAAAAGAAAATACAACATGCACACACACTCCCTTGGAGTTTGTCATCTGGAGCTGAAAAATAGAGAGATGGGAAGGGAGGGGAGGAAGAGTGCAGTTTAAAGGTTTATCATCAATAACTGACACAATTCTATAATGAATACATATTAGAATAATAATACATAGTGACAAATAGTTACTGATTTGTGATTGTTTAGCGTTTTATTTACTTCACAGTTAGTGCCCCAAGGAGGGATCGAACTGTGTCTCAAAAGCAGCAGAAAAGGACAAATAAGGTCAAATAACTTTACAAACATTGGTTGTGGTGGAAAAATAAATATAGCCAGTTACAACTGTTATGGCTTAACAGATCACAAAAAAAGATACATTTTTACCTGGCTAAAAGAGAAAGAATATCATATATTTTTCATAGGCAAAGAAACTCAAAAGGGGTGATTATATTAATTAACAACAATTTTGATACGATTGTGCAAACTGTGCTAAAGAAAATGGATCCTTTTAAATATATTATTGGACCAAAAACATATCTGGGTAATTAACCGGTATGGGCCAAATAATAATGACTTCTTCGAAAATATTGGAAAGTATTCAGACCCCTTCCCTTTTTCCCACATTGTGTTACGTTGCAGCCTTATTCTAAAATGTATTTAAAAAATATATATTATCATCAATCTACACACAACACCTCATAATGACAAAGTGAAAACAGGTTTTTACCTTTTTTCTCTAATGTATAAAATATTAAAAACAGAAATACCTTATTTATATACGTTTTCAGACTCTTTGCTATGAGACTCGAAATTGAGCTTACGTGCATCCTGTTTCCATTGATCATCATTGAGATGTTTCTACAACTTGATTGGAGTTCACCTGTGGTAAATTCAATTGATTGGACATGATTTGGAAAGGCACACACCTGTCAATATAAGGTCCCACAGCTGACAGTGCACGTCAGAGCAAAAACCAAGCCATGAGGTTGAAGGAATTGTTTGTCGAGCTCCAAGATAGGATTGTGTCAAGTCACAGATCTGGGGAAGGGTACCAAAACATTTCTGCAGCATTGAAGGTCCCCAAGAACACAGTGGCCTCCATCATTCTTAAATGGAAGATGTTTGGAACTACCAAGACTTCCTACAGCTGGCCACCTGGCCAAACTGAGCAATCGGGGGAAAAGGGCCTTGGTCAGGGAGGTGACAAAGAACCTGATGGTCACTCTGTCAGAGCTCTAGAGTACCTCTGTGGAGATGGGAGAACCTTCCAGAAGGACAACCATCTCTGCAGCATTCCACCAATCAGGCCTTTATGGTAGAGTGGCCAGATGGAAGCCATTCCTCAGTAAAAGGCACATGACAGCCCGCTTGGAGTTTGCCAAAAGGCACCTCAAGTCTCTCAAACCATGAGAAACAAGATTCTCAGGTCTGATGAAACCAAGATTGAACTCTTTGGCATTAATGCCAAGAGTCACGTCTGGAGGAAACCTGGCACCATCCCTACGGTGAAGCATGGTGGTGGCAGCATCATGCTGTGGGGAAGTTTTCAGAGGCAAGGACTGGGAGACTAGTGAGGATCGAGGCAAAGATGAACAGAGCAATGTACAGAGAGATCCTTGATGAAAACCTGCTCCAGAGCGCTCAGGACCTCAGACTGGGGCGAAGGTTCACGTTCCAACAGGACAAGGACCCTAAGCACACAGCCAAGACAATGCAGGAGTGGCTTCGGGACAAGTCTCTGAATGTCCTTGAGTGGCCCAGCCAGAGCCTGGACTTGAACCTGATCGAACATCTCTGGAGAGACCTGAAAATAGCTGTGCAGCAACACTCACCATCCAACCTGACAGAGCTTTAGAGGATTTGCAGAGAATGGGATAAACTCCCCTAATACAGGTGTGCCAAGCTTGAGGAAGAATCAATGCTGTAATCACTGCCAAAATTGCTTCAACAAAGTACTGAGTAAAGGGTCTGACTACTTTTTTTTTTTTTTTTTTTATTCTCAAACTGTTTTTGCTTTGTCTTAATGGGGTATTGTGTGTAGATTGACGATGGGGGAAAACGATTTAATAAATTTTAGAATAAGGTTGTAACGTAACAAAATGTGGAATAAGTCAATGGATCTGAATACTTTTCCCGAAGCCACTGTATATGTAGCAGAAAAGCTAAAAACTAAAAAAAGATGTGTCCTCTGAAGAGGGGGGATGGGTTATATTTTGGGTTAATATATTTTGTACTACCAAGAAATGTATTGAACTATATGAATCATGCATTGAACTGCATCCATCTATTATGCCAACAATGCCTTACTGTATGTCATGGAATTTTGAGTCAAATAGTACCTATTTTTAAAACCTTTTATGAAGTAGCTTTTGTGGCATGAACTGGGAATTTAATATTTTTGACTGACATTATGATTGTGTTTGTTTAATATCTGCAGAGTAGTTAAAACAGTCAGTTCCACTTTAAGGGCCCTGAGTATAATGGACACCCCTTGTACTGCGACACACTGTACAGGAAATTGTGTATGGTTCAATGTTCGTACAATTTGAAAAATGGAATGGATTTAAACTGATTGCCCACTATTTAAGTGCATCAAAATTAGCAGCAACGCTGGTGTTAACTCTGGATTTGGAAACTAGAAGTGCTCATTGCTGCAACAATGTACAGTAAATTGTGTACAGACAAAACATTGTTGATCTAATTCTTTGTATCATAACCTGTACATAACAGAACGCTATTTGTGCACATTTTCCACAATTGTCGCTCTAATTATTCATTTACAACACGCTCAGGACTGGGCTCCTATTCTGAAGCGTTCAAAAAAATCGTGACCCGGAAGTACTTAGTTATTCTTGCCTGCTTCTCAGCGGTCCTTTTGTTGAGGGCTGGGTGCTATCCAGTTGAAGGTGAAACATATTGAAATATAACTCGGTGAAATCTAAACCGGTATGAAAACTCGATAATTAACGCCTTTTGTTGAAATATTCTTCGGGGAAATCCATAAACATTTCCCCCCCAACTTCAACTATTGAGGCATTATCTGGCGCAAGGTTAGCGGGCTAACGTTAGCTGATTAAACTAGCTCACCTAGTTAACAAGCCTGCTACATTTTTTTTGATTATTCGAAACGGAAAACTTATCACAGGAATATTATGGCAGAAGCCGATAAATTAAACATCGACTCCATCATACAGCGACTTCTGGAAGGTAAGAACATCTCTTCCCCCCCCCCACATTTTTTTTGTGGTGAACTAGCAACTTCACAGGCCATCTAGCATCAACGACTAAAGCTCACCATATGCTTCCCAGTCGAAACCGGTCGCGCATATATTATGACGACATTTTGTGACGTTTTTGTTATTTTTGGTGTTCGGCGATTTTTTTATTTTCTTTTTCGTCTGTTCGAGCAAATAACTTATACTGTAACGACCCTTGGTTTATAAGCGCGGATATCGACTGCCGCTTGAGCATGCTTTTGAGGCACAGTCGATAGCGCGCTGGACTTCGGGCTAGAAGATCGAGGGTTCGAGGCCTGCTCCCTGCCTGTTTCATTACAATAGAAGCCTGACGGGGCGCTGTTTTGAAGTTACCACGTCCCACCGTTGTAAAAAATATTTGGGAAGATATAATAATGCTTTTATTAATGTCTACTTTTGTTTTTACCACATTTATTATATTCCAGACACCTTAATGCATACTTACAAATGTTATTATGTAAGATAAAAATACAAAAAAAATCTACATTTTCCTCAGTATTTTTTTTGTAGTTCAACTGTTCTTGGAATTTTCAAAAACACTTTAACACATGTAATTTTGTCCTTTGACAAAACATTGAATTCAAATATTGTGTATTTATTCTGCTTCTTCTCGGGAGTGTCAATATGGCCGATCGGAGGCTTCTTGGCCTCTCATTGGCCTATACATAGCATATGCACTCCAGGGTTTATATACATTATGTTAGCTTCACATAGTTGAGTTGTGGTAAGAGCAAACCGAACCTAGTATGCAGACACCTTTATCTGGCTAGCTGGATAGGTAGTTGGCTAGCCCTCGATCATGACTCTCAGTTCCGTTACATTACGTATAATTCATTGGACGAAGGTGTCTTCTTTACAGGGGGGTTTGTTATGAGTCTCGATGCTCAGTCTGAACATTAAGACGCATCTCTTGCGGTACGGTTTTGGAAGCATAAGGACCATATATTTCATATCAGCAATAATTTTCAGAAAACAAAAGGTTAAATTGATATACGCCTTTTTATAGGTTAGCGTTATTGTTCCCACACGGCCATATCTTCATGTTAAGTGCTTGTTTACGAAAAACAGACTGAAGACAGACACGACCACCTGTGCTAAATAGCTATCTAGCTTGCTCCAAACACCTGTGTGTAATCTTAACTTGGGATGTGTAGCGGATGTGTCGTCTAGTCGAATGGAGGCACCTATAGCTGTATGGATCTGGGAAAAACTGCTACAGTAATTGTCTTTTATTTGAAGGATTCTTTCTCACTGATGAAAGATAAGGGCCATATGTTTCGAAAGCCGGATAGCAAACAAATAAAAAAAATTTTTTTTGGTAAATATATTTTTTTTTAAATTCATACAATACAAAACATACAACTGACAACCTACAGACCTACAGTTCTCACCCCTATCTCCAGTGCCTGCACTACTCTCCACCACAAATTGCACCATTTTGGTCTTCTCCGTCACCCACGCTCTTTCAATAATTAGATAATGAATCATATTTTTCCATTGTCTTAACAGTGGAGGATTGATTGATTTCCAGTTTAAGTATACGTTTTTTCAGTATAACTGACGAGAAGAGAATTGTCCAACACATCAGGTACCTTACTGCACCCTCATGACATGTCTTCAAATATGCAGACAGCCGGATTAAAAGTAAATTTACATTGTAATACTTCTGACAGCCAAATTTCTAACTACGCCCATACCTTTTGGACTTCATAGCATTCCCAGAAGGCATGGATTATTGAGTCATTGTTAGTTTTACACTTAAGACATGGCTCTGTCGTTGTGCTATATAATTTGTGAATTTTGTGTCTTGTATAATACATTCTATACATTTGTACTGGATTAAGCCTACATTTTTGTTAACTGTAGTTTTATTAGTTATGTTCCAAAATTCCCCCATCTTGTGCCAATATCAGTTATTTTTAAGTCTTTTATTCCTTTTTTCTAAGAAATTGTCAGTTGGATAGGCTCTCTGCAAGGTTTTGTATATCTTACCTATCATATGAATATCCTCTTCTGACTCAAATAGGATTCCCTCAAGATTTTGTCGAGTTGCTTTGATATTCGCTGCTGCTGAAAAGTCAGTTGAAAACAGCTACACAGTTATCTCGCTCCACATGAGACACAGTGTTGTGTATGAACAAGTGTTCACTTTGTCCTTGTCTCCTGTCCAGTGAAGGGCTCCCGACCTGGCAAAAATGTGCAGCTGACGGAGAACGAGATTCGTGGCCTCTGCCTCAAGTCCCGGGAGATCTTCCTCAGCCAGCCAATACTGCTCGAACTCGAGGCACCACTCAAGATTTGTGGTGAGGCCAAGTTGTCATTTCTGGGGTTGGGAAATGGGTGCCTCAAATGTGGTTCATCAAAGTAGTAGAACTTTATTAATTCCAAGAAGGGAAATTGATGAATCATCATCACCATTAACATCAGCAATACAAAGTGTAAAGACAGGAGATGGCTCAGGAACAGAAGACATGCTCTTTAGCAATAAGGGAAGCAAGTGTAGAAAAGTAAAGTGCTACCAGTGCTATGTAGGAAAACTATTCTCTATCTGTTTACCAACACTTGACAGAAGGGATCATTACAATGAATACTGAAAAAAATAATACTAGTCCTACTAGCTAGCGTAACTGAAGTATTTTGTTGTGGATGATGGTGCCCAACAGCCTATTTTAGTCCCCTCTCTGTTTTGAACACAAACATCAATACAGTAACAACCTGAACAAACATTTTCCTGTTAGTATCTTGTGACCTTACACACCATGGTCAACTCTGCCCACCCACAGGTGACGTCCACGGTCAGTACTACGACCTGCTGAGACTATTTGAGTACGGAGGCTTTCCCCCGGAGAGCAACTACCTGTTCTTGGGGGACTATGTGGACCGAGGAAAGCAGTCATTGGAGACAATCTGCCTGCTGCTGGCCTACAAGGTCAAATACCCAGAGAACTTCTTTCTGCTGAGGGGCAACCACGAGTGTGCCTCCATCAACAGAATATACGGCTTCTACGATGAGTGTGAGTTGATGGGGCTTGGACAGTTGCATAACACAGACAGACATGAAAAAAACACGACAGAGCACCTGCATCCATGTGAGGCTTCATAACTGAGCATAACAGTCATGGGCACACACACACAGTAAATGCATATAAAAAATAATAATGTGAGTACACAGAGATAAATGTAAGCACTACTGTATGAGCGGTATTCTGACATCTCCATCAGGCTAGGGTGGTATACCGTATTTGGAAATAGCCACTGGGTGTTTTTATTACATTTTTTTGTACCGTTGAAGCTATTTATTTGAAGTTTTTCCATGAATGTTCAAATTTGTAGCTACTTTTTAAGTAAATACCTGCAGTCAACTTGTGTAATACGTTAGGGGATGAAGCAGATCACTTTCATAATTTCATCGGTCACATTAACTTACATTATGAACAGTTGAGCCATTCACGTGTTTGTAAATACAGTGGTTCTTCCTTTAAAAGTTACACGTTTATGCTGTGACCGTTTGTGGTAGATGGTGGCATTCTGTCATTGCACCACACTATCACAAGGGGAGTTAGAACGCTGATCTTTCGGTAGTCTAAACTGTGGCAATTAATGGAGGCGTTTTCAGTCTGAGAGTCTCCTCTGGCACTAGAGTCCTGCATCAGGTGGTCTTGGAGTTAAGAGAGAACTTGGGTAAATACAATGGGGAAATTTCACTTGACATGTGGACTGGTGATTTTCCAGAAAATAGGCACGGTGTGCTTTTGGTTTCTCTACCTCTTAAAAACATAAATAAATAATTCTAAATAACAAACTGGCTTTATTTACAAATTAGTAAGAATGTCTCACCCCATGTTCAAGAATGGCCTTTTTCCCTTTACCCAGATTACAATTGCTCACTTTCGGTTATTTGAAACGAAATCATCTCCAAAATATAGTTATTTTTTAAACAAGCCAAAGTAAGTTGGTAGCAATTTAAGTGAAAAAAAAAAAGTTACGAGCTTGTCTGTCGGCCCTGCATTAAAGAAAATTGTGATAAATTAAAATACACTGCTCAAAAAAATAAAGGGAACACTTAAACAACACAATGTAACTCCAAGTCAATCACACTTCTGTGAAATCAAACTGTTCACTTAGGAAGCAACACCGATTGACAATAAATTTCACATGCTGTTGTGCAAATGGAATAGACAACAGGTGGAAATTATAGGCAATTAGCAAGACACCCCCAATAAAGGAGTGGTTCTGCAGGTGGTGACCACAGACCACTTCTCAGTTCCTATGCTTCCTGGCTGATGTTTTGGTCACTTTTGAATGCTGGCGGTGCTTTCACTCTAGTGGTAGCATGAGACGGAGTCTACAACCCACACAAGTGGCTCAGGTAGTGCAGCTCATCCAGGATGGCACATCAATGCGAGCTGTGGCAAGAAGGTTGGCTGTGTCTGTCAGCGTAGTGTCCAGAGCATGGAGGCGCTACCAGGAGACAGGCCAGTACATCAGGAGACGTGGAGGAGGCCGTAGGAGGGCAACAACCCAGCAGCAGGACCACTACCTCCGCCTTTGTGCATGGAGGAGCAGGAGAAGCACTGCCAGAGCCCTGCAAAATGACCTCCAGCAGGCCACAAATGTGCATGTGTCTGCTCAAATGGTCAGAAACAGACTCCATGAGGGTGGTATGAGGGCCCGACGTCCACAGGTGGGGGTTGTGCTTACAGCCCAACACCGTGCAGGACGTTTGGCATTTGCCAGAGAACACCAAGATTGGCAAATTCGCCACTGGCGCCCTGTGCTCTTCACAGATGAAAGCAGGTTCACACTGAGCACGTGACAGACGTGACAGAGTCTGGAGACGCCGTGGAGAACGTTCTGCTGCCTGCAACATCCTCCAGCATGACCGGTTTGGCGGTGGGTCAGTCATGGTGTGGGGTGGCATTTCTTTGGGGGGCCGCACAGCCCTCCATGTGCTCGCCAGAGGTAGCCTGACTGCCATTAGGTACCGAGATGAGATCCTCAGACCCCTTGTGAGACCATATGCTGGTGCGGTTGGCCCTGGGTTCCTCCTAATGCAAGACAATGCTAGACCTCGTGTGGCTGGAGTGTGTCAGCAGTTCCTGCAAGAGGAAGGCATTGATGCTATGGACTGGCCTGCCCGTTCCCCAGACCTGAATCCAATTGAGCACATCTGGGACATCATGTCTCGCTCCATCCACCAACGCCACGTTGCACCACAGACTGTCCAGGAGTTGGCGGATGCTTTAGTCCAGGTCTGGGAGGAGATCCCTCAGGAGACCATCCGCCACCTCATCAGGAGCATGCCCAGGCGTTGTAGGGAGGTCATACAGGCACGTGGAGGCCACACACACTACTGAGCCTCATTTTGACTTGTTTTAAGGACATTACATCAAAGTTGGATCAGCCTGTAGTGTGGTTTTCCACTTGAATTTTGAGTGTGACTCCAAATCCAGACCTCCATGGGTTGATAAATTGGATTTCCATTGATTATTTTTGTGTGATTTTGTTGTCAGCACATTCAACTATGTAAAGAAAAAGTATTTAATAAGATTATTTCTTTCATTCAGATCTAGGATGTGTTTTTTAAGTGTTCCCTTTATTTTTTTGAGCAGTATATATAGCACCGTCTCTTGCACATGTCATTTTCCTTTCATAATGCATCCTTATTTACAAAGCTATTATTATTATTAACCCTGCACTATAATTATATAAAAGCCCTTTAGATATTCTCACAGACCAGATTTGCCCTAACGAAAAATTCCCCTTTGTATATCCAGTCCTCTAAATGTAATTTTTGGCGGAGAGTCGCATCATTGGCGGAGCGTCAAGATGGAGTCACAATCCATGCCAGGCAGACATGCAGATGTTTATTTCAACTACATTTTAGTTGCAACAAGTTCGATCGGGTTTAAATCAGGAGATCTACAATGTGAGATGAAAAAAAATATTTTTAGATATACTGTAGGCCTACCGTAGATGACATGAGTCTCGCGAGTGTTGAGTAATGTGCTGTTAAAAGTGTTGGTCTTTTATTTATTTTTATTTAACCTTTTATTTTACTACATAAAGGTCTACTTACTCTGCTGTCATCTTGAACCAGTTTATGCCTTCATTTGCAATGCAAACCATAAAGAATTACTATGAGAATAAATGGAAGAGGCAGGTGGAAGGTGGAAAAAGTAAGCAACTTCTTTCAGCCCTTGAGGCCTTTTGAAAACATGTTTTCACAAGGGCTATTAGCAGGACAATAGACGCGATGTGGTCCCAAAAACACCTCTCTGACATAGGGTCCAGCATATCTATTGATGTCTTTCAATGTCTCGCCAGCTTTGATCCATGCCTTGGCCTGCAGTACGCAAAGTTCTTTGTTTGTCAAACTAATCATTTGGTCGAAACTATAGAACAGTACAAAACAAGAGAACACATGGTTAATGTTAGGGGGGGGGGGGGGGGAAATGAAGAATTTTTTTTTTTTTTTTAAATAAAATGTCTTACAGAGCCTTTCCATATGTTCACTCAATTTTCTTCAACTGTCTTCTGACTGTGATTAGAGCGATGCCTTTGCCAATCGCTCATCATCTTCAACCATCAGTGAGTCCATCTCCAGCTAGCACAGTGGATCTGGGCCGATTCCGGCTGAGAGTCGGGGCACTCGGCTGAGAGTCAGACTCGGCGGACGTCATGTGGTACGAGTCTGGCAGTATTACCTATAGCTAGGATGCGGGGATTAAGCTCAGGTCGA
The DNA here is from genome assembly GCF_965601325.2 of Salmo salar. Lineage (NCBI taxonomy): Eukaryota > Metazoa > Chordata > Actinopteri > Salmoniformes > Salmonidae > Salmo > Salmo salar. The sequence goes on along the minus strand of NC_138309.1, from coordinate 68,054,139 downwards.
TTCCGGTGTGAGTTATCTGGCCCAAATGTATTACTTGGTGCTCGGGCCGATTGTGGCTACACCCTGGCATATGATTACACGGGCTGATTTATATAATTAACATTTCATAATACATTTTTCTGTGATCAAACAATATAATATTGAAATTAAATTGTTTAACAGTACTGTTTAAGTAGTATTTTAGTATTTTGATACTTTGTGCAAGGCAATTGAGTAACACAACATTTTGTGGATGGGGTCTCCTGCGTGGCGCAGCGGTCTAAGACACTGCATCGCAGTGCAATCTGTGTTGCTACGGATGCTGGTTCGATACCCGTGCCGGCCGTGACCGGGAGACCCATGAGGCGACGCACAATTGGCCCAGTGTTGTCCGGGTTAGGGGAGGGTTTGGCTAGCCGGGATGTCCATGTCCCATCGTGCTGTAGCGACTCCTGTGGCACGCCAGACGCATGCACTATGACACGGTCACCAGGTGTACGTGTTTCCTCCGACACATTGGTGTGGCTGACTTCTGGGTTAAGCGTGCATTGTGTCAAGAAGCAGTGTGGCTTGGCGGGGTTGTGTTTCGGAGGACGCACGGCTCTCGACCTTCGTTTTAGATCTGCGTTTACAAAAAGTCTATATTTTTTCCTTTGTGGAAAACAAAGAATTCTGTGTTAACGCGACACCTAAGTTTAACTTGCTAGTTTTCTAAGTAAGTGGCTGAATTAATAAGATAAGGCATCATATTCTATTAGCCTTCGGCCGTGTTTGAGAAGTCACAGCCCTTTGGATGAGTTATCTGTGCAGCTGCCACTGCTCTCTTGATTTTCCTTGCGTTTTTTTCTCAGCCCGTGGCCTCCTCTCCCATCTTTTCCAAGCAGAGAAGTCAGGCCCATTGCCCTAGCGACTCCACACAGACACAGTGTGTACACATGCTGCTCCAGAGCCAGTACTGTACTGTTCTTCCTCCAGACAAGCATGCGTCAAAAATGTGTTCATTTGCACGTCTCTCGTTCACATTCGCTTGTAAAGTTCCAAACTCACCAAAAATGACATTAGGTAGCTCCTACCTAATATATGTATAACTTTATGAGCTGGGTGGCCTGTCTTTGCACTTTGTGGGCTTTTCTTTGTGTGTACTAAGCTGATAATAACATAAATCCCGGGATGAGAGAAGGACAGTATGACAATATGAAAATCTGGATGCTGCCCAACTCTATTCTCCATACACTTAACTTGAATTTTCACGGTTAGGCATCGGATGTTGCCACACGGATCTCAAGTCGCCCCATATCTCCAGTATATAGAATAAATATATTAACATTCTGAACTCGTATGCACCCAATGCCATAATGACTTTAATTCAACATGACTGGTGAAATAAAACATTATTAAATAAAGTTCAGCAAACAAGCTGAACTCTTGTGTTTTTGTGAGAAACTTTGACTTAAATGCTTACAGAGCATGTATTATGCGAAGCGCAAAATAAGAATGCAATAAATTATGTGAGTGATTTTCGGGACAAAGCAAAGACCAGGTTTATTAGCTTTGAAGATCAGTGTTCAGTTTTGACGGTTGGAACACGTTACAAAACATTCAGATAGAAATGGATTTTGTATAACAGAAATTATTTTATGTCATGAAGAATTGGGCATCGTCATCTCTATTCATTAAGTTGCAATTCCCAACATTCTGAACTGTTCATTTTACTGAATACGCCATAGATTCATTTAGATATTTCCCCTTGTAGGTAAGAGGCGGTACAATATCAAGCTGTGGAAGACCTTCACCGACTGCTTCAACTGCCTGCCTGTGGCGGCCATCGTCGACGAGAAGATATTTTGTTGTCATGGAGGTATGAAGTTGTAGTATTTATCAAATGGCTCCACTGCACACATTTCCGGTTGATTTTGAAACACCCTTGTGTCCTTGTCGTAATGTGCCATGTAAACTCCCATTGCAACTGTAGAATATCAACTGCGTAGAAAGAGTGAAAGGAAAAACTCAGCTGAGAGAGAGATAATTTAGATATTTTGGATAGGGCCAGGCTGGGATGTAGGCTGTAGTTATTGTCATTCAGACCAAGATTGATGAGCTTTAGGCAGATTGAGAAGTGGAAATCACCGAGATTAGTTACATTATTGTAAACTGTATTTTTAATTATCTTTTAGGTGGTTGTAATTGAAAAGCCATATAAAAAAATATATTATACAAGCTTTGCACCCAAGCTATCTCTCGTGCGACAGTCTATACGTTATTAAAAAAATTAAAATCCTCCCATCCCCCAGGCCTGTCCCCTGATCTCCAGTCTATGGAGCAGGTGCGGCGGGTGATGAGGCCCACGGACGTGCCTGACCAGGGCCTGCTATGCGACCTGCTGTGGGCAGACCCGGACAAGGATGTGCTGGGCTGGGGAGAGAATGACCGTGGCGTCTCCTTCACCTTTGGCGCCGACGTGGTCACCAAGTTCCTCCACAAGCACGACATGGACCTCATCTGCAGGGCCCACCAGGTCAGTGACTACCGAGGGGGAAGAGGTAGGGTTTAGGGAGCAGAAAGATCCCAGCAGGTATACTGTTTTTATTTAACCTTTATTTATACAGGTAAGTCAATTAACCTCTCTAGGGTAGGGGGCAGTATTTGCACGGCCGGATAAAAAACGTACCCGATTTAATCTGGTTATTACTACTGCCCAGAAACTAGAATATGCATATAATTATTGGCTTTGGATAGAAAAGACCCTAAAGTTTCTAAAACTGTTTGAATGGTGTCTGTGAGTATAACAGAACTCATATGGCAGGCAAAAACCTGAGAAGATTCCTTACAGGAAGTGACCTGTCTGACAAGTTCTTGTTCTTCTTGGCTCTCTTTAATGAAAACTGAGGATCTTTGCTGTAACGTGACACTTCCTACGGCTCCCAAAGGCTCTCAGAAGGCGGGAAAAAGCTGAATGATGTAATTCCAGCCACTGGCTGAAAAACATTAGCGCTTTTGGTAAATGTTCTATCAGAGGACAATGGGACTGAGGCGCGTGCACGAGTCGACCCCATGTTTTTATTTTCTCTCTCTTTGAACGTAAACACGCTTTCCCGGTCGGAATATTATCGCTTTTTTACGAGAAAAATGGCATAAAAATTGATTTTAAACAGCGGTTGACATGCTTCGAAGTACGGTAATGGAATATTTAGAATTTTTTTTGTCACGAAATGCGTCGTGCACGTCACCCTTTACCATTCGGATAGTGTCTTGAACGCACGAACAAAACAGAGGATATTTGAACAGAACTATGGATTATTTTGAACCAAACCAACATTTGTTATTGAAGTAGAAGTCCTGGGAGTACATTCTGACGAAAAACAGCAAAGGTAATAACATTTTTCTTATAGTAAATCTGACTTTGGTGAGGGCTAAACTTGATGGGTGTCTAAATAGCTAGCCCTGTGATGCCGGGCTATCTACTTAGAATATTGCAAAATGTGCTTTCACCGAAAAGCTATTTTAAAATCGGACATAGCGAGTGCATAGAGGAGTTCTGTATCTAATTCTTAAAATAATTTATGTTTTTTGTGAACGTTTATCGTGAGTAATTTAGTAAATTCACCGGAAGTATGCGGGGGTATGCTAGTTCTGAACGTCACATGCTAATGTAAAAAGCTGGTTTTTGATATAAATATGAACTTGATTGAACAAAACATGCATGTATTGTATAACATAATGTCCTAGGGTTGTCATCTGATGAAGATCATCAAAGGTTAGTGCTGCATTTAGCTGTGGTTTGGGTTTATGTGACATTATATGCTAGCTTGAAAAATGGGTGTTTGATTATTTCTGGCTGGGTACTCTGCTGACATAATCTAATGTTTTGCTTTCGTTGTAAAGCCTTTTTGAAATCGGACAGTGTGGTTAGATTAACGAGAGTCTTGTCTTTAAAATGGTGTAAAATAGTCATATCTTTGAGAAATTGAAGTAATAGCATTTCTAAGATATTTGAATAACGCGCCACAGGATTCAACTGGCTGTTGAGTAGGTGGGACGATTTCGTCCCGCCGACCCTAGAGAGGTTAACCCCGGTGTCCTGGCAAAATTCCAAATCTGGCCCTCATACCATCATGGACACCTAATCATCCCTAGTTTACAATTGGCTCATTCATCTCCTCTCCCCTGTAACTATTCCCCAGGTTGCTGCTGTAAATGAGAATGTGTTCCCAGTCAACTTACCTGGTAAAATAAGAGTTGAAAAAATGCATCCTTAAATTAAGATTGTCATTTTAGAAGCTTGCAGGATTCATTACTTACCAACAACAGCTGCAATTCCCAATAAAACTACATCACGTTTTGTTTATTTTCTTTGCTAAGTCTAACACTATCATGAATCCTAGTCAAAGTTTTGTAGTTCAGAGTGAAGTATTTATTTTGTTTCATAGCGCTAGTTAATCACCCTGGCTTTAGCCGCTGGGGGAGCAGGCCTGCCCAGGCAAGTCCAGGGGGGTTGCCTAGCAACACATGCCTTGAAAGGGAGGCAACCTCAGCACAACAAATTCCCATGATTCTATGCTAGATTAGGACCGAACAATTAGTGTGGCAGCTAAAATGGCTTTGAAAAAATAAGATTTCAGCTAATAGGGAGACATAACTACATTATGCATTCACTGATCATATCATAAACTATTTACTTATAATTAGTGTTGCACGGTATACCAGTACCACGGTAATATTACAGTACCAAAACGTCATGATACTAAGATTTTAGAATACCGTAGTACTGTTTCTAAAAATGTCACTGGCCGTTTCAAACTAATCCCGTGTTGCTAATTATTGGTTTGTTAACAAATGTTGTTCATTCATGTTACCTAGCTAGCTAACAACCTTGTAACAGGAAGAAAGGAAAAGGGTCTGCTACTCATGAGATTCAAAGCTAGGATTCATATAGGCCTAATGTAAGCCTAAACTACAGTTGAAGTCGGAAGTTTACATACACCTTAGCCAAATACATTTTAAACTCAGTTTTTCACAATTCCTGACATTTAATCCTAGTGAAAATTCCCTGTTTTAGGTCAGTTAGGATCACCACTTTATTTTAAGAATATAAAATGTCAGAATAATAGTAGAGAGAATGATTTCTTTCTTTCATCACATTCCCAGTGGGTCAGAAGTTTACATACACTCAATTAGTATTTGGTAGCGTTGCCTTTAAATTGTTTAACTTGGGTGAAACATTTCGGGTAGGCTTCCACAAGCTTCCCACAATACTTTGGGTGAATTTTGGCCCATTCCTTCTGACAGAGCTGGTGAAACTGAGTCAGGTTTGTAGGCCTCCTTGCTCGCACACGCCTTTTCAGTTCTGCCCACAAATTTTCTATAAGATTGAGGTCAGGGCTTTGTGATGGCCACTCCAATATCTTGACTTTGTTGTCCTTAAGCCATTTTGCCACAACTTTGGAAGTATGCTTGGGGTCATTGTCCATTTGGAACACCCATTTGCGACCAAGCTTTAACTTCCTGACTGATGTCTTGAGATGTTGCTTCAATATATCCCCATCATTTTCCTGCCTCATGATGCCATCTATTTTGTGAAGTGCACCAGTCCCTCCTGCAGCAAAGCACCCCCACAACATGATGCTGCCACCCCCGTGCTTCACGGTTGGGATGGGGTTCTTCGGCTTGCAAGCCTCCCCCTTTTTCCTCCAAACGTAGCGATGGTCATAATGGCCAAACAGTTCTGTTTTTGTTTCATCAGACCAGAGGACATTTCTCCAAAAAGTACGATCTTTGTCCCCACGTGCAGTTGCAAACCGTAGTCTGGCTTTTTTATGGCGGTTTTGGAACAGTGGCTTCTTCCTTCCTGAGCGGCCTTTCAGGTTATGTCGATATAGGACTCGTTTTTACTGTGGTTATAGAAACTTTTGTACCGGTTTCATCCAGCACCTTCACAAGGTCCTTTGCTGTTGTTTTGGGATTGATTTGCACTTTTCGCACAAAAGTATCTTTATCTCTAGGAGACAGAACGCGTCTCCTTCCTGAGCGGTATGACGGCTGCGTGGTCCCATGGTGTATATACTTGCGTGCTATTGTTTGTACAGATGAACGTGGTACCTTCAGGCGTTTGGAAATTGAACCAGACTTGTGGAGGTCTGGAAAATTACTTGTCCTGCACAAAGTCGATGTCCTAACCGACTTGCCAAACTATAATTTGTTAACAAGAAATTTGGGGAGTGGTTGAAAAACGAGTTTTAATGACTCCAACCTAAGTGTATGTAAACTTCCGACTTCAACTGTATATACAAAATCTAGTTCTGCTTCTCCTTTAGATTCTGTTTGGTGCCTAACGTTTTTAAAGTTGGGTGCAGTGTGTGTATATGTTTGTTGGAGGGAGTGGTGTGTCTGTTTATGAGGGGCATAAAGATCATTATGCATGTACAGTATATTCCTTCCTCCCATTCTTCCAGCCAAATCACAGGTAGGCTTTGCAGATATGAGCAAATTAATCGGCCATGCCGATTAATCGGTCGACCTCTAGTATGTTTGGTTAAAGGTGTGGATCTTACCTTACACCTTTGACACAACAGTAGGTTTACTACCCGGCCCGACCTTTACTGCCCGCCCTTAAACCAGTTTAGTGGTTTTGTTTGTGATATGAATAATTGACTTCCCTCTAGTACAAGCGGTTTGAAAGTGAATACGCCTAGAATTCTTTGCACACTTGTCCACAGTGTTACATAGCTAATGGAGGAAGGACAAAGCTACCTTGGTTCCTTAAAATCACAACAATCCCTGTTAACCCATTCCAAACCGGGGTCGGTTTATTTATTGGTCAAGTTCAGATGGTACCTTCTCATTTCACTCCATTTCATACCGTTTCGTGCCTACTGAACACAGCCCTACTTCGTTCCTCAGGTGGTTGAGGATGGCTACGAGTTCTTTGCGAAGAGGCAGCTAGTGACACTGTTCTCGGCCCCCAACTACTGCGGCGAGTTTGACAACGCCGGAGCCATGATGAGCGTTGACGAGACCCTCATGTGCTCCTTCCAGGTAAAGGGATATCACTAAAATAACTTTCTAATCTTTAAGTTTTAGTAATGTGTTGAGGACGTTGTTGTCTGCGTGTCCTTTGTTTGGCCTGTAATGGTACTTGTCTGTATTAGCTGGTGTAAACAAATTTCCCCTTTTGGGATCAATATAGTACTATTTTAAAACTGCACTAATGTTTTTATATTATTATATAGTTGGCATTTATTATAGTGTTTTCTTGATTTTGAATGAAAGTCTCTTATTTGTTTGTTCTCAATCCTTCCAAGATCCTCAAGCCTGCAGACAAGAAGCTGTTCTATGGGGGTGGAGGGGGCATGGGCTCCGGACGTCCTGTCACCCCCCCCAGGAAAGCCAAGAAGTGAAATGACTCGCCCCTCCCTCAGCCTCCACCTGCACTCCCACCATGTTTGCCCTCTCTACCTCTCTTTCCTCTCTTTCACCAAACAGCCAGAAATCAAACCAGTACCCAGGGCTTTTTCCTTTTTTTATCGTAAGAAAAACATGTAATGCTATGAATTGTCTATGAGTGGGTGTTTGAGAGAACGAGACATGGAATGCGTGTGTTTCCGTCTGCGAGCGAGCATTGAAAAGTGTGTGCGTGTGTGTGCATTATGTGCGAAAATTTGAGAGATTTGTAATATCCCCTTCTCTTACCACTTTACCCCATTGAAAGGATGGAACCACAGTGTCGTTCTGTACAGTAATTGTGACTGAAAAAACTGGGTTCGGGAGACAGTGGAGACAACTGACCAGATGAATTTAGCAGCAAACTCGTGCAAACAGATGGTGTGTTTGTGCACAGGGCGATTAGTTTGTTTTTCCCTGTCCCCTGTACTGTAAAATATCAAACAGATGTGTATGTGCCGTGTGACTACTCCCACTTCAAGAAAGACATTTGAATATCCTCGAGCAGGAGAGGTTAAATGTGTCAATTGTCTCAAAGGAAAGCAAGCATGCCCTCCGCTCGCACACACATACAATGACCCTTTTCACAGATTCATACGAGCCAGAGCTGTAAAAACCACACAATTTAGGTTTGTACAGATTTGATTACTTGAAAGAGATTTTTTGTGAATTCGTTTTGTAGTCTCATCAAGTTGACCAATAAAGCAAGAATCTGAATGAAGTTCTTCTTTCATTGCTTATCTATTATCTTTGCTAACCACTGTGGTTTGTTGTCATCTAAAAAGGAATGATACCCCTATCCCCCTCTTTTTTTTTATTTGTACTGTGTCTTCCTGGCTCTAATATTTCGGGTCAGCAAACCCTTCTGGGGGCTTCATAATTTAAATCACATTTCTTAATCATCATTCTATACCAACCTAAATCAATTTTGAAACTGACATGGACTAGTGCTTTTGTTATGAAATCCAGTTTAGTTATATATATATATATATATATAAAAAAAAAAGAACTGCACACACTACCTCTACATGTTTTTTTTAATGTGTCGATGTTACGGTCAGGGACCTTTTTAAGACAGTCAACTTTGGGGCTGTAATTCTCTGCACCTCAAATGAGAGAAGCATGGTGCTGCGTGTTCACGTTTAGTCATGCAATACCATCCAATAGCGTAGTCACACACAAACCAACTAAGTGTTGTCTATTTGCTGTCCATAGGGTGGCGCTCTGAGTTGCCAAACTGAAGTGGGCTGAGGTAGACTAGTTACATGAGGGGTCATTGGACTTTCATATGGTAAACGTTTCTCATTGGTTAAGCACCCCAGTAAGTGTTATTGTCAATGAATGGCTTACGACAGAATCTCAAGTAATACTATTAACTCATTAATGAACAACGGAACGCATTACTTGATGCTGTAGAATTGGACTTTTCGCTTGCTATACCCCTGCATGAAGCTTCTGCAACAAAGTAATGACGAGGGGCAAATGTCATTTAAGTAATTCAATAATATTGATCCCATGTTGCTGGGTGGACTCGTGCTAAAAAATGTGGATCACTCTTTCACACTCCATTCTATATATATAAAAAAAGATCACATTTCTCTTCTGTATCTCCCAGTCTGTTTTCATTCGTCTTGCTGTCATCAACACTCGTCCTTCAAGGCGCTCTGTCCATCAATATGCCTTCCTTTCACAACCCCAATAAGGTGAGGGGTGAAGGAAATGGCAGTGTGTTAAGTTTAGACCTAAAAATGCAACATATGACCATGCTCTATGACCATTGCTCTGTGAAAAACAGGATGTCAACTCAAACCTTTCCCTATAGCTTCCCTGTACTATAATTTCCCTGTACTGTACTTTTCTATTCTTGGCCACATCAATTCCTGCAGTGTCATTCCCTAGCATGCGCCATTTGCAATTACAGATAGTCATTCGAAGAAAGAAGTTCAAGAGAGTAGGTTACGAATGCACATGCAGTATCAGTCAAAAGTTTGGACACACCTACTCATTCAAGGGTTTATCTTTATTTTTTACTATTTTATACATTGTAGAATAATAGTGAAGACATCAAAATGATGAAATGACAACCAAAAAAGTGTTAAACAAATCAAAATATATTTTAGATTTTAGATTCTTCAAAGTAACCACCCCACTGCCTTGATGACAGCTTTGCACACACTTGGCATTCTCTCAACCAGCTTCACCTGGAATTATTTTACATCTGATGCAGCACTCCATCACTCTCCTTAGTCAAATAGCCCTTACACAGCCTGGAGGTGTGTTGGGTCATTGACCTGTTGAAAAACAAATGATAGTCCCACTAACTGCAAACCAGATGGGATGGCGTATCGCTGCAGAATACTGTGGTAGCCATGCTGGTTAAGTGTGCCTTCAATTCTAAATAAATCACAGTGTCACCAGCAAAGCACCCCCACACCATCACACCTCCTCCTTCATGCTTCACGGTGTGAACCACACATGCAGAGATCATCCGTTCACCTACTCTGCGTCTCACAAAGACAGCGTTTGGAACCAAAAATTGCACATTTTGATTCATCAGACCAAAGGACAGATTTCCACCGGTCTAATTTACATTGCTCGTGTTTCTTTGCCCAAGCAAGTCTTTTCTTATTGGTGTCCTTTAGTAGTGGTTTCTTTGCAGCAATTCGACCATCATCACGCAGTCTTCTCTAAACAGTTGATGTTGAGATGTGTCTGCATTTATTTGGGCTGCAATTTCTGAGGCTGGTAACTCTAATGAACTTATTCTCTTCAGCAGAGGCGATTCTTGGTTTTCCTTTCCTGTGGCGGTTCTCATGAGAGCAAGTTTCATCATAGCGCTTGATGGTTTTTGCGACTGCACTTGAAGACACTTTCAATGTTCTTGACATTTTCTGGATTGACTGACCTTCATGTCTTAAAGTAATGATGGACTGTCGTTTATCTTTGCTTATTTGAGCTGTTTTTGCCATAATATGAACTTGGTCTTTTACCAAATAGTCTTCTGTGCACCACCCCTACATTGTCACAATACAACTGGTTGGCTCAAACACATTAAGAAGAAAATAAATCCCACAAATGAACTTTTAACAAGGCACACGTATTAATTGAAGTGCATTCCAGGTGACTACCTCATGAAACTGGTTGAGAGAATGTCAAGAGTGTGTAAAGCTGTCATCAAGTCAAAGGGTGGCTACTTTAAAGGATCTCAAATATAAAATATATTTGGATTTGTTTAACTTTTTTGGCTACATGATCCCATATGTACTATCCTGCTAGAGCTGCCCCGGTCACCTGTAAGTGCTGTTATTGTGAAGGAGAAACATCTAGGAGCAACAACGGCTGAGCCGCGAAGTGGTAGGCCACTCAAGCTCACTGAAAGAGACCGCTGAAGCGTGCAAAAATAATTTGTCCTCGGTTGCAACACTCACTACCGAGTTTAAAACTGCCTCTGGAAACGTCAGCACAAGAACTGTTTGTCGGGGGCTTTATGAAATGGGTTTCCATGGCCGAGCAGCCGTACACAAGCCTAAGATCACCATGCCTCGGCTGGAGTGGTGTAAAGCTCTCCCCCATTGAAGCAGTGGAAACGTGTTCTCTGGAGTGATGAATCGCGCTTCACCATCTGGCAGTCGACGGACGAATCTGTTTGGCGGATGCCAGGAGAACGCTACCTGCCCGAATGCATAGTGCCAACTGTAAAGTTTGGAGGAGGAGGAATAACTGTCTGGGGCTGTTTTTCATGGTTTGGGCAAGGCCCCTTACACTGCGTGCACAATTATTAGGCAAGTGAGTATTCTGATCTTATCATTGTTTCTATTCACATTTTCGAACTCCAAACCATATAAACTTGAATGCTTATTGGATTTAATCATTTTCAGGTGATATGTATTTGTGTAATGAGGGAGGGTGTGGCGAAAGTGAATAACACCTTATATCAAGGTGTGCATAATTATTAGGCAGCCTCATTACCTCAGGTAAAATGGGCCAAAAAAGTAATTTAACTGACACTGAAAAACCAAAAATGTAAAATGCCTTTCAGACGGATGCGACACTCTTTAAATAGCTAAACTATTGAGGTGTGACCACTGGACATTCAAATGTTTTGTTGCGAATAGTCAACTGGGGCGCAAAAAACGCATGGGGAAGAAAAGACGCAAATTAACTGCAATGACTTGAGAATAATTAAATGTCAAACTACCAGGAACCCATTATCCTCCAGTGCCACCGTATTCCAGAACTGCAACCTACCTGGAGTGTTCAGAAGTACAAGGTGTCAAGTGCTCAGAGACATGGCCAAGGTCAAGAAGACTGAAACAAGACCACCACTGAATAAGATTCACAAGTTGAAGCGTCAAGATCGGGCAAAGAAATACCTGAAGACAGATTATTCAAAGGTTTTATGGACAGATGAAATGAAAGTGATTCCTGATGGACCAAATGGATGGGCCCCTGGCTGGATCAGTAATGGACACAGGGTACCACTTTGAGTCAGGTGCCAGCAAGGTGAAGGAGGGGTACTGGTATGGGCTGCTATCATTGAGGATGAGGTAGTTGGACCTTTTCGTGTTGAAGATGGACTGAAACTCAACTCCCAAACCTACTGCCAGTTTCTGGAAGATTATTTCATCAAACAGTGGTACAGGAAGAAGTCCTCAGCATTCTAGAAGGCCATGATCTTTATGCAGGACAATGCTCCATCACATGCATCCAAGTACTCCACTGCTTGGCTAGCCAGCAAGGGCCTCAAAGATGCCTGAATAATGACCTGGCCCCCTTCCTCACCTGACTTAAATCCTATTGAGAACTTGTGGGCCCTTCTCAAACGTGAGATTTACAGTGACGGAAGACAATACACCTTTTTCAACAGCATTTGGGAGGCTGTGGTTGCTGCTTCAGCGAATATTGATCGTGAACAGATCAAGAAACTGACAGACTCCATTGATGGAAGGCTCATGGCAGTTATTGAAAATAAGGGTAGCTATATTGGTCACTGAATATTTTTGAAAGGCCAAAAATGTTATATAATTGTCATTTTGTGTTACTTATCTGTTACACTTACTCTAAAAATGTAGAATAAACAAGTGAGTTGAGAGAAATTATTTTTGTAATTTAGTTGCCTAATAATTCTGCACACTAATAGTTGCCTAATAATTGTGCACACTTATATATTTCCCTGAGAAAGACAAAACTCACTTTTCCTTTATTAAACATTCAGGTTTGAGGTTCAATAACATTTTGGATTGACTGAGAGCATTGTGTTTGTTCAACAATAAAATGAATCCCGAGGAATACAATTTCCCTAATAATTGTGCACACAGTGTAGTTCCAGTGAAGTGAAATCTTAATGCTACAGCATACAATTACATTCTAGATGATTCTGTGCTTCCAACTTTGTGGCAACAGTTTGGAAAAGGCCCTTTCCTGTTTCAGCATGACAATACCCCCGTGCACAAAGCGAGGTCCATACAGAAATGGTTTGTCGAGACCGGTGTGGAAGAACTTGACTGGCCTGCACAGAGCCCTGACCTCAACCCTATCGAACATCTTTGGGATGAATTGGAAGCAGACTGCGAGCCAGGCCTAATCGCCCAATATCAGCGCCTGACCTCACTAATGCTCTTGTGGCTGAAGGGAAGCAAGTTCCGGCAGCAACGTTCCAACATCTAGTGGAAAGCCTTCCTAGAAGAGTGGAGGCTATTATAGCAGCAAAAGGGGGACCAACTCCATATTAATTCCCATGATTTTGGAATGATATGTTCGACAAGCAGCTGTCCACATACTTTTGGTCATGTAGTTACCTCAATTGCTACCACACTTATTGCGCTATGAATGGAAAAGTCAAATGCAAATGCCTATTCAAATCTGACAAGCTAGCAAAACTAATGACACTATGTCAGAAACAAGGAGACCTCTTTTGCTCCCATCCAACAGGGCTCGTTTTCCTGTCGGCTCCCATGAGTCTTGTGCGTGGGATATCCCTAAGTGAAAGGAATGGTGTGAACAACCATGTACTGCTGAATGCCCTTTACGACAAGTAAAGGCCCCAGCATGATGCAGGGAAAAGTCCTAAAATGGCCCCCAACATCTAAAGGTCCCCACTAATGCATAAAAGTATGACTTATGGAACTAAACCTTATGAAACTGCATTCTGAAATAAAATGCAACTGGGTGCTATGCCCAGTTGCATGGTGTCACCTGGGCTATTTATACCCAGTGAGTCATTCTGACTACATAGAGACTCAGCTGCCACTTCTATTCTTATTGTATCTAATGCTGTACAAGTACCCCGCTAATACTAACGCTATAGCTACTTTATCTATAGCCTTGACAGTGTACTACTAATTAACGCAGCACTGTCAATACCTCAACACAGCAACATTCATGTTTTTATCGATGTTATTTCATTGCTAACACTGAATTTGCAGAACAAATAGGTCTTAAGGCCTGCACAGAAGGCATTTACTCTGTACGATAGCTAATTAACGTTACGCTAACTACAGAACTTGACCAGAGTTAAAGCTATGCACATTCCTTTCTCTGTGGATAGGCTCTGAAGTTATTTTTGAATTGTGCAATGTTGTAAACAAGCTTTTTGTCCCTATTGGTTTTCAATACATATTGAGTTATGTTACTGTATGAACTTATCAGTGACTTGGCCAAGGGTGGTATCTCATGAACAGGATCCATGAAGCAGACAGCTACCTTTGATAAACACCCAGTAAATAATTGGGTTTATGAAGAAAGACCAAATGTACTTGTTATCTCAAAGTTTAAGGGATAGTTCAGCCAAATTACAAATTGTATTTGTTTCCTTACCTTGAAAGCAGTCTAGGCCTATGTACAAGGAAAGGCTGCAATCCACATTGGTTTGTTAGCCACTGTAATATTAGCATTTTATAACCAATTATCAATGTAAGTTAATGTTCCCCAATTAGCATGAAAATATTTCATGCCCATTTCAATGCGGACATTAGTGGTTGGTGGCAGTGTTTGTTTAAAAATCCTTAAGAGTCTATTGACGCACCCGTCAGTTTAAACTAGAGATATCAGTTTTGGCTGCGTCTCATTCTACCGCATCCGCCTATGTCGGCCTTCCGCATCTGCGGTGGAAGGTGGCTGAGCTACAGTGGTGTTTGTCAGACCCTGAGACATCCTGAAAATGTCTGTAGCGTCCACAACTATTATGATCACTCTATGGTGTTCTCAGTTTTGCTCAAAGACCCCCACAAGTGGCAAGGGACTCTTCTGAAGGTAACCCATATAAACTAATGGAAGTATGGAGGTAGTTTTGTGCCAACAAATATAAGGGTGTGTGTCCCAAAAAAAAAGCTACATTTTTCTGTGCTTTCATATATTTCCTAAATGTAAGACAGACACTTCAAAACCTTATTCCTTATGATTCATTTTTGGACTGTCTTTTTTGCCATTTATGAATGTGTTATTCAATGTGTTTCTAAGGGCTATAGTAGTAAATGCCAAATTCTATATAATTAAACTTTTTTTAATACCTAAAGGGGTCCTAAAATTCAAAATCAAATAGCTAAATGATCCATGGTATGACCATCTTAAAACAATTCCATATGTTAGCTGAGTTACTTGCGTCTCCTTAGCTCTGACATTTTGAGTTACTGAAAGTTTAACTGTGCAAGTCAGCAGGAACAGGCTGCGTTCATGTTTCGTAAGTTAGCTCCCCACACAGCTGCAACACTGCGATAGTTATCACTCGCACAGAACCGGGACGCATATAGGATCCGGGGGTGGGGGGGGTTAAGGCAGCACATGACGATCCTTCAGGCTGGCATGACGGTGTGGCACGTTAGCGCCGCTGTTGGAGTGGCAGGAAGGGGTGTTGTGGGTGTCCCGGGGTGCCTGGGTTACACCACCCCAAGTTATCACAGGCAGCACAGAGGGTACTGACTGACACTGCACCCATAGACAGAGATCAGTGGGAGGGAGGGAGGGAGGGAGGGAGGGAGGGAGGGAGGGAGGGAGGGGAGAGAGAGAGAGAGAGAGAGAGAGAGAGAGAGAGAGAGAGAGAGAGAGAGAGAGAGAGAGAGAGAGAGAGAGAGAGAGAGAGAGAGAGAGAGAGAGAGAGAGAGAGAGAGAGAGAGGATATTGAGTTAAATGTCACTGCGCTACCCTGAGGGAGACACTGACAGGCCGACCCTTTTCACAGCCCCCAAATCTCAGAGGTCAGGCAGGCCATACAACAGCTGAGAGGACCCAGCCTGGCTGAAGAGGGGAGGAGGGGGGGATGAAGGAGAGGAGAGGGGTGGTGAGAGACATTGGCAGAGGAAAAGGAGCATAAAATGTGTCATAAAAATGTCAGGGGACACCGAAGGAAAATTAATTCAAGGCTGAGAATAAAATAAGTGCTTGTACAGCAATAATTTGTTTTTGGTTGATATACATGTATGGTCGGGACGTTTGGCATGTGTACTGTACACATTGAAGTTATCAAGAGTATGTATCTTGCCACTTGTACTGTACACTAATGTAATGCCTATGAAATAGTTGAAGTCAAGGCTATTTTTATTCAGAACACAAATATGGCATTTAAAAGAAAACATACGCATCAAGCCTTATAATAGTTTGTTTGTGACCATGTGTCAATTACTGTATGCATGCATACATAGAGTGCATCAAGTTTTAATTTGCTCATCTATCACTTATTCCCAAATCAACCCCTTGGCACTTGTGTAGATGTGATTTAATTAGATAGGTGTAAGCAATATGGTGGTAACTCCATCTTGCCCTCTGATAGGCCAGGTGTAGTTGCCATATTGCAGACATCTATTGAATCCTTTTAAATCAATACAATTGCCTAGAGGGCAGGGCCTGAGGGTTAATTTGGGATTCAGGACATGTATGTGGCCCTTCACTACTCACCTACTGTACAATTAATTTTATGGGGCTGCTTTGCCCATCTGCCAGGAGAGGACACCTAGGTCATAAGGTCAGCCGCAGCTGCCTGGGCATCTGAACTCAAGGGCTGGAGAGCCCATTGCTTCTCAGTATCGAACAATGCTTCTCAGTATTTGTCGATGTGCCCTTGAGCAAGGCGCTCAACCCTAATTGCTCCTATAAGTTGCTCTGGATAAGAGCGTCTGCTAAATGTCTCATATGTAAATGTATAATGAACAGTCGAGTCATGGTAGGTGCATTGTTTAAAGCAAATGGTCACCCACAAATCCATAAATTGTGCGTGTAAACCAAATGAGAGTTCAAGAAATGTGAACATTTTCTATGTCACTTTATTGTACCACATTCATTGCTTTTCTGTCTTTAAGGTTCTTTGTTAAAACAGAATGGTTGTTCAAGAAATGTGTAAATACCTTTCCTATGTCCCTCCATTGTAATACTTAATTCACCATTCGACCAAGACTTAACCACAGACCCATGAGTAAGAAAACGGGAGCAAATGGAATCTTTTCCTCCTGAACTGTCCTGATCAATGAACCATGACCATAGGTGGTGCCCGAGAGGACCGCTTGTCAGGTTATTCATCACGGCTGAATGACAACTTCTGTTTCTCTCTAGAAAAAACCCCGTAACAGCCTTTAGGTCAGGAGGTGCCCATTTAAAATGAGCTGCTACACAAGTAGTAAATTAAACCAGTGGTGAAGACAATAGTTTTTATTGAGTATTAGATTTAGAGAATAATCTGGACTTGCATGGCGTCATCAAACTGGGTTAATAAATACAGCTAGGCTTTATTTTTTATCTATAAAACTGGCCACAGTTTTCTCTTACAAGTGAAGTAAGAAAAACAACCATACTCCAAGAATATTTCAAACTTGAAGTGAGATACATTACAGAACTGATTGAAAGTGCATAAATCTAAATGATCAATGACCCTTTGAACAATGACATACAGTGAGGGAAAAAAGTATTTGATCCCCTGCTGATTTTGTACGTTTGCCCACTGACAAAGAAATGATCAGTCTATAATTTTAATGGTAGGTTTATTTGAACAGTGAGAGACAGAATAACAACAACAAATAATCCAGAAAAACGCATGTCAAAAATGTTATAAAATGATTTGCATTTTAATGAGGGAAATAAGTATTTGACCCCTCTGCAAAACATGACTTAGTACTTGGTGGCAAAACCCTTGTTGGCAATCACAGAGGTCAGACGTTTCTTGTAGTTGGCCACCAGGTTTGCACACATCTCAGGAGGGATTTTGTCCCACTCCTCTTTGCAGATCTTCTCCAAGTCATTAAGGTTTCGAGGCTGACGTTTGGCAACTCGAACCTTCAGCTCCCTCCACAGATTTTCTATGGGATTAAGGTCTGGAGACTGGCTAGGCCACTCCAGGACCTTAATGTGCTTCTTCTTGAGCCACTCCTTTGTTGCCTTGGCCGTGTGTTTTGGGTCATTGTCATGCTGGAATACCCATCCACGACCCATTTTCAATGCCCTGGCTGAGGGAAGGAGGTTCTCACCCAAGAATTTGACGATACATGGCCCCATCCATCATCCCTTTGATGCGGTGAAGTTGACTTGTCCCCTTAGCAGAAAAACACCCCCAAAGCATAATGTTTCCACCTCCATGTTTGACGGTGGGGATGGTGTTCTTGGGGTCATAGGCAGCATTCCTCCTCCTCCAAACACGGCGAGTTGAGTTGATGCCAAAGAGCTCCATTTTGGTCTCATCTGACCACAACACTTTCACCCAGTTGTCCTCTGAATCATTCAGATGTTCATTGGCAAACTTCAGACGGGCATGTATATGTGCTTTCTTGAGCAGGGGGACCTTGCGGGCGCTGCAGGATTTCAGTCCTTCACGGCGTAGTGTGTTACCAATTGTTTTCTTGGTGACTATGGTCCCAGCTGCCTTGAGATCATTGACAAGATCCTCCCGTGTAGTTCTGGGCTGATTCCTCACCGTTCTTATGATCATTGCAACCCCACGAGGTGAGATCTCGCATGGAGCCCCAGGTCGAGGGAGATTGACAGTTCTTTTGTGTTTCTTCCATTTGCGAATAATCGCACCAACTGTTGTCACCTTCTCACCAAGCTGCTTGGCGATGGTCTTGTAGCCCATTCCAGCCTTGTGTAGGTCTACAATCTTGTCCCTGACATCCTTGGAGAGCTCTTTGGTTTTGGCCATGGTGGAGAGTTTGGAATCTGATTGATTGATTGCTTCTGTGGACAGGTGTCTTTTATACAGGTAACAAGGTGAGATTAGGAGCACTCCCTTTAAGAGTGTGCACCTAATCTCAGCTCGTTACCTGTATAAAAGACACCTGGGAGCCAGAAATCTTTCTGATTGAGAGGGGGTCAACTACTTATTTCCCTCATTATAATGCAAATCAAGTTATAACATTTTTGACATGCGTTTTTCTGGATTTTTTTTAATGTAATTCTGTCTCTCACTGTTCAAATAAACCTACCATTAAAATTATATACTGATCATTTCTTTGTCAGTGGGCAAACGTACAAAATCAGCAGGGGATCAAATATTTTTTTCCCTCACTGTATGATACTTCCATAAAGTCCAAGTAATGCACCAGTTAACCACTGACCTAATTCCTAGAGATGTCTTTGACTTTCAAAGTACATTTTTGGTAGATTTAATATTCTATGCCACTATCTTTTCTCTTTAAAATACATTTTAGCAGGGTCTTAACATTTGTTTCTCATCAGTCAGCAGGCATTAACCGAATCATTGCTCTGGTTCTTCCACAAGAAGACATTGTACAGTTGCTGCATGGGTGTCGATTTCAGGGATCAACTGTCACACATCTACTTAATCTGCGTCATATCTCCCAACTGCCTTTCCCTCCTTCCCCTCCTTGTAAAAAAAGAGGAATAAAATTGTTCTCTCCACGGCGGGGTTCTCTCTACTGAGCGATAGTAAGATATACCTGCTCTCCTCTCCTGCTGCCCCACCAGTCATTCCTTTAACTCATACTCCAATGCCTTTCTTCTTTTATTCCCTCACTCCTTTTCTCTGCCCTTCTATTCACTCTCACACCCCTTCTTTTGTTCTTTCTCTTTGTTCTTCTCATTTGCTCTCACATTCTAACACACTGTGTTACTCCATGCTTCCCAAGGTCCCCCAGGCCTCAAATGGTATGCTTGATCTCTTTCATCTGTCCAACAAGTCTTTTGATACTTGTTTAATGAAAGGAAAAGAGGTGCAGTGAGATAATTACTATGATAAATGCCCCCCAATATTGCCCAACAGAAGTGGCATGACTGTGGTTTGAACTATCTGTTCGGTTCCATGTGAACCCCCATGCATCAATGTACCATCCTGGTTGCCTAGGCTTCGATGTCACTGCGCTCCACTAATGCTTGTACTAAGTTAACCTTCCACCACCTCTCTCTATCCGCTCGCTCGCACTCTTTCTCTGTCTCGGCCCCCTTCCTCAGCAGAAACCAGTTGAGCCGTCACTCAATGTTTCCCCTCCTCCCCCTGCAAGATCTTCTGTCTCACTCTCTCACCTTCTCCCCTATCCTTATTCCACTGACCATGCATGTTCCAAAAACAGTTCTTATTCCATGGTACACCCCCCCCCCCTTCAACTCCGTATCCCCCCCACACACCCCCTTCCCCCCTCCTCCCCCAGGCCAAGTCCACAATTCCTGTCCAAGTCTACCAGCTTACCTCCCTATTACTCCACCTCAAGCCCCACCCTCACCATCCCATATCTCTCGTGCTGGAATTTAGAGGCGTGTACACGTGGGGTCCCCACCAATAGTGTGGCCGTGCTGATATAAAACCCTGCAGCAGTGTTTGCTTATTCGCCTTTCTGTCAGTCCAGCACTCCTGCTTGTGGAGGGGTCGAAAAAAATCAAGGGACCAATACAAGTCCTAGCACCACACACAAAACAAAAAGGAGCAACACAACGAAAATCAAAAGAGCACAGCTAGACACGGCTAGTAGCAAGGATGGAGAACGCGCACACGAAGACGCCGGCAGAATGCCTGGCCTTCTTCGGGGTGAACATGGAAACCGGTCTCACCCCAGACCAAGTCAAGAAGAACCTCGCCAAGTATGGCCCCAATGGTGAGACCCACGGAGGGATGGAGGGGTGCATGAAGAAAGGGGAACATAGAAAATACATGGAAACTGCCGATAGAATAGACTAAGTACAGGAGGTGTGCCCTGTAGCATAGAGACCACTGGGTTAGGCATTTACAACCAGTAGATGTGATGTTTAATATGTGAAGGAATGATCATATCTGTTAAGGACATCACAGGTTTTCCTCACTTTGAAGTTGTTTTTTTCTTCGTTAGGGACACTTGCAGCGGACAGTGAAGTTCTGTGTTGGATTATTTTTTAGAAAAGGGTTAGGTTAGTTGCCACAGGTGGTAGACATGGACATGCAGAGATGGAGAAGCAGAGACTTTTGGGGGCTTTGAAGAGCTATTTAAAGAGGAAAGGAAGAGGAGTGAGAGGCAGAGAGACGGGTGATGGCTCAAGAGTCTTCATGGGTAATATATAGGGCGAGCATTTTATTTTATTTTAATTTTATTTTTATTTAACTAGGCAAGTCAGTTAAGAACAAATTCCTTCTTTACAATGATGGCCTTCCAAAAGGCAAAAGGGCTCCTGCGAGGACGGGGGCCTGGGATTAAACAAATTATATAAATACAATATAAATATAGAACAAAACACACATCACAACAAGAGAGACAACACTACATAACGAGAGATCTAAGACAACAACATAGCAAGGCAGCAACACATGACAACAACATGGTAGCAACATAACATGGTAGCAGCACAAAACAGGGTACAAACATTATTGGGCACAGTCAACAGCACAAAGGGCCAGAAGGTAGAGACAACAATACATCACACAAAGCAACCACAACTGTCAGTTAGAGTGTCCATGATTTAGTCTTTGAAGAGATTGAGATAAAACTGTCCAGTTTGAGTGTTTGTTGCAGCTCGTTCCAGTCGCTAGCTGCAGCGAACTGAAAAGAGGAGTGACCCAGGGATGTGTGTGCTTTGGGGACCTTTAACAGAATGTGACTGGCAGAACGGGTGTTGTATGTGGAGGATGAGGGCTGCAGTAGATATCTCAGATAGGGGGGAGTGAGGCCTAAAAGGGTTTTTATAAATAAGCATCAACCAGTGGGTCTTGCGACGGGTATACAGAGATGACCAGTTTACTGAGTAGTATAGATTGCAATGATGTGTCCTATAAGGAGCATTGGTGGCAAATCTGATGGCCGAATGGTAAAGAACATCTAGCCGCTCGAGAGCACCCTTACCTGCGGATCTATAAATTATGTCTCCGTAATCTAGCATGGGTAGGATGGTCATCTGAAACAGGGTTAGTTTGGCAGCTGGGCTGACAGAGAAGTGATTACAATAGAGGAAACCAAGTCTAGAATTAACTAAGGGTAGAGAATGCTTGTTGGACTCTAAGAAAGCTTTGTTGTAGAGCATTTAAAACAAAATCTGAGGAGGGGCTTGCTGAGTATAAGACTGTATCATCTGCATATAAATGGAAGAGAGCTTCCTACTGCCTGAGTTATGTTTTTGATGTAAATTGAGAAGAGTGTGGGGCCTAGGATTGAGCCTTGGGGTACTCCCTTGGTGACAGGCAATGGCTGAGACAGGAGATTTTCTGACTTTATACACTGCACTCTAAAAGCATCATTTTTGTCCTAGTGCAGAGGGGGAGGTCCTTAGATGGCTAACAGGGATGAATGATATGAAATATGATCACTGAGTTGCTGATCATTGACCAATTACATGCAGCGTGAACTAGATAGACCAAGCAAAGTTAGATGGAAGTCTGCTTCGATTAGCTCGCTGAAATGCCCACAGCATTTTGTGTTAATTTAACGTTGCATAAGCTGGTTACAATTGCATTTCTGGCCACAGTTTGTTAATGATCATGCTTTTGTAGCAAAACAGTATTTGATGAATAAGCAAGTGTATCAATACACTTACAGTAAAGACTACAATAAGCAACATGGTAATTGCTATTATCAGATAATTGTCCACAATTCCATGGGCTACATTTCAATGCATTTCTGGTTTATGGCTAGTTTATGGGCAATCCAAATGTTATGTTGAATTAGTGTGTTGTTACAGATTTTAAGGCTTGTTGATACAAAGCAATAGTTAAAACACTGATACATTATTTATTGGATCTGTTGTACACTAAGACACTTTAATGTACAGTTTAGCTAGGTCCGATTTTTGTTTTTGGTTCATCCAAAATGGTTGAAAGTAAGTATATAGAAATTCACCAAACTGTGCTTTAAAATGTCTTAGTGTACAACAGATCCAATAAATAATGTATCAGTGTTTAACTATATTATATATCTGCCCAGTCCAAGTGGTGATGAACTAAGCAAAGTCTGACATATCATACAATATCATGCAATTTATTTTGTGCTAATATTGTTTTTTGGGTTCTGCCCACCTTCCCTTCCCTGCATCGTGATTGGACAACCCCAGCACTGCCAGCTGAGGAGGGTAAGTGTTTTTTTTTCACATCAACTGTCACTCATCCGAGTTCACAAATAAGAAGCACATTGTGGAAATGTACCAATGTCTATCAATATTATGAATACTTTTTTACACGTGATTCACATCATTTTAAAAATGACTACTGACTTCAAAATAAAATCAACCTTTATCTGGAGTTAATTGTAACATGCAAGCAATCGTTTGATTGTGGAAGTTCTTGCACATTATTGCATAATCCTCACACTCTTGTATAATCTTGGTAACTGAGCAACCACATTTATAGTTGTATGACTCCAAATCAATCAATACATGGGTCATTTCCCTTTTTATATGATAATCACTTATTTGGGGTTGGAAATCAAGCAAAACATTACATACATTATCTCTCTTACACAGCATTTGGCATAATACTTATCTTGCCTCCAGACACTTAGACAAAAATAACAAATACACACAAATTCTCAGAACATTATTTAATAATACTTTTTTTTCTATTTTGTTTCTCTCTCTCTCTCTCTCTCTCTCTCTCTCTCTCTCTCTCTCTCTCTCAGGTAAGACCACCTGGGAGCTGATTGTGGAGCAGTTTGAGGATCTGTTGGTCAGAATCCTGCTGCTGGCTGCCTGCATCTCTTTTGTGAGTAAACAAAGGCTATGCTTGTATTATTTCATCCTGGTTATTTTGCTCACGATAATAGTAATAGTAGCCAAGAACACCTGTGAAATCATTTCAAGATGTTAATATCAAGTTTAATTCCCTTCCCACCCCAGAGCGAGAAGAAAATACTTATTTCATATTTTTTTTGGGGGGGGGGGACCACCCATCATACACACTCATACCTAATCTACACATTTTTTGTTAAGACCCGTAATTGATATCAAACAGCTGTGACAGTGGCACTTAAAGTTGTAGGCCTGTAACCCAAGCCACTGGCCTGAAGGATGATCCTGCATATCACTGCTTTGGCATTGCTGTCTTGTCACTTTATCAAACAACTTGTACCTTCTCTTGGCACTCCAAGTCCCCTTCCCTCTTAAAATATATTTTTGAACAGGAGAACTTGGGGTGGGGGTACATTGAACAGGACAAATATAAGCACCCCCTATTTGATCTTGAGAGGGGTGGTTGGAGGTGTATTAATTCCTACCACACACTTTCCACCCCTTTGGGCAGCTGTCAGGATGGCCTTAGAAGGCGAATATTGAGGAGCGGGTGAGAGACAGGGGGTGCAAGGAGTAAGGGGGGGGGGGGGGGGGGGGTCGAGGGGGTAATGATTTATTTTAAGAAAGACTCAAGCCAGGGAAGAGAAACTGTATCCTTCGGGAAAAGGTCAGATCTGATGGAAGGAACGATGGGCTTCCACAGAAAGAGGTAGAGAAGGTTGAAGTGGATACTGTAGGAGGGACATTGAGATCAAGTGTACAGGGATTGTGTCATTATTGTGAAATACAGCAAACTGGAGCACTAAACTGCAAACTGGAGCAGTTGCTTAACTTTAGACAACAGCTGAACAACATCAACACAATTTAACGAAACATTTTAACACAGCCAGCTGATTCGGTGTTTACCCATTCAAGTGTTGAGAGCATATATAGAGTGTGCGACCATTTTTTAAAATATTTTGACATAAGTTTACTATTCCAAAATTGCAAATGCACAAATGCTAAATTTCAAATGCATAAAACAAACGATTTACACAATTCAAACATTTTCGCACACTGCATTTATAAATGAATGAACAAAATGCAAGTTAAGTAGGTCTATTTCTAAACCTGTAGCAGTTTTGCCTCCTGTTGTTGTGCCCATGGACACTAGCGTTGAGTCTGTGTAAGAGTATCAGACAGTAAACAGACTAAAATAGAACAGTGATGGAACAAACAGATGAAACCATTTTCTAAATGCCCGATAGTGCCCTGCAGGGCCCTCTGAACTGAACACTGCTTATTCACAATCATCTGAAACATCCTCACAGCTTCCCTAGGGCTTTAAGCCAAGGGCTTCCCTCTGGAGAATTGTCATGTCCTAAAATCCATAACATCATCATAAACATGTGTAAACCATATATAAATCAACAAAAACCTACAGACAACCACAGACTATCAAATAGCCCATAGAAATTCCTTGCTTTGCATCAGATTCAGAATCAGACAACTTTATTGCCATGCCACAAATGTTACTAGGAATTTAATTTGATGTTTTACACAAAACCACTGTATCAGATAATAATTGCATTGATCTAACATTGATTTAACTGTGATCAAACACGGTTTCTCCTGCAGACAGTGTGACTGTATGCTATGATGCACCAAATGCTAACCATTTTCCGCTGTTGTCCACCTGTTTGTGCTCAGGTGCTGGCTTGGTTTGAGGAAGGTGAGGAGACCGTCACTGCCTTCGTCGAGCCCTTCGTCATCCTTCTCATCCTTATCGCTAATGCTGTTGTTGGAGTGTGGCAGGTCAGTCGTGTTGACATACACACGTACACGTTGAGCAATGATACATACCCGCAGCTTTGATGACCTGTAGCATGTGGGTTGGTGACATAGTGCACGTGGGTTAGGGTTACTGAGAAAGAGCAGTTTGCTCAATTGAAACAGAATTACTTTTGGACACCAGTGAGAATGACATCCGGGTCAGGTATGTTTTGAGTAATAACAAACAAACAGACAGCCACCTGCGGTATTGACTGTGGCTCTGTTAGTTGTGACTGTAACATGGTCTATTTCCTTAACATTTGTAACAGTTGTATTGTCTGGAGTTGTGTTATGAGTTAGGGCTATATGTAATGACTAGGTGTATAGTTATGCCTGTATGTTATGACTAGGTGTTTGTATTGTCTGTGGTTACGTCAGTGTCGACTGCAGTCCTGTGACTTGGTGTTCGTATTGACTGTAGTTGTGTTAGAGTTGAAAGTGGGTGTTTGTATTGACTGTAGTTGCACGCGTGTCTGGTTGTCTGCCACAGGAGCGTAATGCTGAGGACGCCATCGAAGCTCTGAAGGAGTACGAGCCTGAGATGGGCAAAGTCTTCCGTACTGACAGAAGGAGCGTGCAGAAGATCAAGGCCAATGTGATGGTTCCTGGTGATATTGTGGAGGTGTCCGGTGAGAGACCCATCTTTCTCTTAATTACCTATATTTTTTATTCTGTAATTTCTTGTACACTGTTTTAAAGACCTAGGGACTAGGGACTCTAGACTACAGACTCATGCTGCAAATTAGCGCAAGCTAAAGCATGATGGGACAATTCATCTGACTGTTGATGACTCAATGTGTCAATGTTTTAATTGTGTGTCCAACTAACAAATACATGTATTTTATTATCGCTTGCCCAATCAAATGTTTTCCTTTCTTTTTTAGCACTTTAGGCGTTAAGTGGCTTTATTGTGTAAACTGTTGAGAAAGAAAGTTAGGGACCCATAGAGTGTATATTTGAGAGGATTCTCAAGAGCAGGACATACGAGTGCAAGATGGAGGGGAGGGGGCAAACGGCTGTGAAAACATGCTGAGGGAAGGAAAACAAAATCTTGGGTATAAATACCCCCCTACCACCTGCCACACCTCTTCTCTCCTTCTTGCCCTCTCTCTCTCCCAGCTCTCCCATAACCCACTGGTGGTCATGTATCATAGTACACCTGTTGCCCTTCAAGTCAGTCATTTCTATGGCATTCCTACGGCTTATTCTGATTGGTTGGTGTATAATGTGTCAGTTGAGGTTAAGCATGCATACTTATCTCTCCCCCCCCCCCCCCCCAGTCGGTGACAAAGTCCCCGCTGACATCAGGATTGTTGCCATCCGTTCCACCACCCTCCGCATTGACCAGTCCATCCTTACTGGTGAGGATCCTTACATACCACAACTCCCTACTATATAATACATAACATGTTGTTTTAACTATGCAGGAACTAAAACAACAATACACAGTTACATTATTAAAAAGCACTACGGATAAAGAACACAATAAAGTCTAAAGACCTATTTACATTATCGTCCTATAAGAAATGTGAGAAAGGGTGCTTTTTAGACCTGTAAGGCATTGTCTTGCATACTGTTTTCTTGTTATGTGTCCTCTCATTGACCATTGTCTGTGGGTCCCCCTCAGGTGAGTCCGTCAGTGTGATTAAGCATACTGAACCTGTCCCCGACCCCAGAGCCGTCAACCAGGACAAGAAGAACATGCTTTTCTCTGCAAGTATCTCTCCATCTCTCTTTCCCTCCATACCTCTATCTCTCTATTCTATTCTCCCCTCCATCACTGTGTCACTGCATCTTTCTTTTCTTTATTCACCTGTCCCTACTTGCCGCCATCCTTTTTCTACACCTCTATCCCTCACTCTGGCCCTGTCTTTCCCTCTCTTTCGTAACACACCCTCTAGCGTTCTCCATTCATGACTAGTAAACTTTTCTTAATCGTCTTAGTTCCTAGATGAACAGAAGGCCTACAGTAGTGTATAAGAGTTTGTAACAGGGTGTACAGTGTGAAATAGTGTATAACCATATATAAAAAAAAAAACATTGTATACTAAATTCTACGTTATTTTCTCACTGTCTATCCTCCACCACTTCCACCTCTACCAACCACAGGGCACCAACGTCGCTGCCGGCAGGGCCATTGGCGTGGTTGTAGCTACCGGCGTCTCCACCGAGATTGGCAAGATCCGCGACCAGATGGTCGCCACCGAGCAAGAGAAGACCCCCCTGCAGGCCAAGCTGGATGAGTTCGGCGAGCAACTGTCCAAGGTCATCTCCCTGATCTGTGTTGCCGTGTGGGCGATCAACATTGGCCACTTCAACGATCCCGTCCATGGAGGTTCCTGGATCCGTGGTGCCGTCTACTACTTCAAGATCGCCATTGCCCTGGCTGTGGCCGCCATACCTGAGGGTGAGGGAGAGAGGGAGGGAGGGATGGATAGGGAAAAGAGAGATGTCATGGGGAGGGGAAGGGTGCATGAATGTGTGTGTTTGGAGGAGAGATGGGTTGTGGGGTGTATGCGCGTGTTCGTGTATGTGTGTCTGTGTGTGCACATGTGCGTGGTTGTTCAGGTATGTGCGGTTCACACAATGCTCGTTGTTTGTGATATTCCATTGTGACTAAATGCACACTATGTTATTCTCACTATATCACTGCTATTTGATTTACTCGCGGTTTCGACTATCATCTCTCTACCAGGTTTGCCCGCTGTCATCACTACCTGCCTGGCTCTCGGTACCCGCCGTATGGCCAAGAAGAACGCCATTGTCCGCTCTCTGCCCTCTGTGGAGACCCTGGGTTGCACCTCCGTCATCTGCTCTGACAAGACCGGAACCCTGACCACCAACCAGATGTGTGTGACCAAGGTGGGTGCTGCATAGAACATAGTACCCTATAACGGGTCTGCAACTGGCAGCCCACGGGCCAAATCCGGACTCCGAACCGATTTAATGTGGCTTGCCAAGGTTGTCTTAGTAGAAACATACAGACACATTTGTACACAGACACACATTTCACTGGGACATTGGGCAGCATATTGTTCACTATGTGACCAATTTGGGCACATTCAGACACTTGACAGACTCACGCACATACACAAACTGAACAGTAATTTCACAACTTCCCTTTGTTTCTTCCTCTCTAGATGTTCATCATCAAGAATGTTGATGGCGACCATGTCAACCTGGACATGTTCGACATCTCCGGCTCCAAGTACACCCCCGAGGGAGAGGTGTAAGTAGTCCCGTTTCTGTGGCAACCAGCGTTAACTTTACGACATAGGTACCATTCAAGCTACTGAGCCTCATATGACAATTATGTGAACGCATACTCTCTTTATTCCTTCTTTCTCTATTCTCTCTACATCTTCCTTCTTTCCCTCTGTCAATCTCTCTCTCCCTTCTTCCACCTCTCTATCTCTTCCCTCTCTTAGCTCCCAGGGAGGTGTTAAGACCCCCTGCGGATCCTACGATGGCCTTGTTGAGCTGGCAACCATCAGCGCCCTGTGCAATGACTCCTCTCTGGACTACAACGATGTAATGAATTGATTCATTTGTTACTTATTTATCACATTAGTAGGCAGGGACAGTGCACCATTCATTCATTCCATCCATCAATAGTTCAGTTTTCCCATCAAGGTCTCGCTATGTCGCTCCATTTTCTTCTGTAGTCCCCTAAACACAGATAAAACGACGTGGCTAACACATATTTATGCTCTGACAAAGTCATTGTGACAAAGCTTTGAATTTTGTTGTTTAGTTGTCACATACAGCGGATAGGTGCAGTGAAATTTGTTGTTTTGCAGGGTCACCCATAGAAGTACGGAGCCCCTGGAGAAAATTAGGGTTAAGTGGCTTTCTCAAGGGCACATTGACAGATTTTTCACCTTGTCAGCTCGAGTATTCAAACCACAACCTTTTCCGCTTCGCAACTGAAATGTACTCTCTGCAGTCATGGCTAACAAACATCAAATAACATGTTTTATGATTACGAAGGTGTCCCGTTGCTGTAGATTCTACCCTCTGCCTCTTCTTAACTTCTTTTCTCGGACACTTTATCTCTATTTATCTCCCTTCCCTCCAGGCCAAGAAGATCTATGAGAAAGTGGGTGAGGCCACCGAGACTGCCATGTGCTGCCTGGTTGAAAAGATGAACGTGTTCAACTCCAAAGTTACAGGCCTCTCCAAGCCTGATAGAGCCAATGCCTGTTGTTCTGTGATCAAGCAGCTGATGAAGAAGGAATTCACCCTGGAGTTCTCCCGTGACAGGAAGTCCATGTCTGTGTACTGCACCCCCGCCAAGGGCGATGGTGGAGCTAAGATGTTTGTGAAGGTCAGCTCCTCTCTCTCTCTCTCCACTTTCTAGCTCTCTTCTTCTAGTCCTCTTCCTCTAATGCTGTTGTGTCAAACATGGGCTTATGCCTTATTGTTCCGTTGCAAGTAGTTTATTAGCCACTAAATTATAGTCTCTCAACAGTTCTACTGACAACTGTATTTTCAAAGCAGTAATGGAAGGAGTTTGATTTGGTCCCTTTGTGAAAACCCAACCTCTCTCCGTTTCCTCCTCACTCAATAGGGTGCCCCCGAGGGTGTGATTGACAGATGTGCCTATGTTCGTGTTGGCACCACCCGCGTTCCCCTGACTAGTGCCGTCAAGGACAAGATTTTGGCTGTGATCAAGGAATGGGGTTGCGGCCGCGATACCCTGCGTTGCCTGGCCCTTGCCACCCGTGACACCCCCCTGAAAGTCGAGGAGATGAAGCTTGAGGATGCCACCAAGTTCATTGATTACGAGGTGAGGAAGAAATATTTCCCTCTGTAGATAGATGGATAGATACATGGACAGATACATGGATGGACACCTTTTTTGGACGGATGTCTAGCCAGATATATCCAAGTTGGTTTTGACTCATCCTCACCTTTCTCCCTCACTCCTCTTGTCCCCAGACTGACCTGACCTTCGTTGGCTGCGTTGGTATGCTGGATCCCCCGCGTAAGGAGGTTACGCCCGCCATTCTGTTATGCAAAGCTGCTGGAATCCGCGTCATCATGATCACTGGTTAGTGTACCACTACCTCCTCTCTAGCACCCATTCCCAATACAGACCATCTTCCTTTACAAAGTGATTGTGTATATGTTTCCTTTAGTTCTTCTATGAGTTTGATCTAGTTTGTGTTGTCTGTTTCTAAGTAAATATTATACTTGTCTGTTTTTTTGCTTCTGTGTTGAAAGTGTTGTTGCATCCACAATGGTTTTTGTTGTGTCTGTGCTATCACGTGTCTATTGTGTTTATATCTCTGTTTACATAGACGTCTGTATTCCACGTTATATTAGCATGTTTTTTGTTGTTGCTAATTCTCAGTCACATATTACCTGGGGTTGAATTGGAGAGAAAAAAAATGTTCCTGTAAAATTACTGTAAAAAACAACTGTAAACTCACCAGTAATTCAACTAAAATGTCAAAATGAGTTTCACGTTGAAAACGTTCGATTCCACTCCTGGTCATTATTACTGTACAGTACATCATTCTCTTTATCCTTCATCTGATTGGCTAATTTCATCCTTCGACTCCCTCAGGTGACAACAAGGGAACCGCAGTGGCCATCTGCCGTCGTATTGGCATCTTCACGGAGGATGAGGATGTGACTGGAAAGGCCTTCACTGGCCGTGAGTTTGACGACCTGCCCTCATTTGAACTTCAAAGCGATGCTGTCAGAAACGCTAGCTGCTACGCCCGTGTGGAGCCCTCCCACAAGTCCAAGATCGTTGGGTTTCTGCAGGGCCAAGACGAGATTACCGCCATGGTGAGGCCAAGACATTTGTGTAGATACACATACAATATACTATAAAATACACAATTCTTCAAACATTTGATAGTAGTTCAAGTGAATCCAAAGTTTACCCCAAATTCCTGTACTGTAACTGTTAGTGCCGTGGAAGTGATAGTATTCCTCCAGCGATCTTTGAATGACTGACTTGTAAATGCACCACTTCAACTGACCCTCTCTCCCTACCTTAAACCAGACCGGTGATGGTGTGAACGATGCCCCCGCCCTAAAGAAGGCCGAGATCGGCATCGCCATGGGCTCTGGCACTGCCGTTGCCAAGTCTGCCTCTGAAATGGTCCTGGCTGACGACAACTTCTCTTCCATCGTGTCCGCCGTGGAGGAGGGCCGCGCCATCTACAACAACATGAAGCAGTTCATCCGCTACCTCATCTCCTCCAACGTTGGTGAGGTCGTCTGGTGAGTGTTCTGTCCATACGGGACGGACTGGATTAGATCCCTGGGCTCTTTGATACTGTGTTTGCCCATCGAGCCTAAACCTAGGTATTAGGTGGTCTGATGAGTGTTCGTATGGGACCAACTTTTGAACCCGGGCTCTCAGAGATTGTGTTAGCCCATCAAGCTAAAGCCTAGGCATTAGCTTAGGTACCTAACTTCTCTCCTCCTTGTCCTCCCCATCCCTTCAATTGTAGTCGGCTTTCATCTATTATTCTTTGGGATTTGTACTTTTTTAACTTGTAAGCACATAAATCAAAATCAATCAATCTACCTTTTCTTCCTTTCACTCATTCAGTATCTTCCTGACTGCTGCCCTGGGTCTGCCCGAGGCTCTTATCCCCGTCCAGCTGCTGTGGGTCAACCTGGTGACTGACGGTCTGCCCGCCACCGCCCTGGGCTTCAACCCCCCCGACCTGGACATCATGGGCCGCCGCCCCCGTTCCGCCAAGGAGCCCCTGATCTCCGGCTGGCTGTTCTTCAGATATATGGTCATTGGAGGTAAGCGTGGAAGAATAGGATAGGGGAACTATCTGTCTTTGTCCGAAATGTCAACTTATTCCCTTCATAGTGCACCATTTTCGTCCAGGGCTAATAAGGTTTGCACTATATAGGGAATATGGGCCCTGGTAAAAAGTAGTGCACTATGAAGGGAATAGGGTGCCATTTAGGACATATCCCTGTCTGCTTTGCATTAGTAGGGTCCTGTAAGGGCTGGTTGAACACCACCAAGGTGTTCACCCACCTGAGTCTGTGTCTGACGGTAAGTCTCTTTGGTCCGCACCAGGATATGTCGGTGCCGCCACTGTCGCAGCTGCCGTCTGGTGGTTCATGTACGATCCCACCGGCCCTGGAGTCACCTTCCACCAGCTGTCCCACTTCATGCAGTGCCACGATGAGAACGAAGACTTCATTGGCATTACATGCAAGGTGTTCGAGGCCTCTCCCCCTATGACGATGGCTCTGTCCGTGCTGGTCACCATTGAGATGTCCAACGCCCTCAACAGGTCAGACGCAGAATGCACACGCACAGGCACATGCACAGACACACACTCATACACATACAGATGCAAGAGCACAGACACACAAGCACACACACAGGCATGCACTCGCGCGCGCGCTCACACACACACACACACACACACACACACACACACACCACACACACACACACACACACACACACACACACACACACACACACACACACACACATATGCAAGAGCACAGACACACAAGCACACGCAGAGGCATGCACTCACGTGCACACACACACACACACTAATCATGTGATGTTAAATTGTCTCCTTTAACCCCCCTCCCTTTCAGCTTGTCTGAGAACCAGTCTCTGGTGCGCATGCCCCCATGGAGCAACTTGTGGCTGGTTGGAGCCATGGCTCTCTCCATGTCCCTCCACTTCATGATCATCTACGTCGACCCCCTGCCCGTAAGTACTGTCGCTGTGGAAAAGGTCCCATCATTAGCCTCTGTCACCGTGGAAAAGGTCCCATCATAGTCCTCTGTCACCGTGGAAATGGTCTCATCACAGTCCCCTGTCACTGTGGAAATGGTCCCATCATTAGCCTCTGTCACCGTGGAAAAGGTCCCATCATAGTCCTCTGTCACCGTGGAAATGGTCTCATCACAGTCCCCTGTCACTGTGGAAATGGTCTCATCACAGTCCCCTGTCACTGTGGAAATGGTCCCATCATATGCTTATATGCTTAATGAATTTGACATTTATATTGCTCAGAAGACGCTACTGAGTATTTTCTGTCAGTAGTTTGTCAGTTGTTCTTCCCTAATAACCCTGTGTTCTTCTCTTCCCTTCTCCCGCCCAGATGGTCTTCAAGTTGACTCACTTGAACGTGGAGCAATGGTTGATTGTCCTGAAACTCTCTTTCCCTGTCATCCTGATTGACGAGGTGTTGAAGTTTGTCGCCCGTAACTACCTGGAGAGTAAGTGTGCCTCTAACACACACACACACATACACCTTTACCATTGTAACCAAATGATGGTATTCTATCCTTGTATTTGCAAGCAATTCTGCTTCTAAAGTAATTTGAATAACAGTTATATCCTAGCAGTTCTACTGTATAACATTCCTTGTTCTCCATTTGAATAACAGCTTCGATAAAAATCTTAAATTAATTCCTTCTTTCATTCACCCTGGTCTTTTATTTGGTACGAAATGAATAATCCTTCCATCTGGTTAAGACAATTTGTATCATAATGTTAAATGCTTGTTTAACCTCTTCTAAATGTCTCTCTCAGTTGTTTCAATCATTTTATCATCGGCTCTCACTGCCTTTATTTCTTCTTTATCTCTATACTCCGCTCTCTCTTTCTCTAACTCCCTGTATTCATTCTTTTTCTCTAAACTCCTTTTTCTAACTCTGTGTATTCCTTCTTCCTATCTTCATACTCGCTCTCACCTCTCTCTCATTCTCTTTTATTTAATCATATAACTCCATCCTTTCATTCCTCAATAACACATTGAATCATCTTTTTACAGACTAATCCTGAATATCACCCACCATTAGCCTGTAACCACAGCAAGGTATCCCACCAACTGCATCGCTAGCGGTTCTCTCTTTGTGTGTATGTCATTGTGTTTATGTCAGGAGAGTGTGTGTACATGTGCAAAGCGAATCTGTGTTTTACAACCTGCCCAAGTTGCGTTCTTGTCGTTTTCAGTCTTTCCTGGGGATCTCTAGCCTATATGCTCAAATGTGTGTACATGCTACTTCTGTATTGTATCTGTACTGCTCTGTATTCTGCTGGTCTGGTTTATGGATGTTGTTTTCCACTGTTATACGTATAACTAGTTTCAGTGATGTATCAGTAGGCTTTGGGGAATTGGTCCCAGATCTGTTTGTACTGTGTAGCCAACTTGTATGGTTGTTACATAGAAGTTAGTTAAACAGCACAAACCAGGATATCATGAATCGTGTCCTGTTGTTGCTGTTGTGAGTTGTCTAGATGCTTCGGCATTTGCGTGTGTGGCGGGGGGGGGGGTGTCTGAGTCTGAGGGGGTAGATGTTTGACGCAGTAACTCTTGTTGCCATAAACATTTTGAATATGAGTTATTATTCGATAAAAGTGTGATATATTTTTGGTCAATATACTGTAGCTCTGCAGTAAATAACCATATTGTAATATTTACGAAGTGAACGTTCAGATCCTATACTAGTAATATTACATTGAAATCTTTATAGAATTTTTTTTACAAGAAAGGCTAGTAATTAGCTATTGTAGTATTATAGCTATGATAATACTACTATGGTTGAAATAACATGGTAATTATAGTTTCATTACATACCTCTGCTGCTAATTTCATCAGCTTTCATTTAAAATTAACGTTGCAGTTAGCTCTTTCCCTCTGATTTCCTGCTTTTCTTCTTTCACTCTAGAAAAATAGAAATCTAGAAGAAGAGGAATTAGAGAGGTGGAGAAAGGGAGGACGAGGAGGAGAAGATTGAAAAAGATGACGATCACAGCCAATGAATGAGGAGCTCTTGTGAGCCAACCAATAGAACAGAGGGGGCTAAACAGGAAAGTCAACGAGAAAAAAAAATAAAAAAATAAAAAATGCACATAAAACAACCTCTGTATATGGAAAGAGATTTAATTGGATTGGGGTTTTACTCCACCAAAACAATATTCAAATATTTAAGATTTTATTCATAGAAATAATGTATTAAAAAGAGATTTTTTGTTAAACTTGGATACTCTTGACTGTTGTTTTTTTTTGTTCAGTTTCTCCACCACAATCCAACTTGTGTTACATTTCTCTACTACTCATTACTTTATCCGGGTCTTTGCCCCTATGTGCGCTACATCAGTCCAATGTAGGAGAGAAGTACTGTGCTGAAGGTTGTCCATGACATCAAACAACTGACAAGTTCACTCACAACAATAAGGTATTATATCTTTACCATTAATAAACAAAGTGACCACTACAAATGATGCATTGCGAAGCACATTTTATTGACTATTTTTAACAAAGGGCTGATTTTCAAGACATAAAATCAATGATTCTCTCTCAACCGTACATCTGCATAAGCAGACAAACATTCAAATAAATGGTCTACATCTAAGCAATAATGCAGTGTGTTGGGTGTTTGATACTTTCCTTTGGCTTCTCACAAATCCCACAACATTGGGAAATGTTCAACAGTTAGTGATTCGGACCTCATGTGGTAAAAGTCAGTTGCATTGTGTTGGAAATAGAGAGAGGAAAATCCCGCTAGATGTCAGTCCGGAAAGGGATGTCAGCATCCTTCATTTTTCTTTTGTAGTCCTCATCAAACAGTTGTGTCTGGGCAGGGGAGAAATGATTGGTCCAATCACCTACTACACCTGAAAGAAAACAAGGATTGAGATTGAGTCATTCCAACACACTCAGATACTGAAATACCCAATATCCTGAAATAGTTAATGTACCGAAATATACTGAAATAGTCAATATACTTGTTGAGAAAAACTTGTTCCAGGAATCAGGCAGAACTCATTTATCAGCAATAAGAGTTTATTCAAGCAATTGCAAGGAAGCTTACCCTCAAGATGAAACCGGAGAGTAACTTAAAAATGTACAAATGACAGTAATTTATATACTTCACCTACACAAAGAATTGCTTACCCCTCCAAGGGGCTTACCCCTCTCAAGTTTACATGAGAGATAAAGCATTATACAAACAAAAGCAGGTTCTAACCAGTTCTCACAGCCTATGTGTCTAAGATAAGTGATAAGATCTTTAGAGCCTAAACAGACTGGAATTCAGCCTGGTTGGGCCTTTGGTGCACCAAAGATGAGGAGCCAATAACAAATCACTATTTTGTGCAGTGTATGAAGAGGTTATTGGACAGTTGAAGGACAAATACCAGTGAATAGTACATTTAGTACTATTCAACTCAAGCATTTACATAGCATTAGACTGTAACAAAACCATTTTCGCCCCATGATACTGAAATAGCCAATGTATTGATAGAGTGCATTTACTCCAATAAACACCTGTCCAAGGCAGTTAATACATACAGTGGGGGGGAAAAGTATTTGATCCCCTGCTGATTTTCTATGTTTGCCCACTTACAAAGAAATGATCAGTCTACAATTTTAATGGTAGGTTTATTTGAACAGTGAGAGACAGAATAACAACAAAAAAATCCAGAAAAATGCATGTCAAAAATGTTATAAAATGATTAGCATTTTAATGGGGGAAATAAGTATTTGACCCCTCTGCAAAACATGACTTAGTACTTGGTGGCAAAACCCTTGTTGGCAA
Organism: Salmo salar; assembly: GCF_965601325.2. Lineage (NCBI taxonomy): Eukaryota > Metazoa > Chordata > Actinopteri > Salmoniformes > Salmonidae > Salmo > Salmo salar. The sequence continues at coordinate 68,017,239 of NC_138309.1, read as the reverse complement.
TCACAGAGGTCAGACGTTTCTTGTAGTTGGCCACCAGGTTTGCACACATCTCAGGAGGGATTTTGTCCCACTCCTCTTTGCAGATCTTCTCCAAGTCATTAAAGTTGCGAGGCTGACGTTTGGCAACTCGAACCTTCAGCTCCCTCCACAGATTTTCTATGGGACTACGGTCTGGAGACTGGCTAGGCCACTCCAGGACCTTAATGTGCTTCTTCTTGATCCACTCCTTTGTTGCCTTGGCCGCGTGTTTTGGGTCATTGTCATGCTGGAATACCCATCCACGACCCATTTCCAATGCCCTGGCTGAGGGAAGGATGTTCTCACCCAAGATTAGACGGTACATGGCCCCGTCCATCGTCCCTTTGATGCGGTGAAGTTGTCCTGTCCCCTTAGCAGAAAAACACCCCCAAAGCATAATGTTTCCACCTCCATATTTGACGGTGGAGATGGTGTTCTTGGGGTCATAGGCAGCATTCCTCCTCCAAACACGGCAAGTTGAGTTGATGCCAAAGAGCTCCATTTTGGTCTCATCTGACCACAACACCTTCACCAGTTGTCCTCTGAATTATTCAGATGTTCATTGGCAAACTTCAGACGGGCATGTATATGTATTCTTGAGCAGGGGGACCTTGCAGGCACTGCAGGATTTCAGTCCTTCACGGCGTAGTGTGTTACCAATTGTTTTCTTGGGGACTATATTCCCAGCTGCCTTGAGATCATTGACAAGATCCCCCCGTGTAGTTCTGGGCTGATTCCTCACTGTTCTCATGATCATTGCAACCCCACGAGGTGAGATCTTGCATGGAGCCCCAGGCCGAGGGAGATGGACAGTTTTTTTGTGTTTCTTCCATTTGCGAATAATCGCACCAAATGTTGTCACCTTCTCACCAAGCTGCTTGGCGATGGTCTTGTAGCCCATTCCAGCCTTGTGTAGGTCTACAATCTTGTCCCTGACATCCTTGGAGAGCTCTTTGGTCTTGGCCATGGTGGAGAGTTTGGAATCTGATTGATTGATTGCTTCTGTGGACAGGTGTCTTTTTTTACAGGTAACAAGCTGCGGTTAGGAGCACTCCCTTTAAGAGTGTGCTCCTAATCTCAGCTCGTTACCTGTATAAAAGACACCTGGGAGCCAGAAATCTTTCTGATTGAGAGAGGGTCAACTACATATTTCCCTCATTAAAATGCAAATCAATTTATAAAATTTTTGACATGCGTTTTTCTGGATATTTTTGTTGTTATTCTGTCTCTCACTGTTCAAATAAACCTACCATTAAAATTATAGGCTGATCCTTTCTTTATCAGTGGGCAAACGTACAAAATCGGCAGGGGATCAAATACTTTTTTCCCCCACTGTAAAATATATACAAACCTGATTGAAGCCTAATGTAAAATTGTAACTGATGCACATCATCTTCTCTGGGTTGTTTTCCAACAGAAATCCCGAGATTTCAAGACAGTAACTATAGAGAGAAATAGTAATGGCGTCTTTTTGTAGCCACTAACTCCGCCATGGTAAGTTGGACAAAGCCTATGGAGAAAATGAATGGCGTTTTGGATAAACGCTGAAAATAAGGTCTGTGTTTTGTTCTACGAGATAATATTCATCAGCTAATGTCACTTTTTGGGAATTTTGAAAAATGTATGTAATTAAAGAAAAAACAAAGCACATAAAGGCTTCATAATAATTCATAAAGGTCATGCTAACTGACTATGATCTCATAGAACAAAACGTGTAAGATCGCCTAAGCCTGAGTTACAGGCACGTACAAAGCGAACGCCTAGCAACACAAAGGTTGAGTGTTCCAATCTCATCACAGACAACTCTAGCAGTTCAGCTAATTAGCAACTTTGGAACCAGTTATTACTTTTTAGCTACTTTGCAACTACTTGGCATGTTAACTAACCCTTCCGTTAACCTACCATTTAACTTAACTTAACCCTAAACTTAACCCTAACCTTTACCCTAACCTTAACCCCTAACCCACCTAACGTTAGCCACCTAGCTAATGTTAGCCACCTAGCCACCTAGATAACGTTAGCCACAACAAATTGAAATTTGTAACATAGCATACATATTGCAAATTTGTAAAAAAATATTGTAGAAATTGCAATTCGTAACATATCATACAAAATGGATGACGGACAACCACAAATTAATTCATACCATACCAAACATAACATATAATAATCATTTGAGTGTCCCAGATTTTCATTTACTATGTTACGTCTACCCCTGAGTTCAGGTTGATGATATATATATATAAAGACAGCTAGGGAGAGCCACAGCAGTGTGCAATCTGCCACGGACTCAGATAAGACACATATGTATTAATAGTAGATATAGGGAGGCAGACCTTTTCTCATGAAGGGGGAGATGGACTGGTCAAAAACTGGTTTGGGGAAAAAGGAGTAGTTGGTCATCGGGTTCTCCTTCATGGTCTTAAAGGAAGTCAGCTCCACAATGCGGCTGATGACATCATCAGCGAGCGACAGATCAAGGTAGCGCATGATGCGCTCCACTTCTCGTTGAGGATTCTGTGAGGAAAACAAATAATGAGTATTTAGCTGGAATACGTAGGGGGGATAGTACCCGCAAAACACCAGTCTCAACGTCAACAGTGAAGAGGCGACTCCGGGATGCTGGCCTTCTAGGCAGAGTTCCTCTGTCCAGTGTCGGTGTTCCTTTGCCCATCTTAATCTTTTATTTTTATTGGTCAGTCTGAGATATAGCTTTTTCTATGCAACTCTGCCTAGAAGGCCAGCATCCCGAAGTCGCCTCTTTACTGTTGACGTTGAGACTGGTGTTTTGTGGGTACTATTTAATGAAGCTGCCAGCTGAGGACTTGTGAGGCATCTTTCTCAAACTAGACACTCTAATGTACTTGTCCTCTTGCGCAGTTGTGCACCGGGGCCTCCCACTCTTCTTTCTATTCTGGTTAGAGCCAGAATAGAACTACTCTGTGAAGGGAGTAGTACACGTCGTTGTACGAGATTTTCAGTTTCTTGGCAATTTCTTGCATGGAATTGCCTTCATTTCTCAGAACAAGAATAGACTGACGAGTTTCAGAAGAAAGGTCTTTGTTTCTGGACATTTTGAGCCTGTAATCGAACCCACAAATACTGATGCTGCAGATGCTCAACTAGTCTAAAGAAGGCCAGTTTTATTGCTTCTTTAATCAGACCAACAGTTTTCAGCTGTGCTAACATCATTGCAAAAGGGTTTTCTAATGATCAATTAGCCTTTTAAAATTATAAACTTGGATTAGCTAACACAACGTGCCATTGGAACACAGGAGTGATGGTTGCTGATAATAGGCCTCTGTACGCCTATTAAGATATTCCATAAAAAATCTGCCGTTTCCAGCTACAATAGTCATTTACAACATTAACAATGTCTACACTGTATTTCTGATTAATTTTATGTTATTTTAATGGACAAAAAGATGTGCTTTTCTTTCAAAAACAAGGACATTTCTAAGTGACCCCAAACTTTTGAACGGTAGTGTACATGCACTTAAATTTAACTTAATTCCTTTTTCAGTCACTTTCCTCTCAGGCACATTCTGACCTTGAATTTAAGCATGGGGAAACGCATGTGCCAGTCAGGTCTGCTTTTGGGGTGGATATCATAGAAATGGAGTTGTGGCAGAGATGTGTTTACAGATAAGAGAATTCTGCCCTGGCTTCCCACATAAATCCACCACCTTTACGAGAGAGAAAAGCTATACATTTATAAATTACAGTGCTGGTCATAAACTGTAAATGTGCAAGTTTTTGTGTTGTGTGCGTCTCTATGTGTGCACATGCATCTGTGTGTGTGGACATTTAGTGCAGCTCTCCCCTACCTCTTTCATGTCTTCATAGAAAAGGTAGAGTATATTCCTCTTCTCTCGTTCCTCCCAGTAACCCTTCACATGGTCGTACCAGGACCCCCATGCCACTGAGGGAGAGTACAATAAACAGTTTAACTACTGACACTCAAAATCAACCAATTCTCATTCTATCAGCATTTACATTAGCACTATCATAAAAGTATTCTGTCTCCATGACAAACACAGGCTAGAATTATTTTTCAGAAAGGGCATATTATTTTCTATGAACTGTTTGTGCAGGAGAAGCTGGGTCCCATGCCGCTGATTAACATTGCGCACCGCACGGGTCCTCTACGGAAAGGATCTCGGTGTATGATTGTATGGACCAAAGCTTTAAAGTTAAGCGGCGAATTGCTTGCCTTGCAGCAGAATCCAGGGGTCTGACCTATGCAGGGATGAGGGTCAGCATCTATCCAGGGCTGAGTGCCGAACTGCTAAAACAGAGGGAAACCTACAACGAGGTAAGCTCCCAGCTACGCAAGCTAAACCTGAGATGCGGCTTCATCCACCAGGCAAAACTAATCTTGACCTTCCAGAACACAACACACGTTTCCACTGCCAAGGAAGTGCAAGACTTCTTCGAGAAGCACATCAAACCCAACACACAAGGGGACAAACCAACAGATGGAACCCCATGACTGGCTTATTATTCAGGTACGCTATATCCATGTACAATCATGCAGCTTAGCCTATGGCTATGATGCTGCCCTCAGCATAAGACAATGAAGAGGATACCCCACAAATTTGGGTAAAAGGAATAATATAAATATTATTGCTGAGCATTGAACTTGCTATAATTATATTGCTTATGGTCCAGGACATTTACATAGTGATGACACCATGCCAATGAATGAACAATGGACAATATACGGACTTAAATCTGCTTGGGGGATGATTTATAGAGAGGGTCTTGTGGGTGGTGACGTGATGTGACTTTCATTAACGTGATGACTGCTATTTATCAAATCAACTAACTACGTTTAATTGTCACCCAATTAAATGAATCATGTAACAATTAACTCATTAGGAATTTGGGGCCACCACGGGAGAAGTTGTTTCTTTATTTCTTTATTTCTTTATTTTACCGTTATTTTACCAGGTAAGTTGACTGAGAACACATTCCCATTTACAGCAACGACCTGGGGAATAGTTTCAGGGGAGAGGAGGGGGATGAATGAGCCAATTGTAAGCTGGGGATGATTAGGTGGCCGTGATGGTATGAGGACCAGATTGGGAATTTAGCCAGGACACCGGGGTTAACACCCCTACTCTTACGATAAGTGCAATGGGATCTTTAATGACCTCAGAGAGTCAGGACACCCGTTTAACGTCCCATCCGAAAGACGGCACCCTACACAGGGCAGTGTCCCCATTCACTGCCCTGGGGCATTGGGATATTTTTTAGACCAGAGGAAAGAGTGCCTCCTACTGGCCCTCCAACACCTAACGAGTTACCATCTCCCGAATTAACTCTAGAAGATATATAGATATCTCTTACATCAATAACAGTCACTTATTCATCATTACCTCATATCAGTCTCATTCTGAATGTCGCAGACCTCTTGAATCCGCAAGAACCCCAGCCTTTCTGATTATTCAGTACTACACCAATTGATTTAATCATTTATTTACTAACTAACTAAATAATAACACAGAATACACATACACACTTACGTGAGACAAAAGTCCCTAGTGGAATGACAAGATATGACAGCTTGTAACACATATGGAGAGGGAGGGGTAGATAAAGAGAGGGAGAGACAAAGAGTCAAACTTATCGTACATTTGGAAACTACCCTCAAAGTAATAATAACACTTTGCTCATGAATCACCGCCCGTTTGGGGTAAGGAATGTAATGTATTTACATGTAGATGTCTTTGTCCTTCATCTCTCTGAAACCAATTGATCCTTCTATGGGAATTGGCTCGATGGGTGTAAGGCTCTGGTTGTCTACCAGAGGTCACAATGTCCTTCTTAGTTGTTCCAGGTTGTAGTGGATGTTTCTTCAGATACACCAATTATTGTCTGAGATAGGATCTTCTCCTTCCTTTCTCATGTAGATAGTCAAGTTCTAGATCCCTTTACATGCACAGCTGCAGACTGTCAAAGGGTGTGGTGCGGGTGGTCTGGGAGGGTGTGGTGGGTATCTTCTCACCTCGTGTTGAGTCTTAGAGTTTCAACCATTCGTAATGTTTAGCTCACGCTGTCCGTCTGCTGGTCTGAATATGTTAATTTTTAGAGAGTCCTTTTAAGCACTCTGGTTGGAAAGGTGGTTCCATCCCACTGACATGCTCTTCTGACCTCATTAGGGGCGTGGCTTAGAAAACCAAAATCACATTCCTATCTTAACAAACATAGTTTCTTCGTTCTTCATATCCTATTAACCTCATATTGGATGGAAACTTGGAAGCAAGAATGTGTTTCCTTCCTAAGTTACAGTATTTGGTTCATACAGTTTTTAATAACATCACAAAATAATAAACAATATGACAGGATTATTCTTTAGATCCCCACAGACCATTCTTAACATTCCTATCTTATAAATATTATTCCAAAGTTCACACTTTGGGTGTTATAGTTTTGGGCGGCAAAATGTCTCTGTAACAAAGACATTCCTTTCCCAATACTGAGGAGCAAAGGGAGATTTCTATTTCACTTAATTTACGACAGGGTGTGACGGTGTCATCTCTCCTGTGGGAGAGAGGGGGGTCTGGCTATCTGTCATTTGCCATGCTGATCTGAGGCCTTGGATCCTCACCCAGAAGAATTATGACAGTGGTGAGTGACCAATTGGTGGGTTTCCCTGTGGGTCCTGCTTTTTATTTTTATATCCATGGGCTTATCAACATTAAAGGTAATAATGACATTTTAGAAAAACAATGGCAACACTAGCTATTCTCTAAGGAATTTGAAAGGCCTTAATATTCCTATCAAACGTTCCAGCTGTCTTGATATTCTAGCAAGAAACCATATTGATATAACAATGCTCCAAGAAACACACCTGCTCCAAAAGGACGCACATAGAATAGAGAGCCATTTGTACAAACTGGCCCCAAACAAAACTAAGGGTGCAATCATAATGATACATAAGAAAATCCCCATACAAATTCACCATATTGTTAGAATTAACTGAATTCCAACTGGTTATTGGGACAGACATGAATGCCAATCTGAACATGCAGGACAAATCTAATAAGACCAACTACAATCCACAGGCAACCAAGGCTGTCCAATATATACTCTCTGATTACAACCTCAATGATTCAAACAGGCACAAAATATTGTCCCGAATCGATTTCGTGCTATTACCTACTCCTCTATTTTCTTTAATCAAGAAAATATAAGTTTGACATAATATGAGCCGATCTAATCATCATGCTTATTACTGCTAGATACACATTTCAGAATCTCATTAAAGAGCCACAGCGCCTTCGTCACGTCCTGACCAGTAAAGGGGTCATTTTTTCATTGTAGTATGATCAGGACGTGGCAGGGGGTGTTGTTTTGTGTGTTTTGGGGTTGGTTTATTTAGAGGGGATTTGTTCTAGTTTTCATTTTCTAGGTTCGTTTTCTATGTGTGGCCGAGTATGGTTTCCAATCAGAGGCAGGTGTCTTTCGTTGTCTCTGATTGGAAGCCATATTTAGGCAGCCCTTTTTTCCTTTAGGTTTGTGGGTGGTTGTTTTCTGTATAGCCTGTATGCCTTACGGGACTGTGTCGTCGTTTGTTTATTTAGTTTGAGTGTTCTCTCTAAAAAAAGAAGTAAGATGAGCACTATACCCGCTGCGCCTTGGTCTGTCCCTTACGACACTTATGACAGCCTTAATGTTTCCTTATTACAAAATTCAACATTCTGTGAACAATTTGAAACTGAATATAATATAAATAATTCATAATTATGAATAAAAATTCAGTCAATGATCCTCTGATTTTATAGGACACCATTAAAGGTTTTATTGAAAACAATGCAACTTCATTTGCATCTGGGCTGAATAAATGAAAATCAGAGAAGATATCAGAATTGTAAAAGTTATTAACAATGTTAGAGTGTTCTTAACAAACACTTTTTTCAGACCAGGTAGGGACAACACTCTTGAAAGTCAAGACATAACTAAATCTTTTGATAAGATAGTGAGCAAAATTTGCCATCCATCAAGTTAGACAATTACTTCCATGGTAATCGACCCAGTCATCTACTGACTAACAAGCTTCACAGTAACGATAAATTAGTGGATATTGCAACTATTGAATCTGAATGAGGTGAATTACTATCAGAACCCATGTATTGGTCACATGCACATGGTTAGAAGATGTTATGCTTGTGCTTGTAGTTCCAAAAGTGCAGCAATATCTAACATGAAATTGAACAATTCCACAACAATTACCTAATACACACAAATCTAAGTAAAGGAATGGAATAGGAATATATACAGTTGAAGTCTGAAGTTTACATACACTTAGGTTGGAGTCATTAAAACACATTTTTCAACCACTCCACAAATTTCTTGTTAACAAACTATAGTTTTGGAAACGTCGGTTGGAACATCTACTTTGTGCATGACACAAGTAATTTTTCCAACAATTGTTTACAGACAGATTATTTCACTTATAATTGTCACATCCTGACCCTTGTAAGATGTCATTTTCTATAGTAGAGTAGATCAGGGCGTGACAGGGGGTGTTTTTGGGTGGTTTTCTATGTTATCTATTTCTATGTGGTTATTCTAGGTTTCTATTTCTATGTTGGGTTTTTTGGGATGATCTCAAATTAGAGGCAGCCGGTCCTCATTGTCTCTAGTTGGAGATCATATTTAAGTAGTTTTTTTTCCCACTTGTGTTTGTGGGTTGTTATCTTTTGAGTAGTGTTTATTTCTCTCTGCGTCACAGTTTGTTGTTTTGTTATTCAAGTTATTTGTGTATTGCAACGTTTCACGGAAATAATAAATATGTGGAACTACAACCATGCTGCACTTTGGTCCGATCATTTAGACAACCGTGACAATAATTCACTGTATCACAAATCCAGTGGGTTAGAAGTTTACATACGCTAAGTTGACTGTGCCTTTAAACAGCTTGAAAAATTCCAGAAAATTATGTCATTGCTTTAGAAGCTTCTGGTAGGACAATTGACATCATTTGAGTAAATTGGAGGTGTACCTGTCGATGTATTTCAAGGCCTACCTTCAAACTCAGTGCCTCTTTGCTTGACATCATGGGAAAATCAAAGAAATCAGCCAAAGATGGTTCGTCCTTGGGAGCAATTTCCAAACGCCTGAAGGTGCCACGTTCATCTGTACAAACAATAGTACGCAAGTATAAACACCATGGGACCAAGCAGCCGTCATACCGCTCAGCAAAGAGAAGCGTTCTGTCTCCTAGAGATGAACGTACTTTGGTGTGGAAAGTGCAAATCAATCCCAGAACAACAGCAAAGGACCTTGTGAAGATGCTGGAGGAAACAGGTACAAAAGTATCTATATCCACAGTAAAACGAGTCCTATATCGACATAACCTGAAAGGCCGCTCAGCAAGGAAGAAGCCACTGCTGCAAACCACCATAAAAAAGACAGACTACGGTTTGCAACTGCACATGGGGACAAAAATCGTACTTTTTGGAGAAATGTCCTCTGGTCTGATGAAACAAAAATAGAACTGTTTGGCCATAATGACCATTGTTATGTTGGAGGAAAATGGGGGAGGCTTGCAAGCCGAAGAACACCATCCCAACCGTGAAGGACGGGGGTGGCAGCATCATGTTGTGGGGGTGCTTTGCTGCAGGAGGGACTGGTGCACGTCACACAATCGATGGCATCATGAGGGAGGAAAAGTATGTGGATATATTGAAGCAACATCTCAAAACACCAATCTGGAAGTTAAAGCTTGGTCGCAAATGGGTCTTCCAAATGGACAATGACCCCAAGCATACTTCCAAAGTTGTGGCAAAATGGTTTAAGGACAACAAAATCAAGGTATTGGAGCGGCCATGCTGAGCTATAGTCAACAGCATTCTTACATAGGTATTCCTCTTGTCCAGATTGGATAAGGCAGTGTGCAGTGTGGTGGCGATTGCATTGTCTGTGTACTGACTCCAACAGCATATCCTGAGAGAGCCATGTTTCCGTGAAATAGAGTATGTTACAATCCCTGATGTCTCTCTGGAAAGCAACCATTGCCCTAATTTCATCTACCTTGTTATCTAGAGACTGGACATTAGCGAGTAATATACTCGGAAGCCGTGGGTGGTGTGCGCCTCCAGAGTCTGACCAGAAGACCACTCCGTCTGCCTCTTCTCCGGCGACGTTGTTTTGGGTCAGCCTCTGGAATCAGTTGAAATGCCCTGGGTGGTTCGGACAAAGGTTCCGCTTTGGGAAAGTCATATTCCTGGTTGTAGTGCTGGTACTTTGACGTCGCTCTGATATCCAATAGTTCTTCCCGGCTGTATGTAATAGCACTTAAAATTTTCAGGGCTGACAATGTAAGAAATAATACTGCAAAGTTTCCTAAGGACTAGAAGCGAGGCAGCCCTCTCTGCCTGTGCCATTTTTTTGCTCTTTTCTCTGAGCTGAGAGAACCGGCTTGCTGGAACCCCAAATTTCTCTCCATTAACACAAAAGGGCATTGGATAACATGAATATTTGGAACCAATTAGATCCATGGTTACTTGAAATGATTAACACAGCATTCACAAAGGTTATTTTGGAAAGGATGTAAATACAGCACTAATTCGCCTTTATTAAAAGAAAGTAAGGATGCCACCCAGTGCTCTTACTATCGCCCTCTAACATTGATAAACACTGATATTAAACTATTTTCAAAAATGTGGTCACCCCGTCGCAAACTTACTTACCCAAATCCTTACATCTGGACCAAAGTGGGTTTGTTAAAAAACGATTATCCTCAGATAACCTCCGTCGTCTATTACATATCTTACATCCTTCATCCGAAACCAAAGCTCCTTGGGCAGTTCTATCTCTCGACACAGAAAAAGCTTTTGATAGACTAGAATGGTCATATCTTTGGTCGGTTTTGGAACATATGGGACTTGGCTCCAATTTCATTAATATGATTAAAATACTATATACCAATCCCTCACCCATAGTAATAGCAGGCAATGCCTGCTCTGTTCCGTTCAGAATAACTAGAAGTAGCAGGCAAGGTGATCCCATCTCAGCTCTGCTATTTTTATTGTCTATAGAGCCCCTGGCCCAGGTAATTCGACAAACAAAATACATTACACCAATATCTCTCAATTCTACGGATCACGTCATCTCAATATATGACAATGATATCTTACTTCATGTAGACAATGTATCTCAGTCCCTCCCAAAAGCTTTGAAGATCATAGACAAATTCAGCTCCATCTCAATTTATAAAATTAATCTAACCAAATCTGCCCTACTGCCTCTCAAGACCCCGATGGAGGACTCCAACTCTACTTATAGAATCCCAATTGTTTCCCATTTTAAATATTTGGGAATAGATATATTTCCTTCCTTAGATAAAACAATGTAACTGGGAATCAAAATGACATGCCCATACTCCAATATTTCACAATAACGGCTCGCAATCTGGAGGGCGGTCTTTTGCGTCTTACCCAATGGTCCAAATGTGCCATCCGTACCCTTGCTGATATCATGGACAATAATGTTTTATGAACATTCTAAGATTTGAAAGACATACCAGGCAAATCCTTAAAATAATATTTACAACTTAGGTCAGCAATGCTGGCCTATGGAGTGCCTTGGGAAACCCAACTATCGAGCCTTATAATGAACCATATATAAATTGTATGGGCTCCCAAAATGATTAATCTCTATAATATATAAACAACCTTTGTAAAGCTCATATTCTGAGCTAGCCATTAGCCTGTTAGGGCTAGGGGGCAGCATTTGCACGTCTGGATAAAAAAAATGTACCCGATTTAATCTGGTTACTAATCCTACCCAGTAACTAGAATATGCATATACTTATTATATATGGATAGAAAACACTCTAAAGTTTCTAAAACTGTTTGAATGGTGTCTGTGAGTATAACAGAACTCATTTGGCAGGCAAAACCCTGAGACATTTTCTGACAGGAAGTGGATACCTGATGTGTTGTATTACCTTTAAACCTATCCCATTGAAAAACACAGGGGCTGAGGAATATTTTGGCACTTCCTATTGCTTCCACTAGATGTCACCAGCCTTTACAAAGTGTTTTGAGTCTTCTGGAGGGAGATCTGACCGAACAAGAGCCATGGAACGATGATGTCCCATTAGACACCTGGCGCGCGAGTTCATGTTGGGTACCCTTGTTCCAATACGTTATAAAAGAGTATGCATTCGTCCACTTTGAATATTATTCATGTTCTGGTTAAAAAAGGCCCTAATGATTTATGCTATACAACGTTTGACATGTTTGAACGAACGGAAATATATTTTTTCCCCTCGTTCATGACGAGAAGTCCGGCTGGCTTAGATCATGTGCTAACAAGACGGAAATTTTTGGACATAAATGATGAGCTTTTTTGAACAAAACTACATTCGTTATGGACCTGTGATACCTGGAAGTGACATCTGATGAAGAGAATCAAAGGTAATGGATTATTTACATAGTATTTTCGATTTTAGATCTCCCCAACATGACGTCTAGTCTGTATCGCAACGCGTATTTTTCTGGGCGCAGTGCTCAGATTATTGCAAAGTGTGATTTCCCAGTAAGGTTATTTTTAAATCTGGCAAGTTGATTGCGTTCAAGAGATGTAAATCTATAATTCTTTAAATGACAATATAATATTTTACCAATGTTTTCTAATTTTAATTATTTAATTTGTGACGCTGACTTGACTGCCGGTTATTGGAGGGAAACGATTTCCTCAACATCAATGCCATAGTAAAACGCTGTTTTTGGATATAAATATGAACTTGATAGAACTAAAAATGCATGCATTGTCTAACATAATGTCCTAGGAGTGTCATCTGATGGAGATTGTAAAAGGTTAGTGCATCATTTTAGCTGGTTTTATGGTTTTGGTGACCCTGTCTTTGAATCGACAAAACATTACACACAACTCTTGTAAATGTACTGTCCTAACATACTCTAAATTTATGCTTTCGCCGTAAAACCTTTTTGAAATCGTAAAACGTGGTTAGATTAAGGAGATGTTTATCTTTCAAAGGGTGTAAAATAGTTGTATGTTTGAAAAATTTGAATTTTGACATTTATTTGGATTCAAATTTGCCGCTCTTGAAATGCACCTGCTGTTGATGGAGTGCACCACGGGTGGCACGCTAGCGTCCCACCTAGCCCATAGAGGTTAAAGAAGTATGGTCCACAGATCACATTTTGCTGTTTTACAGCCTGAATTTAAAATTGATTCAATTTAAATGTTTCATTGGCCTTCACACAATACCCCCTAATGTCAAAGTGGAATTATGTTTTTAGAAATGTTTACAAATTAGTTAAAAATAAAAATCTGAAATGTTTTGAGTCAATAAGAATTCAACACCTTTGTTAGGGCAAGCATAAATATGTTAAAAATTACAAATTTGCTTAACAAATCACATAATCAGTTGCATGAACTAACTCTGTGTGCAATAATAGTGTTTAGCATGATCATTGAATGACTACCTGATCTCTGTACCCCACACATACAATTATCTGTAAGGTCTCTCAGTCGAGCAGTGAATTTCAAACAGATTCAACCACAAAGACCAGGGAGGTTTTTCAATGCCTCACAAAGAAGGGCACCTATTTATAGATGGCAAAAAAAATAATACAGGGGCATGAAAAATGACAGGTCAGGGGCAGGCAGAGGTCAGTAATCCAGATAGGGTTCAAAAGGTCCAGAACGGCAGGCAATCGCAGGGTCAGAGCAGTCAGGGGCCAATAATCCAGTGTGGTGTGGCAAGGTACTGAACGGCAGGCAGGCTCAGGGTCTTGAAACAGGAGACAAAGGGCTGTGAGACATGGTTTAATTCTGGACAAATGAAAAGTGGGATGTATACGGATGGTACGGGGCAACAGAAGACGAACAGCAGAGGGGCTAATGATCTTGGAGATGGGAAAAGGGCCGATAAACCGGGGGGAGAGTTTGCAGGATTCCACCTGGAAGGGCAGATTCCGGGTGGACAGCCATACCTTCTGCCCAAGACGATGCCGGGGAGCCGGGGTCTGGTGGCGATCCGTTGATACCTGGCGGTGGTCTTGAGATAGGCTGACCGGGCTCTCTTCCAGGTACGACGACAGAGGTGGAAAAACATCTGGGCCGAAGGTATGTCAACCTCTTGGTCTTGGTTGGCTCGCTCCGACTGGCCATTGGACTGGAACCCGGAGGACAGGCTGGCCGACGACCCAATGAGTGTGCAGAATGCCTTCCAGAACTGGGACGAGAACTGAGGACCCCGGTCGGCAGTCCATGGATACGGAAGACGTGCTGCACCATGAGCTGGGCCATCTCTTTGGCAGAGGGTAGCTTGGGGAAAGGAATGAAGTGGGCGGCTTTGGAAAACCGATCCACTACGGTCAGGATGGCGGTGTTTCCATCAGACGGGGGAGACCCGTGACAAAGTCCAGGGATATGTGAGACCAGGGACGGTGAGGGACAGGCAGATGTTGAAGGAGACCAGCCGCAGCTTGTCGAGGAGTCTTGTTCTGTGCACAGATCGTGCATCCGGCGACAAATGCAGAGACATCAGGAACCATGAAAGGCCACCAAAAGCATTGTCACACAAAGGATAGTGTCCGACGGGAGCCCGGGTGCAGGCAAGCCTGGAGGAGTGAGTCCACTCCAGGACCGCGGAGCGGACCGAGTCAGGATCTGCTCCCCCCTCCCCCCCCTTCCCCCCCTCCCCGGGACTCGGCCGGGAACGCTGCACCTCACAAACCTGCTTCCCTATTCTCCAGCTGAGTGCAATCGCCAGGCACTAGGTGGGAAGGATGGTCTCGGCTTCCGAGATTGTAGCCGTGGGGCTATAACGGCGTGACAGCGCATCCGGCTTGACATTCTTGGATCCCGGCCGGTATGAGAGGGAGAAGTTGAACCGGGTGAACAGCAGGGTCCACTTAGCTTGCCTGGAATTGAGGCACTTGGCGGTGCGGAGAAATTCCAGGTTCTTGTGTTCAGTCCACACAATGAACGGATGTTTCACCTGCTCCAGCCAGTGCCTCCACTCCTCCAACGCCATCTTCACCGCGAGAAGCTCGCAATTCCCCACATCGTAGTTCCTCTCCGTGGTGTTGAGGCAATGGGAGAAGAAGGCGCAGGGATGTAACTTGAGGGCCAATGCATAACGCTGGGACAGGACAGCCCCCACTCTGACATCCGAAGCATTGGCCTCCACCACGAACTGGCGGGACGGGTCATGATGAACCAAGATGGGAGCTGTGGTGAAGCAGTGTTTGAGATCCCGGAATGCCCGGTCAGTAGCTGGGGACCACGTGAACGGAACCTTGGGGGAGGTGAGCGCAGACAGGGGGTAGTCAGGGTGCTGTACCCCGGATAAAGTGGGGATAAAAGTTAGCGAATCCCAGGAAACGTTGCAGCTGCACCCTGGACGTAGGCTGGGGCCAATCTACCATTGCTCTCACCTTCCCGGGATCCATCTGTTCACTCCCTGCAGCTATGATGTAACCCAGAAAGGGGATGGTGGAGCAATGGAATTCACACTTCTCTGCTTTTACAAAAATCTGGAGAACCTGTCGGACGTGGAGCACGTGTTCTTTGGCGGAGCGGGAGAAGACGAGGATGTCATCGAGGTAGATGAAGATGAACTCATGAAGAGAACATCATTAACCAGAACACAGCAGGGGCGTTGTTAAGGCCAAATGGCATGACCATATACTCATAGTGACCGCTGGCCGATGAGATGAGTGGTAGCGGGCAGCGTTCTTCACCATGATGTCGTTGAGACCCCGGTAGTCGATGCACGGGTGCAGGGTTTTGTCCTTCTTCACCACAAAAAAAAACCCTGCGCCGGCGGGGGAGGCAGAAGGACAAATGAACTCTGTAGCTAGGGAGTCCTCAATGAAGGTCTCCATAGCCTTGGTCTCCGGACTCGACAGAGAATTCAGTCAACCCCGGGGCGGAGTGGTGCCAGGGAGAAGGTCAATCCCGCAGTCATATGGTCGTTGTGGCAGAAGTGAAGTGGCCCAGGCCTTACTGAACTCCTCCTGGAGGTCCTGGTACTCCGTGGGAATGGCGGAGAGGTCCGGTGCATCGCGGGGCAGGCTACACTGACTTCAGGCAATGGGCGTGGCAGAATGGGTTCCAGCCCATGATGGCACCAGCAGACCAGTCAATGAGAGGATTGTGTCGCTGGAACCACGGGAACCTGAGGAGACTTAATGAGCAGGAATTTAATCATCTTGCTGTGGTTCCCTGACACACGTAGGTTGATGGAGTGGTATTGTGGGTGACCCGGCCGTTAGAGCGCCCGTTCAGCAGTCTAACATTCATGGGAATGGAGAGGAGCTGAGTGGGGATGTCCAGCTCGGAAGCCAGTGCAGCGTCCATAAAGCTCTCATCGGCCCCAGAGTCGATGAGTACCCGGAGAGATTGACTGGTTCCCCCACAGCAAAATGGCATGAAAAGGGGCGTGAGTAAGGGGAGAAGAAAAGTTCTCCGTATGGCCCACCAGAGTACTCGCTCCTACCGGTGAGCCTGGTCATTTAGTGGGCACGCAATACAGGCAACTCTTAGTGTGAAGCCTGTATAGCCATTCAGCTGGAGACAGCCTAGCTCTGGCCTAGTTGCATAGGCTCGGGAAGAGGTGAATCGGCATCTTCGAAGGCTCTCGGAGGAACTTGGGTAGCCTCAGGTTCTCTCGACAACGGAGCTGTCAGGGACATTCAGGATACCTCAGAGGCGAAGTATCTCCTCTCCTTCCTTCGTTCCCGTAGTCGCCCATCGATCCGAATTGTCAAGGTGATGAGTGAGTCGAGATCCATCGGTAGTTCCCGAGCTGCAAGCTCATCCTTTACTTCCTCCGATTCTCCATGCAGGAACATGTCGAACAGTGCTTCCGTGTTCCAGGCTCTCTCAACTGCCAACGTGTGGAAATCAACTGCATAGTCTGCCACACTGCTTGAGTCTTGCTGAAGCTGGAGTAACTTCCGGGCAGCCTCTCTCCCGGAAAATAGATTCTCAAAAACGTTCTTTACCTCTGCCACAAACTCCTCCAGATTGAAACATACGGTCGACTGTTGTTCCCATACTGCCGTAGCCCAGGTGAGAACCCTCCTGGACATCAGCGTGATGAGGTACGCTATCTTAGAGCAGTCCGATGGGAAGAAGGAGGGCTGCAGCTCGATGATGAGGAAACACTGAGCGAGAAACGCCAAACAGGTGTCCGACTCTCCATTGAAGCGTTCCGGGGGAGGTAAGCTGGGTTCCCGGGAAAACCGGCATGACCGGGGTGGCGGCGCAGCTAACAGCCGGGTTACAGAGGGGCTGGGAGTTTACCGTCGTGGTAGGCTGCCTAACAGGCAACCCGCAGAATTGCTCCAGGAATGTATTCAACGCCTGGTCATGGCCCCCGGCCAAGGTCTGTAACCCTTCCATGAGACCACGAAGCAACTCCTCGTGCCTTCCAATGGTGGCTCCTTGGGAGGAGATGGCGTTGCAGAGCTGAAAAAAAATCCTGAAAAATGTTATAAATTGATTTGCATTTTAAGGGAGGGAAATAAGTATTTGACCCCTCTGCAAAACATGACTTAGTACTTGGTGGCAAAACCCTTGTTGGCAATCACAGAGGTCAGATGTTTCTTGTAGTTGGCCACCAGGTTTGCACACATCTCAGGAAGGTTTTTTGTCCCACTCCTCTTTGCAGATCTTCTCCAAGTCATTAATGTTTCGAGGCTGACGTTTGGCAACTCAAACCTTCAGCAATTTATAACATTTTTGACGTGTTTTTCTGGATTGTTTTGTGGTTATTCTGTCTCTCACTGTTCAAATAAACCTACCATTAAAATTATAGACTGATCATTTCTTTGTCAGTGGGCAAACGTACAAAATCAGCAGGGGATCAAATACTTTTTTCCCTCACTGTATGGTAGTAGGTGCCAGGCGCACCATTTTCAGAACTGCAACGCAGCTGGGTTTTTCAAGCTCAACAGTTTCCCGTGTGTATCAAAGATGGTCCTTGACCTGAAAGGACATCCAGCCAACTTGACACAACTGTGGGAAGCATTGGAATCAACATGGGCCAGCATCCATGTGAAACGCTTTGGACACCTTGTAAAGTCCATGCCCCAACAAATTGAGGCTGAGGGCAAAAGGGGGGCAGAATGCGTTCCTAACGTTTTGTACACTCAGTGTATATATTATCAGTTTTTTCCTCAGCAATCTACACACAATACCCCATAATGAAAAGGGAAAACAGGTTTTCCGACATTTTTGCAAATGTATTTAAAATATGCTATGAGACTCCAAATTGATTGGAGTCCACTTGTGGTAAATTCAATTGATTGGACATGATTTGTAAAGGCACACACCTGTCTATATTTAAAAAATATATATATTTTTTATTTTTTTATTTTTTTATTTCACCTTTATTTAATTAACCAGGTAGTCCAGTTGAGAACAAGTTCTCATTTACAACTGCGACCTGGCCAAGATAAAGCAAAGCAGTGCAACAAAAAACAACAAAACAGAGTTACATGTGGGATAAAAAAGTACAGTCAATAACAAAATATAAAAATCTATATACAGTGTGTGCAAATGGAGTAAGGTCCCACAGTTGACAGTATATGGGGACCTGAAAATAGCTGTGCAGTGACGCTCCCCATCCAACCTAACAGAGCTTGAGAGGATCTGCAGTGAAGAATGGGATAAACTGAGCTCAATTTTGAGTCTCATAGCAAAAGGTCTGAATAATGTAAATGAAGTACCAGTTTTTGCTTTGACATTATGGGGTATTGTGAGTAATCCATTTTAGAATAAGCCTGTAATGTAACAAAACGTGGAAAAAGTCAAGGGGTCTGAATACTTTCTGAATGCACTGTACACTTTCACACATCAACCCACCACTTATGCTGCTGCCATGCTGCTTACTATTATTAATCCTACTACCATTCACTATCTTCTAATCCCCAGCCTACACATACAGTTGAAGTCGGAAGTTTACATACACCTAAGCCAAATAGATTTAAACTCAGTTTTTCACAATTCCTGACATTTAATCCCAGTAAAAGTTCCCTGTTTTAGGTCAGTTAGGATCACCACCTTATTTTAAGAATGTGAAATGTCCAAATAATAGTAGAGAGAATGATTTATTTCAGCTTTTATTTCTTTCATCACATTCCCAGTGGGTCAGAAGTTTACATACACTCAATTAGTATTTGGTAGCATTACGTTTAAATTGTTCACTTGGGTCAAACGTTTCGGGTAGCCTTCCACAAGCTTCTCACAATAAGTTGGGTGAATTTTGGCCCATTCCTCCTGACAGAGCTGATGGAACTGAGTCAGGTTTGTAGGCCTCCTTGCTCGCACACACCTTTTCAGTTCTGCCCACAAATTTTCTATGGGATTGAGGTCAGGGCTTTGTGATGGCCACTCGAATACCTTGACTTTGTTGTCCTTAAGCCATTTTGCCACAACTTTGGAAGTATACTTGGGGTCATTGTCCATTTGGAAGACCCATTTGCGACCAAGCTTTAACTTCCTGACTGATGTCTTGAGATGTTGCTTCAATATATCCATGTAATTTTCCTACCTCATTATGTCATCTATTTTGTGAATTGCACCAGTCCCTCCTGCAGCAAAGCACCCCCACAACATGATGCTGCCACCCCCATGCTTCACGATTGGGATGGTGTTCTTCAGCTTGCAAGCCTCCCCCATTTTCCTCCAAACATAACGATGGTCATTATGACCAAACAGTTCTATTTTTGTTTCATCAGACCAGACACATTTCTCCAAAAGGTACGATCTTTGTCCCCATGTGCAGTTGCAAACCGTAGTCTGGCTTTTTTATGGCGGTTTTGGAGCAGTGGTTTCATCCTTGCTGTGCGGCCTTTCAGGTTATGTTGATATAGGACTCGTTTTACTGTGGATATAGATACTTTTGTCCCTGTTTCCTCCATCATCTTCACAAGGTCCTTTGCTGTTGTTCTGGGATTGACTTAACTTTTCGCACGAAAGTACGTTCATCTCTAGGAGACAGAACGCGTCTCCTTCCTGAGCGGTATGACGGCTGCGTGTTCCCATGGTGTTTATACTTGCGTACTATTGTTTGTACAGATGAACATGGTACAAAGGTGTTTGGAAATTGCTCACAAGGACGAACCAGACTTGTGGAGGTCCAATTTTTTTTTTCTGAGGTCTTGGCTTATTTCTTTTAATTTTCCCATGATGTCAAGCAAAGAGGCACTGAATTTGAAGGTAGGCCTTGAAATACATCCACATGTACACCTCCAATTGACTCAAATGATCACAATTAGCCTATCAGAAGCTTCTAAAGCCATGACATAATTTTCTGGAATTTTCCAAGCTGTTTAAAGGCACAGTTAACTTAGTGTATGTAAACTTCTGACCCACTGGAAATGTGATACAGGGAATTATAAGTGAAATGATCTGTCTGTAAACAATTGTTGGAAAAATTGCTTGTGTCATTCACAAAGTAGATGTCCTAACCGACTTGCCAAAACTATAGTTCGTTAACATGAAATTTGTGGAGTGGTTGAAAAACGAGTTTTAATGACTCCAACCTAAGTGTATGTGAACTTCCTTACTTCAACTGTACATATACTATTTGGCCAAAAATATGTGAACACGTTCTCATCGAACATCTCATTCTTAAAGCATGGGCATTAATATGGAGTTGGTCCCTCCTTTGCTGCTATAACAGCCTCCACTCTTCTAGGAAGGCTTTCCACTAGATGTTTGAACATTGCTGCAGGAACTTCCTCCCATTCAGCCGCAAGAGCATTAGTGGGGTGGGGCACTGATGTTGGGCGATTAGTCCTGGCTCGCAGTCAGCATTTCAATTCATCCTAAAAATGTTCGATGGAGTTGAGGTCAGGGCTCTGTGCAGACCAGTCAAGTTCTTCCACACCGATCTCGACAAACCATTTCTGTATGGACCTCGCTTTGTGCACGGGGGCATTGTCACGCTGAAACAGGAAAGGGCCTTTTCCAAACTGTTGCAACAAAGTTTGAAGCACAGAATGGTCTAGGATGTTTGTACAAATCTGTTTGTACAGATTTTATGCTGTAGCGTTAAGACTTCCCTTCACTGGAACTAAGGGGCCTAGCCCTAACCATGAAAAACAGCCCCAGACCATTATTCCTCCTCCACCAAACTTTACAATTGGCGCGATATATTGGGGCAGGTAGCGTTCTCATGGCATCCGCCAAACCCAGATTTGTCCGTCAGACTGCCAGATGGTGAAGCGTGATTCATCCCTCAAGAGAATGCATTTCCACTGCTCCAGAGTCCAATGGCGGTAAGCTTTACACCACTCAAGACAACGCTTGACATTGCGCATGGTGATCTTAGGCTTGTTTGTGACTGCTTGGCCATGGAAACCCATTTCATTAAGTTCCCGACTAACAGTTCTTGTGCTGGCTTGCTTCCAGAGGCAGTTTGGAACTCGGTGAGTGTTGAAACCGAGAATAGATGATTTTTACGCGCTACACTCTTCAGCACCCGTTCTGTGAGCTTGTGTGGCCTACACCTTCGCGGCTGAGCCATTGTTGCTCCTAGACGTTTCCACTTCACAAAAACAGCACTTACGGTTGAATGTGGCAGCTCTAGCAGGGCAGAAATTTGCCCAACTCAATTGTTGGAAAGGTGGCATCCTATGACGGTGCCACATTGAATGTCATTGACCTTTTCAGGATGGGCAACTCTACTGCCAATGCTTGTCTATGGAGATTGCATGGCTGAGTGCTCATTTATCCAAAGCAATCCTGGCATTGAAAGTGCCATGCTCTGCCAACTGAGCCACACAGGACCACATTGGTATTAGTCATTAGGAAAATGCTAGTTTCATTATATTACTTACGTTCTCCATTCATGAACTTGTGGATGTAGCCGTCCCACGGTCCAGGCTCAGGCTGGGTTAGATTCATGCGGTCAAAGTGGTAGTAGCTGACCAGGTTGTCCTTAGCATTCCTCGCAACATAGATAGCCTGGAGAGAAGATGGACGGGGGAAGGTGTAGAATTTTGTTTGTCATTTACTGTTCTATGCATCATTTTTCAGATAACGTTAACTGAAAATATATACTTCATTCTAAATCATTTCCAAACTCATAAAAAAAAAAAAAATCTGAATCTAGTACCTTTCACACTATAATGCCAACCAGAACTGTAATGTGCTAGCTCTGATATTTTCCCTTTTCCCTTTTCAGCACGGTTCCAACAACTACGGTGGATGCATAACTAGCCCAGCACAGTACAGTTCGGCTCAGCTTAGTAGTATGAAAAGGGAATTAGGGGTCATACTCCACCTTACCTTGCATTTGTTTTTCCAGAACCCTTCGGGCACCAACTTGAAAGGCAGATGGGTCTTGATGACCCTTGGGGGGTCCATGTTTTTAAGGAGGCTCAAGCCTAGGAGACACAATAGGATAAGTAAAAGATTAGGGAGTTCTTGAAGGGTTAAAGTATGGGTCATTCTTACATTGCACTGGCTTTTGCATCCCTCGCCTTGAATTTGGGGATGTGGTTCGATGTGTGTGTTATGTTTACTATGTTTGTTTGCTATGTTTCTTTGGTATGTATGTTTGTTATGTTCGTACCCTGGAAGTTATTGTTGTTTGACCCTCTATACTCAACGTAGTTGAGTTATCCTTAACATCCTAAGCCACTGTACTATTTTTTACTTTGGTTAAAGGACTGACAGTTGTGTTTGTGATGCTAACGCTAGCTCACGAATGTGTGGATGTTTGAATTGGAAAAAAACACGAGCCGTTTATAAATAACAAGTCTCATTCTTTCAACATAACATTGGTGACGATTGGTAGTTCTACTGTCTGTAAAGAAATGGGTGGGATTTAGGTTGATTCTTCTGCTACGATTGGAAAGTGTGCACTGTCTACAGCACAAGTGTGGCTGTGATTTGGTTATGGGCAGCAGTGCCTGGCCGTAATACTGTGTGGGCAGGATTCGAAATCTAAACCCAACCCAAGGAAAACTGTGACATTGTTGATTCCTTAAATCTCACAAATCTCAGTTTTGGAAGATAGCTTACTGACTTTAGGACCAAAGTTCTCCAATTTACACTTTTTTGTCAATTTTGCAACTACAATTTATGTTTATGACTAATATTGATGCCAAATAAGCTGTTTTCAAGCAGAGAAGTTGGTTTTGGAGTCCCTATTTAAAAAGCCAAATTCAATACATCTGCCAATTCATTTCCAGCAATATTGCCACTGCCTGTCTGCTAATGATAACCATCTTTTGGGTAGATACAAAGGGTTTCCTCAAAACCTTCTCAATTTAAAGTTAACTACAAAGTAGGCCTTCCTGACAGAATGACAACATGATTGTTTGTATCAATTGGGTGGGCATTGTTTTGAAAACTCTGCCATCACATGTGCAGTAGCAGAACAGAAACTTCGCAAGCCAAACACATTCCTCTCTTGCTAGGTGTGCATTTGAATTAAAGGGAAATTACACTCAGAAATCAAAATGTGTAATTTTTCCCCCAGATCTAATAATGGTCTTCTGATGTGATTTAAGCATTGACATGGACTCAGAACATACAATTTATGTTGTTTCTATATAAACAATTGTAATGTTGATAGTGAAAAACTGAAGGAAAGAAAGAAGAAAAAGAGTTGTTTATTAAAGTATCTGCCCAGTGTTCCAGATTTATATGAAATATTACATAAAATGTATTACAATGTGAATTGAAATTATCATTAAGGGTGTTAATAAGCATATTTTCTCAGTCCCTGCTTGCCCTGTTAGGAAATAATAGAGTGGTTTAGTATACCTGTCAAAAAAATGCTGATTTGCTAGCTCAGCCAATGAGACATGAATACCCTTGGATATTCAAATTTGCTACCAACTCCACGTGGGACAGGGCTGTAGGCTTGCCTTTTTTACAGAAGGCTACTACTTGTAGTCAAATTGTATGGATCAGGGGTGTCAAACTCATTCCATGTAGTGGAGGCTCCTCAGAAGAGGAAGGGGAGGACCATCCTCCTTAGTGAATTTCATGAAAATTAAAATTAAAACATTTTAAAAGTTATCCTTATTAGATAAAACTATACTAAATATAATCACGTCAGCAGATAATTGATTATAACACTATTTTGCTAAGAAGTTCAACAGTAGCCTCAATAGCACTCTAGAGGGTAGCACCATGGTGTAGACGGAGGACAGCTAGCTTCCGTGTACATTGACTTCAATACAAACCCTAGGAGGCTCATGGTTCTTACTTCAGGAGAACGTCCTCCAACCTATCAGTGCTCTTGCACCATGAACTGACATGTTTTCCACCGAATCAAAGGATCAGATAATTAATCACGTACTGATAGCATAAGCTACAGCTAGCTAGCACTACAGTGCATAAAATGTGGATAGTAGTTGACTCAAAGAGAGAGGAATAAAACAGTGTTGAACAAGTTAATTTCTTCCTAATTGAAGGAGAAGCAAGAGAGAATAGAGAGAGAAAGATTTCATTTATTTTTTTAACTTTCATTTTCACTTACTTAGCTAGCAACTGCAGCTAGCTACAGTGGCTTGCGAAAGTATTCACCCCCTTGCCAGTTTTTCTATTTTCTTGCCTGACAACCTGGAAATAAAATGGATTCTTTTGGGGGTTCGTATCATTTCATTTACACAGCATGCCTACCACTTCGAAGATGCAAAATATTTTTTCTTGTGAAACAAACAAGAAATAAGACAAAATAACAGAAAACTTGAATGTACACAACTATCCCCCCCCCAAAAAAGTAAATACTTTGTAGAGCCACCTTTTGCAGCAATTACAGCTGCCAGTCTCTTGGCGTATGTCTCTATAACCATCTAGCCACTGGGATTTTTGCCCATTCTTCAAGGCAAAACTGCTCCAGCTCCTTCAAGTTGGATGGATTCCGCTGGTGTACAGCAATCTTTAAGTCATACCACAGATTCTCAATTGTATTGAGGTCTGGGCTTTGGCTAGGCCATTCCAAGACATTTAAATGTTTCCCCTTAAACCATTCAAATGTTGCATTAGCAGTATGCTTAGGGTAATTGTCCTGCTGGAAGGTGAACCTCCATCCCAGTCTCAAATCTCTGGAAGACTGAAATAGGTTTCGCCTCAAGAATTTCCCTGTATTTTGTGCTATCCATCATGCCTTAAATTCTGACCAGTGTCCCAGTCCCTGCCGATGAAAAACATCCCCACAGCATGATGCTGCCACCACCATGCTTCACTGTGGGGATGGTGTTCTCGGGGTGATGAGAGGTGTTGGGTTTGCGCCAGGAATAGCGTTTTCCTTGATGGCCAAAAAGCTACATTTTAGTCTCATCTGACCAGAGTACCTTTTTCCATATCTTTGAGGAGTCTCCCACATGCCTTTTGGCAAACACCAAACATTTTTGCTTATTTTTGTCTTTAAGCAATGGCTTTTTTCTGGCCACTCTTCCGTAAAGCCCAGCTCTGTGGAGTGTACGGCTTAAAGTGGACCTATGGACAGATACTCCAATCTCCATTGTGGAGCTTTGCAGCTCCTTCAGAGATATCTTTGGTCTCTTCGTTGCCTCTGATTAATGCCCTCCTTGCCTGGTCCATGAGTTTTGGGGGGCGGCCCTCTTTTGGCAGGTTTGTTGTGGTGCCATATTCTTAAAAATGTTTAATAATGGATATAATGGTGCTCCGTGGGATATTCAAAGTTTCTGATCTTTTTTTATAACCCAACCCTGATCTGTACTTCTCCACAACTTTGTCCCTGACCTGTTTGGAGAGCTCCTTGGTCTTCATGGTGCCGCTTGCTTGGTGGTGTTGCAGACTCCGGGGCCTTTCAGAACAGGTGTATATATACTGAGATCATGTGACAGATCATGTGACACTTAGATTGCACACAGGTGGACTTTATTTAACTAATTATGTGACTTATGAAGGTAATTGGCTGCACCAGATCTTGTTTAGGGGCTTCATAGCAAAGGGGGTGAATATATACGCACGTACCACTTTCCGGTTTTCAATTTTTTCGTTTTTTTTCCATTTCACTTCACTAATTTAAACTATTTTGTGTATGTCCAGGGCGGATTGTCAGGTGTGTGCGTACTGGTAACGAAGTCAGGTGCAGGAGAGCAGAGATTTGTGAACAGGCGCACACTTTATTGAGGCAAAAGTGCAAAACGCACAAAACAGTCACAAGAATTATGTTTAACAATAAACATCTTCGTGAAATACCACGGAAAAACAAACCAGTCTGGCGCGTCAACAACAAACACGTAACACAAACAATCTTACACAAAGACATGATGGGGAACAGAGGAATAAATACATGTAGATTGATTGGGGAATGAAAACCAGGCGTGCAGGGAACAAGACAAAACAAATGGATAAATGAAAAATGGAGCGGCGATGGCTAGAAAGCCGGTTAGGTCGATTGCCGAACGCCACCCGAACAAGGAGAGGAGCCGACTTCGGCGGAAGTAGTGACAGGGATGAATACTTTTGCAAGGCACTGTAGTTTAGTCTACTGAAACACCCTGCTCAAACAGAGGGATGCTATGTTAGCTAGCTGACTATGACTATCCAACACAACACTGGATCTTTTCCAAGTCAAAGTAAGCTTTTGGTTTTACTAATTTATTGCCACCGGGGCCCGCCAGTGTAACTGCTTACTGACTGTACATTGTAACGTTACTGCATGACCGTAGCGGATTTACTAACGCGTTAGTTCTATTAGCTATGCTGACTATGACGTTACTTTAGCTAATATGGTGACAACGACGTAGGCTGTGTGTAGCGGTTTGGCTTGGAAAGGTTTTTTCGCCTGGTCACAGCTGATGTGTTGTGCATTGATGTCCACATGCGAAGGGATGTGGCTGCTATGAAACAAAACGCGAATAAACATACCTGAATTTGTCCAATAGAAACTCTGTGTTGCAACTGTTGGACTAATGATTACACCCAATATCAACTATATGCAGGCAAGAGTGTGCAAGGCGGTATTACATTTTACATTTGAGTCATTTAGCAGACACTCTTATCCAGAGCGACTTACAGTAGTGAATGCATACATTGCATACATTTTTTTTTTTTTTTTTTTTGTACTGTCTCCCCGTGGGAATCAAACCCACAACCCTGGCATTGCACACACCATGCTGGCGTTGCAAACACCATGCTCTACCAACTGAGCCACAGGGAAGACTTGAATGTTGCTGTCTGTCCATGTGCCACTGTCTGTCACATCAAATTTGTCTCTCGACCTGTGTGCACCTACATTGTAAACTTTCATTCACAGGCTAGGTTGTATTAACCTCATGATGGGTATAGGTAAAAATTTGAGTGTCATGTAATAGCCCAATTCGCTGTGGTAGAAAAAATCGTCCTCCTCATTTGAAATGGCACTGACCGCCACTGGAGGGCTTAGTCAGTGGAGGGTTCAGAACGTTTTTGAATGAGGTGGCCAAGGTGGGGCACAGACCCAGTTTAGGGGGGGCATAAAATGTTGAACCTTAATCGATGCAAGGTTTTCAGTAGAATTATGATGGTTCAACGCATTAAATGTTTCAGCTTAGGGTTGGAACATTTCCCTGTTCAAAAAATCATAAATTAATTCAGTCTTGTTACAGTGTTTGCATTCAAGGTCAGGATTTTAAATTGGGGTATTAGCATACAGCAGTAAATTCACTTGAAACTGCCATCCAGAGTATGAATTAAACCGTGACATTGAAGGGGGTTTCTATTTTTTAAACGGAACCTCCTGTGTGCACGCGCTTGATCATGCACATACTTTTCTAAGTACATAGGGCAACAGCCTCTAAGGTGCAAGATTGAATAAACGGGTGGTAGCTGGCTAGTGATGGCTATTTAACAGTCTGATGGCCTTGAGATAGAAGCTGTTTTTCAGTCTCTCGGTCCCAGCTTTAATGCACCTGTACTGACCTCACCTTCTGGATGATAGGCCTTGGATCGAGTGGTTGATGTCCTTGATGATCTTTTTGGCCTTCCTGTGACATCGGGTGTTGTAGGTGTCCTGGAGGCAGGCAGTGTGCCCCCGGTGATGCGTTGTGCAGACCGCATCCCCCTCTGGAGAGCCCTGCGTTTGCGGGTGGTGCAGTTGCCATACCAGGTGGTGATACAGCCCGACAGGATGCTCTCGATTGTGCATCTGTAAAAGTTTGTGGGTCTTAGGGGCCAAGCTGAATTTCTTCAGCCTCCTGAGGTTGAAGAGGCACTGTTGCGCCTTCTTCACCACACTGTCTGTGTGGGTGGACCATTTCAGATTGTCAGTGATGTGTACGCCCAGGAACTTGAAGATTTTCACCTTCTCCACTGCTGTCCTGTTGATGTGGACAGGGGCGTGCTCCCTCTGCTGTCTCCTGAAGTCCACGATCAGCTTGTTTTGTTGACGTTGAGGGAGAGGTTATTTTCCTGGCAACACTCCGCCAGAGCCCTCACCTCCTCCCTGTAGGCTGCCTCGTCATTGTTGCTAATCAGCCCTACTACTGTTGTGTCGTCTGCAAACTTCATGATTGAGTTGGAGGCGTGCATGGCCACGCAGTCATGGGTGATCAGGAAGTACAGGAGGCATGCACCCTTGTGGGGCCCCTGTGTTGAGGAACAGCGTAGTGGAGTCAGGAAGTCCAGGACTCAGTTGCACAGGGCAGGGTTCAGACCCAGGGCCCTGAGGTTGAGGATGAGCTTGGAGGGTACTATGGTGTTGAAGGCTGAGCTATAGTCAATGAACAGCATTCTTACATAGGTATTCCTCTTGTCCAGATGGGATAGGGCAGTGTGCAGTGCGATGGCGATTGCATCATCTGTGGATCTATTGGGAAAATATGCAAATTGTGGTGGTTCTAGTGTGTCTGGTAAGGTGGAGGTTATATGATACTTAATAACAAGCTTCTCAAAGCACTTCATGATAACAGAAGTGAGTGCTACGGGGCGATAGTAATTTAGTTAAGTTACATTTGCTTTCTTGTTTACGCTTCAAGATTGTTTACGCTTCAAGATTGCTTCGATCACGTGGACTGGGATATGTTCCGCATAGCGTCGGACAATAACATTGATGAATACGCTGATTCGGTGAGCGAGTTTATTAGCAAGTGCATCGGTGATGTTGTACCCACAGAGTCTATTAAAACCTTCCCCAACCAGAAACTGTGGATTGATGGCAGCATTTGCGCAAATCTGAAAGCACGAACCACTGCTTTTAATCAGGGCAAGGCGACCGGAAACATGACCGAATACAAGTAGTGTAGCTATTCCCTCCGCAAGGCAATCAAACAAGCTAAGCGTCAGTATAGAGACAAAGTAGAGTCGCAATTCAACGGCTCAGGCACGAGAGGTATGTGGCAGGGTCTACAGTCAATCACGGACTACAAAAAGAAAACCAGCCCCGTCGCGGACCACGATGTCTTGCTCCCAGACAAACTAAACAACTTCTTTGCTCCCTTTGAGGACAATACAGTGCCACCAACACGGCCCACTACCAAAACCTGCGGGCTCTCCTTCACTGCAGCCAATGTGAGTAAAACATTTAAACGTGTTAACCCTCGCAAGGCTGCCGGCTCAGATGGCATCCCTAGCCCTGTCCTCAGAGCATGCACAGACCAGCTGGCTGGTGTGTTTACGGACATATTCAATCAATCCTTATCCCAGTCTGCTGTTCCCACATGCTTCAAGAGGGCCACCATTGTTCCTGTTCCCAAGAAAGCTAAGGTAACTGAGCTAAATGACTATCGCCCCATAGCACTCACTTCCGTCATCATGAAGTGCTTTGAGAGACTAGTCAAGGACCATATCACCTCCACCCTACCTGACACCCTAGACCAACTCCAATTTGCTTACCGCCCCAATAGGTCCACAGACGACGCAATCACACTGCACACTGCCCTAACCCATCTGGACAAGAGGAATACCTATGTAAGAATGCTGTTCATTGACTACAGCTCAGAATTTAACAACATAGTACCCTCCAACTTGTCATTAAGCTCGAGACCCTGGGTTTCGACCCTGCCCTGTGCAACTGGGTCCTAGACTTCCTGACGGGCCGCCCCCAGGTGGTGAGGGTAGGAAACAACATCTCCACCCTGCTAATCCTCAACATTGGGGCCCCACAAGGGTACGTTCTCAGCCCTCTCCTGTACTCCCTGTTCACCCATGACTGCGTGGCCATGCACGCCTTCAACTCAATCATCAAGTTTGCAGACGACACTACCGTGGTAGGCTTGATTACCAACAACGACGAGACGGCCTACAGGGAGGAGGTGAGGGCCCTCGGAGTGTGGTGTCAGGAAAATAACCTCACACTCAATGTCAACAAAACAAAGGAGATGATCGTGGACTTCAGGAAACAGCAGAGGGAGCAGCCCCCTATCCACATCGACGGGACAGTAGTGGAGAAGGTGGAAAGTTTTAAGTTCCTCGGCATACACATCACGGACAAATTCAAAAGGTCCACCCACACAGAGGTGGTGAAGAAGGTGCAGCAGCGCCTCTTCAACCTCAGGAGGCTGAAGAAATTCGGCTTGTCACCAAAAACACTCACTAACTTTTACAGATGCACAATCGAGAGCATCCTGTCAGGCTGTATCACCGCCTGGCACGGCAACTGCTCTGCCCACAACTGTAAGGCTCTCCAGAGGGTAGTGAGGTCTGCACAACGCATCACTGGGGGCAAACTACCTGCCCTCCAGGACACCTACAGCGCCCAATGTCACAGGAAGGCCAAAAAGATCATCAAGGACAACAGCCACCCGAGCCACTGCCTGTTCACCCCGTTATCATCCAGAAGGCGAGGTCAGTACAGGTGCATCAAAGCGGGGACCGAGAGACTGAAAAACAGCTTCTATCTCAAGGCCATCAGACTGTTAAACAGCCATCACTAACATTGAGTGGCTGCTGCCAACATACTGACTCATCTCTAGACACTTTAATAATAAAAAATTGGATGTAATAAATGTATCACTAGCCACTTTAAACAATGCCACTTTATATAATGTTTACATACCCTACATTACTCATCTCATATGAATATACTGTACTCTATACCATCTACTGCATCTTGCCTATGCCGTTCGACCATCGCTCATCCATATATTTTATGTACATATTCTTATTCATTCCTTTACACTTGTGTGTATAAGGTAGTTGTTGTGAAATTGTTAGATTACTTGTTAGATATTACTGCATGGTTGGAACTAGAAGCACAAGCATTTCGCTACACTCGCATTAACATCTGCTAACCATGTGTATGTGACAAATAAAATTAGATTAGATTAGATTTGATAGAAGGAACCATGAATTCTGCTCTGTATCAGAGAATTCTAAAGGAGAATGTCAGGCCATCCTGAAGTGCAGCTGTTTCATGCAGCAAGACAATGATCTAAAACACATGAAAATGGTTAAAAAGCTAAACATTTTAAGTTTTGGAATGGCCTAGTCAAAGTCCAGGCCTAATCCCAATTGAGATGTTGTGGCAGGACATAAAATGATCAGTCCATGCTTGAAAACCTACAAAATGTCGCTGAGTTAAAGCAGTTCTGCATGCAAGAGTGGGCTAAAATTCCTCCATAGCAATGTGAGAGACTGATCAACAACTAAAGGAAGCATTTGGTTGCAGTCATTGCAGCTAAAGGTGGCACAACCAGTTATTGAATGTAAGGGGGCAATTACTTTTTCACACAATGGAATTGGGTGTTGCACAACTTTGTTAATGACATATATAAAATAAGTATCATGTTTTTGTTATTTGTAAACGCCAGTTCCCTTTATCTAATATTAGGTTTTGGTTCTAGATCTGATAACATTCAGTATAAAAAATATGCAAAAATCAGAAAGGTGGCAAATACTTTTTCATAGCACTGTATTTGCTGCTTCGTCACTCAATCTCATTTTAAAAGTCTCCCTAAATGTTTTACATTCCCTGAGACAAACCAGAAATGTTTCCTTCTACAAATAGCCTACTACTGTAGGTGTGTTTCGTTCGGTGCAGCAGGAGCAGGGGTGTACTCTGTGTGTAATAATGGTGTTTAACAAAAAAATGGTTCATGACTACCTCATCTCTGTACCCCACACATACAATTAACTGTAAGGTCCCTCAGTCGAGCAGTGAATTTCAAACACAGATTCAACCACAAACACCAGGGAGATTTTCCAAAGACTCACCAGGAATCAAATCAAATCAAACTGTATTTGTCATATGCGCCGAATACAACAAGTGTAGACCTTACAGTGAAATGCTTACTTACAAGCCCTCAACCAACAGTGCAGTTCAAAAAGAGTTAAGAAAATATTTACCAAATAAACAAAAGTAAAAAATAATAAAAAGTTACACAATAAAATAACAATAACGAGGCTATATACAGGGGGTACCGGTACCGAGTCAGTGTGCGGGGGTACATGTTAGTTGAGGTAATTTGTACATGTAGGTAGGGGTGAAGTGACTATGTATAGATAATAAACAGCGAGTAGCAGCAGTTTATAAAACAAATGAGGGGGTGGGGTCAATGTAAATTGTCCGGTGGCCATTTGATTAATTGTTCAGCAGTCTTATGGCTTGGGGTCGAAGCTGTTAAGGAGCCTTTTGGTCCTAGACTTGACGCTCCGGTACCGCTTGCCGTGCGCTGGTAGAGAGAACAGTCCATGACTTGGGTGACTGGAGTCTCTGACAATTTTATGAGCTTCCCTCTGACACCACCTATTATATAGGTCCTGGATGGCAGGAAGCTTGGCCCCAGTGATGTACTGGGCCGTACGCACTACCCTCTGTAGCGCCTTACGGTCAGATGCCGAGCAGTTGCCATACCAGACGGTGATGCATCCGGTCAGATTCTCACTTTTTGAGAATCTGGGGACCCATGCCAAATCTTTTCAGTCTCCTGAGGCAGAAAAGGTTTTGTTGTGCCCTCTTCATGACTGTCTTGTTGTGTTTGGACCATGATAGTTCATTGGTGATGTGGACACCAAGGGACTTGAAACTCTCAACCCGCTCCACTACAGCCCCGTCGATGTTAATGGGGGCCTGTTCGGCCCGCCTTTTCCTGTAGTCCACGATCAGCTCCTTTGTCTTGCTCACATTGAGGAAGAGGTTGATGTCCTGGCACCACACTGCCAGTTCTCTGACCTCCTCCCTATAGGCTGTCTCATTGCTGTCGGTGATCTACCACTGTTGTGTAGGTAGGGATGTAAGTCACCAGTTCAAATGTTTAAGATATGAGTGCATCGGTCCGCGGGCCCCCAAACTGATCCAAATGCATGCATTGGTCAGAAAATCGATTCAAACATTACGAATCGCCGGTTCACATTTTTTGGGGGGTCATATTACTTTCTTCCTACCTTCTGAATATACCTCTCATCTTTTGTGGCAACTGATGCGTTCACTCCTTCAGTGTTAAACTAAGCATATAACTGTGTTGACAGTCATCTATCAATAAGTCATTTTGCATGCTGAACAACCCCAGGCAATATCAGTAGCCTAGTCAAACTGCGCACTGTGTGCTGATTGGCGTGCTGACCAACAGGAGGTAGGCCGTGCTTCACCTTCAGCATTCAAATATTTGTAAAATGGCTTGCGCAATATTAGGCTTCATTAGTTGAGTGATAACCAATGTAATTTGCTAGGTTTTTTATATCAAATGCACTGTTGAAAATTGTGTTTTACCTCAATAAAGTAGCCTAAGCTACCCCCGGAGACACAACTCTCATCTGGCTATAGCCTACCTGCTGACTGAGGATCAATTAGATAATATTTAGATTGTTCAGGTTTACCATCAGCTATAGTTTCGATAATTCAATTTTTGATTGGATAATAAAAATGTTAATATCAATCATTCTAATTATTGACATAGATAATTGCATTTTCTATATCAATAATTGTCAAATTCCGTATATATAAGCTAAAATGTAACATTAATAAGTGCCTTGAATGTCAATGAAGAGGAGGGTGGAGAGCACACCAAAAGACATGATTCACATTTTGGATTACATTTTCTTTTTTCCCCTACCGATATGCACAACCTACTCGATATTTCTAAAGGGAACGAAAAATTATAGAAAATGTTTCTAATAACAATACAAAATAAGTTGTATTGATTATGTACTGTATGTCCTTATAGTTGGTGGAAGCACCATTGGCAGCCATTTCAGATGTGAATAATATTGAATAAGATTAGTATTGTGATGGCAGCATCATGTTATTGTCACACCTTGATATGTTTCACCTGTCTTTGTGATTGTCTCCACCCCCCTCCAGGTGTCGCCCATCTTCCCCATTATCCCCTGTGTATTTATACCTGTGTTCTCTATTTGTCTGTTGCCAGTTCGTCTTGTTTGTCAAGTCTACCAGTATTTTTGTGTCTCAGCTCCTGCTTTTCCCAGTCTCTCTTTTTCTCGCCCTCCTGGTTTTGACCCTTGCCTGTCCTGACTCGGAGCCCGCTTGCCTGACCACTCTGCCTGCCCCTGACCCTGAGTCTGCCTGCCGACCTGTACCTTTGCCGCACCTCTGGATTATTGACCTCTGCCTACTCTGACCCTGAGCCTGCCTGCCATCCGGTACCATTGTCCCACCTCTGGTTTACTGACCCCTGCCTGCCTTGACGTGTCTATTGCCTGCCCCTGTTGGATTATTAATCCATTGTTAATATGACGTTGTCTGCATCACATCTGGGTCTTACCTTCACACCTGATAGTACGAACTGGCCATGACTGAACCAGCAGACCCGGGCCAGCTGCGCAACATCATCTCCTCCCAAGGAGCCTTCATTGGTAGGCACGAGGAATTGCTTCGTGGTCTTATGGAGGGGTCCAAACGTTGACTGAGCGCCATGACCGGGCGTTGGACATGCTGCTGGAGCAATTCCGCGGGTGGTCTGGGAGGCAGCCTGCCATGGTGGTAACCCCACCGCCCCTCAGTAACTCGGCGGTTAGCAGCGCCACCCCACCGGCCACTCCACTTTCCCTGGAGCCCCATTTACCTCCCCCGGAATGCCTTAACGGAGAGCCGAGCACCTGTCAGGTGTTTTTCGCTCAGTGGGCCCTCATTTTTGAGCTTCTGCCCTCCTCCTTCCGCTCGGATCGCACAAAGATAGCCTACCTCATCACGCTGATGTCTGGGAGGGCTCTCACCTGGGCTACCGCCGTATGGGAACAAAAGCCGGCCATGTGCGTGAGTCTGGAGGGGTTTGTGGGAGAGGTGAGGAAGGTTTTTGATACCCCGTTCTCCGGGAGGGAAGCTGCCCAGAAGCTAATCCTGCTCCGGCAGGACGCCCACAGAGTGGCTGATTATGAGGTGGATTTTTGTACGTTGGCAGCGGAGAGTGCGTGGCTAACCTGGAAGCACTGTTCGACATGTTCCTGCACGGCGTCTCGGAGGAGGTTAAGGACGAGCTTGCTGCACGGGAGTTACCCACGGATCTTGACTCCCTCATCGGTTTGACCATCCGCATCGATGGGCGATTGTGGAAATGACGGATAGAGTACTCTGGTGGGCCATATAGAGAACATTTCTGCTTCCCTTACTCGCACCCCTTTTCATACACCTCTCTTCATGTCATTCTGCTGTGGGGAAACCAGTCCAAATTGATGAGAGTTTTTTGGACTCCAAACTGGCTTCCGAGCTGAACATCCCCACTCAGCCCCTCTCCTTTCCCATGGATGTTAGAGCGCTGGACGGGCGCTCTATAGGTCGGATCACCCATAACACCACTCCCATCAACCTACGTGTGTCAGGGAGTCACAGCGAGACCATTCAATTCCTGCTCATCAAGTCCCCCCAGATTCCCGTGGTTTTGGGATTCTCCTGGCTCCAGCGACACAATCCCCTCATCAACTGGTCTACTGGTGCTATCATGGGCTGGAGTCCGTTCTGCCACGCCCACTGTCTGAAGTCGGTGCAACCTGCTCCGGGACATCTTCCTGGGGGCTCGGAAGTTGCTCCGGACTTCTCCGCCATTCCCAATGAGTACCAAGACCACTTCCCTGCTGCCGCACTGACTCTATGACTACGGGATTGACCTTCTCCCTGGCACCACGCCGTCCCGGGAACGTCTGTAATCTCTGTCGGGACCAGAGACCAAGGCTATGGAGACCTACATTGGGGACTCCCGAGCTACAGGATTTATCTGTCCCTCTTCATCTCCCGCTGGCGCAGGTTTCTTCTTCGTCGAGAAAGAAGACAAGACCCTTCGAGAAATTGCCAAGAAAATGAAAATCTCATACAACTCTGTGTACTACTCCCTTCACAGAACAACGCAAACTGGCTCTTCCCAGAATAGAAAGAGGAGTGGGAGGCCCCGGTGCACAGCTGAGCAAGAGGACAAGTACATTAGAGTGTCTAGTTTGAGAAACAGACGCCTCACAAATCCTCAACTCATTAAATAGTACCCGCAAAACACCAGTCTCAACGTCAACAGTAAAGAGGCGACTACGGGATGCTGCCCTACTAGGCAGAGTTGCAAAGAAAAAGCCATATCTCAGACTGGCCAATAAAAAGAAAAGATTAAGATGGGCAAAAGAACACAGACACTGGACAGAGGAACTCTGCCTTACAAGACAACAGACAAGAATGTAAATGCAAAACAAAAGTTTTTTAAATGCAAATAAAAATCATAATAAAAAAAGAATGAGATATTAGCCGTAGGCTACATATTATACATTAAGTGTGAAATATTATATAGGATTATATAGACATGCAGTCAATGTGATGTGAAGGGAGATTCTCCATATAATCAATAAAAGGTTGCCAAAATTCTGTAAAATGTCTCTGATTTATTCCTCAAGCAGTAAGTAATTTTCTCCAGTGGGATACAACTATTAACTTCCGTTAGCCGCATTGCAACTATAAGAGGGGAATCAGATTTCCATTTCAAGGCAATACATTTCTTGGCAATCGCTAGCAATATTTCTGTTAGCTTTATAGTATGGCTTTGCCTAAGATTGGAATTAGTCAAGTTACCCAGTAGACAGACCTCCGGGTCTAAAGGGAATGCAGCCCCATGAATTGAGGATGTGGTATCGCAGACCCCTTGCCAGAAACTGTGTAGTTTTGAACACTGCAAGTGGAATGGATGAATGTTCCTTCATCTGAGCCACATCTAAAACATAGGGAGGAGATATCAGGGTTGAACTTGTGCAGTCTAGATGGGGTGATATAGAGCTGATGAAGGAAATTAAACTGGATCAGTCTGTATCTGGAGTTCATTGGGAAAGTAACACCATCCCTGCATAGGTCACTCCATAGTCCCTCATCAAGATTAATACCCAGATCTTTTCCCCATCTAAATCAGGTTTTAATTAGCTCAGGCAGTGGTAGTCCTGACATAAGAGCATCGTAAACACGAGAAATGGTCTTGAACAGTGGTTGGTCTGCATGGCAGAGTTGTTCAATAGGTGACATCTTAGGTAGGTTCCATTGTCCCTTGAGATTCACCCTAATAAAATGTTGTAGTTGTAGGTAACTAATGAAGTCCTTGTTAGACAAGTGGTATTTCTGTTTCAGCTGTTCGAAGGACATAAGAATTCCCTCCTCATAACAATGTTCCAGAAGAGTAATACCCTTATCAGACCATGGTCTAAAGTTACTATTCTGGAAAAACATAGAAATCAATATATTGTTCCATAGAGGGGTTTTAGGGGAAAGAAATCCCTCTCGTCTGAACAGCTCATGCAGTTTGCACCATGCCAGGACAGAATTAATCATTAAAGGGTTGTCTGTGGTGGTTTTTATAGATTTCCTCTCCCATTTGTAAAATAATTCTGCCCCAGAGTCCTCATTTACCTCAAACTTTTCAATGTTCAACCATGAGGGAGAAGGACCATTGTCAAACCTCTGAGCCAGAAATCTAGACTGTGCAGCCCAGTAATACATTCTGAAATTGGGGAGGTTTAAGCCCCCTTGACCGTAATCAAGGGTCAGTTTGTCCAGTCTAACCCTAGGGGTTTTGCCGTGCCATATAAAATGTCTGATCAGCTTGTCGAGAGAGAAAAAGAATGCTGCGGGCACAGGGATGGGGAGAGATTGCAACAAATATTGAAATCTAGGCAAGACATTCATTTTAATTACATTAATTCTACCCAGTAGAGTGAGAGGCAAGTCCATCCATTTGCACAGGTCACCCTCCACCTTTTGCAACAAGCTGACCAGATTGAGTTTATAGAGGTTGTTCAGGTTACCATCCACCATCATGCCCAAATATGTGAAGCCCATAGGCGACCATCTAAAAGGAAACTTATGCTTGATGGTATGATGATCAAAGACAGACAACGGTAAGATTTTGCTTTGATCAAATTGACCTTATATCCAGAGAAAGAACTATAATACTGTAATAGGTTATGTAAGTGAGAGAGGGAATGTTCTGGATTCGTTAGAAATAAGATAAGGTCGTCCACAAAGAGTGATAATTTATGGGTATGGTGGCCCACCTCAAAGCCATGTATGTCAAGGCACATTATAATGGCCTCAGCCAATGGTGTTGATGGCAAGGGTGCAAAGGTGGGGGCTAATTGGGCAACCTTGACTGTTCCCCCTATAGAGAGAGAAAGAGGAGGAAGTAATCCCATTGGTAGCAATTCTAGTTTAAGGAGATTTGTAGTGATTTTATCAAATGTACAAACACGGTGCCTAAACCAAACTTTTCCAAGACGCAAAAGAGATATGGCCATTCAATCCTATCAAAGGCCTTTTCGGCGTTGAGGGAGACTGTGACACTAGGTACTTTGTTTTTGTTAGCAAGGTGAATTATATCAAAGAACCTTCTGGGATTATTGGAGGACAATCTATTAATTATGAAGCCAGTCTGGTCTGGGTTGACCAACAGGGGGAGACATGACTCCAGTCTCTTAGATAGCATCTTGGTGACCAGTTTACAGTCTGTGTTAAGGAGAGCGATTGGTCTATAGGAGGCACACTTTAGAATGTTTTTCCTTTTCTTGTGAATTACTGTAGTCACCGCTTGAGAGAAAGACTCTGGAAAGCAGTTGTCCTCCCCGGCTTTTTTAAGTACCTCCATAAGGTAGGGGACCAACAGCTCCCTAAATTCTTTATAGAACTCTGGAGGGAAGCCATCCTCCCCAGGAGAATTATTAGAAGGTAAGGATTTAATGGCCTCCAACAATTCAGGAACTGAGAACTGTTCACTCAGGCTCTCTCTGTCTTCCTTTGACAGGCATGGGAGGTTGAGAGAGGAGAGAAAAGTGTCAAAAGGTATCTCATTAGTAAGAGTTTCTATAGCATTAATTGTCCTCTTACTTTCCTCTGCTACTTTGTGTGGTTTCTCTCCAAGCTCATAGTAACGCTGTTTTGATTTAGTGATGGCCCTCTCAGCTTGATATGTGTTCAGAATATTATATTTCATTTTATTGACCAAAAGCCTGTATTGATCTTTAGTCAGGCCTCTGGTAGGTTTTCTCTAGCTCAGAGATTTCAGATTCAAGGGCACTCAGTTCGGCACTGTGTTTTCTCTTCAGCCCTTTAGTATAGGAAATGATCTGTCCCCTCAGATAGGCTTTCAATGTGTCCCAAAGAATGAAACTGTCAGGAGCGGAGGGTTTGTTTGTCAAAGTCAAAATATTGATCTGCTCTTTGATGAATGCACAAAATTCAGGTTGCTTTAGGAGTGCAGAATTTAGTTCCATTTATCTCGGTAGGAATGGAGATTTATAATACCAGAAGAGAATGGTCACTAAGCAATCTGGGGAGATAATCGGTATCTTACACTCCATGAAACAATTGGGTTGATAGCAAAACATGATCAATGCGTGTGTGTGGGTGTCGTGTGGGTGTGAATAAAAGAGTAGTCGCTATCCAGTAAATTGAGATCCTTCATGAATGACATGGTGAGCTTGGCGGCTTTGGTAAGAAGGGAGGGTTTATCAGAGGACCCATCAAGGACTGTATCTAAACAAAACATGTTAATCTTCTCCTGCCAGTAGTCATCCTGGTGGTGCTTGAGCAGCCTGAAGGAAGACATTTTGTATAAACATATGGTCATCGAAGTTAGGAGCATAAATATTCAATAGGGTCCAAGACTCTGAAAACATATGCCCCTGCACCAAAACAAACCTGCCCGAGGGATCAGAGATGGTGTTGTTGACGCAGAAGGGGATGTGTCTACTTATCAAAATTGCAGTTCCTCTTGCTTTGGCGTTAAAAGAGGACGCGAAAACGTGTCCTACCCATTCCCTCTTCAATTTCTTGTGTTCACTGGCTGTAAGATATGTTTCTTACAGCCTTTAATTTCTTAAGGTATGTATAGACTATTTTCCTCTTAACCGGGCTGTTAAGACCTTTTACGTTGAATGTGGATTAAGCATGGGTTGGGTTTCAAATATATAACCGAATGGTAGTCACTCATATGAAAATTGTCAGGTGATGTTTCAACTTTAGTTTGAACACTGAAGTGACCTATGTGTACCTTTTGGAAGGAAACAACATTAAACATAGAAAAAAAACATAAACCCCACCCACCCGATTGTCGGACTAAACTATGATCCCAAAAATCAAACATGAAAACACTTGTAGAGATAAGTTGTTGCTCGCTTTCCATCTTGCTCTTACTAGCTAAACCTTGGCGTAAACTAAAACCTACGAGCTCTCTAAGTTGAAAACAAACGTTGTGAATAGACATTTATGGCTGAATATTTACTGCCCACGGTAAGGGCTGCTTAAGTCTCTTTTCAGGAGAGGAGAAACATAAATGGGGGGGGAAAGCAATGGGACTATGCCTACTAATTTGCTTCGCCCAGTGGATATTGACAAAACCAAGGTACACTCTTCTGTAAATGTAGTAAAACTCAGCAAGGGGAAAAAAACATGGGGAAAAATCAATGGGACTAAGCCTACTAATTTGCTTCGCCAAGTGGATATTGACAAAACTAAGATACAATCTTCTGTAAATGTAGTAAAATTCAACACGGGAAAAAAAACTGTTAGTTGAAAATGTCCAAATCAACTGTAGCGACCGAATCACGGGGTAAACGGATCCAAGTTCCAAGTAGACATCAGCAGGTCAGTCCCAGGACAGCACAAACAAGAAAAAAACAATAAACTGCGTCTTATACCACGGATAGCCCTTCGTGAATCAGTTCTTTGATAAAAGTGAACACTTCTGACGGTGTGTCGAAGAGATGGCTTCGGCCTTTGTACTGAACTTTCATCCGCGCAGGGTGGATGAGGTAGCCGGTGATGTTCTTCTCCTTCAGTGCTTTGGGGGCAGGTCTGAACTGCTTGCGACGTCTAGCGAGATCCGCGCTCATATTCGGGAAAAGGCTGACCCTCTTGCCACCGATGGTGATGTCCCCTTTGGCTCTTCTCCCTGTCCTGGAAACAGAGGAACCTGATCAGGATGGCCTATAGGGGCTCATCTGGCATGGGTTTTGGTGTTTAGGTTCTGTGGGTGCGTTCGATTTCCAGCGGCTTGGTGAAGTTGGTTAAATCAAATCAAATCAAATTTTATTGGTCACATACACGTGATTAGCAGATGTTATTGCGGGTGTAACGAAATGCTTGTGCTTCTAGCTCCGACAGTGCAGTAATATCTAACAAATTACACAACATATACCCAATATACACCAATCTAAGTAGGAATAAATTAAGACTATATACATGTGGACGAGCGATGTCAGAGTGGAATGGATTAAGCTACAGTAGAATAGTATAGAATACAGTATATACATATGAGATGAGTAATGCCAGATATGTAAACATTAAGTGATTAAGATACCATAGAATAGTAAAGATTACAGTATATACATATGAGATGAATAATGCATGATATTCAAACATTATTAAGTGACTATGCCTAGCACATCAGGGATCCATTGAGTGAAGAAACGGACCGGGTCACGGCCCTCGCTGTCCTCTTTCAATCCCACCACACGGATATTGCTACGTCTGCTCTGGTTCTCCATCTGGTCTTCCTTGTTTTTGAGATAGGCATTGTCCTTCTGCAGCTGTTTCATAACATGGTCATGTCGAGTGACGGTATCTTCAACGGTGATAATGCGTAACTCAGCCTCAGTCGTTCTCAAAAGGAGATAATTCACGAGGAAATGGAAGAACGGAGTTCAGACGATTTCTTGTCAATTTCCAGTGAAAGACCTTTGTTACTATCTTGAATTTTCGGAAGGAAAGTTTTTTATTTCACCTTTATTTAACCAGGTAGGCCAGTTGAGAACAAGTTCTCATTTACAACTGCGACCTGGCCAAGATGAAGCAAAGCAGTGCGACACAAACAACAACACAGAGTTACACAATAACACAATGGAAAAAATCTATATACAGTGTGTGCAAATGAGGTAAGATTAGGGAGGTAAGGCAATAAATAGGCCATAGTTGCGAAGTAATTACAATTGAGCAATTAAACACTGGAGTGATAGATGTGCAGAAGATGAATGTGCAAGTAGAGATACTGGGGTGCAAAGAAGCAAAAAAATAAATAACAATATGGGATGAGGTAGTTGGATGGGCTATTTACAGATGGGCTATGTACATGTGCAATGATCTGTGAGCTGCTCTGACAGCTGATGCTTACAGTTAGTGAGGGAGATATGAGTCTCCAGCCTCAAGGATTTTTGCAATTCGTTCCAGTCATTGGCAGCAGAGAACTGGAAGGAAAGGCGGCCAAATGAGGAGTTGGCTTTGGGGATGACCAGTGAAATATACCTGCTGGAGAGCGTGCTACGGGTGGGTGCTGCTATGGTGACCAGTGAGCTGAGGTAAGGCGGGACTTTACCTAGCAAAGACTTATAGATGACCTGGAGCCAGTGGGTTTGGTGACCAATATGTAGCGAGGGCCAGCCAACAAGAGCATACAGGTCGCAGCGGTGGGTAGTATATGGGGCTTTGGTGACAAAACGGATGGCACTGTGATAGACTGCAAGATGGCGTAGCAGTGCAGACGTGGTTTGTCGTTCTCCCCTGTACATTTTGTATTTTTTGTCTTTTCTTGTATATATTTCAATTTATTTTCAATCTCTTTTCCATTTTTAAATTAAATATACCTTCCGGTAACCCGCCTCACCCAATTTGATACGGATCCGCTATTTTTAGACGTTTTAGCCAGAACCTCCATCAGCAGCTAGCCATCACGAGCTAACCAGCTAATTAGCTACTAGCTATTTCGTCATTGCCAGCCACTGCAGCCACTGCTTACCTTCGGCACAGACACCAGACACTTTATTCAACTTACCAGCCTGCCAGTATCGGACAGTTTTCTCCACTACTGATTCCTGCTGTAAGCCCTGGACCATTACTCCTGATCATCACAGCTAGCTAGCTGCCACAGAGTGGCCCAGCCCCGAAGCTAGCTATGAGCCAGGCCCACCTCCCGGCCCGCTCAGTGATCACTCGGCTACACAGCTGATGCCTCCAGGACTCTTCCCGGACTCTTCCCCAACACGGCTAGAATTCCACTACTCCACCGGATCCTTGCTGTAAACTCTGGACCTTTGCATCGGATCATCACTGCTAGCTAGCTGCTACCGAGTGGCTATAGTGGCTAATCCCCCTGCCCCGAAGCTAGCACCAGCTAGCCGTGAGCCAGGTGCATCTCCCGGCTAGCAAACGAAATTACTACAACCACAATACCTTTTTCACCAACTGGCCTGGACCTTTGTCGACACGAAGCCCCGCCGTTCCACCACCACGACTGGTCTGCCGACGTAACTCCATCCGCTGTGCCCCCAACCGACCTTTGCCGGACATCAGAAAAGGCGCTTCTACTAGCCCCGGCCTGCTAACTTTAAACTCTGTGTCTCCCGCTTGCTAGGTAGTAACGACTACCCAGCGGCTTCCCTGTTTCATCTATTGCTGTTCACTGGACCCTATGATCACCTGGCTACATAGCTGATGCCTGCTGGACTGTTC
Organism: Salmo salar; assembly: GCF_965601325.2. NCBI lineage: Eukaryota > Metazoa > Chordata > Actinopteri > Salmoniformes > Salmonidae > Salmo > Salmo salar. The sequence continues at coordinate 67,973,402 of NC_138309.1, read as the reverse complement.
ATTAATCACGGTACTCCATTCAGTTTATTTTTTGTTTATCTGTCGGCCCCAGCCTCGAACTCAGACCCTGTGTGTGGTTAACTGACCCTCTCTGCCCATTCATCGCTATTTTCCCTGTTGTTGTTGTCTTAGCTGAGTAGCTGTTGTTGTCTTACCCATTGTTGTCTTAGCTAGCTCTCCCAATCAACACCTGTGATTGCTTTATGCCTCGCTTTATGTCTCTCTCAAATGTCATAATGCCTTGTATATTGTTGTTTAGGATAGTTATCATTGTTTGAGTTTACTGCGGAGCCCCCAGTCCCACTCAACATGCCTCAGATACCTCCTTTGTCCCACCTCCCACACATGCGGTGACCTCACCCAGCATAACTAGTACGTCCAGAGATGCAACCTCTCTTATCATCACAAAATGCCTGGGTTTCCTCCACTGTACCCGCACTCCACCATACCCCTGTCTGTATATTATGCCCTGAATCTATTCTACCACGCCCAGAAATCTGCTCCTTTTATTCTCTGTCCCCAACACTCTAGACGACCAGTTTTGATAGCCTAAAGCCGTACCCTTATCCTACTCCTCCTCTGGTCCTCGGGTGTTGTAGAGGTTAACCCAGGCCCTGCGTGTCCCCAGGCACTCTCATTTGTTGACTTCTGTAACCGAAAAAGCCTTGGTTTCATGCATGTTAACATCAGAAGCCTCCTCCCTAAGTTAGTTTTACTCACTGCTTTAGCACACTCAGCCAACCCTGATGTCCTTGCCATGTCTGAATCCTGGTTTAGGAAGGCCACCAAATATTCTGAGATTTCCATCCCCAACTACAACATTTTCCATCAAGATAGAACTGCCAAAGGGGGAGGAGTTGCAATCTACTGCAAAGATAGCTTGCAAAGTTCTGTCATACTTTCCAGGTCTGTGCACAAACAGTTCAAGCGTCTAATTAAAAAAATGAATCTCTCCAGAAATAAGTCTCTCACTGTTGCTGCCTGTTATAGACCCCCCTCAGCTCCCAGCTGTGCCCGGGACACCATATGTGAATTGATTGCCCCTCCTCTATTTTCAGAATTCGTACTGTTAGGTGACCTAAACTGGGGTATGCTTAACACCCCAGCAGTCCTACAAGCTAAGCTAGATGCCCTCAATCTCACACAAATTATCAAGGAACCCACCAGGTACAACCCTAAATCCGTAAACATGGGCACCCTCATAGATATTATTATGACCAACTTGCCCTCCAAATACACCTCTGCTGTTTTCAATCAGGATCTCAGCGATCACTGCTTCATTGCCTGCATACGCTATGGGTCCACAGTCAAACGACCAACCCTCATCACTGTCAAACGCTCCCTAAAACACTTCTGCGAGCAGGCCTTTCTAATCGACCTGGCCCGGGAATCCTGGAAGGATATTGACCTCATCCCGTCAGTCGAGGATGCCTGGTCGTTCTTTAAAAGTCATTTCCTCACCATCTAAAATAAGCATGCCCCTTTCAAAAAATGTAGAACTAAGAACAGATATAGCCCTTGTTTCACTCCAGACCTGACTGCCCTCGACCACCACAAAAACATCCTGTGGTGGACTGCAATAGCATCGAATCGTCCCCGTGATATGCAACTGTTCAGGGAAGTCAGGAACCAATACACGCAGTCAGTCAGGAAAGCAAAGGCTAGATTTTTCAAACAGAAATTTGCATCCTGTAGCTCTAACTCCAAAAAGTTTTGGGACACTGTAAAGTCCATGGAGAACAAGAGCACCTCCTCCCAGCTGCCCACTGTACTGAGTAGAGTGTTGGAGGCTATTTTGTAAATGACATCGCCAAAGTCAAGGATTGGTAGGATAGTCAGTTTTAAGAGGGTATGTCTGGCAGCATGAGTGAAGGATGCTTTGTTGCAAAATAGGAAGCCGATTCTATATTTATTTTTGGATTGGAGATGCTAAATGTGAGTCTGGAAGGAGAGTTTACAGTCTAACCAGACACCTAGGTATTTGTAGTTGTCCACATAGTCTAAGTCAGAACCGTCCAGAGTAGTGATACTGGACGGGCGGGCTGGTGCGGGCAGCGATCGGTTGAAGAGCATGCATTTAGTTTTACTTGCATTTAAGAGCAGTTGGAGGCCATGGAAGGAGAGTTGTATGGCATTGAAGCTCGTCTGGAGGTCAGTTAACACAGTGTCCAAAGAAGGGCCAGAAGTATACAGAATGGTGTCGTCTATGTAGAGGTGGATCAGAGAATCACCAGCAGCAAGAGCGACATCATTGATGTATAGAGAGAAAAGAGTCGGCCCAAGAATTGAACCCTGTGGCACCCCCATAGAGACTGCCAGAGGTCCGGACAACAGGCCCTCCGATTTGACACACTGAACTCTGTCTGAGAAGTAGTTGGTGAACCAGGCGAGGCAGTCATTTGAGAAACCAAGGCTGTTGAGTCTGCCGATAAGAATGTGGTGATTGACAGAGTCGAAAGCCTTAGCCAGGTCGATGAATACGGCTGCACAGTATTGTCTTTTATTGATGGTGGTTATGATATCATTTAGGACCTTGAGCGTGGCTGAGGTGCACCCATGACCAGCTCGGAAACCAGATTGTATAGCGGAGAAGGTACGGTGGGATTCGAAATGGTCGGTGGTCTGTTTGTTAACTTGGCTTTCGAAGACCTTAGAAAGGCAGGGTAGGATAGATATAGGTCTGTAACAGTTTGGGTCTAGAGTGTCTCCCCCTTTGAAGAGGGGGATTAACGCGGCAGCTTTCCAATCTTTGGGGATCTCAGACGATATGAAAGAGAGTTTGAACAGGCTAGTAATAGGGGTTGCAACAATTGCGGTGGATAATTTTAGAAAGAGAGGGTCCAGATTTTTTAAATGGGGCATGCTTATTTAAGATGGTGAGGAAATCACTTTTAAAGAATAACCAGGCATCCTCGACTGATGGAATGAGGTCAATATCTTTCCAGGATACCCGGGCCAGGTCAATTAGAAAGGCCTGCTCGCTGAAGTGTTTTAGTGAGCGTTTGACAGTGATGAGGGGTGGTCGTATGACCGCGGACCCATTACGGACGCAGGCAATGAGGCAGTGAGCGCTGAGATCCTGGTTGAAGACAGCAGAGGTGTATTTAGAGGGCCGGTTGGTCAGGATGATATCTATGATGGTGCCTGGGTTTACGGATTTGGGGTTGTACCTGGTAGGTTCATTGATAATTTGTGTGAGATTGAGGGCATTTAGCTTAGATTGTAGGACGGCCGGGTTGTTAAGCATGTCCCAGTTTAGGTCACCTAACAGTACGAGCTCTGAAGATAGATGGGGGCAATCAGTTCACCTATGGTGTCCAGGGCATAGCTGGGGGCTGAAGGTGGTCTATAACAAGCGGCAACGGTAAGAGACTTGTTTCTGGAAAGGTGGATTTTTAGAAATAGACGCTCAAATTTTTGGGGCACAGACCTGGATAGTATGACAGAACTCTGCAGGCTATCTCTGCAGTAGATTGCAACTCCACCCCCTTCGGCAGTTCTATCTTGTCGGAAAATGTTATAGTTAGGGATGGAAATGTCAGGATTTTTGGTGGCCTTCCTAAGCCAGGATTCAGACACAACTAGGACATCAGGGTTGGGAGAGTGTGCTAAAGCAGTGAATAAAGCAAACTTAGGGAGGAGGCTTCTAATGTTAACATGCATGAAACCAAGGCTTTTACGGTTACAGAAGTCAACAAATGAGAGCGCCTGGGGAATGGGAGTGGAGCTAGGCGCTGCAGGGCCTGGATTAACCTCTACATCACCAGAGGAACACAGGAGGAGTAGGATAAGGGTACGGCTAAAGGCTATAAGAACTGGTTGTCTAGTGCGTTCAGAACTGAGAGTAATAGGAGCAGGTTTCTGGGTGCGGAAGAATAGATTCAAGGCATAATGTAAAGACAAGGGTACGGTAGGATGTGAATACAGTGGAGGTAAACCTAGGCATTGAAGGATGATGAGAGAGGTTTTGTCTCTAGAGACACCCTAGAGACACCATTTAATCCAGGTGAGGTCAACGCATGTGTGGGAGGTGGAACAAAAGGGCTAGCTAAGGAATACTGAACAGGGCTGGAGGCTCTACAGTGAAATAAGACAATAATCACTAACCAAAACAGCAATGGACAAGGCATATTGACATTAGGGAGAGGCATGCGTAGCCGAGTGATCATCTGGAGCAGTCTGGTATGCAGTCTGGTATGCTCTGGGTTGAATCGCGCTGTGCAGACTGGCAGGAGTTGACCGGGCTAAGGTTAGCTGATGACCGCTACCAGTGGCTAACTGACTACTAGCTAGTAGCTAGTTAGCAGGCTAGCTTCTGTTGGGGGTTCCGATTCTAAAGTATAGAAAATAGCAGATCCATACCACATTTGGTGAGGCGGGTTGCAGAAGAGTATGTTGAAATTGAGGTTAAAAATATAAAAAATATATACGAAATATATACGAAGAAAGCTGTCATCAAAGCAAAGGGTGGCTACTTTCAAAAATCTAAAATAAAAAATATATATTTTGATTTGTATTTCGGTTACTACATGATTCCATATGTGTTATTTCATAGTTTTGATGTATCAAATACTTATGTCATGCAATAAAATGCAAATTCATTACTTAAAAATCATACAATGTGATTTTCTGGATTTTTGTTTTAGATTCCGTCTCTCACAGTTGAAGTGTACCTATGATAAAAATTACAGACCTCTACATGCTTTGTAAGTAGGAAAACCTGCAAAATCAGCAGTGTATCAAATACTTGTTCTCCCCAATGTATATATATATTTTATGTATATATATATATTTTTTATATATATATAATAATCTTAATATGTCACAAATTTCAGTATTCTGTTTGATAATTTGGTGTGTCTAAAAGTGTCAATGGTGCTACTCTATTTAAATGAAGGGAAATCAAATTGTGAGCCAAATTATCAATCATATGTCATTAGAAATTAAGGACCTTATATTTGAGCATCTGGGGCCTCCATTTAAAAAAAAATCCTTAGTTTACCTAAAATGTGTCATTGGTGTTACTAATCAAAAAGTTATTAAGCTGCCTTATTAGTTGATTTAAAATGAGAAGATTTACCCAAAGACATTGAAATCAAGAAATGTTTAGATTTTTTTCTCCCCAAAATGCCATTCCCAAAAGCCACCTCAATCTAAGAATGACCATAGAGGTCTCTAGTTGGATATAATACATTTTTGCCAAAGTTCTCAACTGGGTGGGGATTCCGATGAGTTGGGAGCGATCAGCCAATGATCAGCGCATTGGCTTCTTCTTCAAATTGGGTTGCCTGGTTTGTAAATGGATTTAATCTGTATCACTGCCATTTAGTGGCCAAAATACTAGAACGAAACAATATTTGGTTCAGGACACCAGCACTGCAGGTGGCGTTAAATTACCCTTATTTTTATTTATTTATTTATTTATTTCACCTTTATTTAACCAGGTAGGCAAGTTGAGAACAAGTTCTCATTTACAATTGCGACCTGGCCAAGATAAAGCAAAGCAGTTCGACAACATACAAAAACACAGAGTTACACATGGAGTAAAACAACATACAATCAATGATGCAGTAGAAGAAAAAAAAAAAAAGACTATATACAATGTGAGCAAATGATGTGAGATAAGGGAGGTAAAGGCAAAAAAATGCCATGGTGGCAAAGTAAATAAAGTATCGCAAGAAAAACACTGGAATGGTAGATTTGTAGTTTGAACAAAGTTCAAAGATAAAATATAAATAATATGGTGCAAAGGAGCAAAATAAATAAAATAAATAAATACAGTAGGGGAAGAGGTAGTAGTTTGGGCTAAATTATAGATGGGCTATGTACAGGTGCAGTGATCTGTGAGCTGCTCTGACAGCTGGTGCTTAAAGCTAGTGAGGGAGATAAGTGTTTCCAGTTTCAGAGATTTTTGTAGTTCGTTCCAGTCATTGGCAGCAGAGAACTGGAAGGAGAGACGACCAAAGGAGGAGTTGGCTTTGGCTTATAAGCTTTATTATTTTTTTTAACACAAAAGAAGAAGGAAATTGACAACTTCAAAATGGATATAGCCTCAATGTTGCTGCCTATGCTGTCACAGATGCCACAATGGGACAGATACAGTATACTACAAAATCATCCACCAATACAAGGCCTAATACAACATTTTGTGTGTGTGTGTGTGTGTGTGTGTGTGTGTGTGTGTGTGTGTGTGTGTGTGTGTGTGTGTGTGTGTGTGTGTGTGTGTGTGTGTGTGTGTGTGTGTGTGTGTGGATAAAAAGAAAAAGGCATATTTCCTCTCGACCATGAACAATAAAGTAAACTTCATATTTGTTGCGTCAGCCGTCGTGCATCATAAAACACTGTTGCACACTCAATAAAGATTCAGAGGTTAACTTTCCTTAAGAAGTAGCAATCACAGCACAAGTGATTTTGGCCTTGTTCTCTGTACTTGCTTTTTACACACACACACACGCACACACAAACACGCACACACGCACACGCACACGCACACGCACACGCACACACACACACACTGGGGGGAGATGTTTGTGGGTTAATAACTCATTGACTCTGATTAAGGTAGAGGAAGCGGTTTGTTATTAAGACCAGCGGCCAAACATTCCTCCAGGAATTGGGTTTGTGAGCTGTGGGGTACACATAATATGGCACTGCACTGCGGACCAGAGTTACGAGATGCATTTGAGCTAAGTAGGAAGAAAAAATAAATACTTTATCTCTGCCTATAAATACTTTATCTGTGCCTATAAATACTTTATCTGTGCCTATTTGAGCTTGACTGGCTTAATAAACTAATAGAAACTTCCCAAAAATGCAAACCCTGCCCATCTGGCACTCCAGGCAGACTCAAGCAAACGTATTGCAAGAAGTATTTGAAAATAGGTATTTGACCCAGGTCTGCTACAATGATACACATTGAGCTCTGAACAGCTTGTAGGATGGGAAAGCACACACACACACACACACACACCACACCCCCCCCCCCCCCCCCCGTACCAGAGGGGATGGGCGGGGGGGAGTGGATCTCCAGGAAGGGGATTCGGATGGAGGTGGGTGCTCTCCTTGCGACCTCTGCATCTCCGTTGTTAAGCAGCAGGTCCACGATCTCCTGGGTCCACGTGGTTCCTGAGAGACAGGAAAGGTAGAGGGGCCCATTGAAATAGAATTACTAGAAGCCCCTCAGACCATGGCAAGTTGACTGGAACACTCATGGGTACCGCCAACAGTCCACCTATCACGGAAGATTGACTTGAATGAGAATGTCCATTATATAATTCTATTTCTTTGGAATGTACATTACTCCAGGGGTATGCAGTGGACATTCCAAACCAGTGGCCAGTACAATGAATGTGTTCTCCCACTCCAAAATACCCACATGAAAAAAATATTATATGGTGTAAATACTATAGTATTCACTGTAGTGTTTTTGCGGACTTTACTGTAGTATTCACTGTAGTGATTTTGCGGACATTCTTTTATATTTATAGTTTACTATAGTTTAAATACTGTAGTAAAAAAACGGTAGTATATACTACATGAATTACTGTAGTGCTTTTTTGGACTGTAGTATACTGTAGTATTTATGTAGCATTTTTGCGGACTGTAGTATACTGTGTATTTTTTTTTTGTGGACATTACAATTGTATTTACTATAATAGTGTTTTTGTATTATTATCTTTGACATAGAAGTGGGGGCTTTAACCTTCAAGAAATGTACTGGACAAATACTAAAAGAGCCCATTTTCCATAACCTGTAGGTAGGACTGGGGTCTGAATGAATAGTTCAGAGCTATCTGCTCTTTTCTATAACCTGTAAGTAACACAATATATGGTCTATACTTGGCATATACAGGTAACTGCCAAAATAATGGAAACACTTAAGTAAATTAGGGATGCAAAGTATATTGAAAGCAGGTGCTTCCAGAGAGGTGTGGTTCCTGAGGTAATTAAGCAATCAACATCCCATCACACTTAGGGTCATGTATAAAAATAGTCAGTGCTATCAGGGATCCTTGGGACATCCCTGCCCCAGTGGTGTAAAGTACTTAAGTAAAAATACTTTAAAGTACTACTTAAGTAGTTTTTTTGGTATCTGTACTTTACTATTTTTTTTATTTTTGACTACTTTTACTATTACTTCACTACATTCCCAAAGAAAATAATGTACTTTTTACCTCTTCCTTGACACCCAAAAGTACTTGTTACATTTTGAATTCTTAGCAGGACAGGAAACTGGTCCAATTCACGCACTTATCAAGTAAACATCCCTGGTCATCTCTACTGCCTCTGATCTGGCGGACTCACACAAATGCTTCGTTTGTAAATTATGTTTGAGTGTTGGAGTTTGCCCCTGGCTATCCAGAGGGGTGGGTACGTTAGTTTCTAAATGTAATCATTTACAGTTACTAGTTACCTGTCCAAAATTGTAATCAGTAACAGAACTTTTGGATTACCCAAACTCAGTAACGTAATCTGATTACATTGTTACTTTTAGATTACTTTCCCATTAAGGGGCATTAGAAGAAGACAAAAATGTATGTTACCAATTGAACGGCATCTATTGCAGGATAAATCAATGTTAAAGTTTACATAGCTGGCTAAATATAGATGTTCAATTTTACTTTATGGGTTGTTTATGTAGGCTTCTTCTAACCCATTGCTTTCCACTACATATAATAATACGATTAAATTATATCTTTACATTAAAAACCAAAGTCTATCAGAATTCCAGTCATTCCAATAAATGTTATACCCCTTGATCTTCAAGAATAGGACTTGGAAATATGGAAGTATAGATTAGCCAAATTGGTTTTTTTCACCCCAAAACTAAGGACTTATTAGCCAGCCCTACTCTGTTGTTCATGATTTTGTTGTCATGGAGGACTGATTGGGGTCATTGATTCGAGTTGTAAAATAAATGCTGCGCTCATGGAATGGCATGCTTTGAGTGCTACTGAAAAGTGCTATTTACATGTGAAAAATGAATGCCATATGCTGCATTTGCTATAGGCCGTTTAAAGGGCAAATCCACAGATGAAACACTAACAAAATCGTTGCCCCACCTCTGTTTTGGTAAAAAGCTGAGGGATGGGCCTGGAGAAATGTAACCACTGTCAGATTAATAGACAGCTATGGATTTAAGGACTGATCATCCATGATATCAAAAGTATTGTTTTAACCATGTTATGAGGCTGTACAGTGTTTGTTTACCATTTACAATGTTTACAAACATTGGAGAAAAACAAGCTTATATTTTGGATAGTTTGACAGTTGAACTAAGCTCATGAGGCATTTATAAGTTATATTCTTCAATACTCAATGGATGGATGGATATATATATATACTGCTCAAAAAAATAAAGGGAACACTTAAACAACACATCCTAGATCTGAATGAAAGAAATAATCTTATTAAATACTTTTTTCTTTACATAGTTGAATGTGCTGACAACAAAATCACACAAAATATCAATGGAAATCCAATTTATCAACCCAGGATGTCTGGATTTGGAGTCACACTCAAAATTAAAGTGGAAAACCCCTCGGCGCCACTGGGCCTGCGCTGGGCTCGAGGTGGGGCCCCCGGCCGATGGCCTCCCTCCGCCTGGGCAGCCCGGAGGTGGCGGTGGCCCTGGGCCCCCAGACCTGGACTAAAGCATCCGCCAACTCCTGGACAGTCTGTGGTGCAACGTGGCATTGGTGGATGGAGCGAGACATGATGTCCCAGATGTGCTCAATTGGATTCAGGTCTGGGGAACGGGCGGGCCAGTCCATAGCATCAATGCCTTCCTCTTGCAGGAACTGCTGACACACTCCAGCCACATGAGGTCTAGCATTGTCTTGCATTAGGAGGAACCCAGGGCCAACCGCACCAGCATATGGTCTCACAAGGGGTCTGAGGATCTCATCTCGGTACCTAATGGCAGTCACGCTACCTCTGGCGAGCACATGGAGGGCTGTGCGGCCCCCCAAAGAAATGCCACCCCACACCATGACTGATCCACCGCCAAACCGGTCATGCTGGAGGATGTTGCAGGCAGCAGAACGTTCTCCACGGCGTCTCCAGACTCTGTCACGTCTGTCACGTGCTCAGTGTGAACCTGCTTTCATCTGTGAAGAGCACAGGGCGCCAGTGGCGAATTTGCCAATCTTGGTGTTCTCTGGCAAATGCCAAACGTCCTGCACGGTGTTGGGCTGTAAGCACAACCCCCACCTGTGGACGTCGGGCCCTCATACCACCCTCATGGAGTCTGTTTCTGACCGTTTGAGCAGACACATGCACATTTGTGGCCTGCTGGAGGTCATTATGCAGGGCTCTGGCAGTGCTCCTCCTGCTCCTCCTTGCACAAAGGCGGAGGTAGCGGTCCTGCTGCTGGGTTGTTGCCCTCCTACGGCCTCCTCCACGTCTCCTGATGTACTGGCCTGTCTCCTGGTAGCGCCTCCATGCTCTGGACACTACGCTGACAGACACAGCAAACCTTCTTGCCACAGCTCGCATTGATGTGCCATCCTGGATGAGCTGCACTACCTGAGCCACTTGTGTGGGTTGTAGACTCCGTCTCATGCTACCACTAGAGTGAAAGCACCGCCAGCATTCAAAAGTGACCAAAACATCAGCCAGGAAGCATAGGAACTGAGAAGTGGTCTGTGGTCCCCACCTGCAGAACCACTCCTTTATTGGGGGTGTCTTGCTTATTGCCTATAATTTCCACCTGTTGTCTATTCCATTTGCACAATAGCATGTGAAATTTATTGTCAATCAGTGTTGCTTCCTAAGTGGACAGTTTCATTTCAACGAAGTGTGATTGACTTGGAGTTACATTGTGTTGTTTAAGTGTTCCCTTTATTTTTTTGAGCAGTGTATATATATATATATATATTAAATGTATTTGTCCAAAAATGTAACAACTACAGATTGCCCCTTTCAGTCTGTCAAAAGTGTGCGAGTTTGAGCATGTGTCCATTAGGCCTGTGGATTTGTTTTATTTATTAGCATGAATTAGATTGAGCAATAAAAGCCCCGCTTTTTTTCCATAGGCTGGGATCCACACTATGCAGCTGTTGCAAGAGGACATTTTTCACTGGCTGTCTACTGGTTTCAAAAACAATGATTGATAGGCAGTTCTAACTTCTTGAATTCAACTATTATTGGGTTCAAATACACATTTAGATTTGTGAACAGCCATCCACAACAACCACAATCCATAAGGCACAAATAGCTAAATGAGAGAGCAGTAGTGTGATTCACATCAATGCGCTATGTAGATATCAATAATAAGTGATAGCCGTATCGCCGTAGACTACACCACTGCTGTCATTTTTACCTCCAAGCGTTATTTAAATTGAATAATCTTTGGATGCCAACAGCAGTCGCACCATTGGAAGACATACCTTGGACTGTAGCCTAGAAAAGCCTGTTCCTGCGCTTTTCCCGTGATCGATCAAACACATTTGGTGTGTTAGTGATCTCTGACTTGTGTTCAGATTCGCTCAGGTGGAACAAACTTTAATTTGCCTTTTGTCAATGCTGCTTTGAATGTCATTGAGAAAACAGTGTCAAATATTTATTTCTCGCATTTAAACGTAATCCTTGAAGTAATCATCTCTTTTTTCAAAAGTACCTGTGATCTGATTACAATATTTTTGCTGGTAATGTAACGGATTACAGTTACCGTTTTTGTAATCCCTTACATGTAACGGATTCGTTACTCCCCATCCCTGGCTATCTGTAAATAAAAAAAACAAGAAAATCATGCTGTCTGGTTTGCTTAATATAAGGAATTTTTAATTATTTATACTTTACTTTTGATACTTAAGTACATTTGATCAATTACATTTACTTTTGATACTTAGGTATATTTGAAACCAATTACTTTTAGACTTTTACTCAAGTAGTATTTTACTGGGTGACTTTCACTTTTACTTGAGTCATTTTCTATTAACATATCTTTACTTTTACTGCCCTAGAACCTAACCCTAACCTTAATGAACATCCACTGGATCGGTGTTCCCCCTGCGGGAGGTTGTAAATAACCAAAAAAAATCCCTGGACATAGACATATCTGACATGGGCAGAAAGCTTATATTCTTGCTAATCTAACTGCACTGTCCAATTTACAGTAGCTATTACAGTGAAATAATGCCATGCTATTGTTTGAGGAGAGTGCACAATTCTTGTCACAGTTGACTTGGTCTGGTGTAAGGCGGAATCAGATGCAGGAGACAGGTGCTGGAGGTGAGTGTCCTTTTAATAATTTGACACACAAAACAAAACCGCGAGGCACAGGGCGCTACAGACAGACTGCCTGGGAAAAACACATTCCCAATATTGCGAACAAAATATATATATAAGCGGCACAAAAAGGCACGAGGCGCAGCCCGGTAAATCCTCTCTTCGTGAAACTGTCAGAAACAAACCCGTAATAAAACACGGACCACCGTCCTGAGTGGACAATCAACAATCCCGCACAAAACCCCAACTGAAAACACACACTAAATAAGGCCCCACTAATGACAGACACAAAACAAGTGCGGAACAGACAGACGAAACCAAAAGACACAGAACCAACGATCGGTGGCAGCTAATAGGCCGGCGACGACGACCGCCGAGCGCCGCCCGACCGAGGAGGGGCGCCACTTTCGTTGGATCCTGTGACAATTATGAACTTAAAAATGTATTAATAAACCAATTAGGCAACATTTTGAACAGCTAGCCAATGGATCATTGGATCAGTCTAACACTTTGTACATACACTGCTGCCATCTAGTGGCCAAAATCTAAATTGCGCCTGGGCTGGAATAATACATTATGGCCTTTCTCTTGCATTTCAAAGATCTAATGTGTTATATTCTCCTACATTAATTTCACATTTCCACAAACTTCAAAGTGTTTCCTTTCAAATGTTATCAACGATATGCATATCCTGGCTTCAGGTCCTGAGCTACAGGCAGTTAGATTTGGGTATGTCATTTTAGGCAAAAATTTTAAAAAAGGGTAGGATCTTTAAGAGGTTTCAACCTTTACCTTAACTATTTAAAATGTCAACTTCAATGGGGTAGGAATATCCCAAGGATCCCGGATAGTATGAACCATAAAAAAATGCTGGGCAGTCCATTATTTTGGCTACCATGGCTATGCCCCAATAGTATGACAATTCCCCTTTATTACAGACAGAAATACTCCTCCCTCCTCAGATGATCCCACAGTTGAAAATGTGGAGGTTCTGGACTGGCATGGTTACACGTGGTCTGCGGTTGTAAGGCCGGTTGGATGTACTGCCAAAATCTCTAAAACAACGTTGAAGGCGGCTTATGGTAGAGAAATGAACATTCAATTATCTGGCAACAACTCTGTTGGACATTCCTGCAGTCAGCATCCCAATTGCACGCTCCCTCAACATGAGACATCTGTGGCATTGTGTTATGTAATACAACTGCACATTTTAGAGTGGCCATTTATTGTCCACAGCACAAGGTGCACCTGTGTAATGATCATGCTGTTTCATCAGCTTTTTGATATGCGACACCTGTCAGGTGGAAGGATTATCTTGGCAAAGGAGAAATGCTCACTAACAGGGATGTAAACAAATGTGTGCACAAAATGGTAACAGCACTTTACATGTTGCGTTTAAAATTTCTGTTCAGTATAGGATCAATACCAAGGTGCATTGAATCTGTTCTGGCTCGTGGTGGCCCAACAACCTATGAAGACACTTGATGCTGGTGTTTCCTTTATTTTGTTGTTACCTGTATGTTTCTCACTTATGGGTGGCACAAATTGAGATATGGGGGAGGGAAATAGGCAGGGTATATGCAAATTAAATACTGTAGTATTACTATAATAAAACAACTGTAGTTTTTCTGCGTACTGTAATGTTTTTGCAAACATTACTGTAGTACAGTGTTATTCTTTTACGTATTTTACGTAATAAGTACTACACAAGATCAAGGGATATTACAGTGTGAAGTATTGTACAGTATACACAGAATCATATAGTAAATACTGTAGTATTCTATAGAAAAGTATTTTTCATGTGGGTAGTCTTCTGTTGAGATACTGTAACTCCACGATGTCCCAGGTTAAGAAGATCTAGCTATGAACCACAATCCAAAATCAATGAAAAGGATAAGCACCTTATTTTTTTCAGGATTCGCTGTGCTTATCTGGTTCATTCATTTTGGTTTGAGGCATATAGCTAGCACAGGAGGCACCTTCATTTCGGAGGACAGTCTCATAGTAATGGCTGGAATGGAATTATTGGAACAGTATCAAACACATGATTTACATGCGTTTGACACCATTCCATTCACTCCATTCCAGCCATTACTATGTCCTCCCCTCACCAGCCTCCTATGAAGCTAGCTTTAGACAACCGATGCCGTGGTGTATGGACTCATCTTGGCGTTCAACTACTTTTAAGGTCTCAAAGTATCTGACAAACTTTGATTTCATACTTGTCCTTTTGATCTAGCCTGGTTAAACCAGCCTGAACCCTATGACCACATCATTCTGTGAGTGCAGTATTCAGTCTGGTTTAACCAGGCTACCTTTAATCATCTGTGAATGACAACATCATTGAATAAATCACCTCTTTCCAGTTACCTGCTTTAGGGTAGGTGGCAATGAGGAGATCGGAGGGATCAGGGCGGAAGGCCCAGATAGAGTCCCAGTTGTGGACAATGTGGCACATGAGAGGGACCCCTTGGACCTTGATCAGGGGGAAGCGGTGGAATGCGTCACCTGCTGCCATAATGGCCTCGCTTAACGACAGCTCTTCTTTCCCAGCCATGACTTCAAATTCCTCCACGAGGAAGCAGAACCGCAAGCAGACGACAAGGAGACCAAGAGAAGACCACAGGGAGCCCAAGAACGTAAAAGTGTTTAAGTCCGGTCTTCTGCTTATCTTCTTGGAGTGGTTGGTCCTCTTTGTCAGTATGCACAGTAAGTCGACTTGCTTGTTCTCCTCTCTGTATCACTCTAGCTTTCTAACTTCTCTCTCTCTCTATGCAAGATCTCTCACTTTTCTTTTGTTTATCCTAAATAGCTTTCTCTGTATCTCGTCTTCTGAAGACGAGAAAAGCACAGAAGAGTATATGGTATCTGTCTCCACCTTAGCTGCTATAGATTCTGGTGTCTGCTCTCAAACTAGCCTTTGTCTACTCTATCTCTCCTTGTTCTTATTCTCTCTCTCTCTCTCTCTCTCTCTCCCCCGCTCTCTCTGTAAGATTTGACAATATGATCTTACTCCCTTCTTACTATCCCTATCTCCTAGAATATTTGGCAAGGTCCAAAATGTTCTCTCCCTTCTCCTACTCTGTTTTTAACCTCCTCTCTCTGGCTGAGTGCTGTCTGCCTGCTCTGAGCTCTATCCCGGTGTAAGCCATTCGGACTTCCTATACTAAAGTGCCCTTATGTAACTCCCCAGGCCAGACTGAATTCCACTTTTTTTTTTACCAGTGAATCTGGAGTTCGAGGGAGGGACAAGGGAGTGTCTAGAACTATCTGTTCCAAACAGAGAAGTTAGCCAAATATCCCTTTTGCTATTTACTTCCCAAGTAAAAACAGGTTGCTATAGTCTAATTAAGAAATAAACAAAAGACAGCACAAGAACATTTGATTGACATAGACTGGTTTAATTAGATAAGTATTCACTTTTTATATTATGGCTGCTTTGAAATTCCATTGTTCTTTGTCTAATCTCCTGCTCACACACACATTTTACAGATCCCTTGGATGCCCTCTTATGAAACGTTGAAGCCTGCTAGTTTGCAAACACTCCCTAAAGTTAGTTAACTTTGGACTTATGTCCTATAGTTGTCTAGTCTTGTGAACCAATGACTGGAGCAACAGGCCTCAGGCACTTTGGCAGTCAACATTTTTTCACAAAAGTCTGCTCTCATGTGTCTGTAATCACACTGCATTGTTGAAATATATCCACATGCACATGACAATGTCTTATATATAAAAAGAGTGTAAGTTATGTAACTCAACATTTCAACATCAAGTAATAAAAGCAGAATTAACAACAGTAAGTTTAGAGGGAGACTAAAACAAAATACTGTTGCTTACATGCAGGATATGAATGTTGAAGAGCTTTAGCAAATATATGAATACAACATTAAATCATTTGGTACCTCTTGCGTTACATTTGAGTTAAGTAATCCGTGTGCACCAAAAAAAATGTTTTAGAATTATTATTATTATTATTATTTTTTTTACTAAAACAAGTTTACATCTTTACATTCAGGACATGTAAACCAAAACGTAATGTTCTGCATTAGTTAAACACACAGCGACCGACAACCGAACGGTGCCGTTGAATGTTACATCATTTCTCCTTAGAGGCCCTACTTTTTGGAATGCTGCTGACCATCTCGCTCCAGCAGATACACACTGGTCCCAGAAGTGGCTGCAATCAGGCCTGTCCACTTCCCCGCCAGACACACGGACGAGCCAAACACGGCCGAGGAAAGGCCCAGCAACCTGGACTCAGTCTGAGTGGGAAGGGAGAGGAGGGAGAGCAAGGGGGAGAAACAGAAAGAGGGAGGGGGAGGAAGAAGGAGAGGAAGAGTAAAAGAGAGACAAATAAAGACAGAAATAGAAAGAGGTGGTTTAAGAATATTATATTTCTGTGAATTCATAATTATATACATTTCTTCATTGTTGATTTGAACAAATATATGTATTTCCATGCATTATTAGGACAAAGAAGTGCCATTGATTACCAGATGAGAACAATGGTGAAGGACCTTGATGTGATTACATTGAGCAGTGTCACCAGTCACATCATCATGATGATGCAAAAAGAATCATGTAATGCAAAACGCATCATTCCAATATCTTGAAAACTTGACTGCTGACATGCAAAACATTTTGGGACTGTATCAACAGTGAACTAATGAAAAACAATACTTTTTTTTTGTTGAGTGGATTGTCCCTTTAACCTTTGATTGATGGAGTCATTTTTTTTTTTTTACTGTAACATCAGAGGGTATAACAACAACGTGCTGTAGGAGGAAGGTAAACAGTTGCTAGCTAAGAGGTGCCCATTGTAAAATGGCAAGTAAACTGTCGAGTGCCATTTTTTGTTTATAAAGTGCAAAAATAAATATATTATCGCTTCTGTCAGAGTTTTGCTTACTGTATAATCGACTCACCGTGCAATAATAGGTTTGAACAAAGGTGCAAGGCATCTTACTTCACAAGAATTCCTACATAATTATAAACTTTGCTACTTTATACTGTACCTAAAACACCAATATACTAACCGTCATAGTCCAGCGGTTGATGACTCTCAGCATATTTGATTGGCTCCCAGCTGCCACGATATGATCCTGGCCAAGCCAATGGCATGTGTAGATCTGTGTTCACAACAATTTGACACAAGCACTTTTAGAACAAAATAATTCCAGAACGGTTCTTTGGGTGTCCCAATGGGATAACCCGTTGAAGAACCCTTGTGTTATCCAGGTAGAACCCTTTCGGTTCCATTTAGAAACCTCTGTGGAAAGGGTTTTACATGGAATCGAAAACGGTTGTACCTGGAACCCAAAAGGGTTATTCAAAGGCCTCTCCCATGGGGACAGCCGAAGAACCTTATTAAGTTCTAGATATAACCTTTGGACTAGTAGTTGAGGTTTAGATCATGTTTTGTGGCTATATTGATGGACTCACTTTGCTTTCTCCTTGGTAGTCATGAGGCACTTCAGTCACTTTCTGACCTGAGACATAATCCCAGATCTAAAAGAGAGAGAGAAAGAGTGCGAGAGAGATAAGTATGCATGCTATGCATATGCATGCATTGCAGCTGTCTTGTCTGCACCCACTTTGGCACCCAAATGTCCCAATACATTGTGTAATAAGTTATAGTTTTAGGGTCATGCCCTGGTATCAATATGGAGATAATAATCACATTGAATAAAATAGGAAAACAATTGTTAAAGTTTGTGTAAAGTTACAGTACCTGAGCTGAGGGAAAACAATTTTGTATTAAGATGACAATAATAATATGTTGTCAAAGTCAGAGACAATGATTGCAGGATTATGTGACTTACTGTAACTAGACAGATCTCTAACCTTTAACCCTGAGAAAGGTTACCCTAAACCTCTCAGTATGTACTGAATAAAATCGGATTACTTTTGGATGACTTCCTTGGTTTATGCTGCAAACAAATATACTGCGTACTGTATACAAAACATTAGAACACCTGCTCTCTTTATGACCTAGACTGACCAGGTGAAAGGTACAGTATGATCCTTTATTGATGTCACTTGTTAAATCCACTTTAATCAGTGTAGATGAAGGGGAGGAGACAGGTCAAACAAGGATTTGTAAGCCTTGAGACAATTGAGACATGGATTGTTTATGCGTGCCATTCAGAGGGTGAATGGGAAAGACAAAAAATGTAAGTGCCTTTGAACATGGTACTGTGTGGTAGTAGGTGCCAGGTGCACCAGTTTGTGTCAAGAACTGCAACGTTGCTAGGTTTTTCATGCTCAACAGTTTCCCGTGTGTATCAAGAATGGCCACCACCCTAAGGACATCCAGCCAACTTCACACAACTGTGGAAAGCATTGGAGTCAACATGGGCCAGCATCCCGGTGGAACGCTTTCAACGCCTTGTAGAGTCCATTCCCTGACAAATTGAGGCTGTTCTGAGGGCAAAAGGGGGGTGTTCCTTATGTTTGGTATATTCAGTGTAAATTCAATCTCTAAATAACCCTCCAGCAATCTTGGTCATCACTATCTGGACAAGTGGCAAAGTCATAAACCCAACCTATTTCTCTTCTTAAAATCTGATTTGAAACCTAACCCTAACCTTAATCCTAACCCTAAACACACTGCTAACCTTATGCCTAACCCTATCCTTAAATTAAGACTAAAAAGCTTATGTTTGTTTTCATACATTTTAACCATATACACTGTAGCTAGTGGGAACCATCAATCTTGGGCAAGTGCTGACTCAACTTCCTCCTGCATATTCTTGATTTACTGGCATCACGGCTAAGAGGTCAGCTGCACTGTCAAGTTCCAGGGAAAGCTTTCCCAACCCACATTTTTTTTTAAATAATTCATTTAAATACTATAACAGTCTAGTACACTGTTTCTCAACTCTGGTCCCTGAGTACCCCCAACAATACATATTTTTGTTGTGACCGTAGACAAGCACACCTGATTCTACTCGTCAAATAATCATCAAGCCCTTGATAAGTTGAATCAAGTGTTTTTTATTTAATTTTTGACTGTAATATGTCTGCACATTTTTCAAAAGTTATCTGGGCTGTGACTTAATTTTTGTATTCTGATTACGTCATCCCTGTTACATGTAATCCGTTACTACCCAACCCTGTTTGTTTGTTGCTGATGTTGTCACCTCCAGTGCGTTGTCCTTCCTCCAGGAGCCAGACAGGATGTGATTGACAGCTGGGTCGATCTGAAGCGTGTCACCACACACGTGAGGACCCGAAAGCATCCTAAAAGCGGGGTAGACAAAGATAATGCCTGATAAAACCTGTCCATGGCAAATCTGGATACATACACCATAATCCTGATGCATTAACCATAATGATTGAAGACAAATAAAACAATTACAGTTTTACCTGACAGAATGCTGCTGTCTGGTATCCCAAAACTGTGAGAAGACAAATATTATTAGACAGATATTTTAAATGAATTGAATTAATTGAATTGAATGACTTTCACTGGAAAATCGGCTTGCTTGCCACGGCAGTTTCTAAATTGATCTCCTAAAACAGGGGTGTCAAACGAAATTCCTGGAGGGCCATGTGTCTGCAGGTTAGCACTCCTACCTTGTACTTCATTGATCAATTAATGTCATTGTCACCGCTCTAGGTCTTAACTGAATACGAATTTACAATAAATAACATAAATAACAAAAGCCAACAGATACACGGCCCTGCAGCAATCGAGTTTGACACTCCTGTCCTAGAACAAATGTAAGAATCTGGTCTCTAGTTACTAGATCAGACTAGTGTTTACAAACCACAAATCAAGCTTCTTAAGATTTGGGGATTTTACACAGTAAACTGCAATTGTTACCTGTATGGTGTTGTCCCAACCCCCAGAGATGAATTCTCTCTCCATCTCTGGGTGAAAAGTCACTGCGAAAACCCGAAAACGATGTCCATCCATAACTGTTCTTGTGGAGCTGAAAATAAAATGGTGGAAAATAAATACTGGTTGAAAGAACGACCTAAAGTGACTCAAAATTAGTTTATTTTGTAAAGGAAGTTCGGAGTTCCGACCTTCTCACATCTTTTGTATTTATTTGACAGCACACTGGAATAGACAGATGAGAAGTGCTAAAACAGAATTAGTACCCACTTTGCTAGGAGTATATTTGGTCCGGGGTCAGGGGGGCTAACCACAACACCAGACTCAGGCACACTAAAATGTTTTATTTTAAATAATGATAAAATTGTCATAATGTTCCACATCAGGAAAAAACATGTATTGTAGAAAATGTTGTTTTCAGGGATTACTAATGTTTTACCCACCTGGCCTTGCAGGTCATCAGTCTCTGGTGAGTGGAGAGGTCATACAGATGAATGGCTGAGTCGGACCCCCCTGTGGCTGCTTTCTCTCCAGAGGGAGAGAGGGAGAGAGAGAGGGTCTGTCTCTGTCCACCTCCTCCCGCTCCACCTCCAGTCTCCCCCACGTCTCTCACCCCCCACAAACACTCTCCTCCCCACACGTACCAGCTCCTCACAATGCCGCTGGCATCTCGAGAAAGCGACACAGGAGAGAAGTAGTTGGTAATTGTCCATTTCAATACAGAGGAGAATCCTTATTTCTCCCATTGACATCGATGCATGATTATGTGTTAGTTAGTGGGATTCACCACACACAATGCCTAGTGAAAGTACTCACACCCTTGCAGTTTTCACATTTTGCTGCTGTTAAGGAATTCAGCCTCAGCTGCAGCCCCACGCTAGGGAATACTGTGTGTGCGCTGAAGCTGAAAGCTAGATTGTGTCACTGGCGGTCGGGGGGGGGAACTTCATGCAGAGCTAACCATTAACGGCTGGGTTTGTCTGTGGTCTGGGATCCAGGAGACCCAAAGTACGAAACATACTGTACATGAAATAGATACTTTTATAGTTTTCTGTATCTTAGAGAATCCCAGTGATGCATGTCTATCAATAGCTCTCTAACAATCGGTCAATTTCAGTACAACATACTACGGGGAGTCGCACTCTCGCAGCTTTGGTTGAAGGATATACAATCATGCCTGACAAGGCCACCTTCCACAGGTGATAAGCATGAGGCTCGGATTCATTCCTTCAATTATTCCTTTCTTCACGTCGGCGTGAACAGGAACGATTCACGCTAGTAAAACAAACAATTGGAAAACTAGATTGTTTTACAGTGGTAGAGTGTGCTCAGCCCCTGGATGTTGTGTGCTGAATTTTGTACTTGTTTTCGTAAGTCTTCTAATCACAAACAATTACTTATTCTTCAATTTGTTGGTGCAATGAGTAAGATGGCTACGAAAACGACAGAGACGACGACGGCTACAAGCTGTGTTCGGGGTCGAGATCATGTCCCCAGTCATGTGACTATAACATTTCTCTGAAAGACACACATGATCTATGTATAGTTTGTCTTGGCTTGGAACACTCTCAGGCAGCCCTCGCTCGAACCATTCCATGTGTGCATTGCCACGTACTGCGTACAAACTCTTTGGAAAGATTTCTTGAGAAATCTTGGAATTACCGATGGTGACTTTCCTCCGGCCTAGCCGAGGTGCAGGAAGCAGAGTTGTATTGGTGGTCGGAGCAAAGAACTTGTCTAACTGGGCGCGGGGTATGTGGTGGCTGCCCACTCCCAACCTGGCTCCTGTGCGCTCTGGGGTATGGCAGGCTACTCGAAGAGATAGCGCCAACGCTGCAATAATGCCTAGCAATAAAAAATGTAAAACAACTCACATAATCCAAATATTATTACATGTTTTTATTAAGAAATATCAGAACGATGTTAGAGACTGGAATACAAATATATATATAAATATATATATACATATAATGTATATAAACATATCAACATATAATGGTGTGTATAGACAGTATACGTACAACAGTAGAAATATAGGATGAGACATGACTAGAATAAAGTATTTACAGTGCATTTGGAAAGTATTCAGACCTTTTTTTTTACTTTTTCCACATTTTGTTACGTTACAGCCTTATTCTAAAATGTATGATTTTTTCCCCCTCATCAGTCTAGAAACAATACCCCATAATGACAAAGCAAAAACAATTTTTACAAAATGTATAAAGAATAAAAACAGAAATATCACATTTACATACATATTCAGACTCTTTACTCAGTACTTTGTTGAAGCACCTTTGGCAATTACAGCCTCGAGTCTTCTTGGGTATGACACTACAAACATGGCACACCTGCATTTGGGGAGTTTCTCCCATTCCTGTCTGCAGATCGTCTCAAACTCTTTCAGGTTGGATGGGGAGCGTTTCCTCCAGACGTGATGCTTGGCATTCAGGCCAAAGAGTTCAATCTTGGTTTCATCAGACCAGAGAATCTTGTTTCTCATTGTCTGAGAGTCTTTAGGTGTCTTTTGGCAAACTCCAAGCGGGCTGTCATGTGTATTTTACTGAGGAGTGGATTCAGTCTGGCCACTCTACCATAAAGGCCTGATGGTGGAGTGCTGCAGAGATGGTTGTCCTTCGGGTTCTTGGTCTCCTCCCTGACTAAGGCCCTTCTCCCCCAGTTGCTCAATTTGGCCAGGCGGCCAGCTCTAGGAAGAGTCTTGGTGGTTACAAACTTCTTCCATTTAAAAATGATGGAGGCCACTGTGTTCTTGGAGACCTTCAATGCCACAGAAATTGTTTGGTACCCTTCCCCAGATCTGTGTCTCGACACAATCCTGCCTTGGAGCTCTACAGCCAATTCCTTCAACCTCATTGCTTGGTTTTTGCTCTGACATGCACTGTCAACTCTGGACCTTAAACTGTTGGGTTCTGAGAATATGAAAATATACTTATTCATGTCACTAATGGAGTGCTGTGGTTTAGAGGGTCTACACCAGAAGTTAATGGTTATAGGAGGAAGGTATATAGTGTGAGCAATTAAGCTTGGAATGTGTTGAGTGCAGGGAAGTGATTACATCTGGCAGGCATTGATAAGGGGAGAGAGCCATGGATTAGTGATGGAGGGGGGTTGAGGTCAGGTCGGGTCACCTTAATCAAATCAAATTTATTTATATAGCCCTTCTTACATCAGCTGATATCTCAAAGTGCTGTACAGAAACCCAGCCTAAAACCCCAAACAGCAAGTAATGCAGGTGTAGAAGCACCTTATCTCTTAAGGGAGATATAAATGTGTATGGCTTATCACTAGTGTCCTGCCTAGCAGTAAAGAACAACGTTTCTCCGCCTATGAGGAACGGTTAAATATCAGTGCTTGTGTGAAAATGGTTTTGTCTAATGCAGCTGTATTGATCCTATGGGAATAATAAACTTGTTTAAGCTTTCATAGTGTTCATAGAGTTTTTTACTATGAATTAGAACCTAACAATGGACAAGTGTGTGCGTTTCCAAATCATGTCCAATCAATTGAATTTACCACAGGTGGAGACCAATCAAGCTTTAGAAACATCTCAAGGATGATCAATGAAAACAGGATGCACCTGAGCTCAATTTCGAGTCTCATAAACAAAGGATCTGAATATGTACAGGTGAAGTTGAAAGTTTACATACACCTTAGCCAAATACATTTAAACTCAGTTTTTCACAATTCCTGACATTTAATCCGAGTAAACATTCCCTGTCTTAGGTCAGTTAGGATCACCACTTTATTTTAAGAATGTGAAATGTCAGAATAATAGTAGAGAGAATTATTTATTTCAGCTTTTATTTCTTTCATCACATTCCCAGTGGGTCAGAAGTTTACATACACTCAATTAGTATTTGGTAGCATTGCCTTTAAATTGTTTAACTTGGTTCAAACGTTTCGGGTAGCCTTACACAAGCTTCCCACAATAAGTTGGGTGAATTTTGGCCCATTCCTCCTGACAGAGCTGGTGTAACGGAGTCAGGTTTGTAGGCCTCCTAGCTCTCACACACTTCAGTTCAGCCCACAAATTCTCTATAGGATTGAGGTCAGGACTTTGAAATGGCCACTCCAATACCTTGACTTTGTTGTCCTTATACCATTTTGCCACAACTTTGGAAGTATGCTTGGGGTCATTGTTCATTTGGAAGACCCATTTGCGACAAAGCTTTAACTTCCTGACTGATGTCTTGCGAATTTGCTTCAATATATCCACGTACTTTTCCTACCTCATGATGCCATCTATTTTGTGAAGTGCACCAGTCCCTCCTGCAGCAAAGCACCCCCACAACATGATGCTGCCACCCCCATGCTTCACGGTTGGGATGGTGTTCTTCGGCTTGCAAGCATCACCCTTTTTCCTCCAAACATAACGATGGTCATTATGGCCAAACAGTTCTATTTTTGTTTCATCAGACCAGAGGACATTTCTCCAAAAAGTACGAACTTTGTCCCCATGTGCAGTTGCAAACCGTAGTCTGGCTTTTTTTTTATGGCAGTTTGGCGCAGTGGCTTCTTCCTTGCTGAGCGGCCTTTCAGGTTATGTCGATATAGGACTCGTTTTACTGTGGATATAGATACCTTTGTACCTGTTTCCTCCAGCATCTTCACAAGGTCCTTTGCTGTTGTTCTGGGATTGAGTAGAAATTTTCACACCACAGTACGTTCATCTCTAGGCGACAGAACACGTCTCCTCCCTGAGCGGTATGACGGCTGCATGGTCCCATGGTGTTTATACTTGCGTACTATTGTTTGTACAGATGAACGAGGTACCTTCAGGTGTTTGGAAATTGCTCCCAAGGATGAACAAGACTTGTGGAGGTCTGCAAAGGTCAAGCAAAGAGGCACTTTGAGTTTGAAGGTAGGCCTTGAAATACATCCACAGGTACACTTCCAATTGACTAAAATGATGTCAATTAGCCTATCAGAAGCTTCTAAAGCCATGACATAATTTTCTGGAATATTCCAAGCTGTTTAAAGGCACAGTCAACTTAGTGTATGTAAACTTCTGACCTACGGGAATTGTGATACAGTGAAATAATCTGTCTGTAAACAATTGTTGGAAAAAGTATCTGTGTAATGCACAAAGTAGATGTCCTAACCTAACCACAAGAAATTTGTGGAGTGGTTGAAAAACACATTTTAATGACTCCAACCTAAGTGTATGTAAACTTCCGACTTCAACTGTAGCATGCTTCTGTCTACTTCAGCTGAACAGTATGTCTAGGCAATCCTGTCGAACACAGTTTTTGTATGTATCGGGTAGTAAAACTGCATAAACCTAATGTCAAGTTAAAGTGCACTGTTTGCTAGCTAACGTTAGCTGGCTGGCTCGCTAGCTAACATTACGTGTATGCTCTCCACTTTCTGGAGGACCGCATTTTGAAATCAGTGGAATTCGAGTATGATAGCTATGGAGATAGAGAAAACACCTGTCTCTGGATTACATCTTCAAACTAAGGGCAACCATGGCATCTGACAGACATGTCCAACCATGATGTATATGGGTAAGATTTTCTAATTTTTACAGAAAGTGTTTAAGGGCACAGTCAACTTAGCGTATGCAAACTTCTGACCCACTGGAAATGTGATACAGTGAATTATTAGTGAAATAATCTGTCTGTAAACAATTGTTGGAAAAATGACTTGTGTCATGCACAAAGTAGATGTCCTAACCAACTTGCCAAAACGAGTTTGTTAACAAGAAATTTATGGAGTGGTTGAAAAACGAGTTTTAATGACTCCAACATAAGTGTATGTAAACTTCCGACTTCAACTGTAGCTGAAACCGGGCTAAACAAGTGCTGCGTAGTATGCTAGCCAGGTTGGCTACTCGCCGAGGCGAGCTAGCTATTACTAGCTATTCCTCCCTCCCCACAGTAGAGTTTCTGGGGTACAGTACATCTCTTATTTAGTATATGTAGCGTTAAGTCGCTTGGTTATTCTAAACGGGCCGTGCTGTGGTCAAAGAGGCTAGCTGGCCTAGCTTAGACTAAAAATCCTCCTGGCTAACGTCGGTTAACATGCTTAACTTCCAGCAAGTGAATCTTATTAGCTTCCCCCCAGCATTATGGCACCCCAATCCTATTTTCAATTCCTGGAGTTGGAGGAAGCAGGGTTTACTTGCACCTCCAATGAGGAAGCAGGTCCCGAGCACTTGGCTGGGGTAACCCCCAGAGCGAGGGGCATTGGCATGGGGCTGACTGAGCAGTGCGCCCCTCCCCCCAAAATACAGTGACAACAGTGCCCCCACGTTTGGTTATGGTCCAAATGGTGTACTACGTCAGCCATTGCCAGAGCCCCCTGTGCCTGTAAATAGGCCAGGCTTCATTCTGGCTATACAGTCTCACGGAAACACAACGTACAGTACCAGTTTGGACACACCTACTCATTTAAGGGTTTTTCTTTATTTTTTACTATTTTCTACATTGTAGAATAATAGTGAAGACATCAAAACTATGAAATACCACATATGGAATCATGTAGTAACCAAAAAAGTGTTCAACAAATCAATATATATTTTATATTTGAGATTCTTCAAAGTAGCCACCATTTGCCTTGATGACAGCTTTGCACACTCTTGGCATTCTCTCAACAAGCTTCATGAGGTAGCCACCTGGAATGCATTTCAATTAACAGGTGTGATTTGTTAAAAGTTCATATTTGCATTTGAGCCAATCAGTTGTGTTGTGAGAAGGTAGGGGTAGTATACAGAAGATAGCCCTATTTGGTAAAAGACCAAGTCCATATTATGGCAAGAACTCAAATAAGCAAAGAGAAACGACAGTCCATCATTACTTTAAGACATGAAGGTCAGTCAATCCGGAAAATTGCTAAACTTTGAAAGTTTCTTCAAGTGCAGTCGCAAAAACCATCAAGCGCTATGATGAAACTGGCTCTCATGAGGACCGCCACAGCAAAGGAAGACCCAGAGTTACCTCTGCTGCAGAGGATAAGTTCATTAGAGTTAACTGCACCTCAGATTGCAGCCCAAATAAATGCTTCACAGAGTTCAAGTAATAGACACATCTCAACATCAACTGTTTAGAGGAGACTGCGTAAATCAGGCGTTGATGGTTGAATTGCTGCAAAGAAACCACTACTGAAGGACACCAATAAAAAGAGACTTACTTGGGCCAAGAAACACAAGCAATGGACATTAGACTGGTGGAAATCTGTTCTTTGGTCTGATGAGTCCAAATTTGAGATTTTTGGTTCCAACCACTGTCTTTGTGAGACGCAGAGTAGGTGAACGGATGATCTCCGCATGTGTGGTTACCACCATGAAGCATGGAGGAGGAGGTGTGATGGTGTTGGGATGCTTTGTCTGTGCTTTATTTAGAATTCTAAGCACACTTAACCAGCATCGCTATCACAGCATTCTGCAGCGATACACCATCCCATCTGGGTTGCGCTTAGTAGTGGGACTATCATTTGTTTTTCAACAGGACAATGATCCAAAACACGCCTTCAGGCTGTGTAAGGGGTATTTGACCAAGAAGGAGAGGGATGAAGTACTGCATCAGATTACCTGGCCTCCACAATCACCCGACCTCAACCCAATTGAGATGGTTTGGGATGAGTTGGACTGCAGAGTGAAGGAAAAGCAGCCAACAAGTGCTCAGCATATGTGGGAACTCCTTCAAGACTGTTGGAAAAGCATTCCTCATGAAGCTGGTTGAGAGAATGCCAAGAGTGTGCAAAGCTGTCGTCAAGTCAAAGGGTGGCTACTTTGAATAATCTAAAATATGTGATTCCACATGTGTTATTTCATAGTTTTGATGTCTTCACTATCATTCTACAATGTAGAAAATAGTAAAAATAAAGAAAAACCCTTGAATGAGTAGGTGTGTCCAAACTTTTGACTATTACTATATGTAAAAAGCTTGTCCATGTTTAAAGCTGCCCCCTCTGCTACCCCGCGTTCCACAGGGTTTAAGGGGTATATCAATCTCTCCAGGGTGAGAGTAATAAGTAGGGTCTCTGGCCACAAGGAGGCGTCCTTTCCCCATAGGTAGTTCATTATTTGTATTCATTGCTGATTCCTGCCTGTAGCTCACTAGTCCCTATTAAGTGTCCAGTGATACAGGTTATTGGCTCTATGGGCGATTAGTTGTTGGTAGCGGAGTCGAGGGAACGAGCAGGGTTGGACACGACCACGCTATTATCCCACACACAGTATCATATGATCCCTGAAATGAGCTGTCTGTTGTCAGCTCAATGCTTTTCATTCCTGGGAATTAGAGTCAATTATGATTCACCCCTGTATGTTAATATAGAAGGGGGCAGTTTTTCAGAGCTGTCTCAGGGCTCTGCGCTGACATTTTTACAAGAAGCACATGTGCTCCTATGTCAAAAAATGTAGGCTCACACAAATAAATTTAGGAGCACAATGAAAGTATTTGAGGAAGAGTGTTTTTATGATAAGAAATGACGAAAAGTGCATGAATAAAAGTTTTTGGGAGTGTTCCACGCTCAATCAAGCACAATGTACCCTCAAATATTCAGTAACTTAGGTGAGACAAAAATGATCAGCTGCCCCTTTAAGGGGTGGGCCGTTAGCATGGTGTGTCTGTCAGAGATTCTCCAACATCTCTTCTCTTTGCTAGTAGTTGAGCGAGCTCAAACTAACATTGACAAACAACCTAGCGTGTGACCAAAACGCTATAAATAGCCAAGAAACATGAGCACAAAGTCACACTTTAGTAGACTTTCGGGTAAATTTGACCAACTTCAATGCTAAAAATGAATCTTTCAGCCCTTCACTCACAGTGCTCTCAGCCCCGTTGCTGCATGAGTTGGTGGTATACCTTGTGCAGCAACAATAGTTCCAGTGCTGAAAGATTCATTTGATGGGATTCATAGTTCTTTGTGTGATTAGCTACCAACTATGAGGCAAAACGTCAGAAATACTTTGAAAATAGCTACGGCAGCATTTATTTTTGCAACAAATCACAACTTGCACATGTGCTCATACTTGTCTTTTTCAGTTTGCACACATCAATTTTTAGGCTCATTTGCGAGTAAAATGGCTGCACTGTAGAGCCCTGTGTCTGTCCCATTCCCAGCTAGGTTACTAGGCACTTTGTCGCCTGTACCTACGACGGGTCGGTGGGGTAACCAACATGATAACGTTTTTTTCTATGTGTCTATATTTAATGCGTGCGGTCCAGCGCTTTGTGCCAGCCAGTTACCGGAACACGTCTTCCCGCCTAAACCGAGTGAGGCTCGTTGTGACAACAGTACCCCAAGTGGCACTGTCACTGATCGCCGGAGCCTGTGTACCCAGAGTGGGCCGGGCTTTAGGTAAACCATGGCACATAAACAGTTTTTTCAACAAAGTTCCACAGTGTTCACGGGCGTCAAACATGTTGTTTCTCTCGCGAGTTGTGAGTTCGATGAAAAGTGTCCCTTCTCCACATTCAGACACACTGTTCTCAAGAGTGGTGGAAATGGAAGAAGAATCTTTCCCAGTCCACCCAGTCCTTCAGATGGCACTTCACGGGAGTCTCATTGTCTGCTCCGACCAATGGCTCGCATGTGCAGTGTAGCCCTGGATCATGCAAACAGTGACACCAGGGTACAGGCTACAATTTGTTGTGAGTCCCGCACGCTTCTGCAGCATCATCACGTCGACTGTTCCCGAGGCCTCAGCTTCCGTTTTGAGATAGGAAATATCCTCCCGTCTCCAGAAGCAGGCAATCCGAGTGGTTCCTATGTTGAAGATCTGGGATGGCTGGTACAGACTGTATTTCCTGGTTACGAAAATGGACGGGACTTTGCATCCCATTCTAGACCTACGTGCCCTCAGCAAGCACCTCAGAGTCAAACTCAGAATGCTCACGAGCCACCAGCTATTACAGCCGCTTCGGGTGTCCCTGTCAGGCCTACGGGCTATGGCCCATTGGTGGGACCCTCTGCTATTGTCAGGGGGCAGGCAGCCTTAGTTCACAGAGATCGTTTGCCTTTTAGGTGGGGACCGGTGGCAACTCCTGTTGCACGGGGACTTGGTGTCCCAGGCGCACGGGCACGTTTGGCTTGTGAGGCTGGAGATTTGGTTCCTATGGGCCTGGCCCCTGAAAGGGCCAATCTGATGGCTAGAGGTTTACCTTTGAATGTTATTGCTACCATTCAGTCTGCAAGGGCGAGAGGGCTGCATGACTATAAGTGGCAAATGTTTGAGCTGTGGTACTAAGATAAAGGACTGGTTCCTTTTCAGAGCTCTGTGAGGGACATCCTTATGTTCCAACGGGAGCTTTTTAAGCATTCTCCACTTTAAAAGTGCACATAGCCGCTATCTCAGTGTGTCATGTGGGAATTGACAGAACCTCACTGGGGGCTCAAAACCTGGTGGTGCGGTTCCTGAAAGGTTATGCCATCTCAGACCGGTCTCTAAACCTAATGCACTTGCATGGGACTTGGCGCTGGTTTTGGAGGCACTCTGGAGTCTGTGGATCTGAAGATCCTCTTCTACAAAACCTCCAAAACCAGCTTTGAGCCTCTGGAGTCAGTGGATCTGAAGATCTTCTTCTACAAAACCTCCCTGCTCATGGCTTTGGACCTGGCTAAATGTGCTAGGGACCTCCACACATTATCCGCACACCCTTCCTGTACACCCCAGGCAACTCTAAGGTGACGTTACGTCCAAATGCAGCCTTCACCCCGAAAGTGATGGCTATGTCCTATAGGTCGTTAGCTTTTGAATTATTTTCCTTTTCGCCTCCTTCTGAAAAACAACAGAGGTTACATATCCAGTGTCCAGTGCCAGCTTTACACACGTACATTGAAAGGACGCGGGATATCCGGTTATGTGAGCAGCTGTTTGTCTGTTTTGATAATCCACCGCGCAGCAGGGCGCTCTCTAAGCAGCGTGTCTCCCACTGGATTATCTCCCTGGCATATTATCAGCAAGGGACAAGGGTTACCTAGCGGTGTACGTGCCCACTGCACCAGGGGTCTGGCAGCATCTAGGGCATTGTTTAAAGGGTTAACTACAGGAGATATTTGTGCTGCAGCAAGTTGGGCATCACCATACACTTTTGTGAGGTTTTATCGCTCGGATGTCACTTCTCCCTGTGTAGCCCACAGCGTGCTTATTATGGCTGGGACCGGGGAAATTCACTAGGCAACGTGCCGTGTGCGTAATACCCAGACTGTCATATCTGGCGGGGTCAGATCTGGGTGGTCTGCCATGGGCTGTTTCATTTAGTATCTGTTGGGGTCGGCTTGGGGCGTGATTGTATTTCTCCATAGTATGTTGTACTGAAGTTGACCAACTGAAAGGGAACGTAATATTATGACTATAACTACTGTTCCCTGAAGGAGGGAAACGAGGTGCAACACCTGTTTTCCCCCCGTTCCTGGGCTCGATGAAGAGCGGTATTAAATTGAAGGAATGAATCCGAACCTAACGTGTATCACCTGTGGACGGCGGGACTTCCAACGAGGGGTGTATTCCATTGGCCTTGTCAGGCGTGATTGTACACTGAGTATACAAAATATTAAGAACACCTGCTCTTTCCATGACAAACTGACCGGGTGATTCCAGATGAAAGCTATGATCCCTTATTGATGTCACTTGTTAAATCCACTTTTGAATTGTGCCTTTGAATGGGGTATGGTTGTAGGTGCCAGGCGCACTGGTTTGTGTCAAGAACTGTAACGCTGCTGGGTTTTTCATGCTCAACAGTTTCCCGTGTCAATCAAGAATGGTCCACCACCCAAAGGACATCCAGCAAACTTGACACCCCTGTGGGAAGCATTGGAGTCAACATGAGCCAGCATCTCTGTGGAACGCTTTCGACACCTTGTAGAGTCCATGCCCCGAAGAATTTAGGCTATTCTATTGGGACAGCCAACTCCGGTCCTTGAGAATCACATTAGTTCAGTCAGAAGCATTTTGAGTGACGATAGCAGTTGAAATCTGAGCATTTTGACTAAGTCTGCGTGGAACAAAAACAGACTTGTTATTGTGCATAGAATTAGAATGACTAGAACAGTCATTCCCATTCAAGGTTAGTAGCAGTGTTGCAGAGTAGTTCAACTAGTAATTTAACTAATTAAATTAGTAATTAAAGAAGTAATTTATCCCATGTGGCTCAGTTGGTATAGTATGGTGCTTGCTATGCCAGGATTGTGAGTTCTATTCCCACGGGGAACCAGTACAAAAAATATGAAAATGTATGCTCTGGATAAGACTGTCTGCTAAATGACTAAAAGGTAAACTACATTTTGCAGTAGCTTGGTGGTAGTTGAACTATAAAAAATATATATATAATACGCAACATGCAACAATTTCAAAGGTTTTACTGAGTTACAGTTCATATAAGATAATCAGTCAATTGAAACAAATTCATTAGGCTGTAATTTATAGATTTCCCATGACTGGGAATACAAATATGCATCTGTTGGTCACAGATACCTTTAAAAAAAAAGTAGGGGCGTGAATCAGAATACCAGTCAGTATCTGGTGTGACCACCATTTGATGGCGGCGGATGAATGGCACGACAATGGGCCTCAGGATCTCGTCATGGTATCAAATTGCCATTGATAAAATGCAATTGTGTTCATTGTCCGTAGCTTATGCCTGCCCATACCTTAACCCCAACGCCACCATGAGGCACTGTGTTCACAACGTTGACATCAGCAAACCGCTTGCCCACACGACACTATACACGCTGTCCGCCATCTGCCCGGTACAGTTGAAACCAGGATTCATCGATGAAGAGCATACTTCTCCAGCATGCAAGTGGTCATCGAAGGTGAGCATTTGCCCACTGAAATCGGATACAACGCTGAACTGCAGTCAGGTCAAGACCCTGGTGAGGACGACGAGCACGCAGATGAGATTCCCTAAGGCGGTTTCTGACAGTTTTTCAGAAATTATTCAGTTGTGGAAACCCACAGTTTCATCAGCTGTCCCACAGTTTCATCAGCCGCAAATGAAGAAGCCGGATATGGAGGTTTGACATTCTGCCAAATTCTCTAAAACAGCGTTGGAGGCAGCTTATGGTAGAGAAATGAACATTCAATTCTATGGAAACAGCTAGCGGACATTCCTGCAGTCAGTATGCCAATTGCACTCTCTCTCAAAACTTGATACATCTGTGGCATTGTGTTATTGACAAAACTGCACATTTTAGAGTGGCCTTTTATTGTCCCCACACTTAGAAAAAAAGGTGCTATCTAGAAACTAAAATGGTTATTCGGCTAAGAAAACCCTTTGAATAACCCTTTTTGGTTCCAGGTAGAACACTTTTGGGTTCCACAGAGGGTTCTACATGAAACCCAAAAGGCTTCTACGTGAAACCAAATAGGGTTCTCCTATTAAGACAGCCAAGCACAATGTACACCTGTGTAATGATCATGATGTTTTATCATCTTCTTGATATGCCACACCTGTCAGGTAGATGGATAATCTTGGCAAAGGAGAAATGCTCACTAACAAGGGTTCTAAACAAATTTGTGCCAAACATTTCTTTTTTGGTGCGTATGGAACATTTCTTGAATTTTTTATTTCAGCTCATGAAAAATGGGACCAAGATTTCACATGTTGCGTTCATATTTTTGTTCAGTGTAAATTCAAATCTAGGTAGTGTTTTCAGTAGTTAATGACTTTTTTTTGCCATGTAGTAGTGTAGCTAACTACTGGAACTACACACTACTCTTTTTGTAAAAATAAAATCTAGACAATCATTTAATTTACTTTTCGCCATCAGACCTGCCTAATTTTAACTTTTTTGTGTGTTTAATAGGCTAAATTACAAATGATCTAAACATAGAGTATGACCCCAAAGTGATCTGTTCTTGCAATTTGTAGTTTATGACATTTCAGATTTACATATGATAATTTTTCACAAAGTAGTTTGGATGTAGTGAACTACTTTTTCTAAGTAACTTTAGTAAGTATACTATATTTTTCTTAAGGGTGGCTTCAGGGTAGCTTAACTTCTTCTAGTGTGAAGTAATTGGTAGCTTGGTAAACTATATTTTCAGAGTAGCTTCCCCAACATTGGTGCATTGTGGAGGAGCAAAGCCGGATGCCAAGATGTCCCAGATGTCATATCCTCACATATCTTTGCTTACGATCATAACACGAGTAACCTGCTTAATTGCTTACACATAACTTTAAAAAGTCGGAAGTAAACAAGTGTTTTCCATCACCATGTGCCTCAAATCATACAGGATGCAGAATTGTCAGAGGCCCTAGGAACTCGTGACAGTTGAATCTTCTACTGGCTCAAAATGCGGAACATCACTGTACCAGAAACATGACAAAGTAGCAGAACTCTCACTGTTCTCATTGTTCAACTGAAAGTTGTATCAGCTTCATATCAATCAACGTTTGTAATGATGCATATATAC
The DNA here is from genome assembly GCF_965601325.2 of Salmo salar. Taxonomy (NCBI): domain Eukaryota; kingdom Metazoa; phylum Chordata; class Actinopteri; order Salmoniformes; family Salmonidae; genus Salmo; species Salmo salar. The sequence continues at coordinate 67,938,945 of NC_138309.1, read as the reverse complement.
ATCATTGAGAATGTCTAATTTGAGATTGAAGAAACATGATTTAGTACCATGCCCTTGCATCTAAGATGTTTATTACTTAAACCACACCATGGCCTAAAATCTTCTCTCTCTCCTGCCAAGTCAATTTATTAGAAATTACAGGTCTACAATGGCAGACATATTGATTGTACCCTTGAGTGCACTTAACTGCCTTGGTCTGAAGGGCTTCTCCCATTTTAGTCATTCTATTTCTATGAGTGTGTGACCCTTTAGGACAAGTAATGTTTGTTCAGGAGAGGGGCCCTCAGAGAGGGCTAACATGTATCACTCACAGCCAGGTCTACCCATTGACTTGAATTTGAATGTCCATTCTAGTAATTCTATTTCTATGGGAGTAAGATGTATTACTCACAGGTAGCCAGCAGGAGACAACGTGACTGGGAGCTCAGAGTGAATCGTAGTGCAGTAACTGGTAGAGAGGACAGAATGCTGCTGCTGTCCCTTAGTGTCTGTAGAAAATTCCCATTGTCCATACTGTAGAGCTGAAAAAGACAGATGGAGTTAAATTAATTCAGACGTCCCAAGTACTGATCTATAAGGACGGATCTATAATTTATCATTCTCCTACACGTCAATTGGTCGGCCACATATCAACGGGGTTGTGTTCATTAGGCAGGAAAAGGAAAAATATATTGTGGGGAGATACTAACTGCACTTGTTCAATAAGAAACATTTGTTTTCATTGTCCGGTGCAAAACGTTTTGTTACAGTGTGCCTTAATGAACATAAATCCAGAAAAGGTGTTCAAGTCCGATACCTTGATGGCTCCGTCACTCAGACCAACAGCCAACAGAGTCCCTTCATTGTTGAACTGGCACGTCATCACCTCACTCCCACACTCCCTGAGACATGGACAGAGAGATGGAGGTGGAGAAGGCCTTCACACCTCTGGATATTTGTCAATTGTCAGTGCATATTGTGACATTTTTTATGTAGACACACACACACACAGACACACACACACAGAGTATTTTGTCATTTGTACAGTGCATTCAGAAAATATTCAGAGCACTTTACTTGTTCCACATTTTGTTACGTTACAGCCTTATTCTAAAATGGATTCAATCGTTTTTTCCCCTCATCAATCTACACACAATACCCCATAATGACAAAGCAAAAACAGGTTTTTAGTATTTTTTGCAAATGTATTAAAAATAAAAAACTGAAACATCAGTATTCAGACCATTTACTCAGTACTTTGTTGAAGTACCTTTGGCAGCGATTACAGTCTCGAGTCTTCTTGGGTACGACTCTAAAGCTTGGCACACTTGTATTTGGGGAGTTTCTCCCATTCTTCTCTGCAGATCATCTCAAGCTCTGTCAGGTTGGATGAGGAGCGTCGCTGCACAGCTATTTTCAGGTCTCTCCAGAGATGTTCGATGGGGTTCAAGTCCGGGCTCTGGCTGGGCCACTCAAGGACATTCAGACTTGTCCCAAAGCCACTCCTGCGTTGTCTTGGCTGTGTGCTTAGGGTTGTTGTACTATTGGAAGGTGAACCTTCGCCCAGGTTGAGGTCCTGAGCGCTCTGGAGCAAATTTTCATAAAGGATCTCTCTGTACCTTAATCCGTAATTTTTTTGGTATTTAATCCATTTTAGAATAAGGCGGTAACCTAACACAATGTGGATTAAGTCAAGGGGTCTGAATACATTCTGAATGCACTGTATATGAAAGGCCTGAAAAAAATCACCAGTTAATTTGTAACAAGTGTCACGTTCTGACCAGTAAAGGGGTCATTTGTTATTGTAGTTTGGTCAGCACGTGGCAGGGGGGTATTTGTTTTATGTGGTTCGGGGTGTGTGTTTATGTAGAGGGGTGTTTGTTTAGAGTTTCTGGGGTTTTGGTCTATGTTCTATGTTGTGTATTTCTATGTCTGATCTAGGGTGTTTAGTTCTATTAGAAAGAGGAGGAAGGGAAGCGCTACTAAGGTACACAATAGTAAATGTTGGTAGACAGAAGGTGCTCTTTGGTAAAAGGGGTGAGTTGGTCATCAAAAAGAAAGGAGGACCAAGGCACTCTTCATATAATTGATTAAAATGCCTTTATTAGTATGGCATGTTCAATAGAAACAATGTTTTTAAAAATCCGACGCATTTCGGCTGCATGGCCTTCGTCAGGGAGTACAAAGAAATAATACAATGTTCTCTTTTTAACAGCTTTTCCAATTAACCCTAATTTGAAGAGGGAGTGGTTAAAATTGATTGGACACACCTAGTAAGCAATAGTATACACACTTTAAAGTGAAATACTGTAGCTATGTTATCATACAAATGTAACTCCAAGCTAGAAGTATCAGAACACTTAGAAAGATAGTTCTAACCTTAAATATGTCTGGGAGAAGTGTCAAGAATAAGAAAGCAATATATTCCATAGTACACTAGAACACAGCAAAACATGAACAACAAGAGTCTAAACATAGCTGAGGGCAATTGAGCAAAATATCCACTAGATGACAGCAAATGTACCCATCACAACCCTACAGGAAGGGTGAGAAATCCATATCTTCATTTAAACCCGGGTATTTAGTGGCCTGTAGTTTGTAAATCCAAAAACGTTCCATTTGGTTTAACTGTTTAAGACGGTCCCCTTTTCTAATAGAGGCCGGGATATGATCAATAGAGGAGACAGCAAGGGAGGAACGGCGATGGTGGAGCGAAGACCGGGACTGTTACAGGGGTACACGGTTGGCATTTAAACCTGAGAGGCAGCCCCAATAAAAAAAAATTGGGGGGGGGCACACGGGTAGTTTGGCTGGGCCAGGGTTAAGCCCCAAGCCAACTCCCCGTGCTTATCGGAGGCAGCCTATTACTGGTCAGGTCCCGTGCTATGGAGTGATGCGCACGGCGTTGAGGCCAAGCATTCACAGGCCGGTGTGCGCGGTGCCAGCGCCCCACATTTGCCAGGGAAAAGCGGGCATCCAGCCAGTAAGGGTGGTGCCAGTACTGCGCTCGAGACCGCCAGTGCGCCTTGACGGCCCAGTGTATCCTGTTCCCGCTCCTCGCACTAGCCTTGAGGTGTGTGTCTCCAGTCTGATACCTCCAGTACCAGCCCCACGCACTAGGCTTCCAGTGCATCAGCCCAGTCCAGTACGTCCTGTTCCCGCTCCTCGCACTAGCCTTCAGGTGTGTGTCTCCAGTCTGATACCTCCAGTACCAGCCCCACGCACCAGGCCTCCAGTGCGTCAGCCCAGTCCAGCTCGTCCTGTCCCTGTTCCTCGCACTAGCCCTGTGGTGCGTGTCCTTAGTCTGGCACGTCCTAAGCCAGCCCCACGCATCAGGCCTTCCGGCAACAGTGCCTCGTCCAGAGCGTCCGGCGACAGTGCCTCGTCCAGAGCGTCCGGCGACAGTGCCTCATCCAGAGCGTCCGGCGACAGTGCCTCGTCCAGAGCGTCCGGCGACAGTGCCCCGTAGAGAGACGGCCCACAGTCCGGAACCGAGTGAGTCGCCCTACAGTCCGGAGCTCCCAGAGTCGCCCTACAGTCCGAGGTCTACAGTGACGCGCTTCAGGCCGAGGTATTCAGCAGGGGTGGACTGGTTAGGTGGGGGAATAAGGCCAGAGCCTGAGCCACCTCCACAGTAGGTGGGTTGGGGGGGGGGGGGGGGGTGTAGCACAAGAACCGTTGGTGACGGTGGCCACCCTCCCTTCCCTCCCTTTAGTTGGGATTTTTTAAATTATTTTTTTTTGGGGGGGGGGGTTATTTTTGTGTTTTGTGTGAGGTGCATCCGGGGTCTGCACCTTTGGGGGGGGGTATTTGTTTTATGTGGTTCGGGGTGTGTGTTTATGTAGAGGGGTGTTTGTTTAGAGTTTCCGGGGTTTTGGTCTATGTTCTATGTTGTGTTCTTCTATGTCTGATCTAGGGTGTTTAGTTCTATGTTTAGTTAATTGGGATTGGGGCCTTCAATTGGAGGCAGCAGTTTCTCGTTGCCTCTGATTGAAGTTCCTATAATTAGGGGTGTGTTTGTTATGGGAATTGTGGGAGGTTGTTATTGCATAGCTGTGTGTAGCCTGCATTACTGTTTGTCGTCCGTTCGTTTTCTTGTTTTGTTTCGTCAGTGTTCTAAATAAAGTTAAAATGAGCACTCAACCCGCTGCACCTTGGTCCACTTCCTACGACGGCCGTTACAACAAGATACTTCAGAAAATCTTCAAAATAGTGAAAAAACATTTCTACAATGATTTTTTTAATAGCGGTTCAAAATTTCTTGGGCCCTACAATCCCAAATGTAATGCATTGGTATCAGAAGTCTTATGGCACTATCGTGTGAGGCCATGAGAGGTGTTGGTGGATGAGTGGAGGAGCTTGAAAGAAAGCACTTCCAGAGCAAGGATAATGGGGTGAATTAGGTACAAAAGTAAAATCGACTTTTGTATTTTCTGTGTTTTAAAATACAAACACATTTTTGGCAACAGAACTTTGTAGTTTATTTTAATAATTTGTTTAGATGGGTATCTCTGCGCACACACACCCACACACACACACGGCTTAATCTACTTACAACACAGAGTGAATGTGGAGCTCTCCTTTGGTTTTAGGCTGGGTGTGTGTAGTACTTATGTACGCCTCCTCTTTATAGACATTGGTCTGTGGGCCTTTACCTATATCTCTCAATTCAGTGAGTTCTGGACCAGTTGTGGCACTCTCTTTATGTGTGTCTGGTTCTGTGTCTAATTCTGCTTCACTCTCTGCTTCTTCACTGTCAGGATCAGTCTCAGATCCAGGGTCTGAGTCAAAGTCACTCAGCATGTAGCTACGACTGGGTTGTTTAGACTCTTCTTCACCATCACCATGAGCTTGAAAGACTCCTCTCCTGGAGGCTGCAGTGGCATTGTTAGACATCTGGATAGGAGAACATGAGATGTAATATAGATTTTCTTTATGAACTTTATAGATCAAAGGTATTTATAAAGAAAAACTTACACAATAGCAGCTATGTTGACACTGCCATGTTGATCTGAGCCTTGCTGTTGGAAAACCACTTTAGACTACAGTGACTGACTTTCGGCTGTCACAGATGCACCTCGCCAACTTATGTCTACAGTCAACTTCACTATCCTTACTGCTCAAACACACCATTGCGATGAGCGAGCAAGGGGACAGGGTTCCGGTATTGAACATAGAGAAGTTAGATTTCAAAATTCCTAATAAGACACTTTGGTTATCATGTTTGTGCACAAAACATCACTCACAGTCGAAGATATGAACATTTTATTTTCATCATACGTCTGCCATGTTTTTGGATGACGTGACGATGTTGTCGCAGCTCGCGCTGCTCCCTGTGCGCACTGAGTCCTAATGCGTGTGTGAAGTTGGGTTGTGTAAACCGGATGCAACCCGGCTATAGACGATCCATGAATCGGCGTGCGAAGGTGAGTAGATCAAAATAAATTATATTTGTCACATGCGCTGAACACAACAGGTGTAGACCTTACAGTGAAATGCTTACTTACAAGCCCTTAACCAACAATGCCGTTTTAAGAAGAATAAGTATTAAAGTATTTAATAAATAAACTGAAGTAAAAAATAATTAAAAAATAAAAATTCAAGAGCAACAATAAAATAACAGTAACGACTCTATATACAGCGGGTACCGTTACAGAGTCAATGTGTGGGGGCACAGGTTAGTCGAGGTAATTGAGGTAATATGTACATGAAGGTAGAGGTAAAGTGACTATGTATAGATAATAAACAAAGAGTAGCAGCAGCGTAAAAATGGGAGGCGGGGGTTCAATGCAAATAGTTTGGGTAGCCATCTGATTAGCTGTTCAGGAGTCTTATGGCTTGGGGGTAGAAGCTGTTAAGAAGCCTTTTGTACCTAGACTTTGCGCTCCGATACCGCTTGCCGTGCGGTAGCAGAGAGAACAGTCTATGACTAGGGTGGCTGGAGTCTTTGACAATTTTTTAGGGCCTTCCTCTGACACCGCCCGGTATAGAGGTCCTGGATGGCAGGAAGCTTAGCCCCAATGATGTATTTGGCCGTACACACTACCCTCTGTAGTGTCTTGTGGTCGGAGGCCGAGCAGTTGCTATACCAGGTGGTGATGCAACCAGTCAGGAGGCTCTCGATGGTACAGTTGTAGGACTTTTTGAGGATCTGGGGACCCATGCCAAATCTTTTCAGTCTCCTGAGGGGGAATAGGTTTTGTTGTGCCCTCTTCACAACTGTCTTGGTGTGTTTGGACCATGATAGTTCGTTGGTGATGTGGACACCAAGGAACTTGAAGCTCTCAACCTGCTCCACTACAGCCCCGTCGATGAGAATGGGGGCATGCTCGGCCCTCCTTTTCCTGTAGTCCACAATCATCTCCTTTGTCTTGATCATGTTGAGGGAGAAGTTGTTACCCTGGCACCACACTGCCAGGTCTCTGACCTCCTCCCTATAGGCTGTCTCATCGTTGTCGGTGATCAGGCCTACCACTGTTGTGTCGTCAGGAAACTTAAAGATGGTGTTGGAGTCGTGCTTGACCATGCAGTCAAGGAAGTGAACAGGAAGTAAAGGAAGGGACTGAGCACGCACCCCTGAGGGGCCACCGTGTTGAGGATTTAAAATATATATATATATATATATATATATATATATATTCACCTTTATTTAACTAGGCAAGTCAGTTAAGAACAAATTCTTAATTACAATGATGGCTTACTAAAAAGCAAAAGGCTTTCTGCGGGGACAAGGGCCGGGATTAAAAATAAAATAAAAATCTAGTACAAAACACACATCGTGACAAGAGAGACACCACAACACTACATAAAGAGAGACCTAAGATGACAACATAGCATGGCAGCAACACATGACAACACAGCATGGTAGCAACACAACATGACAACAACATGGTAGCAACACAACATGGCAGCAGCACAACATGGTAGCAGCACAAAACATGGTACAAACATTATTGGGCACAGACAAAAGTACAAAGGGCAAGAAGGTAGAGACAACAATACATCACACGAAGCAGCCCCAACTGTCAGTAAGAGTGTTTTTTGCAGCTCGTTCCAGTCGCTAGCTGCAGCGAACTGAAAAGAGGAGCAACCCAGGGATGTGTGTGCTTTGGGGACCTTTAACAGAATGTGACTGGCAGAACAGGTGTTGTATGTGGAGGATGAGGGCTGCAGTAGGTATCTCAGATAGAGGGGAGTGAGACCTAAAAGGGTTTTATAAATAAGCATCAACCAGTGGGTCTTGCGACGGGTATACAGATATGACCAGTTTACAGAGGAGTATAGAGTGCAGTGATGTGTCCTATAAGGAACATTGGTGGCAAATCTGATGACCGAATGGTAAAGAACATCTAGCCGCTCGAGAGCACCCTTACCTGCCGATCTATAAATTATGTCTCCGTAATCTGGCATGGGTAGGATGGTCATCTGAATCAGGGTTAGTTTGGCAGCTGGGGTGAAAGAGGAGCGATTACGATAGAGGAAACCAAGTCTAGATTTAACTTTAGCCTGCCGCTTTGATATGTGCTGATAGAAGGACAGTGTATCGTCCATCCATACTCCCAAGTACTTGTATGAGGTGACTACCACATGTTCTAAACCCTCAGAGGTAGTAATCACACCCCAAGACCTTTGTTTTCAAGGTGTTCAGAACAAGGTTAAGGGTAGAGAAAGCTTGTTGGACACTAAGAAAGCTTTGTTGTAGAGCGTTTAACACAAAATCCGGGGAGGGGCCAGCTGAGTATAAGACTGTATCATCTGCATATAAATAGATGAGAGAGCTTGAACTATGTTGTTGATGTAAATTGAGAAGAGCGTGGGGCCTAGGATCAAGCATTGGGGTGCTCCCTTGGTGACAGGCAGTGGCTGAGACAGCAGATGTTCTGATTGTTCAGATTGCATACCAGAGAGAATACTATAGACATCAAGAAAGCCAGTCAGTTGATTACTGACACGTTTTTCCAACACTTTTGATAAACATGGCAAAATGGAAATTGGCCTATAACAGTTAGGATCAGCTTGATCTGCCCCTTTAAATAAAGGATGCACCGTGGCTGCCTTCCAAGCAATGGGAACCTCCCCAGAGAGGAGAAACAGGTTAAAAAGTTCCGAGCTAGGATAGGCGATGATATGGGCAGCAGCCTTAAAGAAGAAAGGGTCTAAACCATCTGACACAGATAGTTTTTTTGGGTCAAGTTTAAGGAGCTGCTTTAGCACCTTGGACTAAGTGACCGCCTTCAGGGAGAAACTTTGTAGCGAGGCAGGGGGAAAATAGGGAGGAGCATCGGGGCTAGTTGCATTAGAAGGGGTGGGAGATGAGGAAATGTTGGACAGGCAAGGAGGAATGGCTGAGTCAAATATGAATGCTGACTTAATAAAGTGTTGATTAAAGTGTTCAGCCATGTGCTCCTTGTCAGTAACAACCACATCATCAACATTAAGGGACATGGGCAGCTGTGAGGAGGAGGGTTTGTTCTCCAGGATTTTAACCGTTTTCCAGAACTTCTTGAGGTTAGAGCGTTTCGCCAAATGGAATTCTTGAGGTGGAGTAACTCCGCCAGATCACGGTCAAACCAGGGGCTGTTTTTCATTTTCATTTTCTTTTTGGGGGTGGGTTTGTCAACAAAACCACTGAAAATATAAAAAAAGAAGGTCCAAACTTCTTCGACAGAGGGGATCAAGCTGAATCTATACCAATCTACAGAGGCCAGGTCATGAAGGAAGGCTTGCTCATTATCAGCATGGCAGATGTGTTGTTACCTACCCTTACCACCTGGGGGAGGCCCGTCAGGATCAGGGTTGCAGAGTCCCAGGGTCCTTAGCTTAGTGATGAGCTTTGAGGGCACTGTGGTGTTGAACGCTAAGCTGTAGTCAATGAATAGCATTCTCATGTAGGTGTTCTTTTTGTCCAGGTTGGAAAGGGCAGTGTGGAGTGCAATAGAGATTGTTGGGGCAGAATGTAAATTGGAGTGGGTCTAGGGTTTCTGGTATAATGGTATTGATGTGAGCCATGACCATCCTTTCAAAGCACCTCATGGCTACAGACTTGAGTGCTATGGATCGGTAGTCATTTAGGCAGGTTACCTTGGTGTTCTTGGGCACAGGGACTGTGGTGGTCTGCTTGAAACATGTTGGTATTACAGACTCGGTCAGGGACAGGTTGAAAATGTCAGTAAAGACACATCCTGGTAATCCGTTTGGCCCTGCTGCCTTGTGAATGTTGACCTGTTTAAAGGTCTTATATCGGCTACGGAGAGTGTGATCACACAGTCGTCCGGAACAGCTGGTGCTCTCATGCATGCTTCAGTGATGCTTGCCTCGAAACGCGCATAGAAGTAATTTAGCTCGTCTGGTAGGCTTGTGTCACTGGGCAGCTCGCGGCTGTGCTTCCCTTTGTTGTCCGTAACAGTTTGCAAGCCCTGCCACATGCGACGAGCGTCGGAGCCGGTGTAGTAGGATTCAACCTTAGTCCTGTATTGACGCTTTTCCTGTTCCTTTTTGATGGTTCGTCAGAGGGCATAGCGGGATTTCTTATAAGCATCTGGGTTAGAGTTCCGCTCTACCTTTTTGCTCAGTGTGGATGTTGGCTGTAATCCATGGCTTCTGGTTGGGGTATGTACAGTGAGGGAAAAAAGTATTTGATCCCCTGCTCATTTTGTACGTTTGCCCACTGACAAAGAAATGATCAGTCTATCATTTTAATGGTAGGTTTATTTGAACAGTGAGAGACAGAATAACAACAAAAATATCCAGAAAAACACATAAAAAAAATGTATAAATTGATTTGCATTTTAATGAGGGAAATAAGTATTTGACCCCCTCTCAATCAGAAAGATTTCTGGCTCCCAGGTGTCTTTTATACAGGTAACGAGCTGAGATTAGGTGCACACTCTTAAAGGGAGTGCTCCTAATCTCAGTTTGTTACCTGTATGAAAGACACCTGTCCACAGAATCAATCAATCAGATTGCAAACTCTCCACCATGGCCAAGACCAAAGACCTCTCCAAGGATGTCAGGGACAAGATTGTAGACCTACACAAGGCTGGAATGGGCTACAAGACCATCGCCAAGCACCTTGGTGAGAAGGTGACAACAGTTGGTGCGATTATTCGCAAATTGAAGAAACACAAAAGAACTGTCAATCTCCCTCGGCCTGGGGCTCCATGCAAGATCTCACCTCGTGGAGTTGCAATGATCATGAGAACGGTGAGGAATCAGCCCAGAACTACATGGGAGGATCTTGTCAATGATCTCAAGGCAGGTGGGACCATAGTCACCAAGAAAACAATTGGTAACACACTACGCCGTGAAGGACTGAAATCCTGCAGCGCCCGCAAGGTCCCCCTGCTCAAGAAAGCACATATACATGCCCGTCTGAAGTTTGCCAATGAACATCTGAATGATTCAGAGGACAACTGGGTGAAAGTGTTGTGGTCAGATGAGACCAAAATGGAGCTCTTTGGAATCAACTCAACTCGCCGTGTTTGAAGGAGGAGGAATGGTGCCTATGACCCCAAGAACACCATCCCCACTGTCAAACATGGAGGTGGAAACATTATGCTTTGGGGGTGTTTTTCTGCTTAGGGGACAGGACAACTTCACCGCATCAAAGGGACGATGGACGGGGCATGTACCGTCAAATCTTGGGTGAGAACCTCCTTCCCTCAGCCAGGGCATTGAAAATGGGTCGTGGATGGGTATTCCATCCAGCAGCATACCACCATATGCAAGCATACCATATGCCAGCAGCATACCACCCTGCATCCCACTGCTGGCTTGCATCTGAGGCTAAGCAGGGTTGGTCCTGGTCAGTCCCTGGATGGGAGACCAGATGCTGCTGGAAGTGGTGTTGGAGGGCCAGTAGGAGGCACTCTTTCCTCTGGTCTAAAAAATATCCCAATGCCCCTGGGCTGTGATTGGGGACACTGCCCTGTGTAGGGTGCTGTCTTTCGGATGGGACGTTAAGCGGGTGTTCTGACTCTCTGAGGTCATTAAAGATCCCATTGCACTTATCGTAAGAGTAGGGGTGTTAACCCTGGTGTCCTGGCTAAATTCCCAATCTGGCCCTCATACCATCATGGCCACCTAATCATCCCCAGCTTACAATTGACTCATTCATCCCCCTCCTATCCCCTGAAACTATTCCCCAGGTTGTTGCTGTAAGTGAGAATGTGTTCTCAGTCAACTTACCTGGTAAAATAACGATAAAATAAAATTTAAAATGTAAAAATTCCAGCATGACATTGACCCAAAACACACGGCCAAGGCAACAAAGGAGTGGCTCAAGAAGAAGCACATTAAGGTCCTGGAGTGGCCTAGCCAGTCTCCAGACCTTAATCCCATAGAAAATCTGTGGAGGGAGCAGAAGGTTCGAGTTGCCAAATGTCAGCCTCGAAACCTTAATGACTTGGAGAAGATCTGCAAAGAGGAGTGGGACAAAATCCCTCCTGAGATGTGTGCAAACCTGGTGGCCAACTACAAGAAATGTCTGACCTCTGTGATTGCCAACAAGGGTTTTGCCACTAAGTACTAAGTCATGTTTTGCAGAGGGGTCAAATACTTATTTCCCTCATTAAAATGCAAATCAATTTATACAATTTTTGACATGCGTTTTTCTGGATTTTTTTGTTGTTATTCTGTCTCTCACTGTTCAAATAAACCTACCATTAAAATTATAGACTGATCATTTCTTTGTCAGTGGGCAAACGTACAAAATCAGCAGGAGATCAAATACTTTTTTCCCTCACTGTATAAGCTTATAATGTATAAACTGGTGTGCTGGGTTTTTATAGGTAACAAAAACATTTCTCAAATGGTATTGCAGTTCAGGTTGTGCCCCAATCCCTGCATTTCACGGTTCCATACTACAGACACCCAATGTAGAGCATTTAACAGACATCAGGCAATCATAAGTGCCAGAGACCATTTTAGAAGTTAACCTGTTTGGGCTAGGGGGCAGTATTGAGAATTTTGGAAAAAATATGTGCCCATTTTTAACTGCCTCCTACACCAACTCAGAAGCTAGAATATGCATATTATTGTTCAGGGTTGGATAGAAAACACCCTAAAGTTTCTAAAACTGTTTGAATGGTGTCTGTGAGTATAACAGAACTCCTATGGCAGGCAAAAACCTGACAAGGTTTCATGCAGGAAGTGGCCTGTCTGACAAGGAGTCGTGCGTCTTGCATCTGTTTATTGAAGAGTAAGGATCTTAGCTGTAACGTGACAATTCCCAGGGCTCCAATAGGCTCTCAGAACCCGGGAAAAACCTGAACGATGACGAGGCAGCCTCTGGCTGAAACAGATTATCGCCTTATCCAAGTGGCCGATCAGAGGACCATTGAATGAGGCGCGTGCACGATTCGCCCCCGTGGAGAAATTTCATTCGGCTGTTTAGCTTATTGCAGATTCCCGGTCGGAATATTATCGCTTTTCTACGAGATAAATGGCATAAAAATTGGTTTTAAACAGCGGTTGACATGCTTCGAAGTACGGTAATGGAATATTTAGACATTTTTTTGTCACGCCATGCGCCATGCGCACGACCGTTATTTACCATTCGTATAGTGTCTAGAACGCACGAACAAAACAGAGGATATTTGGATATAACGATGGATTATTTGGGACCAAACCTACATTTGTTATTGAAGTAGAAGTCCTGGGAGTGCATTCTGACGAAGAACAGGAAAGGTAAGAACATTTTTCTTATAGGAAATAGGATTTTGGTGAAGGCTAATCTTGCCGGGTGTCTAAATAGCTAGCCGTGATGGCTGGGCTATGTACTTAGAATATTGCAAAATGTGCTTCATCCGAAAAGCTATTTTAAAATCGGACATATCGAATGCATAGAGGAGTAATGTATCTATAATTCTTAAAATAATTGTTATGCTTTTTGTGAACGTTTATCGTGAGTAATTTAGCAAACTGTTAGTAAATTCCCCGGAAGTTTGCGGGGGTATGCTTTTTCTGAACGTCACATGCTAATGTAAAAAGCTGTTTTTTGATATAAATATGAACTTGATTGAACAGACATGCATGTATTGTATAACATAATGTCCTAGGTGTGTCATCTGATGAAGATCATAAAAGGTTAGTGCTGCATTTAGCTGTGGTTTGGGTTTTTGTGACATTATATGCTAGCTTGAAAAATGGGTGTCTGATTATTTCTGGCTGGGCACTCTCCTGACATAATCTAATGTTTTGCTTTCGTTGTAAAGCCTTTTTGAAATCGGACAGTGTGGTTAGATTAAGGAGAGTCTTGTCTTTAAATAGCTGTAAAATAGTCATATGTTTGAGAAATTGAAGTAATAGTATTTCAAACGATTCAAAAATCGCGCCACTGAATTCAGGTGGCTGTTACGTAGGTGGGACGAATTCGTCCCGCCTTGCCCATAGAGGTTAATGAGGGGTCTATCCATGTAAGCATTATATGGGATGTTAACGGGGCATCCCATGGTACACCATAAGCTTTTAACGAAGATCTTAATTGTAGATAAAGTAACCATGAAAAGTCTGGAAGTGAATACATTTGTTTGCGGTCCTGGAAAGGTATTATCCCCTTATCATTATACATGTCTCGTAAGGTATGCACACCCTTATCCACCCACAATGGGTACACAAAAGGCAAGGTACACAAATTGTTTGTCAGCAGGTTATGGTTATGCCATATAGGAGAAGATTCACAGAACTTCTTAGTGTTGCCTGTCTGTTTCTCAGCATAGTACCATACTTGTAGTGAGTTGGAAATTATTTAACCACATTTTTTGAATATCTGTTTTTATCTTGATACTGTCATGACGTTGGCCTCTTTGAGTACAGGGAGGACAGTTGACCCCCTCCCCCCTTGCACCATCCCCCAACCTACCTCCCCTCACCCAGGCCCTGTGTGAAGGAGTTGTACAAACTCTAAGAGGAGAATCTCTTGCCACATGGCCCATAGAGAGACACAGGAAATTCTTCCAACTCACAGAATTGGGGAGCTAAGCGACATTTGTGTTCTGGAGAAGGTATGAAAGATTGGTGAAGAATCCAGCTACGAACTAGTCCGCTTGGTACAATTTTGTGATACTCAGAAGAGACAATATAGCCATATTACCATAAAACGGTTTATATAATAGCCTCAGCGATGAGACTTGCACCACATGGTTGTATAGAATGTATTAATAAGGATAGAGCTATTTGTAATACATTGAGATGCTATGTACTGATGTTAATGTGATAGAATTATATTTCTGTACCAAGCTTAACCTCTTATGGCTAGGGGGCAGTATTTTCACGGCTGGATAAAAAACGTACCCGATTTAATCTGGTTACTAATCCTACCCAGTAACTAGAATATGCATATACTTATTATATATGGATAGAAAACACCCTAAAGTTTCTAAAACTGTTTGAATGGTGTCTGTGAGTATAACAGAACTCAAATGGCAGGTCAAAACCTGAGAGATTCCTTTACAGGAAGTGGCCTGTCTGACCATTTCTGGAACTTCTTTGCCATCTCTATCTTTTACAAAGGATCTCTGCTCTAACGTGACACTTCCTACGTCGTCCATGGGCGCTCAGAGCCCGGGAAAAACCTGAATGTCGTCATCCCAGCCCCAGGCTGAAACACATTATCGCCTTTCTCAAGTGGCCGATCAAGGGACTGTGGGCTTAGGCGCGTGACCTGGCCGCCCCCGTCTTTGTGATTTTTTCCTCTGTTTGCCGAAAAGGAGATTCCCGGTCGGAATATTATCGCTTTTCTACGAGATAAATGGCATAAAAATTGGTTTTAAACAGCGGTTGACATGCTTCGAAGTACGGTAATGGAATATTTAGACATTTTTTTGGTCACGAATTGCGCCATGCGCACGACCCTTATTTACCATTTCGGATAGTGTCTGGGACGCACGAACAAAACGCCGCTATTCGGATATAACGATGGATTATTTTGGACCAAACCAACATTTGTTATTGAAGTGGCAGTCCTGGGAGTGCATTCTGACGAAGACAACAAAAGGTAATCAAACTTTTATAATAGTAAATCTGATATTGGTGAGTGCTAAACTTGCCGGGTGTCTAAATAGCTAGCCCGTGATGGCTGGGCTATGTACTTAGAATATTGCAAAATGTGCTTTCACCAAAAAGCTATTTTAAAATCGGACATATCGAGTGCATAGAGGAGTTCTGTATCTATAATTCTTAAAATAATTGTTATGCTTTTTGTGAACGTTTATCGTGAGTAATTTAGTAAATTATTAGCAAATTCCTCCGGAAGTTTGCGGGGGGTATGCTAGTTCTGAACGTCACATGCTAATGTAAAAAGCTGTTTTTTGATATAAATATGAACTTGATTGAACAAAACATGCATGTATTGTATAACATAATGTCCTAGGTGTGTCATCTGATGAAGATTATCAAAGGTTAGTGCTGCATTTAGCTGTCTTCTGGGTTTTTGTGACATTATATGCTAGCTTGAAAAATGGGTGTCTGATTATTTCTGGCTTGGTACTCTGCTGACATAATCTAATGTTTTGCTTTCGCTGTAAAGCCTTTTTGAAATCGGACAGTGTGGTTAGATAAAGGAGAGTCTTGTCTTTAAAATGCTGTGAAATAGTCATATGTTTGAAAAACTGAAGTTTTTGTATTTTTGAGGAATTTGTAATTCGCGCCAAGCCTATCATTGGATATTGGAGCAGGTGTTCCGCTAGCGGAACGTCTAGATGTAAGAGGTTTTAACTCAGTCATCGGCACGCCCCCAGGGACACAGACAGGACCAGGCGTCATTTGACAAGCCTGTCCTATGGTCACTATAAAACTATACCCTGATTTACATTTCTCCAGACCCCGGCCTCCACTCCATTGCGAGTTGGCCAATAGGTTTGACCATCCAAGTACTCTACTGAAAGTGAACTATACCACGTGGTTAACTTTTAGACTATTGATACTGACAGAATAAGAACAAGTCTTTGATATTAATTATTAGTCTGCAGCTAAGTAAATTATATCATTGAACACGAAGACCAACGAAACATCCATTCTATGACGACATTAATGAATGTCGCTTTGAAAGATCCATTCTAACCGAGACTGAGAGAGAGAGAGAGAGAGAGAGAGAGAGAGAGAGAGAGAACGCGGACAAAACTCTCCAACCGAACGACGCTCCAACAAGGATCCCGACGACACACTGAGCGTAAATATATATTGATTGCAATTGTTCCCGAATGAGTGAGCATTCAATTGTCAATTGTTAATATTAATGAACTCTGTGTACCTTCTCAGCTGCCATTTATGACCCATTGTTCAACAAGACACCAGCCATGCCTGTTTTGACCACTAGGGCACATTACTCTACCAATTCTTTGTGATGATAATTACTGTTTGTATACTTTCTGTGAATTAATTAGTTTAGTAAATAAATGATTTTAAGACAATTGATGTATGGATGACTCTTAGTAAAGACTGGGTTCGTGCAGATACAACAATTTACGACGTTTGGAATGAGACTGGACGCGAGGTAAAATACACCATTTAAACCAGAAGATAATCGGCCTATACTATAATAGAATATAATATATAATGCTATAATATAGGAAAGTTATATTAGGAAAATTATAACTTTGTAATCTGACTATTTTCCTTGGTGCCCCGATCTCCTAGTTAATTACAATTAAACGATGAATCAGTTTGATCGCGTGATAATAATTACAGGGAGTTAATTGATAAACATGTCTTCAGTTTAATGGTACCCCAAAGACACGACAATACCGAGAAAAAAAACTAGATCTGTAAGTCTATGCGGTGCAACAAGTGCTTCCTCTCTGCCTCTCCAAGAAGCTGAAATAGAATCATTGGACCATACTCGCAAGGATTTTATTTGGAAAGACCAGTAATAGTGCGGGGACAGCCATGGTTATTATTGCCACTGTAGATTCGGTGTGCCTGTTGAATTTCAATCTTCCTCCCTTGTAGTAACGGTATCCATTTTGGTAGATTCTCTGAAGAAAACCTTTTGGGTCAGAACACTCTGCGGTTTCTTCCAGGCCCACCAGACGTATGTGCAGTCACCTCTCTCTGTCTTCAAGCAACGTCATTTTCTCCCGCAGTTGTTTCATTGCATCTCGGCAAGTGGCTTTGTCGTCTGTAGCAGCCCTGGCGCTAACCTGCATTTCGCTCCAGAGACTTGCATGTGACAGATTGGCTGGAAATATCGTTTGAGTTTTAAGATAGACGTGTTTAAGGCTTCCACCATGTGCTTCCCTTTGTTGTCCGTAATAGTTTGCAAGCCCTGCCACATCCGATGAGCGTCAGAGCCGGTGTAGTAGGATTCAACATTAGTCCTGTATTGACGCTTTTCCTGTTCCTTTTTGATGGTTCGTCAGAGGGCAAAGCGGGATATCTTATAAGCGTCTGGGTTAGAGTTCCGCTCCTTGAAAGCGGCAACTCTACCTTTTTGCTCAGTGTGGATGCATCTCGGCAAGTGGCTATGTCGTCTGTAGCAGCCCTGGCGCTAACCTGCATTTCGCTCCAGAGACTTGCATGTGACAGATTGGCTGGAAATATCGTTTGAGTTTTAAGATAGACGTGTTTAAGGCTTCCACCATATCCTTAAGTTATTTAATTTCTCCCGAAAGCAGTTCCTCTAGGGATTCCTTAACTGCTTGTTTGACATTTGCCAGCATCAAAGTTTGTTGTTGATTCAGAGCCTTCAATACGGCGGAGTTGGATGTATCCTCTCTGGTCTTAGTTGGCTCGGTGTCTTTCTTTGTTTGGGACGCTTTTAACATTTACATTTAAGTCATTTAGCAGACGCTCTTATCCAGAGCGACTTACAAATTGGTGCATTCACCTTATGATATCCAGTGGAACAACCACTTTACAATAGTGCATCTAAGTCTTTTGGGGGGGGGGGGGGGGGGGTAGAAGGATTACTTTATCCTATCCTAGGTATTCCTTAAAGAGGTGGGGTTTCAGGTGTCTCCGGAAGGTGGTGATTGACTCCGCTGTCCTGGCGTCGTGAGGGAGCTTGTTCCACCATAGGGGTGCCAGAGCAGCGAACAGTTCCTTGTGCCTTAGTTGAGTGTCCTTAGTCGCGTATGTCCATGTTATTAAGCATCTTGAAGGTTCAGAGGCCAGTTGTCAGGAATTTATAACGGATTTTGGACTTTTGAGACTGTACTCGGAACTACACGGGCTTCTCTGCCAAAAGGTCACCGGAAGTCCTTACTATTACAATTTTTAAGAAAGAGTAAAAGGCGCTGCATGGTTAATCCGATGTCTGCATTGGCCATGCAGCATTTATAGTGATATGGCCTCTGCAGAAGTCAGGGCATTCATACCTTTTGCGCTTCATGGAGCAGCGCAGAGTGGTTGTGAAGGAAGTTGTCAAGGAAGTGAGTTTGTGTTTATACAGGACCTCTTGCCCCCACCTACCGTCAACCAACCATGTCAATGCATAGCTATATGGAACCCTCCGCATTGTTAAAACATTTAGGGCGGCGTACGACTATGCGTTATATAGCTCAATTTAGCCTCTGCATGCCTCTGGAGGCTCCGCAAATGCGCCACACTCTCCATTTGGAGCCTCCGACCACATTTTTGGATCAAGCATAAATTGGCTTTTAGTTCTACGGGGACTCTGCTGTACTGAGTTTGGGAACCACTGCTGTACTGAACTCTAGTGTACTGTATTGTACTCTACTGTGCTCTGCTGTGATGTCCAAACTTGTGAATGACATTCATATCCATAATTATGCATTACCTTAATTACGTTACCAGGTGTAAATCCACTTCACTTACTGTAGTTCAATAACCAAAAGAGATTTATTCAATCTCAAGGTGCCATGTCATAGCTGACACTGACATCCCATTCTTTCTGCAGACATGTTTGAATCTTAATTCGGAGCAGATATTTCAGAGTTTTTGGAAAAACGCTGTCACATAAAAACCTGAGAGAGATTTTATCGTAATTCCGTTACCAAAGTCTGCATCTGCACAGTTCTTCCACTAAATTAGTTTTTGTACATATTTCTGAATAAATTGTTAAAAGTAGTCCTAGTGCATAGAGTTGTAATGGTTTGATAAACTTTGAAATCAATATTTTTTTGTTTGGCATACATTTAAAATTTAGTTTGGCATACATTTTAAAGTGAAAAAACGTAGTCAAAGTGTAATTCCATTACTGTGGAATTGCCCACGCCAAACAGTACCTAACCTGTAACTCCCAGTAATGGATACCAAAAATGTATTCAATTATATTATCTGGTGTAACAATCTGTAGCTAAGTTTACCAGAACCTGGAAAGACATGCATAGTTGAAATGTTCACATTTTGATTGTTGTAATAGAAAAGTGAAAAGTGGATCGGCGATGGCTAGAAGGCCGGTGACGCCGAACGCCGCCCGAACAAGGAGAGGGACCGACTTTGGGGGAAGTGACAATTTTTATATTCTGACCAACTGTGTTAGTTTCTGTACTTTGAATACTTATAATTTTATGCTCTCTGTATTGTAGGTAAATTAGCCAGCTAATAGCCTTGTTCAAATTCAATTCAGTAGCTTACATTTGACATAAAGTCATACCACTTGTAGCCTATCTTGGAAATTCTAGATATAACTTTGATTAAAACTATGGACATGGAAATTGATTGGACATTTTGATTACAGAGATCCCAATTAGATTATTTATTTCATGATTAGCTTTATGAAGGAAGGACCCTTTACCTCAACCCCCAGCAAGCGTCTCGACATCACTACAATAACAGCTATAGGGATTGAATCCAGTTATGCTTCTGTCTGGTGACTATTTTTATTAGCCTGATACATCAAATACAATTGTTTTGGGGCTACTATGTGTAAAGCAGTCACTACTAGCAGTCATTCAATCTTCTGAGAAGTCCCCCACAGCGGCATAAGGAACAGGGCGGGGTCGGCCACAACATGTTTTCATTTGAGGAGGCTTTCCGGACAGATAAGTGATGGGCAGAGCGGGTTCGAATAGCTCAGTGGGTTTGCCTGGGCTGAGCATGTTCAGTACAAAAATGTTTTGGGGAAAGTTGCAGATAGAACACTCCATGAATAGAACTGACATGATTTCAATCAGAGAGGCATGTTTGTTCTACATAATACACTTATGTCTGAACGTTGGCCAACGTTGTGTCTGTCCTTCTGCTGAACGTGGCCCGGGTACGCCCTTAGGTACATATGTGAAGCTAGCCACAATAACGATTGGCCACAATAGTGGAATTTGCGGTTCGTCTTCAAAATAAAAGTCCCTCATTGAAAGTGATGCAGACGGATACAAATAGTGGAATCTTGGCATGGGTCCACATATCCTCAAAAGGTCCTACAGCTGCACCATCGAGAGCATCCTGACTGGTTGCATCACCACCTGGTATGGCAACTGCTCGGCATCTGAGGCGCTAAGGCGCTACGGTGGGGAGTGGGAACGGACCAGTACATCACTGGGGCCAAGATCCCTGCCATCGAGGACCTATAAGCGGTGTCAGAGGAAAGTCCATAAAATAATCAGAGACTCCAGTCACCCAAGTTATAGACTGTTTTTTCTGCTACCACACGGCAAGTGGTACTGGAGCGCCAACTCTAGGACCAAAAGGCTCCCCAACAGCTTCTACCCCCAAGCCATAAGACTGCTGAACAATTCATGAAATCGCATGAATCAATTTACATTGACCCCCCCCCCCTCCCCCTCCCTTTTGTAAACTGCTGCTACTCACTGTTTGCTTGTTACCTATGCATAGTCACTTCGCCCCCACCTACAATTACCTCAACTAGCCTCTACCCCCGCACACCGACTCGGTACCGGTGCCCCCTCTATATAGCCTCGCTATGTTATTCTTATTGCGTTACTTTTTATTATTACTTTTTATTTTAGTCTACTTGGTAAATATTTTCTTCTTCTTGAACTCCACTGTTGACTGTTGGTTAAGGGCTTATAAGTAAGCGTTTCACGGTAAGGTCTACACTTGTTGTATTCGGTGCATGTGACAAATAAAGTTTGATTTGAATCATGCCATATTTGGACTAGATAAATAATTTCAGATTAAATACAATAATTAACTACTGAAATGATACTGTGGCTGTATTAGACTGCATAATTGTATTGGGGCATACTTATATGGATTGTGCACCCATGAAACAGGGTATCTTCCAACTCAGTGACACCCATAGAAAATAATTCTCAAGAGTTTCCACAAATATTATCGTCTTAGCTCTTATTGAAGGACTTGGAAATCACCTTCCCAGTCAGCCTATTGTGTGTATTGAATATTCTAATTGCACTGTTCAGCCTAACCTATGGATTGTGCACCCATGAAATGGGGTATCAGCCAACTCAGTGACACCCACAGAAAACAACTATGTAGAGTTTACAAAAATATTAGCAACTTAGCTCTATTGCATCACTCTGAAACCACTGTGAAAATAGCCACATTAGCTCACCAATTAACCTACGATGTATATTGAACATTCAGAATGTACGTTCACTAAATGTTGCTTGTCATACGAAAGTTGGAATCAATCTTCGGTAAGAAAGATGTCAGCAACTCCAGTTCCAGTTATGATGTTTAATGGCAATTATATTCACAGCGAGGTTCTAAATGTGTGTGTGTGTTTTCTGAAAGTACATCATAAATAAAAAGTAATTAGTATGCAATATTGGTACAATATCAGGATACAAGCAATAATACAATATCACAGTGGTAACATAATAAACTGTTACAACAGTAAATAAGTAACATTGACACTGACAGATAAAAATGCACCAATGATTTACATAGGAAACAGTAACTGGAAAGCTCCACAAGGGTGCAGGGCAGAGCTATACAATAAACAGGCCAAAAGGCCATGACTGCAACTTCAAAGGAGGCTAGCAGTACAAGATAGCAATTCTCCGTCGTCACTAGCATGCATATTATAGCTAAAGAACTAGTGGATAGAATTTAACAGTGTCTCGTGTGTCTGAGGTTATAATTTAAAAAACACTGTCTACACATTCTCTATACATATATCAATTACTGGGCATGAGGCCGCCACGTGCAAATCAATTAGCTGGCAATGGAAAATAACTCAACTCTGTGTGCTAAAGTAGAAACAACATAACACAATTACAAAAAAAGGAAATATGCATTATGATGAAGTACTTACTGCTGCATGAACGCACAGATGTACAAAATTATTATCGGTAAGGAAACAACAAAAGGAAAGGTGTGCAAGGGGGAAAATGCGCTGCTCAACTAAACAAGTTCAGCCAGGTTCTGAAAGGAGGATATGCAAATGTAGGCATGTGTAGAACAGACGAGTGACCCAGCACCCAGAACGGCATGGAATATTGTACAATCATGACTTGTTGTGTTCATGCCAAATGAAAAGGTAATTAAAAAACATTTACCGTTAAATGCCATGTCTTTACTATTAGGCCCATAATGTACACCACAGGAGGTTGGTCGCACCATCATTGGGAAGGACAGGCTCGTGGTAATGTCTGGAGCGGAATAGGTGGAATGGTATCAAATACACCAAATACATGGTTTCCATGTGTTTGATGCCATTCCATTTGCTCCGTTCCAGCCATTATTATGAGCCGTCCTCCTCTCAGCAGCCTCCACTGATGTACACATAGGAGGTCCCTTGAGAAAAATTGAGACCCCCCCCCCGAATGTCATGGTATAATTCGCACCCTGATGCACAGTCCATTAGTCAGGCTGTACAGTGCAATTCAAATATTCAATATGCACAATAGGCTGACTGGGAAGGTGATTTCCCACAGTCAAATTCCTGCAATATGAGCTAAGATGCTAATATTTGTATAAACTCTACATAGTTGTGTTCTGTGGGTGTCACTGAGTAGGCTGATACCCTGTTTCATGGGTGCACAATCCATAGGTAAGTCTGTACACAGTGCATGTATGTATGCCCCCAATGCAATCATTCAGTCCATCCAGTGGGATTTCATGAGAAAAATGTAATTATGTATCAACATTCCAATCTAGTTTAACATTATCCAGTCCAAATATGGCATGATTCCACTATTTGTATCCGTTTGCATCACTTCAATGAGGGACTTTTATGTTTTTTTTACCCCCTTTTTCTCCCCAATTTTCGATCTTGTCTTATCGCTGCAACTCCCCAACGCGCTCGGGAAAGGCGAAGGTGGAGCCATGCGTCCTCCGAAACATGGCCCATCTAACCGTGCTCCTTAACACCCGCCAGCTTAACCCGGAAGCCAGCCGCACCAATGTGTCGGAGGAAACACTGTTCAACTGGCTACCGGGGTCAACCTGCAGGCACCCATCCGCCAGTAGGAGTCGCTAGAGCGTGATTTTATTTTGAAGGCAAACCACAAATTCCACTAAACTCTTCGTGGATATTCAAGTCATCAGAAGGAATTCCTCTCTATCCACGTCATAAGAAGCAATTTTCCTCGACCACGCCCAGAAATTGGGGAAAACAAACATTCTCTCCCAACTTTGACAACAAAGTTGTTGTAAAAGAAATAACTTTGTCATCAATTTTTTTGTGGCATAAGTCATGGCAAATGGCAAAAGTCATGGCAAATGTGTAGAATTGCAGAATTCTCTCCACTGTCAAGAGGGGGGGGGGGGGGGGGGCACTAAAATGTTTTGCCCACGAGGTGGGGGGAACCAAATCTCGCTTAGGGCCCCCAAAAGGCTAGAGCCGGCCCTGACTGTGCCTATTAAAACTGAGCACAAATGGACATCTATTCTGTCCATTGCGCTCACCTCGATTCAGTGTGTGGAAAACGCAGCCGGCACTCGCTGCGCCACGCCCAACATAGTGTTGCCTGTTAGACTAGTGGGCTGACATAGGCAGGAGCAGGCCCAATATTCCATGTTCCATTCTGATATTGTTCCCATTTTCTTTTCGCCAAGTTTAGAATTGTAGATTAATAGAAAATAGAAGTGGAAGACTATTGCGAGCACTGCTTCAGATCACTTGATATTCACCAAAAAGGGGGAGAGAAGAGGCAGGGCAGGGCGGCACGTCAAATAGGCAATTTAATTCAAAGTAAATTGAATTAAATTTCCAAAATTATATAATTACTCCTGTCTATACAGAAATAAATAAAATCTTACTCACTGTTTAGCACATGACCTCAAATGTCAAGCCTTAAAGAGATGGGTGGGGCTGGCTTAAGAGGGTGTGAACAAAGAAGAGCTCTCCAGTAGGTACCAAAACATCCAAAGGCCCTTTTCTCAAAAGTGAGTTTACAAGTTTATCAACTTTCAAAGCAGAAATACTTTCCCATTGTTCCTCAAAAATGCAGTGTATGATATTTTGTAGCTCTGAGTCTCTACTTTCATCCAATGTAAAAAAAAAAAATACAAGTCACATATTCACTCTTTATCATTGGTGCCACTTGAAATTTTGTCTTTCGACAATAATTCCGTCCTCCAGGTTAGATAGACGTCAGTCATATTGTACAATTTGTGTCTTCCCTTTTCGTAGGCCTAGATTAGATGGTTGCATACAAGGCAAAGCTGCAGGAAGCTATTTTAAGTAGGGGGTGCTGACTGATCACCTCAAAACATTGCATGCATCTATGCAGGCTAACAAAATCCAATTCCTAAAGTGTTTAGTAGCCTAAGCACAGGACAAGATTCAGTAACAGTATCATTGCAGCCTAAAGGCATCAGCATGCTTCAGTTAGGCTGGTGCCTAGCCAAAGTCGGCTACGCGAAACGAACGTGTGCTCACACACTCCCTTAAAAGACCTTTGCTTGAAACACAAGAAAAAATGCAGCAATAGTATTGTTTGTCCATTTTGAGATGCCGTAGCCAGTATACACTTCCTCAAAGTAGTCAGAATTAATCTAAGATAACTCTGGAAATCTGTCATTCATTTTGACGTTTTTGCTGCAAACTAAGATGTTTGGTGTAGTATTTTTCAAGTGAAAAAAATGTGCATGAAAATGATTAGCTTCTCGTTGAATGACAAACACTTTATTGAAGAATCCCTACTGTTGTGCGAGAGAGGCAGGTTAAGGTGGCCAGGTTCAGAGTAGTGCAGATGGTATCATATGCTAAGGCATTGAAGAAAGTAGAGGGTGGATCAAGGGTGGGGGAATCTGAGAGGATCCCTGTGAATAGTAGATCTGTGCCAGAACCGAGGGATAGGCCAATATGTTTCAGTAAGGTTGGCTTCTTAGCGTTCATAGCAATGGTTATTAACTGTATCGGAGAGATGGAACGTAAGTCACAGAAAGTAGATGTTGTGGTGGCAGCTGCAGAGAAGTACATGGGGGTACGAGATTTGACTTCAGAAGAGTTAGGTAAGAGTGTGTGTTGAGTGGTAGTATCCCGTCCTCTAAGGTCGTTGGCCTGGGTTAGGATCAGACTGTGTTAAAGTAATGGAATAAGGGCCTCCCGAGTGACGCAGTGCTCTAAGGCACTGCATCGCAGTGCTAGCTGTGTCACTACAGATCCTGGTTCGATCCCAGGCTGTGTCGCGACCGGGGTACCCATGAGGCGGCGCACAACTGGCCCAGCGTCATCCGGGTTAGGAAAGGGTTTTGCCGGCCAGGTTGTCCTTGTTCCATCGCGCTCTAGCGACTGCTGTGGCGTGGTGGGCCGGGCGCAATGCACGCTGACATGGTCGCCAGGTGTATTGTGTTTTCTCCGACACATTGGTGCGGCTGGCTTCCGGGTTAAACGAGCATTGTGTCAAGAAGCAGTGCGGCTTAGCGGGGTAGTGTTTCGGAGGATGCACGGCTCTCGACCTTCACCTCTCCCGAGTCCGTACGGGAGTTGCAGCGATGGGACAAGACTGTAACTACCAATTAGATATCACGAAATTGGGGAGAAAAAGGGGTAAAAAATGTAAAGTAATGGAATAAGGTCATGAGTTTCAATGAGTATAGGGTTAGTTGGTAGGGTAATTGAAAATAGATGTATATTTTATATATACAGTGCATTCAGAAAGTATTCAGACACCTTGACTTTTTCCACATTTTGTTACATTACAGCCTTATTCTAAAATGGATTAAATCGTTTTTTTGTTGAAGCACCTTTGGCTGTTATTACAGCCTTGAGTCTTCTTGGGTATGACGCTACAAGCTTGGGACACCTGTATTTGAGGAGTTTCTCCCATTCTTCTCTGCAGATCATCTCAAGCGCTGTCAGGTTGGATGGGGAGTGTCGCTGCACAGCTATTTTCTTTATATTTTAAATTTTCTTTTGATTATTTTACCCCTGTCACGCCCTGATCTGTTTCACCTGTTCTTGTGATTGTCTCCACCTCCTCCAGGTGTCGCTTATTTTCCCAAGTGAATTTATCCCTGTGTTTCCTGTCTCTCTGTGCCAGTTCGTCTTGTACGTTTTCAAGTCAACCAGCATGTTTTCCCCGTGCTCCTGTTTTCTATTCTCTTTTTCTAGTCTTCCCGGTTTTGACCCTTGCCTGTTTTTTCTGGACTCCGTACCCGCCTGCCTGACCCTTCCGCCTGCCCTGACATCGAGCCTGTCTGCCACTCTTTACCTCTTGGACACAGAATCTGGTTTTGACCTTGTGCCTGTCCACGACCATTCTCTTGCCTACTCCTTCTGGATTAAACAAACAACAAAGACTCTAACCATCTGCCTCTTATGTCTGCACCTGGGTCTTGCCTTGTGCCCTTATAACCACTTTTTCTTCCCAATTTTGTGGTATCCAATTGGTAGTTACAGTCCTGTCCCATCGCTGCAACTCCCGTATGGACTTGGGAGAGGGGTGCGTCCTCCAATACACAACCCACCCAAGCTGCACTGCTTCTTGACACAACGCCCACTTAACCCGGAAGCCAGGCGCACCAATGTGTCGGAGGAAACACCGTTCACCTGACGACCGAGGTCAGCCTGCAGGCGCCCGGCCCGCCAGAAAGAGTCGCTAGAGCACGATGAACAAAGTAAAGCCCCCCCCCCCCGGCCAAACCTTTGCCTAACCCAGACGACGCTGGGCCAATTGTGCACCGCCCTATGGGACTCCCGATCACGGCTGGTTGTGATACAGCCCGGGATCAAATTCGGGTCTGTAGTGATGCCTCTAGCACTGCAGTGCCTTAAACCGCTGCATCACTCGGGAGGACCCCATTTAAAAAAATATATATTTATTTATTTATTTTTACAAATTTGCAAAGAAATCTGAACCTGTTTTTGCTTTGTCATTATGGGGTATTGTGTGTAAATTGAGGGGGAAAACACAATGTAATCCCTTTTAGAATAAGGCTGTAACGTAACAAAATGTGGAAAAAGTCAAGGGGTCTGAATACTTATTTTACCAGTCCAAAATTTGGACACACCTACTCATTCAAGGGTTTTTCTTTATTATAACTATTTGCTACATGTATTCATGTAGTAACTAAAGAAGTGTTAAACAAATAAAAATATATTTTACATTTTAGAGTCTTTAAAGTAGCCACCCTTTGCCTTGATGACAGCTTTGCACACTCTTCGCATTCTCTCAACCAACTTCACCTGGAATGCTTTTTCAACAGTCTTGAAGGTGTTCCCACATATGCTGAGCACTTGTTGGCTGCCATTCCTTCACTCTGTGGTCCAACTGATTGTGGAGGCCAGGTCATCTGATGCAGCACTCCATCACTCTCCTTCTTAGTAAAATAACCTTTACACAGCATGGAGCTCCGTTGGGTCATTGTCCTGTTGAAAAACAAATGATAGTCCCGCTAAGCGCAAACCAGATGGGATGGCATATTGCTGCAGAATGCTTTGGTAGCCATGCTGGTTACGTGTGCCTTGAATTGTAAATAAATCACTGACAGTGTCCACCAGCAAAGTACACCATCACACCTCCTCCTTCATGCTTCACAATGGGAACCACACATGCGGAGATCCTCCTGCGTCTGCATCTCACAAAGACACAGCGGTTGGAACCAAAAATCTCACATTTGGACTTATCAGACCAAAGGACAGATGTCCATCGGTCTAATGTCCATTGCTCGTGTTTCTTGGCCCAAGCAAGTCTCTTCTCCTTATTGGTGCTCTTTTAGTAGTGGTTTCTTTGCAGCAATTCGACCATGAAGGCCTGATTCACGCTGTCTCCTCAGAACAGTTGATGTTGAGATGTGTCTATTACTTGAATGAGGGTGAAGCATTTATTTGGGCTGCAATTTCTAAGGCTGGTAACTCTAATGAACTTATCCTCTGCAGCCGAGGTAACTCTGGGTCTTCCATTCCTGTGGCGGTCCTCATAAGGGCCAGTTTCATCACAGCGCTTGATGGTTTTTGCGACTGCACTTGAAGAAAGTTTCTAAGATCTTGAAATATTCCGGATTGACTGACCTTCATGTCTTAAAGTAATGATGGACTGTCGTTTCTCTTTGCTTATTTGAGCTGTTCTCGTCATAATATGGACTTGGTCTTTTACCCAAGAGTGTGCAAAGCTGTCATCAAAGCAAAGGGTGGTTACTTTGAAGAATCTCAAATATAAAATATATTTTGATTTGTTTAACACTTTTTTGGTTACTACATGATTCCGTATGTGTTATTTCATAGTTTATGTCTTCACTATTATTCTACAATGTAGAAAATAGTACAAATAAAGAAAATCCCTTGAATGAATAGGTGTGTCCAGCCTTTTGACTGGTACTCTATATAATTGGGGGGGGTTCCCCTGTCCCATTTTGTATAATAAAGTGTAATGGATTTATACTATAATTCAGTTGGGGGCGGTAATGCAACATATTGGATGCCAACTGCCGTTAACTATCACCGAAGAAGAATCGCTACTGTTGACCAATCACCAACAAGGGGCGTAGATTTCAGCTGCCTACTCCAACTTGCCTCCAGAAAAAATATGGTGTGCACAAACAACCCGAAAAAACCCTTGCCGAAAACCAAAACGAACAAAAACGTCACAAAACGTTGTCATAATATATAAACATACTGTTCAGAACTGTTTCAGCTGGGATGCATGCAGACACCTTAAGTTAATTTTACTCATGTCTGTTAGCAAAAAAACCTGCAAAAAAGCCTGTTGTGAACAGCGTGCACATTTCTTCGTAGGCTAGTGCATAATTATAATGGGTTTTTGTGTGTAAGAGAGAGTGAGAGTGAGAGAGAAATTAGTAAAGACAATATTGTGGCTAATAAAACTGAGCACAAAAATAAATGTTTTCAGGACCATGGAAAACTATGCGAGCCATTGCAGAGAAAAGCGCTAAACTAGTGGACAAATTTGTAAGCCTACATTTTTTACATTAGCAGGAGCAGGCCTGCAAGCCAAGGGCGAGAAAATGCCATCTTCCTAATTTGATATTGTTCCCATTTCCCGTTCGCCAAGTCTAGAATTGTAAACTAATAGAAAATAGTCATATATTTTAATATCTCTCCTCAACCCCCAATTTCATTGCAGGAAAACATAGTTTGGAAAGGAAATGGCTATTGCTGTAAAGAGAAGACAATGACATCTGTCTTTTAGTTCTGAACTTGAGCCCTGTGGCTTCAGGGCTTCAGGCTTTTAGGTGTGGGAGAGTGTGAAATGTGGGGACCTGGTGTCCAAGTAGGCACATGTAAGAAATTTAACTTGTTTAGTATAGTCGGTTTGTAATTCAACTCACTTGTTGTAGCTGTATAGTCTGTTTGTTTGTGGTGTTGGTCATGGCTAGCTTAATATTCCGGTTAAAATACACCAGTTATGCTATTTTGGATCACCAGGCTGTTGATGTCATGCAGCCTGTCGTTTTTGTGTTTATACTTTTTCATAACGACAAAACGGCAAGTTTGATGTCTGCGACAATAGAATGTTCATGATGTCACTGTGACAACTGTATAGACATGTCGATAGACAACCAGCCTTTAGTCTTGAAAACTTTGGATGTTTAGTAAAATAAAGTACTCACTCTATTTAGCACATGGCCTCACATGTGAATCCTTAAAGAGATGGGTGGGGCTAAAGCTTAAGATGGTATGAACAATGCTGAATGGGTATACACAAAGAATGAGTTCTCCAGCAGGTGTACCGAAACATTCAAGGGCCATTTTCTCAAAAGTGGTGTTACAAGTTTATCAACTTTCAAAGCAGAATGACTTTCCCATTGTTCCTCAACTGCAGTGTATGATATACCATTTTCTAGCTCTAAATCCCTACTATAATCCAATGTAAAACACCAATTTTGCTACATAAGACCGAATCGAGCCAGTCAGTCACATTTTTCTAAGTAGTGAGAATGCTCGGAAGCTGGCAATGTTGAAAAGTAATCTTTAGACATGTTGTAATTTTCTTAAATGTTGTTTTGTAATTTACAAAATCAAGCAGACAATAAGAAAATTGCGTTTGCAAAAGTTGACATTTTGTGAGCCAATGGGGTCACCTAGCTAACCACAGGAGGTTTCCCCACAGGGGGCGGGGCCATGACGTTCTATCTAATAACAACTGAGCTTCACAATTACACTCCATGCTATTCTCAATACTCACTCAATCTGCCTCGACTCAGTTACTTTGTTACATGGCAGACTGTGTCTTGATCTGTGTAATGATATCCCCAATGCACAATAATATTTATGTTTCTTTCCTCCACTGTTCCCACCCTGTGCCGATGCACCACCAATGCGCTTGTGGTCGGTCCTTCAACCAGTGGCATACCTTTACATAGCAGGCAGTGCAGACCAGACAACCCTACATCTCTGACCATCTCATGTTTGAGGTTCACGACTCGTCATTTACGCTTGTCCTCTTGTCCGCTCAACTAAAATAAATAGTCGGACAAGAAGAATATAGATTTAAGTTGTCCGAATGGACAAGTAAAAAAAAGCACAAAAAATAATATCAAACAATTACTCCGATTAGAATTGGATCAGATAGGACAACATTGGAATAATATTCAAATCTATTTTTCATGTACATACATTTTCAAAAAGCCTACATGTCAAAGTGTAGGTGATATACATATCGGCTACAGCCTCATGTCTAAAATGATGCTGACATGAAAATGTAGCCAAACTTTGAGACTTTTAAGTACATAAATATAGGCCAAAACGCCAGTCATGTTTGACAAATATAATGAAGGATAATTAACATTAACATCTAAAGCAGGTGTCAAACTCGTTCCACGGAGGGCACAGTGTCTGCGGCTTTTTGTTCCTCCGTTGTACTTGATTGATGAATTAAGGTTACTGATTAATTAGTAAGGTACTCCCCAAACCTGGTTGGCTGGGTTTTAATTGAAAGGAGAAACCAAAAACCTGCAGAAACTAGGCCCTCTACGGAATGAGTTTTAAACCCCTGGTCTAAAGGCTTGATTCTGTTTACTTGGTTTGTTCAGATTAAAATGGTCACACCGCACATCACCCACCTTGAATCTGAGCGGAGGAGTTAGCATTTTGAAACTATTTAACTATACACTTAATTGTTAAAAACCTGGATGTTTTATGTCATTTATGTCATTCCTTGTTTGGGTCTTTTGTCGCCTCCTTCTTTGCCCAAAGATGGCTATTACCAGCTCATCGTCCTCTACTGTCCAGTGTAATATCGCTCCTTTCCCCTTTTTTTTGTTTTTATTTTAAGGGAGTATGCAAGCACACTCATTCACCTAGCCGAGTTCTGCTAGGCACCAGCCAAACCTATGTATGCGGGCGGTTTAAGTGTTTAATGCTGTTTGTTCACCGGTCCAGCTGCACTGGCGAGTCCATTTCTGGCAAGTGCGCAACTCTTTGGCTGCATAATCACAGAAACACCTCATCCTCATGGTATCCCAACTACTGCTGGGAGACTACAAATAATTTATGCATTTCTTTCACACAGGAATCACTATTGTCAAATAACTGATCTTATGTATTTGGCAGTGAAAAGGGAATGACTTGATTAACTGTAATGGCAATAATTTAGTTGTTTGTGTTTTCTCACTGATCACAACATTATTGTATATAATTGTGGTTTCTGTAAAACTGCAGGTTTGTACAATACAACCTGACCTTTGGTCACACCCAGGATAAGAACACTGTGGAGAAACAATATCAGACTGACAATCTTTTTGTTGCCTCAATGAATACAAAAAAACATCAAGTAACTTTGAAAAATCTATATTGAGTGCTGCCCCTCTACTTAAGAATCTGATGTACTTATAATGGTCAACACTAGTTCTGAGCTTTCTAGAACCTTTCACGATAGAGATGATATTCACAAGTTGATCTCTCACATATTTTGATTGTCCACATAGTGCTCTCAGATCATGGTTTTCAGACTCAAATGTTCAGTGGCGATTGTGTGAAAAATGTAAATGGACAATCAATGACATAATACACTTAGCTGGAGTATGTTATTATTTATCCTCTATCCCAGTCCCTAATTGAACCTTAAGCCATACACCCTAGACCCCTTTGGAGATACGGGAGGACTGGTATGCCTTGAAAAACTCTCAACTCTTTTCCTAATCGTGATCATTTTATGGAACACTCACTTATAAACATGACCTGTGGAATGCACGTGGAATTTTGACTTGGAGCACCAGTGCCTCTCAGATAATACATTGAATGGCAAAGGGTTACATCTGTATCTTATCATCCAGTGTGCTCAGACTGTTGTTTCATTTGTATCATTTGAGAGGAGTGCATCAAGAGCAAAGTCATTTGTATCATTTTACTTTGTTGGGAGAACCACTAGCAGAAGCAAGTCTGATGAGGCTCTGTCATAGAAACAAACGGAGCATGGCTTTGTCTCAGTGGTTGCACCTTTACAATGCAGAAAATCGCTTGTCTCTAGCTCAAACCGGTAAAAAATCAAGACGTATTTTACTCTAGCTTCTTTCTGGCAGCGGATTGCGGTACACTCTTAAAAAGGGGCACACACAAATGAATCATCATGAGTAACGCTTCGAACACACCGACAGTGTTATTGTGCAAAATGGTACGCAGCATCATCTGGCTATGTATGCAACAACGGTTCAACATTCACCTTCTTATACCATTTCTGCCAAGCTGTCTACGCATACAGTCTGACGCATACGTTTGATAAATCCAAGGTATGCACCACACCGTACGCTCTGCAACGCAATGTTGCAAGGCAAACAGAGCGTTTCATTGGAAATGAATGTAATCTGGTGTACCAAAATACAATGACGCTGTCGGTGTGATCGAAGTGTAAGGAACTACGCAAACTATGAAAACACAGATCAAATAAACCCAATTTAACCTATATGGATCAGGATTGCATTTTCGAAGGCAGGTTAGGAGAACTTACGCAGCAGGTTAGGATAATTAACGTAGCATGTTAGAAACATTAGGTTAAGGTTAGGACATTGGTTAGGCTAGGGTTAGTTAAAATGCTCCCCGAAATGACTCAACATTTCGATTTATGTGTAACTTCCGTAGTTGTATAAAGAATCCCGGAGCAGACAACGCGAAAAGTCTGTCGATGTGGCCTTGAGCAAGACACTTAACCCTAATTTGCTCCAGTAACGCCATACTACTATGGCTGACCCTGTAAAACAACCCATTTCACTGCATCTATCCGGTGAATGTGACAATAAAAACATATTTTTCCATTAATTATCCAAGTAAACCCAGATCTCGAAAATGGCAGATACGGTTACATTGAAAATAACGGTTGGCCATCTTGGACGTTGTCTCCAGTTATTTTATAGTTCAATGACCTCACTAATGGTGCTTTCATGACAACTGGGAACTCGGGGGAAAAAATAGGTCAAAGTTGGATGACTGTTCTAAACGATTTTTCCCAGTCTGAACTAGCTTTTTCCTGAGGAAGAGATTTCCGGAGTTCCCGGTTGTTTTTAATGCGGCAACAGCATGTGCACGGGTTGCTTCACGCTGTTCCACCGTGGTAGCAACAGGACCAACACAGCAGAGAAGTTTGGTAGAGAAGTTTCAACGCTCTTAGTTGTTGCGGTAATTGACCCACTATGCTGTTTCCTTTGTGCACCCACTTCACATCGCTGGGTATACCTTTACTAGCTAACTAGCTAGCTAAATTAATCTAGCTAGCTAGCTAGTTGGCAATACACTTGCCCTGGCTGGCTGTCATGATCAAACCAACACACTTTGGATCAATAAAAAAG
Organism: Salmo salar; assembly: GCF_965601325.2. Lineage (NCBI taxonomy): Eukaryota > Metazoa > Chordata > Actinopteri > Salmoniformes > Salmonidae > Salmo > Salmo salar. Next base: position 67,904,952 of record NC_138309.1, on the reverse strand, counting down.
GCAAAACCCAAAACGGAATCATCTCACCTTATCCTTTTTTGAGTAATCCTTGTTTCTTTTTTTCTGATTGACTCTTGTGTTATGTTGTATTTGAACACCAACATATGTTTTCTTTGCTAGCTCTCGCCTCTCCTCCAGGCAGTCATTTGAATCGAGGTGTCAACTAACATCGTTGCTTAGCAACCAACATCATTTTAACCCCCTCCGCTCATGGAGATGTCATGACCCATGACGCAATTTTAGAGGCAAAAACAATGAGGTGCCAAATTGAGGGGACATATGATTATTATCACGTACTACAACATCTATAAAAGGTACCTTGTAATAAATGTTTTGCAGAATAAACACAGTATAGATAATAGGATGAGTTATGTTGAAACAAATGTATATTGTGAGTTTTATGTTAGGGTGAACCAATGGGCACGTTTGAGTGTTAGGGCAAAAGCATAGGGCTAAAGCAAAAACAGTACAGAATGAAGATAGGCAGGAACTGCTTGTCTAATAAAAATCCCTGATCAGGCTTGTAGGTGATGTCATGGCGAAATTGGCTAGCTAAACCATAGATATTCTATTCAATTACTAGAAGGGAAATGTAAAAAACCCTCAAACTTCCAGAATGTGGTGAAAATTGATTGGTCAGGGAGAAATCCAAACCAGTCTAATTGGAATGAATGGCACTAGAGGCGTAATCCTGATTTTACTTATGCAGGAAAATAAAAGTAAGACATTTGATATATCACAAATTGTATAATACCTAAAATATTGTCATAGAATTATAAATACCATACAGGTTTTATACACATTTCATGTAATATATATGTAATCCGATCTCAATTTTTTTGTTTTCTTGGAAAGCTGTGAGTGCTATTATATGACACAATATCCGAACTTGTTGCATTTACAACTTGTCTAAGTCCTATCATCAACTGATTTCAGTCAGTCTATGGCTGTGGATTGACTGCATTGTTTGAATGGAATGTAGACATATTGGCAGTTCATTTTAAACCATTTATGGAATCATTCCTCTAAAACTGTCTGGCTAGTTAGCTAGCAAACATACAGTGCAGATAAATTCTTCAAAATCATTATTTTACACAATATCTTATCACAGCACTGGCAAACCATGGACCTGACCAAAATGGCTGCGCTTTATCACATCATAAGAAGGTTCATGCCCTTTCTAGTATTCTAATTCCTAATTCTATGAGCTAAACTCATGTGCTGAATCACGTCATTGAGTCTAACGGTCATCTCGAGCCAAACTGCGCATGTGCAGGCTGTCAATTCAAAGGCACCTTAGATATAAAGTTGTTTTTGATGAAAATGAAATGAATGAAAAAGTTTGTGGACACCTGCTCATCAAACATCTCATTCCAAAATCATGGGCATTAATATGGAGTTGGTCCCCTTTGCTGCTATAACAGCCTCCACTTTTCTGGGAAGGTTTTCCACTAGATGTTGGAACATTGCTGCGGGGACTTGCTTCCATTCAGCCACTAGAGCATTAATGAGTGTCATGCTGAAACAGGAAAGGGCCTTCCCAAACTGTTGCCACAAAGTTAGAAGCACAGAATTGTCTAGAATATAATTGTATGATGTAGCTTTAAGATTTCCTTTCACTGGAACAAAGGGGCCTAGTTCGAACCATGAAAATAAGCCCCAGACCATTATTCTTCCTGCTCCAAACTTTACAGTAGCACTATGCATTTGGGTAGGTAGCATTCTCCTGGCATCCGCCAAACCCAGATTTGTCTGTCGGACTGCCAGATGGTGAAGCGTGATTCATCACTCCAGCGAACGCGTTTCCACTGCTCCGTAGTCCAATGGCGGTGAGCTTTACACCACTCCAGTCGACGCTTGGCATTGCGCATTGTGATCTTAGGCTTGTGTGCGGCTGCTTGGCCATGGAAACCCATTTCATGAAGCTCCAGACGAACAGTTCTTGTGCTGACGTTGCTTCCAGAGGCAGTTTGGAACTCGGTAGTGAGTGTTGCAACTGAGGACAGATGTCATTTCACGATGACATGACTCTATACATAACTGAGCGACGCATTAAATCTGTTTTTGGTTTGGGTACCGTGAAGAAATCCACAGTGGCGTGTCTGGTGGGGTATGTATGTCTGTTTGAGGTGTATGCAAATAGATTAGTGGTTTGGCATTTTCAACACAGAAATGTTTCTTAAAAAGACTAGAAGAGAAGTAATCAATTTCTCCTCAACCCTCAACCATGAAAGACTCATGCATGTTGTTAATGTTCGTTTTGTCTGTGCACTTATGGGTAAGGCGTGCTGCTTTGTTTTGAGCCAGCTACAGCTTTGCTAGATCTTTCTTTGCTGCACCTGGCCATACTACCGGACAGTAATGAAGATGGGACAAGAACAAAGCCTGAACAACTAGTACAGTTAATCTTTGTGTCAAAAACGCAGAATATCTTTTTATAACAGACATACCTTTCCCCATCTTCACCACAACTTTGTCAATATGACTTAACCATGATAACTGACAATCCAATGTTACTCCTAGGAGTTCAGCTTCTTCAACTTGATAAATGGTCACACCCTTTATGCACAACTCGTGTTTAGGTTGAGGTCTAAGAGAATGCTTTGAACCAAATACAATGCTTAGATGTATTTAAGACCAGTTTATTGTTAACCACCCATTCTGACATTGACTGTAACTCCTTGCTAAGAGTCTCAGTGAGTTCACTGGCTGTAGGTGCTGATGTATAGTGTGCAATCATCAACATGTATAGTCATTTTAGCTTCTTGTAAGACAAGTGGCAAATCATTTGTAAAAATTGAGAAGAGTAACGGCCCAAGGAAAATGCTCGGAGGGATATCGCACTGTAAATATCTGATGTTACAGAAGCTTTCATTGAAAAATACTCACAGAGTTCGATTGGATAAGTAACTTCCCAACAATCTGATGGCAGGTGATGTAAAGACATACAGTGGGGCAAAAAAGTATTTAGTGAGCCACCAATTGTGCAAGTTCTCCCACTTAAAAAGATGAGAGAGGCCTGTAATTTTCATCATAGGTACACTTCAACTATGACAGACAAAATGAGAACAAAAAATCCAGAAAATCACATTGTAGGATTTTTTATGAATTTATTTGCAAATTATGGTGGAAAATAAGTATTTCGTCAATAACAAAAGTTTATCTCAATACTTTGTTATATACCCTTTGTTGGCAATGACACAGGTCAAACGTTTTCTGTAAGTCTTCACAAGGTTTTCACACACTGTTGCTGATATTTTGTCCCATTCCTCCATGCAGATCTCTTCTAGAGCAGTAATGTTTTGGCGCTTTCGCTGGGCAACACGGACTTTCAACTCCCTCCAAAGATTTTCTATGGGGTTGAGATCTGGAGACTGGCTAGGCCACTCCAGGACCTTGAAATGGATGGTTGTACAGTCGTCTCAAATAAAACTGTGAAGGACCTCGGCGTTACTCTGGACCCTGATCTCTCTTTTGAAGAACATATCAAGACTGTTTCAAGGACAGCTTTTTTCCATCTACGTAACATTGCAAAAATCAGAAACTTTCTGTCCAAAAATGACGCAGAAAAATGAATCCATGCTTTTGTTACTTCTAGGCTGGACTACTGCAATGCTCTACTTTCCGGCTACCCGGATAAAGGACTAAACAAACTTCAGTTAGTGCTAAATACGGCTGCTAGAATCCTGACTAGAACCAAAAAATTTGATCATATTACTCCAGTGCTAGCCTCCCTACACTGGCTTCCTGTTAAGGCAAGGGCTGATTTCAAGGTTTTACTGCTAACCTACAAAGCATTACATGGGCTTGCTCCTACCTATCTTTCCGATTTGGTCCTGCCGTACATACCTACACGTACGCTACGGTCACAAGACGCAGGCCTCCTAATTGTCCCTAGAATTTCTAAGCAAACGGCTGGAGGTAGGGCTTTCTCCTATAGAGCTCCATTTTTATGGAATGGTCTGCCTACCAATGTGAGAGACGCAGACTCAGTCTCAACCTTTAAGTCTTTACTGAAGACTTATCTCTTCAGTAGGTCCTATGATTAAGTATAGTCTGGCCCAGGAGTGTGAAGGTGAACGGAAAGGCTGGAGCAACGAACCGCCCTTGCTGTCTCTGCCTTGCCGGTTCCCCTCTTTCCACTGGGATTCTCTGCCTCTAACCCTTTTACAGGGGCTGAGTCACTGGCTTACTGGTGTTCTTCCATGCCGTCCATGGGAGGGGTGCGTCACTTGAGTGGGTTGAGTCACTGAGGTGGTCTTCCTGTCTGGGTTGGCGCCCCCCCTTGGGTTGTGCCGTGGCGGAGATCGTTGTGGGCTATACTCGGCCTTGTCTTAGGACGGTAAGTTGGTGGTTGGAGACATCCCTCTAGTGGTGTGGGGGCTGTGCTTTGGCAAAGTGGGTGGGGTTATATCCTGCCTGTTTGGCCCTGTCCGGGGGTATCATCGGATGGGGCCACAGTGTCTTCTGATTCCTCCTGTCTCAGCCTCCAGTATTTATGCTGCAGTAGTTTATGTGTCGGGGGGGGCTAGGGTCAGTCTGTTACATCTGGAGTATTTCTCTTGTCTTATCCGGTGTCCTGTGTGAATTTAAATATGCTCTCTCTAATTCTCTCTTTCTCTTTTTCTGTCTTTCTCTCGGAGGACCTGAGCCCTAGGACCATGCCTCAGGACTACCTGGTATGATGACTCCTTGCTGTCCCCAGTCCACCTGGCCGTGCTGCTGCTCCAGTCTCAACTGTTCTGCCTGCGGCTATGGAACCCTGACCTGTTCACCGGACGTGCTTGTTGCACCCTCGACAACTACTATGATTATTATTATTTGACCATGCTGGTCATTTATGAACATTTTAACATCTTGACCATGTTCTGTTATAATATCCACCCTGCACAGCCAGAAGAGGACTGGCCACCCCTCATAGCCTGGTTCCTCTCTAGGTTTCTTCCTAGGTTTTTGGCCTTTCTAGGGAGTTTTTCCTAGGGAGTTTTTCCTAGCCACCGTGCTTCTTTCACATGCATTGCTTGCTGTTTGGGGTTTTAGGCTGGGTTTCTGTACAGCACTTTGAGATATCAGCTGATGTACGAAGGGCTATATAAATACATTTGATTTGATTTGATTTGATTTTAAATGCTTCTTACGAAGCCACTCCTTCGTTGCCCGGGCGGTGTGTTTGGGATCATTGTCATGCTGAAAGACCCAGCCACGTTTCATCTTCAATGCCCTTGCTGATGGAAGGAGGTTTTCACTCAAAATCTCACAATACATGGCCCCATTCATTCTTTCCTTTACACGGATCAGTCGTCCTGGTCCCTTTGCTGAAAAACAGCCCCAATGCATGATGTTTCCACCCCCATGCTTCACAGTAGGTATGGTGTTCTTTGGATGCAACTCAGCATTCTTTGTCCTCCAAACACGACGAGTTGTGTATTTACCAAAAAGTTATATTTTGGTTTCATCTGACATTCTCCCAATCCTGTTCTGGATCATCCAAATGCTCTCTAGCAAACTTCAGACGGGCCTGGACATGTACTGGCTTAAGCAGGGGGACACGTCTGGCACTGCAGGATTTGAGTCCCTGGCGGCGTAGTGTGTTACTGATGGTAGGCTTTGTTACTTTGGTCCCAGCTCTCTGCAGGTCATTCACTAGGTCCCCCCGTATGGTTCTGGGATTTTTGCTCACCGTTCTTGTGATCATTTTGACCCCACGGGGGTGAGATCTTGTGTGGAGCCCCAGATCGAGGGAGATTATCAGTGGTCTTGTATGTCTTCCATTTCCTAATAATTGCTCCCACAGTTGATTTCTTCAAACCAAGCTGCTTACCTATTGCAGATTCAGTCTTCCCAGCCTGGTGCAGGTCTACAATTTTGTTTCTGGTGTCCTTTGACAGCTCTTTGGTCTTGGCCATAGTGGAGTTTGGAGTGTGACTGTTTGAGGTTGTGGACAGGTGTCTTTTATACTGAGTTCAAGTTCAAACAGGTGCCATTAATACAGGTAACGAGTGGAGGACAGAGGAGCCTCTTAAAGAAGTTGTTACAGGTCTGTGAGAGCCAGAAATATTGCTTGTTTGTAGGTGACCAAATACTTATTTTCCACCATAATTTGCAAATAAATTCATTAAAAATCCTACAATGTGATTTTCTGGATTATTTTCCTCATTTTGTCTGTCATAGTTGACGTGTACCTATGATGAAAATTACAGGTCTCTCTCAACTTTTTAAGTGGGAGAACTTGCACAATTGGTGGCTGACAAAATACTTTTTTGCTCCACTGTAACAAGTGAGTTATAGTGAGCTTGTTCAACATTGCAGCCGACAGTGCAGGTAACTGCCGACTGACTGATCTACAAAGAATCTTGCATCATAAATACAGTGGCTTGCGAAAGTATTCACCCCCCTTGGAATTTTTTATATTTTGTTGCCTTACAACCTGGAATTAAAATAGATTTTTTTGCGGGGGTTGTATCATTTGATTTACACAACATGCCTAACACTTTGAAGATGCAAAATATTTTTTCTTGTGAAACAAACAAGAAGTAAGACATATAACAGAAAACTTGAGTGTGCATAACTATTCAGCCCCACAAAAGTCAATACTTTGTAGAGCCACCTTTTGCAGAAATTACAGCTGCAAGTCTCTTCGGGTATGTCTCTATAAGCTTGGCACATCAAGCCACTGGAATTTTTGCCCATTCTTCAAGGCAAAACGGCTCCAGCTCCTTCAAATTGGATGGGTTCCGCTGGTGTACAGCAAACTTTGTCATACCACAGATTCTCAATTGGATTGAGGTCTGGGCTTTGACTAGGCCATTCCAAGACATTTTAATGTTTCCCCTTAAACAACTCAAGTGTTGCTTTAGCAGTATGCTTAGGGTTATTGTCCTGCTGGAAGGGGTATGTGTCAGAAAACATAAATCGATTTAAGCAAGGTAATTAAAAAAATTGTCTTTAGTTTGGGTTATTTTCCTAAGATATTCTTAAATACAGGTTGTCTCATCAATTATTCCATGCCTACAGTGGGGGAAAAAAGAATTTGATCCCCTGCTGATTTTGTACGTTTGCCCACTGACAAAGAAAGGATCAGTCTATAATTTTAATGGTAGGTTTATTTGAACGGTGAGAGACAGAATAACAACAAAAATATCCAGAAAAACGCATGTCAGAAATGTTATAAATTGATTTGCATTTTAATGAGGGAAATAAGTATTTGACCCCCTCTCAATCAGAAAGATTTCTGGCTCTCAGGTGCCTTTTATACAGGTAACGAGCTGAGATTAGGAGCACACTCTTAAAGGGAGTGCTCCTAACCACAGCTTGTTACCTGTAAAAAAGACACCTGTCCACAGAAGCAATCAATAAATCAGATTCCATACTCTCCACCATGGCCAAGACCAAAGAGCTCTCCAAGGATGTCCTTGACAAGATTGTAGACCTACACAAGGCTGGAATGGGCTACAAGACCATCGCCAAGCAGCTTGGTGAGAAGGTGACAACATTTGGTGCGATTATTCGCAAATGGAAGAAACACAAATGAACTGTCAATATCCCTCGGCCTGGGGCTCCATGCAAGATCTCACCTCGTGGAGTTGCAATGATCATGAGAACGGTGAGGAATCAGCCCAGAACTACACAGGAGGATCTTGTCAATGATCTCAAGGCAGCTGGGACCATAGTCACCAAGAAAACAATTGGTAACACACTACGCCGTGAAGGACTGAAATCCTGCAGTGCCCGCAAGGTCCCCCTGCTCAATAATACATATACATGCCCGTCTGAAGTTTGCCAATGAACATCTGAATGACTCAGAGGACAACTGGTGAAAGTGTTGTGGTCAGATGAGACCAAAATGGAGCTCTTTGACATCAACTCAACTCGCCGTGTTTGTAGGAGGAGGAATGCTGCCTATGACCCCAAGTACACCATCTCCACCGTCAAACATGGAGGTGGAAACATTATGCTTTGGGGGTGTTTTTCTGCTAAGGGGACAGGACAACTTCACCGCATCAAAGGGATGATGGACGGGGCCATGTACCGTCAAATCTTGGGTGAGAACCTCCTTCCCTCAGCCAGGGCATTGAAAATGGGTCGTGGATGGGTATTCCAGCATGACAATGACCCAAAACACACGGCCAAGGCAACAAAGGAGTGGCTCAAGAAGAAGCACATTAAGGTCCTGGAGTGGCCTAGCCCGTCTCCAGACCTTAATCCCATAGAAAATCTGTGGAGGGAGCTGAAGGTTCGAGTTGCCAAACGTCAGCCTCGAAACCTTAATGACTTGGAAAAGATCTGCAAAGAGGAGTGGGACAAAATCCCTCCTGAGATGTGTGCAAACCTGGTGGCCAACTACAAGAAACATCTGACCTCTGTGATTGCCAACAAGGGTTTTGCCACCAAGTACTAAGTCATGTTTTGCAGAGGGGTCAAATACTTATTTCCCTCATTAAAATGCAAATAATTTTATAACATTATTGACATGCATTTTTCTGGATTTTTTTGTTGTTGTTCTGTCTCTCACTGTTCAAATAAACCTACTATTAAAATGATAGACTGATCATTTCTTTGTAAGTGGGCAAACGTACAAAATCAGCAAGGGATCAAGTACTTTTTTCCCCCCACTGTATTTCTAGAAAATATGAACTTATTTTTGAATATTTTACCATGATAACTGAGGGTCTTAGAGTCATTGTCCCAGTCTTTCTGGAAGACTGAAACAGGTTTCCCTCAAGAATTTCCCTGTATTTAGCACCATCCATCATTCCTTCAATTCTGACCAGTTTCCCAGTCCCTGCCAATGGAAAACACCCCAACAGCATGATGCTGCCACCACCATGCTTCACTGTGGGGATTGTGTTCTCGGGGTGATGAGAGGTGTTGGGTTTGCGCCAGACATCGCGTTTTTCTTGATGGCCAAAAAGCTAAATTTTAGTCTCATCTGACCAGAGCACCTTCTTCCACATGTTTGGGGAGTCTCCCTGTTACGAATCCCTTTGGCCCTGCAGTCTAGGGGGGATGGAAACGAGACCCGTAACATAACTCATGCAATTTATAATAGTGAAAAGGAACAGTGAGAACAAAAACCACAGACAACTTAAATTTACCGTCAAACACTAATGGTTTATTGTTTAAACACACGGTAATAGGGTGTGGGAAAAGGGGCTGAGCTGGACCCAAGGAAAGAAACAATAATCCAAAAACACCCCCAAGGTAGACTAGCCTACTTCAATACAGCTAACTAACTAACCAAAAATACAGTGGGTGGTCCGCCCAGTTCTAACTAGGGTACTTAGACAACGTTTTCCTACGGATAGTGTATGCCCATGGGCGACTTGTCTTGGTACCCCCTTTTCCCACCATCAAACAAACAAACATGCACCACAACAATACTCACAGGATACATTTTCCTCTTCTGTCTCTGCTGCTGAAGCCACTTTCTACCACTCTAAATTCCAAGCATCTGCCTCTAACCCTAGGAAGCTCTTTGCCACCTTCTCCTCCCTCCTGAATCCTCCTCCCCCTCCCCCCCTCCTCCCTCTCTGCGGATGACTTCGTCAACCATTTTGAAAAGAAGGTCGACAACATCCGATCCTCGTTTGCTAAGTCAAACGACACCGCTGGTCCTGCTCACACTGCCCTACCCTGTGCTTTGACCTCTTTCTCCCCTCTCTCTCCAGATGAAATCTCGCGTCTTGTGACGGCCGGCCGCCCAACAACCTGCCCGCTTGACCCTATCCCCTCCTCTCTTCACCAGACCATTTCCGGAGACCTTCTCCCTTACCTCACCTCGCTCATCAACTCATCCTTGACCACTGGCTACGTCCCTTCCGTCTTCAAGAGAGCGAGAGTTGCTCCCCTTCTGAAAAAACCTACACTCGATCCCTCCGATGTCAACAACTACAGACCAGTATCGCTTCTTTCTTTTCTCTCCAAAACTCTTGAACGTGCCGTCCTTGGCCAGCTCTCCTGCTATCTCTCTCAGAATGACCTTCTTGATCCAAATCAGTCAGGTTTCAAGACTGGTCATTCAACTGAGACTGCTCTTCTCTGTGTCACGGAGGCTCTCCGCACTGCTAAAGCTAACTCTCTCTCCTCTGCTCTCATCCTTCTAGACCTATCTGCTGCCTTTGATACTGTGAACCATCAGATCCTCCTCTCCACCCTCTCCGAGTTGGGCATCTCCGGCGCGGCCCACGCTTGGATTGCGTCCTACCTGACAGGTCGCTCCTACCAGGTGGCGTGGCGAGAATCTGTCTCCGCACCACGTGCTCTCACCACTGGTGTCCCCCAGGGCTCTGTTCTAGGCCCTCTCCTATTCTCGCTATACACCAAGTCACTTGGCTCTGTCATATCCTCACATGGTCTCTCCTATCATTGCTATGCAGATGACACACAATTAATCTTCTCCTTTCCCCCTTCTGATAACCAGTTGGCGAATCGCATCTCTGCATGTCTGGCAGACATATCAGTGTGGATGACGGATCACCACCTCAAGCTGAACCTCGGCAAGACGGAGCTGCTCTTCCTCCCGGGGAAGGACTGCCCGTTCCATGATCTCGCCATCACGGTTGACAACTCCATTGTGTCCTCCTCCCAGAGTGCTAAGAACCTTGGCGTCTCCACTAACATCAAGGCGGTGACCCGATCCTGTAGGATCTGTAGGTTCATTCTCTACAACATTCGCAGAGTACGACCCTGCCTCACACAGGAAGCGGCGCAGGTCCTAATCCAGGCACTTGTCATCTCCCGTCTGGATTACTGCAACTTGCTGTTGGCTAGGCTCCCTGCCTGTGCCATTAAACCCCTACAACTCATCCAGAACGCCGCAGCCCGTCTGGTGTTCAACCTTCCCAAGTTCTCTCACGTCACCCCGCTCCTCCGCTCTCTCCACTGGCTTCCAGTTGAAGCTCGCATCCGCTACAAGACCATGGTGCTTGCCTACGGAGCTGTGAGGGCCCTGATCAGGCCCTACACCCAAACAAGGGCACTGCGTTCATCCACCTCTGGCCTGCTCGCCTCCCTACCTCTGAGGAAGCACAGTTCCCGCTCAGCCCAGTCAAAACTGTTCGCTGCTCTGGCACCCCAATGGTGGAACAAGCTCCCTCACGACGCCAGGACAGCGGAGTCAATCACCACCTTCCGGAGACACCTGAAACCCCACCTCTTTAAGGAATACCTAGGATAGGATAAAGTAATCCTTCTAAACCCCCCCCCCCCCCCCCTAAAAGATTTAGATGCACTATTGTAAAGTGGTTGTTCCACTGGATATCATAAGGTGAATGCACCAATTTGTAAGTCGCTCTGGATAAGAGCGTCTGCTAAATGACTTAAATGTAAATGTAAATGGATACCGGACAAAGTGACATGTAGGTACAAAACCAAAAGAGAGATCTAGCTTACAGAGAGAGAGGGAGAGAGAGATTGAATGACAGAGAGATTGAAACACAGAGAGATAGAGCTCTAGAGAAAACAACTGACTGGGGTTTTAAACCAAGGGAAGGGGATGTGATAGGGTAATGGAAAAGGAGCAGGTGTCTTCTGATTAGCGACTTATTGATGACTGATTGGGAAAGATGATTGCCACCTGTGAGGGGAGAAGGAGAGAAAATAAATACTCACACAGGATACACACTCAGGATACCTGTATCCGTAACACTCCCACATGCCTTTTGGCGAACACCAAATGTGTTGCTTATTTCTGGCCCCTCTTCCGTAAAGCCCAGCTCTGTGGAGTGTAAGGCTTAAAGTGGTCAAATGGAGAGATACTCCAATCTCTGCTGCGGAGCTTTGCAGCTCCTTCAGGGTTATCATTGGTCACTTTGTTGCCTCTCTGATTAATTCCCTACTTGCCTGGTCCGTGAGTTTTTGGTGAGCGGCCCTCTCTTGGCAGGTTTGTTGTGGTGCCATATTCTTTCAATTTTTTTCTAATGGATTTAATGGTGCTCCGTGGGATGTTCAAAGTTTCTGATATTTTTTTATAACCCAACCCTGATCTGTACTTCTCCACAACTTTGTCTCTGACATGTTTGGAGAGCTCCTTGGTCTTCATAGTGCTGCTTGCTTGGTGGTGCCCCTTGCTTAGTGGTGTTGCAGACTCTGGGGCCTTTCAGGACAGGTGTATATATACTGATCTCATGTGACAGATCATGTGACACTTAGATTGCACACAGGTGGACTTTATTGAACTAATTATGTGACTTCTGAAGGTAATTGGTTGCACCAGATCTTATTTAGAGGCTTCATAGCAAAGGGGGTGAATACATATGCTTTTCTGTTTTTTATTTTTTAGATTTTTTTTAAAACACTTCACCAATGTGGACTATTTTGTGTATGTCCATTACATGAAATCCAAATAAAAATCGACTTAAATTACAGGATGTTGTCACGGCTGTCAAAAGGAGCGGACCAAAGTCCAGCGTGTGTTTCGTTCCACATATTTGTTTAATCCGTGAAACTATGCAATACATCAAATAACTGACATTTACAAAACAACAAACCGTGACGCAGAGGAGAAACAAACACTACTCACAAATAATCACCCACAAAAACAGGTGGGACAAACACCAGCTGCCTCTAATTGCAGATCATTCAAAACAACACCAACATAGAAATACAAAACTAGAAACTGGACATAGAAATACAAAACATAGACAAACACCCCCTGTCACGCCGTGACCTACTCTAACATAGAAAATAACAACTTACTATGGTCAGGACTTGACAGTTGTAATGCAACAAAATATGAAAAACTCCAAGGGGGATGAATACTTTTGCAAGGCGCTGTAACTACTCATTATTATTTGTAGATTAGTCAGTCAGTCACAATTTACCCATGATACATTATGGTTCTGGTCCTCTTGAACACGGCCAGTGCCTCCCATTAAATAGCTAGGCAATGGCTGTGTGGTGAAGTTGGTGAGAAGCAACTAAGACTTGAAGGCGACTTCATAAAAAACTGCATGACCTTTGATCACATGGTTTTTGTAAAATTCATGGAGTCGACATGTAGGTGCAAGTCGGTAGAGCCCTGCACAGGCATTAATTTTAAGGCCGAGCCCTACCTGTGTCTGCAACATTCAAGCCCTACCCTACCCAGGCCTGATTGCATCTGCCCAAAACCCCAAATCAGAAATGACTTCCTCCATTAGTATATCCATTAGCCGCTCCTCTCTGTCTGTCACTCGCTCACTGCACATTTAGCTCGCTCTGCATGCATTCTGCTCATGAGTCTGTGAGTATCCATAGCAACAGCTCAACTTGGCCTGCTCTGCTCAATGAAGAGACATGAGAGAGCAGTTAGTTACTTTTCATCCCTCTAAACTCTGACAAAACTCAAGGAACATTATTATTTTCTGAGAAATAATCTCTCATGTTCTATGTTTGACAAGGTTGAAGCACTTCTGACACAATGTTATGATCTTAGTCAGATATGACTGTACTGCGCAGGAGAGCATGAGCAAATGGCGTGTTCAATTTAGTGATACCTGAGTCCTACCTGTCCCCTAGTTATTGACGAAAAACAGGCCTTACCCGCCTGTAACCCAATGTATAATGTCGGGGCCCGTCGGGCTCGAGTTGGGTAGCAGAGCTCTACAAGTCAGAATCCCCCCCATAATGCAACTGTCATGACTGTACACGAGAATCCAAATAGGTCAGATCAGGTTTGTAATGAATAACTTCAATCAGACCCCCTTTCACCCTAGAGGGGGAAGGAAAGAACTAGGGGGGTTAACCTCTCTGGGCTAGGCGGGACGAATTCGTCCCACCTACGTAACAGCCACTTGAAGCCTGTGGCGCGATTTTCAAAACCGTAAAAATCCTATTACTTCAATTTCTCAAACATATGACTATTTTACAGCTATTTAAAGACAAGACTCTCGTTAATCTAACCACACTGTCCGATTTCAAAAAGGCTTTACAACGAAAGCAAAACATTAGATTATGTCAGCAGAGTACCAAGCCAGAAATAATCAGACACCCATTTTTCAAGCTAGCATATAATGTCACAAAAACCCAGAAGACAGCTAAATGCAGCACTCACCTTTGATGATCTTCATCAGATGACACACCCTAGGACATTATGTTATACAATACATGCATGTTTTGTTCAATCAAGTTCATATTTATATCAAAAACCAGCTTTTTACATTAGCATGTGACGTTCAGAACTAGCATACCCCCCGCAAACTTCCGGGGAATTCGCTAACATTTTACTAAATTACTCACGATAAACGTTCACAAAAAGCATAACAATTATTTTAAGAATTATAGATACAGACCTCCTCTATGCACTCGATATGTCCGATTTTAAAATAGCTTTTTGGTGAAAGCACATTTTGCAATATTCTAAGTACATAGCCCAGGCATCACGGGCTCGCTATTTAGACACCCGGCAAGTTTAGCACTCACCATAATCATATTTACTATTATAAAAGTTTGATTACCTTTTGTTGTCTTCGTCAGAATGCACTCCCAGGACTGCTACTTCAATAACAAATGTTGGTTTGGTCCAAAATAATCCATCGTTATATCCGAATAGCGGCGTTTTGTTCGTGCGTTCCAGACACTATCCGAAATGGTAAAGAAGGGTCGTGCGCATGGCGCAATTCGTGACAAAAAAATTCTAAATATTCCATTACCGTACTTCGAAGCATGTCAACCGCTGTTTAAAATCAATTTTTATGCAATTTTTCTCATAGAAAAGCGATAATATTCCGACCGGGAATCTCCTTTTCGGCAAACAGAGGAAAAAATCACAAAGGCGGGGGCGGTCAGGTCACGCGCCTAAGCCCAGAGTCCCTTGATCGGCCACTTGAGAAAGGCGATAATGTGTTTCAGCCTGGGGCTGGGATGACGACGTTCAGGTTTTTCCCGGGCTCTGAGCGCCTATGGACGACGTAGGAAGTGTCACGTTAGAGCAGAGATCCTTAGTAAAAGATAGAGATGGAAAAGAAGTTCAAGAAATGGTCAGACAGGCCACTTCCTGTAAAGGAATCTCTCAGGTTTTGACCTGCCATTTGAGTTCTGTTATACTCACAGACACCATTCAAACAGTTTTAGAAACTTTAGGGTGTTTTCTATCCATATGTAATAAGTATATGCATATTCTAGTTACTGGGTAGGAGTGGTAACCAGATTAAATCGGGTATGTTTTTTTATCCAGCCGTGTCAATACTGCCCCCTAGCCCTAACAGGTTAACAACTCAAGCCCTGTTGTAAATCAAGGGAGAAGATTCAGGTCTGCGCTCTCAAGATTCATCAAAGGAATGTTCTTTGTTGAAACAGACTTTTTCCTGCTGAAACTCTAACACGTTCAAAAGCGAATACTGGAACAATATTTCTAACATAGAACGTGGGGAATGGTCAGAGGCGATCTATAGAACACAAATGTCATTTTGTGATGTCATTAAAAATGTTATAAAGGAAATACTGTAACTTTGAAGTATACCCACTACATGTATGAAGTTTCCATACTATGCATGGTGCATGTAATATGAAAAATTATGAAAGTGTTTTTGTTGAGAGAGGGATGTGATTAAAGAAGCCATAAGAAATAATAGTTTTTTATAACTTTGCACAGCGTGTAGTCACCGCCCCTGAGTGAGGTCAGAAAGCGTGTCAGCCGGCCAGAACCGCCCCTTTCCTGCAAACTGTATAAATTATGTGTTAAGAAATTAACATACCAGACCAGAAAGGCGTGAAGCTGCAGCTGCACGTTTAAAGTGGTTTGAACTTTGAATCTCAACACAAGGTGAAGATGATAAACCCCCCTCCCCCCGGACAATCACTGGTACGGCTGATTAACTGTCCTAAGTAAAGTATCTTCAAAAGCAAATTTAAGTAGAACCATCCTGTTACTCTGCTCAAACCATCGATACGGCTGGCTAGCCTATCTTTAAAGAAGCCTCTTCAAAAGTGGATGGAAGGAAAGTCAACTCTGTAGTTCTGTTCAGGACCACACGACATGTCACCGGATACCGGACAACTACAGAGAAGGACAACAGTAGAAGGCTTGTCGGAACCATTTTGGACAATCAGAGCCTTACAAGTGTGCCACAAAAAAAGGCCCAACTCCCTTTCCAAGGGTACCTTCTTCACCGAGAGAGATCCCCGGCGAACCCAGGCATTTCACGTAAATACATGAATGATTTCTTACTCAAAGTGGGCGGCGGTTTGTGTGCAAATATATGGTTACTGTAGGTGAGAGTCGTTTCTGAATGTACCAATGTTAAGTGTCTCTGTCCCTCTCTCACTCCCTCTCCATCTCTTCTTTAACAAGCAGCCATATTGTTGTCATTCCACTAGGGACTTGTTTTCAGAGTATTAAGTCCCCAGTCAATAACCAGTGCAAAGTGTGTATGTTTATCCTGTGTTCCCATTTAATTAGCTAGTAAATAAATAATTAAATCAATTTGTGTAGTACTGAATCTTAAGTAAGGCTCTGGTTTTTGCAGATGCAAAGAGGTTACGACTGTTCAGAATGGTGATATGATACGAGGTTATGATTAATAAATTGGCTGTTTATACACGTGATAGTTAAAGACCTTTTAGAGTTTATTTCGGGAGATGGTAACTCTTTAAAGAACAGCTCTCGTGGTGCCCCAGATCCTAATGAGTTAATTGTTACATGATTAATTTGATCTGGTAACAATTAAACATAGTTAATTAGATAAATAGCAGTCTTCAAATGAATGTTAAAGTCACAACACTTTGAAAGGTGGTGATCAATGATGGTCACCGACTGGGGGCAAGAGGAGGAGGGATTTCGGTGGGAGGGTTCAGTCAGATGAGAACGAGGAAGATGGATCCAGCATGGCCGGACGGAATGGAGATGCTATCAAGGTACAACAAGAGGACGAGAAGGATGATGGTTTCCAGGGTGGAGGAATATGGAAGGTGGATAGACAAACTTGAATCTGATGGCGCATTGAGCAAAAATAGTGAAAAAGAGTAGGAGACAGGGATAAAGGAAAATTAAACAAAAAGGGCTAAAATGAGCATAGGTTTTTGGTACTATCCACTAATATTTATGCTTTTTTGGGAGATCCGTTTGAAGTATTGAGGATGGTAAAGGATGAATTAGGAAAGATGAAGTCAGTCAGAGTGACCAGAAGTCAGGATCGAGGGAATGATGAACGGAGCAAAGTACAGAGAAATCCTTGATGAAAACCTGCTCCAGACAACGACCCTAAGAACACAGCCAAGACAACGCAGGAGTGGCATCGAGACAAGGCTCTGGATGTTGTTGAGTGGCCGAGCCAGAGCCCGGACATGAACCTGATCGAACATCTCTGGAAAGACCTGAAAATAGCTGTGCAGCGATGCTCCCTATCCAATCTTACAGAGCTTGAGAGGATCTGCAGAGAAGAATAGGAGAAAATCCCCAAATACACGTGTGCCAAGCTTGTAGCATCATACTGAAGAAGACTCGAGGCTGTAATCGCTGCCAAAGGCACTTCAACAAAGTACAGAGTAAAGCTTCCGAATACTTATGTAAATGTCATATTTCAGTTTTTTGTTTTTAATACATTTGCAAAAAATTCTAAAAACCTGTTTTTGCTTTGTCATTATTGTGTGTAGACTGATACAAAAAATAACTAAACTAAATAATCAAGTTAAGAAAGAAATGTGGAAAAGTCAAGGGGTGTGAATACTTTCCTGAATGGACTGTGTATACAAAAGTATGTGGACACCCCTTCAAATGAGTGGATTTGGCTATTTCAGCCACACCCGTTGCTGACAGGTGTATAAAATCGAGCACACAGCCATGCAATCTACAAAGAAAAATAATGCCAGTAGAATTGCCCGCAATCAAACAAGGTTCAGAATGTCCACTGACTACCCTTGTATATTACACACCCTTTAGTTTGTCCATTTTCATCTCACACGTTTTTACATGAATTTTGTCAACTTTTGAATTTCAATAGCTCCTTGGTGATGAGACCTATTGGACTCAAACAAGGTTCAGAATGTCCAATGACTACCCTTCAATATTGCTCATGCTTTAGTTTGTCCATTTTCATCTCACACAATTTTACATGAATTTTGTAAATGTTTTAATTTCAATAGCTCCTTGGTCATGTGACCTCCTGGACTCAAACAAGGTTCAGAATGTCCACTGACTACCCTTCTATATTGCTCACCCTTTAGTTCACGCTAACTAATTTCAATAGCTATTTGGTCATGTGACATCCTGGACTCAAACAAGGTTCAGAATGTCCACTGACTACCCTTCTATAATGCTCACGCTTTAGTTCACGCTAACTAATTTCAATAGCTATTTGGTCATGAGACCTCCTGGACTCAAACAAGGTTCAGAATGTCCACTGGCTACCCTTGTATATTGAACACCCTTTAGTTTGCCCATTTTCATCTCACACGATTTTACATGAATTCTGTCAACATTAGAATTTCAATAGCTCCTTGGTCATGTGACCTACTGGACTCAAACAAGGTTACGAATGTACACTCAGTGGGCCTACACATCGCACACCCTTTAGTTTGTCCATTTTCATCTCACACGATTTTACATTAATTTTGTAAACATTCTAATTTCAATAGCTCTTTGGTCATGTGACCTACTGGACTCAAACAAGGTTCAGAATGTCCACTGACGACCCTTGTATATTGCACACCCTTTAGTTTGTTCATTTTCATCTCACACGATTTTACATACATTTTTCAAAATGTATCATTTCAATTGCTCCTTGTTAATGTGACCTACTGACCTCAAACTACTTTCAGAATGTCCACGGACTGGCGGAGAAGGGTGCCGCGAGGCATCAAGTGTGGTAACGCGACCAATCCCGGGGAAGCTGGCGGGAGCCCCGAGGAGAGTTCTCTTTTCTTTGTGAAGGGCAGGGCGCCCTGGAATGGGTTCGCCCTGAGAGAGGGGCCCAAGCCCTGGAATGCGTTGCGGTTTCGGCGGCGTCCGGTGAGCTCTGCCTGGCCCTTGAAAATCCGGGGGAGAGGGTGTAAATCTCACACTGGACCGTAACCATATCTGCAGCAGGTCTCCAAGGTGAACAGCCTATGGCATGTTATAACAATGTGGGTAAGTGAAGTTGGAAAAAAAGATTCATAACTTTGGGATAAGGATTGGCTCTAATGGCTGGGTCGGTCGGGCTGGGGTGCGAAACGGGGCTGGGCTCGAGCCGCGGCTGGGGGAGCAGTTGCTCTTTCGCCCTCATCTCGCCACCATTGGAAATTTGATGTGCGGCCCATCTCGCGGTCTCTCGTGCGAGGTCTCGCAAGGGGCTACGTGTGAAGGTTCACCAGGGTGATGTCCGAAGGGGAACCGGTGGGGGGTTGGTCCGGCGGTTGGCGGCGGCAACTCTGGACGCTCGCCGGGCCCTTCTCGTGGATCTCCCCAGCTACAGCACTCACCGGACCCACACATTGTAGGTGGAGAGGTCTCCTCTACGCTCACTAGACTTGAGGCGGAGACTAAACCCATTGGCCCCGCAGTGATAGGGCATTGCATGGATCTGGCTCATGCCCTACGAAGTGGGGAGAGGCATCTCCAGCTTGTCTGGGGAGGGAGGCCTACGTCTGATGTGGGTAGTACCATCCACGCCCATTGATTTGCTGTGGAACCATAAAACGGACAGAAGACGCTTAGGTTCCCACTGGGCACAGATCACTGAATGTCAACTTGATAAAATTCAAAGGAGCGTACCCACCTTTCGCGGTCACACTCCAACCACCCATGGGTGATGGTGACCCCCTCCTGTCAAAGTGAGGAATATCGATGAAGTGCTGGTAAAGGTGGTTCCTATGGCTCTGTCCCGGAGGGCTGACTGGGCAAGCAAATGATTGAAAGGGGATGATTATTTTCTGTTGCTTCTTCCGACACCCGGTCGATGGTGCCGCTAGATACTGCGATGGGTATTTGGTTCTCAAGCCTATAAGTTTGCGCTGGTACTTGATGTCGATTGGGTGTAAAAACCCAGTTGAAGTCCGCTGAAAGTTAGTAGCGGTAACTGATGTCCAGTTTGTAAGACAGAAAAGCCTCTGATGATGCCACGGGTGGCTGTGACCCCCTCATGTCAAAGTGAGGAAATTCGATGAAGCGGGGTAAACGGCGGGACATAAGTAAGAGTCTCTTGAGGTAGCCAAATGCCTCGTCATCTAATCAGTGATGCGCATGAATGGATGAACGAGATTCCCACTGTCTCTGCCTACTATCTTGCGAAACCACAGCCAAGGGAACGGGCTTGGCGGAATCAGCGGGGAAAGAAGACCCTGTTGAGCTTGACTCTAGTCTGGCACTGTGAAGAGACATGAGAGGTGTAGAATAAGTGGGAGACCCTGGCCGCCGGTGAAATATCACTACTCTTATCGTTTTTTCACTTACCCGGGGAGGCGAGCCCTGGGCGCTCGCGCCGGGTGCGACCCGCTCCGGGGACAGTGGCAGGTGGGGAGTTTGACTGGGGCGGTACACCTGTCAAACGGTAATGCAGGTGTCCTAAGGCGAGCTTAGGGAGGCACACTTCCCGTGGAGCAGAAGGGCAAAAGCTCACTTGATCTTGATTTTCAGTATGAATACAGACTATGAAAGCATGGCCTCACGATTGTGAGGGAAATGTTCTGTTAAATCCTACTAATGCTTCCGTACTAAAATATCCTTCTTTAAGCCTAGGCATTGGGCTTGAGAGTTTCTTTAACTAACTCATATTAGCTAAGTAACAAAGATAATTAAGATGTCTTATCTGCAGAATATGTTTATGCGATTGAACTGTTGAAACTCTTGTTATTAGAATGTCTTCTTTTGGACTCTGGTGTTGGCAGCTGCACTTCCTCCCTCAAATGGGCCTCAGTCACCTTGGGTCCAGAGGAAAGAAGTCAGGCTCTCCAACATGTCCCTGTTGATATGCAGAATATCAGCGGGGATTATGGGGATTATGGCAAAGGAGGTCAGAAGGTAACATTGTTTCCATATATGAACTGTGTGTCTTTATTGCAAACCATGTGAAGGGATGGCGTGAGTAATGGGGAACCAATCACTTGTCTCCACGGTGTCTGTGTGTCAGTCACCTCCTCCTAGGGGGAGAAAGTTTCCACCTTGAACTAGGGGAGAGATCAAAGTAACAACAAATGTTCTTAGTACTGAACAAAACACGCAGAAGGGCCAGAGGCCAGACACAGAGTGTGAGAGAGCCCAGGCAGGCGGGTAGAAGGCATAAGACATTGACATTGGGCTCTGGATAGGTAGGGGTGGTGGTGGTCGCCCATCTGCCCGGGCCCATCCTCTGGTGGAACTTGTGAGTCAGGTTGGGACTCGCTGTGGAAGTCAAAAGGTCACCAGGTGCACGAGGAGGCCTCCCCCAAGGCAAGGGGCACTTGGAGTCCGAGCAAGGGCGGCCGGACTTGGGGTCTGGGGGCAGCACTCAGGCCATGGAGGTTGGAGTGGGGACTTAGTTTGTGAGCAGAAAAAAACGGGCGGGTCAGCAGGAGCACAGAACCTGTTTCGGGTTAACAGGTGCACAGAGCCGGTTTCGGATTACCAGGTGTACAGAACCTGTTTCGGGTTACCAGGTGCACATGGTTCCTGACAGCAGGATTATAGACATTTTAGTAATGGAGAGGTGTGTTGACCGGGTAGGGAAAGTAGGTGTGGAGGCCTGGAGGTCTGTAGTTCCAGGGCATAAGCTATACACTCTCAGGCCCAGGGAGAGGGCAGGCAGGTGGGCAGGGATTGTAGGCCTAGAGTCCAGGAGTCATAGGTCACCAGGTCAATGGGGTCACTGTCCTTCAGGGGGCAGAGCAGGCATATTCATGTAAAATCGTGTGATGGAAATGGACCAAAAGAAATGGTGTGCAATGTGTAGGCCCACTGAGTGTACATTCTGAACCTTGTTTGAAGTCATTAGGTCACATGACCAAAGAGCTATTGAAATTCGAATGTAAAAAAAGTTTGTACTTTTACGCTCCCTAACTAATTAAACTAGGAATACAAAATGCTGCTTACATTTCCACATTTATTAGCTTTGCAAAGTGAATTATTGTCCAAATCGTGAAAATAAGACCTGTGCAATGTTGTGCGCAATATTTCCAACATCATGACACTTATTTGGAGTCTGTGGCTCAAGTGGTTTGAAAGCTATTGAGGTTTGAAAGCGCGAATATCCAACCTGAAACTGTCTTCATCTCGGCGTCAACATGACATTGCCGGGGATTTATATTGGAGAAGCATTTTGCCTAGCTTTATACTGTACTGTCTTTGGGTACATATAAACTGTGTGGTTAAACTGCAGTAACGAAGCAAAAGTGTTTAAACCGAGCAGTTGAAACCGTGTTTCTATACCGGAAGCCTTGCCCCTTTATGACGTAATGTACAGGCCACCACCGATGTGAAACAGGCAAGAATAACTAAACACTTCCGGGTCACGAATGCGCACCAGCACTGACGTTTGTGTTTGAGCCCAGCGCAATCCTTCAGAATAAGAGTCCCGTCCTGTATCCTTATTAAATGAATAAGTAGGGCGGAAATTATGAAAAAATTGCACAATTAGCGATATAGTTTACACTAGATACTATACAAAGAATATTTAAAAGTATTTCTATAATAAATATTTGTATTTATTTTAAGCTTAAATGGTTAACAAGGTTGTTTGTGCACTCCTATCATTTATAACAGCTGTACGTTATTGCCTATACATTGTGTTGCAGTAATAGGGGTTCCCATTCTACTTAGGAGCACATTTACTATCCAAATCCACATAGTTTACACACCGAGGAGCGTCATCTTTCACACTCAACAGCGTGAAACCTGCGGTTGCAGATGGTGAGGTTGCCGTAGCAGGCGGTGATACAGCCCGACAGGCCTGTAAAAGTTTGTGAAGGTCTTAGGGGCCAAGCCGAATTTCTTCAGCAGCCTGAGTTTGAAGAGGAGCTGTTGCGCTTTCTTCACCATACTGTCTGTGTGGATGGACCATTTCAGATTGTCAGTGATGTGTACGCCAAGGTACTTGAAGCTTTTCACCTTCTCCACTGCAGCCCCATCGATGTAGATGTGGGCGTGCTCCCTCTGCTGTCTCCTGAAGTCCACAATCAGCTCCTTCGGTTTGTTCACATTGAAGGAGAGGTTATTTTCCTGACACCACTATGCCAGGGCCCTCACCTGTACGCTGTCTCGTCGTTGTTGGTAATCAGGCCTACCACTGTTGTGTCGTTTGCAAACTTGATGATTGAGTTGGAGGCGTGCGTGGGTAAACAGGGAGTGCAGGAGGGAGCTGAGCACGCACCCTTGTGGGGCCCCTGTGTTGAGGATCAGCGTAGTGGAGGTGTTGATGCCTACCTTCACCACCTGTAGGCAGCCCGTCAGAAAGTCCAGGACCCAGTTGCACAGGGCAGGGTTCAGACCCAGGGCCCCAAGCTTGATGATGAGCTTAGAGGGTACTATGGTGTTTATGTTCGTGTTGTGGAGTAACTACAATGTTGTTGATCCATCCGCAGTTATCTCATATAACAGCTATTAAACCCTATAACTGTTTTAAAATCACCATTGGCCTCATGGTGAAATCCCTGAGTGGTTTCCTTCCTCTCTGGCAACTGAGTTAGGAAGGGCCTCTTTGTAGTGACTGGGTGAATTGATACATCATCCAAAGTGTAATGAATAACTGCACCATGCTCAAAGGGATTATTTAATGTCTGTTGTTTTTTACTCATCTACCAATGGTCTTTGTAATTGAATCTGTGCTTGATATTCTCTGCTCGACTGAGGACCTTACAGATAATTGTATGTGTGTAGTCGTTCAAAAATCATGTTAAACACTATTATTGCACAAAGAGTGAGTCCAGGCAACTTATTATGTGACTTGTTAAGCACATGTTTACTCCTGAACATATTTAGGCTTGCCATAACAGAAGGGTTGAATACTTATTGACTCAAGACATTTCAGCTTTTCATTTTTAATAAAACAATTTAAATGTCTATAAACATAATTCCACTTTGACATTATGGGGTATTGTGTTTAGATCAGTGACACAAAACCTAAATTTAATCCATTTTAAATTCAAGCTGTGATATAACAAAATGTGGAAAAAGTCAAGGGTGTGAATACTTTCTGAAGGCACGGTAAATAGTGATCGAACACTGGTCACAATGTTTACATACTGTTTTACCCACTTCGTATGTATAGACTGTATTCTAGTCAAGGCTAGTCCTATATAACTACTTCTGTATGCACATTTTCTATTAATATACTGTCCATACTGTCTATACACACCATTGTATATACATATATATATTTATATTCCGGACTCTGCTCTTTCTGATGTCTTAGTTTTTTTAATTTATGTGTATCGTTTTGTATTGTTAGGTATTACTGCACGAATTTCGAAAGAACCAAAAAATCTACCGTCTTCACTGTGGGACTTTTATTTTGAACGGAAGTTTCCACCTTATTCTTGCGAGGTATAACTTATTCTTGCTGGCGGAACGGAGGTCAGGCCACCAACCCTAATCTCTTGAGTGGTTCATTCTAAAGAAATAGACTCTTGAGAGGGAGTAAATATGACACTAGCTAAATGTAATAATAGCGCCTTCATATGCTAACAAATAGTACTGTTGTTTATAACAAAGCTATTACACCATGAAGTTGCTTCATAAAGATATCGAAAAAGACAATGCCGGGTAAGTAAGCGTCAACAGGCTAGCTAGCTGGCAAGCTAACGTACAATAACGCTAGCGCAAGTCTGTCGCCTTATTTTGTTGCTAGCTAGCACAAGTGTCCGACGTAGCAGTACATACATCTGGTGCAGTGCAACTATTCACAGTCACCACCAGTGTATTGTATGCATCTCGATACATCATTAAACAAGAACAATGTTGTATCCATGTGTTGTTGAATTTGACATGGAAATGGCCGTCCTGGTTTATCAGCTGCTGAGCACAAAATATGGGCAGTTGTCCATACTCATAGTCATGCATACTAGCTAGCTTAGCTAGAATATCATCATAGGAATACCATTGCATTATAATATTGTTGTGCTGAGTGCCCTATACCAGGGGTTTTCAAACTTTTGTTGTTAAGGGACCCCCGCGCAGGCAAACCGGCGAATTAGGCTGGACACTTTTTTTCTGATAACTAGTTCATTGCATCGGTTGTGGAGCCCAGTATCATAATATTACTGTATGTCCCAGCTGCTTGCCGTAGTTTTGAAGTAATCACGAAAAAACTGGCTTTATTAGTTATATTGAGCAACGTGGCACTAAGTCGCCTTCTGAACGTTCTATTCCCAGTTTATTGTTCTATGTTACAATGCCTGCTTCGCTATCGATGGCAACGAGACCTGCCCACGTTGCTGGTAGTTAGAATGGAAACAACAACCAAAAAATACTCATGGAACTCTGAGGTCGTCCCATTGTTTACTATAGGGAAATATAGGCATGTCTGTCTATTTTGCCAAATATCTCGCAATGTTTATATTTTGATTTTTTTTCTCAAATTGGAAACTTTTAAACAGGATAATCTCCTCTTTCTAATTGTGTAAGGCTTCCCCCCATTGTTCCCCCCATTGTTTTCCTATGGAGAGGCATACTGGTATATTTTGCCATCTCGCAAGGTGTATATTTATATTCTTTTCAAGTCGGACACCATTGTTAATCAAGATAATCTTCTCTTTCTAATTACACAAGGTTGGGCAGCGTACTCTCCTGTCATCGGTCGCTGGACCAGAAATAGTCAAAAGTTGCCATTTCCCCCCTACATGTTATGCAGACATAAGCACACTTGGCACCATCGATGTGCGGATGTTTACTTTCTACACGAGTAGTTATTTTTAAGTTTCGTCCTAAGAACATATTGTAGTGGTAAAATAAGAAAGGATACATTTTTTGGTGCCATTTAGGCATCTCTCCAGTCAAAACAGGCTCTGTGAACGTTAGATTCCATTCATTAGCTATGGGCTCACGCTAGTGTTCCATCTTAGCCAACGTTCTTTTGCCATTTTTCAGCCTTGGGTGAATTTTAACACGTTCTATTGTCCAGACGACCCATATGTTAGCAAAAATATATACAATCCCGTCATGTTTTATTATAAGGTGAATGTCAAGTAGAAGTAATCAACATTTTCAAATAAATAGATTTGGTAGACAGTTTATTTTTATCTTGTGGTTGATCAGTGTAATCTGCAGTACTGAATAAGTGTGCTGTTGTCCATGACCCCACAGAGAATGATACTGGTGCTCACCGACAGGACCTAACAAGTTATTGGGATCCCTGTGCGATGGTTCCATACAAACTATGTTTTCAGATTTGTATTTATTTTAGCTAAATAATCTCTCTCACAAAACACATCGTTTCCCACGGGGGACCAGTACGAAAAGAAAAAAAAATAATGTATGAAATGTATGCATTCATTACTGTAAGTCGCTCTGGATAAGAGCGTCTGCTAAATGACTGGGCCACAGTTCATTGTAAGGGGAAGTGTAAACTCTTACATAGTCTTTTAACCAGAAATGTAAAGGTTTCTTGGCATACAGAAAATGTTACTGTTGGAAATCACATTTTCTGTAGTACACATTTTGATGTTTTGAAACTAATTTACTTGAATTCTGTGCATTTTGCCATGGCTAATGCTGTGTTCCTCTGCGCAAACATTACAAAATCAATGAGCATGTGCCTTGAATGCCTGGTTTTTGGAATTTTCAATTCTCCTTGACATTTACATTTAACCTCTCTTGGGGAGGTGGGACGCTACCCACCCACGGTTCACACTATTCAACAGCCAGTGAAAAATCTGAGCGCCAAATTCAAAACCACAAAATGTCATAATTCAAAGTTCTCGAACATAAGACTATTTTAAACCATTTTAAAGATACACGTCTCCGTAATGTAACCACATTGTCCGATTTCAAAAAGGCGGTACGGCGAAAGCATAAAGTTAGATTATGTTAGGACAGTTCCAACACAAGAAAAACCACACAGCCATTTTCCTAGCAAGGACAGGTGTCACGAAAACCAGCTAAAATTATGCACTAACCTTTGACGATCTTCATCAGATGACACTCCTAGGACATCATGTTACACAATACATGCATTTTTTGTTCGATCAAGTTGATATTTATATCCAAAAACAGCATTTTACATTGGCGCGTGATGTTCAGAAAATATTTTGCCTCCAATACTGCCGGTGAATCAGCACTACAATTTACAAAAATACTCATCATAAACGTTGATAAAATATTAAACTGTTATTCAAAGAATTATAGATGAACATCTCCTTTATGCAACCGCTGTGACAGATTTAAAAAAAGCTTCACGGAGAAGTACTGCGCTCAGAAAAAGACATCAAGCAATACAGATACCCGCCATTTTGGAGTCATCTAAAATCATAAATAGCATTAGAAATATTCACTTACCTTTGATGATCTTCATCAGAAGGCACTTCCAGAAATCCCAGGTCCACAATAAATGTTGTTTTGTTCGATAAAGTCCATAATTTATGTCCAAATACCTCCTTGTTGTTTGCGCGTTCAGTAAGCTACTCCAAGTGTAGGAAGCACGGCCAAAAGTTTGAACTCTTTGGCTTGATTACCAAGTTTCACATCTGGAGGAAACCAAGCATCGCTCTTCTTGGCCAATACCATCCCTACTGTGAAGCATGTTGGTGGCAGTATCATGCTGTGGGGATGTTTTTCAGCAGCAGGGACTGGGAGTCTAGTCAGGATTGAGGGAAAGATGAACTGAGCAAAGTACAGAGAGATCCTAGATGAAAACCTGCTCCAGTGCAGGAGTGGCTTTGGGACAAGTCTCTGAATGTCCTTGAGTGGCCCAGTCAGAGCCCGAACCTGAACCCGATCAAACATCTCTGGAGAGACCTACAATAGCTGTGCACCGACTCTCCCCATCCAACCTGACAGAGCTTAAGAGGACCTGGAGAGAAGAATGACAGAAACCCCCCAAATACAGGTGTGTAACGCTTGTAGCATCATACCCAAGAAGACTCGAGGCTGTAATCGCTGCCAAAGGTGCTTCAACAAAGTACTAAGTAAAGAGTCCGAATACTTACGTAAATGTGATGTTTTTGTTTTAAATGTGAAGAAAAAGAAACTGTTTTTGCTTTGTCATTATGGAGTATTGTGTGTAGATTGATGAGGGGAAAAAAACAATTGAATCAATTTTAGAATAAGGCTGTAACGTAACAAAATGTGGAAAAACTGAAGGGGTCTGAATACTTTCCGAATACACTGTATACAGAAGTATGTGCCACCCCTTCAAATTAGTGGATTTCATTATTTCAGCCACACCCGTTGCTGACAGGTGTATAAAATCGAGCACACAGCCATGCAATCTCCATAAACAAACATTGGCAGTAGAATGGCCAAACTGAAGAGCTCAGTGGCTTTCAATGTGGCACCGTCATAGGATGCCACCTTTCCAAAAAGTCATTTCGTCACATTTCTGCACTGGTAGAGCTGCCCATGTCAACTGTAAGTGCTGTTTTTGCGAAGTGGAAACGTCTAGGAGCAACAACGGCTCAGCTGCGAAGTGGTAGGCCACACAAGCTCGCAGAACGGGACCGCCGAGTGCTGAAGCACGTAGCACCTAAAAATCATCTGTCCTCTTGTTGCAACACTTAGTACTGAGTTCCAAACTGCCTCTGTAAGCAACTTCAGCACAGGAACTGTTCGTCGGTCGCTTCATGAAATGCAGCCACACACAGCCACACACAAGCCTAAGATCATGTGCAATGCCATGCGTCGGCTGGAATGGTGTAGAGCTCACCGCCATTGGACTCTGGGGGCAGTGGAAACGCGTTCTCTGGAATGATGAATCACGCTTCACCATCTGGCAGTCCGACGGACAAATCTGGGTTTGGTGGATGCCAGGAGAACGCTACCTGCCCGACAGCGATGTGCCAACTGTAAAGTTGGGTAGTGGAGAAATAATGGTCTGGGGCTGTTTTTTATTGTTTGTGCTTGGCCTGTTAGTTCCAGTGAAGAGAGATCTTAACACTACAGCATACAATGACATTCTAGACGATTCCGTGCTTCCAACTTTGTGGCAACAGTTTGGGGAATGATCTTTCCTGTTTCAGCATGACAATGCCCCCGTGCACAATGCAAGGTCCATACAGAAATGGTTTGTTGAGATCGGTGTTGGAGAACTTGACTGGCCAGCACAGTGCCCTGACCTCAACCCCATCGAACACCTTTGGGATGAATTGGAACGCCGACTGCGAGCCAGGCCTAATCACCCAACATCAGTGCCCAACCTCACTAATGCTCTTGTGGCTGAATGGAAGTAAGTCCCCGCAGCAATGTTCCAACATCTAGTGAAAAGTCTTCCCAGAAGAATGGAGGCTATTATAGCAGCAAGGGGGGGCAACTCATTATTAATGCCCATGATTTTGGAATGAGATGTTCGATGAACAGGTGTCCATATACTTTTCGTCATGTAGTGTACATTTTCTGTCAAACTTATGATTTTTATCAACAAAGTCAGTGCTAGTAGGAAAATACAAGTTGTATCATTTTTTTTTAGCTTGTATTTGATTGTTAGTTCTCAACGATGGTATTATTGAAAAAAAAAATATATATAGTTCTTTTCTGCATGCTTTCTATCTGGTTTTAGTTGTTTAACTTGACACACACAGTTTTTCCATCCTGAAAATAACCACTTAGACGGCCCACCTAAGAGTTTTCCACATAGAAAAGCCCTGTAATAAGCTCCAATGACTGTCATTTATTTATCTACTTCCTCAGAGTCAGGTGACCAGGAACAGGTAGCATGTTAACTGTTCCTGTAGACTTCGCCATTGTTCTAATGCTAGTTAGCATTGTCTCATGAAACTACCTCAAATTTCCTTCATACTGGACGCAGAGACATAAAAATGGTATCCACGGTGGTATTCTGTTGCAGCTAGTGATATTCATTAAATAATTATTTTTCACATAAAAAAAAAACTTGATGTCTTCACTATTATTCTACAATGTAGAAAATAGTAAAAATAAAGAAAAACCCTGGAATGAGTAGGTTTGTCCAAATCTTGACTGGCACTGTATATATATATATATATATATATATATATATATATATATATATATATATATATATATATATATATATATATATATATATATCTACCGTTTTTTTTAAATGTGAAAAATAATTATTTACTGAATGTCACTAGCTGCAACAGAATACCACCGTGGATACCATTATTATGTCTCTGCGTCCAGTATGAAGGAAATTAGAGGTAGTTACCATTGGAAAAAATACTATTCCAATGGTACAAGATCTTTATTAAGCATTAAACTATGAAATAACACATATGTAATCATGTAGTAACCAAAAAAGTGTTAAACAAATTAATCAAATTAGCCACCCTTTGCCTTGGTGAAAGCTTTGCACACTCTTGGCATTCTCTCAACCAGCTTCATGAGGTAGTCATGAAGCTTTTGACTGGTACTTGATGACAGCTTTGCACACTTGGCATTCTCTCAACCAGCTTCATGAGGAATGCTTTTCCAGCAGTCTTCAAGGAGTTCCGACATATGCTGAGCACAGATCTGGCTGCTTTTCCTTCACTCTGCGGTCCAACTCATCCCAAACCATCTCAATTGGGTTGAGGTTGGGTGATTGTGGAGGCCAGGTCATCTGATGCAGCACTCCATCACTCCTTGGTCAAATTGCCCTTGCACAGCCCTGAGGTGTGTTTTGGGTCATTGTCCTGTTGAAAAATAAATTATAGTCCCACTGAGCGCAAACCAGATGGGATGGTGTATAGCTGCAGAATACTATGGTAGCCATGCTGGTTAAGTGTGCCTTCATTTCTAAATAAATCACAGATCGTGTCACCAGCAAAGCACCATCACGTCTCCTCCTCCATGCTTCACGGTGGGAACCACACACACAGAGATCATCCGTTCACCTACTCAGCGTTTCACAAAGACACGGCGGTTGGAACCAAAAACCTCAAATTTGGCCTCATCAGACCAAAGGACAGATTTCCACCGGTCTAATGTCCATTGCTCATGTTTCTTGGCCCAATCAAGTCGCTTCTTCTTAATTGTGTCCAATCTGAGTTGCATTTAACTCTAATGAACTTATCCTCTGCAGCAGATGTAACTCTGGGTTTTCCTTTCCTGTTGCGGTCCTTATGAGACCCAGTTTTATCATAGCGCTTGATGGTTTTTGTGACTGTAACTTGAAGAA
The DNA here is from genome assembly GCF_965601325.2 of Salmo salar. Taxonomy (NCBI): domain Eukaryota; kingdom Metazoa; phylum Chordata; class Actinopteri; order Salmoniformes; family Salmonidae; genus Salmo; species Salmo salar. Next base: position 67,873,795 of record NC_138309.1, on the reverse strand, counting down.
AATGTCAAAGTTCTTGACATTTTTCAATTTGACTGACCTTCATGTCTTAAAGTAATGATGGACTGTCGTTTCTCTTTGCTTATTTGAGCTGTTCTTGCTATAATAGGGACTTGGTCTTCTACCAAATAGGGCTATTTTCTGTATACCACTCTTACCTTCTCACAACACAACTTATTGGCTCAAACACATTAAGAAGGAAAGAAATTCCAGAAATGAACTTTTAACAAGGCATACCTGTTAATTGAAATTGCATTCCAGGTGACTACCTTATGAAACTGGTTGAGAGAATGCCAAGAGTGTGCAAAGCTGTCAAGGCAAAAAGGGTGGCTACTTTGAAGAATCTCAAGTATAACATATATTTTGGTTAGTTTAACACTTTTTTTGGGTTACTACATGATTCCATATGTGTTATTTCATAGTTTTGATGTCTTCACTATTATTCTACAATGTAGAAAATAGTAAAAATAAAGAAAAACCCTGAATGAGTAGGTATGTCCAAACTTTTGACTGGTACACCCCCTGCAGTACCTTGGGGGCAGCGGAACCCTGTTTGAAAACCCCTGCTCAATACATTTCCATCCTCGTTGTTACACTGAAACAGTTATTCTTGTCTTGATCAAATTTAATGACTAACCTTCCAACATTGACTTGAACCACTAATAGCAATTCCCATTACTGCTGATTTTGATTACTTTCAGTCTCACACAACCTGAACCGAGCTCTGTTATCAAGGTTGTGTGTGTGTGTGTGTGTTTCTCTCCCAGTCAGGTGACACTGATGCCGGAAGAGGCCGAGGACATGTGGCACACCTACAACTTACTGCAGATCGGTGACAGTCTTATGGCCTCCACTATTAGGTAACTTGCTATTGTGACGGATTTCATTGTGCTTGCTTAACAGCATAACTTCCTTCCACTCGAGCATGCACTGGTACTCAATCTCGGATCCTCTGTTTTGCAAACTCACTTGACTGCCCACTTGACAACATCATAGCCAATTGCGCTATAGAAAAGTTAGCGATTTGATCGTGTGGGTGGAAACATTTCAAGCTATGGAGTGAGGTTACAAATCTAACTCTGTTACACTATCACTATGGTACATAATCCTAATCTGGTCCCAGATCAATTTTTTCTGTGTAGACAAATATGGTTGTTGTCATGTTTGGCACAAACAGATCTGGTACCAGGTTAATATAATCCTGCTGCGAACCATGATCGTACTACAGTTCTACCATCAGTGAGTGGTTGCCATTTGAGTGTTTCAGGAAGTCTTTGAAATCCGTGTGACATAGTATATTGCCATATTGACTATTTTATGGTAATTAAAAAAGAATTCGCTTTTCTCACTTGAGCTGTAATGCTCTACCTCTCTTTCGCTCTCACTCACTCACTCGCTCGCTCGCTCTCTCTATCACACACACACACACCTTTACTAAAAAGCGCAGCCTTAGTGACCCATGATACCTTTCTCCCTGATTCCTCAGAAAGGTGCAGACTGAGTCTTCCACGGGCAGCGTGGGGAGCTCGAGAGTGCGCACCACCCTGTGTGTGTGTGTGGATACTATTGACTTTGACTCACAGGCCTGCCAGCTGAGGGTGAAGGGAACCAACATCCAGGAGAATCAATATGTGAAGGTCCGAGATGAACAACGTTGAGGACAAAAACAACGCACTTACACTTTAGCCTGTAACTGTTATTATGTCAGTTTGGCGTTGTCACATTACCAGTAGACAAATCATGATGCTAGGAAAGCTAATGCTAATGGTCTAAGTTGCATGGGGTTTCCAATTTAATATTTTGTTGTTTTGTAGTAGCAAGTGAAGGATGTGCTTTTTCCTCTGTCCTTAGATGGGGGCTTACCACACCATTGAGTTGGAGTTAAACAGGAAGTTCACACTTGCCAAAAAGATCTGGGATAGTGTCGTCCTCGATAGGATCGGTGAGTGTGTACTTGTAACCTGGGAGGTGATGGTGCTCCTCAAAGGCTTAAATCCCTGTTTTGTTGTTTTGTACGAAATCTGTCAATCAAAATCATTGAATTTCAAGGTATTCCACTCACTAAGTCTTTCATATGGTTCTCTGAGACCTGTTTTGTTTTGACATGGTTCCCACGGGTCGAGAAATGTCAGGAATATCATGGAATTTTCAAATACGCATTCCGGACAGGAAAAGTCAGGGAATTTAGTCAATACATTGATGCAATTATGGAAAATCAGGGAACGTTTCATATGAATCACAGTTTATTCATTAAATGATCAAAAACATGTACATTGCATTGCCTAATGTGTGTGAAAGTTGTCACATTGAAATTCTTATCTGTAGACATGGAAAGTAATGGGAAAGTAAATGGATTTACCACAGAGTGGGAACCCTGTTTTGAGTACCTTGGCCTGTATGCAACCTGAACTCTTATTCTATTTCCTGTGGCCCTCTCAGAGCAGGCGTGTGACCCCACCCAGAAGGCAGACGTAGCGGCCGTGGTGATGCAGGAGGGTCTGGCCAACCTGGTACTGGTGACCCCTGCTATGACCCTACTAAGGGCCAAGGTGGAGGTGACCATTCCTCGCAAGAGGAGAGGCAGCTGCACCCAGCACGAGAAGGTCAGTATAGGCTTCATGACCCCATCATTAAAGGGGCTTACAGACAGGGAGCTGCCAAAGTCGGCACGGGCGGCACGCTGCAAATCTAACTCTATTACACTATCACTATGCTACATAATCCTAGTCTGGTCCCAGATCTATTTGTGCTGTGTATCCAACTATGGTTGTTGTCATATTTGGAACAAACAGAACAATGTTCATATGCCATACTACAGTTCTACCATCAGTGGGTGGTTGCCATTTGAGTGTTTCCGGAAGTATTTGAAATCCGTGTGACATGGTATATTGCCATATTGACTATTCTATGGTAATACAAAAGTAATTAGCCTTGGTGATGCATGAGAGTCTGGCCAACCTGGTGCTGGTGACCCCCGCTATGACCCTACTAAGGGCCAAGGTGGGGGTAACCATCCCTCGCAAGAGGAGAGGCAGCTGCACCCAGCACGAGAAGATGAAAGTGTTTAACTGGAGCGGCAGAGAAGAATGTACCTCGCGTGCCCTTGGCGGCAGCTGCCGTCCCTCCCTGTTCCACTCTCGCCAGGGTGGGAGGCAAACCTGCCGCCAGCTTTACATAGAAACTAATAGAGGCGGCTGTATTTTATTTTCCTGAGTGTAAGCGTCTTAACAATCAGTATGGGCAAGGGTTTGGTTTCCTAATGGGTTCTTTCCCTCTCTCAGGCCCTGGATAGGTTCTATGAGGCAGTGATGCAGGGGATCCTCAGACATATCAACTTTGACGGTGGGTCCGCTAGTATATCCCCCTTCATGGTGAAACTCCCTACTGAACACAACTCAGGGCTGATTAAGCAGGCATCATCTGGCCTGTGAAATGGGGCAGATTTAGATCACGTGACGGTCGTTCCCCCTACACCTCACCTTTTACCTAATATCGCCTCTTTCTCACTCCGGTCCCCTGTCTTTAATGTGTCAGTGGTGAAGTGTATACTGGTGGCCAGTCCAGGGTTTGTGAAGGACCAGTTCATGGCCTACCTCTTCAGGGAGGCAGTCCGACAAGACTCCAAGATTCTGCTGGAGAATAGGCCCAAGTTCATGTTAGTCCACTCCTCCTCGGGACACAAATACTCCCTAAAAGGTAGGGAACATGTTTTGATAACGTTACAATGTATTATTACAATGCATTATTAATGTGGTTGTAATGCATTGTAAGAATTGCCATAAGGATCTGTAACCCCTTATATCTTATTATCGTGTTTATAAAATGTAATAATACATATACTTGTCAGCTTTAAGTAATGTGTTACTAATGTTTATTTTATTTCAGAATGTTTTGATATTTCTTCCTTTTTTGTGGGGCGATGCTTACTGGGTTGGGTTTTTTCCTGTAGAGATTCTATGCGATCCAGCTGTCACAGCTAGATTGTCTGATACCAAGGTGAGTGTCCCATTTTGTCTATTAATCCTACTAATAGTCTATTAATCCAGCTGCGTGGTCCTTTCAATAGAAACACTGCAATTTATTCATGCTTTGTCTTCTCTGTGACTCACAGGCAGCAGGGGAGGTGAAAGCCCTGGAGGACTTCTACAAGATGCTACAACATGAGCCCGACAGAGCCTTCTATGGGTGAGAGAGCGAGACCGTGGTCGTGTTCATTAGGGCATACATCCAAAACTGTTTTTTACCGTTTGGTGACAGAAAACAAAAATGTATGTTGTTGGACACATCTAGATAGTACCTCCTTGTTTTCGTTTGTTTTCGTTCTTTGACGCTAAAATCTGAATTAGGCTAATAAGAACACGTTTTCCGTTGCAAAATGTTTTGCTACGGTGTCCCCTACTGAACCCGACACCAATGACTGACTATGACATTGAGAGTCCTCATGTTCCACCACTACTAAACACTGACCTTTCTATTCACTTGATGTTGCAGGTTGGCTCACGTGGAGAAAGCTTCCGAAGCACTGGCTATTGACATCTTGTTGATTAGCGATAACCTCTTCAGGTATGTAGTTTTATGGAATTATATCTGGATTTCTGTGGGGGAAAACATTGTATATTGTGTGTGTTTTATATAAATATTTGAGAAAGTGAGGATAGAGACGTACACATACAATGCATGTGTATCTGTCATGTGTGAATTGTGCTCATATGTGTTTATAACCTAACTTGAATGCCACAACCAAAGTTCCCTCCAGAAAAAAAGAAAGTTATTCTATTCTCAAGATAAGTAGACTTACACTGAGTGTACAACACATTAGGACACCTTCCTAATATTGAATTACCCCCAGAACAGCCTCAATTCTTTGGGGAATGACTTCTACAAGGTGTCAAAGCGTTCCACAAGGATGCTGGCCCATGTTGACGCCAACGCTTCCAACAGTTGTATCAAGTTGACTGGATGTCCTTTCAGTGGTGGACCATTCTTGATAGACACGGGAAACTGTTGAGCGTGAAAAACCCAGCAGCATTTCAGTTCTTGACCCACTCAAACCGGTGGGCCTGCACCTACTGCCATAAGCTGTTCAAAGGCACTTAAATCTTTTGTCTTGTCCATTCACCCTCTGAATAGCACACATACACAATACATGTCTCAACTGTCTCAAAGCTTTAAAATGCTTATTTTAACCTGTCTCCTCCCCTTCATCTACACAAATCGAAGTGGATTTAACAAGTGACATCAGTAAGGGATCATAGCTTTCACCTGGATTCACCTGGTCAGTCTATGTCATGGAAAGAGCAGGTGGCAAGAAGATGAGCTGTGAGGGGGTATCGTCGCTTATCTGTGCATGATTCTTCATTTAATTTGGATGTCTGTCCACAGGCACCAGGATGTGACCACACGGAGTAGATACGTACGGCTGGTGGACAACGTGAGAGACAATGGTGGAACCGTGAGGTAGGGATAGGCAGGGAAGAGAAATGATGATTATGACGAGTAAAAAAATATGATAGGCTACTGTAGACAAGTTATACTGTAATTATGATGATTGTTTCTTATAGTGATCATGTCCTCGATCCTCTTTTATTTTCTTCCACAGAATATTTTCAAGCCTTCATGTATCTGGAGAACGTAAGTTTTGTTCCTTCCATATTCAGTGACATGGCAATGCCAATTTCACAAATGCGTTATTGGTAGTATACCATGGGTGTTTCTCAATGCATACGACCGTGCTCCGAGCATGCAAATTGGAGCACGGTAGGGTCGGAGTGCGAGTCCAATTCAAAGTATGTGAAACGGAGCACAGAGGCCACTTCTCAAATGCGTACTCCGTTTGTACATGCATCGACGTAAACGTCAACAGAAAGTATTTTGTACGCAACTGCGTACAAAATGATGCAACATTCATTGAAATCAATGGCGGACATTATTTGAGCTGAAGCGTAAGAAAAAACACGCCGACTTCAGAATGAAATGTTGCCTATTCACATTTGATATGTTGCCTGACTACAATATTTTATCTTGATATGTTAATAAATACATGCTGGTTAATTTTGGCATGTTTACCTGCCTACGTACCGTAGATTGCAAGCCCATAATAAGTCAATAGGGCTAGCTACTAGTACTGTTAGCTAGCCAGGTAGCCACGAATAATTGTTTGCTAGCTACCCACAAACAATTGACATCTATCTTGCATAATATTAGTTTTAGGTCATTTTTGCCTGTTAAACTATCTGATTAGCTACATTATTACGATTCACATATAGCTAGCAGAGAGTTATGAAGTAAAACGGTTGCTTTGTGTACATCTTGTTTCGTCTCTATTGCCATTGTTGTCCTGGCTGGTAGACGGTTCAGTGAACGGATAAGTCCATAGTAAGTCAATAGGGGTAGCTAGCCACGAAGAATTGGTAGCTACCCACGAAAAATCTACATCTACCTTGCATAACTTTAGTTTTAGGTAAAAAAATGTCCTGTTTAACTAGCTGGCTAGCTAGATTATTACGATTCACATATCTAGCTGAAAATTATGAAGTTTGCTTTGTATATATCTTGTTTGGTCTATTGTTGCCATTGGCAGGGCTAGAAGAAGGTTCAGGACATGGGGAGGTGAAGCGTAAGGTAACACAGTAGGGGGAGTGCGTGTGCTTCTCAAATGTGTTGTTTTATGCATTCCTCACAAGAACGTACTCACAAGAACGTACTCAAGAGAACGTAGTCGGAGCATGAGAGTGTGGAGATACGGTAGTATGCATATTGAGAAACACCCCATGTTTCTTCTCACCATAGGGGATTTCACTGATAGGGTTACTGAGTAGCATTGCATCATTGAGTGTGTGATATTTATTATTTGTCAACCAAATATTGTATAATTTGCTTAAAACAATTGAGCAGTCTCCTCCTCTGTCTCTCCCTTGTACAGAGTTGACCCAGCTCAGTGGAGTGGCGGCCATCTTGCGTTTCCCCATCGCTGATCTATCGGAGCCTGAGGATGACAGCAGCTCTGATGAAGAATAAATTACACACTGCAACAGAGAAATTAGACCTGGGGGTACTCTTAGTCTGCAAAACTGAGAGGAACACAGCGCAAAGTTGCAAGAAGAAATAGTGCATAAAGTGCAAAACCTGTCCATTATTGCTTTATCATCATACTCACAGAATTTGACATGCTGGTGCTTTTGGGTTTAAGGTGCAGTACAAGTAGAAGTGGTACCAATGCTAAGCCTGAAAGATAAACTCTGGTTTACATTAATGCTATGGTTAAGCCTGTAATTTGTTTGGTGCCAAGTCTGAATAAAACACAAATAATAATAAATACACAGAAAATGCAAACCTGATTGATCTGGATATAAAATGCTAGTACAGTGTATTAATATTGATAAAACATGTATAATTAATTTCTAATGAGAGTTTTGCATCTACATTTTTCTTTTTGAGTGTGTGTGTGTATATATATCTCTTTCTTGCAATAAAACCGCCAAAGCTTACGTTTTCTTGTCCTGCCATGTTCCTTTCGTAGTAACTTTTGTACTTTTTGATGCCTCAGTAACAGTTGTTTCTGACAAGAAAATGATCATGATCAAACACTGAAAGGGAGTATAACGAAACAGGAGATAGAAATATATATTTAATTTATTGCAATCCTTTTCATTGAAAATATTTATGTTGGTCACTGGAGGCAAAGGCCTACTGCATTTTAACTGCTACAGAATCATGTAGATGTGCGTCCATCTCATTGCAAAGTAATAACACTGAAATTTGGGTTCAAAAGCTATACAACAATTCCCTGATGGCCATCATTAATAGCACCAATCGATTCTTATCCCTACATTCTTCTGCTGTACGGGGGTGAATATTTCAAAATGGACAGTGAATCAATCGTAATCCTTAACAGTAATTTCAGCAGCTAGTCCTAAAGTGCATTTTAAAACTTTAATTTCACTCTCATCACCCATAGAAATATAATTACGAAACGGTTCAAAGCCCCTCAGACCACAGAAATGTTCATGTGCACTTATCGGTAAGTACATTCAATATGGCCGCCAGTCCACCCATCACCGAACATAGACTTGAATGGGGCTGTCCATTCTGTTCATTCTATTTTTATGGTCACTCCTACCCACCCCTCCTTAAATCCTACGCCCCAGCCCTATTGTTTCCTGGCCTTGACTTGTCCATCCTTCTCTGTCCCTCACTCCAACACCGGACACTGGAACGTCTTAATCCAGACTAAATCCTCCAGCATCCCCCAGTGCATGTAGATAATGGAGCAGATCACCAGCACGTGCATTATCTGGTGGCTGTTGCACCAGTAGTCGAAGAGGCCTGGGCTAAAACGCTCGGGCACCCGGCTAAGGTTCACCAGGCCACCCATGATAGCCAGCATGTCCATGGTGAAGAAGAGGCGCAGCGAAGCTGGGCTGCCTACGCCGTCGCCCAGCCAACGGAATAGGAAGAGGAACACACGGAAGAGGGCCTGCCAGATGAAAGCGCGAAGGCGCCCGTAGTTACTACGCGCTGTGGTGGCACAGAGGATGCCCCAGGCTGAGATTAGGCTGTAGGTCAGGAGGGCCAGGATGCAAGTGACAGGGTAGCACATCAGGGTGATATAGATGATGGGCAGGCATCCTGGTTGACACAGAAACAGGAGAGTCAATGAAGATGAATGTGTGAGTGACTGTGATGAGAATAGGAAGGAAGGATACGTTTTCAAACAGGACCTGAGAAACTGATCTGGAATCTGACTTTACCTACCCAAGGTGTTGACCAGGCAGACTCCGACCATGTCAAGGGAAAGGAGTGTGTCGTAAATGGGCTCCCCGCCCTCATGGTTCATGAAGGTGTGGTAAAGCACTGAGCCCACGGTGGGGGACAGGCAGGCAAGGTAGTGGAACACACACATCCACGTTTGCTCCACCTCAGACCAGGGGATGTTAAGTGGCAGCAGCACAAGGAAACAGAAGAATGGGATTCCTGGATGGATGGAGGGAGATGTCTCAGTATTGATAGACTTTTGAAGTCTAGACTCTTATTTTGCCATGCTTTGCCAATTAGTGGTTCAAACAGCAAAGCTGCAAGAAACCTTATTGTATTTGTTGGGGTTCATTATTATTATTATTCCGTAAGGGCAAATTCACACAAATTCAAATTCCTGTGAGATGGTAAGGCCTACAAGGTTGAGTCTTTGCAAAAAGGTAAAGGGCGACATCCTGTCAAGCAGTGCCATGTAAATTGGCCACATGGTGGTGCTATAACAAGCAATTGAAGATGCAAACGTTGAAAGGTCACGCCCTTCACCCCATGAGACCTAGGGAGAATCTCAATACTCATTGTGTCCTCTCTCCTTCTCAAAACCCACTGAATGAGAAAGCCAGAGGTCCTGTTTTGAGGAGGTGAGGAGAGAGGACGTGAGGAGTATGCAACTGAGATACTCCCCTAGAGTCATAAAATGTTGTACATATGTCCCTCTCCTCACAAGAAATTATTTGCCTCTAGGACCCATAAGGTCCGCCATGATGGATTGTCCAGCCATTTTCAATTTTGTGAAAAACACTTAAAACGCTACTCCTCTCGCAACGAATGACCGATTTGCACTAAACCTAAAACATGGCATCTATGGACCAAGTTCTCTCAATGCAATATTTTCCAGCCTAGCACCTCAAACAACATGTGACCAATAAACATCCACATGGGCGTGGTCTGGCACATAAATCGGACACAGATATCCTACAGTATCTGAATTCTACGGTATTTCAATTAAATCTTTCAAGGTAAAGATTACATGTATTTAATATTTTTTGTTGTTGTAGTGGGGACATTCATCTAAAAAAGTGTAATTTTGTTTTCATTTAATATTTATGTTTAGCTCACATAATATCATTTAAAAGTACACAACGAATGTTGACATTAATAAATGCATTTCTCTACCTTCCAAAATATTTTTTAGGAGGAGTACCAAGATGGAGGCGCAGTGGATTCAACACAGTCTAGGCCAGGTATATTGGTACCAGTACATGCAGGAGAGTACACCAGATAAAGGCTTAATATGTATCCGTGAAATGGCCCTCATAGTATAATGGCCCTGCAGTTTGTTTTCTCCAACACCATTGTATTTCTCTGAAGTCTCTCTCACAGGGTGTATTGCAGCCTGCTGAGCAACTCTCCTATGCTAATCCCCTCCTGAGTTAGAGTTAGTGTTAATGTGCTTAGCTATAGAGGATATCCAAGGAGGAGTCACATCATAGAGGATGCCACACTTAGTTCAAGGGTGCATAGCCGCACGTGCTTAAACTACTACTGTTATGCACATTATGCATTGCATAGCATTATGCACATCTCAGTTGCAGGGTTCCTGACACAGTGGATAATAATTATACAAACAAAATGTATCCTAAATGTATGATAATAATTCCTCTTTTTTTGGTGCAGCTTTGAAGTTTCATGCATAGCCTATTGAGAGTTGTTGCCAAAGATAGAAAAGTGTTTTGAATATTTTTTTACCACTTTAATGGGTCAATCATACAACTCCAAGGCCAATTACTAGTGCGATATATCCAGGACAAGGACAGATTACCAGTAATCCCCCATATCCTTGTCTCTTTACACATACTTGTCTAGTTCCGGTATGCTTGTAAATGGCCCATAAGTGAGAGTAGCCCAAAGTGGCCTCTTTTTCAAACTTGCAGCTGTTAACAGTTTAATTCCTGGTGTAGTAAGACATCTACTAGCCTACAAAGACTAAATACTCACGTAGACTATACATTAAATACATAATACACATGAGATGAGACAATTTAGTAAAAAAACAGAAGAACCATAGATAACACTTTATAATATTGAATTATTAATCGTGAATACACTTTGTGAATAGTATAAATAATAAATCAATTTGTATTTCATACATTTTTTGTAAACATGCAAATGAATAAGCGTTACAATTATCAGTTATATATGCATCATCATTTAGATATATATAAACACATTTATAATGAGACATTTATGAGTTATTCTGAAGTGTAAATTATCAATAAACTATGCCAGTTGATATTTCAATGGTAGGGTCCGTATACTTACCATGGGTATAAATGTTACCAAATTCATTGTGCAAGTAGAACAAGCTTCTGATGCACCCCTGAAAGGTTGAAATTGGCCGGTACCCCGTCAGGATCAAGTCATTGAATTGAAGATGAGGAGGGGTTTTCTCCAAATTCAGTAGTCGTGGTCCATGTAAGCAAGCCATGGTGGCTTTCTCCAGCCAATGTCCCCCTGAGTTTACAGGACATCAGTTGATAGTGCAATATACATATATCCTGAAAGAGTCTCCAGTAAGTACTTTAGGAACATACATTGTCAAGTCAAGCAGGATAGTTGGCAGGATAATGTTGGCACGAGTCTCATCCTTGGAACAGGTACTGAACTTCTTAGCAAGCGACCTGTTGAGCTCACAGAGTGGCATGCTTTCTGTGTGACCAATCAGCAATCACTGTTATTCATAGGGTTAAATCTGGTGTAATCCTCACTGGAAAGCTGTGCGCGGTGTGCTCTGCTCACTATTTCAATGTCATATACCTGTTGCCACCAAGCCTCTACTCAACATTCTCCTCAATTTGTCTGTTTGTTGTGGAGTTTGTAGGCAGTATGCACAGTATATTCCAATGCTCTTGCTCTACAGTACTGTCATTTCAGCCTACAAAAACGAATCTAATCTAGGCGTTGCACCACAATGAGTATGAGGAATAGTTGAGATAAAGATGCTTTAAAGAAGCTATGGTAAATGTGGCACAGGCCATTTCAAGATGGGCAACCTACAGTACTGCTCAAACAAACTACACCAACAAGATATTGTTTGAAAGCAATGACATCACATCTTGAAAGATAAAAAATAAATACATGCAAAAATAAACTTTTGCCACACTGATGGTATTTCCAGTCTGTTTTTATTCCATCAAAACTGTCCAAAAATGTACAGGTGTTTGCCACAGGTAGTAAAAAAAAAACTTTCCCATACAAAATACATTTGTTTGAGTTTGAGTTTATAAAACTATGCAGACAAAAACTGGACTGATTCAATCAACACATTAAATATTTGTAGCACACAAACTCTCAAAACATGATTCACCGTATCCAGTAAGTGTAGTAAGACAGGTGGTTACGAAATTAAATAAGACAGACACATAATCAAGATAAACTTGTAGAAAATATAAACTACAAAGAAGGTATGCCCTAACAAGACTTAATAAATGTGTGTTTTCTTAGTTCTAGTGATATTACAGACATGGCATAAAAACGATTAAAAAAAATATGGCAGGCAGGACTGGTTTGGCATGGACAGGGAGATATGAATAATTATACAAAAACTAAAGATCATTTAAAAAGGGAATTAAAACAAATATAAAACAACAACAGCTATGTAAAAGTTAAATGCTGTAAATGGCCACCGTCGCCCTGGTCAACCTAGGAGGAGAAAGACAAGAGGGAGAGAAAGTGGTCAACACAATTCATATTCATACTGCCCAATATTTAAAATCTATAGGATCATCTATAGGACAAGTTTAGTCTACCTTTAATGTTTTACCTTAGTATCCACTATTCCCAAAGAATCCTGTTAATTCATATTTGTTCTCCTTTGCACCTCCTGAAAATAAAATGAAAAAATATAGAAAAAATAAGACCATTTTGTATCAATTTATCTCTTATCTGCCCAAGATAAACACTCAAAGACACAGACATTTGTTTGCTTGATTACATAATACCACTGCTCTTTAAATATATCCAGAGGGGCAATGCAGACAGTGTTCCCCACAAAAGCTGGCATGGTAATGCCAACACTTCAACAGAATCTTTCAATAACTTAAATTCCTTGGTTGAACGTGTGCATGGCTGCGGGAAGATGTTTTGGGTTAGAGGTCCTGTCGATGGGGTAACAAAGTCATGTAAGGAGTAATAAAGTAAGGAGTAATGAAGGCCTGTTCAAATTTTGTGGACATTCATTTTTAATAATAATAAAAAATATATATATTTATCGGGGGGTGCTGCAGTCAGCACGCCTACTTCCCGCGGCTGTAAATATTTGTATGAACATAACAAGATTCAACAACTGAGACAAGCTGAACAAGTTCCACAGACATGTGACTAACAGAAATGGAATAATGTGTCCCTGAACAAAGGGTGGGTCAAAAGTAACAGTCAGTATCTGGTGTGGCAACCAGCTGCATTAAGTACTGCAGTGCATCTCCTCCTCATGGACTGCACCAGATTTGCCAGTTCTTGCTGTGAGATGTTACCCCACTTTTCCACCAATGCACCTGCATGTTCCTGGACATTTCTAGGGGGGAATGGCCCTAGCCCTCACCCTCCGATCCAACAGGTCCCAGACGTGCTCAATAGGATTGAGATCCGGGCTCTTCGCTGGCCATGGCAGAACACTGACATTCCTGTCTTGCAGAAAATCACGCACAGAACGAGCAGTATGGCTGGTGGTATTGTCATGCTGGAGGGTCATGTCAGGATGAGCCTGCAGGAAGGGTACCACATGAGGGAGGAGAATGTCTTCCCTGTAACGCACAGCGTTGAGATTGCCTGCAATGACAACAAGCTCAGTCCGATGATGCTGTGACACACCGCCTCAGACCATGACGGACCCTCCACCTCCAAATCGATCTCGCTCCAGAGTACAGGGCTCAGTGTAACGGTCATTCCTTTGACGATAAACGCGAATCTGACCATCGTCAGAGATGAGCACTTTTTGCCAGTCCTGTCTGGACCAGCGACGGTGGGTTTGTGCCCATAGGCAACATTGTTGCCGCTGATGTCTGGTGAGGACCTGCCTTACAACAGGCCTACAAGCCCTCAGTCCAGCCTCTCTCAGCCTATTGCGGACAGTCTGAGCACTGATGGAGGGATTGTGCGTTCCTGGTGTAACTCGGGCAGTTGTTGTTGCCATCCTGTACCTGTCCCGCAGGTGTGATGTTCGGATGTACCGATCCTGTGCAGGTGCTGTTACATGTGGTCTGCCACTGCGAGGACGATCAGCTGTCCGTCCTGTCTCCCTGTAGTGCTGTCTTAGGTGTCTCACAGTTCGGACATTGCAATTTATTGTCCTGGCCACATCTGCAGTCCTCATGCCTCCTTGCAGCATGCCTAAGGCACATTCACGCAGATGAGCAGGGACCCTGGGCATCTTTCTTTTGGTGTTTTTCAGAGTCAGTAGAAAGGCCTCTTAGTGTCCTAAGTTTTCATAACTGTGACCTTAATTGCCTACCGTCTGTAAGTTGTTAGTGTCTTAACGACCGTTCCACAGGTGCATGTTCATTAATTGTTTATGGTTCATTGAAGAAGCATGAGAAACAGTGTTTAAACCCTTTACAATGAAGATTTGTGAAATTATTTTAGAAAGACAGGGTCCTGAAAAAGGGATGTTTCTTTTTTTGCTGAGTTTACTTACAATGATGACAACAGTTCTATATTGGAATCCTGTATGATATGATGAATTTCATTATACTGTAGGAAGCAAGCTTATGTCCTATAAAGGCAGGCACTCTATGAGTTTATACTGCACAATTTGACAGAATCCACTCAATGGTTACAATGTTGGGGCCCTCTATAACTTGTCCATTGAAAGTGCCATAAGTTTGCTTTATATTTGTCATTTCACGTACACTACCTGTCAAAAGTTTTACAACGCCTACTCATTCAAGGGTTTTTCTTTATTTTTACTATTTTCTACATTGCAGAACAATTGTCAAGACATCAAAACTATGAAATAACACATATGAAATAGATTTTATATTTGAGATTCTTCAAATAGCCACCCTTTGCCTTGATGACAGCTTTGCACACTCTTGGCATTCGCTCAACCAGCTTCATGAGGTAGTCACTTGGAATGCATTTCAATTAAAAGGTGTGCCTTGTTAAAAGTTAATATTTACTTTTCAGCCAATCAGTTGTGTTGTGACAAGATAGGGGTGGTATACAGAAGATAGCCCTATTTGGTAAAAGACCAAGTCCATAATATGGCAAGAACAGCTCGAATAAGCAAAGAGAAATGACAGTCCATCATTACTTTAAGACATGAAGGTCAGTCAATACGGAACATTAAGAACTTTGAAAGTTTCTTCAAGTGCAGTCGCAAAAACCATCAAGCACTATGATGAAACTGGCTCTCATGAGGACTGCCACAGGAATGGAAGACCCAGAGTTACCTCTGCTGCAGAGGATAAGTTCATTAGAGTTAGCAGCGTCAGAAATTACAGCCCAAATAAATGCTTCACAGAGTTCAAGTAACAGATACATCAACATCAACTGTTCAGAGGAGACTGCGTGAAGCAGGCTTTCATGGTCGAATTGCTGCAAAGAAACCACTACTAAAAGGACATCAATAAGAGGAAGACTTAGTTGGGCCAAGAAACACGAGCAATGAACATTAGACCGGTGGGAATTTGTCCTTTGGTCTGGAGTACAAATTGGAGATTTTTGGTTCCAACCACCGTGTATTTGCGAGACACGGTGTGGGTGAACGGATGATCTCTGCATGTGTTTTTCCCACCGTAAAGTATGGAGGAGGAGGTGTTATGGTGTGGGGGTGCTTTGCTGGTGACACTGTCTGTGATTTATTTAGAATTCAAGGCATTCTGCAGTGATACGCCATCCCATCTGGTTTGGGCATAGTGGGACTATCATTTGCACTGAGATGCAGTGCCTTAGACCACTGCGCCACTCAGGAGCCCTACTAAGAAGGAGTGTGATGGAGTGCTGCATCAGATGACCTGGCCTCCACAATCCCCTGACCTCAACCATCAGGACTGTGATTACTTACCACGGACTAGCAGAACCCTTTTTCTTATTTCACGACTCTGACGAGCCCGAGGCGAAGGATATACGGTTCCCTTGGGAACAGGCCCCGACCCAAGTGATCTGCGTAAAGAGGAGGCGGAGAAAGAGAGGCCGGAGGGCGGGCTGCCTTCTGAGGAGTCAGAGGCGATCTAATAAACCCCCACTCCCCTCAATTCTGCTAGCAAACATGCAATCATTGGACAATAAAATGGACGCGTTATTGGGAAGATTAAACTACCAACGGGACATTAAATACTGTAACATCTTACGCTTCACGGAGTCGTGGCTGAACGACGACAATATCAACATACAGCTGGCTGGTTATACGATGTACCGGCAGGATAGAACAGTGGCATCTGGTAAGACAAGGGGCGGCGGTCTATGTATTTTTGTAAACAACAGCTGGTGCATGATATCTAAGGAAGTCTTGAGCTATTGCTCGCCTGAGGTAGAGTTTCTCATGATAAGCTGCAGACCACATTACCTACCGAGAGAGTTTTCATCTATATTCTTTGTAGCTGTTTACATACCACCACAGTCAGAGGCTGGCACTAAGATAGCATTGAATGAGCTGTGTTCCGCCATAAGCAAACAAGAAAACGCTCACCCAGAGGCGGCGCTCCTAGTAGCCGGGGACTTTAATGCAGGGAAACTTAAATCAGTTTTACCAAATTTCTATCAGCGTGTTAAATGTGCAACCAGAACTCTGGACCATTTATACTACACACAGAGATGCATACAAAGCTCTCCCTCACCCTCCATTTGGCAAATCTGACCATAATTCCATCCTCCTGATTCCTGCTTACGAGGAAAAATTAAAGCAGGAAGCACCAGTGACTAGATCAATAAAAAAAAGTGGTCAGATGAAGCCGATGCTAAGCTACAAGACTGTTTTGCTAGCACAGGCTGGAATATGTTCTGGGATTCCTCCAATGGCATTGAGGAGTACACCACATCTGTCATTGGCTTCATCAATAAGTGCATCGATGATGTCGTCCCCACAGTGACCGTACGAACATGCCCCAACCAGAAGCCATGGATTACAGGCAGCATCCACACTGAGCTAAAGGCTAGAGCTGCCTCTTTCAAGGAGCGGGACTCTAACCCGGAAGCTTATAAGAAATCCTGCTATGCCCTCTGACGAACGATCAAACAGGCAAAGGGTCAATAGAGGACTAAGATCGAGTCGTACTACACCGGCTCTGACGCTTGTCGGATATGGCAGGGCCTGCAAAGCATTACAGACTACAAAGGGAAGCACAGCCGAGAGCTGCCCAGTGACACAAGCCTACCAGACGAGCTAAACTGTTTCTATGCTCTCCTCGAGGCAAATAACACTGAAACAGACGTGAGAGCACCAGCTGTACTGGAAGACTGTGTGATCACACTCACCGCAGCCGATATGAGTAAGACCTTCAGACAGGTCAACATTCACAAGGTCGCAGGGCCGGACGGATAACCAGGACGTGTACTGCGAGCATGCGTTGACCAACTAGCAAGTGTCTTCACTGACATTTTCAACCTCTCACTGTCCGAGTCTGTAATACCAACATGTTTTAAGCAGACCACCATAGTGCCTGTGCCCAAGAACACTAAGGTAACCTGCCTAAATGACTACCGACCCGTAGCACTCACGTCTGTAGCCATGAAGTGCTTTGAAAGGCTGGTCATGGCTCACAACACCATCAACACCATCATCCCAGAAACCCTAGACCCACTCCAATTTGCATACCACCCCAACAGATCCACAGATGATGCCGTCTCTATTGCACTCCACACTGCCCTTTCCCACCTGGACAAAAGGAACACCTATGTGA
This sequence comes from Salmo salar, assembly GCF_965601325.2. Classification (NCBI taxonomy): domain Eukaryota; kingdom Metazoa; phylum Chordata; class Actinopteri; order Salmoniformes; family Salmonidae; genus Salmo; species Salmo salar. Next base: position 67,856,150 of record NC_138309.1, on the reverse strand, counting down.
GAATGCTATTTATTGACTACAGCTCAGCGTTCAACACCATAGTGCCCTCAAAGCTCATCAATACGCTAAGGACCCTGGGACTAAACACCTCCCTCTGCAACTGGATCCTGGACTTCCTGACGGGCCACCCCCAGGTGGTAAGGGTAGGTAACAACACATCCGCCACGCTGATCCTCAACACAAGGACCCCTCAGGGGTGTGTGCTCAGCCCACTCCTGTACTCCTTGTTCACCCATGAATGTATGGTCAAGCACGACTCCAACAGTATCATTACATTTGCTGATGACACATCAGTGGTAGGCCTGATCACCGACAACAACGTGATCAAGACAAACGAGATGATTGTGGACTACAGGAAAAAGAGGACCGAGCACGCCCCCATTCTCATCGACGGGGCTGTAGTGGAGCAGGTTGAGAGCTTCAAGTACCTTGGTGTCCATATCACCAACACACTAACATGGTCCAAGCACACCAAGACAGTCGTGAAGCGGGCACGACAAAACCTATTCCCCCTCAGGAGACTGAAAAGATTTGGCATGGGTCCTCAGATCCTCAAAAGGTTCTACAGCTGCACCGTCGAGAGCATCCCGACTGGTTGTATCACTGCCTGGTATAGCAATTGCTCGGCCTCCTACCAAAGGCACTACATAGCCACCCTAGTTAGAGACTTCTCCCTGCTACCCCACGGCAAGAGGTACCAGAGCACCAAGACTAGGTACAAGAGGCTTCCAAACAGCTTCTACCCCCAACCCATAAGACTCCTAAACATCTAGTCAAATTAATATCCAGACTATTCGCATTGCCCCCCCCCCCCCCCCCTCCCCACCACTGCCACTCTCTGTTGTCATCTATGCATAGTCACTTTAATTAACTCTACCTACTGTAATTTCCGGACTATAAGCCGCAACTTTTTTCCCAGGCTTTGAACGTCGCGGCTTAAACAATGACGCGGCTAATATATGGATTTTTCCCGCTTTCAAATTATTTTCAAAAAAAAAACACATTCTGTGACGTGTTCAGTTTTTTGGTGGCATGAAGCTTTCATTAGACCAATGAAATTGCCGAACGGGTTAAGGTCAAACAACTATTTTTGTTTACTGTTTAGATTAAATCGAGCGCTCTCAAACTTCCCATCATTCTGATTACGGTAGTCATTTTGTCACCCTGATTCCTGGGGGTACAACAAAATATTTGCAGCCACTCGACATCAGTGTAAATCGTGCATTTAAGGTGGCGCTCCATGTTCAGCGGGAGGCTTGGATGACAAGTGGGGAGAAATCCTTCACTAAAACGGGCCGCATGCGAAGAGCAACTTATGGTCAAGTCTGCCAATGGGTCCTGACAGCGTGGAGCATTGTCAAAAAATCCACTATCATCAACGGGTTTCGAAAGGCTGGACTGCTGCATGTTGAAGAGGGCTCAGCGGGGGATTTGCCTCCGGATGAAAGTGACGAGAGCGACAATGAAAACGATCCAATATCGGATGAAGCAATTCTGAGGCTATTCAACTCCGACACCGAAGGAGATGGTTTCAGTGCACAGGAGAAGGAAGATGGTGACCAATAACTTTCTTGGTAGGCTACTGTTTACTGCAAATGTTTAATTTTTTGTTACAAGCCGTGTTTCGTTAAAGCCTATTTATTTTTGTTACAAGCCGTGTTTCGTTAAAGCCTATTTATGTTTGTTACAAGCCGTGTTTCGTTAAAGCCTATTTATTTTTGTTACAAGCCGTGCTTCGTTAAAGCCTGTGTAAAGTTCATTTGTTTCAATGTACCGGTAGGCACCTGCGGCTTATAGACATGTGCGGCTTATTTATGTTCAAAATAAAAAAAAAATTAAATTCAGTGGGTGCGGCTTATATTCAGGTGTGCTTAATAGTCCGGAAATTACGGTACATGTACATACTACCTCAACTAACCGGTGCCCCTGCACATTGACTCTGAACCAGCACCCCCCTGTATATATCGATATTTTTTACTGCTGCTCTTTAATTACTTGTTACTTTTATCTCTTATTCTTATCCATATTTTTTGAAACTGCACTGTCGGTTAGGGGCTTGTAATTAAGCATTTCACTGTAAGGTCTACACCTGTTGTATTCGGCGCATGTGACTAATACGATTTGATTTGAAATTGAGATGGTTTGGGATGAGTCGGACCACAGAGTGAAGGAAAAGCAGCCAACAAGTGCTCAGCATATGTGGGAACTCCTTCAAGACTGTTAGAAAAGCATTCCGGATGAAGCTGGTTGAAAGAATGCCAAGAGTGCAAAGCTGTCATCAAGGCAAAGGGTGGCTATTTGAAGAATCTCAAATATAAAATATATTTAGATTTGTTTAACACTTATTTGGTTACTACATGATTCCCTATGTGTTATTTCATAGTTTTGATGTCTTCACTATTATTCTACAATGTAGAAAATAGAAAAAATAAAGAAAAACCCTTGAATGAGTAGGTGTTCTAAAACTTTTGACCGGTAGTGTATATATTTTTTAAAGATTTGATTTGATATTTTATAAACAATAGACAACATACACATACAAATGACTACATCATACAAACATCACACCTGCCCAGACCCACTAGCCCCCATCCCTATCTCCAGTGCCCTTATCACTTTCTGCCACATGGCCTCAAACTGCACAATTTTGTTTCTCTCCATCGCCCACATTCTTTCAATTTTGAGATAATAAAACATTTGACCTTTCCATTGCGTGAACGACAGAGGATGTGCTGATTTCCAGTTTGAGTAGAATTTTAAAAATATATAATAATTGATGAGAAGATTATTGTCCAACTCATTGGGTATCTCACTGAACCCTCATTTGTCACGTCTTAAAATATACACAGATGAATTAAAAGTACATTTACATTTCAATACCTCTGAAATCATTAGTAGTTTACACTTCAGACATGACTCTATTGTACTGTAGAATTTGGGAATTGTCTCTTGTATAATACATTTTATACATTAATTTATACTGGATTAAGCATACATTTTCATTAACTGTAATCCGGTTAGTTATGTTACAACATTCCATCCATCTTGTGCCAATATCAACAACAACAAAAATATCTTGGTTCGAATAGTTTATATTTTTTTCTAAGAGATTGTCAGTTGTAAGGTGTTGTATAGATTGCCTATAATATGAATATCCTTTTCTGACTCAAATAAAACTCCCTCAAGATTGCTCTGATGTCCAGATTTCAAATCTACATTTTGTGACATAAAATATGTATTTGAAAATATCTACATTGGTCGACCCAAAATTGCTTTTTAAAGCTGTCATGGAAATAAATGTATTTCCTATTACCAAGTCATTTATGATTTCTATGCTTTTAGTTTTCCATGTGGGCCAATTTATCAAATAATTCTGAAAAGCTATCCAAGGATTGTTCCATAAGGTTGTATTTGTTATTTCTAAAGTTTGGCTGGCTACTTAAATCAGGATATATTGTATAAAAAAGGTAAAAACAAGTGAGTTTAGGGGTAGCAAAGCAAAGCACAAAGCAATAGCAATAGGTATGTGAAGCCAGCAGGTGTGCAAAGCTGTTCTATCTTAACTGCTACTCTACTTTCCAGGATCCAATCTCTCCAAGTAGGAGATTTATCACTATCCACTCCTATCAATACAGTTTATTGTCTATTTGACTTCTGACTGGTTACCATAATCCCTTAGTCAAAATACAATCAAGCTCATGGTGTCTTGCTCAAGGTGGTGATGTGAACTCAACTTTGCTCCACTCTTTTTACTCCATTGGCACTAGGTCATGTTCAATAGGCATTTAACGGGAAAAAAACGGACTGAAACAGGGAGGGACTCTACCGGGACTTGTCCAATAAGAAACTCTCATTTCCATGATCAATCGCCAACCGTTTTAAAGCATTTTTGCATTGCGTGCCCTAATGAACATAAGCCTGGTCTGCACTTTTTACCTCGCCATGATTTGCCCTGCGGGTGAATGTGCAGCTTGAGGTGCTGCTGAATGTGTATCTGGTGCGGTGGCTGAAGCAACGCAGTGTCAGGCCCGTGTGGCGGGGCTTTCATTTGGGTGCTGGGCGCAGATGCAAGGGAGAGGCTGGCAGTGCCCACAGGCTTGGGTGGGGCCTCTGAAACAGCTGCGGCAGGGGCCTCGGGGGGGAAGAAGGACACTACGGGCACAAATGAGGGGATGGGGGGATAGGAGATGGAGGGCCAAGGAGTGGGAGCTGGGGGGAAGGAGACGACTGAGGAAAGAGGATGAAGGGATTTTATAGAAAAGAGAAGGAGTGGATGGCATGGCAGGATGAAAGAGGGATGAAAGAAGGGGAGAAAGAAGAGGAGGGTTTGTAAAGCACACAGATGCAAAAGCTCAAAAGCACAATCAGGATGAACACAAAGACAACAAGACAGAACAAACCAAAGCCAGACTGACACTGAACAAAATATGAAACACATGGAGATATGCTATATATGCTAAAGTATGTGGACACCCCTTCAAATTAGTGGATTTGGCTATTTCAGCCACACCCGTTGCTGACAGGTGTATAAAATCGAGCACACAGCCATTCAATCTCCATAGACAAACATTGGCAGTAGAATGGTCTTACTTTAGAGTTCAGTGACTTTCAACGTGGCATTGTCATAGGATGCCACCTTTCCAACAAGTCAGAGCCCTGCTAGAGCTGCCCCGGTCAACTGTAAGTGCTGTTATTGTAAAGTGGAAATGTCTAGGAGCAACAATGGGTCAGCCGCGAAGTGGTAGGCCACACAAGCTCACAGAATGGGACCGCCGGATGCTGAAGCGTGTTGCGCGTACAAATAGTCTGTCCTTGAAATGCTGACTGCGAGCCAGGCCTAATCGCCCAACATCAGTGCCTGACCTCACTAATGCTCTTGTGGCTAAATGAAAGTAAGTCCCTACAGCAATGTTCCAACATCTAGTGCAGTGGTTCCCAAACTTTTTATAGTCCTGTACCCCTTCAAACATTCAACCTCCAGCTGCGTACCCCCTCCAGCACCAGGGTCAGCGCACTCTCAAACGTTGTTTTTTGCCATCATTGTAAGCCTGCCACACACAAACTATATGATACATTTATTAAACATAAGAATGAGTGTGAGTTTGTCACAACCCGGCTCGTGGAAAGTGACAAAGAGCTCTTATAGGACCAGGGCACAAATAATAATATAATAATAATCAATAATTTTGCTCTTTATTTAACCATCTTACATATGAAACCTTATTTGTTCATCGAAAATTGTGAATAACTCACCATAGGTTAATGAGAAGGGTGTGCTTGAAAGGATGCTCATAACTCTGCAATGTTGGTTTGTATTGGAGAGAGTCTCGTCTTAAATCATTTTCCACACACAGTCTGTGCCTGTATTTAGTCTTCATGCTAGTGAGGGCCGAGAATCCACTCTCACATAGGTACGTGGTTGCAAAGGGCATCAGTGTCTTAACAGCGCGATTTGCGAAGGCTGGATACTCTGAGCGCAGCCCAATCCAGAAATCTGTCAGTGGCTTCTGATTAAATAAAATTTTCACAGAACCGCTTGTTGCAATTTCGATGAGGCTCTCTTGTTCAGATATCAGTAAGTGGACTGGAGGCAGGACATGAAAGGGATAACGAATCCAGTTTGTGTCATCCATTTCAGGAAAGTACCTGCGTAATTGCTCACCCAACTCATTCAGGTGCTTCGCTATATCACATTTGACATTGTCCGTAAACTTAAGTTCATTTGCACACAAAAAAATCATACAGTGATGGAAAGACCTGGGTGTTGTCCTTGTTAATGTAGACAGAGAAGAGCTCCAACTTCTTAATCAAAGCCTCAATTTTGGCCCGCACATTGAATATTGTTGCGGAGAGTCCCTGTAATCCTAGATTCAGATCATTCAAGCGAGAAAAAACATCACCCAGATATAGTGCCTTGCAAAAGAAACTTGGCGTTTTTCCTATTTTGTTGCATTACAACCTGTAATTTAAACTGATTTTTATTTGGATTTCATGTCATGGACATACACAAAATAGTCCAAATTGGTGTAGTGAAAAAAATAACTTCAAACATAAAAAAACGGAAAAGTGGTGCGTGCATATGTTTTCACCCCCTACGCTATGAAGCCCCTAAATAACATCTGGTGCAACCAATTACCTTCAGAAGTCACATAATTTCTTCAATAAAGTCCACCTGTGTGCAATCTAAGTGTCACATGATCTGTCACATGATCTCAGTACATATACACCTGTTCTGAAAGGCCCCAGAGTCTGCAACACCACTAAGCAAGGGGCACCACCAAGCAAGCGGCACCATGAAGACCAAGGAGCTCTCCAAACAGGTCAGAAACAAAGTTGTGGAGAAGTACAGATCAGGGTTGGGTTCTAAAAAAAATATCCGAAACTTTAACCTGTTGGGGCTAGGGGGCAGTATTTTCATGGCTGGATAAAAAAAACGTACCCGATTTAATCTGGTTACTAATCCTACCCAGTAACTAGAATATGCATATACTTATTATATATGGATAGAAAACACCCTAAAGTTTCTAAAACTGTTTGAATGGTGTCTGTGAGTATAACAGAACTCATTTGGCAGGCAAAACCCTGAGACATTTCTGACAGGAAGTGGATACCTGATGTGTGGATACCTATTGCTTCCACTAGATGTCACCAGCCTTTACAAAGTGTTTTGAGTCTTATACTGTGAGATCTGACCGAACAAGAGCCTTGGAACGGTGATGGCCGATTAGACTCTGGCGCACGAGGTCATGTTGGGTACACTCGTTCCAATACGTTTTAAAAGAGAATGCATTCGTCCACCTTGAATATTATTCATGTTCTGGTTAAAAAAGGCACTAATGATTTATGCTATACAACGTTTGACATGTTTGAACGAACGTAAATATATTTTTTCCCCTCGTTCATGAAGTGAAGTCCGGCGGGCTTAGATCATGTGCTAACAACACGGAGCTTTTTGGACATAAATGATGAGCTTTTTTGAACAAAACTACATTCGTTATGGACCTGGGATTCCTGGAAGTGACATCTGATGAAGAGAATCAAAGGTAATGGATTATTTACATAGTTTTTTCGATTTTAGATCTCTCCAACATGGCCGTTTGCCTGTATCGCAAAGCGTATTTTTCTGGGCACAGTGCTCAGATTATTGCAAAGTGTGATTTCCCAGTAAGGTTATTTTTAAATCTGGCAAGTCGATTGCGTTCAAGAGATGTAAATCTATAATTCTTTAAATGACAATATAATATTTTACCAATGTTTTCTAATTTTAATTATTTAATTTGTGGTGCTGACTTGACTGCCGGTTATTGAAGGGAAACGATTTCCTGAACATCAACGCCATAGTAAAACGCTGTTTTTGGATATAAATATGAACTTGATAGAACTAAAAATGCATGCATTGTCTAACATAATGTCCTAGGAGTGTCATCTGATGGAGATGTCAAAGGTTAGTGCATCATTTTAGCTGGTTTTATGGTTTTGGTGACGCCTGTCTTTGAATTGACAAAACATTACACACAGCTATTGTCAATGTACTCTCCTAATATAATCTAACTTTATGCTTTCGCCGTAAAACCTTTTTGAAATCGGACAACGTGGTTAGATTAAGGAGATGTTTATCTTTCAAAGGGTGTAAGATAGTTGTATGTTTGAAAAATTTGAATTTTGACATTTATTTGGTTTCAAATTTGCCGCTCTTGAAATGCACCTGCTGTTGATAGGGTGCACCACGGGTGGCACGCTAGCATCCCACATAGCCCCAAGAGGTTAAACATCCCACGGAGCACCGTTGAATCCATTATTAAAAAATGGAAAGAATATGGCACTACAACAAACCTGCCAAGAGAGGGCCACCCACCAAAACTCACGGATCAGGCCAGGAAGCATTAATCAGAGAGGCAGCACAGAGACCAAAGATAACCCTGAAGGAGCTGCAAAGCTCCACAGCAGAGATTGTAGTTTCTGTCCATAGAACCACTAAGCCGTACACTCCACAGAGCTGGGCTTTACGGAAGAGTGGCCAGAAAAAGCCATTGCTTAAAGACAAAAATAAGCAAACACGTTTGGTGTTCACCTGAAAGCATGTGTGATACTCCCCAAACATATGGAAGAAGGCACTCTGGTCAGATGAGACAAAAATTTAGCTTTTTGGCTATCAAGGAAAACGCTATTCCTGGCGCAAACCCAGCACCTCTCATCACTCCGAGAACACCATCCCCACAGTGAAGCATGGTGGTGGCAGCATCATGCGGTGGGGATGTTTTTCATCAGCAGGGACTGGGAAACTGGTCAGAATTGAAGGAATGATAGATGGCGCTAAATACACGGACATTTTTGAGGGAAACCTGTTTCAGTCTTCCAGAGATTTGGGACTGGGACAGAGGTTCACCTTCCAGCAGGACAATGACCCTAAGCATACTGCTAAAGCATCACTCGAGTGGTTTAAGGGGAAACATTTAAATAGCTTGGAATGGCCTAGTCAAAGCCCAGACCTCAATCCAACTGAGAATCTGTGGTATGACTTAAAGATTTCTGTACACCAGCGGAACCCATCCAACTTGAAGGAGCAGAAGCAGTTTTGCCTTGAATAATGGGCAAAAATCCCAGTGACTAGATGTGCCAAGCTTATTGTCACGCCCTGACCTTAGAGAGCCGTTTTATTTCTCTATTTGGTTAGGTCAGGGTGTGATGTGGGGTGGGCATTCTATGTTGTTTATTTCTTTGTTTTTGGCCGAGTATGGTTCCTAATCAGAGGCAGCTGTCTATCGTTGTCTCTGATTGGGAATCATACTTAGGCAGCCCTTTTCCCACCTGTGATTGTGGGATCTTGTTTTTGTGTAGCTGCCTGTGAGCAGCCCAGAATGTCATGTTTCATTTTTCTCCTGTTCTGTTTGGTGAGTTTCATCTTCATTAAAAGATGTGGAATTCCATGCACGCTGCGCCTTGGTTTATTTATGATCGGGAGTTTGAAGATAGTGAACGTGACACTTACAGAGACATACCCCAAGAGACTTGCAGCTGTAATTGCTGCAAAAGGTGGCTCTTCAAAGTATTGACTTTGGGGGGGTGAATAGTTATGCACGCTCAAAGTTTTCAATTTTTTTGTCTTATTTCTTGTTTGTTTCACAAGAAAAAATATTTTTCATCTTCAAAGTGGTAGGCCTGTTGTGCAAATGAAATGATACAACCCCCCCCCCCCCCCCGCCCCCCCCCAAAAAATCAATTAATTCCAGGTTGTAAGGCAACAAAAAAGGAAAAATGCCAAGGGGGGTGAATACTTTCGCAAGCCACTGTATGCCAGCCGTGTGAGAAACTCGTCATCAAGTGAAAAGACAAGTGAAAATTATGGTCAGTAAAGAAAACTATAAGCTAGTCTCTCAATTAAAAAAAAGTATCAATACTTTGCCCCTTGATAACCAGCACACTTCTGTATGTTGTAAAAGCTTTACATGGTCGCTGCCCATATCATTGCATAGTGCAGAAAATACACATTGAGTTCAGGGGCCTTGCTTTAACAAAGTTAACCATTTTTACTGTAGTGTTCAAAACGTCTTGCAAGCTGTCAGGCATTCCCTTGGCAGTAAGAGCCTCTCGTGGATGCTGCAGTGTACCCAAGTGGCGTCGGAAGCAACTGCTTGCACGCGCGTTACCACTCCACTATGTCTAACTGTCATGGCTTTTGTGCCATCAGTACAGATACCAACACATCTTGACCACCAAAGTCCATTTGATGTCACAAAGCTGTCCAGTACTTTATAAATATCCTCTCCTGTTATCCTGGGTTCCAGTGGTTTGCAGAAGAGGATGTCTTCCTTAATTGACCCCCCATAAACGTAACGGACATATACCAGGAGTTGTGCCAGGCCGGCCCCATCTGTTGACTCATCCAGCTGTAACGCATAGAATTCACTAGCGTGTATACGAAGCAGTAATTGTTTCAAAACATCTCCTGCCATGTCACTGATGCGTCGTGAAACAGTGTTGTTTGATGAAGTCATTGTCTGTATAGTTTCTTTGGCCATTTCCCCCAGCATTGTCCCGGCAGCAGGAAGAATTAAGTCCACCACAATAGTATGGGGCTTGCCTGTCCTAGCCACTCGGTAGCTCACCATAAAAGACGCTTCTAGCCCCTTCTTATTAATATATCTGTTGCTTTTATACATGTCTTACTGCTCAAAAGTCACCTTAATTCTCGCTCAAAAAACTCATGTGGCATATCTATTCAAATTTGAATTTTTTGTTTCTATAAATGTCTGGCAAGAGTGAAGGTTTAATCGAGTTGTGAGATAATACTTTTGCACATATAACACACTGTGGCTGAGGAAAGGCACTACTCCCCATATAAGTGAACCCCAAATCAATGTAGTTCTCATCACATTTGCAACGTCCCTGTCTGTTGTTCTGTGCTTTTCCGGGTAAGGGGGCAGTAGCTCTTCAGCTGCATCAGATTCACAACTGTTAGTGTCCATGCTAGCTTGGCTAACAACAAATGTAGAATTACTGATGCTAGCATTGGACATGCTCGTGGAAGCAGAACAACTTGTGTCGTCGACAGGTGCAGGTGTAGTACTGATGGTAGTAGCAGTACTACCAGTAGAGCTGGTATGTGTCTCTATGGACGTGGGCCTTACTAAATGGACTGTTTGAAAATGTGAAGAAAAAACTATGTATGTATGTACTTTTAAAATGAATCACATTTTTATTTGGCTTACCCCAAATGGCATTGCGTGTACCCCAGTTTGGGAATACCTGATCTAGTGGAAAGCCTTCCCAGAAGAGTGGAAGGTGTTATAGCAGCAAAGGGGGGACCGATTCCATATTAATGCCCATGATTTTGGAATGAGATGTTCGACGAGCAGGAGTCCACATACTTTTGGTCATATAGTGTACAAGAACTCGGACGAAGACACAAAATAAATGTATGGGATATGTCAAACAAAACATTGTTGCTATTGCAGATACCTAATACTGGGTTTGGGACTACTGATGTAAATATAATTATGTTTCTGTAATGTATGAGCATAGACAAATGAAAGTTGAGATTATTGCAGTTGTATTACTATTTTACATGATTTGCAAGTGTAGTAACTAGACAACTGGGTGCTTTCATTACCTTCTGGCTGAACTTGTCCATTTATATAACCCCCATTGCCTGAAATGTAAAGAGTACATTGGGATTAAGTAAATACATTGGGAGACAGAAAACAAATAATATAAATTCACTTTGATGCATGTCCAGACAAACACAGAAAACAAACAAACAATATAAATTAATTTCGGTGCATGTCCAGACAGACACAGAAACAAACAATATAAATTAAGTCAATGTATGTCCAGACAATTCATACCATATTTGTCAGTAGATTTTCCCTTTTCTTCAAGTCTAGTAGGTTGTGCTGGTGCTATTTCTCCTATTCTCTCTGAGAAGGGGAGATTCAATCAAATCAAACTTTATTTGTCACATGCGCCGAATACAACAAGTGTAGACCTTACCGTGAAACGCTTACTTACAAGCCCTTAACCAATAGCGCAGTTCAACAAGAGTTAAGAAAAAAAATATTTTTAAATCATAAAAAGTAACACAATAACATAATGAGGCTATATACAGGGGCTACCAGTACCGAGTCAGTGTGCGGGGGTACAGGTTAGTTGAGGTAATTTGTACATGTAGGTAGGGGTGAAGTGACTATGTATAGATAATAAACAGCGAGTAGCAGCAGTGTACAAAACAAATGGAGGGGGTGGGGAGGTGTCAATGTAATAGTCCGGTGGCCATTTGATTAATTGTTCAGCAGGCATGGGGGTAGAAGCTGTTAAGGAGCCTTTTGGTCCTAGACTTGGCGCTTCGGTACCGCTTGCCGTGTGGTAGCAGGGAGAACAGTCTATGACTAGGGTGGCTCTGTAGTGTCTTCGGTCGGAGGTCGAGCAGTTGCCATACCAGGCAGTGATGCAACCGGTCAGGATGCTCTCAATGGTCCAGCTGTAGAACTTTGAGGATCTGGGAACCCATGCCAAATCTTTTCAGTCTCCTGAGGGGGAAAAGGTTTTGTCGTGCACTCTTCACGACTGTCTTGGTGTGTTTGGACCATGATAGTTCGTTGGTGATGTGAACACCAAGGAACTTGAAACTCTCGACCAGCTCCACTAGAGCCCCGTTGATGTTAATGGGGGCCTGTTCGGTCCATCTTTTCCTGTAGTCCACGATCAGCTCCTTTGTCTTGATCACGTTTAGGGAGAGGTTGTTGTCCTGGCACCACACTGCCAGTTCTCTGACCTCTTCCCTAAAGGCTGTCTCATCGTTGTCGGTGATCAGGCCTACCACTGTTGTGTCGTCACCAAACTTAATGATGGTGTTGGAGTCGTGCTTGACCATACAGTCATGGGTGAACAAGGAGTACAGGAGGGGCCTAAGTACACACCCCTGAGGGGCCCCAGTGTTGAGGATCAGCGTGGCAGACGTGTTGTTGCCTACCCTTACCACCTGGGGGTGGCCAGACAGGAAGTCCAGGATCCAGTTGCAGAGGGAGGTGTTTTAGTTTCAGGGTCCTTAGCTTAGTGATGAGCTTCGTGGGCACTATGGTGTTGAACGCTGAGCTGTAGTCAATGAACAGCATTCTCACATAGGTGTTCCTTTTGTCCAGGTGGGAAAGGGCAGTGTGGAGTGCGATTGCATCATCTGTGGATCTGTTGGGGCGGTATGTGAATTGGAGTGGGTCTAGGGTATCCGGGAGGATGCTGTTGATGTGTGCCATTACCACCCTTTCAAAGCACTTCATGGCTACCGACGTGAGTGCTATGGGGCGGTAATCATTTAGGCAGGTTACCTTCGCTTCCTTGGGCACAGGGACTATGGTGGTCTGCTTAAAACATGTAGGTATTACAGACTCAGTCAGGGAGAGGTTGAAAATGTCAGTGAAGACACTTGCCAGTTAGTCCAGGCATGCTTTGAGTACACGTCCTGGTAATCCATCTGGCCCTGCGGCTTTGTGAATTTTGACCTGTTTAAAGGTCTTGCTCACATCAGCTACCGAGAGTGTCATCACACAGTCATCCAGAACAGCTGGTGCTCTCGTGCATGCTTCAGTGTTGCTTGCCTCGAAGCGAGCATAAAAGGTATTTAGCTCGTCTGGTAGGCTCGCGTCACTGGGCAGCTCGCGTCTGGGTTTCCCTTTGTAGTCCGTAATAGTTTTCAAGCCCTGCCACATCTGACGAGTGTCAGAGCCGGTGTAGTAGGATTCAATCTTAATCCTGTATTGACGCTTTGCTTGTTTGATGGTTCATCTGAGGGCATAGCGAGATTTCTTATAAGCGCCGGATTAGTGTCCTGCTCCTTGAAAGCGGCAGATCTACTGGGAGATGCATGAGGTATGTTAGGCTGGTCCAACATCTTTTTGTGCTGTAGGCCTATAGCAAACTCCTATGGTTGTTGTCATTGCCAAACATGTCAATGAGTGACAGTTGACAAGACAGCACAAACAGATCTGGGACCAGGCTACTGTAGCTTTGAGCAAAAACAAATGTCTACCATTCACCACTACACTCATATCGTTACCGTATGACTTTCCGACAGCCTCTGATTCGAAGGGCAAAGGCTCATAAGGCATAGGATTTTCTAATGACAGAGAAAAGAGAGGAGATGAGATTAAAAGGGGGTTCGGACAATGTAGCACTTATTGATTAATTTCATAGTGCAAGAGGCAGGATGGATGGATGTCAAATAATTTCAACCAAATGGTCACCCTTTCATTGAGCCTATACACAATTTGAAAAGTGTGGCTTTAAAGAAGAGATGTAGCTACCGTATTGTCCGGTGGATTTGCCATCAGTGACTGATCCAAGGGTCTGTGGCTCGTATGGTCCAAGGTTACCTGTGGAGAAAAGCCAGGACAGATGAGGACTAGAGTACTGGTCAAGTATTTGATACACAAAGAAAGTGCAGCTCTTTGCAAGAGGAGTATACAGAGAGTAACTTTAAGATGGGTAGGAAGAAATGACAGAATGAACAATAATGAAAAAACAATAGCAAGGTGAAATACAACAGAAATCTCACCATATTTGCCAGCAGATTTCTGCCCTTCACCACCAAGGCCAAGAGGTTCTGGTGCATAGGAGTCTGGTGCACCGCCCCCTAACATGCCAACCACAGAGAAAATAGACATGTCAGGCGGCAGAAAGACGGAAGGTGCAAGGAGTGTATTCACTTGGAACAAAATGGAACCAAATGGAAGCAAACAGAAGCAAACTAAACGAAAAGGGACCTACATGAATTTAGCAAATAGAAACTCTTGTTTTCGTTGCAAAACATTTTCCGTTGCAAAATGTGCAAAATGTTTTGCTAAGTTTTTGAAACAATTAATACACCCCAGGTTTGCTGAGTCTCACCATATTTGCCTGCAGATTTTCCAACATCTGGACCGAGCCCAAGAGAGTGAGGCTCGTATGGCAACCCACCCTGTCCTGTAAAAAAACCACAGCAAAGTATGTTTGATTGGGCATACACTATTAGCACACCTCTTGATTAGACAATGGCAGCATAAAGAATAGCACAATACATACGTGCAGTATGCATAGAAAAACATACGGCTCCTAATGTGGTCCGCGGAACGATACTAACGCAGTATGTATGTAAACAAACTTCTATATTTGATCTTTAAACTTCACACACAACAGTAATAGCAGACTACATGGTACATAAACACTAGTGCAATGCATACATACATAAAGAAATGTATATGTAAAGAAAGCAGAGAAAGAACATGAAGTAAAAGCCAAAAGACAGCCATACCATATTTTCCATTCGATTTACCGGAATCGGGGCCAAGTCCAAGAGGCTGAGGCTCGTATGGCACCTCTCCATAGCCTGCACGAATAGGAGGGAGGAAGGGAGAGAAAGAGGGAGGGGGGAAGGCGGAGAGGTACTGAAATGAGGGAACCACGTAGCAAAATGTGGAAAAAGTCAAGGGCTCTGAATACCTTCCGAATGCACTGTAGTCAACAACAAAAAAAGAAGAGTATGGCAGCATAGGCCTATGAATGACAGATCCTAATTTCTAATTTACACATCTCGCTGTCTTCACTGTTCCCATCTTGAATAATTCATGCATCTCTGGATGACAACAGATCCACTGGCCTCTCTCTCTTCGCCTCTCCTCTTTCTATTCCTAATAGCTCTTGTAGGCCTACGAGTAGCCTAGCTCAATGCAAGTCCCAGGAATAGTAATATATACTGCTCAAAAAAATAAAGGGAACACTTAAACAACACAATGTAACTCCAAGCCAATCACACTTCTGTGAAATCAAACTGTCCACTTAGGAAGCAACACTGATTGACAATACATTTCACATGCTGTTGTGCAAATGGAATAGACAACAGGTGGAAATTATAGGCAATTAGCAAGACACCCCCAATAAAGGAGTGGTTGTGCAGGTGGAGACCACAGACCACTTCTCAGTTCCTATGCTTCCTGGCTGATGTTTTGGTCACTTTTGAATGCTGGCGGTGCTTTCACTTTAGTGGTAGCATGAGACGGAGTCTACAACCCACACAAGTGGCTCAGGTAGTGCAGCTCATCCAGGATGGCACATCAATGCGAGCTGTGGCAAGAAGGTTTGCTGTGTCTGTCAGCGTAGTGTCCAGAGCATGGAGGCGCTACCAGGAGACAGGCCACTACATCAGGAGACGTGGAGGAGGCCGTAGGAGGGCAACAACCCAGCAGCAGGACCGCTACCTCCGCCTTTGTGCAAGGAGGAGCAGGAGGAGCACTGCCAGAGCCCTGCATAATGACCTCCAGCAGGCCACAAATGTGCATGTGTCTGCTCAAATGGTCAGAAACAGACTCCATGAGGGTGGTATGAGGGCCCGACGTCCACAGGTGGGGGTTGTGCTTACAGCCCAACACCGTGCAGGACGTTTGGCATTTGCCAGAGAACACCAAGATTGGCAAATTCGCCACTGGCGCCCTGTGCTCTTCACAGATGAAAGCAGGTTCACACTGAGCACGTGACAGACGTGACAGAGTCTGGAGATGCCGTGGAGAACGTTCTGCTGCCTGCAACATCCTCCAGCATGACCGGTTTGGCGGTGGGTCAGTCATGGTGTGGGGTGGCATTTCTTTGGGGGGCCGCACAGCCCTCCATGTGCTCGCCAGAGGTAGCCTGACTGCCATTAGGTACCGAGATGAGATCCTCAGACCCCTTGTGAGACCATATGCTGGTGCGGTTGGCCCTGGGTTCCTCCTAATGCAAGACAATGCTAGACCTCATGTGGCTGGAGTGTGTCAGCAGTTCCTGCAAGAGGAAGGCATTGATGCTATGGACTGGCCCGCCCGTTCCCCAGACCTGAATCCAATTGAGCACATCTGGGACATCATGTCTCGCTCCATCCACCAATGCCAAGTTGCACCACAGACTGTCCAGGAGTTGGCGGATGCTTTAGTCCAGGTCTGGGAGGAGATCCCTCAGGAGACCATCCGCAACCTCATCAGGAGCATGCCCAGGCGTTGTAGGGAGGTCATACAGGCACGTGGCCACACACACTACTGAGCCTCATTTTGACTTGTTTTAAGGACATTACATCAAAGTTGGATCAGCCTGTAGTGTGGTTTTCCACTTGAATTTTGAGTGTGACTCCAAATCCAGACCTCCATGGGTTGATAAATTGGATTTACATTGATTATTTTTGTGTGATTTTGTTGTCAGCACATTCAACTATGTAAAGAAAAAAGTATTTAATAAGATTATTTCTTTCATTCAGATCTAGGATGTGTTGTTTAAGTGTTCCCTTTATTTTTTCGAGCAGTGTAGTTTTGGTCACTTATTTTGAGCAATTTCTTTTACTAATATTGAAGGCGAGAAGCAGTTTGCTCTTACTTGCTGAGCATAAAATAGGGCACGGCGTTGGCAATGAACTGGTAAGAAGAGCGTTTGAATGGTGAGAGAGTGTAGCTCTGGTCTGGTTTGATGTGGTTGGATGGTGGTGATAAATAGCCTCAAATTGCTGCACTGATGCATTGCAAACAGAGGACAGACAGACAGACATACATTCAGAAAGTTCCTGCTGTAGACACTGGTGTGGGTGATGTGTTCTTCTAGCAATATATTGATGATAGTATAATGCATTTTGAGAAAATGTAATTTTCTTTAACTGTAAATAAAATTTTTGGGGGGATGCCTCCCTCAATTTAGGGAGGCATTGCCCCCCAATAGCGCCGGCACTAGGTAAAGAATCGGGACGCAACCTTACTGACAAAGGAGAAGTGAAAGAGGCATTTACCATACTTGCCAGCTGATTTCCCAGGATCACCCCCTAGGCCAAGACGTTGCCCATCATAGGGTGCACCATATCCTAGGGTGAGACAGAGATTACATTGCATTACACCATTGGAGGAAATGACCTGTAACTAGCATCAATCAACGGCATTTTGTAGATCCAAGTTGCCTGAAATTAATTATTTGTTGCATCCATTTCACGTTATTAAAGGCCCAGTGCATTCAAAAACACTATGAAGTTGGAATAATACAGCTCTTTTAGTGTAAGAGCTGTTTGAAAAGACCGGCTGATATTTCAGCCTCTTTTGGTGGGATGGAGTTTTGGCCTACCTGGTGACATCACCAGGAGGTAAATGAGTTAATAGACCAATAAGAAAGAGAGTTCCAAACCTATGCCAATAACAGCAAATGTTCAGTTTTACATGGAGAAAATCAGACCTCTATGAAATGAAAATGGATGGCCCTCCCTTCAGCAAAATATTTTTGACCTAAACCCTCCCTGATTGCTTGAAAGAAAAACAGAGTGAACCTCCCCTATACCTAAAATAATAATAAAAACTAAGTGGATAGCAGACACCATGTCTACTGTTAACCCTCACTTTTTGGGCAGACCAGAGCCTTAGATATGCAGTTTTAGAAACTGTTTTTCGACCTGTAAGCATTACATGGCAACGCTTGAATTTTGATAGCGCATAGGGCTGCGGGCCAGAAGGTTGTGGGTATGCAGACCACCGTGAACAAGAGTAGGGGTGGAAACATCTCCTTTATAATTAAAGCATTTCATGAATCTATCATTGTATTTCCAGGTCTGAGAAAAAAGTTGCCTTTTATATAAATGGCATGCAATTCTATATAATTTTACATATTAGCAGAACCTTTTTTAATAGCACACAAATTACTGAAATTATAGGCTAAGAATGGACAGAGAGAGGCCTTTCAGCACCATGAGCTGTCCATTTCCGATTGATTGTGTGGCGGCTGCTGCTTCAAGTGTCAGCACCATAATGTAAGTTTCTTGAATCTGGCTTACTGTGACGTCAATAACTCTGATAAAACACTAGTGTACAAAACATTCAGAACACCTTCCTAATATTGAGTTGCACCCCTTTTCCCTCAGAACAGCCTCAATTATTCGGGGCATGGACTCTATCAAGGTGTCAAAAGCGATCCACAGGGATGCTGGTCCATGTTGACTCCAATGCTTCCCACAGTTGTATCAAGTTGGCTGGATGTTCTTTGGGTGGTGGACCATTCTTGATATGCACGGGAAATTGTTGAGTGTGAAAAACCCAGCAGCATTTCAGTTTTGACACAAACCGGTGCGCCTTGAACCTCCTACAATAGCCCGTTCAAAGGCACTTAAATATTTTGTCTTGCCCATTCACCCTCTGAATAGCACACATACACAATCCATGTCTCAATTGTCTCAAGGCTTCAAAATCCTTCTTTAACCTGTCTCCTCCCTTCATCTACACTGAAGTGGATTTAAAAGGTGTCATCAATAAGGGATAATGACTTTCACCTGGATTCGCATGGTCAGTCTATATGATGGAAAGAGTTCCTAATGTTTTGTGCACTCAGTTTTTAATAAAAAGCTATTATAGTAGTAGCAAGCTATCAAAGTTGATCTCCGGTCCTTCTGCGCCATGCAGCGGTCTAAGGCACTGCATCTCAGTGCAAGAGGCGTCACTACAGTCCCTGGTTCGAATCCAGGCTGTATCACTTCCGGCCATGATTGGGGGTCCCATATGGCGACGCACAATTGGCCCAGCGTCGTCCGGGTTTGGCCAGGGTAGGCAGTCATTGTAAATAATAATTTATTCTTAACTGACTTGCCTAGTTAAATAAAGGTTAAATAAAAAAATTTAAAATCTTTGCGACCTCCTCAAACTGAACAGAACAAAGGCTATAGGTTAGTTCGCACGCAAGATTTTTTGGACTAGGCCTAATAAATAAATAAAAATTGGAAGAAGCCTTTGACTCTCTTCCTGAACTGCCACAGTAGGCCTACACGTCACACCATTGGTTAGGCAGCACACAAAAAAGTTTTTGATCAGCAAGAGCAGAGCAGGCCGGGGCTTAGGGTTGGAATATCCATTGCAGTGTGTAATGCTGCCTGGTTTTATTTACACCATCCCAGCAGATATCTTAGAAATATAACTTTGCTCTGTGCTTCTACGAGCTTGCACTTCCTAGCCTATAGGCTATGGATCATTTGATTGAGACCATACTAAATAGGCTATAGGCGCACTTGATATTGCGTGCCCAGCAGAGAATCAGAGATGTAGGGCGGCATTGGGCACACATCGATATATATCCTAATAAGCAACTAATTCTAAAACAGAGAAATATTGAAATGTCATTAATTACAAATGACAGGACCCTAACCTGGACTACATTTTGAAAAAAACTCTAAACCCTCCCTTTGACTGAAATTAAAAAAGCATGACCCTCCCCTATTTTCCTTCAGGTTCCAATTCTGTAAATTTCGATCATCCATCCCTTAGCAAAATTCTTCGAGAAATTGCTCTTTGCTAAGAAGCTATTTTTGTTTCTTGTTGACCACTTTAACAGAAAAACAATCACAGTAAGGTGCTTAATTGTTACACAAATTATTTGATATTGAGATATAAACTGCTGCATTGGAACCTTAAGGAATTACCTTTTTTTATTTTATTTACTAGGCCTATACCATGCATGAAAACATTCATTTATTATAATATTTCATCAGATATTGCATAGGTCTGTCTGTATTATAGAGGTCCTTTTCAGATAGAAATTAGGTAGCTCACCATATTTTCCAGGTGCAGGATCCCCTCCCATTCCAGTGCCTAGCCCGCCTGAAACAGAATTAAATCATTTGTTTAGGGTCCGGTTTCCTTAACACAGATTAAGCCTAGTCCTGGATTAAAAACCTATTAAAAAAAACTAGCCCTACTTGTTTAACAGATTGACCCCCTGCCCCCTTACAGACAGAAGAGAACTGGACACCTCTTGGAGCCTGGTTCCTCTCTAGGTTTCTTCCTAGGTTCAGAGGCTGGAACCTCTGCATTGCCTGATCTTTGGGGTATTAGGCTGGTTATCTTTAAAGCAATTTGTAACAACTCCTGATGTAAAAAGGGCTTCATTAAATACATTTGATTGATAAATTTACCGTATTTTCCAGAGGATTTGGAGTCAGCACCCAATCCGAGAGTCTGAGATCCATAGGGTAGACCACCATTTCCTGTTTGTGTAAGCAGTGCAATGAATATATTAGAAAATAATAGGGATATAATTCAGATTTACAGATTCTCAGTGATATAGAGAAATGAATGGCACTCACCGTATTTACCAACTGACTTGCCAACATCAGGTCCAGGTGCGTTGGAGATTCCACCATTTCCTGAGCGCGATTGAGACAAAGTTCAGAGAGAACAAAATGCAAACCCATGGAATACAGACATACTGGCACATACAGTACATGCATAAATACATACAGTAGATAGAGAAGAAAAAAAACATACTATACATACACTGAGTACACCAAACATTAGGAACACTTTCCTAATATTAAGTTGCAGAACAGCCTCAAGTTGATCGGGGCATGGACTCTACAAGGTGTTGAAAGCTCTCCACAAGGTGTTGAAAGCTCTCCACAGGGATGCTGGTCCATGTTGACTCCAATGCTTCCAACAGTTGTGTCAAGGTGGCTGGATGTCCTTTAGGTGGTAGACCATTATTGATACACATGGGAAACTTGAGCGTGAAAAACCCAGCAGTGTTTTGACACAAACCGGTGCGCCTGGCACCTACTACCATACCCCGTTCAAAGGCACTTGAATATTTGGTCTTGCCCATTCACCCTCTGAATGGCACACATACACAATCCATGTCGCAATTGACTCAAGGCTTAGAAATCCTTCTTTAACCTGTCTCCTCCCCTTCATCTACACTGATTGAAGTGGATTTAACAAGTGACATAAATAAGGGATCATAGCTTTCACCTGGATTCACCTGGTCAGTATACGTCATGGAAAGAGCAGGTGTTCTTAGTGTTTTGTATACTCAGTGTATAGATGCAGAATATAGCATAGTCGCAGTGCATTTTCTTGTACGTGAAGAAAATATCTGTAAAACAACAGACAAAGGAAATATCTAATAATTAACACACAGTCGAAGTAGGAAGTTTACATACACTTAGGTTGGAGTCATTAAAACTCATTTTTCAACCACTCCACAAATTTCATGTTAACAAACTATAGTTTTGGCAAGTCGGTTAGGACATCTACTTTGTGCATGACAAAAGTAATTTTACAACAATTGTTTTCAGACAGATTATTTCACAATTCCAGTGGGTCATAAGTTTACATACACCAAGTTGACTGTGCCTTTAAACAGCTTGGAAAATTCAGAAAATGATGTCATGGCTTTAGAAGCTTCTGATAGGCTAATTGACATAATTTGAGTCAATTGGAGGTGTACCTGTGGATGTATTTCAAGGCCTACCTTCAAATTCAGTGCCTCTTTGCTCGACATCATGGGAAAATCAAAAGAAATCAGCCAAGACCTCAGAAAAACAATTGTAGACCTCCACAAGTCTGGTTCATCCTTGGGAGCAATTTCCAAACGCCTGAAGGTACCACGTTCATCTGTACAAACAATAGTATGCAAGTATAAACACCATGGGACCACGCAGCTGTCATACCGCTCAGGAAGGAGACGCGTTCTGTCTCCTAGAGATGAACGTATTTTGGTGTCAATAGTGCAAATCAATCCCAGAACAACAGCAAAAGACGTTGTGAAGATGCTGGAGGAAACAGGTACAAAAGTATCTATATCCACAGTAAAACGAGTCCTATATCGACATAACCTGAAAGGCCGCTCAGCAAGGAAGATGCCACTGCTCCAAAACCGCCATAAAAAAGCCAGACTACGGTTTGCAACTGCACATGTGGACAAAGATCGTACTTTTTGGAGAAATGTCCTCTGGTCTGAAACAAAAATAGAACTGTTTGGCAATGATGAACATCGTTATGTTTGGAGGAAAAAGGGGGAGGCTTGCAAGTCAGAGAACACCATCCCAACCGTGAAGCACAGGGCTGGCAGCATCATGTTGTGGGGGTGCTTTGCTGCAGGAGGGACTGGAGCACTTCACAAAATAGATGGCATCATGAGGCAGGAAAATTATGTGGATATACTGAAGCAACATCTCAAGACATCAGTCAGGAAGTTAAAGCTTAGTCGCAAATGGGTCTTCCAAATGGACAATGACCCCAAGCAAACTTCCACAGTTGTGGCAAAATGGCTTAAGGACAACAATGCCAAGGTATTGGAGTGGCCATCACAAAGCCCTGACCTCAATCCTATAGAAAATGTGTGGACAGAACTGAAAAAGCGTGTGCGAGCAAGGAGGCCTACAAAAAGTTACACCAGCTCTGTCAGGAGGAATGGGCCAAAATTCACCCACCTTGTTGTGGGAAGCTTGTGGAAGGGTACCCGAAACGTTTCACCCAAGATACACAATTTTAAAGACAATGCTACCAAATACTAATTGAGTGTATGTAAACTTCAGACCCACTGGGAATGTGATGAAAGAAATAAAATCTGAAATAAATCACTCTACTATTATTCTGACATTTGACATTCTTAAAATAAAGTGGTGATTCTAACTGACATAAGACAGGGAATTTTTACTAGGATTAAATGTCAGGAATTGTGAAAAACTGGAGTTTAAATGTATTTGGCTAAGGTGTATGTAAACTTCCGACTTCAATTGTACATACTGGCACATACACTAAATGCATACGTGCATGATTACATAAATACATTGAGATAAATACATACATACCAGTAATCAACAGACATGCATACAACACATTATATAAACACACGCATTTACAATGTTAACATAAAAAGGTACAGAGACATACAGGTAACTGCCAAAATGAAGGAAACACCAACACACAGGGTTTTAATAGGGCGTTGGGCCACCACGAGCCAGAACAGCTTCAATGTGCCTTGCTATAGATTCTATTTTTTTTTTAAATACAAAAAGTATTTCACCTTTATTTAACTAGGCAAGTCAGTAAAGAACAAATTCTTATTTACAATGATGGTCTACCGGAGAACCGTGGGTTAACTAGTTCCGGTTGCAGAATGACAGATTTTGAGGAATTCGACACCATTCTTCCAAGTGAAATTCCATAATTTGGTGTTTTGTTGATGGTGATGGAAAATGCTCTCAGGCGCCGCTCTAGAATCTCCCATAAGTGTTCAATTGGGTTGGGATCTGGTGATGGAGACGGCCATGGCATATGGTTTACATAATTTCCATGCTCATCAAACCATTCAGTTACCACTTGTACCCCTGTGGACAGGGGTATTGTCATCCTATGGAGGCAAAGCCATGGTAGCCAAAATAATTGCAAAAATAATGGCCTGCCCAGCGTTTATATACATGACCCTATGAATTATGGGATGTTCATTTCTTAATTAACTCTGGAAGCACCTGCTTTCAATATACTTTGTATCTCTAATTTACTCCATAATATCTGGCTGCACAGTCTGAAGTTTGCAAAAGAGCACCTGGATGTTCCACAGCGCTACTGTCAAAATATTCTGTGGACAGATGAAACTATATTTGAGTTGTTTGGAAGGAACACACAACAATATGTGTGGAGAAAAAAAAGGCACAGCACACTAACATCATAACCTCATCCCAACTGTAAAGTATGGTGGAAGGAGCCTCATGGTTTGGGGCTGCTTTGCTGCCTCAGGAACTGGACAGCTTGCTATCATCAACGGAAAAATGTATTCCCAAGTTTATTAAGACATTTTGCAGGAGAATGTAAGGCTATCTGTCCTCCAATTGAAGTTCAGAAGTTGGGTGATGCAACAGGACAATGACCCAAAACACATGTCCATTTGCATGAATTGGACCGCAGAGTGAAGGAAAAGTAGCAGTAAGTAGTAAGTGCTCAGCATATGTGGGAACTCCTTTAAGACTGCTGGAAAAGCATTCCAGGTGACTACCTCATGAAGCTGGTTGAGAGAATGCCAAGAGTGTGTAAAGCTGTCATCAAGCAAAGGGTGGCTACTTTGAAGAATCTGAAATATATTTTGATTTGTTGAACACTTTTTTGGTTACTACATGATTTCATGTGCTTTTTCATAGTTTTGATGTCTTCACTATTATTCTACAATCTATAAAATAGTAAAAATAAAGAAAAACCCTTGAATGAGTAGGTGTATCCAAACTTTTGACTGGTACTGTGTGTGTGTGTGTGTGTGTGTGTCTATACATACATACATACATGGGGGATTGGAAATGATGTAGACAATTACATTGATGGAAGCTACAATCTATCTCAGTATTAAGGCTGATCTACCCACTAAAAAATACATTTAAAAAATGCTTAACTTGAACCAGTGCCTGCAACCTGGTTCAGGTTATCAGTCAACCTACCAGGATAGTTATAAACAGCACAGGAATGAAATCGTCAACATTGATTAATTATGTCTTTACTAATGCTGCAGAAATTTCCTTTAAATCAGTATCCAAATCCATAGGATATAGTGATCACAATATAGTAGCCATATCTAGGAAAACCAAAGTTCCAAAGGCTGTTCCCAATATAGTGTATAAAAAGGTCATACAATAAGTTTCATAGAGATTCCTATGTTGTTGATGTAAAGAATATTTGTTGGTCTGTGGTGTGTAATGAGGAGCAACCAGACGTTGCGCTTTACATATTTATTAAATTGCTTATTCCAGTTATTAACAAGCATGCACCCATTAAGAAAATGGCTGTAAAAACTGTTCAATCCCCATGGATTGATGAGGAATTTAAAAATGTTATGTTTGAGAGGGATGAGGCAAAAGGAATGGCAAATAAGTCTGGCTGCCAACCGATTGGTAAAAGTAGTGTAAATTGAGAAATCATGTGACTAAACTGAATAAAGAGAGGAAGAAACTATGCTATGAAACAAAGATAAATTATATAAAAAGTGATAGTAAAAATCTTTGGAGCACCTTAAATGAAATGTTTTGGAAAAAGGCAAACTCAGCTCCATCATTCACTGAATCAGATGGATCATTCATCAAAGCCCACTGATATTGGCAACTACTGTAATAATTTTTTCATTGGCAAGATTAGCAAATTTAGCCAAGACATGCCAGCAACAAACGCTGACACTACACAAGTATAAATGATCAAATTATGAAAGACAAGCGTTGTAATTTTGAATTCCGTAAAGTTAGTGTGGAAGAAGGGATTCTTTTTTTGTCTATCAACAATGACAAACCACCCGGGTCTGACAACTTGGATGGAAAATTACTGAGGATAATAGAGGACGACATTGCCACTCCTATTTGCCATATCTTCAATCTAAGCCTATTAGAAAGTGTGTGCTCTCAGGCCTGGAGGGAAACAAAGTAATTCCACTAAGAATAGTAAAGCCCCCTTTACTGGCTCAAATAGCAGACCAATCAGCCTGTTATCAACACTTAGTAGACTTTGGGAAAAAATTATGTTTGTCCAGATGCAATGCTATTTTACTGTAAACAAATTGATAGACTTTCAGCACACTTATGTAGGGAAGGACATTCAAGCACAGCACTTACACAAATGTCTGATGATTGGCTGAGAGAAATTGATGATAAAAAGATTGTTGGAGCTGTTTTGTTAGACTTCAGTGCGGCTTTTGACGTTATCGATCATAGCTGCTAATAGAAAAATATATGTGTTATGACTTTACACCCCCTGCTATATTGTGGATAAAAAGTTACCTGTCTAACAGAACACAGGTGGTTTTCTTTACTATACAATGGGTGGGTCTAATCCTGAACGATGATTGGTTAAAACCCTCTGTGTTCCATATTTGCATGGATATATACAAAGGAATGTCAACTGAAAAAAGGTAAATTCAAAAAGGCACTCGCACATCTGAGCAATCTTTATTGCAGGTGCATAGTAACAGTTGAATAAGATGAGAAAAAATAAGAAACCGGGACACTGCTTTTGATAAGCTTTACGTATCGGCCTCAGGGCCTTCGTCAGAGCTTTTGTGCTCACTATTTGAGAAAAATGTATTAGCGCCCGTATGAAGACATAGGTCCATCCACATACGTTCCATGCATCGAATGGGGTTGGAGTCGAGGGAAAATAAGTAAGTGTTACCAAATAGAACAATGTGCATTTCATAAATATTCGAATAAAGTGTGTACATAAAAGGTATTAAACACGTCTGTAAAACTACAATGAGGGCATGACCCACCAAGCAGGTTTTCATAAATCATTGGGTACAGCGCAAGAAAAAAGGCAGCGTAATCTGAAATGGGGCATTAATTAATGTTCACATTTATATCATACATAATGATGAAATGCCTAAGACATTTAGGAAATAATGTCTGGAGGGTGAAAATCCCAAAACATTCCCTTTTGCTCAGAGTATTATTTATATCACCTCCCATGTCTGATATCTTAACTTTCTCTATGACATAAAATCTAGAGGTAGAAATGTCTTTGGTCATTAAAATGTACTGTGACTGTCGTTTCTCCTGATTGAATTTATGTTCGCTAATTCTCTGCTTGAGAGAACGAGAGGTTTACCTACATAACACAGCCCACATCGACATTTAATCATGTAGATGTAATGGGTGGTGGAGCACGTAATAATGTAATTTATTTGGAACCTTTTTCCTGTATGTGGGTGGCAGAAATATTCACACTTCATGATATTGTTGCACTGTGTGCAACCTCTGCATTTATAGCTACCATTCTGAAGAGGGCGTAAAAGTTTATTTTGTGGCTGGCAGTTGACATGGACCAATTTATCGCGTAAATTGTGACCTGTCCTATATACAATCATTGGCGAAAATCTGATATCAACTTTGGAGGGGACAATTACATGAAATTTTCTCAAGAGCAATTCCTGAGGGGGACACCAAAAGTAGTGCTGTAACACATAGCCTACATTGTAATATGGTAAATGTATATTGAGGAACCAAAGAAATAAGGTGTTTGCCGTACTCCTAACTACCGGTACCCAAAACTACACAACTAATCACAACAGCAATACCATTGCCTTTAACAAATCTTAGTTCAGTCACCAGTTTAAGTTGAGAGTGGGGGTATCCATGGCATTTTCCAATTATGTTCCTATTTTACAAGTCAAAAAAATTGAGAACCTTTCATAATGTTGCCAAACAAAGACTCAACAAACTTACCTGAGACTCCCTGTCTCTGCCAGTCTCTCCCTGCATATCTGTCCCCAACTCTGCTGTCAGTGTGCCATCTGTTGCCTGCTCTGCCTAATGACATCATTGTGAAACATTTCCATTAGAATTTCATTTCTTTCTTATGAACATTTTATCAACTAGTCTTTGAGATATTAGGCTACTAGGGTTCTTACTATGCGTTTTGGTGTATTGAAAAATACTCTGATTTTCGTCTTTTATTTTTCTGCCATTTTTATACCTGGCTGGCTGGCTGGCTACACACACACACAGTGTGTAGGTTATTTACAGTAGGAGATGGGCTTCTATCATCTTCAATCATTCTATTTGGGCTTCGATCTAAAAGGTAGCTAGCAAATGTGAAACGGATTAAAATGACAAGAGTTGACAGCTGTATGAGTTCACCATTTACACAACATATGCTGCAACCTTTTGTAATTTTAATAGTTTGTTTCATATTGGCTGGCTTCCAACAATAGCTGAATTTGCAAAGCTAGCGAGCACCAATTCAGTTTCAGTGGTGTTTGCTATAATCTTTGCTACCCGGGTTAAATAAAGGTGAAATAAAATAAATTAATAAAAGTTCCCTTGCGACAATTTAGCTTTTGCAACGAGACCATTAAATATATTTAAGACAATGGTAGAAGAGAGTGTAGTTCTGTTCAGTTTGGATTTCAGTTTATCGATAACCTTATCACAGGGACTTTGAAGCACTAACTTACATCATCTGCATGCTGATTCCATCTTTGACGACGCCACATAAATGGAATAGGTACTAGCTAGCGTAATAGTTCATATTTGCGCGCTAGCTCTGCATATTCAGCTAGTGTGTGTGCGCGATTGACTGGATTAACCTCACGTCAGTTACGTGCATTGAGTGCCTTTCAGACAGTAGATACGACCTCTCTGTTACCTAGCAAACTAAGGAACTGGCAGTAGATCAAACCATTGTGAGGCAAAGGGTGGGGGGGTTGCAATCTTTTGAAACTTAACGCGCTATTAAGTGTCTATAATCAGCACAATTGCTTTCATTGCGTATTATTCAGATTATTTAAATTACATAGTTATGTTTCAGTGATATATTGGGGGGACAAATCATATTTTTCCCAGGATGGGGGGGTCGTGTCCCCCCCATCCCCCCCGGGATTTCCGCCCCTGTATACAATAAGTGGTGGATTCTTAAATTCAGCAGGCAAAGCTGGGTCTGATGATAAAACACGCCAGTGTTTCTTGTCAGCATCGCCCACATTGCGCAAATTCAACGTATATGTGGTGGTGAACATTACAGTGTTCTTTAGCTTTAGTGCGTCTTTTTTTTTGTAGAATTTCATCTCGTGTTTTCCCCAATGCCAAATCAAGAGCTTCATCCACACATTGTGGAGAGTAGCCTCTTCTTAGAAACCTATTGCGCATCTCCGCTGCTTTTTCTAGATTGTGCCATATATGCCACTCCACAGAGGACTATCTGGAAAAACTGTCTTCTTGGAAGTCCTCTTTTTAATTTCTCAGAGTGGGAGCTGTCCCCCTGTAATATACTATCTCAGTCTTTCTTTTCTATACAGAGTTGTAAACAAGGTTCCATTTGATTTCTCAATCCACATAGAAGTAATGAGTATCACATTCAATAGTGCATTTTAGATTGTGGTCAATGTCATTGAGTAATGCCAGAGTCTGACAACTCTTCTCCCATTCCTCCCCATATGGATTTTTTTTTTTGTCAATATATCAATACCACTTCAGGACTTCATTCAAAATTGATGTTCGTTTTCATTGTTAACAAAACGTTCTTCAAATAGACCCACATAAAGGTTAGCATAGCTCGGAGCGAATGTGGAGCCCATCGATGTTCCATTCGTTTGGAGGTAGTATTCATCATCAAACCTGACATAGTTATACGTCAAAACATATTCAGCCAGCTCTAGAATAAAGTTTGTTGGTGGGTATTTGTTAGTATCCCGGTCTCTCAAATAGTGAGCACAAAAGCTCTGACGAAGTCCTTGAGGCCGATACGTAAAGCTTATTAAAGAGCAGCGAGTGGGTTTCCTCTTTTTTCTTAATTGAAATACAGTAAAAACGAAACGAAGTGCAGCTAGTTTGTAGTCTTTCCAGCTTGAGTTGGAAAGGTAGTTTCAGGAATTCCCCGGGGCAGCTGTCTAGGCCCCTTACTTTTTTCAATTGTTACTAATGACATGCCACTGGCTTTGAGTGAAGCCAGTGTGTATGTATGCAAATGATTCAACACTATACACGTCAGCGACTACAGTGAGTGAAATCACTGCAACACTTAATAAAGAGCTGCAGTCAGTTTCAGAATGGGTGGCAAGGAATAAGTTAGTCCTAAATATTTCAAAAACTAAAAGCATTCTATTTGGGACAAATCATTCACTAAACCCTAAACCTCAACTAAATCTTGTAATAAATAATGTGAAAATTGAGTGGACGCAACTAAACTGCTTGGAGTTACCCTGGATTGTAAACTGTCATGGTCAAAACATATTGATACAACAGTAGCTAAGATGGGGAGAAGTCTGTCCATAATAAAGCGCTGCTCTACCTTCTTAACAACACTATCAACAAGGCAGGTCCTACAGGCCTAGTTTTGTCACACCTGGACTACTGTACAGTCGTGTGGTCAGGTGCCACAAAGAGGGACCTCAGAAAATTGCATTTAGCTCAGAACAGTGCAGCACGGCTGGCCCTTGGATGTACACAGAGCTGACAATAATATGCATGCCAATCTCTCCGGGCTCAAAGTGGAGGAGAGATTGACTTGATCATTACTTGTTTTTGTAAGAAGTGTTGAAATGGTGAATGCACTGAGGTGTCTGTTTAAACTACAAGACATACCACCAAGACATACCACCAAAGGTCTCTTCACAATCCCCAAGTCAAGAACAGACTATGGAAGGTGCTCAGTAGTTGACCAAAGAGTGCAAATCATTTTATAACATTTTTGACATGCGTTTTTCGGGATTTTTTTGTTGTTATTCTGTCTTTCACTGTTCAAATAAACATACTATTAAAATTATAGACTGATCATTTCTTTGTAAGTGGGCAAACATACAAAATCAGCAGGGGATCAAATACTCCCCCCCCCCCCCCCCCCTGTACACATGGATTTTGTATTGTAGATACTTGTATGTGATGGTAGAGTAGTGGCATGAGTGAACACACTTAATGTGTTGTGAAAAGTGTTATGTAATATTTAAAATGCTATATAACTGCCTTATGTTGATGGAGCCCAGGAAGAGTAGCTGCTGCCTTGAAAGCAGCTAATGGGGATCCTTAATAAATACAATTACTCATGTGTTTACATTATTTTGGCTGTTACCCGTAGATGCAGCAGGCATACATATACCATACTTGCCTGCACCATAAGTCCCCAACCCGAGGGGTTGACCACCAAATGGCAACCCCCCAATGCCTGAGTCAGAGCAAGATAACGTATTAGGACAAGAAGCAAGAGAGGGAGTGGGCATAAAAGCAAGAGATGGCTAGTAGACTGTTGTAAACTACTGTTCATTGTGAGTCACTGCTGTGATGTTAATGTGAAGCCAAAGACAAATTTCCACATTATGTGGACAATTACGAATTTCTAAAGCTTGATGAGAAAAAGGTCCACAAAGCGAGGCAGCATCAGTTATACACTTATCTTCCTGTTACTCATTATTTTCCTGTAAATATGTATTGTTGGAGAAATGCAACCCTGAGCCTAAATCTTGTAACTCAAGTAACTCACTCACCATATTTGGTCTGAGATGTTGCCTCTGGGCCCATTCCGAGGGGCTGACCACCATATGGCCCACCCAATCCTGTGAACGACAGAGCAAAAGGGCTGTCAACTGCGTTTATTTTCAGCAAACTTAACATGTGTAAATATTTGTATGAACATAACAAGATACAACAACTGAGACATAAACTGAACAAGTTCCACAGACATGTGTCTAACAGAAATGGAATAACATGTCCCTGAACAAAGGGGGGATCAAAATCAAAAGTTACAGACAGTATCTGGTGTGGCCACCAGCTGCATTAAGGACTGCAGTGCATCTCCTCATGGATTGCACCATATTTGCCATTTCTTGATGTGAGATGTTACCCCACTCTTCCACCAAGGTACCTGCAAGTTCCCAGACATTTCTGGGCGGAATGGCCCTAGCCCTCACCCTCCGATCCAACAGGTCCCAGGCGTGCTCAATGGGATTGAGATCCGGTAGAACACTGACATTCCTGTCTTGCAGGAAATCACGCACAGAACGAGCAGTATGGCTGGTGGTATTGTCATGCTGGATGGTCATGTCAGGATGAGCCTGCAGGAAGGGTACCACATGAGGGAGGAGGATGTCTTCCCTGTAATGCACAGCGTTGAGATTGCCTGCAATGACAACAAGCTCAGTCCGGTGATGCTGTGACACACCACCCCAACTCTATCCCGCTCCAGAGTACAGGCCTCAGTGTAACGGTCATTCCTTCAACGATAAACGCAAATCCGACCATCACCCCTGGTGAGACAAACCGTGACTCGTCAGTGAAGAGCACTTTTTGCCAGTCCTGTCTGGTCCAGCGACGGTGGATTTGTGCCCATAGGCGACATTGTTACCGGTGATATCTGGTGAGGGCAGTTGTTGTTGCCATCCTGTACCTGTCCCACAGGTGTGATGTTCGGATGTGCAGGTGCTGTTACACGAGGTCTGCCACTGTGAGGACGATCAGCTGTCGGTCCGGTCTCCCTGTAGCGCTGTCTTAGGCGTCTCACAGTACGGACATTGCCATTTATTGCCCTGGCCACATCTGCAGTCCTCATGCCTCCTTGCAGCATGCCTAAGGCACGTTCACACAGATGAGCAGGGACCCTGGGCATCTTTCTTTTGGTGTTTTTCAGAGTCAGTAGAAAGGCCTCCTTAGTGTCCTAAGTTTTCATAACTGTGACCTTAATTGCCTACCGTCTGTAAGCTGTGTGTCTTAAAGACCGTTCCACAGGAGCATGTGTAACCGATGTGAAATGGCTAGTTAGTTAGCGGTGGTGCGCGCTAATAGCGTTTCAATCGGTGACGTCACTCACTCTGAGACTTGAAGTAGGGTTTCCCCTTGCGTTGCAAGGGCCGCGGCTTTTGTGGCGCGATGGGTAACGATGCTTCGTGGGGTGTCAGTTGTTGATGTGTGCAAGGGTCCCTGGTTCGAGCCCAGGTTGGGGCGAAGAGAGGGACGGAACCTACACTGTTACACATGTTCATTAATTGTTTAATTGTTAATTAATTAATTGTTTAAAAGCATGGGAAACAGTGTTTAAACCCTTTATAATGAAGATCTGTGAAGTTATTTGGATTTTTACGAATTATCTTTGAAAGACAGGGTCCTGAAAAAGGGACGTTTACATATTATCTAGAAAAGGTACATTTCCTGACGAAAATGTGTTTGTGTACAACCAACTCACCACCATACATTCCACCTGATTTTCCATCAGGACGTAGGCCAGCGGGTTGAGGTTCAAACTGACTTGTTCCTGTCAAGGAGGAGAGATGCATTTCAGCTACTGTGTATATGAGTGTACACCCACACTGTACATGAGATAAGCACTGTGTGTAGATATGAGTGTAATCTTACCATCCAGTCCAGCAGGAATGATTGGTGCTCCGCCATAAGGTCCGGAACCACCTGTAAAAGAAAATGAGGGGAATGCAGTTTTTATAGTATTCTTCTGATCCATTCAGTGTTGTCATGCACTAATTTCTTCTTAAAATTTGAGGGGGCCCTTCTCACCATATTTGCCACCATTTGCAGGCTCTTCAAGTCCTGCACCAACCCCACCTGCATTAGGATGTATGGATTCATTGCTTGACATGGTGGGAGGCTAGGACTGATGTTGTATTTGTCTATGACATATAGTAGCCTTACATACCTGATTTGCCCTCCATACCAGCAGGCACACCTTGATAGAAAGATTAAACGTTTGACATTCACTGTTATTTTGAAAACTCACTCTTGGACTCAACATACTGGTTTTTAGTCAAATCAAAATGTTCTACTGTAAAAAAAAAAAAAATATGAATGAATTGTCAAATCCAGTACTATAATCAATCGTAATTTTTCTCTGAATATCTAAAAGGATCACAGGTCATTACACATTATAGTTAAATCTAGCACATACAGTGCCTTCGGAAAGTATTCAGATCCCTTGACTATTTTTCTAAAATGATTCTAAAATGATTTAAAAAAATAATTACACCTCATCAATCGACATAAAATACCCCGTAATGACAAAGCAAAAACAGGTAAAACCAGTTGTCGGTGATGAAAAATACACCATCAATCTAGACACAATACCCCATAATGACAAAGCAAAAACAGGTTTTACCTGTTATAAATACACCTCAATCTGTTAAATACACCTCAATCTTTTATAAATACACCTCATCAATCTACACACAATACCTCATAATGACAAAGCAAAAACAGGTTTTACCTTTGCTTTCTCATTATGGGGTATTGTGTGTAGATTGATGAGGTGTATTTTTTTTTAATCATTTTAGAATAAGGAATACTTTCCGAGGACAAAAGTTAACACCCGTTTTTGCTTTCTCATTATGGGGTATTGCAAAAATTAAAACAGGAAGCACCAGCGACTCAGTCAATAAAAAAGTGGTCAGATGAAGCAGATGCTAAACTACAGGACTGTTTTTCTAGCACAGACTGGAATATGTTCAAAGATTCTTCCGATGGCATTGAGAAGGACACCAAATAAGTCACTGGCTTCATCAATAATTGCATCAATGACGTCGTCCCCACAGTGACTGTACGTACATACCCCAACCAGAAGCCATGGATTACAGGCAACCACACTGAGATAAACGGTACGGCTTCCGCTTTCAAGGAGTGGGACTCTAACCCGGAGGCTTATAAGAAATCCTGCTATGCCCTCCGACGAACCATCAAACAGGCAAAGTGTCAATACAGGACTAAGATTGAATCGTACGACACCGGCTCCGACGCTCGTCGGATGTGACAGGACTTGCTAACTATTACAGACTACAGAGGGAAGAGCTGCCCTGTGACACGAGCCTACCAGGACCGCCCCCAGGTGATAATGGTAGGTAACAACACATCCGCCACACTGATCCTCAACACGGGGGCCCCTCAGGGGTGCGTGCTCAGTCCCCTACTGTACTCCCTGTTCACTCATGACTGCATGGCCAGGCAAGACTCCAACACCATCATTAAGTTTGCCGATAACACAACAGTGGTAGGCCTGATCACCGACCACGACGAGACAGCCTATAGGGAGGAGGTCAGAAGAGACCTGACCGTGTGGTGCAAGGACAACAACCTCTCCCTCAACGTGATCAAGACAAAGCAGATGATTGCGAACTACAGGTAAAGGAGGACCAAGCACGCCCCCATTCTCATCGACGGGGCTGTAGTGGAGCAGGTTGAGAGCTTCAAGTTCCTTGGCGTCCACATCAACAAACGAACATGGTCCAAGCACACCAAGACAGTCGTGAAGAGGGCACGACAAAACGTATTCTCCTTCAGGAGAATGAAGAGATTTGGCATGGGTCCTCAGATCCTTAAAAGGTTCTACAGCTGCACCATCGAGAGCACCCTGACGGGTTGCGTCACTACCTGGTATGGCAACTGCTCGGCCTCTGACCGCAAGACACTACAGGGGGTAGTGTGTACAGCCCAGTACATCACCAGGGCCAAGCTTCCTGCCATCCAGGACCTCTATACCAGGCGGTGTCAGAGGAAAGACCTAAAAATTGTCAAAGACTCCAGCCACCCTAGTCATAGACTGTTCTATCTGCTACTGGAGCGCCAAGTCTAGGTTGAAGAGGCTTCTAGACAGCTTCTACCCCCAAGCCATAAGACTCCTAAACATATAATCAAATGGCTACCCAGACTATTTGCATTGCCCCCCCCCCCCCCCCCCACTGCTGCTACTCTCTGTTATTATCTATGCATAGTCACTTTAATAACTCTACCTACATGTACATATTACCTCGACTAACCGGTGCCCCCGCACATTCACTCTGTACCGGTACCCCCTGTATATAGCCCCGCTATTGTTATTCTACTGCTGCTCTTTAATTATTTCTTACTTTTTTTTTGTATTTTCTTAAAACTGCATTGTTGGTTAAGGGCTTGTAAGTAAGCATTTGTATTCGGCGCATGTGACAAATACATTATTTTATGAAGGAAAAAAACAATTTAATCAATTTTAGAATAAGGCTGTAACCTAACAAAATGTGGAAAAAGTAAATGGGTCTGAATACTTTCCGAAGGCACTGTATGTGCTGGATTTAACTATAATGTGTAATGACCTGTGATCCTTTAGATATTCACAGAAAAATGTGGCTTGATTATAGTACCTGATTTGACATTATTTTTTAAAATATTTTTTTATAACATTTTGATTTGACAAAAAAACAGTATACAGAGTCCAATAATGATCATCCTGACTAGTCTCACAGTCCCTGCCGCTGAAAAACATCCCCACAGCGTGATGCTGCCACCACCATGCTTCACCGTAAGAATGGTGCCAGGTTTCCTACAGACGTGACGCTTGGCATTCAGGCCAAAGACTTCAATCTTGGTTTCATCAGACCAGAGACTCCTGCTTCTCATGGTCTGAGAGTCTTTAGGTGCTTTTTGACAAACTCCAAGCGGGCTGTCATGTGCCTTCTACTGAGGAGTGGCTTCCGTCTGGCCACTACCATAAAGGCCTGATTGGCGAAGTGCCGCAGATATGGTTGTCTTTCTGGAAGGTTCTCTTATCTCCACAGAGGAACCCTGAAGCTCTGTCAGAGTGACCATCGGGTTCTTGGTCACCTCCCTGACCAAGGCCCTTTTCCCTGAATTGCTCAGTTTGGCTGGGGCGGCCAGCTCTAGGAAGAGTCTTGGTGGTTCCAAACTTCTTCCATTTAAGAATGATGGAGACCACTGTGTTCTTGGGGACCTTCAATGCTCCAGACATTTTGGTACCCTTCCTCAGATCTGTGCCTCAACACAATCCTGTCTCGGAGCTCTACGGACAATTCCTCCGACCTCATGGCTTGGTTTTTGCTCTGACATGCACTGTCAACTGTGGGACCTTACATAGACAGGTGTGTGCCTTTCAAAAGCATGTCCAATCCATTCAATTCACCACAGGTGGACTCCAATCAAGTTGTAGAAACATCTCAAGGATGATCAACGGATGCACCTGAGTCTCATAGCAGGGTCTGAATACTTATGTAAATAAGTTAACTGTTTTTTGTTTTTAATACATTTGCAAAAAAAAATGTTAAACCTGTTTTAATTTTGTCATTATGGGGTATTGTGTGTAGATTAATGAGGATTTTTTTTTATTTAATCCATTTTAGAATAAGGTTGTAACATAACAAAATGTGGAAAAAGGGAACGGGTCTGAATACTTTGCGAATGCGCTGTGTCATGACTATCATTAATGCAATGACTTATTAAATCAATTAACTGTTTGTGATTAAATTAACTCAAGAATATTAGAATATATCGTTATCATATTAGTCATGCATGAATTATTATTACATCATATCAGTTTCATTCTCAACGTCGTAATATTCTATAAATCTGCATAAACCCTAGTCTACATGACTCGGTGATAAACAAATTGGCCTAATCATTAATTTACTAACTACCAAATAATCACACAGAATTACATTAACACACACACACACACACACACACACACACACAGGATAGATTACACATTGATTACTAACAATGAAAAGTCCCTAGTGGACTAACTCGATATGACGGCAGATTACATATTGAAAGGGGTGGGGAAAGAAATAGCAGGAGAAGGAGAGACAAAGTTATTCAACTATCGTACATACAGTTGAATAATACGCTCATCGTAAATATGGATATTTAGCACCCTAACAACCGATTATTCGGATTTAGAAATGCAATGTAAATATTTACGCTTGTATGTCTTTGTTGTCTCTCTGTTGAAATTGCCCGATTCGTCTGACAAATAGGTCGACAGAAGGTCTCTGGTTGTGTAAGTCTCTGGTGGTCCACCAGAGATCACTATGTCCTTAGTAGTTGTAGTAGTAGCTTTCTTTGTTCTGGAAGTGTCCGTTAGACTGGATACATCAGACGTTCCAATGACCGTTTGATAAGATCTCCCTCGTGCCTTTGGTTAAAGTTCTAGACTACTTTACATGCAAAGCTGCAGGCAGTGCATGTCTAGTCTTCTTCTCTATTTTGTTTCATAGGGTTTTGTATTTTTAGACCATTTGTCACGTATTCAGCTCGCGCTGCACATATACTGGTCTAGTAGTTTTAAACTATTTGTCAGCCGTATAGCCACCGCTCCACGCTGTCTGGTCGAGTAGAGTCTAACCATTCGTGATGTCCGGCTTACACTGTCCGCCTGCTTGGTCTAATGTAAAATTGTCACCAGTCCTTTTAAAGCGCTCTGGTCAAAGGGGGCGCTCTGGTCAAAGGGGGCGTTCCATCACGCCGGCATAATGTCTGTTCTCACGTGGGCGTGGTTAATGACTGGATAAAACTTTATATGAAATACAATTTCTCATTTAGAAGGTTAAAATCACATTGCTATCTTTTCACAAATAGTTTCATATTTAATCGTATAAGTTTTACAACATTTAGATGTAACTCTGACATATACATTGTGAAATCTCTTAACGTTTTGGGGCAGAGTCTCTCTCTACACACGTGTGGGATTTTTGACTTCTCCATATTGCATTGCCCAAGAGAGGAAGTTGACGACCGGTCGTTAAAGTCCTAGACCCCCCCTCTGGTGGGAGAATACTGAATACTTTCCAAATGCATCGTATGGTAAGAAAAAAAAGTGTTACCACATGAGGGCAAGACCGGTGTCACTTCAATATCCAAACATGCAGTAGCCTGCAATGCTAAACTTACCAATTGCAGGTGCACCATAGCCATTTCCATTTGCAGCTGCGCCATATCCATAACCACCTCCAGGGTAGACACCTTGACCATAACCTACAATAGTAAAACACATTTTTAAATAGAACCATTTGAGAACTTGTATGAAATGTTCTGCTGAAGTAATGACATTGTCTAAAAATATAGGTTTGGAACATCCGTAATGTCACAACATTTTGGAGAACGTTCCCAGAATATAGTCAGATGTTTTTAAATATAACCTTTGGGAACCTCTAGGAAACATTACGTTGAAGTACTGAAATTCCTATAAAAGAAAAACATTTCTTAAAGTTCTCTGAACAATTGGATAAAATTAAAGTATTCAGCTCCTTGAGACAATACATGCTAGAAACACCTTTGGCAGCGAGGAGTGGGACAACATTATACAGGCCACAATCAACATCCTGATCAACTCTGTGAAGGAGACGTGTTGCGCTGCATGAAGCAAATGGTGGTCACACCAGATACTGACTGGTTTTCTGATCCACACCCCTACCTTTTTGTTGGAATTTATCTGTGACCAACAGATGAATATCTTTGTTCCCAGTCATGTGAAATCCATAGATTAGGGCCTAATGAATTTATTTCAGTTGACTGATTTCTTTATATGAACTGTAACTCAGTAAAATCTTTGAAATTGTTGCATGTTATACACTGCTCAAAAAAATAAAGGGAACACTTAAACAACACAATGTAACTCCAAGTCAATCACACTTCTGTGAAATCAAACTGTCCACTTAGGAAGCAACACTGATTGACAATAAATGTCACATGCTGTTGTGCAAATGGAATAGACAACAGGTGGAAATTATAGGCAATTAGCAAGACATCCCCCAATAAAGGAGTGGTTCTGCAGGTGGGGACCACAGACCACTTGTCAGTTCCTATGCTTCCTGGCTGATGTTTTGGTCACTTTTGAATGCTGGCGGTGCTTTCACTTTAGTGGTAGCATGAGACGGAGTCTACAACCCACACAAGTGGCTCAGGTAGTGCAGCTCATCCAGGATGGCACATCAATGCGAGCTGTGGCAAGAAGGTTTGCTGTGTCTGTCAGCGTAGTGTCCAGAGCATGGAGGCGCTACCAGGAGACAGGCCAGTACATCAGGAGACGTGGAGGAGGCCGTAGGAGGGCAACAACCCAGCAGCAGGACCGCTACCTCCACCTTTGTGCAAAGAGGAGCAGGAGAAGCACTGCCAGAGCCCTACAAAATGACCTCCAGCAGGCCACAAATGTGCATGTGTCTGCTCAAACGGTCAGAAACAGACTCCATGAGGGTGGTATGAGGGCCCGACGTCCACAGGTGGGGGTTGTGCTTACAGCCCAACACCGTGCAGGACGTTTGGCATTTGCCAGAGAACACCAAGATTGGCAAATTCGCCACTGGCGCCCTGTGCTCTTCACAGATGAAAGCAGGTTCACACTGAGCACGTGACAGACGTGACAGAGTCTGGAGATGCCGTGGAGAACGTTCTGCTGCCTGCAACATCCTCCAGCATGACCGGTTTGGCGGTGGGTCAGTCATGGTGTGGGGTGGCATTTCTTTGGGGGGCCGCACAGCCCTCCATGTGCTCGCCAGAGGTAGCCTGACTGCCATTAGGTACCGAGATGAGATCCTCAGACCCCTTGTGAGACCATATGCTGGTGCGGTTGGCCCTGGGTTCCTCCTAATGCAAGACAATGCTAGACCTCATGTGGCTGGAGTGTGTCAGCAGTTCCTGCAAGAGGAAGGCATTGATGCTATGGACTGGCCCGCCCGTTCCCCAGACCTGAATCCAATTGAGCACATCTGGGACATCATGTCTCGCTCCATCCACCAACGCCACGTTGCACCACAGACTGTCCAGGAGTTGGCGGATGCTTTAGTCCAGGTCTGGGAGGAGATCCCTCAGGAGACCACCGCCACCTCATCAGGAGCATGCCCAGGCGTTGTAGGGAGGTCATACAGGCACGTGGAGGCCACACACACTACTGAGCCTCATTTTGACTTGTTTTAAGGACATTACATCAAAGTTAGATCAGCCTGTAGTGTGGTTTTCCACTTTAATTTTGAGTGTGACTCCAAATCCAGACCTCCATGGGTTGATAAATTGGATTTCCATTGATTATTTTTGTGTGATTTTGTTGTCAGCACATTCAACTATGTGAAGAAAAAAGTATTTAGTAAGATTATTTCTTTCATTCAGATCTAGGATGTGTTGTTTAAGTGTTCCCTTTATTTTTTTGAGCAGTATATTTTTGTTCAGCATAATTTAGGCTTGCCTAAACAAAGGGTCTGAATGCTTATGCAACAACTATACTTTAGTTATCAAATTTTTATTAATCAAACTTTTTTTCTTCCACTTTGACATGAGTATTTTGAGTTCATTGTTGACAACAAATGACAAATCAATTTTAATCCCACTTTGTAACACAATAAAGTGTGAAGAAATACAAGGTGTATGAATACTTTTGCAAGGTACTGTGTACTTGATCACTCACAAGCAGAGTTTCCTTTTGAAATAAATCTATGCTTCAACTCCAAGTGTATTTAGAATTAATATACTAAATTACAATTAAAGCGTTTGAAATTTTAGTACAGTTTTAATGAGTTTGTTTAAGTTTAATGATAGGGAACATATAGTATACTTTAAGACTGAAAAACAATGAATTTGAAGTACACTTTTAATAAGTGTATTGAAGGTTGATAATAGTATATTCATAGTATATGAAAAAACAGAAAAGAACAGTGAATTTAAAGTAAACTTTTGTGTGTTGAAGTGTAATTATATTATATTTATAGTATACGTAAGATATGCTAGAAGTACATCTCATATTTGAAGTATATTATTTTAATGTTTTGTATATTTAAGTATACTTGTATTATAATACAATTAATTGTTTTTCGCTTGGGCATGCTCTCTTAGAATGTTGTGTGCTAGCTGGGTACTCACCACTATGTTGTTTGGGTTTCCCTGCGAAAGGATTTTCACCTGCACAAAGAAAATCCATTGAGGAATTTATATTAGGACATTTAGTAGCCTATATTGAACATGTTTTCTTCAGTACAAAAATGGAAATGTTTCACACTCACAATCATTCTACAGTGAGTATTGATATTACCTGCTCCAGGTCCATATCCATAGCCGGCAGCAACAGGATTATAGCTCCCTGCAACAGCACCATTACCTATGGATCACAAGACAACATTTACTACACACTTTAGAAAAAACACTGCCAGGTGTTAGAAAGGTTGCAAGGCTCATAACTTATTTAAAACAAGGCGTTTACCTGGTTTGGGTGCATTAGCTCCCCCTCCATTTGGATATACTCCAGCTCCATATCCTATAACAAATATATCACAAAGTCTGAATATCTTTTACCTAATATCTGAAAAAGCAGAACTTAGTTACTGAGTGCAATAGAAAATGGTGCTTGAACCATGGACAAACACTTACATTAAATTGAGCAAAATCGGAGACGCATATGGAGATAAATTGTGGCCAATGACCCTAGTAAAATGCATTTATTCGGTCAGGGCACACAGATTTACTTGAAATGAAGCCTCTAAAAAGACAATCCGTAAAGGCATTTCCAAAACAGAGCCACTGAGTGCATTGCACACAGTCAATAAATGGGTTAGAAACAAATACATTACACACACAATGTTTAAAACATGCAAACTGACAACACCAACACCCCATCAAAAAATATGAAACCTGGTGCCATCATAAAATAGTAAAAGACAGACAAGAACGTATGATGAAAACTGTAATTTAAAATATAAAAGACAACTCCTGCACACTTTATTACCTTTGCACATGTCAACATTTAGGTATGTAACCAAAGACTGAAACATCAACAATAAATTATTTTGATAATTAATTCAACACTGGGGGTTTTATTCCAAGAACCACATATGACTTCTTCAAAACATTAGCAATTTACCATTTGGTTTA
Organism: Salmo salar; assembly: GCF_965601325.2. Lineage (NCBI taxonomy): Eukaryota > Metazoa > Chordata > Actinopteri > Salmoniformes > Salmonidae > Salmo > Salmo salar. The sequence goes on along the minus strand of NC_138309.1, from coordinate 67,813,795 downwards.
GCAACATGGCCATTGGGGACACCACCTCTATTTGGTACACCAGCTCCTGCACCGTAACCTAATGGCCATTAACGAACATCTTAGAGTGTGGAAGACCTCATTAATGGCATGCACAAGAATGTATGATGAAAACTAAACTTAATATAAAAAGTAAACTCCCACAAACCATTAAAATCGACAAAGACAACAGCTCAAAAAAAATATGAACCTTCATCCTAATTGCACTGGAAAACCTGATACCACCATGAAATGACAAACGTTTTGTTTAGGCTTAAAAGCACACAAGACAGAGTAGATTTACCATTGGGGTTTGCTCCACGTCCGTTTGGTGCACTGGCTCCGACACCGTAACCTATTCACCATTAACAGAAATCCAAGTGTGTAGAAGATCTCATTGATAGCATGCACAATCATGTAAAAACTTGTACAAACCCCCCCCACTAAAAACACTTATAAAAGACAACTCCTGCACACGATTATCTCTGCCAAAGTTCTTCTATAATGAATTCAGCATTGGGTATTATATTGCCGGCACCACATACAGTGCACTCGGAAAGTATTCAGACCCCTTGACCTTTTCCACATTGTGTTACGTTACAGCCTTATTCTAAAATGGATTACATTTTCCCCCCTCATCAATCTACACACAATACCCAATAATGACAAAGCAAAAACGGGTTTTTAGAAATTTTTGCAAATGTACAAAAATTATTATATGAAATATCACATTTACATAAGTATTCAGACCCTTCACTCAGTACTTTGTTGAAGCACCTTTGGCAGCGATTACAGCCTTGAGTCTTCTTGGGTATGACGCTTCAAGCTTGGCAAACCTGTATTTGGGGAGTTTCTCCCATTCTTCTCTGCAGATCCTCTCAAGCTCTGTCAGGTTGGATAGGGAGCGTTGTCCGGGCTCTGTTTCCTCCAGACGTGATGCTTGGCATTCAGGCCAAAGAGTTCAATCTTGGTTTCGTCAGACCAGAGCATCTTGTTTCTCATGGTCTGAGAGTCCTTTAGGTGCCTTTTGGCAACTCCAAGCCGGCTGTCATGTGCCTTTTACGGAGGATGGGCTTCCCCCTGGCCACTCTACCATAAAGGCCTGATTGGTGGAGTGCTGCAGAGATGGTTGTCATTCTGGAAGATTCTCCTATTTCCACAGAGGAACTCTGGATCTCTCTCAGACTGACCATCAGGTTCTTGGTCACCTCCCTGACCAAGGCCCTTTTCCCCCCGATTGCTCAGTTTGGCCGGACAGCCAGCTCTAGGATAGTCTTGGTGGTTCCAAACTTCTTCCATTTAAGAATGATGGAGGACACTGTGTTCTTGGGGACCTTCAAAGCTGCAGACATTTTTTATTACCCCTCTCCAGATCTGTGCCTCAACACAATCCTGTCTCAGGCTCTACAGACAATTCCTTCGACCTCCTTTGACTTGGTTTTTGCTCTGACATGCACTGTCAACTGTGGGACCTTATATAGACAGGTGTGTGCCTTTCCAAATCATGTCCAAGCAATTAAATTTACCACAGGTGAACACCAATCAAGTTGTAGAAAAATCAAGGACGATCAATGGAAACAGGATGCACCTGAGTTCAATTTCGAGTGTCATCGCAAAGGGTCTGAATACTTCTGTAGATAAGGCATTGCTGTTTTTGCAGACATTTCTAAAAACCTGTTTTCACCTTGTCATTGTGGGGTATTGTGTGTAGATTGACGAGGAAAACTATTTAATCAATTTTAGAATAAGGCTGTAATGTAACAACATTTGGAAAAAGGGAAGGGGTTTGAATACTTTCCGAAAGCACTGTATAAGAGTGACTGTTATGTTGTGGGCCTACGTGGTAACGTTCATCTTTAAATAATCTATAATAAATAGCTACTATGACTGCTTCGATTAACCAGTAACAATTTACCATTGGGTTTCGCGCCATAGCCATTGGGGGCACCACCTCCGTTTACACCAGTTCCTCCTCCGTAACCTAATCATCATACACAGAAAGCTGAGTGTGTGGAAGACCTCATTCATGGCATGCACAATAATGTATGACATTAGGCTCTAGGGCAAATTTACCATTGGGTTTAGCACCCAAGCCAATGGGAACACCAGCTCCTGGACCATAACCTTAAATAACATGTGAAGTGAAATCAGGTACGAGTTAACTGTTCTACAAATGGGTAACTCCTATACATGTCGTTTATTATTATTATTGTGTTCAAGTTAGGTTTAGCACTATAAATGAACAATTCCTCCACCAGCACAGGTCAACCAAGTGGGACACATCGTAGGTTCTCAACGTGAACAATCTAGGGAAGAGGGGTCACAAGCAGCATGAGTCAAAGGTCATGCACTCAGAGTGAGACTCAACATTCACCGTAAAATAACAAAGACATTCCAACAGTTGTTACCATGCCAGATCAAACAACAATATCCATGCAAAAACATTAACTGCACAAATAGACAAAAACAGAAAACAGCATGTACTTTAAACCATTTAGGTTGAGGTGATCATGGCACATTGTTTAATAAATGCCATTCAGATCGCCTGTGAATAACACATACTACTCTTGGTTTACCATTACTTGGTATTCTCACCCATTGTCCATTTGGCACTCCTGATGGTCCAAAGTCTAGAATATCCATGTCAGAAAAATGCAATATAAATAGAATGCCATGTATTCAAGTTAACAAATGAATAAAATGACAAAACCTAACTTTAATTATACTAATAGCACAATAAAATTGCGGTGCTGGGGTAGCAAACTATTTCTACATTAGTTATACTTGTATTTATCTATGGGTGTAATGGTACTGTATATTTTACTTGATATTACTAGTAACTGACGTTTACCAGGTTTGGCTGGTTTAGCTCCCTGCCCATTGCCATTGGGATTCCCAGCTCCTTCACCATCTACTAGGGGTCACAACGGTATCAATAAAACAAGACTGGCAAGGCCGACCTCAACATACATCCCTCAACTTACTCGCAGAGAAATATTAGGCTACACCACAGATTTATCAAGACAAATAACCGCCAGTAATCATACTTAAAACGTTGATTGAAACTGATCTCAAACTAGGGAAACACAAAGAGATGTCTTGTAACAACCAATGACTACATAGACAGACAGACCACAGGCTTCACACTCAACATCAAACAAATACTTGAACCTGCAATCTATATGGTATCATTTAGATTATTCATGTCCAGTAACATTGGATGCAGCAGTGCACCAGTGGAAGTTCCAACAGACCAACACATGAGAAGTGCAATAAGAAAAAACATATCATGACATTAATAAACCTACATTTTCTTAAAGTATTTGGCGATAAGCCAACACCACAAGAAAGCATGCAACAAAAACATACAACCAACACACTAAAACAATTCAAAATAAATAATGTGACACACTCAAACAGACCTGACAGGGGCATAAATGATACCATATGGATGCCAGCAACATGTGATGAACTATGAACTTGTTGACAAGACAAACAGAAGACTTGACATGTACATACACATGCACTACACATTACACAGGTGCGGGACAGGTGTAGACATATGCAAGGACCAGTGATTATGTGACAAACATACACTGTGTTTATATGACAGCACTTACACATCCAAAGACACAAACAATATCAAGTTTTAGTTTACCAAGTGGACTCCCAACTTTAGATTCCAGCTTCTCATGTTCCACTGCTGATTTTTCAGGTACAACTGCAGGCTCACTTTTATTGCTCACTTCTTCCGGTGCCACCCCTGGTGCACCTTTAGTCAGGGTTTCTCCAGGGACAATGGGACCAGTGTTTTTAGCTGCCATCGTTTCAGGTACCAATGCAGGCACAACCTTTGTAACCATGGGTCCAGTACTTTTAGGCACCTGAGGTTCAGGGTCTACGCCCCAATCACCTTTCCCAGGAGGTGTGCCCGACCCACCATTTTTTTTCTCAGGGACCTCACATCCAGTGACATAACCTAAGGGCCACAAGGTCATCACCACTTACAGCCACTGGTCATTTTAGTTTGAAATTGTTAACAGATATAATGTCAACGGTCATCTGGTTTTAGTTATTTGCCTAAAATTAAACATTCCCAGTGAAGTTCCCACATAAGGCTCTTCTTTTTAGAACATCAACATTTTGGTGGACACAAAAAACTATGACAGTCCCCTAGTGAACAACAACCATGGTGTGCAAAAGAATTGCACATTGTAAACACTGAAAACACACAGGGTGGAAACCCAACATGAAATCCGCACCCCTATCTTGAAACTTTGTACAAATTTGTCATTGACATCATTTCAATGCATGATATATGCGAAAGTCTGACTTGGTTGCATGGATCTCAAGTTAGGATTCAGCCCAAAATGTGTAAATACAGGCACTGTCAAAGCTTTCATTGTCTAAACTAAAGCAAACACCACCAACTAAAACAGACAATGTTAAACACGGTAATAAAACATGTCAACAGATTTAGACATACATTTTGTTTTGTTACAGCCTGAATTTAAAATATATTAAATTGATATTTGTTTGTCAATGGCCTACACACAATACCCAATAATATCAAAGTGGGATTACATTTTTCTAAATATTAAATTATAAAAAATGAGAAACTGAAATGTCTTGAGTCAGTAAGTATTCAACCCCTTTGTTATGGCAAGCCTACATTAATTCAGGAGTAAAAATGTGCTTAGTAAGTCACATAATAAGTTGCATGGATTCACACTGTGCGCTATAATACTGTTTAACATCATTTTTGAATGACTACCTCATCTCTGGACCCCACACATACAAGTATTATTATTATTAGCTTTTTCCATCTATGTAACATTGCAAAAATCAGAAACTTTGTCCAAAAATGATACAGAAAAATGTATCCTTGCTTTTGTCACTTCTAGATTAGACTATTGCAATGCTCTACTTTCCAGCTACCCGGATAAAGCACTAAATAAACTTCCGTTAGTGTCATGCCCTGACCTTAGAGACGTTTATTTTCCTCTAGTTTGGTTAGGTCACGGTGTGATGTGGGGTGGGCAATCTAGTTTTTCTATTTCTTTGTTTTGGCTGAGTGTGGTTTCCAATCAGAGGCAGCTGTCCATCGTTGTCTCTGATTGGGAACCATACTTAGGCAGCCCTTTTTCCCTCCTTGAGTTGTTGGATCTTGTTTTTGCACAGCTCTGTAAAGCCTACAGAACGTGATGTTCGTTTTTTCTTTGTTTATTGTTTTGTATAGTGTTCTGAGTATAATAATAAATATTTATCATGAGCACTCAACACGCTGCACTTTGGTCTACTCCTTACGACGATCGTCACAGTTAGTGCTAAACACGGCTGCTAAAATCTTGACTGGAACCAAAACATTTGATCACATTACTCCAGTGCTAGCCTCTCTACACTGGCTTCCTGTTAAGTCTAGGGCTGTTTAAGGTTTTACTGCCAACCTACAAAGCATTACATAGGCTTGCTCCTACCTATCTTTCCGATTTGGTCCTGCCGTACATACCTACACGTACACTGCGGTCACAAGACGCAGGCCTCCTTACTGTCCCTAGAATTTCTAAGCAAACAGCTGGAGGCAGGGCTTTCTCCTACAGAGCTCCATTTTTATGGAATGGTTTGCCTATCCATGTGAGAGACGCAGACTCGGTCTCGACCTTTAAGTCTTTATTGAAGACTCATCTCTTCAGTAGGTCTTATGATTGAATGTAGTCTGGCCCAGGAGTGTGAAGGTGAACGGAAAGGCACTGGAGCAACGAACTGCCCTTGCTGTCTCTGCCTGGCCGGTTCCCCTCTCTCCACTGGGATTCTCTGCCTCAAACCCTATTACAGGGGATGAGTCACTGGCTTACTGGTGCTCTTCCATGCAATTCCCTAGGAGGGGTGCGTCACATGAGTGGGTTGAGTCACTGACGTGATCTTCCTGTCCGGGTTGGCGCCCCCCCTTGGGTTTGTGCCGTGGGGGAGATCTTCGTGGGCTACACTCGGCCTTGTCTCAGGATGGTAAGTTGGTCGTTGAAGATATCCCTCTGGTGGTGTGGGGGCTGTGCTTTGGCAAAGTGGGTGGGGTTATATCCTGCCTGTTTGGCCCTGTCCAGGGGTATCGTTGGACGGGGCCACAGTGTCTCCCGACCTCTCCTGTCTCAGCCTCCAGTATTTATGCTGCAATAGTTTGTGTCGGGGGCTAGGGTCAGTCTGTTATATCTGGAATATTTCTCCTGTCTTACCCGGTGTCCTGTGTGAATTTAAGTACGCTCTCTCTAATTCTCTCTCTCTTTCTCTCAGGACCTAAGCCCTAGGACCATGCCTCAGGACTACCTGTCCTGGTGACTCCTTGCTGTACCCAGTCCACCTGGTCGTGCGGCTGCTCCAGTTTTAACTGTTCTGCCTGCGGCTATGGAACCCTGACCTGTTCACCGAACGTGCTACCTTGTCCTATACCTGCTGTTTTCAACTCTCTAGAGACAGCAGGTGCGGTAGAGATACTCTGAATGATCGGCTATGAAAAGCCAACTGACATTTACTCCCGAGGTGCTGACCTGTTGCACCCTCGACAACCACTGTGATTATTATTATTATCATCATCATCATCTGACCCTGCTGGTCATCTATGAACATTTGAACATCTTGGCCATGTTCTGTTATAATCTCCACCCGGCACAGCCAGAAGAGGACTGGCCACCCCTCATAGCCTGGTTCCTCTCTAGGTTTTGGCCTTTCTAGGGGGTTTTAGGCTGAGTTTCTGTACAGCACTTTGTGACATCAGCTGATGTAAGAAGGGCTTTATCAATACATTTTATTGATTGATTTTCTACAAGGTCCCTCAGTGGAGCAGTGAATTTTAAACAGATTAAACTACAAAGAGCAGTGAGGTTTTCCAATGCCTCGCAAAGGGCGGCACCTATTGTTAGATGGTAAAAAATACGACATTGAATATCGCTTTGGGCATGGTGAAGTTATTAATTACACTTTGGATGGTGTATCAATGCACCCAGTCACTCAGTTGCCGGAGAGGAAGGAAACCGCTCTGGGATTTCACCATGAGGCCAATGGTGACTTTAAAACAGTTACAGAGCTGAATGGCTTTGATAAGAGAAAACTGAGGATGGAACAACAACGTTGTAGTAACTCCACAATACTAACCTAGTTGACAGAGGGAAAAAAACAATGCCTATACAGAAAGAAAAATCCATTCCAAAACATGCATCCTGTTTGCAACAAGGCACTAAAGTAATACTGGAAAAAAATGTGGCAAAGCAATAAACTTTTTGTCCTGAATAAAAAGTATTATGTTTGGGGAAAATCCAATACAAAACATTACTGAGGACCACTCTTCATAATTTCAAGCATAGTGGTGGCTACATTTTTATGGGTATGCTTGTAATCGTTAAGGACTGAGCAGGTTCAGGATAAAAAATAAGCTGAATGAAGCTAAGCACAGGCAAAATCCTAGAGGAAAACCAGGTTGTCTGCTTTCCACCAGACGCTGGGAGATGAATTCACCTTTCAGCAGGACAATAATCTAAAACACAAGGCCAAATCTACACTGGAATTGCTTATCAAGAAGACAGTGAATGTTCCTGAGTGGCCGAATTACAGTCTGATTTACATCTGCTTGAAAATCTATAGCAAGACTTAAATGGCTGTCTAGCAATCATCAACAACCAACTTGACAGAGCTTGAAGAATAAAAAAAATAAAATAAGGTGCAAATGTTGTACAAATATTGTGCAAAGCTCTTAAAGACATACCCATAAAAACTCACAGCTCTAATCGCTGCCAAAGCTGTTTCTAACATGTATTGACTCAGGGGCGTGAATACTTATGTAAATGAGATAATTCTATTTTATTTTCAATAAATGTGCAAACATTTCTAAAACCATGTTTTCATTATGGTGTAGTTAATTCAGGCTGTAACACAACAACATGTGGAATAAGTCAAGGGGTATGAATACTTTCTGAAGCCACTGTAATGAATACTTTCTGAAGCCATGGGGGGGGGGGGGGGAAACATTTGAAATGACATTTCATAGGAAAAACAGCAGATCCTAGAATAAGAAAGATGAATAGAGTAATCCATTGAACGATACTTAAATAACTCAATAGACTGACATTGAGTGCCAATTTCTAGACTAGCAAATTAGAAACAAGTGATGCAGATTGACCATACATGTAGTATAACATAGCACATGTTAGAATGCATTAAAACATGAGTACCATAGTAGTAGACTATATTCCGATCATGGGAAAAGGGGTGTAAAAAACTTCAGACTAGAGTGCTTGACTGTGGTCGGGGTACCTGTCCACAGGATATTGCTGACCAGTCAGTGCTTTCTAAAAAGAGAAGGATCATAGATATCCAGTCCCTAGTACAGAAAATGATCACTGGCTAGACCTTTGCTGATAGAAAATTATATTTGGGAATCTACAATGTGTCAGCTTTTTCACCCATATATGATGCTACTTACAGTATACCAGATTTGAGTGGTGAAGCTACTCACTAGCTATGGAAATAACCAGTAACGTGATGGATTATCCTCACATGAACAGCCGTTATGGTTTGGGGTGTTCAATCCAAGGGAGATCATTTTTCAACCAACCTTAACTTGGCGATACTTCCTTAATTCTCAACTTGGAAGGCACATTTGTGCTTTCGAAAAGATGGTGGCATACATTATACAGTGGGGTCCGAAATGATTGAAACTCTTGATAAAGATTAGCAAAAATGACTGTATAAAATAACAAATTAAAATACTGAGCTAAATTGTATACTAATACAATTGCTCAGAGAAAAGGTAGAAGTAAAAATGATTGACACCCCTGTTCTCAATAGCTCACCTGCGAGGATAACGGCATGGAGCCTTTTTCTATAATGTTTTATGACTTGGAAAACACATTAGGGGGGGGGATCTTAGGCCATCTTAGGCCATTCCTCCATACAGAATCCTTCCATATCCTTGATATATTTCATCTGCGCTTATGGACTGCCCTCTTCATTTCAAACCACAGGCTTTCAATGGGTTTTAAGTCCGGAGACCGAGATGGCCATTGCAAAATGTTGATTTTATGGCCAATTAACCATTTATTTGTGGATTTTGACGTGTGCTTGGGGTTGTCTTGCTGGAAGAGCCACTTGGAAGCAAAATAGCCCCACAACATCAAAGATCCACCACCATGCTTGGATTGGAACAGGGGCTTTGGTCAGATGACATGAAAATAGAGCTCTTTGGCCATGCACACCAGTGGTGGGTTTGGCGTCTAAATTAGAATGCATGAGCAGAAAATAACCACATAGTGGTTCATCCTTTAAAAGTTGCGGCATACTGCAGCACAGCTTGCGGGGTGCCGCAAAATTCTATGGCATGTTATTTAAGTGTCAGCCATTGTTGCCAGAATGACGAAATTTACCACAATCTGTCACCATCTACCACAAACAGTAACGGCATCAGCTCAAAACTATTAAAGGTAGAACCCCTACTGTACCTACTGTAAAATATGGTGGTGGATCTTTGATGTTATGGGGCTATTTTGCTACCACTGATCCTGGGGCCCTTGTTAAGGTCAATGGCATCATGAACTTTACCCAGTACCAGGATATTTTAGCCAAAAACCTGGTTGCCTCTGCCAGGAGACTGAAACATGGCTGCAAGTGGATCTTCCAGCAAGACAACAACCCCAAGCACACATCAAAATCAACAAAGAAGTGGTTAATAGGCCACAAAATCTAAATTTTGCAATGGCCATCTCAGTCTCCGGACTTGAAACCCATTGAAAAGCTGTGGTTTGAATTGAAGAGGGTAGTTCATAAGCGCAGACGAAGGATATCAAGGATCTGGAAGGATTCTGTATGGAGGAATGATCTAAGATCCTTCCCAATATGTTCTCCAAACCATAAAACATTTTAGAAAGTCTCAGTGTCGTTATCCTCGCAAGGTGTGGTATTGAAAGTTATTGAAAACAGGGGTGTCAATTTTGACCCCTATATTTTGTATGAGTACACAATGAGCAATTGTATGAGTATACAATAATAGTTTCCCTATTTTTTTTGCCTACAATATAGCTCAGTATTTGAATTATTTTAGAGTAATTTTTGCTAATCTTTATCAAGGGTGTCAATAATTGCAAACCCCACTGTCCATTGTTGGATTACTTCATAGCACAAACATTTATTTTATTTAACCTGTTGGGGATACCCCTTCCCGTTCGGATCCCGTTAACGGGATTGCTTGACAAGATACAACGCGCGAAATTCTAAACAGAATAAATCGAATAATTTAAATTTCTCAAACAATCAACTATCTTACACCCTTTGAAAGATAAACATCTCCTTAATCTAACCACGTTGTCCGATTTCAAAAAGGCTTTAAGGCGAAAGCATGAAGTTAGATTATGTTAGGACAGTACACTGAAAATAGCTGTGTGTAATGTTTTGTCAATGCAAAGACAGGCATCACCAAAAGCAGAAAACCAGCTAAAATGATGCACTAACCTTTGACAATCTTCATCAGATGACACTCCTAGGACATTATGTTAGACAATACATGCATTTTTTGTTCTATCAAGTTCATATTTATATCCAAAAACAGCATTTTACAGTGGCAGTGAAATTCAGAAAATATTTTCCCTCAAATGCTGCCGGTGGATCAGCGCTACAATTTACAAAATTACTATTCGAAAACATTGGTAAATTATAATATTGTCATTCAAAGAATTATAGATTAACCTGTTATGGCTAGGGGGCAGTATTTTCACGGCTGGATAAAAAATGTACCCGATTTAATCTGGTTACTACTCCTGCCCAGTAACTAGAATATGCATATAATTATTGGCTTTGGATAGAAAACACTCCAAAGTTTCTAAAACTGTTTGAATGGTGTCTGTGAGTATAACAGAACTCAAATGGCAGGTCAAAACCAGAGATTCCTTTACAGGAAGTGGCCTGTCTGACCATTTCTTGAACTTCTTTGCCATCTCTATCTTTTACAAAGGATCTCTGCTCTAACGTGACACTTCCTACGTCTTCCATGGGCGCTCAGAGCCCGGGAAAAACCTGAATGTCGTCATCCCAGCCCCAGGCTGAAACACATTATCGCCTTTCTCAAGTGGCCGATCAAGGGACTGTGGGCTTAGGCGCGTGCCCTGGCCGCCCCCGTCTTTGTGATTTTTCCTCTGTTTGCCGAAAAGGAGATTCCCGGTCGGAATATTATCGCTTTTTTACGAGATAAATTGCATAAAAATTGATTTTAAACAGCGGTTGACATGCTTCGAAGTACGGTAATGGAATATTTAGAAATGTTTTGTCACGAATTGCGCCATGCGCACGACCCTGATTTACCATTTCGGATAGTTTCTGGAACGCACGAACAAAACGCCGCTATTCGGATATAACGATGGATTATTTGGGACCAAACCAACATTTGTTATTGAAGTAGCAGTCCTGGGAGTGCATTCTGACGAAGACAACAAAGGTAATAACATTTTTGTTATAGTAAATCTGATTTTGGTGAAGGCTAAACTTGCCGGGTGTCTAAATAGCTAGCCCGTGATGGCTGGGCTATGTACTTAGAATATTGCAAAATGTGCTTTCACCAAAAAGCTATTTTAAAATCGGACATATTGAGTGCATAGAGGAGTTCTATATCTATAATTCTTAAAATAATTGTTATGCTTTTTGTGAACGTTTATCGTGAGTAATTTAGTAAATTGTTAGTAAATTCCCCGGAAGTTTGCGGGGGGGTATGCTAGTTCTGAACGTCACATGCTAATGTAAAAAGCTGTTTTTTGATATAAATATGAACTTGATTGAACAAAACATGCATGTATTGTATAACATAATGTCCTAGGTGTGTCATCTGATGAAGATCATCAAAGGTTAGTGCTGCATTTAGCTGTCTTCTGGGTTTTTGTGACATTATATGCTAGCTTGAAAAATGGGTGTCTGATTACCCAGCCAGAAATACTCTGCTGACATAATCTAATGTTTTGCTTTCGCTGTAAAGCCTTTTTGAAATCGGACAGTGTGGTTAGATAAAGGAGAGTCTTGTCTTTAAAATGCTGTGAAATAGTCATATGTTTGAAAAATTGAAGTTTTTGTATTTTTGAGGAATTTGTAATTCGCGCCACGCCTATCATTGGATATTGGAGCAGGTGTTCCGCTAGCGGAACGGCTAGATGTAAGAGGTTTAACATCTCGTGAATGCAACTGCATTGCCAGATTTCAAAATAACTTTACTGGGAAATCACACTTTGCAATAAACGAGGTGCTATGCTCAGAAAAATAGGCTAGGCGATACAGGTTAGCGCCATCTTGGAACCATCTAAAATCAAATATACTATTGTAAATATTCACTTACCTTTGATTATCTTCATCAGAAGGCACTTCCAGGAATCCCAGGTCCACAACAAATGTAGTTTTGTTCGAAAAAGTTAATAATTTATGTCCCAATAGCTCCTTGTTAGCGCGTTCTGTAGGCTACTCAAAATGTACCGAAGCCCGCGGGACTTGTCGCCACAAAAGAGCAAAAAAAATAATATTTACGTTCGTTCAAACATGTCAAATGTTGTATAGCATAAGTCTTTAGGGCCTTTTTCAATCAGAACTTCAATAATATTCAAGGCGGACGATTGCATTGTCTTATAAAACGTTTCGGAAAGAAAGGGTCCCCACACGCATGCGCGTCATTGTAGACGTGGCCATCCGCCTGTGACCTAGTTTACAGCCTTCTCGTTCGGTCAGTTTTTACAGGAGAACACTCAAACCACTTTGTAAAGACTGTTGACATCTAGTGGAAGCCTTGGGAAGTGAAAAATGAATCCTAACTCACTGTGTGTTTCAATGGCAAAGGTTTGAAGTGATTCCACACATCAGATTTCCACTTCCTGTTAGGATTTGTCTCAGGGTTTTGACTGCCATATGAGTTCTGTTATACTCACAGACACCATTCAAACAGTTTTAGAAACTTTAGAGTGTTTTCTATCCAAATCTACTAATTATATGCATATTCTCGTTTCTGGGCAAGAGTAGTAAACAGTTTAAATCGGGTACGTTTTTTATCCGGCCGTGCAAATACTGCCCCTTATCCCCAACAGGTTTTAACAGAGCATTTCCTAAATTCCTAAATACACCTGCAACTAGCCATGGGAATTCAGAAGACAACGGTTCCTTCCAAGTCGAGAAGGAAGAATCGGCAAGTAAAGGTTGGTTTAAAAATATTCTTCCATTGATTGAACATCCCAAACCATTATCCTGTTTGTGTGAGGATATTCCATTTCAATACAGGTTATTGCCATAGCTAGCTACTCACATGCTTTAAGAAAATCTGAAGCTTTTACACCCCTTGGCCAGTGTGATAGAAATTCTAACTACATATGAAGCATGCCATTAACATGGCACACCACCTCATGGACATACAGAGAATAGTAGAGTTTTACCCATGTTTGGTACTTTGGGATGCTTTCCTTGAGGCACGGCTGATGCCACTGGCTTTGGACTTTTTGCCTGTGATGCTGGCACTGGTGCTAGTTTAGGGTACATCTTTCCTTGTGGAACCACAGGTGCTGGCATAAGGTACGGCTTCCATTGTGAAACGACAGGTGCTGGCTCTGGGTACGGCTTCCCTTGTGGAACTGGTGCCGTCTTCGGACTCTTTGCCTGTGGTACTACAGCTGCTGGCTTTGGGGCTGGCTTTTGGTATGTCTTCCCATGTGGAACTGGTGCTGCCTCCCGTGCTTTGTTAGGGCACGGCTTTCCTTGTGGAATGACAGGTGCTAGCTTTGGTGCTGGCTTAGCATATGTCTTCTCTTGTGGAACCATTGCTGGCTCTAGTGCGGGCTTAGAGTATGTCTTCCCTTGTGGAACCATTGCTGGCTCTGGTACTGTCTTTGGACTCTTTGTCTGTGGTACTATAGGTACTGGCTTAGGGAAAAGCTTCCCTTGTGGAACTGGTGCTGGCTTAGGGTATGTCTTCCCTTGTGGAACGATTAGAGCTACACCCTTTGTTGGCTCAGGTACTACAAGTCCTGGCTCGGGTGCTGGTGCAAGGCTTAGTGCTTCAGGAGTAAGAGCTTCACCTTTGGGGCCCTTTCCATTCGGTGCACCAACACCTTTAGTACCCTGACCATTTGACATGCTGTATCCATTTGGCATGCCATAACCTGGGAACCAAAACACAGTAACTTTGTACCAACTAAAAAGATAACTAAATCAGTGAAAAAGTGCAACAGTGAAACATGCAGTATGACATTATCTTGACACGATAATTTAGGAGATAAAACAAACAGGGGACGTCTTACCGATTAACACAAACCACGATAGACATACAGCACATGCATAAGTAGAACAGGAAGACATGCTTGAAATCTGAAACGCAATACTGCTCAATTATTGCTTATAAAATTAAACACATGCACCATAATACCTTAGTACAGTTACTCTGAGACAAACCACATATATAGACAAACTGTTCAGTACAGACCGATTGACACAAATTACAACATGCAAGAAGAACATGAAAACATGCTTTAAACACCATACTACTAGTTTCACCCACATTAGATTAGAAGACACATATTGTAAGACATGCTGAGACAAACCACATACAAGATAAACTCAACCATACAGAACAAAATGGACTCAAACTGGTTAAGACGGAAAAGCTGAGGCCACAATCAGACAACATGGAGCATTTACCAGTATTGACTACTTCAGCCAAATGTCCATTGGGTACACCAGCAGGAACACCATACCCTAGGAACCACAAGAGTTAAAAATACTGACTCACAAATCCAGTGCGCATTACAATATACATTGCTTATGACCAACATAATAACCAACAAGATCAAAGTGGCAATTGACAAAACATTGGAAAATGACAAACATCGGATAGAGTGAGCAAATGTTTTATTTTAAATAATACAAATGTTCAAACATACAGTGCGCAGTTCTTAACATTTACACAATCTCAGTTTTTAATAGTGAATGCTTACCACCATTTGGTGCTTTAGCTCCTCCATTTGACGCTTTAGTTCCTCCAATGGGTGCACGTGCTCCGACACCTTTAGTATTTTGAGGTTGAGGTGATCCATTTCCATAACCTACAACATTTACCAGTAACATATCAATTTGCTACAGCACAATGAAGAAGATACATGTATTACCTGGGATGGAATCTAAACAAACTTCCAGGGTAGACTTACCATTAGCTCCTTGTCCATTGGACACACCAGCTCCAGCACCATAACCTGGAAATAACAACAAAACAATTACGATTTAGACCTACTGAAAATTCCTAATCGACCTAGTGCAAATTCACCATAATAGTTTTAATGTAGACACTTCCTATTCAACAGATCAGATAGTGCCTTCAGAAAGTATTCACACCCATTTACTTTTTACAGATTTTGTGTTACAACCTGAATTTTAAATAGATTACATTTAGATTTTTGTCACTGGCCTATACACAATACCCCATAAAGTTAAAGCGGAATTTGGTTTTTTGAATTCTTTACAAATTAATTAAAATTAAAAGCTGAAAAGTGTGCAACCCAACAACTTACATGGACTGTGTGCAATAGTGTTTAACATGATTTTTTTTAAATGACTACCTCATCTCTGTACCCCACACATACAGATAATTGTAAGGTTCCTCAGGCGAGCAGTGAATTTCAAACACAGATTCAACCATAAACACGAGGTATGTTTTCCAATACCTCACAAAGGGTAACTATTGGTAGATGGATAATTTTTTGTTTTATTAAAGCAGACATGGATTTCACCATGAGGTCAATGGTGACTTTAAAACAGTTGCAGAGTTTAATGGCTGTGATAGGAGAAAACTGAGGATGGATCAACAACATTGTAGTTACTCCACAATATTAACCTAATTGACAGAGTGAAGAGAAGGAAGACTGTACAGATACAAATATTCTAAAACATGCATCCTGTTTGCAACAAAGCACTAAAGAAATACTGCAAAAAATGTGGCAAAGCAATTCACTTTTTGTCCTGAATACAAAGTGTTACATTTGGGGCAAATCCAATTACAACACATTATGGAGTACCACTCTCCATATTTTCAAGCATAGTGGTGGCTGCATCACGTTATGGCTATGCTTGTAATCGTTAAGGACTGGGCAGTTTCAGGATAAAAAAAGAAGCAGAATGGAGCTAAGTACAGGCAAAATCCTAGAGGAAAACCTGGTTCAGTCTGTTTTCCACCAGACACCGGGAGAGGAATTCACCTTTCAGCAGGACAATAACCTAAAACACAAGGCCAAATCGACACTGGAGTTGCTTACCAAGAAGACCGTGAATGTTCACGAATGGCCAAGTTACAGTTTTGACATAAATCTACTTGAAAATCTATATGTCGAGACCTGAAAATGGTTGTCTAGCAATGATAAACAACCAATTTCACAGAGCTGGAATATTATTTTAAATAATTGTTGCACAATCTGGGTGTGGAAAGCTCTGAGACTTAACCAGAAAGACTCACAGCTGTAATTGCTGCTAAAGGTGCTTCTACAAAGTATTGATTCAGGGGTGTGAATACTTAGGTAAATTAGATATTTCTGTATTTCCTTTAAAAAAAAATAATAATAATTTAAAGGGTATTATGTGTAGAAAAAATAAATATTGGATACACTTTTCAGGACTTTCAAACACTTTAGCAGGAATTTACCATTAGGTTTAGCTCCATATCTATTGGGTACACCAGCTGAGATCAAATATAGCATTAATATGTCAACAGTTTAGAGGCGACTCCGGGATGCTGGCCTTCTAGGCAGAGTTCCTCTGTCCAATGTCTGTGTTATTTTGCCCATCTTAATCTTTTCTTTTTATTAGCCAGTCTGAGATATGGCTCAAGGCCAGCATCCCGGAGTCGCCTCTTCACTGTTGATGTTGAGACTGGTGTTTTGCGGGTACTATTTAATGAAGCTGCCAGTTGAGGACTTGTGAGCCGTCTGTTTTTCAAACTAGACTCTCTAATGTACTTTTCCTCTTGCTCAGTTGTGCACCGGGGCCTCCCACTCTTTCTATTCTGGTTAGAGCCAGTTTGCGCTGTTCTGTGAAGGGAGTAGTACACAGCGTTGTACAAGATCTTCAGTTTTTGGCAATTTCTCGCATGGAATAGCGTTCATTTCTCAGAACAAGAACAGACTGACGAGTTTCTGGTCATTTTGAGCCTGTAATCGAACCCACAAATGCTGATGCTCCAGATACTCAACTAGTCTAAAGAAGGCCAGTTTTATTGCTTCTTTAAATCAGAACAACAGTTTTCAGCTGTGCTAACATAATCACAAAAGGGTTTTCTAATGATCAATTAGCCTTTTAAAATGACAAACTTGGATTAGCTAACACAATGTGGCATTGGAACACAGGAGTGATGGTTGCTGATAATGGGGCTCTGTTCGCATATGTAGATATTCCATAAAGAAAATAGTTTTCTTAAAATCAGCCGTTTCCAGCTACAATAGTCATTTACAACATTAACAATGTCTACACTATTTCTGATCAATTTGATGTTATTTTAATGGACACATTTTTTTTCTTGTCTTTCAAAAACAAGGACATTTCTAATGTAACCCCAAACTTTTGAACGGAAGTGTATATAATAATATATACTACAATTTTATAATATATGCCATTTAGCAGACACTATTATCCAAAGCGACTTATAGTAATGTGTGCATATATTTTCTTATGGGTGGCTCAAGATTGTTCCATCTAAAACTCTGAAATATCTTTTCAATAACCAAAAATATCATATTTTCAGCAGTATGAAGCAGATGTACAAAACAGAAAGTAAAAAAAAAAAAAAAACAGAACTTACAGAAAGGGAAGCATAGAAGTATCACTCATAAAAAGGATCTACCACTTATCAGACTTGCATTAAATGAGAATGACATGTCTATAACTCGCATTTCTATCTGAAATCAGTCGGGTCGTACACGGGTTGGGACGTGTTGTTGATATTTACCTGGTTTGGGTGCCTTTGCCCCACCATTGGGATATCCATACCCTTGGAATCAGAAACAGACAAATGCTTATGTTCTTAGACGGTCATTACAACTGGTTTGATATCAAATGACCATAACTATAGAACAAAAAAGGAATTAATACAACTGAGTAACATTGCAGTCTTACCACTGGGTCTGGGACCATATCCATTGGGTACACCACCATAACCTGAAGTTATCCCCACAGGAAGAATAAATTCAAAACTTTTTACTTAAAGATGATTGTGACCGATTTCAAACAAAATTGGGTCCTTGAATGACATGGTTCAACAACAACAATCATAAGATTTAGGAAACTCCGCAAACAGAATTCTAGGGGGGACTTACTATTGGGTTTGGATATTTGTATTAAATATTGGAATAATCTAATATTAGAATCAAGGTCTTTAAACACTTTTTTTGTAAATGCCTTTTATGGTGTCTGATGGAGTATATTTACAATGTTGTTAATATTGAGATTTTTTTATTTATTGGGATTGTCCCGTCTTTCAAGAATCCCTGGACTACATGCAGTTATAAAAACCAGTTCTCATGGTGAACAGTCTCAACAGAAATTTCACTTGGCAATGGCATCTTTAATAGCTGTGATTGTAGCACCAGTGTAGGGGTTTACATTACCATTGGGTTTAGCTCCTTGTCCATTGGGTACACCAGCTCCAGCACTATAACCTAGAAACCACACAAATGTTAACTCAAACCAAATGGTAGTTGTGTCACGTAACCTCTGAAAACATAATACTGATATATGCTAAAACACTAACAATAAACTGACAAACACAGAATTGTTTTATTTGGACTTACCATTGGGTTTGGCACCATGTCCATTTGGCACATCAGCTCCAGCACCATAGCCTATAAATAACACAGTTGTCACAAAAACAACTAGAAAATGACATTTCCTAAAGAAAATGTGTGTGCTTGCATCGTTGTGAAATAGTAGTAGTGGTAGTGACTGCAGTCGTAATGTTAGTAGTAGCAATGGTAGTAATAGGGCTGTTATAGGCCTATGGGTTAATTGTGTGGTGAGCTGTAGTGTGGAGTCTCTATAGTGAGTTAGTATAGTAGGCTAGAGGGAGTACTATGGGTGTGTTCGTAAATTCACTCTGGAGTGCCAGAGTGTGCTCAGAGTGCGCTCTGGGCGTTCATAAATTCAGAGCGTTGTCAGATTGTCCGTTTGTAAATTCAGAGCGTTCCGCTCGCAGAGCGTTTAGAGCGCACACTGGACACTCTGGCTGAGGAGTAGGATTGATTCAAGCGTTGTGACCTCACAACGGCAGTCAAGCACCCAAGCTAACTGGCTAACGTTGGCTAGCTTGCAAGCTACTTCCGACACAAATGAGAGAACACTTCACTCTGACCATTTTACTTGCCGTAGCAGAGCTAGTTGGGCTGTTTTCATGTTATCCAGCGCGTTGGTGACTAACTGTGCTGCTGGCAACAATTTAATGACAATTTTTTGCCACCATTTACTGACACCGGCCATATTCAGCGGGCATTCGTAAATTAATCAGTCATTCTGCACTCTGGCACACTCAGGTGAGAGCGCTCTGAAATCGGAATAGATAGCCAGAGTGAATTTACAAATGCACCCTATAGCATCATAAGTCTTGAAATGTGTTTTTCAACATTTTGAAAGTTCTGTAGCAGTGATCTCAGTTTAGAATGTTGAAGCCTGCATTCTGCCATTGAAGTGGGAATACAACAAGCTTTATAGATTATACAATTATGAATGGAAGCAAAAAGATGTGTTAAAGCAATCTAAGTTGGGTCAGTCTGCATATTTCAACGTTGGTTCGGTGTTTGTAGCTCAAAAGGATCAAGAGCAGTGGCAAATTCAAAATGTGCTTTTCTGTAGACTATGGATGCAAATTTAAAATGGTACAAATTTAAAATAGTTCTAGTACAAAAAGTACAAATAGTATCAACAATCTTTTGACAAGCAGTTGAGTCAGTCAGCACGTCAGCTTTGGTTTGGTGTTTGTAGCATAAATGGTTCAAGAAAGGTGTCGGATCCAATTTGACCATTGAAGTCTACGGAGCATTTATTGAAAATATAAAATGGTTGGGGTTAAAAGTACAAATAGTATCAACAATATATTTTACAAGCAATCTAAGTTCAGTCAATCTGTACACGTCAACGTTTGGTGTTTTGTTACTTTAACGGTTCAAGAGCAGTGAGGAAAAGCAAAATGTACCAATCATAGCCTATGGAGCTTTTATGTAAATGTAGAATGTTAGTGCAAAAAGTATAAATATATTCAAAAAGCTTTTTAAAACCAATGTTAGTTGAGTTAGTCTACACATTTCAATGTTAGTGTGGTGTTTGTAGAATAAACGGTTGAGCAGTGGCGAATCCAAATACTTCCCAGTAAAGCCTTTAGACCTTTTATGCAAATGTAAAATTGTTATAGTTCAAATTATAAATAGTAACAAAAAGCTGTATATAAGCAATCTATGTTTAGTCAGTCTGCACATTTCAACATTGGTTTGATGTTGATAGCTTAAACAGTTCAATCGGAGATGTCCCCATTTTTGTATTTTCTTTTTTACCATTCAAGTCTATGGCCATTAAAATGCATTGGGATTTATGCAAATATGGTTGTAGTGTGAAAAGTATCATAAGTATCAAGAAGTTTATTTCTAGCAACCTGAAGACAATCAGCTTGTACATTTTGTAGTTGTTTTGGTATTAGTAGCTTTGATGGTTTTGGTTCTACAGGTGGCAGCGGAAGACGACTAATAAATGTCAGATTTCAGCTAGCACACCTAGTTCTTGCTTTCAGCAAGCACACCTAATTATAATATACTGCTAATTCAACATGAATTATCTAGAATGAACAGAAACAGAGCCAAGGCAGTTTACCATTGGCTTAGCACCATTTCCATTGTACACAGCAGCACCATGTTTCCCTTACTGAACCTCCAAGCATAAGATAATCCTAAAATACTTGGTAAAACACAAAATTAGCTTATAAAGAAAAAAAGGGAGATTTACCTTTGTTTTTTTTACCACCATTTCCATTTGGCACAGCTGCAGGAGCACCATAACCTAGAGATCAGACAGATTCAAACCAACGCACATGGTTGTACCACTTAGGCCAGGGGTTCTCAAAGTGCCCTCAGAACAGCCCACAGAGATGCTGGCCCATGTTGACTCCAATGCTTCCCACAGTTGTGTCAAGTTGGCTGGATGTCCTTTGGGTGGTGGACCATTTTTTTATACACACGGGAAACTGTTGAGCATGAAAACCCAGCAACGTTGCAGTTCTTGACGCCTGGCACCTACTACCATACCCCGTTCAAAAGCACTTAAATCTTTGGTCTTGCCCATTCACCCTCTGAATGGCATACACATATAATCCATGTCTCAAGGCTTAAAAATCTTTAAACCTGTCTCCTCCCCTTCATCTACACTGATTGAAGTGGATTTAACAAGTGACATCAATAAGGGATCATAGCTTTCACCTGGTCAGTCTATGTCATGGAAAGAGCAGGTGTCCATAATGTTTTGTACACTCAGTGTATATTTTTTACATGTAATTTTTTAATGAATATTACTAAGAACAGATTAAACACATTTTGGCACAGGGGTTCTTGGAATACGTTTAGAGGGTGTAATACAATGTAATATTATTAATCTACAATTTATGTTCTTAACCTGGGGCAACATGGGTCTGGGAGGCTCACAGGGATATTGGCATCCATAGCACTTCACCAATTATAACCTTTTTAACTCAACGCTTCTTGTATTCACCAATATATATATATATATATATAAAATATATTAAAAAAAAAATATATATATATATATATATATATATATATATATATATATATAATTTTTTTTTTTTTTTTACATAAATGCACTGTAATTTAAGCTTTAAAAAGTTCTCTCTCTGCCTCATGTCACAATTGAATTGCGGGATGTAACTTTCAAAATACTGAAATTATCTCTGTATGATGCATAGTTTTGATGTCTCCACTATTATTCTAAAATGTAGAAAATAGTAAAAATAAAGAAAAACCCTGGAATGAGCAGGTGTGTCCAAACTTGACTGGAACTGTATGTATATACTGTATTTTAGTCAAGGCCATCCTATTAAAATATTGCTGCACATTTACTATTCTATCCATGTATTCTTCATATATAGTACATATTCTATCCACATTCTGTCCATAATGTCTATACATCCCATTTATATAAAAGTATGTGGACACCCATTCAGACTGGGGTGAAGGTTCACCTTCGAACAGGAAAACGACCCTAAGCACACAGCCAAGACAACGCAGGAGTGGCTTCTGCGAATGTCCTTGAGTGGCCAAGCCAGAGCCCAACCCGATCAAACATCTCTGGAGAGACCTGAAAATAGCTGTGCAGGGACGCTCCCGATCCTACCTGACAGAGCTTGAGAGGATCTGCAGAGACGAATGGGAGAAACTTCCCAAATACAGGTGTGCCATGCTTGTACCATCATACCCAAGAAGAGTCGAGGCAGTAATCGCCGCCAAAGGTGCTTCAACAAAGTACTGAGTAAAGGGTCTGAATACTTACGTAAATGTGTCATGTTTTTAACACACATTTTACAAAAAAAGTCTAAAAACATGTTTATGCTTTGTCTATATGGGGTATTGTGTGTAGATTGATGAGGGGAAAAAACTATTTAAACCATTTTTGAATAAGGCTGTAACGTAACAAAATGTGGAAAAAGTAAAGCGGTCTGAATACTTTCCAAATGCACTATATATATATATATATATATATATATATATATATATATATATATATATATATATATATATATATATATATTTATATATAGTAACAGTCAAAAGTTTGGACACACCTACTCATTCAAGGGTTTTTCTTATTTTTTTTACTATTTTCTACATTGTAGAATAATAGTGAAGACATCAAAACTATGAAAATGTAATAACCAAAAAAGTGTTAAACAAATCAAAATATATTTTATATATTTCAGATTCCTCAAAGTAGACACCCTTTGCAGCTTTGCACACTCTTGGCATTCTCTCAACCAGTCGGGAGCTTCATGAAATGGGTTTCCATGGCCAAGCAGCCGCAAACAAGCCTAAGATCACCATGTGCAATGCCAAGGGTCGGCTGGAGTGGTGTAAAGCTCGCCGCCATTGGACTTTGGAGCAGTCGAAATGCGATCCAACGGACAAATCTGGGTTTTGCGGATTCCAGGAGAATGCTACCTAGTGCCAACTATAAAGTTTGGTGGAGGAGGAACAATGGTCCCCTTAGTTCCAGTGAAGGGAAATATTAACGCTACAGCATACAATGGCATTCTAGACTATTCTTTGCTTCCAACTTTTGTGGCAACAGTTTGGGAAAGACCCTTTCCTGTTTCAGCAAGACAATGCCGCCATGCACAAAGCGAGGTCCATACAGAAATGGTTTGTTGAGATCGATAAGGAAGAACATGACTGGCCTGCACAGAGCCCTGACCTCAACCCCATCAAACACCTTTGGGATGAATTGGAACACCGACTACGAGCCAGGCCTAATCGCCCAACATCAGTGCCTGACCTCACTAATGCTCTTTTGGCTGAATGGAAGCAAGTCCCCGCAGCTATGTTCCAACATCTAGTGGAAATCCTTCCCAGAAGAGTGGAGGCTGTTATAGCAGCAAAGGGGGGACCAACTCCATATTAATACCCACGATTTTGGAATAAGATGTTCGACGAGCAGGTGTCCACATACTTTTGGTCATGTAATGTATTTAACTTACCTTAGAAGTGTTTCATTTGCAGGCTGACTAGCATCTATTTTGTTGCAATGTCCCATAAATGTAATGCCCAAATCAAGTTTAAGTATGTACAATACATGTGTCACAGAGACATAATTCAAATGAAAGGCTACAGCTAATCTTTTTTACTTTTACCATGATTGACAAATTATTATTTTGATTCCCATGATTCGATTTACCGCGATTGATCCAAACCCAAACTTCCACACTACAGCGAATTGAGAAATGTGAAGTGCGGCATCCTTCAAACAGTACACAATTATGTGTATAGCCTTACTGAATATCTTAAAACATTCAAACTTGGTAAAACACAACATGTGCATATAAAGAAAAAGGGAGATTTACCATTGGGTTTAACACCTTGTCCATTGGGACCACCGTAACCTACAGAGAGAATCACAAATGGTGTAAATAAACAAAACACTTTTCATATCAACAGCTGAGGAAGACTTCTTCAAACACAATGCTAAGCTTACCCTGCGTGGGTCTTTTTTGGCCTCCTCCATTAGAGTATCCAGCCGAGAGGCCACCACCCAGGCCAAGACCAGCCCTGGCATAGGCACCATTTGGCCTGTAACCTGGTTAGACAATGGACAAGGGTCAAAAGTATACAAGGATACACTATAATATTAAAAATGATTAGGAAAATTTTTTAAATAGCTCAGATAGAGTTTTGCATTGACTCACCATTCATTGGCTGTGCGCCATATCCATTACCACCATACCCATTACTGCCATACACTAGAAACACAAATTACAACATTAATAGTTAAAACAAGCATCTATAAAAAGTGAATTCATATACCCATACACAATTTTCAGTTTCTCACTTACCCCCCCTCCTGTTTGCAGCTAGTTGAGGTACCCCCAGACCCTTTCGAGTCCCCATTCCAAGAGAAGCACCTGATACCAAAACAAGAACAAAGGAGCAAATATGCAGTCATTGTGATAAATGATAGATTATTATGCTATAAAGAAATGGTGGGTGGTTAGAGAACACAGTACTTTACCTGCACCAAAAGGTGGTCGGCCGTATCCTTTCATGGGTCCTTTCATGCCAGCTGTGAAACAAATACAATACACAAAACAACATGATGTAACCCAACTCAAACTCCTCCACCATTAAAAACACAGACATGCAGAAGTTATCTTGGAAAAGATGAGGAACGCTACTTAATCATGTAACAAAACTAGCATCCAGTGCTAATGTAAACGTATTAATTTAGTCATGCTGAATGAATATTGGCAATGTATAGGCGGGTTGACAACGTCACGAAAGCGATGCACTCGCTTCAATGGGGCAAAAGACCGTGTGTTGCTGTGATTCCGATGGCCAGATAGTTAGCAACATTGACAAGAAACTGCCATGTGGGGAATCGTAAGTGGCTCGTTTCAGATAGTTTAACGTTGTTCTTGATACGATGTCTTGTTTTGAGGTGTTTCGACTAATTTCATGTCAATGCTAATATTAGTTAAATTCGCTAGCTAACCAACAACTAACAATGTATTTGAGAAACATTGTGCAAATGTATTTATGCTTTCCATAAACATTGGGGACAAAATAAAGTTGACCTGTTGTCAACAATCTAAGCCAACCCAGTCTGTTTTGCCGCATAGCTGCGCAAGTTTCGGTTTCGTTGCTAAACAACCAACCCATCTATATGCCAATTTTAGTTGTACAGACTCTGAAGTACAACACATAAGTACAACACACACACCATTTGGATTTGGCGCACCATGTCCATTGGGTGCACCAGCTGCAGCTCCTTGACCTAGAGGTTTCAGGTAAATGACACCAAACAACTTATTTTTATAAATTGATATTTAAACAATATTATAAAATTCTATTGATATTTAAGCACACTTTACAAAATGAATTTAGGCGAACCATTGCGCTTAGCTCCTTGTCCGTTGGGCACAGCAGCTGGAGCAGCACCGTAACCTATAAATACATTATTAAACGTAACGGAACCTGAAACAATCGTTCACAGACGGTTTGGGAACAAGTAATCATTTGTCATTGTGAACAGTCTCAATGAAAATTTACTTGGCAAAGACATCATTATGAGCTATGATTGTGGCACCAATATAAGAGCTTACGATACCATTGGGTTTAGCTCCTTGTCCATTGCCATTAGGCACACCGGCACCATAACCTGGAAATAAAATAGTTGTCACAACAAAACAATTATCATATACTGCAAATTCACCATGAATGATCTATATATGGACAGAAACAAAGCCAAGGAGGTTTACCATTGGCCTTAGCACCATTTCCATTAGGCACAGCTGCAGGAGCACCATAACCTAGAGATAAGACAGATGTTAATTCAAATAAATTAAATGGTACTTGTGCCACTTACTGAACCTCTGAATACCAATATAATTACTAAAACACTAAATTGATACTCAAAGAAAAAAAATGATTTACCTTTTGATTTTTGACCATTTCCATTGGGTACAGCAGCTGGAGCACTATAGCCTGCAACAGGGACGTCAGTGTTACAGAAAAAGCATGATTGTACCAGATAAACAAATACATCTGATATGGCATAGTACAGATAAGGGGATCATTTGCCATTGTGTTTAGCATCATTTCCATTGGGCACAGCTGCAGAAGCAGCATAACCTAGAGATCAGACAGTTGTTAACTCAAACCACATGGTAGTTGTGTGACTTACTGAACCTCTGAAAACAAAATATGAATATACTTGCTATAGCCTAAGACTAAATGGCATACAAAGACAATTGTTTACCACTAGGCTTTGCACCATTTCCATTAGGCACAGCTGCAGGAGCGCCATAACCTAGAGATAAGACAGATGTTAACTCAAACAAACCATATGCTACATCTGTCACTTACTGAACCTCTGAAAACCTAGTGCCAATATAATTACTAAAACACAAAATTGATACTCAAAAGAGAAAAAAAAGATGTGATTAACCTTTTGACTTTTGACCATAGGGTACAGCAGCTGGAGCACCATATCCTTCAACAGGGATGTCAAAGTGTTACAGAAAATGCATGATTGTACCAGATCTCAACAAATAAATCCGATATGACATAGTACAGATAAGTGGGTAATTTACCATTGGGTTTAGCACCATTTTCATTGGACACAGCTGCAGGAGCACCATAATAACCTAGAGATAAAACAGATTAAAACCAATGGTCAAAGTTGTATCACTTACTGAATCCCTGAAAAAGTACTAATGCAGACTACTTGCTTTAATACAAATAATTGGCATGAAAGAAAAAAGGGAGATTAACCATTGAGTTTGGCACCATTTCCATTGGACACAGCTGCAGGAGCACCGTAACCTATATAAATCATACAAACATTGCATGTAGATTAAATCGCTGCACTCCACAGGTGTAAACCCTCCATATGTAATTTAGCTATTGAATAAACTCAACTCTCATGGAACAACATGTCACACCCCACCAACCCTGCTGTACATACAGGGGGGCAAAAAAGTATTTAGTCAGCCACCAATTGTGCAAGTTCTCCCACTTAAAAAGATGAGAGAGGCCTGTAATTTTCATCATAGGTACACGTCAACTATGACAGACAAAATGAGAAAAAAAAATCCAGAAAATCACATTGTAGGATTGTTAATGAATTTATTTGCAAATTATGGTGGAAAATAAGTATTTGGTCAATAACAAAAGTTTATCTCAATACTTTGTTATATACCCTTTGTTGGCAATGACACAGGTCAAACGTTTTCTGTAAGTCTTCACAAGGTTTTCACACACTGTTGCTGGTATTTTGGCCCATTCCTCCATGCAGATCTCCTCTAGAGCAGTGATGTTTTGGGGCTGTCGCTGGGCAACACGGACTTTCAACTCCCTCCAAAGATTTTCTATGGGGTTGAGATCTGCAGACTGGCTAGGCCACTCCAGGACCTTGAAATGCTTCTTACGAAGCCACTCCTTCGTTGCCCGGGCGGTGTGTTTGGGATCATTGTCATGCTGAAAGATCCAGCCACGTTTCATCTTCAATGCCCTTGCTGATGGAAGGAGGTTTTCACTCAAAATCTCATGATACATGGCCCCATTCATTCTTTCCTTTACACGGATCAGTCGTCCTGGTCCCTTTGCAGAAAAACTGCCCCAAAGCATGATGTTTCCACCCCCATGCTTCACAGTAGGTATGGTGTTCTTTTGATGCAACTCAGCATTCTTTGTCCTCCAAACACGACGAGTTGAGTTTTTACCAAAAAGTTATATTTTGGTTTCATCTGACCATATGACATTCTCCCAATCCTATTCTGGATCATCCAAATGCTCTCTAGCAAACTTCAGACGGGCCTGGACATGTACTGGCTTAAGCAAGGGGACACGTCTGGCACTGCAGGATTTGAGTCCCTGGCGGCGTAGTGTGTTACTGATGGTAGGCTTTGTTACTTTGGTCCCAGCTCTCTGCAGGTCATTCACTAGGTCCACCCGTGTGGTTCTGGGATTTCTGCTCACCATTCTTGTGATCATTTTGACCCCACGGGGTGAGGTCTTGCGTGGAGCCCCAGATCGAGGGATTTCTTCAAACCAAGCTGCTTACCTATTGCAGATTCAGTCTTCCCAGCCTGGTGCAGGTCTACAATTTTGTTTCTGGTGTCCTTTGACAGCTCTTTGGTCTTGGCCATAGTGGAGTTTGGAGTGTGACTGTTTGAGGTTGTGGACAGGTGTCTTTTATACTGATAACAAGTTCAAACAGGTGCCATTAATACAGGTAACGAGTGGAGGACAGAGGAGCCTCTTAAAGAAGAAGTTACAGGTCTGTGAGAGCCAGAAATCTTGCTTGTTTGTAGGTGACCAAATACTTATTTTCCACCATAATTTGCAAATAAATTCATAAAAAATCCTACAATGTGATTTTCTGGATTTTTTTTCTCATTTTGTCTGTCATAGTTGACGTGTACCTATGATGAAAATTACAGGCCTCTCTCATCTTTTTAAGTGGGAGAACTGGCACAATTGGTGGCTGACTAAATACTTTTTTGCCCCACTGTACACTGATAAGAGGTCATCAATTCAACACCAACCAAAACATGTTTTCCCAACTGTAGTATTGTGCAAGAAACATAATGTAAACAGAGAAACACAGTGCAAAGTGAGTATTTACCATTGGGTTTGGCACTGTTTCCATTGGGCACCCCAGCTCCAGCACTGTAACCTAAAGAACACCCAGGTGTTACCAACATATACTATGTAACATATGAAAATTACGAACACACAAAATGTTAGCATTGGCATTACAGGTATAAAAGTTATACATGGCGTTATGGTTCGTTCCACCAAATGAGTATTTTTGGGGTAGTGTAACCTAAAAAAAGGTTTTATTTCACCTAATTTTGACATTATCATAAAGATCACATGTACAACTTAATAAAAAACACATGGTCCCATTTCAAGAGGTTAAATGAAAACATGACTATTGTAACAGGGTTGACTGTAAAAGGGTTGACGATTTCATCTTAAAATCAGCCATAAATCCCCTTGTGACAGGGGGAATGGAAGCTTGTTGGGTGCAACAGGGAGGGGCAACTGAATGCAAGCTTCACAAAAAATAAATAATTCTAAAACATTTGTAGCCTATATATGGTTAACATCTTATGCTCGACCCACTCAGTTTTCCACCACAAAACGTCAGAAAATGGCCCAAAAGAGTAGAACCAGCTCATCTGCTTTTACACTATGATTTGACTATTAGATGTACAATATTATTTTTTTTATATATATTTAAAAAGGAAGAGTTTCACCATATCCTGAGGGGGAATTGTCATGCCCTCTTCACAACTGTGTTGGTGTGATTGGACCATGATAGGTCCTTAGTGATGTGGACACCGAGGAACTTGACGCTCTTGACCCGCTCCACTACAGCCCCGTAGATGTAAATGGGGGTTGTTCGGCACTCCGTTTCCTGTAGTCCAAGATAAGCTATTTTGTATTGCCCACATTGAGGGTGAGGTTATTGTCCTGGCACCACACTGCCAGATCTCTGACCACCTCCCTATAGGCTGTCTCATCGTCGGTGATCAGCCCTACCTCCGCCGAGTCGTCGGCAAACTTAATGATGGTGTTGTAGTCGTGTGCGGCCACACAGTCGTGGGTGAACAGGGAGTCCAAGAGGAGACTGAGCACGCACCACTGAGAGGCCCCAAGTGTTGAGGATCAGCATGGCAGATGTGTTATTGCCTTACCTCACCACCTGGGGGCGGCTCGTCAGGAAGTCCAGGATCCAGTTGCAGAGGGAGGTGTTCAGTCCCAGGGTCCTTAGCTTAGTGATGACCTTGGAGGGCACTATGGTGTTGAACGTGGAGCTGTAGTCAATGAACAACATTCTCACAGAGGTGTTCCTTTTCTACAGGTGGGAAAGAGCAGTGTGGAGTGCAATAGAGATTGAGTCATCTATGAATCTGTTGGGGAGGTATGCGAATTGGAGTGGGTCCAGGGTGTCTAGGATGATGGTGTTAATGTGAGCCATGAGCAGCCTTTCAAAGCACTTCATGGCTACAGATGTGAGTGCTACGGGTCGGTAGTCATTTAGGCAGGTTACGTTGGTGTTCTTAGGCACTTAAAATGAGGGACAGACTTTTCATGTGATTAGATGAATAACTAATCACATTAAATAAATAATAATCTTCAGAAATGACTGTCAAAGCAACAAAATAACGAAGGCTTTACAATGAGAATTGGGAGAAATGTTGGGGTTAAGTGGGT
Organism: Salmo salar; assembly: GCF_965601325.2. Lineage (NCBI taxonomy): Eukaryota > Metazoa > Chordata > Actinopteri > Salmoniformes > Salmonidae > Salmo > Salmo salar. The sequence goes on along the minus strand of NC_138309.1, from coordinate 67,783,283 downwards.
TCAAATCTTCAGAGAAATAACAGGGTAAACAGTGGAACATGTCAAAATGCAGAATTTTGGCACTTTAGCAAGTCTTCATTCATATGCAAAATCTGATTTCTTTAATGTTTCCATGTGGTATACAGTATATTAAAGGGAACTTCCTTTAATATTCAATATTGGTGCACAATTTCTACTTAAAATTTCAAAGGGACACAAAGGGTATTCATTTGGTGGAATGACCCTTATGCTGATTTGACAATGTTTACAAGACAATGATTAGGACATGACACCTACTGGTCAATAGTCAAGCATTCAAGTTGTTGATATACAGTAGGATGTAAACTCTTAGGCTGCGTTTACACAAGCAGCCCATTCTGATCTTTTGCCCAATTATTGGCAAAACACTGATCTGATTGGTCAAAAGAGCAGTAAAAAGTAGTAGTAAAAATATATCAGAAAAGGGCGGCCTGTGTGCCTTAAAAAACACACACACAAAATAGGGTGGATTTACCATTGGGTTTAGCCCCCTGTCCATTGGGCAGTCCACCTCAAGCACCATAAACTTCAATTGGGATCATACAGTGTTATACCAAGCATGATTATACAACGTTGTTTATATAACGTTGTCCGACAAAATAAAGCAGATTCACAATGTCAAACAAATCATACCGTTAGGTTTATCCCCCCTCCCGAGTGACGCGGCGGTCTAAGGCACTGCATCTCAGTGCTAGAAGTGTCACTACAGGTTCGATTCCAGGCTGGATCACAACCAGCCGTGATTGAAAGTCCCATAGGGTGGAACACAATTGGCCCAGCGTCGTCCGCGTTAGGATTTGGCCGGAGAAGGCCATCGTTGTAAATAAGAATTTGTTCTTAACTGACTTGCCTAGTTAAATATCCTACAATTAGTATGGCAACTGTTATTACCATTAGACCTAGGTTTCAAATACTTTAAAATAGTTTCAAACACTTTGTTTGAGCTTGTCTGGCTTAATGCACCAATAGAATTGTCAAAAAATTGCAAACCCTGCACTCCAGGGAGACTCAAGAAAATGTTTAAAGTATTTGAAATGATTTGACCTAGGTCAGACTACCATACCAGTTATCACACATTTACCCTAATGCACAGACCAAGTAGGCCACAGCAACCTCTTCACACAACTTACCATTTCCCTTGTATCCATATCCATTGGATGGCATCAACATCCTTCCAACACCCCCACCATTTCCTGAAATGGGAAAATAAAAGGTTTTAAGATAAAGCATAAAGATCTCAAATAGCCTAAGTTGAATTGAGTTGGGTTCAGGGCCACGTCCATCGGGCACAACAGCTGCCAGTGCCAGTCTATATCCTACAATTGGGAATCACAAATTACATCAGCAAAAATGTAAAAGCTGTCACATTTTGACAGTGATGTAATCTCACATTAACTAATCAACATGACATTTGGAGAAACTGATTGGCTACTTTTTAATGATGAAAATGTATGTTAAATATAAAAACTATGACATTCCTGTGTGAGTCTGCATTTTGCAGATCATTTAAGGGAAATGAGTTCCATTGACACTAGAGGGAAATCCCTCAATACAGGGACTGTGTACAAGTAGTAAAATCTATTTTCTCACAGTGAGATGTCAAATTTAGACTGTCGCTGCCACCAAAGCTTAGCTGCCTTTGATTTCAAGAAAGAGAACCAGTGGAAAAGGAATATATGGTTGTTTCGCACGATCACAAGAGAACTTGAGGGCCACAGCAATGCACTTAAGAGTTGCATAGCAAGCATCACTCAGATGTTTGTCTTTCTTCAATTTGACATGATCATTTGAAATGTGACAGGTAAACACCAGCTTTTGCTAGAGATTTCTCTCTTCTTTGCCTTCTCCGTCTTCTTCATTCAGGCATGAGGACTGGACCGTTTCATGAAGTAATACTAGTTCCATCTTTCAACAAAATGACATTTAATTGTGTAGAAAATACTTTTAGTAATACTAATTGTAATTACTATTTCGATACCACTTAACACACAGCAGTTCAAAGTGCTTTGCACACACAACATTTTTTGAAAATATTACAATTTGTAAATGTACAATAAACACTTAAATGGGCAATCTGTCGAACAATAACAATGTCACCCTGCCACTGATTTGGTAAATAGCTGAGGGATCGGGCTGGAGAAATTGAACCACTCTCAAACTCATGGCCAGAGCTATGGATATAGGGTCTAACCATCCATGATAAAGATGATAGTTTTAACCATGTTTTAAGGCTATACAGTGTTTGTTTACGTTTACAATGTTCAAACAAAAGGAGTAAAACAAGCTCATATATTGAGTTCTGATGGGGAATGACAGTTGAACATAGTTATATTCTTCAAGAATCAATGGGTATATGTATATATATATAGAAACAGGTGAAGACAACATACAGTGAAACTATCAATGAGTAAAATATAAAGATAAAAGGTTAGATAAAACCCACGCCAAGTAATCAATACTGTATACTATATTTACTGTGTACATGCCAATCAATTAAAGGTCATCTATTAAAAGTTTCAAAATAGATTTAAAAGACAGACTTTGCCCGGTTAACACCCTTCTTGCAATCATAGGTAATAATGAATAAATGAAAGAAGGCCTATGCAAACGCCACCATCTCAAACTTAATTCATACTTTTGAACAGAGCTACAGTATCTGGCATCATAAAAAAAAAATCCTTACATTGAATGTTGTCTTGACTTTCAGAATAATATATTGCATAGAAACATACACTGCATGTGCCCAGCATAATATTTTCAAAATTCATCTCCAGCGCCAAAAGGAACACCTATGTGAGAATGCTATTCATTGACTACAGCTCAGCGTTAACCACCATAGTGCCCTCAAAGCTCATCAATAAGCTAAGGACCCTGGGACTAAACACCGGCCCCCAGATGGTAAGGGTAGGTAACAACACATCCGCCACGCTGATCCTCAACACAGGGGCCCCTCAGGGGTGCGTGCTCAGTCCCCTCCTGTACTCCCTGTTCACTCAAGACTGCACGGCTAGGCATGACTCCAATACCATCATTAAGTTTGCCAATGACAACAGTGGTAGGCCTGATCACCGACAACGATGTGACAGCCTATAGGGAGGAGGTTGGAGACCTGGCTGTGTGGTGTTAGGACAACAACCTCTCCCTCAACGTGATCAAGACAAAGGAGATGATTGTGGACTACTGGAAAAAGAGGACCGAGCACACCCCCATTCTCATCGACGGGGCTGCAGTGGAGCAGGTTGAGAGCTTCAAGTTCCTTGGTGTGCACATCAGAAACAAACTAACATGGTCCAAGCACACCAAGACAGTCGTGAAGAGGGCATGACAAAACCTATTCCCCCTCAGGAGACTGAAAAGACTTGGCATGGGTCTTCAGATCCTCAAAAGGTTCTACAGCTGCACCATCGAGGGCATCCTGACTGGTTGCATCACTGCCTGGTATGGCAACTGCTCGGCCTCCGACCGCAAGACACTACAGAGGGTAGTCCGAACCGCCCAGTACATCACTGGGGCCAAGCTTCCTGCCATCCAGGACCTCTATACCAGGCGGTGTCAGAGGAAGGCCCTTCAAATTGTCAAAGACTCCAGCCACCCTAGTCACAGACTGTTCTCTAAGCTACCGCACGGCAAGTGGTACCGGAGCACCAGGTCTAGGTCCAAGAGGCTTCTAAACAGCTTCTACCCCAAAGCCATAAGTCTCCTGAACACCTAATCAAAAGGCTACCCTGGCTATTTGCATTGCCCCCCCTCCCCCTCTTTTACACCGCTGCTAATCTGTTATCATCTATGCATAGTCACTTAAATAACTCTACCTACATGTACATATTACCTCAACTAACCGGTGCCCCCACACATTGACTCTGTACCGGTACCCCCCTGTATATAGTCTCGCTATTGCTATTTTACTGCTGCTCTTTAATTACTTGTTACTTTTATTTCTTATTCTTATCCATATATTTTTTAACTGCATTGTTGATTAAGGTCTCGTCAGTAAGCATTTCACTGTAAGGTCTACATCTGTTGTATTCGGCACATGTGATTTGATATTGTTTGCAGACTCAAGCCGTATTTGAATCCCCATGCAGCATACCACCCATCTCCAAGTGTTTCAATACGCATGCCTAGTTTTGTATGGTAATCTAAACAATGGTGCATCTCACATCAGATCTTAGAGGGCACACATCCAGAATGTTTTATACATGTACTGTAGGTGTCTGGCTCCTTAAAAACCAATCTAAGTTTTTTTTAAATGGTACAAATGGTAATTAACTGCTCCAAGTGAAACTGACATGTTTGCCTTCAAACAAATGGAAAAGACCTTTACAACAGGCTAGGTTGAAGATCGTATTTTGACCTAGATAACAAGTGTAATGCCTTATAATATGGTCATAACACATAAAAAGACTTGTCAAGTATCTATAAACTCCCTTTGTTATCATCATCTTGATCCTCTAATGATCCTGAGTTTTATTATCAACCATTTTGAGTCTGTTGGAAAACTGCCACATAGAAAGACATGATATATTTTTCAAATTTGCTTTTTAAAAGTTGATGTGTGAGGGTAATACAAGTAGTACTGTATACCGAGTTTAATGTTGCATAAACGTGTACAGTATAATTCCCTATGAATGAGCAATGAGTAGCAACAGGTAGATTTACTTTACAGCTGTTTACTTGAACTGAACCACAGAAACCAATATGTCCACATCTTAAGAATTGTATTGGAGTGACAAGTATACCCACAAATAGCCAAAAGGTAGCTATGGGGGGCTTACACAAACATAAAACCGAGACAACCACCTCAGCGCCAACTGCTACTGAGCCACAGCATCATAACTGCTGGCCACATGTCTTGACGCTCATAACTCAAAAGCTGTGGGTCATGGAGCGTCGTACCTTCTCATAGCAGACATACCACTGACAAACTACTGACTTCATGAAATTCTTCAAAGAAAGATTTTATTCCAGTAAATGTTTACAATTTAACTATCAGCAACTATATACTAATCTAAATGATCAAAATGCCACCATAAAAATGTAAGACTAGCTCCACCATTTTCCCTGCATACTGACATCCAAGGTAACAAATCAATATTACGCCCAATACAATATTTGCAATTGAAGGTGCAATTCAAGACTCTGTGCAAGAATGTTCAATAAATAAATAAAAAGGAATGTTTAAGAATCAAAAAAATTGAAGAAAGATTTGTAACCAATTACATTTCCTTAAGGTCTTCAACTACAGCTATTCCCTGTGCCAGTGCATTCTAAACTCAAGGGTAGCACTTACATATTGCCATCTGTGAGTATCTCTCAGAGGATTGTCAGGTTGGCATCATGTAGATACTTTCATCCAAAGCAACTTACAGACCTGGCAACATTAACAGTGTCACATACTGTATGTGGCCCCTCCAGGAATTGAACCCACAACCCTGGTGTTACCAGCACTATGCTCCAATCTACTTAGCCATCAAAACCACTGATACGTCTGAGAAATATGTGACAGACCCTTTCTCTTTCCACAACTCTTCCACTTACCATTGTTCTTAAGGTGTGCACTATGCGCCAGCCAAAGGACCAGCAAAGTCCGTAGAAGTAGCCATCCCAACATGGTGGAGACCCAACAGAATAAAAAAGCCAAAAGAGAGAGAGACACCAGCAGAAAAGGGAATGCAGCTGCTCTACTGTTGGCATATCCTGTGCATGTGAGGGCTTCATATACACTCTTGTTTCAAGTGCCCCTCCTCTCATCAGCTCTCTGGCTTTGGACATTCCCATTTTGGAGATGCTCCTCCCTTTTCTAGGAAACACGACAGCCCCACAATCCAATTCCTTGGCCATGGTGTACACACTTGGACACTTAAAGTACATTAACACTTAGACTAAGAGAAGGGGGTTCACCAAATAGGACAGTGACTGATGGGCTCCACATGGTGAATCACCAAGGTTGGATACATGGGAAAAAGAAGCCAACACAGTGCACTTAAACCAAAGCAGTTGCTTAGCACTGACTTGTGGGCAATCAGCCTTAGTAAGCTTGTCTTAACAATGTTTACAATTGGACAAAAAAAGCAAGCCAAATTTGTAAACTGTACCTTTGTAAAAATGATATGCTGCCTTGCACCAATGAAAGACTTGCATCCCTTCAGTACAGCTACTGGGAATATAACTTGTTACAATAAGGAGCAATATCTCCCAACTACACACTCTACAACAAAGTTGAGTAATTAATATATCACAGACAAAGGGTTGACTCAACACCACTTTAAAAATATATATATTTTCAACATGGATCAGTCTAGACTCTAGTCTACAGGTAGGAACCTGAGGTGAAGACGTTATTTTCACCTCTTAATGTAACCCAGTGAAAGACAAACTTCCAAACAGTTTACACTTTAAATAATTTCAAATCGACTGAAACAAAACATTCAGACAACAAGACAAGAATTACACTCAAGTAAATAAAATATACATATTAAATATAGTATAAACACAGTCAAGTAAATCAATCAACTATGAAGGCATAAAAGTCACAGACGAGGTAAATAAGAAAATAACACTCACACTCAGGCATCAATGACTCAGAACTGCACCCACATATTAGGAAAACACAAATATGAAACAGGAGTTATTTCACAGTACACAGGACGAATCGCCTTTTGAGGACATGAAAAAGACTTGAAAGAGACAGCATCTGATAGCATGATGATACATTTCATATAAGACGCATGACAGGAGAAAAAAAACGTGGAAAGACAAGACATTTGATGGGAACTATCAAATTACCGAAGAACTGTAAAAGCCTGACACACTTGCATCTCCCTTTCATGGGAAGCTGTACTCTATCCGCCTGGCTAGACCAGACGCTGAGGAAGGGTTAAACTATACAATTTCACTGGACCACTTTTTTTGGGGTCGTGGAGATGACATCACCAGAGAAGGTCGCTGCTCTAAATACAGATATTGCAGAACTCTTGGTCGAAAGAGTCGGTCACAGTAGTTCCCCCAGAGGAGAGAAACAAGGGTCTTTACTTGGCTTGTTTCTTTGTGCTAAATGTAACATTCCCCAGCAAGAGAACCAAAATTGTCGGGGGGGGGGGGGGGGATAATAAAGAGTCACTGACAACAACCAAAACAAAACAGGGGGGGCTTTAGGTGGTGTCCACTGAAACAACAACAACTGGGACCTAAAAGACAATCACCATGAGTACCCACAAAATTTGCCCAAGAAGAGGTAAACAAAAGAAAAACCCACACCAAACTTAAAGACAGGAAGAAAACCAAAAAGTGGAGCAAAACAAAAACAGGGAAGATCAGATAATGGATTGTTTTTCTAAAAATCAAATAGGGATAGCCGACTAAAGGTGTTAACCCTCCACATCTCTCAAGACAACTGGAGCACTGGGCCAGCCGCTGTTAAATATCACCTGGGCTAGCACAGGTGAAACACCTTCTGACTAACGAGATGACAAAATGGAAATGGAAAAACAAAAGCCTGGAACACAATTATGGACCTACGCGTTCTAAACAAGAGTGTAGCCAAAAGGCCTTTTCGAATGTTTACGACAAAACGTCTGCCGTTGGTCACATACACATGGTTAGCAGATGTTAATACAAGTGTAGCGAAATGCTTGTGCTTCTAGTTCCGACCATGCAGTAATAAAAACAAGTAATCTAACAATATCACAACAACTACCTTCTACACACAAGTGTAAAGGAATGAATAAGAATATGTACATATAAATATATGGATGAGCGATGGCCGAACGGCATAGGCAAGATGCAGTAGATGGTATAGAGTACCATATATACATATGAGATGAGTAATGTAGGGTATGTAAACACTATATAAAGTGGCATTGTTAAAAGTGACTAGTGAGACATTTATTACATCCAATTTTGAATTATTAAAGTGGCTAGAGATTTGAGTCAGTATGTTGGCAGCAGCCACTCAATGTTAGTGATGGCTGTTTAACAGTCTGATGGCCTTGAGATAGAAGCTGTTTTTCAATCTCTCGGTCCCAGCTTTGATGCACCTGTACTGACCTTGCCTTCTGGATGATAGAGGGGTGAACAGGCAGTGGCTCGGGTGGTTGTTGTTCTTGATGATCTTTTTGGCCTTCCTGTGATATTGGGTGGTGTAGGTGTCCTGGACGGCAGGTAGTTTGCCCCCGGTGATGCATTGTGCAGACCTCACTACCCTCTGGAGAGCCTTGAGGTTGTGGGCGGAGCAGTTTCCATACCAGGCGGTGATACAGCCCAACAGGATGCTCTCTGTTGGGCTGTAAAAATGTGTGAATGTTTTTGGTGATAAGCCAAATTTCTTCAGCCTCCTGAGGTTGAAGAGGCGCTGTTGCGCCTTCTTCACCACACTGTTTGTGTGGGTGGACCATTTCAGTTTGTCAGTGATGTGTACGCCGAGGAACTTAAAACTTTCCACCTTCTCCACTACTGTCCTGTTGATGTGGATAGGGGGGTGCTCCCTCTGCTGTTTCCTGAAGTCCACGATCATCTCATTTGTTTTGTTGACGTTGAGTGTGAGGTTAATTTCCTGACACCACACTCCGAGGGCCCTCACCTCCTCCCTGTAGGCCGTCTCATCGTTGTTGGTAATCAAGCCTACCACTGTAGTGTCGTCTGCAAACTTGATGATTGAGTTGGAGGCGAGCATGGCCACGCAGTCATGGGTGAACAGGGAGTACAGGAGAGGGCTGAGACCGCACCCTTGTGGGGACCCAGTGTTGAGGATCAGCGGGTGGAGATGTTGTTTCCTACCCTCACCACCTGGGGGTGGCCCATCAGAAAGTCCAGGACCCAGTTGCACAGGGCGGGGTCGAGACCCAGGGTCTCGAGCTTAATGACGAGTTTGGAGGGTACTATGGTGCTAAATGCTGAGCTGTAGTCGATGAACAGCATTCTTACATAGGTATTCCTCTTGTCCAGATGGGTTAGGGCAGTGTGCAGTGTGATTGCGATTGTGTCGTCTGTGGACCTATTGGGGCGGTAAGCAAATTGGAGTGGCTCTAGAGTATCAGGTAGGGTGGAGGTGATATGATCCTTGACTAGTCTCTCAAAGCACTTCATGATAACGGAAGTGAGTACTATGGGGCGATAGTCATTTAGCTCAGTTACCTTAGCTTTCTTGGGAACAGGAACAATGGTGGCCCTCTTGAAACGTGGGAACAGCAGACTGGGATAGGGATTGATTGAATATGTCCATAAACACACCAGCCAGCTGGTCTGAGCATGCTCTGAGGGCGCGGCTAGGGATGCCGTCTGGGCCAGCAGCCCTGCAAGGGTTAACACGTTTAAATGTTTTACTCACATTGGCAGCGGTGAAGGAGAGTCCGCAGGTTTTGGTAGCGGCCGTGTCGGTGGCACTGTATTGTCCTCAAAGCGAGCAAAGAAGTTGTTTAGTTTGTCTGGGAGCAAGACATCATGGTCCGCAACGGGGCTGGTATTCTTTTTGTAGTCCGTGATCAACTGTAGACCCTGCCACATACCTCTCGTGGTTGAGCCGTTGAATTGCAACTCTACTTTGTCTATATACTGACGCTTAGCTTGTTTGATTGCCTTGCGGAGGGAATAGCTACACTGTTTGTATTCGGTCATGTTTCCGGTCGCCTTGCCCTGATTAAAAGCAGTGGTTCGCGCTTTCAGTTTTGCGCGAGTGCTGCCGTCAATCCACGGTTTCTGGTTAGGGAAGGTTTTTATTGTTGCCGTGGGTACAACATCACCGATACACTTGCTAATAAACTCGCTCACCGAATCAGCGTATACATTAATGTTGTTGTTCGACACTATCCGGAACATATCCCAGTCCACGTGATCGAAGCAATCTTGAAGCATAGAATCAGATTGGTCGGACCAGCGTTGAACAGACCTGAGCATGGGCGTTTCCCATTTTAGTTTCTGTCTATAGGCTGGGTGTCACGACTTCCGCCGAAGTCGGTCCCTCTCCTTGTTCGGGCGGCGGTCGACGTCACCGGCCTTCTAGCCATCGCCGATCCACTTTTCATTTTCCATTTGTTCTGTCTTTGTCTTACACACCTGGTTTCAATCCCCCAATTACTTGTTCATTATTTAACCCTCTGTTCCCCCATGTTTGTTTGTGAGTGATTGTTTATTGTATTGCAGTCCATATTTGTTGCCTTGGTATTATTGACGTGTTGTATTTATTATTGAGTAAAATCGCGACATTACTCATATCTGCTGTCCTGCGCCTGACTCTTCTACACCAGCTACACACAGACACATTACACTGGGAGCAACAAAATGGAGTCGTGGTCAGATTTGCCGAAAGGAGGGTGAGGGAGGGCTTTGTATGTGTCGCGGAAGTTAGAGCAACAATGATCCAGAATTTTTCCAGTCCAGGTCGCACATTCGATATGCTGATAACATTTAGGGAGCCTTGTTAAAATCCCCAGCTACAATAAATGCAGCCTCAGGATATTTACATAGAGTCCAATGAAGTTCTTTCAGGGCCGTCGAGGTGTCTGCTTGGGGGGGGGATTATCTACCAAGAATTCTCTTGGTAGATAATGCAGTAGGCATTTGATTGTAAGGAATTCTAGGTCAGGTGAACAAAAGGACTTGAGTTCCCGTATGTTGTTATGATCACACCACGACTCGTTAATCATGAGGCATACACACTTCTTACTAGAGAGATGTTTGTTTCTGTCGGCGCGATGCGTGAAGAAACCCGGTGGCTGTACCGAGATTCCTCTAAACATGTAGTCTTTGAAGATGGCATTGTTACTTGCCCTGATCTCTGTTAAGCGTGTCAGTGACTTATGCACTCGGTCCACGCGACCCGACTGTCTCGCCTCAATGGCGATCTGAACAGGGCGGTGTTGCATCCTAATCCGGCCTTTATGCCTAACATTATCAAGAGTTCGTACAGATCGCAGATCATTGAGCTATGGGCTTTCTCCCCTCCTTCACATGGGGAGGAGACAGAGGAACGGCTTCATTGCCTGTGTCAAGTGCACGCTTTGGAGTTGCATATCCATTCGTACACATCAGGTACTATATAATCCAGTCCAGACTTTTCCTCGAGATACTGCGTTAAAGTTTTCTGAGCTGTGCATCTCATTGATTACTAGGGAGGAAATGACAATTTGTGACAAATTGGTAGATCACACAACATGACAGCAAGAGCGAAAATATGAAATGAGATTAACTCCTCTGTCCACTGCCTTCTTAGCTCCTTTCGCATGTGAAAGAATTTCCATGATCTCACTTTATATACACACACACAGACAGAGGATGAGTGACTCTTTGTATGCTTCCAAAAAAAGGGGCGCAAAAAGAAAGATATCTCACCTCCAACTTACATTCCACACTGCTTGCCCAAATCCGCATCTTATGGGGTCACGGGAAAGTTAATGTTTGACTTCTTAACCCCGAGCCCAGACCTCTCACCCGCTTGGCTTCCCACCAAGCCCAGTGCTCACCTCTACACACCCCAAGATGGTACAAAAACTCACCAATATCTTGGTAAGGACCAGTTAAGGTTGGATATGTGGATTCCACCCTGCTTCTTTGCCTTCCCACAGCCTCATTCTTCCAAACCAATGGAATAACTGCCAACAGTCAGTAGTTGCTCTTGGCTCTGGATTGATGCCATCTGGGCTCTGTGGTTTCAACTGGTAACAATATGAGAAATTATTTCAGGTTTATTTTTATTACAGGGCACATATGAGAATGCCAGCACCTGGTCAAGATTTTAAATATTTTTTATATTTTTGTAATCGTGTAAACATTTTTACTATATCTATTGCCAGAAGTTACTCAATCAACCATCATAAATACATCCAGCAATATAAAACATGTCAGTCAAGTACATATGGTCCATTATAAACTGGGTGGTTTGAGCCCTGAATTCTGATTGGCTGAAAGACATGGTATATCAGACCGTATACCACGGGCATGACAAAACATTTATTTTTACTGCTCTAATTACATTGGTAACCAGTTTCTAATAGCAATAAGGCTCTTCGGGGGTTTGTGATATATGGCCAATAAACCGCGGCTAAGGCGTTGCGTTGTGCTTAACAACAGCCCTTAGCCATGGTATATTGGCCATGTACCACACCTCCTCGGGCCTTATTGCTTAAAATAGCACAAACTAAAAGCAGTGTCTTACGCCATTTCCAAAAATCATAAATTATAGTTTTATTAAATATTGCAGAAAAGGCATGTCTGTGGAAGATGCAGCAGCACAGAGTGTGAGCTGTGAAGTGGTGTTTGGCCGAGCACTAGAATGACTACAACAATATTTACTGCTGAATTTAAAGTTAGAGGTGTTGTGTTTAAGGTGGGCATTTGGTTTGTTTGTGCCCAATTTTAGTATGCTCGTTAAGAAGGAAGAAAAGTGACACTTACACAGCCAAAGTAAAACAAAGTCGTCAAAGACGAGATGTTTTGGTTGCAGTAGCTAGATTTCCATCCAATTGGCGACAGATTTTCATGTGATTATTATACAATCTGCATAAAAACAATGTGCATTTTCGTTTCTATCAAACTGACTTGTTGCGGATAAAAGGCTGTGGTTGAAGACAGTACACAGAAAGAATGAGGTTAAATTGTCATGTACTGAATAAAAAGCAAATTTCAACTCTACTGACGGTTTTGTCACAAAAACTGTTGCATTATATAGCAAATGTGCCCCATCTGGTCTTGGCGTGTGCACTCTAGCCAACAGCTTGCAAATACAATGCAGCTAGGCTAGCCTACATGATGAGATTATTATGGATAAGAGCAAGATTATTTCTATTTATCAAAGGGCAGCCAGGCATCGATCGTCATGTCACCAGAATAAGACCCCTGATCATTATTGTAAAGGAGCATCAAGCTCATCAACGTGCACTTTAATGACACTGTGAAGTTCATCATAATGTATTTACTCTGTAGCCTAATAAACTGCACGCTCCCTGGGAGGACCACACAACATACAGTATCAGAGTGACTCCAAGTTTACTTCGAATATGATGGTTATTATATCAATATTTGCAAAAAAATGTATTTCCACCGCCATTTCTCACATAATATTAATTTTACTGACACAAAAAGATCCCACCAAGTCGAAGGAACAAATTGCCTGTCAAAATGTAGGAAATTGTACCGACATTTCCTGTTTCCATCAGCCCGGGTTGTGACTTTGTTCATGCATCAGGTCAGTGGCGGTCCTAGTATGGCTCCCTGGGCAAACCTCCCCTTCAGCGCCAGTCTGCCCTAACTGTAATTTTTATTCAGACATTTGGAACAACACAAAGAAATAATCATTACATTTAAAACTATCTAAATATAAAAATATATACAAAAATTAGACTAATAAATATCAAAAATAAATAACAAAGACAAATAGAAACAAATGTGTTGATTTGGCACATTACCCATCCCCCAACACTGTCAACCAAGAGTCAAGACGAAACCAATTCACCTTGGTGGTGTGCAGACTGGTTTTAAACTCACCAAAAAAAGAAACGTCCTCGCACTGTCAACTGCATTTATTTTCAGCAAACTTAACATGTGTAAATATTTGTATGAACATAACAAGATTCAACAACTGAGACATAAACTGAACAAGTTCCACAGACATGTGACATGCCAGTTCTTGCTGTGAGATGTTACCCCACTCTTCCACCAAAGTACCTGCAAGTTCCCGGACATTTCTGGGGGGGAATGGCCCTAGCACTCACACTCCGATCCAACAGGTCCCAGACGTGCTCAATGGGATTGAGATCCAGGCTCTTAGCTGGAGTGGCAGAACACTGACATTCCTGTCTTGCAGGAAATCACACTCAGAACGAGCAGTATGGCTGGTGGCATTGTCATGCTGGAGGGTCATGTCAGGATGAGCCTGCAGGAAGGGTACCACATGAGGGAGGAGGATGTCTTCCCTGTAACACGCAGCATTGAGATTGCCTGCAATGACAACAAGCTCAGTCCGATGATGCTGTGACACACCGCCCCAGACCATGACGGACCCTCCACCTCCAAATTGATCCCGCTCCAGAACACAGGCCTTGTGTAACGCTCATTCCTTCGACGATAAGCACAAATACGACCATCACCCCTGGTGAGACAAAACCGCGATTCATCAGTGAAGAGCACTTTTTGCCAGTCCTGTCTGGTCCAGCGACGGTGGGTTTGTGCCCATAGGCGACGTTGTTGCCGGTGATGTCTGGTGAGGCCCTGCCTTACAACAGGCCTACAAGCCTCTCTCAGCCTATTGCGGACAGTCTGAGCACTGATGGATGGATTTCGCAATTTCGCACAAACCAGAAAAAATGCAACAATATGTCTGTGAAACTATATATTCACAGTATTATGAATGAAGTGTGATTTATTTGGTAGCATTTCATAGTGTGACTCATTTTACTAATTGCATTAGTACTGTACAAAATTAGAGGTGCGCTATTTGATAGATTCCCCCGCTCCCCCTACCTCGGGCTTCCAGTGGGGAGACCTGAGGTCAACCTACCCCTGCCCCCCTCCCCATCTCATACTTCTGAGTGGGAGACCTTCCCAGGCAGTAGCCTGCCTAGCTCACAAACTAGAATCAGGGCGCCCACTCCGACAAGGTTAATTGACCCACAGTCCAACACGGTGACATATCATTGACGTGACGGGCAAATGAGCGATAGAAAACCTTTTGCTGGGGGCGGCACCTTGGCGGCTGCCTATGTCGCCTATACCTAAATCCGCCACTGCATCAGGTAATTCAGCCACATGAATTACGATTGGATGGAAACCTGGTTACTGAGACGGGAGAGGCTATATGGACACACTTGGTGCCTAAATTGATGATTATGTGGTGTAGCTGAGAGTCGAGTTTGGAGATGAATGGATTTGGTTGACTTCAGTCAATCATCCTGATGTATGGGATAAATATCATGCCAAATGTATTCGCAAATGTAAATCACCAATCCACAAATGTAAATCACTTTCCACAAATTTAAATTCCCAACCCACAAATGTAAATAGGTATTCCACAAATGCAATTCACTATCCACAAACAAACACCTATTGGTTTGTATTTGTAAATTGATATATTGCATTGTCATTTTTTTATAACTGCAGATATGCAGGTCATTTCCAAGGGCCTTAAGTAAAATGACTGCCATAAAGATTTGCACATATTAGAGATATGCGCAAACATTACAGATATGGCAAACCTGCAACTCAATATTTGGAAGCGCTTAGGTCAACTGACTTTTGGCAGGGATTTGACGACAAGAAAAAGACAAGAAATTCTCACAAATAGAAAAAAAGTTATCACACGTAGAAAGCAATTTGTAGTCGTAGAAATAAAAGTTGATCTCATTGATGCTGCTGACCCGGATCACTGGTTGTTGCGGAAAAGGAGGAGGTCAAAGGGGGTAAGTGTAACGAGTGTGAATTGACTAGCTAGTTAGTGGTACCGAGTAACAGCGTTTCAATTGGATACGTCACTCGCTCTAAGACCTTGAACTAGTTGTTTGTGGCTTTTGTGGAGTGATGGGTGAATGTTTTCGATGTGTGCAGAGGGTCCCTGGTTCAAGCCCAGTTTGAGGCGAGGAGAATTACGGAAGCAATACTGTTACAAAGTCTGATCCCATATCCTACACCTCCCCTCTACCTTTTGCATGCCTCTCCTGAGGAAACAGTTAGAGGCCTCAGGAATATTTATGTCTCCTTAATGCTCATCGTCTGTGCAACATGAGACAGCGGATGGATTATAATAATGTACAATGTATGACATATCCTTACATTTAATGGTGCTATCACACTGGCCAGCTAATTCAACTATTTGGGTGATGAACGGGTGTACACCGCAATAGTGTTGCAAATATAGAGTAATCTATGGCTAGGATTTCGAATATTGACGTTGGACATACTATGGTTACACATTAGAGGTCGACCGATTATGATTTTTCACTGCCGATACCAATTATTGGAGGGCCACAAGCCCCGATACCGATTAATCGGCCGATTATTATTCTGATTTCTTTTGGATGTATATATACACACACACACACACACACACACACACACACACACACACACACACACACACACGCTCTGAAGTGACAACGACACTGAAGAGTCTGCTTAGGAGACAAATACTCTCAACTGTTTGAATAATAAAAATAGAGTTTAAGTTACCTGTGATGAATGCTGAAAACAAAAACTGTAATTTCTATATGCAGGAAATCCTATTTTAATAATGGGAATGGTAAGAATTGACTACCAAAGTGCGAGTCCTAATTCCCATGACACCTTCTAGCAAAATCTGAAAAGCGGTTCCTTCATTTATTCCATAGGATATTTTTAGATGAACTTAAAATAAGGTCTGTGTTTGGTTTAGGCTTACACCACCTTGCCAATTTTATAACTGTGTAGATATCCATAGGATATAACTCTGATCAATATAAGCGAAGATCATTTTTTTTATAGAGTGGATTTATGAAAATATGTTGACAAACGTTACCTAGTGAGATTTACACGGGTATCAAAATGCCGAGGCGGTTTAAGCACAAAACACAGACCTTATTTGAAGTAGATCAAGACATTCTCTATGGAAGACATGAACGGTAAAATAACGAAGGAACCCCTTTCAAGTTCAGCCGCAAGTTATTACAGGAATTATGACGCGTCGACTATTTCTCTCTAAACCATATACCTTTGACTATTACGAGCCTGCTGCTGCCTATCACCGCTCAGTCAGACTGCTCTATCAAATATCAAATCATAGACTTAACTATAATATAATAAACCTTAGGTCATTAATATGGTCAAATCCGGAAACTATCATCTCGAAAACATTATTCTTTCAGTGACATACGGAACCGTTCCGTATTTATCTAACGGGTGGCATCCATAAGTCTAAATATTCCTGTTACATTGCACAACCTACAATGTTATTTCATAGTTCGTAAAATTCTGGCAAATTAGTTCGCAACGAGCCAGATTCTGTATACCCTGATTCTGCGTGCAACGAACGCAAGAGAACTGACACAATTTCACCTGGTTAATATTGCCTGCTAACCTGGATTTCTTTTAGCTAAATATGCAGGTTTAAAAATATACTTCTGTGTATTGATTTTAAGAAAGGCATTGATGTTTATGGTTAGGTACAGTCGTGCAACGATTGTGCTTTTTTTCGCAAATGCGCTTTTGTTAAATCATCCCCATTTGGCGAAGTCGGCTGTCTTTGTTAGGAAGAAATAGTCTTCATAGTTCGCAACAAGCCAGGTGGCCCAAACTGCTGCATATACCCTGACTCTGTTTGCAAGAGAAGTGACACATTTTCCCTAGTTAAAAAAAATTCATGTTAGCAGGCAATGTTAACTAAATATGCAGGTTTAAAAATATATACTTGTGTATTGATTTTAAGAAAGACATTGATGTTTATGGTTAGGTACACGTCGGAGCAATGACAGTCCTTTTTCGCGAATGCGCACCACATCGATTATATGCAAAGCAGGACAGGCTAGATAAACTAGTAATATCATCAACCATGTGTAGTTAACTAGTGTTTATGATTGATTGATTGTTTTTTTATAAGATAAGTTTAATGCTAGCTAGCAACTTACCTTGGCAACGTAAAGCAGGTGGTTAGAGCGTTGGGCTAGTTAACGTAAGGTTGCATCCCCAAGTTGACAAGGTAAAAATCTGTCGTTCTGCCCCTGAACAAGGCAGTTAACCCACCGTTCCTAGGCCGTCATTGAAAATAAGAATGTGTTCTTTAACTGACTTGCCTAGTTAATTAAAGGTTTTAAAAGAATACAAAAAAATATAAAAAATACAAAAAATATAAAAAAGCCAAAAATACCGATTACCGATTGTTATGAAAACTTGAAATCGGCCCTCATTAATCGGCCATTCCGATTAATCGGTCGACCTCTATTACACATATGGTTAACATATTATGGTTACCATTCTATAATTAAAAGGCAGGCATCAACATGGCCGAACGAGAGGCTGCCAGCGATTTACAGAAATCGCTTTCTACGCGTGAGAACTTGTTTTATACTACTACAAATCACTTTCTAACAGTGAGAACTTTTTTTCTGATTGTGAGAACTTTTTTTCTACGCGTGAGAACTTCTTATTTGTGTTCGAATACTCATACAACATTTTTCATCAAAACAAAACTGCTAAAGGGGGCGGAATTGCAATCCACTGTATAGACAGCCTGTAGGGTTCTGTCATACTATCCAGGTCTATGCCCAAACAGTTCGAGCTTGTTCTTTTAAAGATCCATCGCTCCATAAATAAGTCCCTCACTGTTGCCGCTTGTTATATACGCCCCTCAGCTCCCAGCTGTGCCCTGGACACGATATGTGAATTGATTGTCCCCCATCTATCATCAGAGTTCGTACTGTTAGGTGACCTAAATTGGGATATGCTTAACACCCTGGCCATCCTACAATCTAAGCTAGATTCCCTCAATCTCACACAAATGATTAAAGAACCTACCAGGTACAACCCCAAATCCGAAACATGGGCGCCCTCATAGATATCATCCTGACCAACTTGCCCTCTAAATACACCTCTGCTGTTTTCAACCAGGATCTCAGGGATCACTGCCTCATTGCCTGCGTCCGTTATGGGACCACCCCTCATCACTGTCAAACACTCCCTAAAACACTTCTGCGAGCAGGCCTTTCTAATCGACCTGGCTCGGGTATCTTGGAAGGATATTGACCTCATCCCGTCAGTAGAGGATGCCTGGTTGTTCTTTAAAAGTGCTTTCCTTACCATCTTAAAAAGCATGCCCCTTTCAAAAAATGTTGAACTAAGAACAGATATAGCCCTCGGTTCACTCCAGACTTGACTGCCCTTGACCAGCACAAAAACACCCTGTGGCGTACTGCACTAGCATCGAATAGTCCCTGAGATATGCAACTTTCAGGGAAGTCAAGAACCAATACACACACAGTCCGTTAGGAAAGCAAAGGCTAGCTTATTCAAACAGAAATTTGCATCCTGCAGCACTAATTCCAAAAAGTTTTTGGACACTGTAAAGTCTATGGAGAATAAGAGTACCTCCTCCCAGCTGCCCACTGCACTGAGACTAGGAAACACTGTCACCACTGATAAATCCACGATAATCGAGAATTTCAATAAGCATTTCTCTATGGCTGGCCATCGTTCCACCTGGCTACCCCAACCCCGGCCACAGCTCTGCACCCCCCGCAGCAACTGTAAATCGTAGGGCCTGTTGTCCGGACCTCTGGCAGTCTCTATAGGGGTTAAAAAACATGAGCTGGCGCACACCCAGAATAATAGTTTACATTTTAGTAATTTAGCAGACGCTCTTATCCAGAGCGACTTACAGTAGTGAATGCATACATTTCATTTCATTTTCATTTCATACATTTTTTCTTTTTTTTCTCTTTTCGTTCTGGTCCCCCATGGGAAACGAACCCACAACCCTGGCGTTGCAAACACCATGCTCTACCAACTGAGCTACAGGGAAGGCTAAGTTTGTGTGGAGGTGCTGACTAACGGCGAATAAACTATACTTCGGCATGCCGAAACATAAATACCCATTAAATTGCTGGTAGATTATACATGGAGTGTGCGACTTTCTTTATTTTGATCGTTTATAGTCTCTATGGGGGTGCCACAGGGTTCAATTCTCGTTCAATTCTCTTTTCTCTGTATATATCAATGATGTCGCTCTTTCTGCGGGTGATTCTTTGATCCACCTCTACGCAGACGACACCATTCTGTATACATCTGGCCCTTCTTTGGACACTGTGTTAACAAACCTCCAAACGAGCTTCAATGCCATACAACACTCCTTCCATGTCCTCCAACTTCAACCGATTGCTGCCCGCAACCGCCCGCCCGACCAGCATCACTACTCTGGACGGTTCTGACTTAGAATATGTGGACAACTATAAATACCTAGGTGTCTGGCTAGACTGTAAACTCTCCTTCCAGGCTCACATTAAGCATCTCCAATCCAAAGTTAAATCAACAATCGGCTTCCTATTTCGCAACAAAGCCTCCTTCACTCATGCTGCCAAACTTACCCTTGTAAAACTGACAATCCTACCGATCCTTGACTTTGGCAATGTCATTTACAAATTAGCCTCCAACACACTACTCAGCAAATTGGATGCAGTCTATCCCAGTGCCATCCATTTTGTCACCAAAGACCCATATACTACCCACCGCTGCGACCTGTATGATCTCGTTGGCTGGTCCTCACGACATATTCGTCGCCAAACCCACTGGCTCCAGGTCATCTATAAGTCTTTGCTAGGTATAGCTCCGCCTTATCTCAGCTCACTGGTCACCATAGCAACACCCACCCGTAGCACGCGCTCCAGCGGGTATATTTCACTGGCCATCCCCAAAGCCAACACCTCATTTGGCCACCTTTCCTTCCAGTTCTCTGCTGCCAATGACTGGAACAAATTGCAAAAATCACTGAAGTTGGAGACTTATATCTCCCTCACTAACTATAAGCATCAGCTGTCAGAGCAGCTTACCGGTCGCTGCAGCTGTACACAGCCCATCTGTAAATAGCCCATCCAACCAACTACCTACCTCATCCCCATATTTGTTTTTGTGCTCTTTTGCACACCAGTATTTCTACTTACACATCCTCATATGCACATATATCACTCCAGTATAAATTGCTAAATTGTATTTACTTCACCACTATTGGCCTATTTATTGCCTTACCTCCTTTCTTCATTTGCACACACTGTATACAAATTTCTCTATTGTGTTATTGACTAACGTTTGTTTATCCCATGTGTAACTCTGTGTTGTTGTTTTTGTTGCACTGCTTTGCTTTATCTTGGCCAGGTCGCAGTTGTAAATGAGAACTTGTTCTCAACTGGCCTACCTGGTTAATTAACACTGCTTTGCTTTAACTTGGCCAGGTCGCTGTTGTAAATGAGAACTTGTTCTCAACTGTTCTACCTGGTTAAATAAAGGTGAAATAAAAAAATAAAAAATAGCAACAGCATTAACTTCCGGTAGACCGGCGAAGAGCTAGCCTGCTCAACTGAAAGGATACTACTGTTCCATTTACAGTACAGTCGTGGCCAACAGTTTTGAGAATGACACAAATATTAATTTCCACAAAGTTTGCTGCTTCAGTGTCTTTAGATATTTTTGTCAGATGTTACTATAGAATACTGAAGTATAATTACAAGCATTTCATAAGTGTCAAAGGCTTTTATTGACAATTACATGAAGTTGATGCAAAGAGTCAATATTTGCAGTGCCGACCCTTCTTTTTCAAGACCTCTGCAATCCGCCCTGGCACGCTGTCAATTAACTTCTGGGCCACATCCTGACTGATGGCAGCACATTCTTGCATAATGAATGCTTGGAGTTTATCAGAATGTGTGGGTTTTTGTTTGTCCACCCACCTCTTGAGGATTGACCACAAGTTCTCAATGGGATTAAGGCCTGGGGAGTTTCCTGGGCATGGACCCAAAATATCGATGTTTTGTTCCCCAAGCCACTTAGTTATCACTTTTGACTTATGGCAAGGTGCTCCATCATGCTGGAAAAGGCATTGTTTGTCACCAAACTGTTCCTGGATGGTTGGGAGAAGTTGCTCTCGGAGGATGTGTTGGTACCATTCTTTATTCATGGCTGTGTTCTTAGGCAAAATTGTGAGTGAGCCCACTCCCTTGGCTGAGAAGCAACCCCTCACATGAATGGTCTCAGGATGCTTTACTGTTGGCATGACACAGGACTGCTGGTAGCGCTGACCTTATCTTCTCCGGACAAGCTTTTTTCCGGATGCCCCAAACAATCGGAAAGGGGATTCATCAGAGAAAATGACTTTACCCCAGTCCTCAGCAGTCTAATCTCTGTACCTTTTGCAGAATATCAGTCTGTCCCTGATGTTATTCCTGGAGAGAAGTGCCTTCTTTGCTGCCCTTCTTGACACTAGGCCATCCTCCAAAAGTCTTCGCCTCACTGTGCGTGCAGATGCACTCACACCTGCCTGCTGCCATTCCTGAGCAAGCTCTGTACTGGTGGTGCCCCGATCCCGCAGCTGAATCAAGTTTAGGAGATGGTCCTGGCGCTTGCTGGACTTTCTTGGGTGCCCTGAAGCCTTCTTCACAACAATTGAACCGCACTCCTTGCAGTTCTTGATGATCCGATAAATGGTTAATTTAGGTGCAATCTTACTGGCAGCAATATCCTTGCCTGTGAAGCCTTTATCTACAAAGCAATGATGACGGCATGTGTTTCCTTGCAGGTAACCATGGTTGACAGAGGAAGAACAATGATTCCAAGCACCACCCTCCTTTTGAAGCTTCCAGTCTGTTATTCGAACTCAATCAGCATGACAGAGTGATCTCCAGCCTTGTCCTCGTCAACACACACCTGTGTTAACGAGAGAATCACTGACATGATGTCAGCTGGTTCTTTTGTGGCAGGGCTGAAATGCAGTAGAAATGATTTTTGGGGATTCAGTTCATTTGCATGGCAAAGAGGGACTTTGCAATTAATTGCAATTCATCTGATCACTCTTCATAACATTCTGGAGCATATGCAAATTGCCATCATACAAACTGAGGCAGCAGACTTTGTGAAAATTAATATTTGTGTCATTCTCAAAACTTTTGGCCACGACTGTATACTAAAATGAACTAATAGTATATAGTATTGTAACGACCCGGTATTGTGTTCTGTGTTTGTGGGTGTGTTATGGTTCTCATGGCTACTAGCAGGGGTTAAATATGTCAGGACAGAGGGAAAGGTTGGGGGGGTATGATGGGTAATCCCGCGGGATTTGGAAATGCATAAATAGGGATTACTGTCTCATCTTCTCTTTCTTTCTGTTCGGGGCCTTGCTCTGTTCCTATGGGAGTAACCCTTAATTAGACTTGGTATAATTGTGTACGTTCGGCATTTAGCGGCGTGGGCTGTGGCCTGAACAATAGCCCAGTTTAGGAATAAACCTGTGTTCTGACCTGCACACCTAGAGTCCGTCTCTTTTTCCTTTATGACCCAGCCGGGTCATTACATTGGCGTCAGAAGTGCTTTCGAACTACGGGATCAAGACTAGGCGAGGTAGCTGTTCAGTATAGGCCGGGTTAGCTTTAGCGTGACTCACATCTACGGTCATGATGCTTGGGGCGAGGCGGAAAATTAAGGAAGAGTCGGACAATGTGTCCGTTGTGGGCTCGGGGGTACCCGGTCGGGAGGGTCGGGCGGCGACTGCCGTAGAAGAGCTGGAGGGCCACATGGCGGGAGTTAAATTGTCAGTCAGCAAGATGGCAGAACTGGCGGGTTTTCCTTCACACCGCTCGAGAGCAGACGTCACGGCGACGGGGATATCGACGTCACCGGGTGCGGAAATGGCGGGGCCTGCTTATGTAAACAGAGATGGCAGCGGCCTATTGCCATTAGCCACGGTAGCGGCTAAACTACCAAAGTTCAATGGACAAGGTAAATGGGAAGTTTTTTTCACTCAATTCGAGTTGTTGGCTAGAGCCGGGAGGTGGTCTGACGAGACGAAAGCGTTACAGCTTGCCCTGAGCCTGACAGAGGAGGCGTCGGAATGCCTGTTAACGCTAGCCCCGGACGAGAGGGGCGACTACGGTGCGCTAGTGGAGGCATTGGGGGGCCGTTTCGGCAGCGACGCGCAGCCCAACATGCTGCGGATTGAACTGAGTAACAAAAAGAGACTTCAGGGGGAATCATTAAAGGCGTTGGCAAGTGGTATTCTGAGCCTGACCAGGCGGGCTTATGCAACTATGCCGATTGGGGTGCAAGACGAGCTGGCACGGGACAGTTTTATTAGAGCGCTCTCTTCCACCGAACTGGGTAAGCATGTTCAGATGGCAGACCCACCATCTCTGCGGGCTGCAGTGGAGATAGCCAGGAAGAGGGAGCTGATCTGGGGTGAGGGAGTGAGAGTGGATGTCGCCAGTCAACCAGAGGTGAGAGCAGTGGTGGCTGGGGTGCCAGGGGTCACGAAACCAGAGTGGGTCGACGAGTTGGGCGGGCTAGTCAAGACTGCTTCACTTGTCATGGAGAGGGGCTCCAGGCAGCGTCGCAGTGTCAGCTCAACTCCTATTGTCTGCTGGGGTTGTGGCCAGCCTGGCCACATTCAGCGGGAGTGTGGCAGATTCCCCCGTCACCAGGGAAACGACGGCGGGTTCTCGCGCAGGGGGCAGCGCGGACCCACCCCCCCCGCCCCCGAACCCACTGTAAGCAAAAGAGGTACCCAGCAGCGCAGACAAGAGGGTGGGGACCTGCTCCCCCAGGGTGTAGCTGCCGCCGTGTTTCCTAGTCCGGTAGTTGTGGTGGGACGTACCACCGTTGGGGACTTCTGCAATGTCATCGTCAAGGTAGAGGGGGTGGAATGTTTGGCCCTGGTCGACACGGGCTCTACAGTAACCCTGGTGAGACCAGACATACTACCTGTTGGGGTGCGGGTGGAGCCGACCCTTGTCCAGCTACAGACTGTCACGGGGGAGCTAGCCCCCATGTTAGGGAAGTGTCAGCTATCTGTGACTGTGGGGGGGAGAACTGTGGGGTGTCTGGCGTGGGTAGCAGCGGTGCAGGACCCCTGTATACTGGGAATGGACTTTTTGAAAAACTGTGGGGCTCAGTTGGACTTAGCGTCGGGCACTTTGAGGCTGTCGGGGGGGCCCACAGTGGGAATGTCGCCTTCGGGAGAGCCAGCAGGGGGCAGGGCTGTCCCTCCGTCTTCCTCCAAGCTTGCAGAAACTCCACTGGTCATCCCGGCTGCTCCCTTGGTCGTTGTGCCATTCCAGCAGCTGTCTCCGGCGGCGACGGCCTTCACTCCCCATCATGGTGCAAGCACAGGCAGCTCAGTAGCCCAAAACACACTGGCTCCTTCACCCCATCAGCCCGACGGGGGGAAGGAGGAAGCTATCGACGCCGTCGAGGCTGTGTGGCTGAAGAACTGTCAGGGTCTGGATGAGAGACAACAGAGACAGTTAAAGCAGCTGCTGTTGGACTTTAAAGATAGCTTCGCTTGGGGGGAAGATGAGGTAGGACAAACGCACCTAGTTCACCACGAAATAGACACTGGGGACGCCCGACCCATTAAAATTCGGCCCCGTCGTATTCCCCTTGCCAGGAGGGAAGCAGCAGACACAGCTATTGTTGACATGTTGCGGGCTGATTTCATTGAGCCATCAGATAGCCATTGGTCCGCGCCGGTCGTCATGGTGCCTAAGAAAGGGGGTAAACTTAGGTTTTGTGTTGACTACAGGGGCCTAAATTCTGTCACCACTAAAGACTCTTATCCCCTACCGAGGATTGATGAGTCGCTAGACCACGTGAGAGGGTCCTCGTGGTTCTCCTCCCTTGATCTGCGCAGTGACTACTGGCAGGTGCCCCTCTCGCCAGGGGCACGTGAAAAAACGGCCTTCTCCACAGATAGGGGCCATTGGCAGTTCAAGGTGCTGTGCTTCGGGCTCTGTAATGCTCCTGCCACCTTTGAGAGGCTCATGGACAGAGTGCTGGCGGGGGTTCCGAGAGACGAGTGTGTTGTGTACCTAGACGACATATTGGTGCACGGCACATCGTTTGAGGGGGCACTGGGGGCACTTAGGCGAGTGTTGGAGAGGATCTCGGGGGCGGGGCTAAAATTACATCCGGGAAAGTGCCATTTCATGCAAAGGGAGGTGGCGTTCCTGGGGCATCAGCTGGGTGGTGAGGGCATCAGCACGATGCCAGACAAAGTAGAGGCTGTGAGGGGGTGGCCAGTTCCAGGGGGAAAAAAAGAGGTTAAGAGCTTCCTGGGGCTGGCATCCTACTATCGTAGGTTTGTGAAGGGGTTTGCAGGGGTAGCGGCTCCTTTGAACCACCTTCTCAAGGAGGACACTGTTTTTCAGTGGACCGAAGAGCACCAGCGGGCGTTTGAGGCTCTCAAACGTGCCCTGATGGAGGCCCCTGTCCTGGCCTCACCAGACCCGAACCGTCCGTTCATCCTGGACACCGACGCAAGCAATGAGGGTTTGGGGGCTGTGCTGGCTCAGCGTGGTCCTGATGGGGAACACGTAGTAGCTTATTACAGCAGGACTTTTGATAAGGCTGAGAAACGCTACTGCGTGACAAGGAGAGAGCTTTTGGCTGTCGTGGCAGCAGTACGCCATTTCAAGTACTACCTGGGGGGCCTGCCGTTTGTGGTCCGGACGGATCACTCCGCCCTGCAGTGGCTTCTCTCCTTCAAGGAGCCAGAGGGTCAGATTGCCCGCTGGCTGGAGGAGCTACAACCCTACGACTTCCAGGTGGAGCACAGAGCCAGCCTTCGCCACAGCAATGCAGACGCCTTGTCCCGCCGCCCGTGTGCTGAGGATGGCTGTGGGTACTGCGCCAAACGGGTGGAGCGAGAGAGAGAACTGTGCAGGGAGGAGGGAGTCACCGCCACGGTGAGTCAGCTGAGTGTGACAGAGTGCCGGGAGCTTGAGGCTGTGGACGTTGGGGAGTGGAGGCGTCGCCAGGAGGAGGACGCAGAGCTGCGTCCTGTGCTGCGGTGGGTGGAAGAGAGAAGACGACCGCCGTGGGGGGAAGTAGCCCCTCTATCACCAGTCACCAAGGGACTGTGGGCTAAATTCACAGTCCTTAGAGTGGCTGAGGGAGTGCTCCAGAGGGGGTGGAAAAAGCCAGCGACTGGAGAAATTACGTGGCAGGTAGTGGTGCCCAAAAGGCTGCAGGGGAGCGTGTTACAGCAGCTTCATGGGGGAGTTGGCGCAGGGAATTTTGGGGTCTCCAAAACGTTAAAGCGCGTGCGTAAAGGCTTCTATTGGGCCAGGCACAGGAGGGATGTTGAGGACTTTTGTAGGCAGTGCGACGAGTGTGCTGCTAAAAAAGGACCTCCAGGTCAGTCACACGCCCTCCTACAACAATTCCCAGTAGGGGAGCCCATGGAGAGACTGGGAGTAGACATAGTGGGGCCGTTTCCAACCACAGACAAAGGTAACAGGTGGATTCTAACCGCTATGGACTACTTCACCAAGTGGCCGGAGGCTTACGCTCTCCCAGACCAGGAGGCAGAGACAGTAGCTGATGCGTTGGTGGGGGGAATAATCAGTCGGTTTGGGGTGCCACAGTCTATTCACAGCGACCAGGGGAGAAACTTCGAGTCACGGGTGTTCTCAGAGTTGTGTAGACGGTTAGGCGCGGAGAAGACGCGCACTACTCCGCTTCACCCCCAGAGTGATGGGCTGGTGGAAAGATTTAACAGAACGTTAGCACAGCAGCTGGCCATCGTTACCTCAAAACACCAGAGAGATTGGGACACCCACTTACCGTTTATTCTTATGGCATGTAGGTCGGCTGTTCAAGAGTCGACTGCGTGCTCCCCAGCGCTACTAATGTTAGGTCGTGAGTTGCGCACCCCAGCCGAACTGACGTTTGGCCACCCTCCTGATAATGACGACGGGGTTTTGCCTGGCCCGAACTATGTGTGTCGTCTGCAGAACCGGTTAGAAGCGGCTCACACCTTCGCAAGAGAGCAACTCGAGAACGCAGGGGTGCGCCAAAAGCGCCACTACGACTCGCGCGCTAGGGGGAGGCACTTTGGAGCGGGAGAATGTGTGTGGCTTCACAACCCCACGCGCAAGAAGGGGCGGTGCCCAAAGCTGGACAGTGCATGGGTGGGGCCATGTCTGGTGATAGAGAGAGTGGGGGAGGTGACGTACCGGGTGGAGGTCCCCCCACAGAGCAGGAAGGTGGTGGTCCACCGGGACCGATTGGCACCCTACAGAGGGAGGAAAACAGTAGGAAATGGGAGTGAGGTCTCTGATGTGAGCCCACGGGAACAGTCTAACGAGGAGACTCTAGCGCAACCTGAGCCTGGGATGGGGGCTGCTTCTTCGGAGGGCGCTGGAAATGACATTGGGGCAGATGAGTGTTCTGGGGGTTCACCGGTGAGAGCCACGGGGAGGCCCAAGAGACTAATGCGACCTCCGGGTCGTTTTAAGGATTTTGTTGTGTAACCCTAGGGGCTAGGGTTTAGAAAGGGGGGGCTATGTAACGACCCGGTATTGTGTTCTGTGTTTGTGGGTGTGTTATGGTTCTCATGGCTACTAGCAGGGGTTAAATATGTCAGGACAGAGGGAAAGGTTGGGGGGGTATGATGGGTAATCCCGCGGGATTTGGAAATGCATAAATAGGGATTACTGTCTCATCTTCTCTTTCTTTCTGTTCGGGGCCTTGCTCTGTTCCTATGGGAGTAACCCTTAATTAGACTTGGTATAATTGTGTACGTTCGGCATTTAGCGGCGTGGGCTGTGGCCTGAACAATAGCCCAGTTTAGGAATAAACCTGTGTTCTGACCTGCACACCTAGAGTCCGTCTCTTTTTCCTTTATGACCCAGCCGGGTCATTACAGTATGTACTCATTAAGTATGCAGTATACAGTATGTTAGTGTGGGTATTCGAACACAGATCTTGTCTTTTTCTTGTCATCAAATCACTGCCAAAAGTCAGGTGACCTAAGCGCTTCCAAATATGGAGTTGCAGGTTTGCCATATCTCTCCTATATGCTAATCTTTATGGCAGTCATTTTACTTAAGGCCCTTGGAAATGACCGGCATATCTGCAGTTATAAAAAAAACGAATGCAATATATCGATTTACAAATACAAATCAAAGGGTGTTTGTTTGTGGATAGCGATTTACATTTGTGGATTGGTGATTTCCATTTGTGGATTGATGTTTACATTTGTGGATTGGTATTTACATTTGTGGATTGGTGATTTACATGTGTGGATTGGTGATTTACATTTGTGGAAAGTGATTTACATGTGTGGATTTGGGAAACGCATCAACAACAGCATAGCGCTAGTTAAAACTTTTAAAAGAAAGTAATGTTCATATTTCGACGGGCGTGGGAGAAATAACTTAGTATTGGTCACCATCGAGATGTCACCGTGACATGCCAATTTTAGCTAACATAACAAGCTGGTGCTAGGTGCTTGCCGATGTTGTGTCTCGCTTCCCACTGCGCAGCTGGAAGCTATCCCGTCGCCGGCTGTAGCTAACGTGGCCAATTTGATGTGTGTGGAATCGAAGGTGTGCCTTCAAAATAAAGGTCCCCAATTGAAACATGCAAACGGATAAAAAAAATAGTGGAATCATGCCACAATTGGAATATATAATGCTAAACAAGTTTAGAATGCTATATAAATTCAACAAAATACAATAATTAGTTAATTTGACACAAAAAGGTACAAATCAGCTGAAATCACACTGTGGATGTACTAGACTTCAGAATTGCATTGGGGGCATACTGAAATGCACTGTACAGCCATACCTACGGATATTGGGTCCATGAAATGTGGGTGTCACTTAGTAGGCTGATACCTATGGATCTTGGGTCCATGAAATGGGGTAAGGCTGACTGCCAAATTCATTTTCAATTTTATCTGAATAGTTAGGCGATTTCCCACAGTTGAAGTCCTGCAATAAGAGCTACGACGGCCATATTTGTGTAAACTCTTCAGAATTGTAATCAGGGGGTGTCACAAAGTAGGCTTATACCCCATTTTGTGGACCCAAGATCCATAAGTAAGGCGGTACAGTGAATACAGGTATGCCCCCAATGTAATTCTGAAGTCTAATATATCCACAGTGCCATTTCAGCTTTGTTTTTGTCAAATTAACTAAAGTGTCTTCTGTTGAACATTCCAAACTTGTTTAGCATTATATAGTCCAATTGTGGCATGATTCGACAATTTCTATCCTTTTGAATAGGTTTCAAATTGGGGACTTTTATTTTGAAGGTGAACTGTCGATTCCACTATTGTTGCTTACACTGTTGTTATTCAAGACACAGTGGTACCAATGTAATTTTGTTCTATCCCAGTTGAGTAGGATAGAAGCCTACACAATACATATTTTGTAATATTGGTATTAACCACCTGGATGTCACCGTGATACAGTCTACTGCTCAATGGAGAGAGTTTGCGCTGCAAGCCGGCAACACAACAACACCGGGCACAGTGTCCTTCGCTCCCAGTTGCCAGAGTAAGGAGAGGGAAGTAACTAGATAGGCAATATCAGGCCAGGGTGACCGCTAATGCATATTTATTATAGTTATTTTCACCGAAAATGTACAACTACGACATTAACGTCTCCATTAAAAAAAAATAAACAATTCCAACTGAATGATCCTAAACAATCTCCCATGTCCCAGCATCGGCAGACAAATTTAAAATTCTCAATAAAGTTTCTAGCCACATGCATAAACAAGTTAGCTGGGAAGTGCTCATCAGGACGACTGACTGAACTGAATCAGTTGGTCTCCACTCGACTCTCGAAATACTGTATGTCCGACAAAAACCAAGTCTGTCACATACCTGCTGCTGGGAGTGTTGGTCCTTTTTTATTGGTGTCCTGGAGAAGGCCTGTCTGGCTTTTCCTGGCTCTGTGTATCTGACAATCTTGTCTTTCACAGCCCAACTCTGAAGACTACTGTACTGTGTATCTAATACCATTTTCACCTTGAAGACATTAAAGTTAATCCTGTGTACAGTTAAATTAAAGATTAACATAACAAATAGGATTTTTAGACAAAGTAGTCCTACAATGACAGTTTGGTCAAATGAATATATGCCAAAATGTTGAGGGTTTGAAAAAACATTGTCCTTCAAACTAAGAGCCATTCACATGTTCATATATCAGCCTGGTCTCAAAGACCAGACGTAACATTATTATTATATTTAACCATTATTTAACTAGGCAAGTCAGTTAAGAACAAATTCTTATTTACAATGACGGCCTACCCCAGCCAAACCTGGACGACGCTGGGCCAATTGTGCACCGTCCTATGGGACTCACAATCACAGCCGGATGTGATTCAGCCTGGATTCGAACCACAGACTGTAGTGATGCCTCTTGCGCTGAGATGCAGTGTCTTAGACCACTGCGCGACTCGGGAGCCCCTCATAGTAAATGTAAATCCAGGACACTTAAATTAGTCTGTTACGTTTGGTATGGTTACATGAGTTGAATCTCATCATGGACAACTTTAGCATTTTAGCTAATGAGCTACTTTGCAACTACTTTGCAACTACTTAGCATGTTAGCTAACCCTTTAACCTAACTCCTAACCCTAGCCCAGCTAATGTTAGCCACCTAGCGAATTTTAGCTTTAGCCACCTAGCTAACGTTAGTCACATTGGAATTCCCAACATAAGCTTCCTGCGATCCAGGACCTCTATACCAGGCGGTGTCAGAGGAAGGCCCTAAAAATTGTCAAAGACTCCAGCCACACTAGTCATAGACTGTTCTCTCTGCTACCGCACGGCAAGCGGTACCGGAGCGCCAAGTCTAGGTCCAAGAGGCTTCTAAAGGCTTCTACCCCCAAGCCATAAGACTCCTGAACATCTAATCAAAGGGCTACCCCTTTTACACTGCTACTACTATCTGTTATTAGCTATGCAGTCACTTTAATAACAATTACCTCAACTCTGTACAGGTACCCCCTGTATATAGCCTCTCTATTGTTATTTTACTGCTGCTCTTTAATTATTTGTTACTTTCCTTTCTTTTCAGGTACTTTTCTTAACTGCATTGTTGGTTAAGGGCTTGTAAGTAAGCATTTCACTGTCAGGTCTACACCTGTTTTGTTCAGCGCATGTGACAAATCAAATTTGATTTGGAATTGGGTTGAGGTCGGGTGATTGTGGAGGCCAGGTCATCTGATGAAGCACTCCATCACTCTCCTTCTTGGTCAAATAGCCCTTACACAGCCTGGAGGTGTGATAGTCCCCCTAAGCGCAAACCAGATGGAATGGCGTATCGCTGCAGAATGCTGTGGTAGCCATGCTGTTTAAAAGTGTGCCTTGAATTCGAAATAAATCACGACAGTGTCACCAGCAAAGCACCCCCACCCCATCACACCTCCTTCATGCTTCACGGTGGGAACCACACACACTGAGATCATCCGTTCACGTACTCTGCGTCTCACAAAGACACGGCAGTTGGAACCAAAACTCTCAAATTTGGACTCATCAGACCAAAAGACAGATTTCCACCGGTCTAATATCCATTGCTCGTGTTTCTTGGCCCAAGCAAGTCTCTTATTATTGGTGTCCTTTAGT
This sequence comes from Salmo salar, assembly GCF_965601325.2. Classification (NCBI taxonomy): domain Eukaryota; kingdom Metazoa; phylum Chordata; class Actinopteri; order Salmoniformes; family Salmonidae; genus Salmo; species Salmo salar. Next base: position 67,751,197 of record NC_138309.1, on the reverse strand, counting down.
AGTAGTTTCTTTGCAGCAATTCGACCATGAATACCCGATTCACGCAAAACCCTCTGAACAGTTAATGTTGAGATGTGTCTGTTACTTGAACTCTGTGAAGTATTTATTTGGGCTGCAATCTGAGGTGCAGTTAACTCTAATGAACTTATCCTCTCCAGCAGAGGTAACTCTGGGTCTTCCTTTCCTGTGTTGGTCCTCGTGAGAGCCAGTTTCATCATTGCGCTTGATGGTTTTTGCGACTGCACTTGAAGAAACTTTCAAAGTTATTGAAGTTTTCCGGATTGACTGACCTTCATGTCTTAAAGTAATGATGGACTGTCGTTTCTCTTTGCTTATTTGTGCTGTTCTTGCTATAATATGGACTTGGTATTTGACCAAATAAGGCTATCTTCTGTAAATCACCCCGACCTTATCACAACACAACTGATTAGCTCAAACGCTTTAAGAAGAAAATAAATTCCACAAGTTAACTTTCAATAAGGCACACCTGTTAATAGAAATGCATTCCAGATGACTACCTCATGAAGCTGGTTGAGAGAATGCCAAGAGTGTTCAAAGCTGTCATCAAGGCAAAGGGTGGCTACTTTGAAGAATCTCAAATATAAAATATATTTTGATTTGTTTAATACTTTTCTGCTTACTACATGATTCCATATGTGTTATTTCATAGTTTCAATGTCTTCACTATTATTCTACAATGTAAAAAATAAAGAAAAACCGTTGCATGAGTAGGTGTGTCCAAACATTTGACTGGTACAGTGTATATATATATATATATATATATATATATATATATATATATATATATATATATATATATATATATATATATATATATATTATCCTAAATAACAACGTTGACACAATATTCTAACATTGGCTCATAAACTGATAAGTACTTACCTTCCCAAAGAGCCATGGACCTCCGGCCGAGAGGCAAGAAGGATGACCAAAACTTTGTTGAATCCCAAGATAATGATAACGCCACAGCTAGCAAGATTAGCATTAGCCCTGATAACTCAGATGACAGTTCCACACTGTTCCTCTCAGCAGCCTCTTCCGAGTCATGCGTGTTACTCTCCTCCTAGAAATTCAAGATGTAAAAAGGTCTTTCACTGAAAATTGACAAGAAATTGGCTGAACTTCATTCTTCCATTGACGGCCTGAAATCCTCCCTGAATTATCTCCTTTTGAGAATTGCAATTCGTAACACATAAAAAATAAATTAACACACCATACGAAACGTAACATATCATACTAATTGGAGTATCTCGGATTTACCGTTACTATGTTACGTCTACCACTGAATACAGGTTGCATACATACATCTCCAATAAGGTATGCATATACATAAACATATCATGGACATTTATGCAGACCTCAGACACACGTGTTGTCACTATGGAAACTTTTCAGGCACAGTAAAGACAAATAATTATAGCCAAATTCCTTCTCCCTGACATACCCTCTCTGCACTGAACTACAGTGTGTGGTGGGTTGAGGCTGTGGGTGACAGGATGTTAATGTATCGCTCTGTGTATCGTACCAAAAAAATTGGTCCAGAGAACACAATGTTACCATAGTTTGGAAAGGGATTCGCCAACTCATCACTTCGGTCTCTTCGCTCTGTATATAAAGCCAGGTGTAGGGCTTGTATGGCACTGGTGGTGGGGCTGCCGACTAAGCTCTGATCCCAGAACCATTTGGTTCTGGGCCAGTCCAGTCTGCCAGCTCTTTGAGACTGACGCTAAATGGCATCGCAGAATCAGTTGAACTAGCCTGAGATCCTTTAAAATTCATTGCAAACAAGCCTGCAGGAATGGCTTTGAAAGCGCCATAGGAGATTTGGCAAGCATTTGGAAACAAAGTCAGTACGGCTTCCATGGTATTTCCCCTAAAAGTGAACCTTGGTAAGATGGTCATACCATGGATCATTTAGCATTTTTATTTTTAATTTAGGTATTTTATTTTCAATTTAGGTATATTTAGGTATACATAAAAAAAAAAAAAAATAGGGGATAAAATATTGAATTTGGCCTTTACAAGGCCAACAACACATTCATAAATGCAAAAAAATAAACAGTCAAACAGTTCATTATAAGGAATAATGTTTTGAAGTATCTGTCCTATATCTAAGAGATGCTGTATAAGAAAGCTCAGGGTTATAAATATTTTTGGACACATTTAACCCCTTATTTTTGTTAGCGCAAAACTACCTCCATATGTCCATTCATTTTTATGGGTTACCTTCAGACAAGTCCCGTAACACTTGTGGGGGTCCTAGAGCAATGGAGAACACTATCGTGTTCGTGAGTCTCCCCTTTCCACAATGGGGTCATATTAGTTTGTCGTTCAAACGGTTTGGAAGCTACAGACATAAGTTGGCACATCAGCTTTACCGACTTCAGACGAGTCCATGGGGCTTGTAGGGGTCATAGAGAAAATCGGAGAACACCATCATGTTCGCAAGAATCTCATCATTCCATAGCGTGGTATTAGTTTTTAGACCAAACCGTACAGACATTTTCGTGAGATGACAGATTTTCGGGATGTGTCATGGTCTGACAAACACTGCTGTAGCTCGGCCACCGTCCACCGCAGATGCGGAAGGCTGACATAGAGGGATGCAGTGGATGAAGACGCAGCCCATGCAAAAAAAACATTTCTAGCTTAAACTGACAGATTTTGATGGGGATTTTTTTGATTATGTTACTTAAATTGTAGAACGGGTGCGTCAATAGACAAACGACTCAGCGTTATGACATTGGCGCAAGCAGCAGGATGAACAGCAGATATTGCAGATGAGCACGATGCAAGACATTGCAATCGTTAACAAATATCACTGCATGTGCACGGGTGTGTGTCACGCAGCTACAATGTGATAGCTGCAGGCCCAAAAACGGCAGAGAAGTTTAGCCTGGCGATTCATTTTTAGTTGTTGCAGAAGTCAAGCCCAATATTGTTGTTTATGCATCGCTGACTATACCTTGAAGTTCTGTTACACAGATGATCAGAGGACGTGCTTTGAGAAGTACAAAAGAAGTTCAGATCATGTTATCCCTGCAACTTACTTGCTCAACAAATCATGTAAAGGAATCCTTTTTCTTGTACAAACTTTACATTTCATCGTCCCTTACGCAGATTCACATATCATATTTTAAAAGACATTTGTTCATTTTGTCTAAACCTTGCTTAAAAAAGACCAGAGCTTGGGTATCTCGATCCATTACAGTACAGTCATGTCAAGTTGGTGATATAGGCCCAACTATTTGTCTGGAAGGCCACAAAAGCACCATCCATTGTCACTCACCCAGAGTGCCCTTTTCAGTGAAGGGTCATATTTGGGGCCAGAGGGCCTCCATGAACAAACAATCCTATAGGATCGTCCAGACAGGGTGGTGTGAGATGATGGGATAGCTAGCTAAAACACAGAGATCCAGGGGTGAGAGCAGCCATGATTGATAGCTCTGGTCAATAAATACAATAGATTGATAGGGAAGTTCTTACATCAAAGACCAGTGACCAGAATGCCATGAAGGCCAAGCATACTGTACATATGACATTTTAACCATTTAGCAGATGCTAAATGTGGTTGTCTCATCTAGCTACCTTATGATGAAGTCACTATGTAACTTTAGATACGTTTCTGCTAAATGACAAAAATGGCAAATGCTCGAACCCAGAGCAACTTGTGTTTGTGAGCGTGTCAACCGCTAGCACCTCAAACCTCACGCTATGCATCTGTCAAACATTTGGTATGAACACGATATGTTCCCGTGATAACTGTTAGAAAAGACTTTGTGCATCTACAAGAGAAATCTGGACAACAGCAAACACACAATACTTTTCAATCATGGCAGAGCAGGGATTAAGAGAATATCAAAAATGTGATATCTTGAAATGGACTGCAGGATATGTCATGTTCATTGACACTCTGCTGTACCTGCCTATCCCCCAGCATTCCAGTTTCTCCCATCTGTTCAATTTAAACATTCCACACAGATACCCACACAGTTTGTCCCCCGGTCCCACATTCCAACTCATTTCCAGACAATGGGACAATATTGTCTCTGTCTGCCAACTTTGGAATTGATCTAGACTGTCTGTAGATGTAACACACACACACCAAAATGGGAGAGACACTATGTACATTCTTATGTCCTGAGCAATCTCAACGGGTATATCTTACAAGAAAAGCTAGGAGTGTGTTAACACAGTAGCCTACTTCACTGAACAGGCATGGCTCAACCATGTGGCCAATAAAAAACTGCCATGTACCTACTTCAGTCTACACATCTTTCCCATGGATCACCCTGGCCCTTTCATATCCCATCCTAGGGCAACATCATGTCCTGCCAATCACCACTTCCCCCAGTAGGAATTTCACACCGTGGCGTTTCTGCACAGTGCAGGCTTATCATATTGGTTAGCCCCCCCCCCCCCCCCCCCCCTAGTGACCCTCTCTGCCAAAAGCAAGAGAAAGAGTGACTGAGGACTTGTAGGGCACAAGACAGCATTGAGTTGATGAGATTCACTCCAAGCATGTGATTATTCTGTCACTAATGGTTTACAGAAAAACTGCTTGCGGACCAAGTTAAAGAGGGGAACAAGTTGAGCTTTCCTTGTAAAGATGGGAAGAAGGTTAATGACTGACCGCGCGTTACACATGACCTAACCACGTCAATGTGTTACAGTGGTGATAGAGGACTAGCGCATCATGCCAAAACAAACGGAATGTTATAGTTCGAACATGAGCATAGAGGGGATATTTTACCTAGTGCCATATATAGCCTTTAACTCCTCTCTCGCTTCCCCTCAAAAACAAACAATTCATTTTATAGGGGTCAGGGGAGTCAAGCGGAGCCCTGTTTAAAATGTTGTTCTTGACAGAAGACACAAGCAGTAGTTTCATGGCGGTAGTGGTCCAAATGGTCTGACGTACAAAACACTCATGTGCACTGTGTGTGTGTGTAATATATATATATATATATATATATATATATATATATATATATATATATATATGTACACACACACTGAACAAAAATCTAAATGCAACTTTTATAGTGTTGGTCCCATTTTCATGATCTGAAATCCCAGAAATGTTCCATTCGCACAAAAAGCTAATGGCACAAATGTGTTTACATCTCTGATAGTGAGCATTCCTCCTTTGGCAAGATAATCCATCCACCTGACTGGTGTGGCATATCAAGAAGCTGATTAAACAGCATGATCATTAAGCAGGTGGACCTTGTGCTGGGGACAATAAAAGGCCACTCTAAAATGTTGATGAAACTGTTGGTTTGCACAACCGAAGAATTTCTGCACAAACTGTCAGAAACCGCCTCAGGGAAGCTCAAACTGTGTGCTTGACCCAAGTTAAATAATTTAAAGGCAATGCTACCAAATACACATTGAGTGTATGTAAACGTCTGTCCAACTGAGAATGTGATGAAAGAAATAAAAGCTGAAATAAATCATTCTCTCAACTATTATTCTGATATTTCACAATATTAAAATAAAGTGGTGATCCTAACTGACCTAAAACAGGGAATTTTTTACTGGAATTAAATGTCAGGAATTGTGAAACACCTTAGCCAAATACATTTAAACTCAGTTTCTCACAATTCCTGACATGTAATCCTAGTAAAAATGTACAGTTTTCAGAAGTTTACATACACTTAAATTGTTTAACTTGGGTCAAACGTTTCAGGTAGCCTTCCACAAGCTTCCCACGATAAATTGGGTGAATTTTGGCCCATTCCTCCTGGCAGAGCCGGTGTAACTGAGTCAGGTATGAAGGCCTCCTTGCTCTCACATGCTTTTTCAGTTCTGCCCACAAATTTTATATAGGATTGAGGTCAGGGCTTTGTGATGGCTGCTCCAATACCTTGACTGTTGTCCTTAAGCCATTTTGCCACAACTTTGGAAGTATGCTTGGGGCCATTGTCCATTTGGAAGACCCATTTATGACCAAGTTTTAACTTCCTGACTGATGTCTTGAGATGTTGCTTCAATATATCCACCTACTTTTCCATCCTCATGATGCCATCTATTTTGTGAAGTGCACCAGTCCCTCCTGCAGCAAAGCACCTCCACAACATGATGCTGCCACCCCCGTGATTCACGGTTGGGATGGTGTTCTTCGGCTTGCAAGCATCCCCCTTTTTCCTCCAGACATAACGATGGTCATTATGGCAAAATAGTTCTATTTTTGTTTCATCAGACCAGAGGACATTTCTCCAAAAAGTACTATCTTTGTCCCCATGTGCAGTTGCAAACCATAGTCTGGCTTTTTTATGATGGGTTTGGAGCAGTGGCTTCTTCCTTGCTGAGCGGCCTTTCAGGTTATGTCGATATAGGACTCGTTTTACTGTGGATACAGAAACTTTTGTACCTGTTTCCTCCAGCATCTTCACAAGGTCCTTTGCTGTTGTTCTGGCATTGATTTGCACTTTTCGCACCAAAGTACGTTAATCTCTAGGAGACACAACGCGTCTCCTTCCTGAGCGGTATGACTTCTGTGTGGTCCCATGGTGTTTATACTTGTGTTCTATTGTTTGTACAGATGAACGTGTTACCGTCAGGCGTTTGTAAATTGCTCCCAAGGATGAACCAGACTTGTAGAGGTCTACAATTTTTTTCCTGAGGTCTCGGCTGATTTTTTTTGATTTTCCCATGATGTCAAACAAAGAGGCACTGAGTTTGAAGGTAGGCCTTGAAATACATCCACAGGTACACCTCCAATTGACTCAAATGATCACAATTAGCCTATAAGAAGCTTTTAAAACCATGACATCCTTTTCTGGAATTTTCCAAGCTGTTTAAAGGTACAGTCAAATTAGTGTATGTAAACCTCTGACCCGCTGGAATTGTGATGCAGTGAATTAAGTGAAATAATCTGTCTAAACAATTGTTGGAAAAATTACTTGTGTCATGCACAAAGTAGATGTCCTAACCGACTTGCCAAAACTATAGTTTGTTATCAAGAAATTTGTGGAGTGGCTGAAAAACGAGTTTTAAAGACGCAAACCTAAGTGTATGTAACTTCCGACTTCAACTGTGTGTGTGTGTGTGTGTGTATATATATATATACACTGCTCAAAAAAAATAAAGGGAACACTAAAATAACACATCCTAGATCTGAATGAATGAAATAATCTTATTAAATAATTTTTTCTTTACATAGTTGAATGTGCTGACAACAAAATCACACAACAATAATCAATGGAAATCCAATTTATCAACCCATGGAGGTCTGGATTTGGAGTCACACTCAAGTGGAAAACCACACTACAGGCTGATCCAACTTTGATGTAATGTCCTTGAAACAAGTCAAAATGAGGCTCAGTAGTGTGTGTGGCCTCCACGTGCCTGTATGACCTCCCTACAACGCCTGGGCATGCTCCTGATGAGGTGGCGGATGGTCTCCTGAGGGATCTCCTTCCAGACCTGGACTAAAGCATCTGCCAACTCCTGGACAGTCTGTGGTGCAACGTGGCGTTGGTGGATGGAGCGAGACATGATGTCCCAGATGTGCTCAATTGGATTCAGGTCTGGGGAACGGGCGGGCCAGTCCATAGCATCAATGCCTTCCTCTTGCAGGAACTGCTGTCACACTCCAGCCACATGAGGTCTAGCATTGTCTTGCATTAGGAGGAACCCAGGGCCAACCGCACCAGCATATGGTCTCACAAGGGGTCTGAGGATCTCCTCTCGGTACCTAATGGCAGACAGGCTACCTCTGGCAAGCACATGGAGGGCTGTGTGGCCCCCCAAAGAAATGCCACCCCACATCATGACTGACCCACCGCCAAACCGGTCATGCTGGAGGATGTTGCAGGCAGCTGAACGTTCTCCACGGCGTCTCCAGACTCTGTCACGTCTGTCACATGTGCTCAGTGTGAACCTGCTTTCATCTGTGAAGAGCACAGGGCGCCAGTGGCAAATTTGCCAATCTTGGTGTTCTCTGGCAAATGCCAAACGTCCTGCACGGTGTTGGGCTGTAAGCACAACCCCCACCTGTGGACATCGGGCCCTCATACCACCCTCATGGAGTCTGTTTCTGACCGTTTGAGCAGACACATGCACATTTGTGGCCTGCTGGAGGTCATTTTGCAGGGCTCTGGCAGTGCTCCTCCTATTCCTCCTTGCACAAAGGCGGAGGTAGCGGTCCTGCTGCTGCGTTGTTGCCCTCCTACGGCCTCCTCCACGTCTCCTGATGTGCTGGCCTGTCTCCTGGTAGCGCCTCCATGCTCTGGACACTACGCTGACAGACACAGCAAACCTTCTTGCCACAGCTCGCATTGATGTGCCATCCTGGATGAGCTGCACTACCTGAGCCACTTGTGTGGGTTGTAGACTCCGTCTCATGCTACCACTAGAGTGAAAGCACCGCCAGCATTCAAAAGTGACCAAAACATCAGCCAGGAAGCATAGGAACTGAGAAGTGGTCTGTGGTCCCCACCTGCAGAACCACTCCTTTATCGGGGGTGTCTTGCTAATTGCCTATAATTTCCACCTGTTGTCTATTCCATTTGCACAACAGCATGTGAAATGTATTGTCAATCAGTGCTGCTTCCTAAGTGGACAGTTTGATTTCACAGAAGTGTGATTGACTTGGAGTTACATTGTGTTGTTTAAGTGTTCCCTTTATTTTTTTGCGCAGTGTATAAAAACTCAGCAAAAAAAGAAATGTCCTCACTGTCAACTGCGTTTATTTTCAGCAAACTTAACATATGTACATTTTTGTATAAACATAAGATTCAACAACAGACAGGAAGTGAACAAGTTCCACAGACATGTGACTAACAGAAATTGAATAATGTGTCCCTGAACAAAGGGGGGGTTCAAAATCAAAAGTAACTGTCAGTATCTGGTGTGGCCACCAGCTGCATTAAGTACTGCAGTGCATTTCCTCCTCATGGAGTGCACCAGATATGCAAGTTCTCGCTGTGAGATGTTACCCCACTCTTCCACCAAGGCACCTGCAAGTTCCCGGACATTTCTGGGGGGGTAATGGCCCTAGCTCTCACCCTCCGATCCAACAGGTCCCAGATGTGCTCAATGGGATTGATATCCGGGCTCTTCGCTGGCCATGGCAGAACACTGACATTTCTGTCTTGCAGGAAATGCTGGAGGGTCATGTCAGGATGAGCCTGCAGGAAGGGTACCACATGAGGGAGGAGGATGTCTTCCCTGTAACGCACAGCGTTGAGATTGCCTGAAATGACAAGCTCAGTCCGAGGATGCTGTGACACACCGCCCCAGACCATGACGGACCCTCCACCTCCAAATCGATCCCGCTCCAGAGTACAGGCCTCGGGTGTAACGCTCATTCCTTTGACGATAAACGCATATCCGACCATCACCCCTGGTGAGACAAAACCGCGACTTGTCAGTGAAGAGCACTTTTTGCCAGTCCTGTCTGATCCAGCGACGGTGGGTTTGTACCCATAGGCGACGTTGTTGCTGGTGATGTCTGGTGAGGACCTACCTTACAACAGGCCTACAAGCCCTCAGTCCAGCCTCTCTCAGCCTATTGCGGACAGTCTGAGCACTGATGGAGGGATTGTGCGTTCCTGGTGTAACTCAGGCAGTTGTTGTTGCCATCCTGTACCTGTCCCGCAGGTGTGATGTTCGGATGTACCGATCCTGTGCAGGTGTTGTAACACGTGGTCTGCCACTGCTAGGACGATCAGCTGTCCGTCCTGTCTTAGGCATCTCACAGTACGGACATTGCAATTTATTGCCCTGGCCACATCTGCAGTCCTCATGTCTCCTTGCAGCATACCTAAGGCATGTTCACACATGAGCAGGGACCCTGGGAATCCTTCTTGTGGTGTTTTTCAGAGTCAGTAGAAAGGCCTCTTTAGTGTCCTAAGTGTTCATAACTGTGACCTTAATTGCCTACCCTCTGTAAGCTGTTAATGTCTTAACGACCGTTCCACAGGTGCATGTTCATTAATTGTTTATGGTTCATTGAACAAGCATGGGAAACAGTGTTTAAACACTTTACAATGAATCTGTTTAGTTATTTGGATTTTTCCAAATTATCTTTGAAAGACAGGGTCCTGAAAAAGGGCTGTTTCTTTTTTTGCTGAGTTTATATATAAAACATCTTCACAAGGAATTTACCAAGAACTACACAGAAAGGAAGTATGCAATGGGTTATTTCTCAAATTAATACTTTGAAGGGCTTAACAGATTGAAATGTCCTCATGTAAAGTCTTCGCTTTCACTGTATATCTAGTCTTGAATATTGTCATAACTTGCCAATGTGTCCTTCAACATCCATCAGCGGACATTCTGAAAGTAGCTTTGTAATACTTGTCAACTCCTCATTGCACTGGTTCAACACCAATATGGCGTCAGTGAAAGTACCTAAGAGTATGTGTCCATGATGTTCACCTGAGGGGCGTGAGAAAACAGTAAAAAGGTTGTGCTTGTCAAAAGCAACCAGAGGACCTGGCAGTTTGACTGTGTTCAATGGAGTTAAAGTCAGGGCTCTGTGCAGGCCAGTCAAGTTCTTCCACACCGATCGACAAACCATTTCTGTATGGACCTCGCTTTGTGCATGGGGGCATTGTCACACTGAAACAAGGGCGGGCCTTCCCCAAACTGTTGCCTTAAAGTTGGAACAGTCTAGATTGTAATTTTATGCTGTAGCATTAATATTCCCTTCACTGGAGCTAAGGGGACTAGCCAGAACCATGATGACAATTATTCCTTCACCAAACTATGCAGGTAGCGTTCTCCTGGCATCTGCCAAACGGTGAAGCGTGATTCATCACGCTAGAGAACCCATTTCCACTGCTTTACACCACTCCAGCTGACGCTTGGCATTGCACATGATCTTAGGCTGCTCGACCACGGAAACTCATTTCATGAAGCTCCCGATGAACAGTTTGAGCCGATGTTGCTTCCAGATGCAGTTTGGAACTGTAGTGAGTGTTGCAACTAAGAACAGACCATTTTTACACGCAACAGCATTCTGTGGTCCCGCTCTGAGCTTGTGTGGCCTACCCCTTCACGGCTGAGCAGTTGTTGCTCCTAGGTTTCCCTTCACACTAACAGCACTTAGTTGAGAGGCAGCTCTAGCAGGGCAGAAATTTGACACTGACTTGTTGGAAAGGTGGCATCTTATGACAGTGCCACATGGAAAGAGCTCTTCAGTACAGCTATTCTACTGACAGTGTCTGTCTATGGAGATTGCATGGCGGTGTGCTAGATTTTACACACCTGTCAGCAATAGGTGTGGCTGAAATAGCCAAAGCCACTCATTTGTTGGGGTATACACACACACACACGTTGAAAATATATTTACAGAAAATTGTCCAGTAGCCTACACAAAGAGATCCATATCTAACAGACAACACAAGGATCATCAACCCAAGTCTACTCTTGCAGAGCAGGTTGGGGTGTGTACACTGTTCAAACTAAAGACAAATTATTTTTAAAGAATTTTATTTCTTATTTTGCAAGTGCTATACAAGAGTGATTATTCTGTTTCCAACTAAACTGATTAAATTTGATCAAGTTACAACTTAAATATTCAAATAAATATTGAAGAAAGCATATGGCACATATGCATAGAGGGTACACTTTGGAAAACCATATACATTTATCTTTTAGAAAGAAACCAAACTTCCAAATAGTTTTTTGAAGTCAATTTGATTTTCCGAAAACACATTTTTTCCATGACAAAATGTAACCTACACACCTACTAACAAAGTGCAACTGCACAATCCTCCATGATTCAGACACCAATTTCTTTGGAGAAGACCGTTTAAATCATGAAAATGATAAATGACAGCTTACTCTTCCCGAAATGATATTACACATCAATTGATATTTTCATTTTGACTTGAATATTAGGCAGGTTAGCTGGAGAGAGAGCTGACGTATCAATCGCTCAGCCCCATCTACTGGCTGTGTTACATCATAGGACTAACTTATGTCCATTACACCACATTGTGGTACTATGGTACTGTAGCAGTTAAAACTATGGACTGGATTATAGAGGTTAAAAATTAAGAGAATTTTGGTGACTAGAGAGCAAATCTGAATTGCTGGACTGGAGACTAAGGAGGAAAGTAGGAAATAAAAAGGAGCAGATAAAGGAAACAGATCGAGACAACAGAATGGTGCAAAGAAAGTGAGGGAATGAGGGAAGAAAAGAAGGAAGGAATAAGAAGAATGGCATTCATGTGTTCTAAAACAACACATTTTGCATACAAGGAGAACAATGCATGGGTAGCATAGGCTGCGTTTACTCAGGCAGGCCAATTCTGATTTTTTCCACTAATTGGTCTTTTGACAAATCACAGATCTTTTCACATCAAATATTTTTCAGTGCTGATCTGATTAGTCAAAAGACCAATTATTGAAAAAAAAATAATAATTAAAAAAAAAAAAAAAGAGTCAGAATTGGGCTGTGTGTATAAACGCATCCATACTGTGGTACGTCTAGGCCGAGGGAATACCTCAGGGTATGCATGCCCACTCGTTTTCATTTTGGTGCTCATTACATTCTGTACATTAGCCAAAACACAGTCTCTGCTTCAGATGTCCTTGCCTACTATGACGGAAGAGCCAGGTATCCAGTCGCAGATCTAGATGAGAGAATGTTTTTGATTGAACACACCTTGGGATTGGTTACGATGAACGATTGTTTTTGCAATGTATGCATAGAACATCAATTTAAAAAAAGAAAGTGCTGTCAATTCTGACACTCACTCCATATTGCTCTTCAGCTGGTGGATGGTACGCTTGTCCAGGTAGCGGCAGAAGAGTGTGAGAAGGTTCGAGGGTAGGATAAGGGGCTCCACCAGAGCACTCTGGGATAGCTGCGATGCCACCAGGAAGACTGTGTCTGTCCTGGAGATAAGAATGACAAAATGGTCAATATGAACAACAAGGGGCAAGGACCATGTACAGACACATTTAACTGTAGCCTACGAGTATGTCCATTTACAACTTAGGGACAGTGTTGCATGTGGACAAAGACATTGCTAGGAATGAAGGCAGTTGTACCAGGTCTCAAAGTCACCAATGCTGGGCTCCAGAGGAACATCAGAGGACAGTAGCTTCTCTCCTTGGGACAGCAGGGCGTAGAGTAAGGAGAGCCCAAACTGAAAGGTAAAACGGGAGCATGACGAACAGGGCAGCGCAACACACAATAGTCAAATATTGGATAGTCAAATATTGCAGCCTAGCATACCATTCTTTGTATGTGAGAAAGTGAAAAGTGTAACAAACCTTGCTTTGGCAGACAAGTGAGAGGCACATGCTGCCATCGCTGGAGTCGGGAAGTGATGCCGTAAAGTCTTTAAGGACCCCAATAAGCTGACTGAAGGTCATGCCTCCGATCACAATTCGAAGAGATGGGTACAAAACCGGAAGAGACTGCAGGGATGTGTGGAACGCCACGGTTGTGTGGAAGTGAGAGTATGGATTATTCTTCAGTCAAGCAGGCAGCACTTCATACAAATCAACAGTGCCATGTTCAGTAGGCAAAACTAAAATAACCGACTTGATTCCTTACTCTACAAGTCAGAGGCATGTTTGTTCTACACAATATATTTAAACGTTCCACAACCCTAAGTAACACGGTGCGATACACCAGAACATTACTTTTACATTTTATTTTTTAACTGACCTCATCTGCGTCTCTGCTCATGAGTACAGGCAGGTGAGATGTCACCATGCTTAAGACTTTCAATGCGGCGTCATGGGACAGGAAGGGGAGGAGTCGAGCAAGTAGCTGCTTTCCTTTGGACACCAGGAGACATGGCAGAAATTCTTCCCCTGCCTCTCTAGGGTGAAATATGACAAGGGCTGAATCACTGTACAACATAATAATGTTGTAAAATCTGAAAGTTAAGAATCTCTAAAATGGATGCAGGGATTACTTGTTGAATTTGGTGTTTAAATTAGACCAGTGCCTTCAGAAAGTGTTCATACACCTGGACTTATTCCACATTTTGTTGTGTTCGAGCATGAATTCAAAACAGATTAAAATAGATGGGTGTGGGTGAAAACTCAATGGAAAAGTTTTCAGAAGGGGGAGGTGGGGTGCAACTCAATATTAAGGTGTTCTTAATGTTTTGTACACTGTATAGACAGGTGTTTCTAAATCATGTCCAAACAATTGGCCACAGTTGGACTCCCTGCCATCAGAACAGCCTAAATTCATCAGGGCATGGAGTCTACAAGGACGCTGGTTCATGTTGACGCCAACGCTTCCCACAGTTGAATCAAGTCGGCTGGATGTCCTTTGGGTGGTGGACCACGCTGTTGAGCGTGAAAATCCCAGCAGCGTTGCAGTTCTTGACAAACTGCCTGGCACCTACTACCATACCACGTTCAAAGGCACTTGAACGGACAATCTTTTGTCTTGCCCATTCACCCTCTGAATGGCAGACATACAAGCCATGTCTAAAGGCTTAAAACATCCTTCAACTTGTCTCCTCCCCTTCATCTAAACTGATTGAAGTGGATTTAACAAGTGACAATAAAGGATTATACTGTACCTTTCACCTGGTCAGTCTAGGTCATAAAGAGAGCAGGTGTTCTATACAATCAGTGTATAAGGTCACAGTTGACAGTGCATGTCAGATCAGAAACATTACCATAACTATATCGCCATAGATCTCCGAGAAATGACGAGGCATATACTACCGTTCTAAAACTTTTGAACACCTACTCATTCAACGGTTTATTTTTTTACTATTTTCTACATTGTAAAATAGAAGACATCAAAACTATGAAATAACAGATGGAATCATGTAGTAACCAAAAAAAAGCTTTAAAAACGCCACATTTTATATTTGAGATTCTTCAAAATAGCCACCCTTTACCTTGACAGCTTTGCACGCTTGGCATTCTCTCAACCAGCTTCATGAGGTAGTCACCTGGAATGCATTTAAATTAACAGGTGTGCCTTGTTAAAAGTTAATTTGTGGAATTTCTTTCCTTCTTAATGCATTTGAGCCAATCATTTGTTTTGTGAGAAGGTAGGGGTGATATACAGAAGATAGGGCTATTTGGTAAAAGACCAAGTCCATATTATGGGAAGAACAGCTCAAATAAGCAAAGAGAAACAGTCCATTACTTTAATGCATGAAGGTCAGTCAATCCAGAAAAATAACTTCAAGAACTTTGAAAGTTTAAGTGCAGTCGCAAAAACCATCAAGCGCTATTATGAAACTGGCTCTCATGCATGAGAACCGCCACAGGAATGGAAGACCCAGAGTTACCTCTGCTGCAGAGTTCATTAGAATTACCAGGCTCAGAATTTGCATTCCAAATAAATGCTTCAGAGTTCAAGTAACAGACACATCTCAACATCAACTGTTCAGAGACTGCGTGAAATCAGGCCTTCATAGTCAAATAGCTGCAAAGAAACCACTTCTAAAAGGACACCAATAAGAAGACTTACCCGGGCCAAGAAATACAAGCAATGGACATTAGACCTGTGGAAATGTGTCCTTTGATCTGGAGTCCAAATTAGATTGTTGGCTCCAACCGCCGTGTCTTTGAGACGCGGTGTGGGTGATCGGATGATCGCCGCATGTGTATTTCACACAGTAAAGCATGGAGGTGTTATGGTGTGGGGGAACTTTGCTGGTGACACTGATTTATTTAGAATTCAAGGCACACTTAACCAGCATGGCTACCACAGCATTCTACAGCGATACACCATCCCATCTGGTTTGCGATTAGTGGGACTATCCTTTGTTTTTCAACAGGACAATGACCCAACACAGCTCCAGGCTGTGTAAGGGGTATTTGACCAAGAAGTGGAGTGCGGCATCAGATGACCTGGCCTCCACAATCACCCGACCTCAACCAAATTGAGATGGTTTGGGATGAGTTAGAGAGCAGAGTGAAGGAAAAACAGCCAACAAGCACACAGCATATGTGGGAATTCCTTCAAGATTGTTGGAAAAGCATTCTTGGTGAAGCTGGTTGAGAGAATGCCAAGAGTGTACAAAGCTATCAAGGCAAAGGGTGGCTACTTTGAATCTCAAATATATTTTTATTTGTTTAACACTTTGTTTACTATACGATTCCATATGTGTTATTTCATAGTTTTGATGTCTTCACTATTATTCTACAATGTAGAAAAGAGTAAAAAGAAAAACCCTTGAATGAGAAGGTGTTTTAAAACTTCTGACTTGTAGTGTATATCTGGGGAAGGGTATAAAACAATTTCTTGAGTGTTGAAAGTTTCCAAGAGCACAGTGGTCTCCAGCAAAGGGAAATTGAAAAAAAAAAAAAGTGGAACTACCCAGACTCTGCCTAGAGCTGGCTGTCTGACCAAACTGAGCAACCAGGCAAGGACCTTGGTCAAGAAGGTGACCAAGAACACAATGACAGAACAGAGTTCCTTGGCTGAGATCAGAAAACCTGCCAGAAGGGCAGCAGTCTCTACAGCACTTCACCAATCTGGGCTTTACGGGAGAGTGGCCAGACTGAAGCCAATCCTGAGAAAAAAAGGCACATGCCAATTCACCTGGAGTTCACAAAAGGCACGTGAGAGAGATAAGTCAAACGACTGTGGTCTGATGAGACAAAACTTACTCTTTGGCTTGACTGCAAAGCGCCATGTCTGGAGAGAAATCAGGCATAGCTCATCACCCATCTAACACCATCCCTACCATGAAGCATGGTGGTGGCAGCATCATGCTACAGGGATGCTTTTCAGCAGCAGGGACTGAGAGCCTGGTAAGGATAGAAGGAACAATGAATGGAACCAAATCCTTGATGAGAACCTGCTTCAGAGTGCAAATGACAGACCTGGGCGAAGATTTACACTCCAACAGCACAATGACCCCAAGCATACAGCCAAATCAGTGGATTGGCTTTAGAAAAAGAACATGACAGTCCATGAGTGGCACAGCCAAAGCTCAGACTTGAATCCCATTGAAAATCTGTGGAAAGACTTGATTGCTGTTCAAGGAAGAATGATAAAATACCCAAATCCAGATGTGCAAAGGTGGAAGACACATACCCAAGACAACTCAAATCTGTACTCTTCCAAAGGTGATTCTACAAAGTACTCACCCAGGGGTGTAAATACTTATGTAAATTAGATTTATTGAAAATTAAATGCTGAAAACATGTTTTTTTTCACTTTGTCATTATGGGGTATTGTGTGTAGATGGGGTAGAATTCTATTTAATCCATAATTCAGGCTGTAACAAAATGTGGAATAAGTCAAGAGGTATGAATACTTTGAATGAACTTTCGCTCAAGGTGACTTGATACAACCGGCAGAGCAGGACTCACAGGTCAGGATGCTGTAGCTGGGAGTAGATGTACTCCACTTTTATCTCAGTTCTCTCCATCAGCCCCTTTTCATCCTCCCCCAGCACCTGTGCCTTCATCCTCTGCTGCTCTTCTACCTCCAGCAGCACCATGAACAACTACAGGAGACGGGGGGGGGGTAATGTCCCACAAACAGTCACTTTCTTCTTCTCCCCCCCCCCCCATTTCAACATGATACACTTTGGGAACCACCATATCCAACAAGATGGCATATTGAAATTAAATGAGTGGTTCACTTTTTTTTTTAACCTTTATGTAAAAGGGTGTTATAGAAGTTATGGAGAAAATTGCACAACTATGTTATAATACTGTAATTGCATCAAATGGTTGTTTTATGCAACAGAATAGAGGGTTCTTCACTCTGTGTGAATGAAAGTGGGCCTCGGAGATTTAGCACAAATAAATTGAGAACCTTTTGTTTGTTTAAGGGCGAATTCGTTTGTGAGATATACATTACGTATAACCTACCTAAAAAGAGATCACTATGTGCACAGGTAAGATCAGGGATTATTGCGTATTGAAACAGGTCGGTATTGTGGTGAAACGAAATTATGACTTCGAAGAAATAGAGAACGAAACTCATTTAAACCTACATTGCTCTTTCTACCACGATAAACGCTTGCTCTTATGTGGCTGAGTGATGAGAAATTGAAATGTTTTTGTATATTGTGTATTTCCATTTGCGGAATATTTAGATAAAGCCTGGAATAAAAGAAAAAAGGTCTACCTATAATAGTAAAACAATTGTAGCTTCTATGTGGTTAATGGTGTGTATATGCTTGTCTACCATATGAATCTGTCAGACTGGGTTCAAGTGACTATTTCTTTCTGCGCACACACAGTGCATGTAAACTCAGCAAAAAAAGAAACGTCCCTTTTTCAGGTAATTCGTAAAAAGCCAAATAACTTCACAGATCTTCAGTGTAAAAGGGTTTACACTGTTTCCCATGCTTGTTCAATGAACCATAAACAATTAATGAACATGCACCTGTGGAACGGTCATTAAGACACTAACAGCTTACAGACGGTAGGCAATTAAGGTCACAGTTATGAAAACTAGGACACTAAAGAGGCCTTTCAACTGACTCTGAAAAACACCAAAAGAAAGGGGCCCAGGGTCCCTGCTCATCTGTATGAACCTGCCTTAGGCATGCTACAAGGAGGCATGACGACTGAAGATGTGGACAGGGCAATAAATTGCAACGTCCGTACTGTGAGATCAGCGGCAACAACGTCGCCTATGGGCACAAACCCACCGTCGCTGGACCAGACAGGATGGCAAGAAAGTGCTCTTCACAGACGAGTCGCGGTTTTGTCTCACCAGGGGTGATGGTCGGATTTGCGTTTATCGTCGAAGGAATGTGCGTTACACCCGAGGCCTGTCCGTCATGGTCTGGGGCGGTGTGTCACAGCATCCTCGGACTGAGCTTGTCATTTCAGGCAATCTCAACGCTGTGCGTTACAGGGAAGACATCCTCCTCCCTCATGTGGTACCTTTCCTGCAGGCTCATCCTGACATGACCCTCCAGCATTTCCTGCAAGACAGAAATGTCAGTGTTCTGCCATGGCCAGCGAAGAGCCCGGATATCAATCCCATTGAGCACATCTGGGACCTGTTGGATCGGAGGGTGAGAGCTAGGGCCATTACCCCCCAGAAATGTCCGGGAACTTGCAGGTGCCTTGGTGGAAGAGTGGGGTAACATCTCACAGCAAGAACTGGCAAATCTGGTGCAGTCCAGGAGATGCACTGCAGTACTTAATGCAGCTGGTGGCCACACCAGACACTGACTTAGTTTTGATTTTGACCCCCCCTTTTGTTCAGGGACACATTATTCCATTTCTGTTAGTCACGTCTGTGGAACTTGTTCAGTTTATGTCTGTTGAATCTCGTTATGTTCATCCAAATATTTACACGTTAAGTTTGCTGAAAATAAACGCAGTTGACAGCGAGAGGACATCTTTTTTGGCTGAATTTATATACATATATTATTTTACTGCTCCAGGGATGAATTATTGTTTGGATAACCCTATTTACTATTATGTATAATTTTGTATTTTTTTCCACTCTTTATGTGATGCGCAATGCAGCGAACACATAATGTTTGTTTATGTGTCAATTAATCCCATAAGGGATGGGTTGCCAATTTGACACGAAAATAAAATGTTGCTTCATTCTGACAGGAGATTTACGATGTCTTTGTTGTGATAAGCCTAAAAAGACCGCATTCCATAGCATGAGTTAATGTTTCTGTACTGGGGTACCAGGGGGAGATGGCTCCAGTATAGAGTTGAGGACCAGACCCTGGTCTCTACACAACGAGAACAGTCTTTACACAACATACTGTTTAGTGTGAATTATTAGCATCTTTCATACGAATCCTAACCTTGTGACCCATTCCATACATCCGTTTGTCATGAACATCCACTTTGCTATGAAATGCTGTGGCTCAAATCCACTCCTTGGGCTCAATGAATCACCTATGGGAGAGTCGTTGACCAGCTCCATTACTGCAGTAATTAAATAATAAAGTTTGTTTTGAAGAAATTTAAAAATGTATTTTGATTACAATAATTCCACGACAATTTTGGCAACGAGGATGGGATAATGAACTTCATTTTTCTGATTGTTCCCAGTGAAATTCAGGTTAACAGTGCACATGGAGTTGCATTAGATGCAGCTGGAGAAAGCCACACTCCCCTTTTCGGAGATGATCGGATCCCCATCTGGCTGAGAGCGTCAGCTGAATGGATTAATAATTTCTAACAGAATTGGATTAAGGGTGAGACTGGTTTCTTTCAATAATTGAACTTGAAAGTGCACAGAATTGATAGTACTAATTGGACAATCAATAAGTGCTAAGAAAAAAAACAAAAGCCATAAATGCCCCTGTTGAGGGTATGCTCAGAGCGAGGTCTTCCTGAAGAGGGACACAGCTGGGGTAACTAGCAGGACTGAGTTGAGTTAATAAGAGTGTTCTTAAGTGAGGTATCCTTGGAAATGATTGTTAATTAGCCAGTTGCGGGCTACCAAAAGTCCAGATCTGTGGTACTGGGTTGATCACAGTAGGACTGGTGAGGTTGACGTATTGAACCAGGAACGAGAGTGCAGGTGACGCCTTGCGAGGGCATTTGGCTTAGTGAAGTTCAAATTATAACGTAATGTTTTGATAAATGAGGTAAACAGGTATGACCTGGGTTACTATTAGGAGTTGTTTTGGGACCACTAATTAGGTAATATTTTGATAAATGTTATGGGTTTCCCTGTTCATATAGACATGGTTTGAAATCCTGTGGGTAATCTTTGTAGAAGCTTTGTGTGGGCGCGGTAGGTTGACTCTGTGGTTAACCTTTTCAATGATGTTCTGTGTGGACATCTGACCAATTCTGTGTGAGCATTTGATCAATCCTGTGTGGGTGATCATTAAGGTTGTGTGTGATCCTGAGAAATAATGATTAGTAGATCAGTTAATGATATGCAGTGGTTTAAAATAGTTAGGTACATATGTGAAAGCTATAAACAAAATCCACCCATGTACGAAAATATTCCTGCAGGTGATAAAATTATTGATTGAAGTGTGTTTGGGAACAGTACTGTGTGAATGTGATGAGAGTTGTGCGAGTGTGGAAATAAGATAGATATTTGCATAATAAAATGATTGAAATTTGGATAATAAGTGTTGATATGTTCTCTTGGGGTTCCGTAACTACCCATCATAGAATATCTCAGGGTGGTATTGAGAGCGGGACGTTATCAGCAAGTCTATAGTTTCTGGGAGGATAGAGAACCATTTAGGATCCTATAACCCGCAGGGCAGTGTCCGGGAAACTTCAGTTTTCTGCTGGGAGAATGTTTGCTGAGCCGATGGATTTGGTTGCTGTGAATACCTAACGTTCTATATGGATTCTGTGACGATATGAAAATTATGAATTGTGTGTATATAATTGATTACTAGAGATTTGATAAAGTAATACTGGGAATATAATGAGATGTAACTTAAACAACCCATATGTAGACGTACATAGATTGAGTTGGTCCCTTTAATGGATCATTTGATAAATATGAGGTTTAAGCATTATTAAACTGTCGACTAAGTCTGGGAAATTGTCTCAAACTGATTGGTGTGTCCACTTTTGGTTAACTTACCCTTACGATGTAACGCTTATTGGATTTCCTCAGTCCGGGTACAACATTTGAAATAAAACTGCCCTTAAGGCCTTTTTTTCCCCGCATGAGGAGTTTTTCCATCAAGTTAGAGCGAATTAAGGTGGAATCTCTACATAATATGTAACATCGTGCAATGCCAAATTAGGGTCGCCATCAAACTACTCAACATTACGGAGCTAATGTGACGTAGTAAAATAATTTAAATATGTCACTTTTATTACAAGGCGCAAGATCTGGTTTTAAATCAATGAATGTCGATTTAAATCTATTCCTTTTGCGCATGGGAGAATCTCTGCGGTGAAACGCGTGGAACTAAGGCTATTTTCTGGTAATTGTGTCATTATGTGCCAGATGTTAAGATTACAAACCATTGTAATTGGGTTAATAGCAGGATTTCTTCGTCATTTCAGTAGCATTGGCTCTATAGTATTGACTAAAATATGGGTTTCTGATTGTTATTCAAGTATTGGTATGTTTTGCCTAGACAGATACTGCCGACAGTTTTGTTTAAGATATAAACTCAACATTTTATCAGCTTGCTTAGTTTGAATTAAAAAGGCTAAGTTATTCAACATGAATGGCGGGGCTATTTTGAGGCAATACGCTTTGTTGCCAAAATGGTCTGCTGGAATAACAGAATGGTGTCGTATTTAAATAACTCAATCAAATATGAATAATATGGCTATGAATTGAATATGCTTGTCAACAACAAGTATTGTTTAATTACCTGTAGTGTGATCAGATGAGACAGTTACCTAAATCTAATAAGTGGATAGGTAATTGTGATTGTCACAGCTCTATGATCATAATTGATAACTAAACATGGTTATTAATTATTGCATGAATAAACTTGGCTATAATCAAAGTCGTGGGTAGAAAATGGCTGTAGTATTGTGCCCACAAATGTATTTTAAGAATTGGCTGTGTTGTCTACATGTGGCACATTACAGGTTAATCTTAAAATAGACAGTTGCTTATCAATTCTGAAGGAAAGCTATATTCATGGTTAAAAGAAAGTAGCAATAAGGAGAGAGGTTGGTTTATGCCCTATTGGGGATTATATGGATATAGGAAGACAAGTGTGAATAATTTTGGTAACGCGTGTCAGTGATATTTGAGGAACAACACTGGAATAAGATTAGGTCTTCCGTATTCTCCAGTAAAACATTTGCAGATGCTATAGTATTGATTCTAATACAAGGTGACCAATTAATGGGCACAAATACCATAACTATTCTCCGGGGAAGTGGTAGCTCCACCTTGGAAAATAGTTAACTTTAACGGCAGCGTCCCACCTGACCAACATCCAGTGAAATTGCAGAGCGCGAAATTCAAACTACAGAATTATAAATATTTCACTTTCATAAAATCACAAGTGTAATACATCAAAATAAAGCTTAACTTCTTGTTAATCCAGTCAGATTTCAAAAAGGCTTTACGGCAAAAGCACACCATGCGATTATCTGCATACAAAACATATTTCAACCAGGCAGGTGCGACACAAAAGTCAGAAATAGCGATATAATAAATGTCTTACCTTTGATGGTCTTCTTCTTGGCACTCCAAAAGGTCCCAGTTACATCACAAATAGTCCTTTTGTTCAATAATGTCCTCCTTTATATCCATAAAAACTCAGTTGAGCTAGCACGCTTCAGTCAATAGCTAGCCTGTGATGGCTGAGCTATGTACTCAGAATAATGCAAAATGTGCTTTCGCCGAAAAGCTATTTTAAAATCTGACATAGCGATTGCATAAAGGAGTTCTGTATCTATAATTCTTAAAATAATTATGTATTTTGTCAATGTTTATGATGAGTAATTTAGTAAATTCACCGGAAGTTTTGGGTGGGAATGCTAGTTCTGAACATCACATGCTAATGTAAAAAGCTGTTTTTTGATACAAAAATGAACTTAATTGAACAAAACATGCATGTATTGTATAACATAATGTCCTAGGAGTGTCATCTGATGAAGATCAAAGGTTAGTGCTGCATTTAGCTGTGTTCTGGGTTTTTGTGACATATATGCTTGCTTTGAAAATGGCTGTGTGATTATTTTTGGCTGTGTACTCTCCTGACATAATCTAATGTTTTGCTTTTGCTGTAAAGCCTTTTTGAAATCGGACAATGTGGTTGGATTAACGAGCGTCTTATCTTTCAAATGGTGTAAAATAGTCGTATGGTTGAAAAATGTAAATTATTGCATTTGAGGCATTTTTATTTCGCGCCACGTTCTTCCATTGGATATTTGGCGAGGCGTTCCGCTAGCGGAACGTCTAGATGCAAGAGGTTTTAACAAGACATTTGTGGAGTGGTTGAAAAACGAGTTAATGACTCCAACCTAAGTGGATGTATATTTTGCAACTCAATTTTTTTTTTAATGGAATTATTGAGGGTAGTGTTTATTGTTCTATTTTGACGAGTAGTCGATTTTCCCCCATATTTTCTTTATACATTACTCACATTGGGAGTCATGTGTCAAATGGGGGAGGTACAAGTTTTGGATTGAAGTTCACACACCTTGTGTGAAATGTAAGGAATGTATTGAGAGATATGTGAAGGAGTATATTGTCGTGTTGCTTATTCTGTTTTTATACAAATCTTACCAGATTAGGACTGCTGGGATTTCTCCCGACGGGTTAGAGGTCTAACTTCCTGATCCTGTGGCTCTGTGATGAAGTTAATAACAGTGTGATTGTGAGGATAAGCCCATTTGAAAAAAATTGTTTCAATAGCATGTGTTATTCTCTTTGACATATGTTTAGACATTGGTATTAAGAATAATTGGTAAACGTAATCATTTAAAGTCAATGCTTGTCTGGATTTCCTGAATCGGAACTGAACTCTTATTCTGATCTTTCCTCTCGAGGTCACAGTTGGTGTCTTAATGCATGGAAGGGATAATTTGACCACGAGAACAGTGCGTGAACCGCAAAACCCCGTGTAACTTGCTGAAGAAAAGCGACAAAGGCGTTCAATATGGCCCTGTCCGCACCACTTCTACCGAGACCGAGCCAGCAACCGTTTACAGCATCCAATCTAAACTATCAACAGTTTCTTCTCTCATGTCTTCTCTCCCCATGCTCACTCCACGTGGACTCCTGTCACACTCCTAAGAGAGATGTTGCTGGTATACTGGTTGATGAATGGACAAGACAACCGGTGGCACATTATCATGGGCCATCCACTTTGAACTGTAAAGCTATCTGAAGAAGACAATGAAGACGCCAGGACAATCAGTGCCTGAAAGGGGGAGGGGGGGTTCAACTGTGCCCAAAATTGATTGCCTTTTTCATTTTGGGGTATCAGGTTGACTGTAGAGGTCTACACTGTGAAATTTATAGTAATTTAGATTAAGAGTTCATTGAGAAACTGATCTGCAATTATAATCAATCATTATAAGTTAATACTGGAATTATAGGATAAGTATACTGTAAGTTAATATAAATGTACACTGCCAATGTATGAATGAGGAGAGTGAAATTTATCCTAATCTACTTGATTTATTTCCATTACGAAATTAAGTTTTTGGATGATAGTGATAATACTCAGGAACTATAGCAGGTATGGTGTTAACGACACATATAGGAGTTACCTTATAAATAGTGGAATCATAATGACGCTTGTCTTGGGTGATGTTCATTAGGCACCAACGGAATAAATTTTACTTAAACCGGGAGTGACTACCTGGATTGAGAAACAGACGCTTTAAGTCCTCAACTGGCAGCTTCATTAAATAGTACCCGCAAA
Organism: Salmo salar; assembly: GCF_965601325.2. Classification (NCBI taxonomy): domain Eukaryota; kingdom Metazoa; phylum Chordata; class Actinopteri; order Salmoniformes; family Salmonidae; genus Salmo; species Salmo salar. The sequence goes on along the minus strand of NC_138309.1, from coordinate 67,725,950 downwards.
ACACCAGTCTCAACGTCAACAGTGAAGAGGCTCAAGGCCAGCATCCCAGAGTCACCTCTTCATTGTTGACGTTGAGACTGTGTTTTGCGGGTACTATTTAATGAAGCTGCCAGTTGAGGACTTGTGAGGCGTTTGTTTCTCAAACTAGACAAGCTAATGTACTTGTCCTCTTGCTCAGTTGTGCACCGGGGACTCCCACTCTTCTTCTATTCTGGGAAGAGCCAGTTTGCGCAGTTCTGTCAAGGGAGTAGTACACAGCATTGTACAAGATCTTCAGTTTCTTGGCAATTTCTCGCATGGAATAGCCTTCATTTCTCAGAACAAGAATAGACTGATGAGTTTCAGAAGAAAGATTTTTTCTGGTCATTTTGAGCCTGTAATCAAACCCACAAATGCTGATGCTCCAGACATTCAACTAGTCTGAAGGCGGCCAGTTTTATTGCTTCTTTAATCATAACAACAGTTATCAGCTGAGCTAACATAATCGCAAAAGGGTTTTCTAATGATCAAGTAGCCTTTTAAAAATGATAAACTTGGATTAGCTAACACAAAGTTCCATTGGAACACAGGAATGATGGTTACTGATAATGGGCCTCTGTACGCCTATGTAGATATTCCATTAAAATAAACCTGCCTTTCCAGCTACAATAGTCAGTTACAACATTAATGTCTACACTGTATTTCAAGTTATTTTAAAATGGACAAAAAAAAAAGTGCTTTTCTTTCAAAAACAAGGACATTTCTAAGTGACTGCAAACTTTTGAACGGTGGTGTATACATACATTTTTGGGATGAAAATAAAGTGGAACACTCCTTTAACATGCCATTTTCTGTATTTTACCTTTTCTATTTTCTTTAGGACGTCCAATCGCTGTTGCCTGATGTCTTTTAGTTCCTGCGGGAAGAGAGCATTCAGAGAACGTACAGTTCAGTTTAACTGTTATACATTCTTCAAAAAGGGTTTCAAAAAGTGCCCAAAGCATGTCCTCACCTCGTGTGGACAGTGGGCTGCAACTGCATTGATCGCTCGTCGAGGAGAGAAACACGTCGACACGGCAACCTGGCCTAGGGAACCCTCGATGTGCACCACTGAAATAGCAACAGCATCACTCAGGTTAAAGAAAATGCAAACATTCAGCCGTATACAAACAATGACCCCTTCCAAAGTACACTTCAGCACCATGCACAGATAAAGACAAGTGCATGTGGGATATATGGAGAAACCTGGGGTGTAAGAGTCCATCTTGGTGACGTAGGGGGTGGTGAGTTTGGGTGGCTCCCTCTTGCCTCGCATGCCCAACTCCTCCTCTGCCAGCTTGGCCTCCATTCGCCGATAGTACTCCTACAGCACAATGTGAGAGGAGAGCCATCATGCAACAGCCCTTTCTGGAAATTATTCCAAAAGTAAACTGTGGTTATGGTATAAAAAGAAAGAACATGCAGAAAGATTGCTGTGGGGGTTTTAGTAGAGAATTGGGTACCAAGTTATTGGAGGAGAATGTGGAACTAAAATGCCATTGGAGGAATATGTGGGGAACTAAAATCCTATTTCGGAGGATTGAAGGTTAAAGACAACAAAGAATGAGAGGAGTGAGAAGTGCCAGCCAACCTACAGTACCTGGTAGTAGTAGTCGTCCAGGTGGGGATTCTCGCTCTGGAGCTGAATCATCTGTAGTCTAATGATCCACTCTTTCTCTTTAGCCGACATGAGGTTAGAGTAGGGGTCCCAGCTGTCTGGTTTTCTAGAGAGATCAACAAGTCATAAGCTTCAATTATCAAAGCAAAGCTTTTATATATAAAAATAAAATACAGTACCTTCGAATTCCTTTGGGGCAGGTTTATGGGAGCGAGCAGGGTTTAGGCCAATCATGAATTAAAGTAGCAAATAGCTCTAATTCGGATTCAATTCTCAAATTTACCACACCCCACAGGAAGCAGAATTGGAATTAAAGGAGGTAGAATTTAATTCAATGAAATTCAAACAGGCCAATTTTTTCAATACATCACTAAAAACATTTGTATTTTGACATTTGGTGACCAATACTATGTAATACATTTTATTTATAGACATTCTCCTTAAATTAAATCATTACAGTAGTCTGGAAATATTCTAAGATCTCTATAATGATAAATAATAATTCACTTACATGTTAAATATGAAGGAAAAAAAACTATTCCCAGAATGCATCAAACCTAATATCGTGACAAAAATACAAACAAATACAGTGACATCCGAGTTGCAATCAAGCTAATATATTTGAAGTGCTATCTGTATTCTTTGCATTAAGGGACAGATGCTTTTGGTAAAATAATTGTCAAAGGAATGAGACTCATGAATCATGTCGCAGTTTTAATTAGAATGATGTAGAATTTAATTAATTCTGCTTCCTGTGCGGTGTGTCCAATTCGAATTTAAATTCATGCATGGAATTTAATTAAGTTCCGAATTGACCGCAATCCTGACAAACTAAAGCCCCATTTGGACAGGACTAGTATTGTTACTCCAGCATGCGCGTTATTCCAGAGGACGATTCACACAGGACTTGTTTTTCCAAACTTCCCCCTGTAATTTTTTTATTTTGAATAAAGACGGAAGCCTGGAGGTTCTTATTCTAGCTGTGTCTAGACGATAATGGGCTACACTGATAACTTGTGCTTGGCTGTCAAATGTAAAGGTGTCCATAATATTTACATTTTGTGATCATAATCATTAGGGCCATTTTAGCGATCCATGGTAGTCCCTCATAATAAAAAATCCCTCCATCCTGCTGATGTGCAAATTCACTGTTCAGAAGCAAACGAGACGCATTTAAGGATGAAAGAGAAATTGCTATTTCCAAAATGTTTCTCAGTGGTGAGTCAGGGATGCCCTGCTTTGCGATCCATTGCCTACATCAACAGCCAGGGTTTCATTAAATAGGCATGGGCACAATACTTTTTTATTGCACATTTAGGCCTTACTAAACTGACGCATTTGGCGATGTTGAATTTCAATACATTGGCACAAAACGTTTAAACAAAAGTATTCACAGTGCAAGTTGATAATGCATGCCATTCATATGAAATATACGCGCAGCACTTTGTTTTAAGAATCAATTTATCAAATCAGTTCTTATTTTCTTGCTCAAACTGCTAGCAGCACCTGTCAAACTCAAATGCCTCAGAAAACACAGGGATGTTGATGCGCACAGGCCTAGTATTATCAGAGGACTTGAGTTCAACGAAAAACAGTAGGTTATTCTGGCTGGACTTGTTTCTATTCCGCCATGTAAAAATGACTGACATGGCAGATTTGCACGGGATTGAAATTAAAATGTGCCGTTTTATGCTCATGCACATAATTACCCGACCTCCCCCAGTAAAATGAACACCGTCCGAATAGGGCTCAAGCATATCCTGTCCTAAAAAGCTAGTACAATAGAGAATCTCCATTGAAAGCGCTTTATTCCAGGAATAGGGTCTGGGAAATAGGTTAGTGTTTAAACTAATGCATCCAAGAAGCAACACATTTGCAGAAATATTAAGCGCAACCATGTTGAATATGATAAGAGATTCTTTGATCTCTGGACATAACTCACTCTAGGACTGGTCAAGCAACCACATTGTAGACATAGGGTAATAATATCAAATATAAGTCAACTTAAAGTAGAAGCACGTGCCAAACCTTTGGGATCTCTGTTGCCTTTGACTCAACAGCCGTCTGTGTTGGGGATGAAGCTGTGTCACTGGACCAGGGAACCTGTGGGGGAGAGATAAGTGATAACTATAGGTCAAACCCTATTCATCTCTAAGAATATGCAGTACAATTAGAAGCCATTTTATAGAATAGTGAGATACATTCTCTCAACAGATTGTGGTCAGAGACAAAAGAACCAGAGCAGGTGTCCAACTCTTGTCCTTGTAGGTTCTTCACTCAGAAAGATACGGGAAAAAAGTCTAATTACGACACAGACCTGAATCGCTGCACACGATTTGACGAGGGGCTGTAGAAGGGAGAGGGTCTTGGGGAGTTTGCACCAAAGCGAAGCTGCATCATTTTCGGGGTCAGAGGTTGATGGGTGGAGGGGCAGGGACGTGGCGAGGGGAAGCACCCCGCCTCAGTGAACAGAACATCTCCATTACAACTCACACCAACAGAACTAGAGAATTACATCTCCCTACATGCTTCTGGTATGCAGATACATTAACAAATTCATACAAATTGTGAGCAGATGACTTTAAATGTACACAATTGATGGGAAGGCAGGAACCTGGTTATATGGCTGTTGTGTGGTGAAAGGTCGCCGGGAGACGATGGGAGAGCTGGGCAACATGGTATTAATCTGCAAGAGAAGTTAAACAAATACAAGTAAATTTGCCATCGGCCATAGACTGGGCAGTGTGTTACATAGTCTTTAAAAAAATATTTACCAAAGATTCAGGTCAACTACCCAGCAATAGACCATCTTTGGCCATCTCTCCCTTGTGCCCTAGTCCTTCAGACAACTACTCCACCAGTCAATTACCTGAGATGGGCATCTTTGCCCAAATGGTCTATTTGAGTATGACCCTCTTAGGCCCCCTTTCCTCCCACTTGAGTTGGAGAATGGGTAGTGAGAGTCCAGGTAGTTTGGTCCTCTGCCAGGGGCATGACTGTCCATCACACACACAATGGCCGGGTCCTGTCGAAAGAGATCACCCAAATGTGCCAAACCAACCATTAGGGTCTAATGCTACTAAACATGGCATAATCCCCTTCATTTTCAGTATCAGATTCTTTTGAAAAAGTGATATTATCCTGTGTTGGTAGTCCTCCACATGTAACACCCACTACCTGCAATACTGATCCAGAGGCGTGTCTGGTTCTCTCATAAGATGACAACATCCACTGTGAGAGAAAAGAGGAGCAGAGTAGGTCAAATGACAGTAAATATATTTTGTCATCAGAATGGGGTTGTGACAAATGACTCACAGCATCTGGATCTAGATCATCCCAGTAGGAGACGCTCCCAACGTCCACTATAGCGCTGTCCAAGCTCTGAGGAAATAACAAATGGTAATGTGTAAACTAGAGAACGTAGACTAAAATGGTTGAATGAGGACATGTTTTGCAATAGAAAACGTGTTTTATTGGACAAGTTCAGGTATTACATCCAGTTTCAAAACATTTTCTTCCTACTGGATACAACTGACCTCTCAAGAGTAGTAATCACCTGCAAACTTGGTCGCCCCTCCACAGTCCTCACCACAGCTGGGTCTTCAAACATCTGCGCCATGGCCTGACCGCCCCTCTGTCCCCTTCCTCGTCGGCCCGGAGGGCCCTGGACCCGGAGTTGTGGCCGGGCCCTGGGAGAGAAGGAGGGGGAGCTGGGGGAGAGGGATGGCAAGGCAGGCAAGGCAGGTGGGGCAGGTGGTTTCTCTCCAAATTGGAACAGAGGGTTGGTGGGATCCCCTTCCGTGTCCCCCACCTCTGTATCTATATCTAGAGGCCCATTGTAAAACATTTAAATATAATAATTTACATCATAGCTGAACCCATTTAGTTTTATTCTTGGCAATATCAGGAAATTTATTTGGCCACATATTTAACCCATTTGTTGGCACAAATCTAGCTCCATACTTCCATTCATTTGTATGGGTAACATTCAGAGGAGTCCCGTGACACTTGTGGGGGTCATAGAGCACCGTGTTCGTGAGAGTCTCCCCTTTGGACGCTACAGACGTTTTTCGTGAGAAGACAGATTTTCAAGATGTCTCATGGTCTGACACACACAGCCACCGCACATGCGGAAGGCCGACATGGGCGGATGCGGAGGTTTGAGACGCAGCCCATAAAAAATATTATATATATATATATATATATATATATATATATATATATATATAGCTTAAATTGACAGATTGATGGGGATGTTTTGTGTGACTTATAATGATGCATGGGTGCATCATTAAACAATAATAAAAAATATACTACTAATATATTTTTTTAAAACATACCCATTCCAAACGTCTCATTGTTGTAGATATCTATTTCCTCATCCTCCTCTGCCATCTCTGCCAATCCACACTCGTCCATGCCTGCCCCCCCTTCTTCATCGCTCCATTGGCCTCCGTTCTCTGGCCACTGAGGTTGAGAGACTGCGGTTTCAGTCTCCTGAAAGAAAGTACGGAGGGAGGAAAATACAAGGGTGACATCTGCTGTCGATGCTACCGCCATTGAATAACTTAAGATACAATTCAGAATGAACTAGACTCGGCGGCTACTACAACTTCGACGCATGTGATGCAGCAACGTGTAGGCGAGTTGTTTTGAGAATGTACTTAAAACAATACTTGTGTATCTCAGCTTTGCACACGAAGAAGCGCAAAAACGGTCAACTTACTTGTTGTTCTGAGTCACTCATTTGAATATTTTTCGGACAATATTACACTTCTATGCGTCGGTTTACCTTTCTGCTACCTTTCTCTTTTTGGACATCTTTGTATGGTCATTAGCGTTTTAAATGACCACACCTGTCGGGGGCGGGGGCCTCTGGAAAAAAAACTATACATGCGCATTCCCTCTGTGGATTACAAAATGCATGTTTGCATGCAAGATCCGTAATTATGGTGCAGTCTAAAATATTACTGGTAATAAGGATGTTAAACAACAGTCAGAACAAAATGACAATCACGTCCATTGCTTGTTTCTACGTGCAAATTAGAATGGATGTTTATTTCTTGAAACAGAATAAATACCCTCAACACCAAAGTCAGGGCAGAACAAAATTGTGTTTATTTTACTCTTTGGTATTCTTTATACATAATTGCATAGCACAATGGTGAAAAAACATTGTAAAATCTTTGGCTCTACAACCCCGATACATGGTAGCCTCAAATTTAAAATAGACAATATATCAATATAGAAATGCAATAGCAGTGATAATTATACTTTGCAATGTAAAGCAAATATATTAAATGGGTTTTTATTAAAAATCCTTAATCAAAATGTTCATAAAAAGGTTCCATTCGATACCATCAAAAATGTAAATTTCAAATAATTCAGTGGTCAATATTCCATTTGATAGGTCATGGATTTACATACACCATGTGATAACAACTTTCAATTATTTTCTCTTTGGAAAACTTCCTCAAACGTTTAGCTATGGCTTCTGCATTGGTCATCTATGTGTCTTGGAGATCTATGCTCCCTTCTCACTCAAATATTTTTGTTGGCCTCTGTCACGCTTAGATTTCTGTGTACCTTGCGGACAAAACTAGTTGAAATGTTCATTATGACATAATTTCAACCAGTTTTGCCTGCATAGTACAAGTCTAATAGAGAATTGGATTGTCTTAGCCTTTTCTCTCTCTCCCTTTCTCTTTCTAGTCGCCAATGTTGTCTTATAACCCAGAAAGAGTCCAGCTCTGATCTCTCTCTCATTCTCTGCGACAAAACAAAATGGCTGACAGATATTTGTTCAACTTCGCAACTAGAAAAGAGCTGGGTCGTATTCATTAGGCACCAAACGCATTGAAACAGGGACGGACTTGCACTTGTCCAATAAGAAATGCTCATTTACGTTTTCTGTTGCAAAACATTTTAAATTGTTATGTGCCCTAATGAACACGACATACACCTGGTATGGGAGTTATGGAAGAAGAAAACATAGGATGGGCAGCGTCCTTCTCGGTGCTCAGCCAAAGAGTTTGATGAAGCAGGGGTGGCAGTAGGGCTTGTTCTCCTGCTCTTTGAAACAGCCCTTGCTGAGGGGCTTGAGGCAGAAGTGGCACACCAGGTGGTGCGGGTGAAATTTGGCACCCATGGCGGTGACGCAGCGGCCCAGGATGGGCTGTTGGCATGCCTGGCACATGCTGCCGCGCGACTGGTGGTAGTGGGCCTCGCACAGCGGCTGGCCCTCGTGCTCGAAGAAGCTGCCGTTGACGAAGGGGCAGTAGCACTCCTGCAGACACGACAAAAGGCAAATGGAGTTGAGTTGGAGATGAACATGTGATAAAAAAAAAGTGTGGTGCGTGGTTTGTGTGGTGTTCAATTCACATTCGTAACAAGTGTCCTTGTTAGGCCAATCTTTGTCCTTATTGACATAAAGACACAGACCCCACCCCCGACACACACACACACTTACCCTGCACACAAAGCACTGCGGGTGCCACAGGGAGTTGAGGGCAGAGATGTAGTTCTCCAGGATTGGCTGGGTGCATCCTTGGCAACGGGAGGCGAAGAGGGACAAGAAGCACTGCTGGCAGTACTGCTGACCCTCGCGGTCATGGAAACCTACAGAGAGGGGAGGAGACACAGGCGGTTAAGTATTACGTAAAACAAATCAAGAAACATATAGAAAATGTATTCCAAATACATGGTAGTACATTTACATTCACTCATTGAAATATATGCCAAAATACATGCCAAATTGGAAGTAATGAAGTAATACGTGTGTGTAAGCCTCAGTAGTAGGGTCATTCCATGAAAAGAGGGCCTTCACGTAATTTTAACATATTGTTATAAAAATGGTAAACTTCATAAAAAAACACTAACCAAATACCCAAACACCCAAATACATAATTTTAGAAACGGCAACGCTCTCTGTATAGTGATGCAGGTCTTTAGATGTTGTACACATGAAATTGTGTCATTCCGAACTTTATCCGTAATGTTATATTCCATTTTGTTGGACTTGAGCGATAGTTTTCCGTATGGGAGCATGCACATGCTTTCTCGTTCCCATTATAGTGATAGAAAGCAAGCTTAACAAAAATACAAAAGTTGTTCAAACATTTCTATCCCATCTATCAATGGGTAATAGGTTTGACGTGTTATGCTCAACGCAAATGGCCAAAAAGAGTAGAACCAGCTCACCTGCTTTAACACTATGATTTGACTCTTACCTGTTCAAAGTTTCTTTTGAATATTTATTTTAAAAGGAATGGTTTCCCTATATTAAAATGAGAGTTCAGTTCACGAAACAGGATTGACCTTAAAATGAGGGACAAATGTAAATGAATCACTTATCATATAAAATAAATAATAATCTTAAAAAATTACTTTGTCAAAGCAACAAAAGAACTAGGGCAAAAAAAAGATGAGAACAAAAGAAGATGGTGAATACTTGGGGAAATATAGGGGCTAAGTGGGTTAAAATCTTCCTTGAAGTCAGAAAAACAGGAAAATATATTTATATTATTAAAAGACACTTCATTTAATACAACAGGCTTTTAAAATTCAATATTGGTGCACAATTTCTTTTTCAAATATCAAAGGGCTGCAAAAGGCACTCTATTCTTGGAACATCAAAGTAATTGTATTTTCTGGTGTTGTATTGCTGAGGACCATGGAACAAAACAACCGATAGTTCATTATTGTCTACATCCCAGTGTGGCCCTTGGCAGGAAGCGTGGGTTTATTACCTTCCTCTCCGAATGCCCGGCTGCACTTGACGCAACAGAAACACTCCGGGTGCCAATTCTTGTCCAGGGCGGTGACCATTTTCTACACAGGCAACACAGAAAACATTTTTTATGGCTTCAGGTGGCATACACACGTTGTAAGGGCTATATAACTAAGGCTAATATCACTGGACATGTTAATGAAAATGAGAAGGAGTGTAATGGAGGAAATTAGATATATACAGTAGGTAAACACAATGTATTAATTGTGACACCGTTTTATGTAAGTACATAGACATTTGTGGTGAAGTAGACAGTATACACACACATGCACGCACACACACACTCCTGCACACACACAAACAAACACACACACAGTGTCAGGTGGAGCTTTTACATTGAGTATGGGCTTGTTGCAGTGTGCGCAGTGGGGAGAGTAGAGGGTAAAGTAGTCCGATTCGCAGTACGGCTGACCGTCCTTTTCGAAGAAGTTCCGGCTGCCCAGTTCTGTCTCACACTCCGAGCACACAAAGTGTTCCGGGTGCCATACCCGCCCCAGAGCAGTCACCACCTGGAGGGTCAAAGGTGAAAGGTCAGTCATTTAATGGCTTTTCGCACTACTGAACCGAATCGAGCCAAGCCAAACTGTACTGAGCTGGCCTGGTTACGCATCCACCATAGTTACTGGAACCATGTTGCACAGTATTAAAAGAAAACATTCGAGCCAGCACAGTGGGGTTTGGGTTGGCACAAGTGTGAAAAGGGTACTGGCTTGCCCATAGATTAAGCACAAATGTGGTGCATTTCATGTGAAACAGAACAAAGTTAAGAACTTTCTTAGTAAAAATGGTTATGTTCTACAAGGTACAGGAAGAATCTCCACAATGGGACAGTGTTGAGCGATCACCTGTCCTACAACCGGTTTCTGACAGGCCGAGCAGCTACCCTTGGAGGATGTGGGGACTCCCTGCCTGGTTAAATCCGATTGGAGGAGCCCCAGCATGCTGTCCAATGAGCCGCCGGAAGAGGCTTGTGGGGGCGGGACCGGATGCTGTGGTACTGTGATCACTGGTGTGACAGCTGGAGCTGGCTAATAAGAGAGAAGGAGAGTTACATAACATACCAATGAACACCTGTGACACAAATGTCAATGTGATTAGGATGCATTAGGACCAGAGAGTGCACGGTGATTCTTGTCATGCTTTTGAATTAGTTGAACTGAACGGGCGTTCCGAGTCGTCTATGTTGCAGTCGCACTGCACTGATTATTAGATCTCACAATACCTGGTGAAGTCATCAGGCATTGTGAGATCTGAACCCATATTCACATAGCATCTCAGAGTATGAGTGCTGATCTCTGATCGGTTTTGCCTTTTAAATAAAAATGAATAAGAGGGGGGATCTGATCCTAGATCAGCACTTCTACTCTGGGAAGCTTTGTGAGTAACATCTCAGGGAACTAAATCAATATGATATGGCAATCTTCTGAGTCATTCCGACTCATCGACTGCAATAAAGACGACCTGGAACACAACCGTTGACACTGGCAAGCAGACAGGGAAGGACAGAGACAGACAAGCATATAATTGTAAACAGAGAGTAAAGCTCAATTCAGAGTGCACAGCCGCAGAGACGCGACAGTCCGCGCGGCCCATTTACGAACCTCATTTAACTGGCTGTTATCAAGTCGCGGGCGACGTACGTCACAATAGACCGCATGGCTCTGCGGCTCCACAGTTTTGAACTCTGTAGCGTTCTTAATGCGTAGAGCATGAGTGGATAACGATAGACAAGCAGAGAGAGAAAGAGGACTATATATAAATGCAATGCATCAAGAACATTGTACTGTATATACAGTATTATAAGATGATCTGCAATATTTTCGTGGTGCAAAAGAGCATAGATCTATGAAAAAAAATACAGTAAACATCATTATAATCTGGCAGCGGGATTTCATTTTTTACTTTTCTACAACAATGTGTGTTCAGCAAACTGAGCGGTAGCCTAGTGGTTAGAGCGTTGGGACAGTAACCGAAAGGTTGCTGGATCGAATCCCCGAGCTAACAAGGTAAAAATCTGTCGTTCTGCCCCTGAGCAAGGCAGTTAACCCACTGTCCCCCGGGCGCCGAAGATGTGGATGTCGATTAAGGCAGCCCCCGCACCTCTCTGATTCAGAGGGGTTGGGTTAAATGCGGAAGACATATTTCAGTTGAAGGCATTCAGTTGTACAACTGACTAGGTACCCCCCTTTCCCCCCAATGCATGAAGAGATGTCACCTTATCACACACTTTGTTGAAAGAAAGTTCAAAGTTCAATTACACTGCCAGATTATAATGAGGTTTAAAGTATTTTTGCACAAATCTGTGCTCTTTTGCGTCACAAAAATGTTGCCCGTAGTGAACTAAACTGTGCAGTAGCGTACAGGCTGTAGTGTTTAATGTGAAGTGTACAGGTTGGTAGTGGGACTCTTACTGTGCTCTGGACTCTGAAGTCAGACAGAGAGGCCATGAGTTTGTCCAGCTCAAGTGTAGCTGAGGTGGCTGACGGCTTCACCGAACTGAATGAATTAATACATTTATTTTATCATTTAAAACACAGGTTAAGCATTTCCAGTTGGAGAGACAACATTTCAGACATAAAAAATGATAAAGGATGAGCACATCTAGAGTACAGGATCGTGTTCATTAGTCAAATGGAAAAAAATGGACTGAAACAGGGAGAGACTACCTTGACTTAAGAAAATAATAAACATTCATTTTCCATTGCAAAACATTTGTAAAAGCATTCCCTAATGAGCACAACTTTGGGAGGAGTTAAAGGGGCAATCGGCAGTTGCTACATCCATATTTGCACTTATACATTAATCATATATACCCATTGATTCTTGAAGAGAATCTAATTTATTAATGCCTCATGAGCTTATTTCAACTGTTGTACCCCATTAGTACCCACAATATAAGCTTGTGTTACTCCAATGTTTGAAAACACTGTAAATGTAAACAAATACTATAGAGTTTCAAAACATGCTTAAAACTATCATTTTTATATCTTGGATGGTCAGTGATTGCATCTATAGCTCAGTCTAAGAATTTAAGAGTGATTACATTTCTCCAGGCCCATCCTTCAGCTTTTTACCAAAACTTTGTTATTGGTTCAACTGCTGATTGGTCGTTTAACTGAACACATAGCAGTAAACACACTTCAACTATAGTAGGAGCACTAAAAAGACAGTATTCTGGACAAAATAGAATGCATTCCAAATGGCACCCTATTCCCTATATAGTGCACTACTTTTTACAAGAGCCCTAGGGTCCCTGGTCAAAAGCAATGTACTATAAAGGGAATAGAGTGTCATTTGGGACACACCACAGTGTTTATGCCTTTAGGGCAGGGTTCACCAACTGGCGGCCCGCGGGAGATTTTATTTGGTCCCCCAAGTTTTATGAACACTTTTATATATATACAGTGGCGTGCGAAAGTATTCACCCTCCTTGGCATTTTTCCTATTTTGTTGCCTTACAAACTGTAATTCATTTTTGGGGGGGGTTGTATCATTGGATTTACACAACACAACACATTGAAGATGCAAAATATATTTTATTGTGAAACAAACAAAAAATAAGACAAATAAACAGAAAACTTGAGTGTGCATAACTATTCACCCCTCCAAAGTCAATACTTTGTAGAGCCACCTTTTGCAGCAATTACAGCTGCAAGTCTCTTGGGGTATGTCTCAATAAGCTTGGCACATCTAGCCACTGGGATTTTGCCCATTCTTCAAGGCAAAACTGCTCCAGTTGGATGGGTTCCGCTGGTGTACAGCAATCTTTAAGTCATACCACAGATTCTCAATTGGATTGAGGTCTGGGCTTTGACTAGGTCATTCCAAGACATTTAAATGTTTCCTCTTAAACCACTCAAGTGTTGCTTTAGCAGTATGCTTAGGGTCATTGTCCTGCTGGAAGGTGAACCTCCGTCCCAGTCTCTAATCTCTGGAAGACTGAAACAGGTTTCCCTCAAGAATGTACATATTTAGCGCCATCCATCATTCCTTCAATTCTGACCAGTTTCCCAGTCCCTGTCGATGAAAAACATCCCCACAGCATGATGCTGCCACAAACCATGCTTCACTGTGGGGATGGCGTTCTCGGGGTGATGAGAGGTGTTGGATTTGCGCCAGACATAGCGTTTTTCTTAATGGCCAAAAAGCAAAATTTTAGTCTCATCTGACCAGAGTACCTTCTTCCATATGTTTGTGGAGGCTTCCACATGTCTTTTGGACGAACACCAAACGTGTTTGATTCTTTCTTTTTTTATGCAATGGCTTTTTCCTGGCCACTCTTCCGTAAAGCCCAGCTCTGTGGAGTATATGGCTTAAAGGGGTCCTATGGACAGATACTCCAATCTCTGCTGTGGAGCTTTCAAGCTCCTTCAGGGTTATCTTTGGTCTCTTTGTTGCCTCTCTGATTAATGCTCTCCTTGCACACAATTTTTTGAAAAATGTTATTTTTTTCGTTTCACTTGGACTATTTTCATTTCACCTATTTTGTGTATGTCGATTACATGAAATCCAAATAAAAATCAATTTAAATTACAGGTTGTAATGCAACAAAATATAAAAAACACCAAGGGGGATGAATACTTCTGCAAGGCACTGTATACAGTACCAGTCAAAAGTTTGGACAAACCTACTTATTCAAGGGTTTTTCTTTATTTTTACTATTTTCTACATTGTAGGATAATAGTGAAGACATCAAAACTATGAAATAACACATATGGAATAATATATTTTAGATTTTAGATTGTTCAAAGTAGCCACCCTTTGCCTTGATGACAGCATTCTCTCAACCAGCATCATGAAGAATGCTTTTCCAACAGTCTTGAAGGAGTTCCCACATATGCTGAGCACTTGTTGGCTGCTTTTCCTTCACTTTGAGGTCCAACTCATTCCAAACCATCTCAATTGGGTTGAGGTCGGGTGATTGTGGAGGCCATTTCATCTGATGTAGCACTCCATCACTCTCTTTCTTGGTCAAATAGCCCCTACACAGCCTGGGGGTAAGTTGTCCCATTGAAAAACAAATTATATTCCCACTAAGCACAAACCAGATGGGATGGTGTATCGATGCAGAATACTGTGGTAGCCATGCTGGTTAAGTGTGCCTTGAATTCTAAATAAATCACAGACATTGTCACCAGCTAAGCACCCCCACACCATCATACCTGCCCCTCCATGCTTCACAGTGGGAACCACACATGTGGAGATCATCCGTTCACCTACTGTGCATCTCATAAAGACCAAAAACCTCAAATTTGGATTTATCAGACCAAAGGACAGATTTCCACCGGTCTAATGTACATTGCTCGTGTTTCTTGGCCCAAGCAAGTCTCTTCTTCTTATTTGTGTCCTTTAGTAGTGGTTTCTTTGCAGCAATTCGACCACGAAGGCCTGATTCACGCAGTCTCCTCTGAACAGTTGATGTTGAGAGCTAGTTTCATCAAAGCACTTGATGGCTTTTGGGACTGCACTTGAAGAAACCGACCTTCATGTCTTAAAGTAATAATGGACTGTCATTTCTCTTTTCTTATTTGAGCTGTTCTTTCCATAATATGGACTTGGTCTTTTACAAAATAGGGCTATCTTCTGTATACCACCCCTACCTTGTCACAACACAACTGATTGGCTCAAATGCATTAATAAGGAAAGAAATTCCACAGATTTACTTTTAACAAGGCACACGTGTTAATTGAAATGCATTCCAGGTGACTACCTCATGAAGCTGGTTGAGAGAATGCCAAGAGTGTGCAAAGCTGTCATCAAAACAAAGGGTGGCTACTTTGAAGAATCTCAAATATAAAATATATTTTGATTTGTTTAACACTTTTTTGGTTACTACATGATTCCATATGTGTTATTTCATAGTTTTGATGTCTTCACTATTATTCTACATTGTAGAAAATCATAAAAACAAAAAAATGCCCTAGAATGAGTAGGTGTGTCCAAACTTTTGACTGGTACTGTATATTTTTTTAATATCATAAAATACTCTAAAAACACCCGAAATTCAACTACCAGTAATTTTAATTATGAAAATCTGTTCTCAAGTATTGAATGCATAATAGAGAGACATGATCATATACAAATGGTAGCAAGGTCCGAAATGATCGTTTTAGTCAAACATTATATCTGTTTGAGAATCTTGCGGTCAATTTGCAGTCTACAAATTATATTCCGGCCCCCCGACCATCCGTTCAGGAAAAAAATTGGCCTGCGGCTGAATCTAGTTGATGATCACTGCTTTAGGGTATCTGGAGGGTGTATATGAGTACCTGGGGTAGGGTGTTGTGACCTTGTCCTTGGACCCCTGGAACTCTTTTATCTTGTCCCTCTCATCCTTTTTAGTGGTGGGAAACTGGGCCAGAATCTCATCTACCAACCAAAGACAAAGATGAGCACACAAAGCATGAATACCACATATTGAGAAAATGTTGCTCGCACACACACGCACACGCACGCACGCACGCACGCACGCACCACACACACACACACACACACACACACATAGTATGAAGATGACCTTTAGCAAACACTGTCCAGTGGAGGCTTGTGAGGGCAAGCCTATACTGACCTGTGATGTTGAACTGGGTAGCGTTGAGCTCCTGCAGAAGGTGGTCCAGTTCGCTGAGACCCCCTCCTAACACAGAGGAGGAGGAGAAGGCCGGAGGGGGAGGGTCCGCCGTGCGGGGGGAGCGAGGCTTATTCACTGTGCTGGAGGGGAGATAGGGAGAGAGAGGGTGAGAGAAAAAGAGAGTGAAAAGGAGAGAGAGAGAGATGGGGAAAGAATGTTATAACTCAAAATAATAATTGTGTCCTTCAAACTTTGCTTTGGTCAAAGAATCCTCCATTTGCAGAAATTACAGCCTTGCAGACCTTTGGCATTCTAGTTGTAAATTTGTTGAGGTAATCTGAAGAGATTTCACCCCATGCTTCCTAAAGCACCTCCCACGAATTGGATTGGCTTGATGGGCACTTCTTACGTACCATACGGTCAAGCTGCTCCCACAACAGCTCAATAGGGTTGAGATCCGGTGACTGTGCTTGTCACTCCATTATAGACAGAATACCAGCTGACTGCTTCTTGCCTAAATAGTTCTTGCATAGTTTGGAGCTGTGCTTTGGGTCATTGTCCTGTTATAGGAGGAAATTGGCATACAGGGTATGGCATGGCATTGCAAAATGGAGAGATAGCCTTCCAAGATCGCTTTTACCCTGTACAAATCTCCCACTTTACCACCCCCAATGCACCCCCAGACCATCACATTGCCTCCACCATGATGGTGTCAAGCACTCCTCCAGCATTTTTTTATTTCTTCTATGTCTCACAAATGTTCTTCTTTGTGATCCGAACACCTCAAACTTAGATTTCACTGTCCATAACACTTTTTTCCAATCTTCCTCTGTCCACTGTCTGTGTTCTTTTGCACATCTTAATCTTTTCTTTTTATTGGCCAGTCTGAGATATGGCTTTTTCTTTGCAACTCTGCCTAGAAAGTCAGCATTCCGCAGTTGCCTCTTCATTGTTGACGTTGAGACTGGTGTTTTGCGTGTACTATTTAATGAAGCTGCCAGTTGAGGACTTGTGAGGCATCTGTTTCTCAAACTAGACACTCTAATGTACTTGTCCTCTTGCTCAGTTGTGCACTGGGGCCTCCCACTCCTCTTCTATTCTGGTTAGAGCCAGTTTGCGCTGTTCTGTGAAGGGAGTAGTACACAGTGTTGTACGAGATCTTCAGTTTCTTGGCAATTTCTCACATGGAATAGCCTTCATTTCTCAGAACAAGAATAGACTGATGAGTTTCAGAAGAAAGTTCTTTGTTTCTGGCCATTTTAAGCCTGTAATCGAACCCACAAATGCTGATGCTCTAGATACTCAACTAGTCTAAAGAAGGCCAGTTTTATTGCTTCCTTAATCAGAACAACAGTTTTCAGCTGTGCTAACATAATTGGAAAAGGGTTTTCTAATGATCAATTAGCTTTTTAAAATGATACACTTGGATTAGCTAACACAACGTGCCATTGGAACACAGGAGTGATGGTTGCTGATAATGGGCCTCTGTGCGCCTATGTAGATATTCCATTTACAAAAAAAATCGGCCGTTTCCAGCTACAATAGTCATTTACTACATTAACAATGTCTACACTGTATTTCTGATCAATTTGTTGTTATTTTAATGGACCAAAATGTGCTTTTCTTTAAAAAACAAGGACATTTCTTAGTGACCCCAAACTAACATTCATAAATATAGTGTATATAAAAATGTACCTGATGCCCTGCTGGTTTGTTACAGGAATGTACATTCTTGGCACCCGAATAATCCGGGCCCTGTTTGCAAACCCTCTTAGGGTAAAACTACTGAAAAATAACCCTATCATGTATAAAGTGTAAACTCCACAATGTAGTATTTACATTGGGACACTGCAAAACCAATATTCGGAAGCAAGTCTTTGGCTGGTTTTTCACATCAACAAAAGACCATCAATCCAAGTAATTCAATCAAGTTCGGGGGAAATCATGCAATGCTGTCTATCTAATCTGATATCATACCCATGTGAACCTAAATGGATTATTATAATTTGTGGATAACATGGGTTCATGCAAGGCCTATCGAAGCAAATACATTTTCAAGAGAGATAGGGTTGGCAGGATCTCAAATGATCCAGATTTGAGAATATTAGCAGCATATCCAGAGACCAAAAAACTGAAGGGACATGTTTTATTTGCAAGGGCTATTGAGTTGAGGATTGTGTGTTGGTTGCTTCATTGCATGCTTCTATCCAACTGTTGCCAATCGTAGGTTATGTATCCTACTGCGTCAGACAGGGCAGACCACCAAAAGGCCAAAGCTTACCAAAAGTAACATTTGAAGAAAGCGGCAGTAGCCCAATGATAATAGTAAAATGATGCTTTGTTACATGTAACCACACAGTTTGGCAATTTTGGACTGACAGTGAAGCAACCACCACAGAATCATCAACTCAATACCCCCTGGAAATAAAAAATGTGTCCAGCTGGTCACCCTTCCTCCGACCAACAGCGAGGTGGAGCTCCGGCTGGAGGCCCTTGCACCAGCAATGAATGAGGTGGAGCTCTGCCTGGAGGCTCTTCCACCAGCGAAGAACAAGGTGGACCACCAGCTAGAGACCCTTCCACCAACAAACAATGAGGTGGAGCTATGTCTGGAGGCCCTTTGACCAGTTAAGAATGCACATTTTTACAGTAATATACTGTTAAACCAAGTTTCTTTGGAATTTACAGCAACATACTGTAACGTTTTTACAGTAACCTACAGGTAACGGCTGCCAGTAAGTTACAGTAAAAACAAGTTATGGTTTAAACAGGGTAATGTACTATTATGATGACGACTATTATGATCTTATTTCACATTAAGTTTTTAAAAAATCTGATATTGACAAGATTAGAGATGTATGTCACAAAGGCAAACCCCATTACAGTAAACATGTATCCAAAATGAAGTTACCAGCATCTTTTTGATGGGGGGGGGGGGTCCACACTGATGTACTAAAATTGCGTTGGGCAACGCAGTACTCAAATACAATAATATGTGCCATTTACGTAACAGGCGCTTTTATCCAGTGACAACAGTGAATCCACACATTTTTGTATGTGACCCTAGTGGGAATCGAAACCACAACTCTGGTGTTGCTAGTGCCACGCTCCTACTAACTGAGCCACACAGGACCACTACAATACGTAAGTACAATACAATACTCTAAAATACAATACAGGTAGAAGGTCCCCATGAGTGTGCCAACCTCCTTCAGGCCATGGATGAGGCATGCAATGACATCAATCCCGACTTACTGTGTCAGGCTTGGATTCTCCATGCCAAAAGTTTTTTCTCCAGATGCATGAACAATGAGGACATTTACTGTGACGTCGATGAGAACCTACGCCCAAATGCTCAAGACAGGCTTGAACCAAACTAGTGCCTGCTAATAAACATTATTTATTTATTTATTTATTTTAAACCTTGTTTCTTTCAATTATTTCATTTATTTCATTTGATTACAGTGCACCTACAGTGCCTTCAGAAAGAACACTGAACAAAAATATAAACAAAATATGTAGTGTTGGTCCCATGTTTCATGAGCTGAAATAAAAAAAACTAGAAATGTTTCTTATGCACAAAAAGCTTATTTCTCTCAAATCTTGTGCACAAATGTTTTATATCCTTATTAGTGAGCATTTCTCCTTTGCCAAGTTAATCCATCCACCTGACAGGTGTGGCATATCAAGAAACAGCATGATCATTACACAGGTGCACCTTATGTTGGGGACAATAAAAGGCCACTTTATGCTGGGGACAATAAAAGACCACTTTTTGTAACAAAACACAATGCCACAGTGCAATTGTTTTGAGTTTTGAGGGAGCGTGCAATTGTCATGCGCACTACAGGAATGTCCACCAGAGCAGTTGCCAGAGAATTTAATGTTAATTTCTCAACCATAAGCTGCCTCTAACGTCGTTTTATAGAATTTGGCTGTACGTCCAACCGGCCTCACAACCGCTGACCACGTGTAACCACGCCAGCCCAGGACCTCCACATTCGGCTTCTTCACCTGTGGGATTGTCTGAGAGAGTATTTCTGTCTGTAATGAAGCCCTTTTGTGGGGAAAAACTCATTCTGATTGGCTGGGCCTGGCTCACCCATGGTTACACCAGTGCCCAGTCATGTGGAATGCATAGATTAGGGCCTAATTTATTTATTTAATGATTTCCGTATATGAACTGTAACTCAGTAAAATATTTGAAAGTGTTAAATCTTGAGTTTATATTTTTTCTCACCCATCAACACACAATACCCCAGAGATCATCAACTAGATTCAGCCGCCAGAATATTTTTTCTTGAGTGGATGGTCAAGGGCTGGAACATAATTAGAAATAATTTGTAGACTGCAAATTGACCTCAAGAAGCCCAAACAGATATAATGTTTGACTAAAACATAATCATTTCAAAACTTACTTACATTTGTATACGATCACGTGTCTCTATATTACGTGTGGGAATACTTGGTAACAGTTCTCTTAAATTAAAATCACTTGGACCTGATTTCCTGGTGTTTTTACACTCTTTTATGCCCAACAACAACATTTTACAAAAATACAAAAAAATATATACAGTACCAGTCAAAGGTTTGGACACACCTACTCATTCAAGGGTTTTTCTTTATTTATTGTAGAATACTAGTGAAGACATCAAAACTATGAAACAACACATATGTAATAACCAAAAAAGTGTTAAACAAATCATAATATATTCTTCAAAGAAGCCACCCTTTGCGTTGATAACAGCTTTAAATACTCTTTGCATTCTCTTAACAAGCTTCAACTGGAATGCTTTACAACAGTCTTGAAGGAGTTCCCACATATGCTGAGCACTTGTAGGCTGCTTTTTCTTCACTCTGCAGTCCAACTCATCCCAAACCATCTCAATTGGGTTGAGGTCGGTGATTGTGGAGGCCAGGTCATCTGATGCAGCACTCCATCACTCTCCTTCTTGATCAAATAGCCCTTACACAGCCTGGAGGTGTGTTGGGTCATTGTCCTGTTGAAAAACAAATGATAGTCCCACTAAGCGCAAACCAGATGGGGTGGTGTATCGCTGCAGAATGCTGTGGTAGCCACGCTGGTTAAGTGTGCCTTGAATTCTAAATAAATCACAGACAGTCTCACCAGCAAACCATCCCCACACCATCAACTCCTCCTTCTCCATGCTTCCTGGTGGGAACCACACATGCGGAGCTCATCCGTTCACCTACTCTGCATCTCACAAAGACATGGCGGTTGGAACCAAAAATCTCAAATTTGGACTCTTCAGACCAAAGGACAGATTTCTACCAGTCTAATGTCCATTGCTTTTATTTCTTGGCCTAAGCAAGTCTCTTCTTCTCATTGGTGTCCTTTAGTAGTGGTTTCTTCGACCATGAAGGCCTGATTCATGCAGTCTCCTCTGAAAAGTTGATGTTGCGATGTGTCTGTTACTTGAATTCTGTGAAGCATTTATTTGGGCTACAATTTCTGAGGCTGATAACTCTAACTTTTCCTCTGCAGCAGAGGTACCTCTGGGTCTTCCTTTCCTATGGTGGTCGTCATGATAGCCAGTTTCATCATTGCGCTTGATGGCTTTTGCGACTGCACTTGAAGAAACTTTCAAAGTTCTTGAAATTTTCCGGATTGTAATTGTAATTGTAATGATGGACTGTCGTTTCTCTTTGCTTATTTGAGCTGTTCTTGACATAACATGGACTTGGTCTTTTACCAAATAGGGCTATCTCTGTATACCAACCCTACCTTGTCACAACACAACTGATTGGCACACCCGTTAATTGAAATGCATTCCAGGTGACTACCTCATGAAGCTGGTTGAATTAATGCCAAGAGTGTGCAAAGCTGTCATCAAGGCAAATTGTGGATACTTTGAAGAATCTTAAATACAAAATATATTTTGATTTGTTTTAACACTTTTTTGGTTACTACATGATTCCATATGTGCTATTTCATAGTTTTGATGTCTTCACAAAATAGTAAAAAATAAAGAAAAACCCTGGAATGAGTAGGTGTGTCTGGTTTTGACTGGTACTGTATATCCTGTTAGGGCTAGGGGGCAGTATTTACACCGCCGGATAAAAAACGTACCCGATTTAATCTGGTTACCACTCCTACCCAGTAACTAGAATATGCATATACTTATTACATATGGATAGAAAACACGCTAAAGTTTCTAAAACTGTTTGAATGGTGTATGTGAGTATAACAGAACTCATTTGGCAGGCAAAAAACTGAGAAGGTTTCATGCAGGAAGTGGCCTGTCTGACAAGGTGTCGTTCTTCTTGTCTCTGTTTATTGAAGAGTGAGGATCTTAGCTGTCCCGTGACACTTCCTACGGCTGCCATAGGGTCTCAGAAGGCGGTAAAAAGCTGAATCGTGGCTTTGCAGGCTCTGGCTGAAAAAAAGTAGCGCGTTTGGGTAGTGGCTGGTTACAGTACTGTGAGACTCAGGCTCGTGCCCGCGTCGACCGAAAGCTTTGTTTACTTTCCTCTGTTTAGCTAAATGGACATTCCCGGTCGGAATATTATCGCTTTTTTACGAGAAAAATGGCATAAAAATGGATTTTAAACAGCGGTTGACATGCTTCGAAGTACGGTAATGGAATATTTAGATTTTTTTTGTCACGAATTGCGCCATGCGCACGACCCTGATTTACCATTTCAGATAGTGTCTGGGACGCACAAACAAAACGCCGCTATTCGGATATAACGATGGATTATTTTGGACCAAACCAACATTTGTTATTGAAGTAGCAGTCCTGGGAGTGCATTCTGACGAAGACAACAAAAGGTAATCAAACTTTTATAATAGTAAATCTGATATTGGTGAGTGCTAAACTTGCCGGGTGTCTAAATAGCTAGCCCGTGATGCCTGGGCTATGTACTTAGAATATTGCAAAATGTGCTTTCACCAAAAAGCTATTTTAAAATCGGACATATCGAGTGCATAGAGGAGTTCTGTATCTATAATTCTTAAAATAATTGTTATGCTTTTTGTGAACGTTTATCGTGAGTAATTTAGTAAATTGTTAGTGAATTCGCCGGAAGTTTGCGGGGGGTATGCTAGTTCTGAACGTCACATGCTAATGTAAAAAGCTGGGTTTTGATATAAATATGAACTTGATTGAACAAAACATGCATGTATTGTATAACATAATGTCCTAGGGTTGTCATCTGATGAAGATCATCAAAGGTTAGTGCTGCATTTAGCTGTCTTCTGGGTTTTTGTAACATTATATGCTAGCTTGAAAAATGGGTGTCTGATTATTTCTGGCTTGGTACTCTGCTGACATAATCTAATGTTTTGCTTTCGTTGTAAAGCCTTTTTGAAATCGGACAGTGTGGTTAGATTAACGAGAGTCTTGTCTTTAAATAGCTGTAAAATAGTCATATGTTTGAGAAATTGAAGTAATAGCATTTCAAAGGTTTTGAAAATCGCGCCACAGGATTCAACTGGCTGTTACGTAGGTGGGACAAATTCGTCCCGCCTAGCCCAGAGAGGATATATTTCTTTGGGGGGGGGGGGGGGGTCAGAAAACTTTGGGGGCCAAATAAACCACCAGTTGGGGAACCCTGCCATACCCCATAATGACAAAAGTGAAAACATGTTTTTGAGAAATGATTACAAAGTGATTGAAAATTAAATACAGAAACAAGTAATTTACAAAAGTATTCACACCCCTGAGTCAATACTTTGTTGAAGTATATGGGTTAAATACAATTAAAATAAATTAAATCTACTTGAAAATCTATGGCAAGACCTGAAAATTATCAGCAACAGAATTTTGAAAAGAATAATGGGCAAATGTTGCAAAATCTAGGTGTGGAAAGCTCTTAGAGACTTACCCAGAAAGACTCACAGCTATAATCGCTGCCAAAGGTGATTCTAATATGTATTGACTCACGGGGTTGAATACTTACCTAATCAAGCTATATTCGTGTTTTATTTGTCATCTTTTTTTTTTCTTTTTTTTTTTTACAAATGTTAGAATCTTTCTTCCACTTTGACATTACAGTATTTTGTGTAGTTTGTTGACAATGAAAGAACCAATGGGATGCTCGAGGGGGAGCGGAGGGCGTTCCTGCAGGAATGCCCACACGAAGGAACGCCCAGAATTGCAGGCTGCAGCTGCACACTATTGGTGAAAATAGCACCAAAGCAAATAAAATAAAAATTGAACATAATGGGCTGTTGAGCTAAGGAAAGCTCCCACTTTTTTTAACACATATTTATTGGTAACGTTCAGACTCCCATCAGTGCTTTAGCTGTGGCACACGCTCAGTATGTCACCAAAAGTTTGGCCGCAGCCTTTTTGACAACAATCTACAGAAGTAAATTCATTAAGATTTAAGCTGTGGTGTAAGACAGATAAGGATGTTTTTAAAAGACAGTAAGTGAGGGATAGTTGGATATTTCTTTACAGTAAAGTATGGCTGGAACTAATAGCAATGATTTCTCTCA
This sequence comes from Salmo salar, assembly GCF_965601325.2. Taxonomy (NCBI): domain Eukaryota; kingdom Metazoa; phylum Chordata; class Actinopteri; order Salmoniformes; family Salmonidae; genus Salmo; species Salmo salar. Next base: position 67,701,493 of record NC_138309.1, on the reverse strand, counting down.
AAGACCAAGAGTACTGAAGAAAGAATGCTGACTCTACAGACCAAAACAAATCTAAAAGTAGTATGCACTGCAAGCATCCTACTCCTATTCCTTCATTACTTACTTACAAGTAAGACTTTTCTGGTATATTATGTGTTTTATTTAATATCGTTCACTCAATTCTTGACTGTTACAACTTCTTCTCTTGACTGTTACAACTTGGACTCTGAGAGAGCAACAATTTATCACCAATATTAATGTCAATCTTTCTTGTAAAATCATTCTGTCACGCCCTGACCTGAGAGAGACATTTTTCTCTGTTTAGTTAGGTCAGGGTGTGATATGGGGTGGGCATTCTATGTATTTTATTTCTATGTTTTGGCCAGGTATGGTTTCCAATCAGAGGCAGCTGTCTATCTTTGTCTCTGATTGGGAGCCATACTTAGGCAGCCTTTTCCCACCTGTGTTTTGTGGGGAGTTGTTTTCTGTTTTGTGTTTTACCTGACAGAACTGTGCGCTTTCGTTTCCATTGTTTATTATTTTGATTAAGTGTTCTGATTTAAATAAATAATCATGAACACGTGCCACGCTGCATCTTGGTCCCCTCATTGCGATGGTCGTCACAGAACTACCCACCACAACTGGATCAAGCAGCGTGCCCGGGAGGAGATGGTTCCTGGTCTCTGGAAGAGTGGGAGGAGAGAATAGACTGGACTTGGGGGCAAGTATTGGACAGACATAGAAGCCTGCCGGGGAGGCAAGGAAGGAAGCACGAGAGGCAGCCCCCAAAAATGTTTTGGGGGCTCTCTCCCTGACCTGAGAGAGCCGTTTTTCTCTGTTTAGTTAGGTCAGGGTGTGATATGGGATGGGCATTCTATGTATTTTATTTCTATGTTTTGGCCAGGTATGGTTTCCAATCAGAGGCAGCTGTCTATCATTGTCTCTGATTGTGAGCCATATTTAGGCAGCCTTTTCCCACCTGTGTTTTGTGGGTAGTTGTTTTCTGTTTTACCTGACAGAACTGTGCGCTTTCGTTTCCATTGTTTATTATTTTGTTTAAGTGTTCTGATTTAAATAAATAATCATGAACACGTGCTACGCTGCATCTTGGTCCCCTCATTGCGACGGTCGTTACACATCCAGTGTTTCCGCTGCACTCAAGGTGTGCCACGGCAAAATCATTGACCCTACGCAACAACAAAAAATATGGAACATTAACAAATATTTCTGCTGAGGCGCATTTTGAAGATGCTAGAACATTCCACGTGTATTTTTCCTCTACAAACAAAACAAGTAATTATAATAGAAAAATATATCAACCCCATAGTAGGTTAGTTTGGATGTTCTTCCGGCGCCGACAAAGATGGCCGCCTCGCTTCGCGTTCCTAGGAAACTATGCAGTATTTTGCTTTTTTATGTGTTATTTCTTACATTGTTACCCCAGGTAATCTTATGTTTTACTACATAGAGTAGGGAGGAACTATTGGATATAAGAGCAATGTCAACTCACCAACATTATGACCAGAAATACGACTTTCCCGAAGCGGATCCTCTGTTTGGCCTACCACCCAGGACAATGGATCGGATACCAGCAGGCGACCAAAAACAATGACGCCGTAGAAGAAGGGGCAGACGGAGCGGTCTTCTGGTCAGGCTCCGTAGACGGGCACATCGCGCACTGCTCCCGAGCATACTACTCGCCAATGTCCAGTCTCTCGACAACAAGGTAGACGAAATCCGAGCATGGGTAGCATTTCAGAGAGACATCCGAGACTGTAATGTTCTTTGTTTCACGGAAACATGGCTCACTCGAGACACGCTATCCGAGTCGGTACAGCCACCTGGTTTCTTCACGCATCGCGCCGACAGAAACAAGCATCTCTCTGGTAAGAAGAAGGGTGGGGGTGTATGCCTTATGATTAACGAGACGTGGTGTGATCATAACAACATACAGGAACTCAAGTTCCTGACTTAGAATTCCTCACAATCAAATGCCGACCGCATTATCTACCAAGAGAATTCTCTTCAATTATAATCACAGTCGTGTATATCCCTCCCAAGCAGACACATCGACGGCCCTGAAAGAACTTCATTGGACTCTATGTAAACTGGAAACCACATATCCCGAGGCTGCATTTATTGTAGCCGGGGATTTTAACAAGGCTAATCTGAAAACAAGGCTCCCCAAATTCTATCAGCATATCAATTGTGCTACCAGGGCGGGTAAAACTCTAGACCACTGTTATTCTAACTTCCGCGATGCATATAAGGCCCTCCCCCGCCTTCCCTTTGGAAAAGCTGACCACGACTCCATTTTGTTGCTCCCAGCCTATAGACAGAAACTAAAACAGGAGGCTCCCGCCCTCAGGTCTGTTCAACGCTGGTCCGACCAATCGGATTCCACGCTTCAAGATTGCTTCGATCATGTGGACTGGGATATGTTCCGCATTGCTGCGAACAACAACATTGACGAATACGCTGACTCGGTGTGCGAGTTCATTAACAAGTGCATCGGTGATGTCGTACCAACAGCGTATATTAAAACATTCCCCAACCAGAAACCGTGGATTGATGGCAGCATTCGCGCAAAACTGAACGTGCGAACCACTGCTTTTAATCAGGGCAAAGTGACCAGAAACATGACCGAATACAAACAGTTCAGCTATTCCCTCCACAAGGCAATCAAACAAGCTAAGCGTCAGTACAGAGACAAAGTGGAGTCGCAATTCAACGGCTCAGACACGAGAGGTATGTGGCAGGGTCTACAGTCAATCACGGACTACAAAAGAAAAATCAGCCTCGTCGCGGATCACGATGCCTTGCTCCCAGACAGACTAAACAACTTTTTTGCTCGCTTTGAGGACAATACAGTGCCACTAACACGGCCCGCTACCAAAACCTGCGGGCTCTCCTTCACTACAGCCAACGTGAGTAAAACATTTAAACGTGTTAACCCTCGCAAGGCTGCAGGCCCAGACGGCATCCCCGGCCGCTTCCTCAGAGCATGCGCAGACCAGCTGGCTGGTGTGTTTACAGACATATTCAATCAATCCTTATCCCAGTCTGTTGTCCCCACATGCTTCAAGAGGGCCACCATTGTTCCTATTCCCAAGAAAGCTAACTGAGCTAAATGACTACCGCCCTGTAGCACTCACTTCCGTCATCATGAAGTGCTTTGAGAGACTAGTCAAGGACCATATCACCTCCACCCTACCTGACACCCTAGACCCACTCCAATTTGCTTACCGACCCAATAGGTCCACAGACGACGCAATCGCCATCACACTGCACACTGCCCTAACCCATCTGGACAAGAGGAATACCTATGTAAGAATGCTGTTCATCGATTACACCTCAGCATTTAACACCATAGTACCCTCCAAACTCGTCATTAAGCTCGAGACCCTGGGTCTCGACCCCGCCCTGTGCAACTGGGTCCTGGACTTCCTGACGGGCCGCCCCCAGGTGGTGAGGGTAGGTAACAACATCTCCACCCCGCTGATCCTCAACACTGGGTCGCCAACAAGGTGCGTTCTCAGCCCTCTCCTGTACTCCCTGTTCACCCACGACTGCGTGGCCATGCATGCATCCAACTCAATCATCAAGTTTGCAGACGACACTACAGTGGTAGGCTTGATTACCAACAACGACGAGACGGCCTACAGGGAGGAGGTGAGGGCCCTCGGAGTGTGGTGTCAGGAAAATAACCTCACACTCAATGTCAACAAAACTAAAGAGATGATCGTGGACTTCAGGAAACAGCAGAGGGAGCAGCCCCCTATCTACATTGACGGGACAGTAGTGGAGAGGGTGGAGAGTTTTAAGTTCCTCGGCGTACACATCACGGACAAACTGAAATGGTCCACCCACACAGACAGCGTGGTGAAGAAACTTTTACAGATGCACAATCGAGAGCATCCTGTCGGGCTGTATCACCGCCTGGTACGGCAGCTGCTCCGCCCATAACCGGAAGGCTCTCCAGAGGGTAGTGAGGTCTGCACAACGCATCACCGGGTGCAAACTACCTGCCCTCCAGGACACCTACACCACCCGATGTCACAGGAAGGCCAAAAAGATCATCAAGGACAACAACCACTCGAGCCACTGCCTGTTCACCCCGCTAACATCCAGAAGGCGAGGTCAGTACAGGTGCATCAAAGCTGGAACCGAGAGACTGAAAAACAGCTTCTATCTCAAGGCCATCAGACTGTTAAACAGCCATCACTAACATTGAGTGGCTGCTGACAACATACTGACTCAACTCAAGCCACTTTAATAATTGGAAAATTGATGTAATCAATTTATCACTTGCCACTTTATATTATTTATATTAGATAATGTTTACATAACCTACATTATTCATCTCATATGTATATACTGTACGCTATACCATCTACTGCATCTTGCCATCTTGATGTATTAGATGTATCACTAGCCACTTTAAACAATGCCACTTTATATAATGTTTTCATAACATCCTGATGTAATGTATCACTAGCCACCTTAAATAATGCCGCTCTATATGTTTTCATACCCTACTATACTCATCTCATATGTACAGTGGGGGGAAAAAGTACTTGATCCCCTGCTGATTTTGTACGTGTGCCCACTGACAAAGAAATGATCAGTCTATAATTTTAATGGTAGGTTTATTTGAACAGTGAGAGACAGAATAACAAAAACAAATTAAAATTAAAAACGCATGTCAAAAATGTTATAAATTGATTTGCATTTTAATGAAGGAAATAAGTATTTGACCCCTCTGCAAAACATGACTTAGTACTTGGTGGCAAAACCCTTGTTGGCAATCAGAGGTCAGACGTTTCTTGTAGTTGGCCACCAGGTTTGCACACATCTCAGGAGGGATTTTGTCCCACTCCTCTTTGCAGATCTTCTCCAAGTAATTAAGGTTTCGAGGCTGACGTTTGGCAACTCGAACCTTCAGCTCCCTCCACAGATTTTCTATTAGATTACGGTCTGGAGACTGACTAGGCCACTCCAGGACCTTAATGTGCTTCTTCTTGAGCCACTCCTTTGTTGCCTTGGCCGTGTGTTTTGGGTCATTGTCATGCTGGAATACCCATCCACGACCCATTTTCAATGCCCTGGCTGAGGGAAGGAGGTTCTCACCCAAGATTTGACGCTACATGCCCCGTCCATCGTCCCTTTGATGCGGTGAAGTTGTCCTGTCCCCTTAGCAGAAAAACACCCCCAAAGCATAATGTTTCCACCTCCATGTTTGATGGTGGGGATGGTGTTCTTGGGGTCATAGGCTGCATTCCTCCTCCTCCAAACACGGCGAGTTGAGTTGATGCCAAAGAGCTCCATTTTGGTCTCATCTGATCATAACACTTTCACCCAGTTGTCCTCTGAATCATTCAGATGTTCATTGGCAAACTTCAGACGGGCATGTATATGTGCTTTCTTGAGCAGGGGGACCTTGCGGGTGCTGCAGGATTTCAGTCCTTCACAGCGTAGTGTGTTACCAATTGTTTTCTTGGTGACTATGGTCCCAGCTGCCTTGAGATCATTGACAAGATCCTCCCGTGTAGTTCTGGGCTGATTCCTCACCGTTCTCATGATCATTGCAACTCCACGAGGTGAGATCTTGCATGGAGCCCCAGGCCGAGGTAGATTGACAGTTATTTTGTGTTTCTTCCATTTGCGAATAATCGCATCAACTGTTGTCACCTTCTCACCAAGCTGCTTGGCGATGGTCTTGTAGCCCATTCCAGCCTTGTGTAGGTCTACAATCTTGTCCCTGACATCCTTGGAGAGCTCTTTGGTCTTGGCCATGGTGTAGAGTTTGGAATCTGATTGATTGATTGCTTCTGTGGACAGGTGTCTTTTATACAGGTAACAAGCTGCGGTTAGTAGCACTCCCTTTAAGAGTGTGCTCCTAATCTCAGCTCGTTACCTGTATAAAAGACACCTGGGAGCCAGAACTCTTCATGATTGAGAGGGGGTCAAATACTTATTTCCCTCATTAAAATGCAAATCAATTTATAACATTTTTGACATGCGTTTTTCTGGATTTTTGTTGTTGTTATTCTGTCTCTCACTGTTCAAATAAACCTACCATTAAAATTATAGACTGATCATTTCTTTGTCAGTGGGAAAACGTACAAAATCACCAGGGGATCAAATACTTTTTTCCCTCACTGTATTCCTCTCGTGGCGCATTCATGTTATAAGTGCCATAGGGAGGGAAACATGCATTCTGAGCAGGACAATGCACAACAATTCTTGCAATCGCGAAAACAGCAGTTTTAATTGCTTTTGTTGAAAAGAGGGGAATCCCAGCTTTCCATTCCTACTTTATTTCTCAACTCCTAAATATGCGCAAACTGCACCATTTTAAACCCGGGATTTTAGCAGAAGCATGTTTTAAAGCACATTACCGCTCCACAATTTACAGTGAGTGTATAGGGGAGAGTGGGACTAAATGTAACACCGGTCAATTGTAGGGTGACTTGGGGTACAACGCCTTTCTACCTCAAAATAGTTTATTTGGAATGACTTAAAAAATTGTGATGAGACAGATAAACAGGGAAAGTGTTGGGGGAAAAATTGTGACAAAGTGGTTTCTGTGAGAACCCGGGTGGCGAGTTACCCCAAGTTACCCTAACAGGTAGGCCTACATTATATTCAGCGTTTATGCAAGTGTTTTTGGGACATAAAATTCATTGATATGAAAATATCTAATTAAAAGATCACATTTGAGATCTGGCTAATGATTAGCCCAATAGGGTAAATGCAGATAGGCAACCCCATGCTTCAGCCTATTTAATTGCACTTTGCTGCATCAGTTGGGCTAAAGGTGATCATGTTTATTGCTAATAGCATACCTGATAATATAGACCATGCATAGGCTATATACTGTACATGGTCCAATATGTTAAAATCATTTTAGCAAATGATTTTACCAATGTGTTATTGGGCTAATTTCTGGAGGAGGAAATTCTATTTTAGATGCTGTCAGCATACTTATTTTCATTCATTTTGGAGTAGAATGTCCTTTTTGTCCAGAACTGAGCTCCTTAGTCCTTCTACATAAGAATGTAGAACTGAGACCCCCCCCCCCAGCCTCGACCATATCCCCCCACTGCATAAGAATGTAGAACTGAGACCCCCCCCAGCCTCGACCATATCCCCCCACTGCATAAGAATGTAGAACTGAGACCCTCCCCAGCCTCGACCATATCCCCCCACTGCATAAGAATGTAGAACTGAGACCCCCCAGCCTCGACCATATCCCCCCACTGCATAAGAATGTGGAACTGAGACCCCCCCCCAGCCTCGACCATATCCCCCCACTGCATAAGAATGTAGAACTGAGACCCCCCCCCCCCCAGCCTCGACCATATCCCCCCACTGCATAAGAATGTAGAACTGAGACCCCCCCCCCCCCCAGCCTCGACCATATCCCCCCACTGCATAAGAATGTAGAATTTACAAAAAAAGCCAGGGCCATAAACATTATTTCATATAGGGCAGGTAAAATAATGGCCTGGTGGAACCAGCTTAATCGCTGCTGCTTTGACCACTCTGTTTTACGTAGTAAAGTAACTAATAATAAAGGAAAATAGTACCTGTATAGTTGTTTGTCTGGGTTTGGGTTCTGAGAACCATTGGACTTCATTGCAGCAGACACCGTCTAAAAGAAAAGTTTGGCACATTATAAATATAATTAACTTGTTTTTCAACCAGAAAGTCAATCTTCACTTTTGCTCTGAACTCAATGCTCACCCATCAACACAATACGAGTTATGGTACTTCATAACTATTCTATAAAAACATTTAACTTTGACAAGTTGAGTTTCTAAGCAGGGTCTGATCCCGCCTTACTACCTATCCTCTTTTAGCATTTTATAATTATCTACAGAATGAGACACTTCCAACAGCCTGTTCTATGTTGACTTCTTTCTTTTACCTCACCTAGAGTAGGTAGAAGTTGGCCCTCACCACTGATTCAGGCTCGGATATATTTCCAACCCTCCTAATGGTTAAGGTTTGGGGCTAAGGTAATCTGATCCAAGTTGTTAAGTCTACCTCAAAACTCTTAAAATGTTTTCTATCTCAAACCTCTTACCTGCTGGGGTGTGTAAGCTGGAGGCGGTGGCCTGGTCTGGGCGTTGTCCTGAGGGCTGGCAGGCGTGGGGTCAGATGTCGCCGGGGGATCAGAGGTAAGCAGGACTGGGCACCTGGCCAGGGGAGAGCTGGTGCTCTCTAGGTCAGCGAGGAGGGCGTCTACAGAGTCAGAGAGGATGGGAGTGTGCATAGAAATATAATCTATCGATTTTTTGAGATTCTATTTCAATGGGAGTCTTTGTAGAGGAATTCAAGATGTTGTCATTCATACTGTGCAGTCATTCATTTTGCCTCGGAGGGTGGTTAGTACACAGGTATTGGCTGATACCTATGTTGATGGTTAATGCTGGTTAAATACAAGAAATTGGAGAAATGGGAATGGGAATGGAAATTATAGAAGGAAAATAGGAGCGAAAAAAAGATGGAATAACAAAGGGACACATGGAGGAGGTGAGGACATAGAAGCAAAGTATTTTGACACACTGAGACACTACAGAAAGAGGGTGAAACACACAAACAAACATACATACAGACAGTTACGTACCAAACACAACAATACGAGGACTGAGAGGGTAGTTAGGTGAATCAGGATCTCCTGAGGGTAGACAGACGGACTCAGTGACCAATCAGAGAGATGCAAATCAGACGCAGGCAGCAGAGAGGACACAGAGAGGCGGGCCAATTAGAGCGAGAATAACACATTGACCAATCAAAGCAAGGGACATCAAATGTGCAAAAAAGCTAAAGTCACATGTAGACCTTTCTGGACATGCCAAAGTGATAAGGAAGCAGTGGAGGAAGGGTGTTCGTCAACTGATATCGAACTCAAACCTCATTTTCACGAGAAGTACATGCCATTTTAGTATTCCTCCATGGCATTCTGCATTTAACAACACATGATTGACATAATGGATGTATCCCTTTTATGGCCAAAACCAGGACAATGTGTCTTATTGGATTATTAGACAAGCTTTTTTCCTAACTTGGTTTACTTTTGCAAACCATGCAGAATCTGAAACAATACATTAATTATCAAACCATATTTCCAGGAAAATCTATTTTGACAATAATATTTGTGGAAGATGCACAGAGCATCACTTCATGCAACTTTTGAGCAACTTTGAAGCAATTTCAGAGCAAAATAAGGATATTTTGGAAAATGACTGCTTTACATTCTCAAAATGTAATATTTAGTTGAGGTCAGTGTATTTATTTGGTGTTTATATGTACGCCACATTCATAATTTCTTGGTAAGAGTTAGACATATTAAACCTACATAAGACTGGTGAGACTGCCTTTTATCATCACTGTCTGTGGTCATTTCTCCCACTGATGATTCACACTGGTACAAACATGTGGAGAGAATGTTCTTCACTCGCGCACACACACACACACACACACACACACACACACACACACACACACACACACACACACACACACACACACACACACACACACACACACACACATTCTTTCTCACTCTCTCCCTCTCTTATACACACACACACTTAGACTGGACTGCTCATATAAGGAGTTGAAATTCTCTCAATGTGAAATATGACCATATTTAGAGCTCTGCCTGCTGACTGTTTGACTTGGCCATAGCCTCTCTTAACAAGTGATCTCGCTGAAAAACCCCACAAGTCACACCAACCAAAGAGATCAACTTACAACATAACACACAACACTACAGCATAAACACACTGACATAAACACTGTCCCCCTATTTGAGAAACACGTCGCCAGTCACCCAGCAACAACTGAACCTTGAAGTGCAATCCTATCCAGATGTGCTGAACCAGATGCAGACATTCTTCCTCGTGCTTGCTAAGCATAAAATCCCTCCGTTTTGAAATATGTTGCACACACTACTCTTCGAGCGAGTAGGCCACAAGAGCAAATGCTTTGTTCTCTGGTCTGGTGCAGCACACAACCCTCCTATTTTCACTGAACTTCATGAGTCTTGGTGAGCCATCGAGGCCCTAGGCTATTTCAGTGCTAGATGTAGAGGGCTGGGACATTGCTTTCCATTCTGAAAGTTGCCACCATTTTTAAGAAAAGAGGGATATATGTATTCCTCAACTTCTGTATCAATAGTCATTCGAAAGGGGCTCTTCTAACTATTAAATCCACCCAGTAGTTTACTAACACTAATGATAGTCACACTCTTTTCCCCTGATGGCTGAATGAATTACATTGAGATCTTTATTATGTTATGAAGCTCACTAAAGTCCATCTCTGACTCATCGATAGCATTATAGACATCCTCCTACAGAGGATGTCCAAGATCTAATTTTGATTGAATTTGTGGTTAGAGCTAGAAGCACTGCATGTTGACATAGGACACAGTTACATTAGTATACTCCTTGTTTTCCTGGCTTAGAGTTAAGGGAGCATAATGTTTTACATTGCTGGAGTGGTAAAACAAAAATGTCACAAAATGAAGCTTTTCCAGGATCTTATTCCCTCCCTTACAAAAGAGGAGCACAATGTAGAGAAAGCAAGATTTGAGTTGGAAGATAATGTTTGAGTTGTTCTATGGTTAAAAATGTTATTCAATTGAGACCAGCGGATTTTCACTAGATAACGATCTCTCATAAACATGGATTATAAGAGACCACCCATACAGTACCTACTAGCTAGGCCTACATCTAATGTAGTCGATATACTGATAAGTTCAAAAGCTAACTCTATAGGCACAATAACAAAGACTTGAGGATAAGGGCTGTTTCTTTCAAGTCTAAAATGAACTGCTATAAGTAAAATATTGCTTCTTTAATAGGAATAGGACCCCAGATGCATTTTCAAACATCGTACTATTTATAGGTAATATCTTATGCCTAATCATGTTCCTATCTATTATCATAGATTATGAGAAAACATTGTTTTCTAAACTATTCCATTTCCATGTCCTTTTACTTTTGCTCCAAATTCCAGCAAAGATAGATCTCTTTCAAGAAAACAAAAAATTTACTTTTTTCAATGCCTCAGTACTACAACCATCGTTCTTCAATTCCATTAGATAGCGAAGCACGTTGCTACAATGTTTCAAAGAGGGTCAATTTGCAATACATACCCAAATCATCCATGGTAAATTCTAAAATTAGCTTTTTTTCCTCTTGATGTGAGAAAAGATTAATATGATCAGCATCGGCTTGTAGTGGATGGTTTATTCTATTGAACCTAGGTCGTCAAACGTCCATGGTATGGCTGGATATATTATCTCTGTAACAGGGCTATTGTCTGCGTTGGCCCCGAATAACTTTTTGGATTCCGTTATCTACTAACTATGCGAGTATAAAAAAAAGGGCGTCCCGTTTCTTTTCCTCCACGACTCTCTTCCTGTATTATGCCTACTGGTACCACAGACTGGAGAAGGCGTAGTTAAATTACTGCGGTTACAACCAACACGCTATATATACACACTAGATGACTACAAGAGGGCGATGCTTTGAAGCCACCGCGCCTCCATTTTGGCACTCCCCTAACGGCGTTAAACATATTTTGGAAGCAATAGAAATGCATTAATTAATGTGAACATTTGTTTTTGACACGTTTATTATATTATAGACACCTTAATGCATACTTTCAAAGTATATTCTGTGAGCTAAAAATATAAATAAAAAATGAACAAATATAAAAACAATTTCCTTAAAGTATACTTTTTTTAAAGTTATGTTATTGTCCCCACTACAATTATTATTATTTTTTACTTAAATACATGTTATTTTGTCCATTTAATTGAAATAATGGAGAATTCCTTCTTCTGGGGAGTGCCAATATGGCCGCCCGGTGCTTTAAAAACCTTTCATTGGCAAATACATAGTATTTGTAATCCAGGTTTTATATACACCACTTGTTACAACCCCCCCATTTACCCGACAAATGAGGTCACCTTTTACATTCCTAGTCCATATTTGGGATAGAACATTTTAGATTTTTGGCAAGCGCCAAACTAACGGTAATGATGTAGCTGTGAAATGGTGTTGTTGCGCATTTGCACTATCTATTTCCAATTGGGGTCCTTCACATCGTGTCTGCCAGGATACAAATTGTGACAGTTAATCTAATCTAGAAAACACATTTGGTTAGAGATGTCAAGCTTCATTCACAAGGAATAAGTACGGGAATTGTTGCTACAGAACTGAGAATGTCACTCTTCTCCTCAATAGTGGATTTGACCAAAAACATTGAAAAAGCAATATTTCAATTCTGAATTGACTAAGCAATGAGCATGACTGACTATGGTTTACAATGACATTCCTCAACTAAATGTTAGTCATGTATTAGGTATGCCACTAATAAGTTATAAACACTGAAATACTGTCAATTGAATAGAGCAACCAACATGTTTTAAAAAATAAACAAATATTTATTTAAGCTCACAGTTACAGGCTATGTTTTTTCATTTGGGGGGAAACTGATGTCACACCGTTTTTTTGTCACATGACCTGATGTATGGCATGCCCACCCCAAAACCAGTCCAATGCCGATACCATCTTTTGCCAAGTTTTGTTTTAAACGTCACAAAAAGATGTCCTCAACCAACCGGTTCTCCTGCTTAGTCCAGGAGTTCCAAGCCTTTGGTCTCAGTGCAAACAAACAAGAGTGAAGGGGCTGAAAATGGAAGAATTTCCACATTACATCAAATTAAAATAAGCTAGAACGATGCTATAATGAAGGAGAACAGCATTTACCTTACAGTGTAAAGGAGTTTTCCTTCCAGGTCGAAGTGTGGAAAGAAATCTATTCAGAAATGCACACTGGAACTGGCTTAACCTGAGCTGCATTTAGCGGCACACAACATTGTGGAGTGTTCAGATAAGAATATACGATGTGGAACAAACATGGTGCTCTTTGTGTAAAATAAGCAATCACGTCAGATCTATTCATGACATTTCTATCTGCAACCGTTCCACAACATTTGACTATTTTGAATGTGGCCCAGGGAAGAGAACTGGGGAACATGAAGATCATTTATGATGAAAGACTATCCGATGGTGGAGATTTTAGTGTTAGTCTTTTTTCTTGTTCTTTACAATGGGATTCTCTCATGCATGTTTGCACGTTTTAACGTTTGACTCCTAACCCATGCACATTTTTTTCCAGTACATTGTTTGTTACACACAAATGCCACTTTGCCATTTTAAAGGAAAGTTTCACCCATTTTGACTGTTATAATGTTTTTGTGCATCCAGCACATTTCTCATATTTGTCTGCCTCTTCAGTCCAGGGAGCATTGCATGGTGCCGTTGCGAATGTGAGACCTCTGCGAGGCACATCGATCTGCATGTTGAACATGGTGAGATTGTAGACTCCTAAATTGATAGTGCAGTTTCTTTAGGCGAATTTACAGATAACTAGCTACTTCACATGCTGATATTGACTTTGGTATTATTGTGTGTAGCTACATTTGCTTGCTTGCTAGCTACCTAGCTACCTAGCTACCTAGCTACTGTAGCCAGCCCATAGAGACCATTCCATTGGGGGTTTTGTAGTCGACTTGAGCTGCAACAGATTTCCACAACGATTTTCACATGTTGCTACCAACCTTATTATAACGACAAAATGAAAAATATTGTTCTCACATAGTGTTCTTTTAACACTGTAAATTATAGGAATTTGCGGTTTTGGGTAGGTTTTTCCTTTAAGAATAATAATAGTAAGAACAATAATTATCTAACACTTATACAGGGTGGTAAATTAACACCAACCACATGCTGGTAGTTTGGCATTGCCTCAAATAATGTCTATTCTTACCAGACACATTGGCAGGTGGTCATACAGAGCATTTGAGTGCATTTTTATTTTCTAAATCCAAAGCCCACATGTAAAAAAAAAACATTTAAGTGTGAATATGCGTGTCAACTCTGGAAAATAGAATCTCAGTGCTACAGTGGTGAAAGCATGATGGGGTACAGTCTTTTCGGTGATTTATATTTTTTCAGGGGGAAATGTGGCTGGTGAAAAATGTGAGGGGTGGTAAAATTCGGGCAGCCACCAACCACTACGTCTGGTGGACCAAAGTTAATTTCACACCCTGCACACACACACACACACACACACACACACACACACACACACACACACACACACACACACACACACACACACACACACACACACACACACACACACAGAGTCACACTCAAAACCAACAGAGTCACTCATTCAAATGAGAGCATTTGACCCTGACACTCATGTGTCAGACTCATTCCCAATGTGTTTGAACAGAATGGTGCACCTGACAAGAAGGCTGGGGAGCAAGGAAGGGGGGTTCTTATCATAAAGTAACTGCTGTTTGCAAAGAATTCACAGGGATCCAGGAGTGTCCGGTTAAGGTGAAGGTGGTTGGTAGTAACCTGGTTTGGTTACACATGCCCCATCCCATCTTAACCCACAATTATGGTACATATCCTCTACCCTGCCACCTATACCTCCTTGGCTGTTTTTGTAGACAGCCCTTTCCCCATCCCCGATCCCTCCATGCCTCCCTTCATCACTGCACAGTCTGTTCGTTGGCAGTGCTGCCAGAGTCTTGGGGCTTCATGACGTCAGGGAGCTCTGGAGGACTGGAGAATTCCTCCACCTGCAGCTGCTCAAACATCTCATCTGAAGAGGGGAGGGGAGAAAGAAAGGGGGCTCAATAACACAGCGTACTAACATTACAGCCTACTGAGGACAACAGACTGAAACGGTGGTCAGTAGTAGCTGCAAATTCATTCACTGGTCAACTGACGAATCAAACAGTCATAGCACACCTGTCTGTATCTAATCTTCGTTTTCAATTGGAAGACCCTTAACGTCCCCAACTTTCCTGAAGGACAGCACAACACAATCCTAGGCCCTCCCCAAACGTGCTGCTCTCATCGAAAACAATCAAGTTGCTGTTTTTTTAAACGCATTTTGTTCGGAAGCACCCTGTAAGCCTGTACTTTGTTAGATAAGAATATTTAAAAACCAGAGGAGCCTGAAGCTTTCAAATCTTGCATAAATAATCCAAATCCAATAGAGGGGGACTACACTGGGACTGGTGACAGTAAAGTAGCTGGAGGAGTAGTTAGTGTAAATGGATGTACCGCCCATTCGGAAAGCCAGTCCAACAGTGCCTGGGGCCTGAGGTCTTGCAGTTTGGTTGGTGAAGCCGCAATCGCCAAGAGTTTTACTGTCTTCTAGCAACTGGTCATCCTGGGGGAAGAAAGAGATGATTACATTTGCTAATGTTACTGAAAGTCGTGAGACACTAAATTATGTTGTAAAGTCTTGACTAAATCTGACACTGTTGGTGGTGGACCCAAATGCAGAATTATAATTTTTTTAAACATTTACTTGACTGTTTAAACTGAGGCTAGCTCACATTTGATATAAGTCAGAGAAGTTAACTTTCTGGTGAGATGGAGATCCCTCTTGAAAACTAATATAGCTAACAAAAACACACTACATGGCCAAAATTTGTGGATTCGACTATTTCAGCCACACCCATTGCTGACATGTGTATAAAATCAAGCACACATCCATGCAATCTCCATAGACAAACATTGGCAGTAGAATGGCCAATACTGAAGAGCTCAGTGACTTTCAACGTAGCACCATCATAGGATGCCACCTTTCCAACAAATCAGTTCGTCAAATTTCTGCCCTGCTGGAGCTGCCCTGGTCAAATGTAAGTGCTGTTATTGTGAAGTGGAAACGTCTAGGAGCAACAACGGCTCAGCCACGAAGTGGTAGGCCACACAAGCTCACAGAACGGGACCGCCGAGTGCTGCAACGTGTAGAGCATAAAAATCGTCTTTCCTTGGTTGCAACACTGACTACCGTGTTCCAAACTGCCTCTGGAAGCAACGTCAGTACAAGAATTGTTTGTCGGGAGCTTTGTTACGTTCCCCAGTTTCTGTGTTGTGGTTTTGTTTGTATGTGTGTGTTTCAGGATGGCTTCCTGAAATTCCCCCCCAAGCAGCTGATTGGTCGGCCACATCGATGATTGGAGAGCTGACCCCTCCCCCTCGTCAGGATACAGCTGTATCCCGTTAGACTCCTTCTCCAGCTATATAAGCCAGTGTTCTGTTGCTCAGAAGAGAGCTGAGGGTGATAGCCTGTATTGGTTGTTTCTTAGAAAGAGCTGTGGATGATTAGTGTGTTCTGTGTTGGTTGTTGTTAAGAGAGTTGAGGATGATTGATATGTCCTGTGTTGGTTGTTTCTGAGAGAGATGATGGTTATGTCCTGAGTTAGTTGTTTCTCAGAGTTTTTTTTTTGTGAAGTATTTTGTAGCGGTCCTGCGGAGGTATGTTTATGTCCAAAGGACTGTTTTGATTATTGAACTTGTTTGTAGTTTTCTGTATCATTTGTTCCCAGGGGGAAGGGGATACATAACCTGTAGTATTCACTGTCTATGCACACTAGGTAAGACCTGGGCGGACCACCCCTTTGTATTTTGGTTAGTGCACCAGGTGGTGCTAAGTTAGGTAAGTAGTGGGTAGGCAGGTAAGGTAGGAGAGGGGGCTTTGACATTTACTTTCTTTTCTTTGGTTCCTTTCAGCCCCTTTTCCCCAAATTTACCGTGGGAAGGAATAAATTCCCAGTAAACGGTAATTCTCTGCCTTTGTCATCCTTACTCGCACCTACAGTCCCATACCTCTTTCACTCCACCTACAGTCCCATACCTCTTTCATTCCACCTACAGTCCCATACCTCTTTCATTCCACCTACAGTCCCATACCTCTTTCACTCCACCTACAGTCCCATACCTCTTTCACTCCACCTACAGTCCCATACCTCTTTCACTCCACCTACAGTCCCATACCTCTTTCACTCCACCTACAGTCCCATACCTCTTTCACTCCACCTACAGTCCCATACCTCTTTCACTCCACCTACAGTCCCATACCTCTTTCACTCCACCTACAGTCCCATACCTCTTTCACTCCACCTACAGTCCCATACCTCTTTCACTCCACGGGGAGTTGAGTTGTAGCAGGGTGTTGCGTTCCCTCTTCCTAGAGGCGTACGTAACAAGCTTCATGAAGCTCCCGACAAACAATTAGTGCGCAATGCCAGATCAGAGGCAATAGGGATGGCCAGGGATGTTCTCTTGTTAAGTGTATGAATCTGACGATTTTCCTGTCCTGCTAGCCATTCAAAATGTAATGAGTACTTTTGGGTGTCAGGGAAAATGTATGGAGTATAAAGTACATTATTTTCTTTAGGAATGTAGTGAAGTAAAAGTAGTCAAAAATATAGTGAACTAAAGTACAAATACCCCAAAAAACTACTTGAGTAGTACTTTAAAGTATTTTTACGCCACTGCCTGCAGAGCCCTGATCTCAACCCCATTGAACACCTTTGGGATGAATTGGAATGCCGACTGCGAGCCAGGCCTAATCGCCCAACATCAGTGTCCGACCTCACTAATGCTCAAGAGGTTCGGTGGAAGCAAGTCCCTGCAGCAATGTTCCAACGTCTAGTGGAAAGACTTCCCAGAAGAGTGGAGGCTGTTATAGCAGCAAAGGGGACCAACTCCATATTAATGCTGATGATTTTGGAATGAGATGTTGGACGAGCAGGTGTAGTGTATTAACAATCGCGTAACTCAACCCAACTCACTACTAAGGTAGAACCTGTGATACCTTGAAGAGCCTCTGTTCCTCAGGCTCTCTCTTGAGAATTCCCTCGACAATGCGCTTCAGCTCGTAGACGGTGGTGGACTCTTTGGCGTCTGTGAAAATGGTGGTCTTCTGACGCCGGATCATAAGGAACACATCCTGAGAGAGAGGAAAGAATAGGGCTGTATAAATTATGTCTTGCAATGCAAACCGTTTACCATTTATGAGCCAAACGGAAGCAAACAGAGCAAACAGAACAAAACTGTGAGGGACCTACCTGAATTTTTCCAATTAAAAAAAAAAAATGTTTGGAGTAAACGGTTTCTGTTGCAAAACGTTTTGCAACAGACAGAATGTTTTGCAACAGAATCTGCGTAATGAATACACCACAGGAGAAGGTGTTAAGTATACACACAAATACAGTGCACATCAACAAGTTAGCAATTAGTAAGCCTGGAGAGAGTTATTTCAGAATTGAGTGACCCAAATATGGCTCATGATACAGCCCATAAAATACAATTTTAGGCTGACAAACACAATATTGTCTTATGTCTACTGTTATTGACTAACTACACTCAGTAGGGATGTAAAATGTTCAGGCTGCCGCACAGAAACTATGGAGCTCTAGTCTACTTTGAAGAATCTAAAGGGCATATCTAAACTTCTGTACTTTTTCAATACTACACTGAACAGAAATATGAGTGTTTTCCCCATGTTTCATGAGCTAAAATAAAAGATCCCAGAAATGTTCCATATGCACAAAAAACATATTTATCTCAATTTTTGTGCAAACATTTTTTTACATCCTTGTTAGTGAGCATTTCTCCTTTGCCAAGATAATCCATCCAGCTGACAGGTGTGGCATATCAAGAAGCTGATTAAACAGGAGCAAATGATGCCTCGGAGTTGAGCAGATGTTAACAAACCGAGCTCTTCAAAGTTATCGTATATTTTGTATATATATATATATATATATATATATAGTACCAGTCAAAAGTTTGGACACACCTACTCATTCAAGGGTTTTATTTATTATTATTATTATGAATTTATTTTTACTATTTTCTACATTGTAAGTCAAATGCGCCGAATACAACTGGTGTAGACCTTACAGTGATATTGTCACGTCCTGACCAGTAAAGGGGTATTTGTTATATTAGTTTGGTCAGGACGTGGCAGGGGGTATTTGTTTAGAGTGTTTCGGGGTTTATTGGGCTATGTGTTTTGTAGAGGGGTGTTTGATTAGAGTGTTCCGGGGTTTTGGTTTATGTTCTATGTTAGTATATTTCTATGTTCTAGTCTAGTCTTTCTAGTTCTATGTTTAGTTTATTGATTTGGCCTTCAATTGGAGGCAGCTGTTCCTCGTTGCCTCTGATTGAAGGTCCTATGTATAGGGGTGTTTTGGTAATGGGAATTGTGGGTAGTTATTTCCTGTTTAGTGTATGTAGCACCTGACGGGACTGTTTAGTGGCGTTCGTTTTTGTATATGTGTTTCTTTTGGTTTTTCCTTCTTTTATAATAAATAAGAAGATGAGCATACATTTTCCCGCTGCACCTTGGTCTACTCATTACGACGGCCGTTACAGATATGCTCACATACAAGCCCTTAACAATGCATTTAAAAAAGAAAAGTGTTTAGTAAAAAGTAAGTTAAACAAATCAAAATATTTTTCGATTTTAGATTCTTCAAAGTAGTCACCCTTTGCCTTGACAGCTTTGCACACTCTTTGCATTCTCTCAACAAGCTTCACCTGGAATGCTTCTTCAACAGTCTTGAAAGAGTTCCCACATATGCTGAGCACTTGTAGGCTACTCATTCAAGGGTTTTTCTTTATTTATTGTAGAATAATAGTGAAGACATCAAAACTATGAAACAACACATGGAATCATGTAATAACCAAAAAAGTGTTAAACAAATCATAATGTATTCTTCAAAGAAGCCACCATTTGCCTTGATAACAGCTTTAAATACTCTTGGCATTCTCTCAACAAGCTTCACCTGGAATGCTTCTTCAACAGTCTTGAAAGAGTTTCCACATATGCTGAGCACTTGTAGGCTGTTTTTCCTTCACTCTGCGGTCCAACTCATCCCAAACCATCTCAATTGGTTGAGGTCGGGTAATTGTACAGGCCAGGTCATCTGATACAGCACTCCACTCACCTTCTTGGTCAAATAGCGCTTACACAGCCTGGAGTTGTGTTGGGTCATTGTCCTGTTGAAAAATTAATGATACTCCCACTAAGCGCAAACCAGATGGGATGGTGTATCGCTGCAGGATGCTGTGATAGCCAAGCTGGTTAACAGTGTGCCTTGAATTCTAAACAAATCACACACAGTGTCACCAGCAAAGCACCTCCACCCCATCACACCTCCTCCTCCATGCTTAATGGTGGGAACTACACATGCGAAGATCATCCATTCACCTACTCTGCGTCTCACAAAGACACGGCGGTTGGAACCAAAAATCTAACATTTGGACTCATCAGACCAAAGGACAGTCCACTGGTATAATGTCCATTGCTCGTGTTTCTTTGCCCAAGCAAGTCTCTTCTTATTATTGGTTGTCCTTTAATAGTGGTTTCTTTGCAGCAATTTTACTATGAAGGCCTGATTCACACAGTCTCCTCTGAACAGTTGATGTTGAGATGTGTCTGTTATTTGAACTCTGTGAAGTATTTATTTGGGCTGCAATCTGAGGTGCAGTTAACTCTAATGAACTTATCCTCTGCAGCAGAGGTAACTCTGGGTCTTCCTTTCTTGTGGCAGTCCTCATGAGAGCCAGTTTCATCATTGCGCTTGATGGTTTTTTGTGACTGCACTTGAAGAAACCTTTAAAGTTCTTGACGTTTTCTGGATTGACTGACCTTCATGTCTTAAAGTAATGATGGACTGTCGTTTCTCTTTGCTTATTTGAGCTGTTTGAGAAACAAACGCCTCACACGTCCTCAACTGGCAGCTTCATTAAATAGTACCCGCAAAACACAAGTCTCAAAGTCAACAGTGAAGAGGCGACTCCAGGATGCACACACACAGCGTATTCGGAAAGTATTCATACCCGTTGACTTTTCCCACATTTTGTTACGTTACAACCGTATTCTAAAATTGATTTAATAAAAAAATCCTCATCAATCTACACACAATACCCCATAATGACAAAGAGAAAACAGGTTTTTAGAATTTTTTGCTAATTTATTAAAAATAAATATCATATATACAAAAGTATTCAGACCCTTTGCTATGAGACTCGAAATTGAGCTCAGGTGCATCCTGTTTTCATTGATCATCCTAGAGTTATTTCTCCAACGTGATTGGAGTCCACCTGTGGTAAATTCAATTGATTGGATATGATATGGAAAGGCACACACCTGTCTTTATAATTGTCCGTAGAGCTCCGAAGGTCCCCCACTGTGGTCTTGGGGACCTTCAATGCTGCAGAAATGTTTTGTTTTGGTACCCTTCCTCAGATCTGTGCCTCAACACAATCCTGTCTCGGAGCTCTACAGACAATTCCTTTGAGCTCATGGCTTGGTTTTTGCTCTGATATGCACTGTCAACTGTGGAACCTTATAAAGCGGGACCTTTTATAGACAGATGTGTGCCTTTCCAAATAATTTTAAAATAAGGCTATAACGTAACAAAATGTGGAGAAGGTCAAGGGGTCTGAATACTTTCCGAATGCACTATATGTGTAGATAGCACATTTTATGTTTAGGTTTTCAATACTTCAAACTATTCCTGCATATTAGTTAATGATTTGTACACTTTAAAACTGTTTTGACGTTGGGCTATTTTTCATAATGTCTTGTCAACAGGAAGTAGAAACAGCATCATTTTCAACCTAAGTTTCTGAAATATAAATTGAACTTTCAACATTAATTTCCAATGGTATTGTACTTAATCAGGTGAAAACAGCTGTATCAGTCCAAAAACATGCAGTGATTGATATATTTTAATGATATACCAGAAATCACCAAAACGGGTTTGCCCTGCCTACACTCAAGATGTTTGATCATTATTTAATAATTGGCAATACTAGCCAAGTGTCAAGTCTATCAAGCTGGCTAGCTTGTCACTTAACTCTAAAAAAAATATGGACGAAGCCATTGATGACATCACTCCATTGTTTCCGATGATAATTCTCAGTGGTGCATTTGAAGATCAGGAAGTGTCATTTCAGCACGTCACCATCTTGCTCCATGGCAGAGCTTTCAAGTATGGGTAGCTGTAGCCCAATATTGCAACCACAGTATTGGCATGTCGAAAGGAGTGGGTTTATGGAAAGCTTATCAGCTAACTGGGCAGATTTGTAGCCACTCAATGTTTTGCGTGGCTGATTGAGTTGCACAACAAGTAGATACGGCGGCGACCAGTGCACCAGTGTTGTATCGGCCTGCCTGCCGACTTGAAGTGCTTCCTTACCTGTAGGGACCTCTGCGGCATTTCCCGTATGATCGGTGAGAATTTCCATATGGCAAATGGACAGTCCCTTACTACTTGGTATCACGGTCGTGTCGACAGCAGTAGCCAATGTGGCGATTTTGTTCTCTCACGCGATTTGATTTCAAGTAGGATAGCAGCCTACACAAGAAACAACTAATATTGATAACTATCTAGATGTCACCTTGATAAATAGCCAACATACAGTCTATTACTCAATGGGGAGGTTATGAATAGCAACACCGGGACACATTGCCCTTCACTCCCACTTGACAAGCACTACTGTCCTGCAATGGTGTGATCCCAAGTAACCAATATCAGGGTTACAGTCATAGTAAGCACACACACACTCAACGCATGAAACAAGAGTACACCAAACAAATACAAAATAAACAATCGTCAGTTTTATAACTGAGCATTTACAAATTTGGGTAAAACAGTGAAACATGACAGACATCCGCTGGTTTAAAAGGCCAAACTCTCATGGTACAGTAGCTCAATGTACTGTAGTTGCGCGGTAAGAAACGGAATAATAAAAAAATCTTCAATGAAAACCATCTAACCTATTGCAGCAAAGTGCTTCGACACACCCACACTTTCCACACGCCAACTACTTTCTTTGACACCCATACTCTGGTTGCAATATAGTCCAGCACACACATAAAACCTAGCGTTAAAACTCGGTAATGGTTCCAATCGTTTTTGCGTTTGGGATTTTAGAACTACTTAATTTAAAAAGGTCTATTTCGTGTAGGCTTACCCAAGTGTGACATTTTGATAACCATTAACATCTCTCTCAGACAAGGTGAGTTGTATAAATATATTTGCCTCAATTTAAAAAAAAGTTAAACGCTAATTACCAAGACAAGACCTGAGCAAGACTACAAATTCCTGCAGGAAGCTCCTGCACGTCATCTCTAGCCGACACTGTCAGCTACCGTTCACCAGCAAGTTCACCAGCAAGATCAGAGACCTGTGTCCAACCCACTACCTTCTTATTTATTTACCTTTATTTAGCCACGGACTATACTTTAGCTAGCTAGTTAGCAGAGCAGTAGATTAAACAATTGTTTTACTTAGCCTAGATAATTGTTTATACAGTATGTCGACTTTGGTGTCTATTTCAGACCTTATAGCATTTTTCAAGGATGAGCATCAGAACATTAAAAGGGGAGAAGACCACTATAAAGGGTTGCCATGTGGAGAAGTACATCTTAGCAATACAATGTGTTCTATACAGCTGTCAACATTCAAGGAAAGAGCCATTTAATTATATAATCATTAACCAGATTACCTCAGATATCAGACTGTAATAACTCAATATAAATATCTAAAATCCTATTGCCATGTCAAAGGATTAACTTTGTTTAGACATCTAGCCTGTATTTTCATGACCAGAGACAAATCTACAAACAGGCACAGTATTGATTTATTCAGAGTGGTACATGTATTAACAATCTTGATTTATAGGATCCTTCCCACTATATGACCGATATGTCAAGTGATAAAATCCCAAGTTATCAATTAAAAAGTTTATGGAAAAACTTAACTTGTCCTCATGTGAAAGTTACAATTTATTAAATATTCTACAGCTGTAATGTCATCAATCAAATCATACTTTATTTATAAAGCACATTCCTTACAACAAATGCATTTCAAGGTGTTCACAGTCATTGGATGGGGTGTCGTCTACAGTGGGCCACAGATAACGAAGAGCACATCAATACATTAAAAATGGCCACAGGGATGGATGTGCAGGAGTCAGGGCTATGGGTCACAGGGTCTGGGATCCTCACCAGATGGTCTAGTGTGCACCACAGCAGTGGTGGAGGTAGTGTCCCAATGGTGCAAGGGACCTTACCATTGAGGAGGCAGTGAAGTCAAAGGATTTCTATATCAAGGGGGAACTTACAGCCTCTGAAAACCATCCTTACTGGCACCAGGTCCAAGGTCAGCTCCACATCACTGGAAGGGACACCTGCTTCATTGAGTGGACCACCAAAGCCTCCATAACATGCCAAACTCATATTGCTCCTCCTGTCAGTACCTGTTTAGAGCAAAAATATTTCACATAGTTCATACACACACAGCTCACAAAATAAGTTGCATTACATACAAGTTTTGCTCAAAGCAGCCAATGAAAGTAATGTAAAATAAAATGTTATTGGTCACATACACATGGTTAGCAGATGTTATTGCGAGTGTAGCGAAATGCTTATGCTTCTAGATCTGACAGTACAGCAGTATCTAACAGGTAATATTTAACAATTCCACAACAAAACCTAATACACAATCTAGTAAAGGAATGTGATGAGGATATATAAGTATAAAATATATGGATGAGCAATGAGAGCAGCTAAGATGCAATAAATAGTAAAGAATAGATGCTCAAGGATACAGTATATACATATGAGATGAGTAATCATATATATTGTTTTAACCTTTATTTAACTAGACAGGTCAGTTAAGAACAATTCTTATTTTCAATGACGGCCTAGGAACAGTGGGTTAACTGCCTTGTTCAGGGGCAGAACGACAGATTTTTACCTTGTCAGCTCGAGGAGCCGATCTTGAAACTTTCCAGTTACTAGTCCAACGCTCTAACCACTAGGCTACCTGTCACATGCTTAAAGTGGCATTATTAAAGTGACTAGTGTTCCATTTATTAAAGTGGCCAATGATATCAAGTCTGTAGGTAGGCAGCTGACCCTCTCTGTGATAGTGGTGGCTGTTTAACAATCTGATGGCCTTGAGATTGAAAAACAGCTTCTATCGCTCTGTCCCAGCTGTGATGCACCTGTACTGACCTCGCCTTCTGGATGGAAGCGGGGTGAACAGGTCATGGCTCGGGTGGTTATTGTCCTTGATCTTTTTTGCCTTCCTGTGACATCAGGTGTTGTAGGTGTCCTGGAGGGCAGGTAGTGGTTAACTTTATCATGGGCACAGTGGGAATTTATACTGTTTCTGTGATGTTCAAATGATTTCTTACCCCGTGTCTTACTTGCTGAAGGCCCCGGTCATCCCTGACTATCTGATATTGTTGAAAAAGAAGTTAACAATGAACAAAGATCATTCACAAACAATAGGCAACTAGAATAGTTTATATTACATTCAAGTTCTCCTCAAAGCAGCAAACTAAAGTAATGTAGTTAACATAAGTTCAAATCACAAAGGCTGGTCTGAATGCATCTCCACAGTTTCATAACACACATTACATTTTATCATGGGCACAGTCAGAATTTATATCTGTGATGTTTAAATTATGTCTTACACCCAGAGTGAGAGACTACATCACTTCTAGCAGATCCCCCTGCCGAGGGCGGCGTTGATCATGCACTGCTTCTCGTGGAGTGAGTCTGACGTTCTGCATGCCACGCCTTATGTTTAAAAATGGGTACAACAGTAACATTCTGATGCGTCTACAAATTCAATGTTTTACACAATATTGTATCATATTTGATGCGTTACAGACCTGTCCGGCCACAGGCTCGATTTACTGGAGTCTCCACAATCGGATCACACTGGCACAGGATGTCCATGCACCGGATGGCCTGAGGGATGCAATCCTGTTAGACTGAAAAACAAAGAGACATTTTGTCAGTGGTAGGTCTTTTCCAATGCTGTATCACCATCTTTATCTGGACAGAAAACGTATTGTTTATAATACTCATTCATCATCGTTTGTTCTTGTTTCCCAATCAACAGGATCTTCCTCTTCTGCCATGGTGGATATGCTACCTTTTCTGGTAAATACAGGGCCATTTCTCTTTCCCACCAGAAAATGGCAGCTACATAGCAGAGTATTGTCACTGGGTTTCCAGTCCGTCCATCTGAAAGACAAAAACGATACAAGTTAACTTACTTCTACTAGCTAGGTTGATTACTAAAATGATATCTACACTATATACACAAAAGTATGTGGATACCCCTTCAAATGAGTGGATTCGGCTATTTCAGCCAAACCTGTTGCTGACAGGTGTATAAAATCGAGCACACAGCCATGCAATCACCATAGACAACATTGGCAGTAGAATGGCCTTACTGAAGAGGTCAGTGACTTTCAACGTGGCACCGTCATAGGATGCCAATTTTCCAACAAGTCAGTTCACCACATTTCTGCCCTGCTAGAGCTGCCCCAGTCAACTGTAAGTGCTGTTATTTTCAAGTGGAAACCCCCAGGAGCAACAACAGCTAAGCAGCAAAGTAGTAGGCCACACAAGCTCACAGAACGGGACCGCCGAGTGCTGAAGCGCGTAACAATCTGTCCTTGGTTGCAACACTCACTACCAAGTTCCAAACTGCCTCTGGAAGCAACCTTGAGAGCTTCATGAAATGTGTTTCCATGGCCGAACAGCAGCCCCCAAGCCTAAGATCACCATGTGCAATGCCAAGCATCAGCTGGAGTGCTGTAAAGCTCTCCGCCATTGGACACGCCTTCTCTGAAGTGATGAATCACGCTTCTCCATCTGTCTGTCTGACAGACGAATCTGGAAACACTACCCGCCCCAATGCATAGTGCCAACTGTAAAGTTTAGTGGAGGGGACTGTTTTTCATGGGTCGGGCTTGGCCCCTTAGTTCCAGTGAAGGGAAATATTAACGCTAGAGCATACAATGACATTCTATATGATTCTGTGCTTCCAACTGTATGGCAACAGTTTAAAAAAAAGGATCAGTGTGGAAGCAGTGTATGTGCAAAGTTTTAGACTGATCCAATGAACCATTGCATTTCTGTTCAAAGTGTATCAAGACTGCCCAAATGTGCCTAATTGGTTTATTAATACATTTAATTTAATAACTATGCACTCTCAAACAATAGCATGGCATTCTTTCACTGTATTAGCTACTACCAATTGGACTTTATCGAAGGCCTTTGGAATGAATTGGAACGCTGAATGCGAGCCAGGCCTAATCGTCCAACATCAGTGCCTGACTGCACTAATGCTCATGGCTGAATGGAAGCAAATCCCTGCAGCAATGTTCCAACATCTAGGGGAAATCCTTCCCAGAAGAGTGGAGGCTATTATAGCAGCAAGGGGGGGGGGGGGGGGGACCAACTCCATATTAATGCTGATGACTTTGGAATGAGATGTTCAATGAGAAGGTGTCCACATACTTTTGGTGATGTAGTGTATATTAAAATACCATAACCCAGACTTGACTATAGTTACACTAAAATAGACTGGGCTTTGGTCTATCTGGACATCTAAAATCCTACTATGTGGATGGGACATTTCTACTGGGATGGAGGAATTATCTGGAATGCTCAACTAGATGATCAGGACAGTCTATGGTACTATTTGCCCGAAGAGGTGAAGTATTGCGATGAGTTATAGGGCTGTATGCGTGATTGTAATTCTCAAGAGGCAAGTTAAAACCCTCAGCCGTACAGTCACTAAGGAGGACTAACAGTGATAGGGGGATCATCTAAAAGGGACTGACATTGAGGGATGGAACATAAGGATTTTGGGCACTGGCCAGCTGTGATTTCTACATTCAGGGCCTAAATCTGTGGCATGTGATGTTTGTAAAGGAAAAATGTCACTGCTGTGTCAGGCTAGTTTGGCACATTGTCTACTACCCAGTCTGAAAAGTAATAGCATTGGGCTAGCTTAATTTCCATCCCTGCTGACATTTAACTGACTTCACAAGCAATATGATTAGTCATGTACAGCAGATGCACTCGTTGAACAAAACCGTTTGTGTTTCGTATGGTGAAAACATTGAGGTCACAAGTAATTTGTGAGCCAGCCAGCCAACGTTAGCTAATGGAGCTAACTAGCTTACTAGAGCGTAAAATTAAAAACTGTCCACCCACCAAATGCGGGTAAAGTTAAGTATTGGCAGGTAAGAATGTCTATTTCACCATCCACGTTGGCGGGTGTTCAATTTGCAGGGCTCTACAGTGAAAATAGGGCTCTACATTAGCGAATAAAGAAAAGTATGAGCACGTGTGAGTTTTAGGGTTAGAAAAACGCTGCAGTAGCTGTTTTAAGTATTTCTGCTGTTTTCTTTAATAGCTGCAAATTGCAAATTGCACAAAGAATCCTAAATCATTGCCGGGCAGGGGAGCTGTGCGCAATGAGTGAAGTACTGATTGATTCATTTTTGGGAGGCGCTGCACACAGAGAAAAAGTTGGTCTAATTTACTCAAAAGTCTACAAAGTGAGACTGTCATCGTGTTTCTCGGCTAATTACATTATTTTGTTCACAAGCTTGGTCGTTTTTCAACATTAGTTTGAATCTGCTGCTTCAAAAGAGTGTAGATCCCAAAACTCACACGTGACTTGTTGAGTGGCCTCGTTACCACGGTAACCTCCCGCCCTTAAAATGGGCAGCATAACGTTGTCTGCTATTTTGATTAAAAGACTCAGGTGACAAAAAAAATGAAATTGAGCTATATACCACATTACTTCTTACTATTATACATATTGTTTTAGAAACTTTAAATAGCATGGTCATTCGTTTTTATGTAATTATGGCAACAAAACCATTATTTTTAATCTACCTGCCACAGTAGCTGGGGGACCAAAAAGTTACTTTTAGGCCCTGTAGCCAACCAGGTGCCTACCAACTAGCTAGCCCACCAGGCGATATTTAGCTAGATAGTTAACAGTTTACTGTTCATGTAGGCAGTGTTTTAAGTGGTGATATGCTAGCTAAGCAACTATTCTTGCCACGGTGCCGGCCTACCGTTAACTAGAAAGTCTAACTACATGAACGGTGAATTCAAGACTCAGCTAGCTGAATATCCCTTCCCTTGTGGACTAACGCTAGCTAGCATGTCACCACGTGAAAAAAAGTAGCTGGCTAGCTCACTAAAGACATGTCAATAAAATGGTCACAACAGTCATTATGCTAGCCTATGCTGGTTTTATTTTTAACTTGTAATGAAGGTAACGTGCATTGTACAAGTAACTAACGTTACAGTCGGTGGTTATCTAGCAAATTTTCACAAGCACCTAGCTAAACACATCTTTGATTTAACCAAAATTGCTTGTTAGTAGCTAGCAAACAGGGCTTACCTTATCACATGGCTCCAGCGACTCCTTTCACTTAGAGGTCGGAAAACGATTAAAAAAAAATGCATGTATGCTTATTGGAATAGTGGTTACAATCCTGTACAGATGCTTCTGATCGACCGAGA
The DNA here is from genome assembly GCF_965601325.2 of Salmo salar. Lineage (NCBI taxonomy): Eukaryota > Metazoa > Chordata > Actinopteri > Salmoniformes > Salmonidae > Salmo > Salmo salar. The sequence goes on along the minus strand of NC_138309.1, from coordinate 67,672,237 downwards.
GACCAAAGGTTCGCTACAAAAGCAGAGGGTAAAATGAAAAATTATAATTTTTAAATGCTAAGGTAGTTAGCTAGGTAATTTGAAAAATAAAAAATACGCACAATATGAATTATTTACACGAGAAACTAAAAAGGCTACGATATCTACGTTATTTGCTAGGTTACTTGCTACTTAATGAGTATGTATGGAGAAATGTTCCTTGGTTGACGTCAAAGCTTGCGACAAGATGTGTAGTAGGATAGCCACACTAGCATTTCGTTTTTTGGGGGGTAATTACAGGCATATATATATATATATATATATATATATATATATATATTTTTTTTTAATTTAAGTGACCTTGTCCGATAGAGATTTGCACGGTTATCAAAGAGTCACGCCAGGGTAAGCTTACACGAAACACACCTTATATTAAGTATTTCTAAAAACCCTTAACGAAAAAAAGAATCGGAACCATTTCCCGGTTATGACTCATACTGTGGTATTCAATTAGGATGCACCCCCTCAGAGTTCTTGGAAACATCACATGCAATGTTTGAACTATTCTAGGAAGTGATGTTGCAAGCTAGCCCAGTGCTGCCCCCTCATTGAGTCACTTTACCCCTACCTACATGCACATTGACTCGGTACCCCCTGTATATAAACGTTCTTATTTAGTAAATATTTTCTTAACTGCATTGTTGGTTAAGGGTTTGTAAGTAAATATTTAACGTTAAGGTATTCGGAGCATGCGACAACATTGATTTGATCTCGTTGAAGGCCGAACAAGGTACTACAGGCTGCAATTAGCAACTAAATTATACTTAACTGTGTGATTTGAAAGTAATCGTTGCAATGACATACATCTGGTGAAATACAAACAATTTTTGGAAAAATGATAATGTTAGATGTTTTTGTATATATCCACGAATATTGACCACGAAGATCGTCATTTCTCCATTCACTATAATGGGGATTCTGTTTTAGGAAAGAATATGTGCAGTTCAACCGTCGGCCTTCAACTTGAAATCCTCAATGCCCCCTCGGCAGTCGTTCTCTAGTTGATACCCCTGCCTTGGTTTGTTTGGTCAAAAGCCTTGATTCCCGTCATCTAAAAGCCTGAGCCTGATACAACTACCTAGCTAGCATCTCGCCTAGCCACACAGACTTGCCATGACCACTTAAAGTAGTTAACTATACATTTGTAATGTTACGTTGTTTGCCACAATAAACTGACTTAATTTTAGCTAGCTTTAGCTAAAAGCGTTATCCTAGCAAAAGCTATCTAACTAGCTATCAAGTTATTCGGTAAACTAAACCAAAAATAAGGCTGCTGATTCAATAATACCACATTCCCCAAAACGTCCGTCTCCTTTATATAAAAATATTCCGAGAAACTACATGCAAGCTTTCTTGAAAACTGACCATTTCAAGTAGATGGTTGCGACAGTCGCCTCACGGTCAGTGCTATGCAGAATCCTTAAGTCGTCCCTAACCTTACCCAAACCCTTACATTAACCATTTGAAATGTCAACATCAATTAGGTAGGGACGTACCGAGGATCCCAGATAGCACCGCCCGTAGCCCCAGACTGCACTGCGCGGCCGGGGCGTATTCAAACCTTAAGGCATAACAAAGATTTTGGATATACTGACAAGATACTTGTCTCCCCGCCCTAACAATGGGAGTCGTTGTCCACAAAGCGGCATGGTGGGCTCCGCCTATTTCTCTCTTTGGATTGGTGGTTACGTCTAATGATTTTCATATTCAATGAGGGTTGTTGACGTCAACCCCCTGTATAAAATGGCGAGAGATGCTATACTACTACCTTTCATATCATGGATATGCATAGCTATCTCGAGACAACTCCGATATTAAGTGTTCTTTCAAAGTTGCCGGAATGTCACGTGTCCTACTTAAGTATTACGAAACTTCTATTAGATTAAATAAACCTCACTAGCAAATAAGCCATTCCATGTTTTGTTGACCATATTCGACACTCAATGACCTCCATACAAAAACTACTCGTTTGGTGAGTCAAAAAACAACGCTACCAGCTGGAAGGCCTCTCTCTTTGCCTCTTCCTCTCTGGGTATAGTTAGAACTGGAGACTGTGTCCAGCATCTCCACCTGTTGTTTTAAAGGTAATCTACTCGCGTTCGCATACGCCAATTATGAACCGTCTAAAAGCCAATTTATGCTTCATCCAAAAATGTGGTCTGAGGCGCCGTATGGATGGTGTGACGCAATTGCTATGCCTCCAGAGGTATGCAGAGGCCACATTGAGCTTTGTACCGCATCGCCGTATCCAGAGGGCTCTATATAGCTCCGCATTAACATGATTGGTTGACGGTAGGTGAGGGCGGGAGGTCCTGTATACAGCTCTGCACTGCTCTACGAAGCGTAAGAAGTATGAGTGCCCTGACTTCTACTGAGGCCATACCACCATAAATGCTGCATGGCCAATGCAGACTTCTGATTGACCATGCGCCCAGATTCACATCTCACTTCCTTGACAACTTCCTTCACAACAGTTCTGCACTGCACCGTTTGCTCAGACTTCTGCGGAGGCCGCATGGCAGTAAATGCTGCATGGCCAATGCAACTACCAGATTGACCATGTAGCGCCTTTAAGGGGCACGGTTTCAACTGCTCCTACAGTTTTGCTTCGGTACTGCAGTTGAACTGACGCTTGGCCCAGAAAGACAACTTCCATACACGCACACAGTCAAATTGAGAAGACGCTTTATTCATCACCTTTGTGCACAAAACATCCATTTAATTCTTAAAATAATTGTCGCTGAGGACGATTTATTTTTCATCACTCACAGCTGAAGATATTAACATTTTATATTCATCCAATGCCAGCCATGTTTTTGAATGATATGTGGACTTCGCCGCTGCTACTGAGTGCTAGTGCGCATGTGATGTTGGGTGGTATATACCAGATGCAACTCGATATAGACGGTCCATGAATCGTCGTATGTGAACATTCGTTTTTTTGTTTGTTAATTTTTGTTGCTGTTATTGTATTTTATTTTTTTATTAAACTTTTCAAATTGTACAAACATATACGAAACTTGAATTATACATTCAAAATGCATATTTAGCAAAGAACATAACCAAGCACACAGGTTTAAAAAAAAAAGGAAAGGTAAAAAAAAGAGACAAATAATGATTATATATATATATATATATATATAAATATATTATATATATATATATAAATATATTATATAAATATATTATATATATATATATAAATATATTATATAAATATATTATATATATATTATATATATATTTATATATATATAATATATATATTATATATATATTTATATATATATATAATATATTTATATATATATATATTTATATATTTATATATATATATAATATATTTATATATATATATATATATATATATATATATATATATATATTTATATATATATAATATATTGTCATGGCTCCTCCTCTGCAGTGCAGGGGCGGTTCCTCCTGCAGGCAGAGGAGGGTCGTTAGTGATTGGACCTGGTGTGATTGGAGCCACCTGGGCTCAGGGTATTTAACAAACTGCTCCACTAACCTCTCTCTTGTCTTCGCTTGGCTTGCTCTCTCTCTCCCTGCTCCTCTGGGTATGATCCTGTTTTGTTTGTTCCGTTGTTGGTGTATTTAGTTTCCTCTCAGTCATGTTTAAACATATTCACGCATCCATGCACCCTACATACACCCTACATTATGACATTTCCACAACTCATTCCTTTTTCTTTGTTTAGAATTAATAGTTTTGCTTTATAATAAAGAACTTTTTGAATTGGCCTATACCGGTTGTTGATGTCCTCTCATTTTTGCCACAGGCTATGAGCTGGCCTGTGACAATATAAACACTTAAATGTCACAGGTCTTATACTGTACATTCAATTATACATATCATATCAGCTTGTATGTATCAAAGGCAACAATGAGTTTTGGGGCACATTTGTTTTTAACAAATCTTTATGATTGCACAAAAATATCAAGCTCTCTTTCAAAAATCTGTAATAAAGAGGTAGTTTTCAAAAATCTACATTTGTATATAAAGAATTTGGCTAATATTACATTATTGACCATGAAATTGAAATTATAATCATCTTGGAATAAACCAAATTTGATGACATTGTATGTGAAATTGGCTGTGAAATTGGCAATATTAATATTCTTTGAAAGTAATAAATCATGTAACTCTACCCAGGAAGTGGTAATATAATCACAGCAAAATAAAACATATTCAGTAGTGTCAATGTCATTCTGACAAAATGTACAGTAATTACGCTCTACATTGAATTTCAATCTTAAAAATTATTTTGATGAATAAATATTATTTATCATTTTAAAATGGTTATCTTTGGCCTTGGGTGGTATAGGGAAAGTCAAATATTTTTTTTCTTATTTTCTTGGTTACAGATACATCATTTTTTAACTGTTCTGGGGAGATTTCTTTGGAAATAACATGTCTGACATGTTTATTGTTACACTTCTTATACCGCAAACAACAGCCATTGATGTATAAAGATGGTAGGCAAGGAGACACATCTGAATATAATAGGGCTCTCCCCAACTAAATAAAATCTCTGTCGACCGAAAGTTATGTTCTTTCGACCACTCGATTACTCTACATTTTTAAATGTGTATTTTTCCACATATAGACACACCCTATGTGTTTTAATAAAATCAGCTATATACATTGAGCTTGTCTGATGCTTTAAGCTTATGGTTTGATGCCAGAGATCTAGATAACCAGAAGAAAAAAACCTTAACCTGACCCAACTGTTCTCCTCCTGCTCCTGCTGGCTTTCAGAGATTCTGCCATTACTCTCCTGAAGTTGCCGGTAATAGGCTACACGAGGAGTCGACAACCTTTCTCATGTGGAATGTCAATTTATCTTACAATTTCTACCGATCTGTGTGCCAGTTATGGTTTTCAAATACACATTTTTGTGAAACGGTTTCATTTAATTTATAATAACGTCTTCATATCTCAAAATCATTGTCATGACGTTAATCAAAATTCTATCCAAATCTACATGAAAATGATAGAAACCTAAAAAGTAACTTTTATTGCCAACTATGTAAAGATAGCCTACATAAAGCCAACAAATAAAAACATTGCAGCTTGCAGGTAGAAAACATCCTGATAAAAATAAATATCCTATTAATCACATTGGCTACACATGGCCTGTCTGCAACGAACTTGAAACATTGTATCAACTATTAACTTGGGTCCAGCTTGCTCTAGGAAGAGTCTTGGTGTTTCAAAACTTCTTCCATTTAAGAATGATGGAGGCCACTGTGTTCTTGTGGACTTTCAATGTAGCAGACATTTTTTGGTACCCTTCCCCAGATCTGTGCCTCAACATAATCCATTCTCGGAGCTCTACAGACAATTCCTTTGACCTCCTGGCTTGGTTTTTGCTCTGACATGCACTGTCAACTGTGGGACCTTATATAGACAGGTGTGTGTCTTTCCAAATCATGTCCAATCAATTGAATTTACCACAGGTGTACTCCAATCAAGTTGTATAAACATCTCAAGGATGATCAATGGGAACAGGATGCACTTGAGCTCAATTTCGAGTCTCATAGCAAAGGGTCTGAATACTTTTTTTATTTTATATAAATGTGCAAAAATGTCTAAAAACCTGTTTTTGCTTTGTCATTGTGAAGTATTGTGTGTAGATTGCTGAGGAAAATGTTTTATTTAATCAATTTTAGAATAAAGCTGTAACATTACAAAATGTGGAAAAAGTCAAGGGGTCTGAATACTTTCCGAAGGCACTGTATATGCCTACATTTGCACGCAGGCCAGGTAGCCTATATGCTCGTCCTTTCTCAACATTGACAGGAGCTCTCCAAACAAAAGATAATTACTAAATTGACAGAACTCCTAAATGGAATTAAATAAAACAAAAGTTGTTTCTCCCAAGTGTAGCATAGGTTGTGCACTCTGCAAACAATGTGTCCACTCCGATAATGAGAACAGGAAGACTGGAATAATAATATTGACTGCATTAAAATAAATGACCGTAACCAAAGTAACAAACATTGTAGATTAGAAATGAAAGGAATTAACAGTAAATGTACAGTCGTGGCCAAAAGTTTTGAGAGTGACACAAATATTAATTTCCACAAAGTTTTCCGCTTCAGTGCCTTAAGATATTTTTGTCAGATGTTACTATGGAATACTGAAGTATAATTACAAGCATTTCATAAGTGTCAAAGGCTTTTATTGACAATTACATGAAGTTGATGCAAAGAGTCAATATTTGCAGTGGTGTCCCTTCTTTTTCAAGACCTCTGCAATCCGCCCTGGCATGCTATCAATTAACTTCTGGGCCACATCCTGACTCATGGCAGCCCGTTCTTGCATAATCAATGCTTGGAGTTTGTCAGAATGTGTGGGTTTTTGTTTGTCCACCCGCCTCTTGAGGATTGACCAAGTTCTCAATGGGATTAAGGTCTGGGGAGTTTCCTGGCCATGGACCCAAAATATCGATGTTTTGTTCCCTGAGCCGCTTCGTTATCACTTTTGCCTTATAGCAAGGTGTTCCATCATGCTGGAAAAGGCATTGTTCGTCACAACTCTTCCTGGATGGTTGGGAGAAGTTTCTCTCGGAGGATGTGTTGGTACCATTCTTTATTCATGGCTGTGTTCTTAGGCAAAATTGTGAGTGAGCCCACTCCCTTGGCTGAGAAGCAACCCCACACATGAATGGTCTCAGGATGCTTTACTGTTGGCATGACACAGGACTGATGGTAGCGCTCACCTTATCTTCTCCGGACAAGCTTTTTTTCCAGATGCCCCAAACAATCGGAAAGGGGATTCATCAGAGAAAATGACTTTACCCCAGTCCTCAGCAGTACAATCCCTGTACCTTTTGCAGAATATCAGTCTCTCCCTGATGTTTTCCTGGAGAGAAGTGGCTTCTTTGCTGCCCTTCTTGACACCAGGCCATCCTCCAAAAGTGTTCACCTCACTGTGCGTGCAGATGCACTCACACCTGCCTGCTGCCATTCCTGAGCAAGCTCTGTACTGGTGGTGCCCCGATCCTGCAGCTGAATCAACTTTAGGAGACGATCCTGGCGCTTGCTGGACTTTCTTGGGCGTCCTGAAGCCTTCTTCACAACAATTGAACCGCTCTCCTTGAAGTTCTTGATGATCCGATAAATGGTTGATTTAGGTGTAATCTTACTGGCAGCAATATCCTTGCCTGTGAAGCCCTTTTTGTGCAAAGCAATGATGACGGCATGTGTTTCCTTGCAGGTAACCATCGTTGACAGAGGAAGAACAATGATTCCAAGCACCACCCTCCTTTTGAAGCTTCCAGCCTGTTATTCAAACTCAATCGGCATGACAGAGTGATCTCCAGCCTTGTCCTCGTCAACACTCACACCTGTGTTAACGAGAGAATCACTGACATGATATCAGCTGGTCCTTTTGTGGCAGGGCTGAAATGCAGTGGAAATGTTTTTGGGGGATTCAGTTCATTTGCATGGCAAAGAGGGACTTTGCAATTAATTGCAATTCATCTGATCACTCTTCATAACATTCTGGAGTATATGCAAATTGCCATCATACAAACTGAGGCAGCAGACTTTGTGAAAATTAACATTTGTGTCATTCTCAAAACTTTTGGCCACGACTGTACTACTAGTGATATACAGTGGGGCAAAAAAGTATTTAGTCAGCCACCAATTGTGCAAGTTCTCCCACTTAAAAAGATGAGAGAGGCCTGTAATTTTCATCATAGGTACACGTCAACTATGACAGACAAAATGAGAAAAAAAATCCAGAAAATCACATTGTAGGATTTTTAATGAATTTATTTGCAAATTATGTTGGAAAATAAGTATTTGGTCAATAATTAAAGTTTATCTCAATACTTTGTTATATACCCTTTGTTGGCAATGACACAGGTCAAATGTTTTCTGTAAGTCTTCACAAGGTTTTCACACACTGTTGCTGGTATTTTGGCCCATTCCTCCATGCAGATCTCCTCTAGAGCAGTGATGGTTTGGGGCTGTCGCTGGGCAACACAGACTTTCAACTCCCTCCAAAGATTTTCTATGGGGTTGAGATCTGGAGACTGGCTAGGCCACTCCAGGACCTTGAAATGCTTCTTACGAAGCCACTCCTTCGTTGCCCGGGCGGTGTGTTTGGGATCATTGTCATGCTGAAAGACCCAGCCACGTTTCATCTTCAATGCCCTTGCTGATGGAACGAGGTTTTCACTCAAAATCTCACGATACATGGCCCCATTCTTTCCTTTACACGGATCAGTCGTCCTGGTCCCTTTGCAGAAAAACAGCCCCAAAGCATGATGTTTCCAACCCCATGCTTCACAGTAGGTATGGTGTTCTTTTGATGCAACTCAGCATTCTTTGTCCTCCAAACACGACGAGTTGAGTTTTTACCAAAAAGTTATATTTTGGTTTCATCTGACATTCTCCCAATCCTGTTCTGGATCATCCAAATGCTCTCTAGCAAACTTCAGACGGGCCTGGACATGTACTGGCTTAAGCAGGGGGACACGTCTGGCACTGCAGGATTTGAGTCCCTGGCGGCGTAGTGTGTTACTGATGGTAGGCTTTGTTACTTTGGTCCCAGCTCTCTGCAGGTCATTCACTAGGTCCCCCCGTGTGGTTCTGGGATTTTAGCTTACTGTTCTTGTGATCATTTTGACCCCACGGGGGTGAGCTCTTGCGTGGAGCCCCAGATCGAGGGAGATTATCAGTGGTCTTGTATGTCTTCCATTTCCTAATAATTTCTCCCACAGTTGATTTCTTCAAACCAAGCTGCTTACCTATTGCAGATTCAGTCTTCCCAGCCTGGTGCAGGTCTACAATTTTGTTTCTGGTGTCCTTTGACAGCTCTTTGGTCTTGGCCATAGTGGAGTTTGCAGTGTGACTGTTTGAGGTTGTGGACAGGTGTCTTTTATACTGATAACAAGTTCAAACAGGTGCCATTAATACAGGTAAGGAGTGGAGGACAGAGGAGCCTCTTAAAGAAGAAGTTCCAGGTCTGTGAGATCCAGAAATCTTGCTTGTTTGTAGGTGACCAAATACTTATTTTCCACCATAATTTGCAAATAAATTCATTAAAAATCCTACAATGTGATTTTCAGGATTTTTTTCCTCATTTTCTCTGTCATAGTTGACGTGTACCTATGATGAAAATTACAGGCCTCTCATCTTTTTAAGTGGGAGAACTTGCACAATTGGTGGCTGACTAAATACTTTTTTGCCCCACTGTATGTAATGGGGAATTGATATCCACTAACAAACACAAATAATTTACACAATAAAGTTGTGAAACAATGAATGTGCACAAATTGGGGGGAGAGAGCACATTCTGGAGAGAGATGTGCATTGTGCATCTGGGCGCATGGTCAATCAGAAGTCTACATTGGCCATGCAGCATTTACGGTGGTATGGCCTCAGTAGAAGTCGGGGCATTCATACTTCTTGCGCTTCGCAAAGCAGTGCAGAGCTGTATACAGGATGTACCGCCCCCACCTACCATCAACCAATCATGTCAATGCAGAGCTATACAGAGCATGGCAATGCGGTACAGCGCTGGATTTGGCCTGTGCATGCATCTGGAGGCTCCGCAATTGTGTCACACCCTCCATATGGAGCCTCCCACCACATTTTAGAATCAAGCATAAATTGGTTTTTAGTCTAGGCCTCCGCAATGGATTAGTTCACCGAGATGGGCGCAAATAGCGCAAATGTATATATAGTTGAAGTCGGAAGTTTACATACACTTAGGTTGGAGTCATTAAAACTCGTTTTTCAACCACTCTACAAATTTCATGTTAACAAACGATAGTTTTGGCAAGTCGGTCAGGACATCTACTTTGCGCATGACACAAGTAATTTTTTCCAACAATTGTTTACAGACAGATTATTTCACTTATAATTCACTGTATCACAATTCCAGTGGGTCAGAAGTTTACATACACTAAGTTGACTGTGCCTTTAAGCAGCTTGGAAAATTCCAGATAATGATGTCATGGCTTTAGAAGCTTCTGATAGGCTAATTGACATCATTTAAGTCAATTGGAGGTGCACCTGTGGATGTATTTCAAGGCCTGCCTTCAAACTCAGTGCCTCTCAGAGACGAGTTCTGTCTCCTAGAGATTAATGTACTTTGGTGCGAAAAGTGCAAATCAATCCCAGAACACGGGGGGCCAGCACAGGAAAAAAAAAAAAAAAATGTATGAAATGTATGCATTCACTACTGTAAGTCGCTCTGGATAAGAGCGTCTGCTAAATGACTAAAATGAAAAAAATGAAATGAAGAACAACCGCAACGGACCTTGTGAAGATGCTCTTGGAAACAGGTACAAAAGTATCTATATCCACAGTAAAATTAGTCCTATATCGACATAACCTGAAAGGCCGCTCAGCAAGGAAGATGCCACTGCTCCAAAACCGCCATAAAAAAGCCAGACTACGGTTTGCAACTGCACATGGGGACAAAGATCATACTTTTTCGTGAAATGTCCTCTGGCCTGATGAAACAAAAATAGAACTGTTGGCCATAATGGCCATCATTATGTGTGGAGGAAAAAGGGGGAGACTTGCAAGCCGAAGAACACCATCCCAACCGTGAAGCACGGGGGTGGCAGCATGTTGTGGGGGTGCTTTGCTGCAGGAGGGACTGGTGCACTTCACAAAATAGATGGCATAATGAGGTAGGAAAAGTATGTGGATATATTGAGGCAACATCTCAAGACATCAGTCAGGAAGTTAAAGCTTGGTCGCAAATGGGTCTTCCAAATGGAAAATGACCCCAAGCATACTTCCAAAGTTGTGGCAAAATGGCTTAAGGACAACAAAGTCAATGTATTGGAGTGGCCATCACAAAGCCTTGACCTCAATCCCATAGAACATTTGTGGGCAGAACTGAAAAAGTGTGTGCAAGAAAGGAGCCCTAAAAACCTGACTCGGTTACACCAGCTGGAGGTTAGGAGGAATGGGTCAAAATTCACCCAACTTATTGTGGGAAGCTTGTGGAAGGCTACCTGAAACGTTTGACCCAAGTTAAACAATTTAAAGGCAATGCTACCGAATACAAATTGACTGTATGTAAACTTCTGATCCACTGGGAATGTGATGAAAGGAATAAAAGTTTAAAAAAAAAATATATATATATATATATAAATATATATATCTCATTCTCTCTACTATTATACTGACATTTCACATTCTTAAAATAAAGTAGTGATCCTAACTGACCTAAGACAGGGAATTTTTACTAAGATTAAATGTCAGGAATTGTGAAAAACTGAGTTTAAATGTATTTGGCTAAAGTGTATGTAATCTTCCGACTTCAACTGTATTTATATATATATATATATAATTATTATAATATTTTTTTTTTCTTCTGAAAGCACACCCCAAGGCTACCTACTAAGAGGTAGATGACAAAATAGCAGACGCTGTCAAACATGCACCAGCTCGGCTCAAGAGTAAGAGAAAGGTATGATTAAAAAGAGCACTTTATTATTTATTTTTTACTTCACTTTAATTCAGTCGGTCAGTATAGCTAAATTATTGTGCTAGTACATAAGGAATGTAGTAGGGAGTCGACGTTAAACCGGCGTTTAGATAATTTGTTTTCTGAAAATAATGACCAGTTTGTGTTGTTGTGACTTCCAGGAGCGGGTCGAGGAAGCGACAATAGATGAGGATGGAGCAGCAGCACCTGAATAAACATAACATAGTTATTCACTTTTAGCTTCAAGCAGATTTACACTTCTTGATTGGAGTGCAGTGCTCATGTTTTTACTGACTTGTTATTTTGTGAGCTTATTGCTGTGATTTTGTTTCCGAATCTATTGTGATAGAGTTTAAGTAAAAAAGAAAAATGTATGAAAACTTATTTTCTGGATTTTACATATTTCGTCAGGGGACACCTACCGACAGGATACTGTGTATATGTTCAGGGTAGATTAAATGACGTGTCTTATAATGTCATTAGATATTCAGGGGTCCCCTCATTTCAACGCCCTGAAGTGACTTGGGACGTAACTTGTGTCAACTGACACCACAGGTACATCTAGGAGACGTTATATGAAAACATTATTTTTAGGTCAACCTCATAATGTTGCTAAATGCCAGAATGTACATTGAGAGCCCCACAAAATACAGTTTCTGGTAACTACTGGGAACGTAACTTTCGTCAGTGGGTACCTACAGTACCAACAGGGCACGTAAGTGTGCACGTTCAAGGAAGATTCAGGGACGTCTCTTATAACGTTACTGAATAACGTTATTTAGCTGTTTAAAATCCACCACATTTCTACGTCCTGAAAAGACTTAGGTCGGACGTAAGTTTTGTCAGCGGACAACACAGCTACGTAGAAGGCACATTTCACAATAACGTTATTATGACTTATGTGGGGAATAAAATAACTTTGTGGTCAAGTCCTGGAACGTAATTTTGTTAGCTGGGCTATTAGGCTATTTCTTCACATATAAGTGGGGCAATGTGCACACAGCAGCAGACTATAAGCGCAAATGTTCCATTAGCAGGAAAACACCATTCTCAGAAGTGACCACAAATGTGATTATGTATGTAATGCTTTTATTATAAAGGTGCATTTTTAAGGTGAAAATGATCTTCCCCAAACTTGAAACTCACGCGCTGTGTATGTATCAAATCAAATTTTATTCGTCACATCTACCAAATATAACCTTACAGTGAAATGCTTACTTATAAGCCCTTAACCTGGCCGTGCAGTCATGAGTGAACAGGGAGTACAGGAGGACGTTGCGCCCGTACCCCTGAGGGGCCCTTGTGTTGAGGATCAGCGTGGCGGATGTGTTGTTACCTACCTTTAACACATGGGCCTGTCCCGTCAGGAAGTCCAGGATCCAGTTGCAGAGGGAGGTGTTTAGTCCCAGGGTCCTTAGCTTAGTGACGAGCTTAGAGGGCACTATGGTGTTGAACGCTGAGCTTTAGTCAATGAATAGCATTCTCACATAAGTGTTCCTTTTTTCCAGGTGGGAAAGGGCAGTGTGGAGTGCAATAGTGATTGCATCATCTGTGGATCTGTTGGTGCGGTACGCAAATTGGAGTGGTTCTAGGGTTTCTGGGATAATGGTGTTGATGTGAGCTATGACCAGCCTTTCAAAGCATTTCATGGCTACACATGTGAGTGCTACGGGTCGGTAGTCATTTAGGCAGGTTACCTTAGTGTTCTTGGGCACAGGGACTATGGTGGTCTGCTTGAAACATGTTGGTATTACAGACTCCGACAGGGAGATGTTGAAAATGTCAGTGAAGACACTTGCCAGTTGGTTAGCGCATGTTCGGAGTACAAGTCCTGGTAATCCATCTGGCCCAGCGGCCTTGTGAATGTTGACCTGTTTAATGGTCTTACACACATATGCTGCGGAGAGCGTGATCACGCAGTTGTCCGGAACAGCTGATGCTCTCATGCATGTTTCAGTGTTACTTGCCTCGAAGCGAGCTTAGAAGTTATTTAGCTCGTCTGGTAGGCTCGTGTCACTGGGTAGCTCTCGGCTGTGCTTCCCTTTGTAGTCTGTAATAGTTTGCAAGCCCTAACACATCCAACGAACTTTGGAGCCGGTGTAGTACGAGTCCATCTTGGTCCTGTATTGATGCTTTGCCTGTTTGATGGTTCGTCGGAGGGCATAGCGGGATTTCTTATAAGCTTCCGGTTTAGAGTCCCACTCCTTGGATGCGGCAGCTCTACCCTTTAGCTCAGTGCAAATGTTGCCTGTAATCCTTGGCTTCTGGTTGGGGTATGTACAGTCATTGTGGGGACGACGTCCTCGATGCACTTATTGATAAAGCCAGTGACTGATGTGGTGTACTCCTCAATGCCATCGGAAGAATCCCGTAACATGTTCCAGTCTGTGCTAGCAAAACAGTCCTGTAGTTTAGCATCTGCTTCATCTGACCACTTTTTTTATAGACCGAGTCACTGGTGCTTCCTGCTTTAATTTTTGCTTGTAAGCAGGAATCAGGAGGATAGAGTTATGGTCAGATTTGCTAAATGGAGGGTGAGGGAGAGCTTTGTAAGCGTCTCTGTGTGTGGAGGAAACTGATTTTAGTTTAAACTCCCCGGCCACTAGGAGCGCCACCTCTGGATGAGCATTTTCCTGTTTGCTTATGGCGGAATACAGCTCATTGAGTGTGGTTTTAGTGCCAGCCTTGTCACATCTGCTCCCAGTACGCCCTCTGGTGTTCATCCGGTGTTGTCATAACCTTCAGTTTGTCTGTCTGTCTATCTGTCTGTCTGTCTGTCTGTCTGTCTGTCCCCGGCCACTAGGAGCGCCACCTCTGGATGAGCATTTTCCTGTTTGCTTATGGCGGAATACAGCTCATTGAGTGTGGTTTTAGTGCCAGCCTTGTCACATCTGCTCCCAGTACGCCCTCTGGTGTTCATCCGGTGTTGTCATAACCTTCAGTTTGTCTGTCTGTCTGTCTGTCTGTCTGTCTGTCTGTCTGTCTGTCTGTCGCGCGCGCGCGCCCCGGCCACTAGGAGCGCCACCTCTGGTTGAGCATTTTCCTGTTTGCTTATGGCGGAATACAGCTCATTGAGTGTGGTTTTAGTGCCAGCCTTGTCACATCTGCTCCCAGTACGCCCTCTGGTGTTCATCCGGTGTTGTCATAACCTTCAGTTTGTCTGTCTGTCTGTCTGTCTGTCTGTCTGTCTGTCTGTCTGTCTGTCTGTCTGTCTGTCTGTCTGTCTGTCTGTCTGTCTGTCTGTCTGTCAAATCAAAATCAAATCAAATTTATTTATATAGCCCTTCGTACATCAGCTGATATCTCAAAGTGCTGTACAGAAACCCAGCCTAAAACCCCAAACAGCAAGCAATGCATGTGAAAGAAGCATGGTGGCTAGGAAAAACTCCCTAGGAAAAACTCCCTAGAAAGGCCAAAAACCTAGGAAGAAACCTAGAGAGGAACCAGGCTAGGAGGGATGGCCAGTCCTCTTCTGGCTGTGCCGGGTGGATATTATAACAGAACATGGTCAAGATGTTAAAATGTTCATAAATGACCAGCATGGTCTAATAATAATAATCATAGTAGTTGTCGAGGGTGCAACAAGCACGTCCGGTGAACAGGTCAGGGTTCCATAGCCGCAGGCAGAACAGTTGAAACTGGAACAGCAGCATGGCCAGGTGGACTGGGGACAGCAAGGAGTCATCATGCCAGGTAGTCCTGAGGCATGGTCCTAGGGCTCAGGTCCTCCGAGAGAAAGAAAGAAAGAGAGAAAGAGAGAATTAGAGAGAGCATATTTAAATTCACACAGGACACCGGATAAGACAAGAGAAATACTCCAGATGTAACAGACTGACCCTAGCCCCCCGACACATAAACTACTGCAGCATAAATACTGGAGGCTGAGACAGGAGGGATCAGGAGACACTGTGGCCCCATCCGATGAAATCCCCGGACAGGGCCAAACAGGCAGGATATAACCCCACCCACTTTGCCAAAGCACAGCCCCCACACCACTAGAGGGATGTCTCCAACCACCAACTTACCGTCCTAAGACAAGGCCGAGTATAGCCCACAAAGATCTCCGCCACGGCACAACCCAAGGGGGGGGGGCGCCAACCCAGACAGGAAGACCACGTCAGTGACTCAGCCCACTCAAGTGACGCACCCCTCCCATGGACGGCATGGAAGAACACCAGTACGCCAGTGACTCAGCCCCTGTAATAGGGTTAGAGGCAGAGAATCCCAGTGGAGAGAGGGGAACCGGCAAGGCAGAGACAGCAAGGGTGGTTCGTTGCTCCAGCCTTTCCGTTCACCTTCACACTCCTGGGCCAGACTATACTTAATCATAGGACCTACTGAAGAGATAAGTCTTCAGTAAAGACTTAAAGGTTGAGACTGAGTCTGCGTCTCTCACATGGGTAGGCTGACCATTCCATAAAAATGGAGCTCTATAGGAGAAAGCCCTACCTCCAGCCGTTTGCTTAGAAATTCTAGGGACAATTAGGAGGCCTGCGTCTTGTGACCGTAGCGTACGTGTAGGTATGTACGGCAGGACCAAATCGGAAAGATAGATAGGAGCAAGCCCATGTAATGCTTTGTAGGTTAGCAGTAAAACCTTGAAATCAGCCCTTGCCTTAACAGGAAGCCAGTGTAGGGAGGCTAGCACTGGAGTAATATGATCAAATTTTTTGGTTCTAGTCAGGATTCTAGCAGCCGTATTTAGCACTAACTGAAGTTTATTTAGTGCTTTAACCGGGTAGCCGGAAAGTAGAGCATTGCAGTAGTCCAGCCTAGAAGTAACAAAAGCATGGATTAATTTTTCTGCGTCATTTTTGGACAGAAAGTTTCTGATTTTTGCAATGTTACGTAGATGGAAAAAAGCTGTCCTTGAAACAGTCTTGATATGTTCTTCAAAAGAGAGATCAGGGTCCAGAGTAACGCCGAGGTCCTTCACAGTTTTATTTGAGACGACTGTACAACCATCCAGATTAATTGTCAGATTCAACAGAAGATCTCTTTGTTTCTTGGGACCTAGAACAAGCATCTCTGTTTTGTCCGAGTTTAAAAGTAGAAAGTTTGCAGCCATCCACTTCTTTATGTCTGAAACACAGGCTTCTAGCGAGGGCAATTTTGGGGCTTCACCATGTTTCATTGAAATGTACAGCTGTGTGTCGTCCGCATAGCAGTGAAATTTAACAGTCTGTCTGTCTGTCTGTCTGTCTGTCTGTCTGTCTGTCTGTCTGTCTGTCTGTCTGTCTGTCTGTCTGTCTGTCTGTCTGTCTGTCTGTCTGTCTGTCTGTCTCTCTGTCTGTCTGTCTGTCTGTCTGTCTGTCTGTCTGTCTGTCTGTCTGTCTGTCTGTCTGTCTGTCTGTCTGTCTGTCTGTCTGTCCTCTCCTTGAAGTACCGTCCTGTCTCTGTCTCCTGTCTCCTATCTCACCACCAACCACCTTGCTCTGGATATACTCACCACCATTACCTTGGATTCCCCCAGGACCTGTTCCCCTGTTCCATGCTGCCAACTCCAACCTCACTCTACACCCCTGGTTATTGCTACTCATCTGAGTTGCCCCGGTTCTGCACTCCCCATTCACTGTGTTCAATAAACATTTTGTACATTCATCCTGGCTTCCTCTGCTGAGTCCGCTCTTGGGTTCCCCCCATTCGTTCATCGTAACAAGTCTCGGTCTGTGGTGGTATGTAGACAGCTACGAAAAATACATATGAAAACTCTCTAGGTAGATAGTGTGGTCTAAAACTTATCATGAGATACTCTAACTCAGGCGAGCAAAGCCTTGAGACTTCCTTAGATATCGTGCACCAGCTATTGTTTACAAATATGCATAGGCCCCCTCCCCGTGTCTTACCAGAGGCAGCTGTCATGCCGATAGTGTATAACCCGCCAGCTGTATGTTCTTAATGTCGTTGTTCAGCCACGACTCGGTGAAACATAAGATATTACAGTTTTTAATGTCCCGTTGGTAGGATATACATGCTTTCAGTTCATCACGAAAAACAAACAAAATAGCATGGTTGGTTAAGAGCCGATAAGTTAGGCTCTACACCCATTGTAAAGAAAATTATAGTGCTTCATTTCAATAATTTCTTTGGCCACTTTAGTTGTGATACAAAACATATAGGCCTATGCGCTAGGCTACATGAGGTGTGTGTCTATGATTTTAAAAAGTCGCCAAAAAAAGCATGGGCTATTCATTTCCTTAAGCTGGGCATTATTCACAAGTGATAATATATAATTCACAAGTGATAGGCTAATATTGTCACACATCACACTATTCTTGATTTAATATTGTCTTTACATATACTAAATAATGTGTGAAATTTGTTTTGATTTAAAATGGACCATGATCATGCACCTGTCTCTAAACAGGGGCAGCAGGGAAAAAATACATGTCATCTATGCACTTAAATAGCGAATGGAGGACACTTTTCCCGTGGTTCATTTTCATGTCAGTCAGGTAGGCTATACTCCTGTTGTAAAGATAAGCAATGTGCTTAATATTAGGCAAGTTGTGAAATAAATATAGTAGGCCTAGCCTATAGAAAGCTGATGGGATCCTCTTTCTAATAGAGGCCATCATCTCAGTTTTCTCACACAATTGCATAGCCTATAGAAATGTTGCACAACATGAGCTCATGGGCTCTCATGAAGTGTTTGATTAGATTTTTGATATCATTTGCATTGATGTCAGAGTGATTAGAGGGACAATGGAGTGCTGAGTACCAGGCAGTTAGCAAGTTTGGTAGGCTACTAATGAGCTTGGAGATGCCTAATTAGCATGACTAAACGATCATGTGGAATTTGACTAACATCATGAGTCGTGACCGCTGGTGTGACAGTAATATGGCCACGGTAACTGCCCTACTTAAGACCCTCACAAAGTTCGACAGATACACCATTGAGAGCATCCTGTCAGGCTGTATCACCGCCTGGTATGGCAACTGCACCATCTGCAACTCAATATTAGGAATATGTTCGTCATATTTTGTACAGTCAGTGTGTGTGTATATACGTATATAGTTAGCTACCATTGCCGCCTCCTCCCCTTCTGTGGGGTTTAACGGCGGCTGGCATCCAACGTTATTGTGCATTAACGCCACCTACTGTACTGGAGCGATCCCGTCTCCCGCCTGTAATAGCTTAAAAATGTACCAACAGAAGTATAAAAAGGGCTTTCTGCAGATGCAGGAATGCCCACATGGAGGAACTCCCCGAATTGCAGGCCGCAATTGCACCCTTCTCACCTAAACAGGAAACTGCATCATCACGTAGCCGAAATCAACCAAGCTGGCTTTTATGCTTGCTAGCTACGTCTGTTTGCGTTGTACTCAATGTAGCAGCATGATCAACTAGTGCTAGCAATTCAGTGAACAACTATCCCAGACAGGGGCGAAAATCTGATATCAACTTTGCAGGGGACAATTACATAACATTGTCTCAAGAGCAATTCCTGAGGGGGACACCAAAAGTAGTGCTGTAACACATAGCCTACATTGTAATATGGTAAATGTATATTGAGGAACCAAAGAAATAAGGTGTTTGCCGTACTCCTAACTACCGGTACCCAAAACTACACAACTAATCACAACAGCAATACCATTGCCTTTAACAAATCTTAGTTCAGTCACCAGTTTAAGTTGAGAGTGGGGGTATCCATGGCATTTTCCAATTATGTTCCTATTTTACAAGTAAAAAAAATGGAGAACCTTTCATAATGTTGCCAAAAAAAGACTCAACAAACTTACCTGAGACTCCCTGTCTCTGCCAGTCTGTCCCTGCATATCTGTCCCCAACTCTGCTGTCTGTGTGCCATCTGTTGCCTGCTCTGCCTAATGACATCATTGTGAAACATTTCCATTAGAATTAAATTTCTTTCTTATGAACATTTTATCAACTAGTCTTTGAGATATTAGGCTACTAGGGTTCTTACTTTGCGTTTTGGTGTACTGAAAAATACTCTGATGTCTGTCTTTTATTTTTCTGCCATTTTTCTACCTGGCTGGCTGGCTGGCTACACACACACAGTGTGTAGGTTATTTACAGTAGGAGATGGGCTTCTATCATCTTATCTTTTATCATTCTATTTGGGCTTCGATCTAAAAGGTAGCTAGCAAATGTGAAACGGATTAAAATGACAAGAGTTGACAGCTGTATGAGTTCACCATTTACACAACACATGCTGCAACCTTTTGTAATTTTAATAGCTTGTTTCATATTGGCTGGCTTCCAACAATAGCTGAATTCGCAAAGCTAGCGAGCACCAATTCTGTTTCAGTGGTGTTTGCTATAATCTTTGCTACCCGGGTTAAATAAAGGTGAAATAAAATAAAGAAATAAAAGTTCCCTTGCGACAATTTAGCTTTTGCAACGAGACCATTAAATATATTTAAGACAATGGTAGAAGAGAGTGTAGTTCTGTTCAGTTTGGACTTCAGTTTATCGCTAACCTTATCGCAGGGACTTTGAACGACTAACTTACATCATCTGCATGCTGATCTTGGAATAAATTGACGATAGCAAAGATTCCATCTTTGACGAGGCCACATAAATGGAATAGGTACTAGCTAGCTTAATAGTTAATATTTGCGCGCTAGCTCTGCATATTCAGCTAGTGTGTGTGCGCGATTGACTGGATTAACCTCACTTCAGTTACGTTCATTGAGTGCCTTTCAGACAGTAGATATGACCCCTCTGTTACCTTGCCAACTAAGGAACTGGCAGTGGATCAAAACATTGTGAGGCAAAGGGTGGGGGGGTCGCAATCTTTTGAAACTTAAAAACGCGCTACTAAGTGTCTATAATCAGCACAATTGCTTTCATTGCGTATTATTTATATTATTTAAATTACATAGTTATGTTTCAGTGATATATTGGGGGGGACAAATCATATTTTTCCAAGGATAGGGGGGGTCGTGTGTCCCCCGTCCCCCCCGGGATTTCCGCCCCTGATCCCAGAATGTGAATATTTAACACAAATAATAAATAAGTAACAGAATTGATTTTCTCAGTACCTGTTAGTGAATTAAGCTGACACCGACAGAATAATTTTATGTGGGGTCCTCTACCAAATTGCTTGTCTGCTGCTGTCACGAGCGGAATGAACAGTTTAAGGATTGAGTCAAGCGCAGGAGACTGAGGTCCGTTGGAACAAACTTAATTTAATAAATCCACGGGCAAGATTCATATACAGCTGGGAGCATGACAGTCAGAAAAAATGACTAAAAGAAGCTCCGCTCAAAAGGCAGACGGGGCGCAGCCCAGCAAACCTAATGCCTATATAATAGAAGTAACACCACACGTAACAACGAACAATCCCGCACAAATCCTAGCTAAACACAGACTAAATACCCCCCCACTAATGACAAACACAAAACAGGTGCAATCAAAAAACAGACATAACTAATAGACACTGAAACACAGATCGGTGGCAGCTAGTAGGCCGGCGACGACGAGCGCCGAGCGCCGCTCGACCGAGGAGAGGTGCCACCTTCTGTGGATGTTGTGACAGTACCCCTCCCCTGACGCGCGGCTCCAGCAGCGCGCCGACGCCGGCCTCGGGGACGACCCGGAGGGCGAGGCGCTGGGCGATCCGGGCGGAGGTTGTGGAAATTCCGCAACATGGCTGGATCCAGAATGTCCCTCGCCGGGACCCAGCACCTCTCCTCCGGACCGTACCCCTCCCAGTCCACGAGGTACTGTAGGCCCCCCACCTGACGTCGGGAGTCCAAGATGGCCCAGACTGTGTACGCCGGGGCCCCTCTGATGTCCAGGGGGGGCGGGGGGACCTCCCGCACCTCAGCGTCCTGCAGCGGACCAGCTACCACCGGCCTGAGGAGAGACACATGAAACGAGGGGTTAATACGGTAATATGTAGGAAGTTGTAACCTATAACACACCTCGTTTATTCTCCTCAGGACTTTGAATGGCCCCACAAATCGCGGACCCAGCTTCCGGCAGGGCAGGCAGAGGGGCAGGTTCCGGGTCGAGAGCCAGACTCTATCCCCCGGGTTAAACACGGGGGCTTCACTGTGGTGGCGGTCAGCGCTCTCTTTGTGTCGTGCTCCAGCCTTCTTTATACACTCCTGGACCGCATTCCAGGTCTCCCTAGAGCGCTGGACCCATTCCTCCACCGCAGGAGCCTCTGTCTGGCTCTGTTGCCATGGCACCAGGACCGGCTGATACCCCAACACGACCTGGAAGGGTGACAGGTTAGTAGAGGAGTGGCGCTGAGAATTCTGGGCCATCTCAGCCCAGGGTACGAACCGCGCCCACTCCCCTGGCCGGTCCTGGCAATATGACCGCAGAAACCTGCCTACATCCTGGTTAATGCGCTCTACCTGCCCATTACTCTCGGGGTGGAAACCCGAGGTCAGGCTGACCGAGACGCCCAGCCTCTCCATAAACGACCTCCACACCCTGGACGTGAACTGGGGACCCCAATCAGATACGATATCCTCGGGCACCCCGTAGTGCCGGAAGACGTGGGTGAATAGGGCCTCCGCGGTCTGTAGGGCCGTAGGAAGACCGGGCAACGGAAGCAGACGGCAGGACTTCGAGAACCGATCCACAACAACCAGGATTGTAGTATTTCCCTGAGATGGCGGGAGATCCGTAAGGAAATCCATCGAGAGGTGAGACCAAGGTCGTTGTGGAACGGGGAGGGGCTGTAATTTCCCTCGAGGCAGGTGCCTAGGAGCCTTGCACTGGGCGCACACCGAACAGGAAGAGACATAGTGTGTTACATCCTCTACCAAGGTGGGCCACCAGTACTTCCCCCTCAGGCCTCGCACTGTCCGTTCCACCCCAGGCTGACCCGAGGAGGGTAGAGTGTGGGCCCATCGGATCAAGCGATCGCGAACACCCAGCGGAACGAACTTCCGACCCGCGGGACATTGAGGTGGAGTGGGTTCGAACCGACCCGCCCGCTCGATGTCCGCATCCACCTCCCACACCACCGGTGCCACCAGACAGGAAGCAGGGAGTATGGGAGTGGGATCGATGGTCCGCTCCTCGGTGTCGTAGAGACGTGACAGTGCGTCGGCCTTCCAGTTCCGAGAACCCGGAATGTACGAAAGGGTGAACTGAAACCTCATAAAGAACATGGCCCACCTGGCTTGACGAGGATTAAGTCTCCTCGCTGCCCGGATGTACTCCAGGTTACGGTGGTCGGTCCAGATGAGAAAAGAATGACATGCCCCCTCAAGCCAATGTCTCCACACTGGCAAAGCCTTGACCACGGCTAACAACTCCCTGTCCCCCACATCATAGTTGCGCTCCGCCGGGCTCAGCTTCTTAGAAAAGAATGCGCAGGGGCGGAGCTTCGGAGGAGCGCCCGAACGCTGCGAAAGCACAGCTCCCACCCCAGCCTCGGACGCGTCCACCTCCACTATGAATGGCAAAGAGGGATCCGGATGCGCCAGCACCGGAGCGTTGGTAAACAGAACCTTCAGACGACGGAAGGCTCTGTCCGCCTCTGCCGACCACCGCAATTGCACCGGACCCCCCTTCATCAGTGAGGTAATGGGAGCTGCCACCTGGCCAAAACCCCGGATAAACCTCCGGTAATAATTGGCGAACCCCAAGAACCGCTGCACCTCCTTCACAGCGGTAGGGGTCGGCCAATTACGCACAGCCGTAACGCGGTCATCTTCCATCACCACCCCTGTGGTGGAAATGCGATATCCCAGAAAAGAAACGGCTTGTTGGAAGAACTCACATTTCTCAGCCTTGACGTATAGGTCATGCTCCAGCAGCCGCCCAAGCACTTTACGCACCAGAGCCACATGCGCGGCGCGAGTGGCGGAGTAGATCAAGATGTCATCGATGTACACCACCACCCCCTGCCCGAGCATGTCCCTGAGAACCTCGTCCACAAAGGATTGGAAGACGGCGGGAGCATTCTTTAACCCATATGGCATGACGAGGTACTCATAATGGCCCGATGTGGTACTAAATGCGGTCTTCCACTCGTCTCCATCTCGGATACGCACCAGGTTATACGCGCTCCTGAGATCTAGTTTGGTGAAAAAACGCGCCCCGTGAAATGACTCCACGGCCGAAGCAATGAGAGGTAGTGGGTAACTGAACCCCACTGTGATAGAATTTAGACCTCTATAGTCAATGCACGGGCGCAGGCCTCCCCCCTTCTTCTTCACAAAAAAGAAACTCAAGGAGACGGGTGATTTAGATGGCCGAATGTATCCCTGTCTCAAGGATTCAGTGACGTATGTCTCCATAGCCACTGTCTCCTCCTGCGACAGAGGGTACACGTGACTTTTAGGAAGGGCTGCGCCAGCCTGGAGTTTTATCACACAATCCCCCTGTCGATGGGGTGGTAATTGAGTCGCCTTCGTTTTACTGAAGGCGATAGCCAAATCGGCATATTCAGAGGGAATGTGTACAGTGGAGACTTGGTCTGGACTCTCCACCGTGGTTGCACCGATGGAAACTCCTATACACCTACCTGAGCACTCCCTCGACCACCCCTTAAGAGCCCTGTGCCCCCATGAAATCTGAGGATTGTGAGAGGCTAGCCAGGGAAGTCCCAGCACCACCGGAAATGCCGGGGAATCAATAAGGAACAGGCTGATACGTTCCTCATGACCCCCCTGCGTTACCATGACCAGTGGCACTGTTTCCTCCCTCACTTGGCCAGACCCTAGTGGTCGACTATCTAACGCGTGCACGGGGAAGGGTTTGTCCAGTTTAACCAGGGGAATCCCTAACTTATCAGCAACACTTCGGTCCATGAAACTCCCAGCTGCGCCTGAATCGACTAGTGCCTTATACTGGGAGTGAGGGGAAAACTCAGGGAAGAAAACAGAGACATACATGTGGTCGACAGGGGGCTCTGGGTGAGGCTGGTGCTGACTCACCTGGGGGGTCGATGGAGTGCTCTGCCTGCCATCTGAGTTCCCGGGAGAACCTCTCCAGCACCGGTCCGCAGTGTGTCCTCTACGGCCACAGTGGGTGCAGGAGAGGCCCCCCCCTCCGGTCCTCCTAGCGGCAGTCCCTCCAAGCTCCATGGCCGTTGGAGCAGGAGGGATGGGAGGTGGAATGAATAGGCCCCAATCGGAACATCCCCGGGCAGCTAGCAGGTTGTCCAGCCTGACGGACAAATCAATCAACTGGTCCAGAGTGGTGGTATGGTCCCGGCAAGCCAGCTCCCGGCGGACGTCCTCACGTAGACTACACCTGTAGTGGTCAATCAGGGCCCGCTCATTCCACCCCGATCCGGCGGCTAGAGTCCGGAACTCCAGAGCAAAGTCCTGAGCGCTCCTCGTCTCCTGCCTCAGATGAAATAATCGCTCGCCCGCCGCCTTGCCCTCCGGGGGATGATCGAATACCGCCCGGAAGCGGCGAGCGAACTCTGGGTAGTTGTCCTTCGCTGAGTCTGGGCCCTCCCAGACGGCGTTGGCCCATTCCAGGGCTCTCCCCGTGAGGCACGAGACGAGGACGCTCACCTTCTCTTCATCGGAGGGAGAGGGCCGGACGGTCGCCAGGTACAGGTCCAACTGGAGCAAAAACCCCTTGCACCCAGCGGCCGTCCCATCGAACTCCCTGGGAGCCATTATCCGTATCCCGCTTGTACTGGGTTCGGTTGGATTCGGTAGGGGCGCAGGGTGATGAATTGGTCCTGGTGGGGGTGATGGAGCGACTCGCTCCCAGCTCTCCAATCGGGTCAGCACCTGGTCCATGGCCGTGCCCAGTCGCTGGAGGAGGCTGGCATGTTGGGAGACTTGTTCCTCCATTGACAATGTTCCTGTCCCTGCTGACTCCATAAGTGGTGCGGGATTCTGTCACGAGCGGAATGAAGGAGTGAGTCAAGCGCAGGAGACTGAGGTCCGTTGGAACAAACTTAATTTAATAAATCCACGGGCAAGATTCATATACAGCTGGGAGCATGACAGTCAGAAAAAATTACTAAAAGAAGCTCCGCTCAAAAGGCAGACGGGGCGCAGCCCGGCAACCCTAATGCCTATATAATAGAAGTAACACCACACGTAACAACGAACAATCCCGCACAAATCCTAGCTAAACACAGACAGACTAAATACCCCCCCACTAATGACAAACACAAAACAGGTGCAATCAAAAAACAGACATAACTAATAGACACTGAAACACAGATCGGTGGCAGCTAGTAGGCCGGCGACGACGACCGCCGAGCGCCGCTCGACCGAGGAGAGGCGCCACCTTCTGTGGATGTTGTGACAGCTGCTACATCGTTGTGGACGTATGACAGGTAAGCTTTCATGCATTGTACAGAGGCTGAATCAAAAAAGAATAATGAAAATACGAAATAATTTTGCTTACAGCTGAAGAATGCTAAATAGCCAAAATAGTGGTGTTTCAATGTGAAGCTAATATTGCATTGCAATAGGACTGCTAGTGTTTAATTTCCAATGAGCAGGCTTGCATTGTGATAAATTCATACAACTATAACACCCATGCATATTATTAAATGACACTGATGTTCAAGATAGCTTGGTTTTATATTCACCTTATGCATTGATAACTAATATTGATAGACAAAATGATGCAATACAACTAGATTAGAAGAATACTTCATCCTAATGTAAGCTAAATGCATTGTATACAAAACAAACACTGGCACATTATAAAGGAGAACATGTCCTATTTAATTATTGTATATTCATGCATATCAAACAGGAATATACACTGTAAAGATACTGATACGGTTTTCTGATCCACGGCCCTACCTTTTTATTTTTAAGGTATTTCCAATTATGTGAAATCCATAGATTAGAGCCTAATGAATTTATTTAAATTGACCGATTTCCTTATATGAACTCTAACTCAGTAAAATCTTTGAAATGTTCCTTTTATATTTGTGTTCAGTGTGTATTAAATTAAATGAATACACCATTGTAATATTATTAATGCCTTTCTCTCTCCTTGCAGGGGATAAGAAAGATGAACTGCAGCCCCCAGATGCCCAAGCCTCAAAACCAGAACCTTGGGGAGACATCAACACTTATCTTTTTTAATACATATTAACCCTTTTATTGGTTTTCCTGTATCTGTGCATGAATCCTTAGAACCAGTCATTGTACAAAATAAGTAACGTTTCAAGTTCTTTTTGTAGAATGTACAAGATACACATGGTGCAACAACATGTAAAGAACACAAGTTCTTTACATGTCTGGGTGATTGGGTGGGATGTGTTTCAACCTGAGGAGAACAGAGCGTAAACATAAGGCCAAGGGAGGAGAAGTTATCTTCACTGCTCACATTTCAGTGCTGGTTTAAGTTGCTGAGAACCACAACTACCTTTATTAATGTGCAATGGTTTTGTAAGCAGTTTCATATGGGGCGGCAGCTTAGCCTAGTGGTTAGAGTGTTGGACTAGTTTGAGTGTTGGACTAGTGTTGGACTGAAAGGTTGCAAGATCAAATCCCTGAGCTGACAAGGTACAAATCTGTTGTTCTGCCCTTGAACAAAGCAGTTAACCCACTGTTCCTAGGCCGTCATTGAAAATAAGAATTTGTTCTTAACTGACTTGCCTAGTTAAATAAAGGTAAAATAAATATGTATAAGCTGGATCAAGTTGTCACTGATTTATTTATTATTCAAAGCATTTTATTTATATGCAATGGTGAAACACAAGGGGAGGGGAAAGTGACAAGAAGAAAGTTAGCTGACGTTAGGTAAACATGCATGTATTGACTGATCATGTAAGAATGCACAAATAACGTGGCTGGCTAGCCAATCAGGTGTTGTTCAAATGTCTTACATCCAAACCAGTCGGGCACGACTGTTTTGTCCTGCCAAGCCAATGCCATGGAGTGAAATGGACACATCAGTTGCTATCTCTCCCTGAATACAAATATTTTAAAAAGAAAAAAAGTATTTGCTACATTCGTCAATAGCTGGCTAGCGGGTTGATAAACAGCAGTGACTCAACATCTGAATTCAGATTTCATATGAAAGTCATTTGTTGAATAATTTAACATAATTTGGTGAATAAATCAATGTAATATTTACATTTTACAAAGTTATTCCTTATTCCTCTGGAACATTTTCTTCCATGTAGGGACTGTTCACTGCATTGCAAGGTGTTATGGAATAGCCTCCCCGGCGAAGGGAACGAAAAAGTACAAGTATGTATAACTCATAGACTGTACCACACTTGAACTGTGAGTACTGCCAAGAGTAAATTTACCGTTCGAACTATAACTTGCTAACCACAAAAAAAAGGGTTTGTTATACTGTTGAGCGTAGTTTTCCGTCGGAGTAACCCTCTCTTCAGAACTCATTTGTGTGAAAATGAGTTGAAATTTTGTAAGTCACTAATAATTTGTGGATTGGTGATTTACATTTGCGAATACATTTGGCATGATATTGATTCCATACACCTGATGACTGCTGATCGTTTTCCTCCTCGAATGAGTCAAAGCTCTGAAAATAGCAATATAATCACAACATTATGCAAGGATCTCTCTGTTGATGATGGCTGGCGTTATTTCAGTCCAGATGCAAAGGGTTATACCTGGACCAACAAAACTATGTCACAAAAATCTAGAATAGATTTATTCCTAATTTCTTTTTGTTACAATTTGTTGTAGATGTAGATAATCAGTTGGCTCCCTTTTCTGATCACCATTTGATTTCCCTGAATTTACAAACTGCTAAAAAAAATCTAAGGGTATTCGAGGATATTGGAAATTAAACAACACACTTCTTAAAGATCCTATTTTCATTGGAAACATCAAATCGTTAGCCAGATATATTTCTGCAAGAAAATACTTGGGTCAGGGGAATTCTTCCATTATAAAGTCAGAGCTGTAGCCATTAAACGTGCCAAAGAGCTGAAGCACCTGAAGAACCTTAGAGAAAATGTTTTGATGAGCAACCTTGACAGATTATCTTTCTTTAGAAAACTATCTCTTATTAAATCTTTACAACTAGATTTAGAACAGCTTTACACGGATCTGGCACAGGGTGCCTTTGTCAGATCAAGAGCAAAATGGATTGAAGAGGGGGGAAAGAAACACAGTTATTTATTTTCCCTTGAAAAGAGAAACTACAAAAGAAAATCTGTAACGGCACTCAAAGATAATTATGTATTATGCAAAGAATCATTACAATATCAACATTTGTTAATTCCTTTTATGAAAACCTTTACAACTCACAATTTCAGGAAGATGGTTGTGAGAGCTACATTTGCCACATTCAGAATTATGTCCCTGTAATTGCGGATAATTTCCACTCAGTTTGCAAATCACCTGTCAATCGAAGAAATTAGGGAGGCTCTGAATTTTATTAAAAGGGAAAATCATCTGGCCCTGATGGCCTGTCAGTTGAATTCTATAGAGAGTTTTGGGAGTTGCCAGAAGACCCTATTTATTTTTTTATTTTTTGATGTTTCAAGCTTAAATTGAAAATTGTGAAATGGTCTCCGCTATGAAACAGGGCCTTATTTCACTGATTCCGAGCCTGATAAAGACCCTTCTCTCATTGACAGTTGGAGACCAATTACTTTATTAAATATTGATTACAAATAGATTGCTCTGGTTTGTGCCAAAAGATTAAAGAAAGGAATGGATACCATTATAAATGAGACTCAAACAGGATATATGTCACATAAGTTCCAACATTTGTTTAGTCTTGGACCTTTTAGATTATTCAGATGCAATTGACTCAGATGCGGTTATTGTATTTTTGTACTTCTGTAAAGCCTTTGAGACAATTGAACATTCATTTATTTTTTCTCCAAATAGAATGTGTATCAAAACAAACAATACCTCGCAAAGAGCTGAACTAAATAGTGTGTGTAAATGACATCCAGGTGTGTGAACAGGTGATTGGGATCTGGAGAGATAGCTGGGTTCAGGGGATCAATGTGTTTGATAGTGTGTGTTGGAAGCAGATGTTACATGTACAACAGGGATGCCCTTTTTATTCATTCTGGTAGTGGAACCTCTATCTCTAGAAATTCTGAATAATGCAATTCTGCATGGCTTATCCATTTTTAACAGAGAAATAAAAATGTCCCATCTGGCTGACAATACTACTGAGCGTTTCTAAATCTGAAATCTTATGTTTATATGACTCTGATGATAAAGAAATAGAAACTATTCCTGTAAAGGACTGTGTTAAATATTTAGGAATATATCTATCAAAAAAACACTTAGTCAGACAACGTATGAATTTCTCTCCTGAAATTAAGAAAACCAAGAATATATTCAATAATTGGCTACAGAGGGGTCTATCTATACTTGGGAGAGTGCTTCTGTTCAAGGCAGAGGGACTGTCTTGCTTTTTGTACCCCTCATTATCTTTATTTGTAAATCCCTCTACCTGTAAAGAGATCAACAAGACCCTTCTTGACTTCATCTGGAAAAATACATCTCACAAACTGAAAAAGTCAGTCCTCTCAAATAAAAGATCTGAAGGAGGTCTGGAAGTGTTGGATTTTGTTGACATAAATAACATTTTCAAGATCAATTGGTTGAAAAGATGTTTGGTAAATAAAGAATCAATTTAGTATTTAATTCCAAACAATGTGTAATAAGTTGGGGTGTCTTCAATTTTTACTGAAATGTAATTATATTCCTGAAAGATTACCTGCTAAATTGGCTAGGTTTCACCAACAAGCTTTAATGTCCTGGAAAATGTGTTTCCTGCACAACTTTTCCTCACATAAAGCTATTTTATGGAATAATTCAGACATAACTGTAAGGAATAAGTCATTGTTCTACCCTACCTGGCATGAGAGGAATATTGACTTTGTTATTGATGTTTTCGACAACAGGGGTAATTTTCTTTCATATGAACAATTTATAACAATGAATGAGTTTCCAATACCTTTCAGAGAAATTATTTCTGTGATCAAAGCCATTCCCAGTGGTCTAACTACACTAATGAAAACTCATTTTAGCTTTGGTGATGATCACAGAACTTATCCAGAACTCAGCTTGGAAAGCGTGGGCTTAATTGAGAATTCTTGTAACAAATACATAAGACACATTTTCCATTCACGGAACCAACTTACACCTAGAGGAAAAATGTTTCTGGAACATGCTTATTCCTGACAATGTCTGGAAAATCTTGGTTGTGTCTGGAAAAAAAGCTTGGTTGATGCCTTACAAATATTGTATACCAAACAAATGTAAGGTAAGAGAATAAGATATAAGATATATCTATGTAATTCTATGTTGTTCAAATTTGTTGATATTGATGATATCTGTGTTTTCCGCAAAAAAAGTGAAAATCTTGCACACTTGTTCTATGAATTTAAATCTGTGATAGATTTTGGAGAAAACCTTGCAGAATACTTATTTACCTTTTTGAACACTACCCATGTTTTTGACATTAAGGATATATGTTACTATTGCAAAAATAACAAGACCATTGAAATGATTGTACTTTTTTTTTATTCTTGTTGCCAAATACTTTATACACAAACAAAAATTCCAGAATTCTCTACCAATTAAAAAAATAAAAAATAGATTGAATTTAATCATCTTGTTAAGACATTATCCATAGTGAATAACAAAAAGAATAACATCTTCCTGAATCATTATAATGAGATTTTGTTCTGAGTGAATACAATTGCACTTGAATTTTTTCTTTTTTTTGTATGTATTTAGTATTTTCTTGTTTATACCTGTGTTTTGTTTTGTTAGACATGTTTGATGCAGGGATGTAAGTTGTTGTTTGTTGATGATTTTTTATAATGAAAAAAAAACAACAAACGTGGCCAAATTGAGCTCCAAATGTTGTAACAATGTGGAGGGCTCCGTATAGCTGTCATGACTTCTGCCGAAGTCGGTTCCTCTCCTTGTTCTGGCGGTGTTCGGCAGTCGACGTCACCAGTCTTCTAGCCATCGCCGATCCATTTTTCATTTTCCATTTGTTTTGTCTTGTTTTCCCACACACCTGGTTTTCATTCCCTCATTACGTGTTGTGTATTTAACCCTCTGTTTCCCCCATGTCTTTGTGTGGTATTGTTTGTTGTAAGTGCTTGTGCACATTGTTGTCTGGTGCGCAATGGGTTTTGTACCCATTCTTTATTATTCTGGATGCCGGAGCAGTTTAAAATATATATAAAAAAACTGCTCCGGTTATTACCTAGTTCTGCTCTCCTGCGTCTGACTTCGCTGCCACCAGTTACGCACCCCTTACAATAGCTCCGTATATTACCGCATTGAAATGATTGGTTGATGGTAGGTGGGGGCGGGAGGTACTGTATAAACACAAACTCACTTCCTTGACAACTTCTCTCTAAAAGGAATGTGTAGCTTTGGGGAAAGTAGTGGTATGTGCTAATTGTAGGGGTGCCCATGGAGCTGGGGATAAGAAATGTCCCGTGCGAGAGAGGCAGGTTGAGGTTTCCAGGGTTAGAGTAGTGCAGATTTTGTCATATGCTGAGGCAGTGAAGAAACTAGAGGAAGATGGATCAAGGGGGAGGGATCCTGAGAGGAGGGGCGTGAGTAGTAGATCTGTACCAGTACAGAGGGATAGGCCAACAAGTGATATATGTTTCAGTAAGATTGGATTTTTAGCATTTTATAGTAATGGTTATCAACTTTACTGCAGGCAAGGAACGTCAGTCCAAGAAAATTGAGGCTCTCCGCGAAGCGCAAGTAGGATGAATGCCCTGACTTCTGCATAGGCCGTATCACCGTAAATACTGCACGGCCAATTCAGACATCAGATTGACCATGCAATGCCTTTAATGCCATTCTGCAGCTATACTCCGGTCGCCGATCCCGAGGGGTTTGTGCTGATTGTACGGCGATTGTGACAGCTGGTTAAATGACGTCCCTTGAGAAAGCAAGAACCAGATGTATGTCAGGAGAAGTGCAGTATTATCATAAGGAGACATATACTGGAATACAGAGGAGGAATGGAGGGAAAAAGAAAGGCAGAGGAGGTCTAAGAGAGAGAGGGAGGAAGACAGTGAGCTTGAGTCGGTTAAAAATGGTGTAAAAAAGAGATGGTTTGTTAAAGAAGAATGGTAGAAAGTGTAAGCAGAGTGAGCTGGAGGCAGGAGGAGAAATGGAAGTGAATGAGGTCAAAGTATCAGAGCTGGTAGGTGTGGTGAACTTCTCGGAGCCTAAGACTTGCACCGACGGTCAGGATAAAGACAGTACGAGTGAAGTTTTTGGAGAAAGTGTACCCTTGCCTTTTGGCTGATCCATTTGTGGTTTCAGGGTGAGTGAAAACAGAGTTGGGTACTGTGTAATCAGTGAGGGTAAGCAGAAGTGGTCTTGTGATAATTGTTTGTTTCTGCTGGTCAAATGGAGAAGGCGCTCCGCATTAAACAAAATGGGGCAAGAAATGTTAATTGTTTTGCTCTCGAGGGCGCCATTGAAAGGAGTGATTACTGGTGTAGCAGTAAATGTAACAGTTGACCAACTGAAGGTGAAGATTCCCAGTGTTTGTGATGCTCGTCGTTTGGTGCGATGCAGACAGGGTAGCATGACTGGTGAAACAGAAGAGTCATTGTCTGTTCTTTTGAGTTTTGATGTTGAGTCTTTGCCCGACAAAGTGATGTTAGGGTATATAAGTTATCCTCTACAAGCTTTTGTGCCGAATACATTACGTTGTTACAGGTGCCAAGCTTCTGGACATGTGGCAGCAGTCTGTAGGAGGGAGGTTCCTACGTGTGAGAGTGTGCAGAAGGGCATGAGACGAAGGAATGTGTAGCATTGAAGAAAGTAGTGGTATGTGTTAAATGTAGGGGTGCCCATGGGGCTGGGGATCAGAAATGTCCCGTGCGAGAGAGGCAGGTTGAGGTTTCCAAGGTTAGAGTAATGCAGAAGTTGTCATATGCTGAGGCAGTGAAGAAAGTAGAGGAAGATGGGTCAAGGGGGAGGGATCCTGAGAGGGGTGTGAGTAGTAGATCTGTACCAGTACAGAGGGATAGGCCGACAAGTGACATGTTTCAGTAAATTAGATTTTTTAGCATTTTATAGCAATGGTTATCAACTTTACTGCAGGGATGGAACGTGAGTCGCAGAAAATTGAGGTGGTGGCAGCTGCAGAATTGCGTTAAATGCGTTGCATGGTCAATCTGATGTCTGAATTGGCCGTGCAGTATTTACAGTGCGAGACTTGACATCAGAAGAGTTACAGGGTGTGTTACGTGATGGTGTCACATCCTTTCAAGTTGTCGGCATGAGGTAGGACTAAATAGTGGAGTAGGGTGTGTTTTTAAAAAATTTATTTATTTATTTAAAAAAATGTGTGAGTGTAGTGTTAGATGGTAGGGTATTCGTTTTTTGTTTTTTTCAAGCAAAGCATAAGGGAGTTGTACTCCAGTCTAGTAGGTGGCGGTAATGCAACATATATTGGATGCCAACCGCCGTTAAACTTCATCGAAGAAGAAGTCCTCCGGTCGCCATATTGGGCTGCAGCTAACCGTACTTGATTAAGGCGGGGAAAGTAGTTCTCCTCTGGTTCAGAAACATACATCTCTTTTCCATGAAATACAGGCTGCTTGACTTGGATAGGAGCTAGCCAGCTCTATTTGCTAACTATCGAACGTTAACCAGTATATTTTAATCTAACGATGACTTTCGTGTTTCTCTGGTCATAAGAATGCTACTATTAGCTACGTTGATGACTGTCACTTGGAATTAAGCTGTTCATTTGATAGAATTCGTCCAGTCTGGTAAGTAAACACCTTTTGGAGAGCTGGCTAGCTATTGCTTACATTGAATAATGCAATTTCCCTGTAATGTTAACGTTAAGATTACCCAAATAGCTGGCAAGGCTACAGTTATTTGCTGACAACGTTAATTTATTTACCAGAAACAAAATCAATGACATTTGTGCCAGCTTAGTTAGTCTTACATGGGTATTTGACTGAAACGTCACCCATATGGTTCAGGCTATTATTATTAGCTGCCTAAAGTGGATTTGATTAGGTTGTCTTTTACAGATTTGTTATTTGTTTTGCACCAAATGTCAACATCACCTTGTCTTGACTATGTTGAAAGCACACTAATGTAGACCTTTCTATTTTCTCAACTCTGAATCTCAAAACTTGTGCTCAGAAACTCAGGATCCTACGGTCACCATACCTTCACTGTCACTTCCCAGGCCATTGCCCCTTTATTGATCCCTCAACATCTCCAAGCCATGTCTGTGTACTTGGAAACCAAAGTGGCCACCACACCTCTCCCCCTCCCCACCCACTTCTCCAAGGCCGAGCAGTCCTTCTCCCTTAAGAAACGCCGCCTGCCCTTCTCTTCATCCGCCTCATCTCTCTCTCCTCCCGCCCATATCTCGCACTCACTACCCCCGCGGCCACCGTCCAAGGGCTGCCCTCCTCTGAGCCGGGTCTTCCCCCAGCGCCCTCCGTCCCCCTGGTCTCCCCTCTCCCACTCCCTCATCAAATCTCCTCCTCCGCTGTCGCTGTACGACCCTGGCAGACAGCAGTCCTACTTCAACCAGTGCTTCACCAACCTGGGCCTGCTGGGGAGAGGGTCCTTCGGCGAGGTGTACAAGGTGAGTGGGAACTGTCCAAAACGGAAGCACAGGAAATGAAAATATCATAGATTTATTATTATTATTTTTTTATCATGTCAATCAACATCTTTTTAATGTGGAGAGCCTAAATAACACGAGAACAAGATCTCAGAGCTCCACTTGACCGCTTCCCAGGTGCTGAGCCTCCAGGACGGGAACCACTACGCTGTCAAGCGTTCAGTCCAGCGCTTCAGGGGCAACAGTGAGCGCAACAGGAGCATGCGGGAGGCCCAGAACCACGAGCGCCTGTGCCCCCACCCACACATCCTGGGCTTTGTGGCAGCCTGGGAGGAGGGGTGCCGCTTGTACATCCAGATGGAGCTGTGCTGCACCAGCCTGCTGCTGCACGCCGAGGCCCAACCTTCCAGCCCAGGTCAGTCAGTAAAAATTGGAAAGGTGCACTGTGTGACACATATGTTGCTTACTACTGTTCTATGGATGTGATTTTGTGAATGGCGGTGAAATGAAATGTAATTAATGTGAATTTCTTTATTTGTTTATAGTTCTTGTTACCTATTTCTATGTCATTTGGGGTGTGATGATTTCTGTTGATACACTTTGTCTGACCGCCACTGATGCACAATACGGCTGTGCTAACAATACCTGAGGAATGTAACCCTGTATGTGTCCATAATGACACATTCTTCTCCCTTTACTCTACAGATGAGCCTGCAGCGTGGGCATACCTGTGCGACCTCCTCTCGGCCCTGCACCACCTTCACGCCCGCAGCTTCGCCCACCTGGACCTCAAGCCGGCCAACGTGTTCCTGACGCGCTCTGGCCGCCTCAAACTAGGAGACTTTGGGCTGGCACTGGAGCTCCGAGGGGAGGGTAAGGGGAGGGAGAAGGAGGATGTCCAGGAGGGTGATCCCCGATACATGGCCCCAGAGCTGCTGAGGGGCGAGTATGGCCCTGCTGCTGATGTTTTCAGGTGATGATGCCGGTGCTCCCTATACTCCCTAATAATGGAGGAAGTGATTCCCCTTTTATGATGTGAAGTGCTTTGAGCACCTGGTGGGGGGGAAAAAAAACACGATTTATATCTAATCAATTAGTAATAATGAGACTTTCCTGTTTCTCTCAGTCTTGGCGTGTCCATCTTGGAGCTGGCTTGCAATATGGAGGTGCCGAAAGGGGGAGAGGGATGGCAGCAGCTCAGACAAGGCCGTCTACCCGCAGAGTTTACAAATGGTAATGGCAGCTTTTTTTGTTGTTGTACAATATATTTATTGACATTTCTTTTTTTACAATTTAACAATCATCAAAATATGACACAGATAATGGGTAATGGCAGCTTTTACACATCTGGGGCCGTATCCACAAAGCATCTCAGAGAAGGTACTCGGAATCCTGTTAACCTGTTTTTAAGATAAAAAAACTCAACTCAGAGTAGGTTTTAGGATGATGTTCAGACACGGCTCAAACTCTGAGCCAGGAGTAAAACTCCTCATAAAAGTTTCTCAGGTGCTAATCACGGCAGTTTTGAGGTACCGCAGAGGAAAGATGGTGATGACGCTCATTAATATTCTTACAAATTATGGGAAATACCCAATTGCGGTAAGGCATCGCCAGCTGTGAACACGCTTCGGACGACCACGTTGAATGTAACTGTACATCAAATGTTGCAATGGTAAAACGCTTAATATCATTTTTGCCTGACACAAATGTTGCAATTGTAAAATGCTTCATATAGTTTTTGCCTGACACAATCTCTTTGCCCAGTGAAATAGGCCTCGTGAAATCATTGTCAAAAGCCCAAGAGATGCATGTAGGTTTAGATTATTTATGGATTGATCATATCCTAGAAATATCAAATTCTTTCAACAAATCCAAAGCAATTGCATGTGACACAGGAACCACTGCCTTTGTTTATTATCAAGACACCTGCTGGAAACGTTTAACTGGTTAGGACAGCTCATGCACAGCTTCTTTTTTTAATTAATAAATTTCTTTTTTAAACCGAGTAGGGTAAAATGTCTCTTAGCACTTACAACCAATTTTCCACTCTGAAATGCTTTGTGGCTACGACCCCAGGTCTTAAGAAAATATATACGATACACATGTTGGATTGACTTTCAATGTTATACAAGATTTGCCCGTTTGATTTGTACTCCTCCTTTTTAGCAGTGAAATTAACCTGCACACTGTCATGTCCTTCCATGTGTTTGTCTAATATAGAAAAGCAATCGGGAGCATCAGTGTAAGGGAATAATTTTGTTCATATGGTTTGCACCTGGCAAGTTTGTCTCGAGTCTGGACATTCACATTTTATGCCTGTTAGGGTCATCCTTTTTATCTTAATTTTTTTGTTTCCCGTTATTGTCTGTGTACTTCCAGGCCTGTCAGTGGAGCTGCAGACTGTGCTGCGGATGATGCTGGCCCCGGAGCTGTCTGTGAGGGCCACCGTGCCCGA
Organism: Salmo salar; assembly: GCF_965601325.2. Lineage (NCBI taxonomy): Eukaryota > Metazoa > Chordata > Actinopteri > Salmoniformes > Salmonidae > Salmo > Salmo salar. The sequence goes on along the minus strand of NC_138309.1, from coordinate 67,634,794 downwards.
GCTCCTCACCCTGCCAGTGGTCAGGAGACACAGGTGGAGGCGCAATGTCTCCCTCCTCCTCCGCGAAACCCTGCTCACACTAGTCACCTTCTGCCAGGTTGGTAAACCCAGTCGCCAGAACTTTCCGCCTCCCTCTAAACTGCGATTTAACTATAATAATAATACTTTTCATTTACAAAGCATTTTGTTCAAACTGAACTGCTAACCAGCATAAGAAAATATATTTTAAAGTAGCTATGATACACATGTTGGATACAGTGATGCAAACTTGTCACCTTTCGGCAAAATTTGCCGTTTTGAATCCGAAATATGTGACCTATGTGATTCGTGTAGATCCATTGACAAAATTTTCGGTGGGGGGCAGCTTGGGATCACTACTGGCTGTAAGCGAACGAGTTATGTGCATTTGGAGCAATACTGGCTGTATCCAAGCTAATTGTTCACATAACAACAGAATGCAGCACGCAACTGAAGAGAGAAGGGACAACTAATTTGCTAGTTACAGCATCAGCATGCGCTCTGGAAAGACAGCAGAGAGTAGAAACACAGTTTGCCTGTTACAGCAGCACGTTCCCTGAAAGATAACGAAGAGGTAGGTGAGAAGCCTTACCACGGGGACAGGGGTGAGAAGGTGATGAAGCATACTTCATGAGCTGTAACAGGAAAAAAAAACTGGCATTTGGAAAGTTTGAAGTGAGGGAGAAAGTGTGGTGGAACAAGTATTGTTAGCATTGTTAAGTATCTTGCTAGCTGGATCGAATTCTCCGTTAGCTAGCCAGAGAAATGTTGAGCAACATTAGCCAACTTAACTGATCAAATAAACTCAATTATGGTGTGAAAATTAGTTGGTTAATAAAGTCAGACAGCTAACGTTAGTAACCTAACCAATTCGCTATAGTATTAACTGGTATATGACTCCTTGCCGTTCCTCAATTTATAACGCTTTAGTTGCTTACTAGTACCCTGGCAATCTGTGTGAAATGTTAACCTCTATGGGACCCCTTCCCGTTCTCATCCCGTTAACGGGATTGATTTTGACAACAGCCAGTGGAAAATCAGAGCGCCAAATTTAAAACGGCTAAAATCTCATAATTCCATTTTCTCAAACAATCAACTATTTTACACCATTTTAAAGATAAACTTCTCGTTAATCTAACCACGTCCGATTTCAAAAAGGCTTTACGCCGAAAGCATAAAATTAGATTATGTTAGGACATAAACTTCACAAGAAACACCACACAGCCATTTTCCAAGCAACTAGATGCATCACAAAAACCCAAAACACAGCTAAATGAAGCACTAACCTTTGACGATCTTCATCAGATGACACTCCTAGGACATTATGTTACACAATACATGTATGTTTTGCTCAATAAAGTTCATATTTATATCCAAAAACAGCATTTTACATTGGCGAGTAATGTTGAGAAATGTTTTCCCTCCAAACCTCCCGGTGAATGAGCACAATGAGCACACAGTACGTAAATTCTCATCGTAAACATTGATCAATATAGAAGTGTTATGCACAAAATTATAGATGCACTTCTCCTAAATGTAATCGCTTTGTCAAATTTAAAAAAATGTTCACTGCGAAAGCACAATTTGCAATAATCTGAGTACAGCCCAGATGACACTAACAACTAGCAAACAGAAACCCGCCATCTTGGAGTCAATAAAACTAAGAAATGACATTATAAATATTCACTTATTTTTGATTATCTTCATCAGAAGGCACTCCCAAAAATCCCAGCTCCACAATAAATGTTCGATAAAGTTCATATTTATTTCCAAATAATCAATTTTGTTCGTGCGTTAGGTTCACTATCCAAATCCACTACGCGCGCGCTTACTTAGTCCAGACGAAAAGTCAAAAAAGTTATACTACAGTTTGTAGAAACATGTCAAATGGTGTATAGAATCAATCTTTAGGTTGTTTTTATCATATACCTTGAATAAAATTCCAACCGGACCTATCCGTTCTCTTTAGGAGTGAATATGAGCTCGCTCCCAAGTCATTGCGCGTGACTTGAGCCCATGCCTTATAATGGGACACCAGTTTACCACAGCTGGTATTCCCTTCAAATTCACCATAGAATCTTCAAACACTGTTCTAAAGACTGCTGACATCTAGTGGAAGCTTTAGGAAGTGCAAAATGAACCCTAAGTCACTGTATACACTCAAGGCAATCACTTGAAAGGACTACAAGCACCAGACTTCCCAATTCCTGCTTGACTTTTTCTCAGGTTTTTGCCTGCCATATGAGTTCTATTATACTCACAGACACCATTCAAACAGTTTTAGAAACTTCAGAGTGTTTTCTATCCAAATCTACTAATAATATGCATATTCTAGTTTCTGGGACAGAGTAGTAACCTGTTTAAATTGGGTACGTTTTTCATCCGGCCGTGAAAATACTGCCCCCTAGCCCTAAGAGGTTTAACTAGCTAACTAACTACTATCTGTGAACTAATGTTTTCCCTCTACAGTATGTGGTTAATTTTCAGAATGAGAGAATTAGTTGAAAATGAGGCATTGCTTGTTAAATAAGTGGATTCAGGGATCAAGTGTAGCTGGAGCTGGGCCTGGCTTAAGCTGGATGCCACTATGGAGGTGAAAGGAACACCACACACTTTCCCTCTTTCTCACTTTTACAATACAGTGGCTAAAAAGGGGTATGCCAGGTGTACTCTCTGCCTGAAAGAGATCAATTATGCCAACAAAGGGTATCATGCTCTGCTGGCACATTGTAGAACAGATGTCCACAGGCAGAAAGTGTGCAATGTAATAATGTTCAGTGTAGGCCAAAGATATTGCTTTTCTTGTGTTGAACTTGACACTATCACTTGTGAGTGAGGGGGATTGTTGTTGTTTTACTCTGTGAACATTATTTTTGCACATGTAGCCTTGTGCACTTGATCGATGTCTACTATAGTGGCCACTATAATAGAGCAAAAAGAGTGCCAGTTAGGTTCATTCTATTTCTACTTTAAGGTGTTTTTTTTCCCCCCAAGTGCAATATTTAGATGTGTGTGGTCACAAACGTTCTATTATAAAGGCTGTCATGGCTAACTGCAATATTAGTGTATTGTTTTTTTTTTTCTCAAGATTTGAGTGTCGTTTGCTGTAAAGTCTAGGCCACAAATAACATTGGATTGCTTTCTTTAAGTTTTATAGATGAGTTAGGTTCACATTAACCACTTATTTTACACACAGAGACTGATCATGTAAATCATATTATTTGTTGTTTAATTAAAACCTGCATTTCCCCCTAGCAGGGATTTTTTTCCCATGTTTGAGTGCAACAAAATAAGTGTCTCCTTTTTGGGCCCTCACCAGTTTGCATCCCAGTGGATAGACTCTCAATGTTGTTCAAGATGGACTTGTTTGATTTGTATTTCTATTCAAATAAACGTGTGTATCTTCTACCTTTTCTCTTTTAGTCTATTTTATACTCTGGTTGGGGGCTCTTCTCCTTTCTCAACCTCCCGTTCCTTCCACGCTGGACGCCCCCTTCTCCGTGCACCCCTCCAAAGGAGAGTTCGGAGCTGGACTTCATGCTGCCCCCCAGTGCCATGATGCACACTGACTCAGGCAGCCTAGAGGATGTGGTGTTTCTGCCCGACGCCCTGGGCCCGGAGCACTCCCCCACCTTCTCTCACAGGTAAATGACAAGCTCTGAACTGACACGAGAACAGATAACATCCAAATGAGAGTGAGCATTTGAGATATTGATTGGGAGGGCGTTCTCCATGTAATGCAACCTCATTGTCCCTTTTTCTGCATATTCATATACACTGAGTGTACAAAACATTAGGAACACCTGCTTTTTCCATGAGACTGACCAGGTGAAAGCTATGATCCCTTATTGTTAAATACTCTTCAATCAGTGTAGATGAAGGGGAGGAGACTGGTTAAATAACTATTTTTGAGAGATGGATTGTGTATGTTTGCCATTCAGAGTGTGAATGGGCAAGACAAAAGATTTAACTGTCTTTGAACGGGGTATGGTAGTAGATGCAAGGCGCACCGGTTTGAATCTGTCAAGAACCGCAAAGCTGCTGGGTCCAGCCGACGACCTTAGAGTTCCACTTCTTTCAGCAAAAAAACAAGAAACTGCGATTGCAGTGGGCTAAGGAATGAAAACAGTAGACCCAGGAGAATTGGAAAAACATTGCCTGGTCGGAAGGACAAGGGTATGGAGAAACGCATTTACTCAAGTGGTTATCAACATTGCAGGCTGGAGGCGTGGGGTGTTTTCATGGCACACTTTGGGCCCCTTGATGGAAGTGAAGCAACGTTTGAATGCCACAGGATATCTGAACATCATTGCCAATCGGGTGCATCCCTTCATGGCGGTAGTGTATCTGTCTGCAAATCAGTTTTTTTCAGCAGGATTATGCCACAAGGCTAGGATTGTCCAGGAATGGTTCCATGAACATGACAGTGAATTCAGCTTACTACAGTGGCCTGCCGAGTCACCAGATCTCAATCCAGTTGAGCATCTGTGGGATGAGATGGAACAAGCTATTCAAAGTAGAGATCCACTACCAGCTAACTTGACACAACTGTGGGAAGCATTGGAGTCAACATTGGCCAGCATCCATGGGGAACGCTTTCGACACCGTTTAGAATCCATGCCCAACGAAGTCAGGCTGTTCTGAGGCAAAATTGGGTGCAAGTCAATATTAGGAAGGTGTTCCTAATGTTTTGTACACTCAGACTACTTTACTGTCAATGGATAATATACAGTACCAGTCAAAAGTTTGGACACCTATTCATTCAATTGTTTTTCTTTATTTTTACTACACTGCTCAAAAAAATAAAGGGAACACTTAAACAACACAATGTAACTCCAAGTCAATCACACTTCTGTGAAATCAAACTGTCCACTTAGGAAGCAACACTGATTGACAATACATTTCACATGCTGTTGTGCAAATGGAATAGACAACAGGTGGAAATTATAGGCAATTAGCAAGACACCCCCAATAAAGGAGTGGTTCTGCAGGTGGTGACCAAAGACCACTTCTCAGTTCCTATGCTTCCTGGCTGATGTTTTGGTCACTTTTGAATGCTGGCGGTGCTTTCACTCTAGTGGTAGCATGAGACGGAGTCTACAACCCACACAAGTGGCTCAGGTAGTGCAGCTCATCCAGGATGGCACATCAATGCGAGCTGTGGCAAGAAGGTTTGCTGTGTCTGTCAGCGTAGTGTCCAGAGCATGGAGGCGCTACCAGGAGACAGGCCAGTACATCAGGAGACGTGGAGGAGGCCGTAGGAGGGCAACAACCCAGCAGCAGGACCGCTACCTCCGCCTTTGTGCAAGGAGGAGCAGGAGGAGCACTGCCAGAGCCCTGCAAAATGACCTCCAGCAGGCCACAAATGTGCATGTGTCTGCTCAAACGGTCAGAAACAGACTCCATGAGGGTGGTATGAGGGCCCGACGTCCACAGGTGGGGGTTGTGCTTACAGCCCAACACCGTGCAGGAGGTTTGGCATTTGCAGATTGGCAAATTCGCCACTGGCGCCCTGTGCTCTTCACAGATGAAAGCAGGTTCACACTGAGCACATGTGACAGACGTGACAGAGTCTGGAGACGCCGTGGAGAACGTTCTGCTGCCTGCAACATCCTCCAGCATGACCGGTTTGGCGGTGGGTCAGTCATGGTGTGGGGTGGCATTTCTTTGGGGGGCCGCACAGCCCTCCATGTGCTCGCCAGAGGTAGCCTGACTGCCATTAGGTACCGAGATGAGATCCTCAGACCCCTTGTGAGACCATATGCTGGTGCGGTTGGCCCTGGGTTCCTCCTAATGCAAGACAATGCTAGACCTCATGTGGCTGGAGTGCGTCAGCAGTTCCTGCAAGAGGAAGGCATTGATGCTATGGACTGGCCTTCCCGTTCCCCAGACCTGAATCCAATTGAGCACATCTGGGACATCATGTCTCGCTCCATCCACCAACGCCACGTTGCACCACAGACTGTCCAGGAGTCGGCGGATGCTTTAGTCCAGGTCTGGGAGGAGATCCCTCAGGAGACCATCCGCCACCTCATCAGGAGCATGCCCAGGTGTTGTAGGGAGGTCATACAGGCAGGTGGAGGCCACACACACTACTGAGCCTCATTTTGACTTGTTTTAAGGACATTACATCAAAGTTGGATCAGCCTTTAGTGTGGTTTTCCACTTTAATTTTGAGTGTGACTCCAAATCCAGACCTCCATGGGTTGATAAATTGGATTTCCATTGATTATTGTTGTGTGATTTTGTTGTCAGCACATTCAACTATGTAAAGAAAAAAGTATTTAATAAGATTATTTCATTCATTCAGATCTAGGATGTGTTATTTTAGTGTTCCCTTTATTTTTTTGAGCAGTGTATTTTTCCACATTGTAGCATAATAGTGAAGACATCAAATAACACATATGGAATCATACTAACCAAAAAAGTGTTAAATAAAATAAATGTTGATTTGTTTTTGAGATTATTCAAAGAAGCCACCCTTTGCCTTGATGACAGCTTTGCACACTTGGCACTCTCTCAACCAGCTTTAAAATATATATATTTAATTTTTTTATTATTAGGCAAGTCAGTTAAGAACAAATTCTTACTTACAATGACGGCCTACCAAAAAAACTCCTGCGGCTACGGGGGCTGGGGAAAAAATATAATAAAATGTATACCCATATTTAGGACAAAACGCACATCACGACGAGAGACAACACTACATAAAGAGAGACCTAAGACACAACAGCATGGCAGCAACACATGGCAGCAGCACAAAACATGGTACAAACATTATTGGGCACAGACAACAGCACAAAGGGCAAGACGGTAGAGACAACAATACATCACACGAAGCAGTCACAACTGTCAATAAGTGTCCATGATTTAGTCTTTGAAGAGACTGAGATAAAACTGTCCAGTTTGACTGTTTGTTGCAGCTCGTTCCAGTCGCTAGCTGCAGCGAACTGAAAAGAGGAGTGACCCAGGGATGTGTGCTTTGGTGACCTTTAACAGAATGTGACTGGCAGAACGGGTGTTGTATGTGGAGGTTGAGGCCTGCAGTAGATATCTCAGATAGGGGGGAGTGTGGCCTAAGAGGGTTTTATAAATAAGCATCAACCAGTGGGTCTTGCAACGGGTATACAGAGATGACCAGTTTACAGAGGAGTATAGAGTGCAGTGATCTGTCCTATAAGGCGCATTGGTGGCAAATCTGATGGCCGAATGGTAAAGAACATCTAGCCGCTTGAGAGCACCCTTACCTGCCCATCTATACATTTCATCTCCGTAGTCTTGCATGGGTAGGATGGTCATTTGAATCAGGGTTAGTTTGTCAGCTGGTGGAAGGGGCCAGAAGAGAGCTTAGGGCATTTAAAGTACAGGCCAGTGCTGGTGGTGGCTGATAACACCCAGACACAGTCAACAAAGAGTTATTTGAAAGTTTTTGTGTAAAACCAGCAAATCAAATTGTTTAGGGACAGACTTGGTGGAGACAACCGATCACTAAAGGTGCGTTTCAATTAACAGGTCTGCCTTGTTAAGTTCATTTGTTGAATTTCTTTCCTTAATGTCTTTGAGCCAATCAGTTGTTGTGACACGATTGGCGTGGTATACAGAAGTTAGCCCTATTTGGTAAAAGACCAAGTCCATATTATGGCAAGAACAGCTCAAGTAAGCAAAGAGAAACGACAGTCGATTATTACTTTAAGACATGAAGGTCAGTCAATGCGGAAAATGTCAAGAACTTTGAAAGTTTCTTCAAGTGCAGTCTCAAAAACCATCAAGCGCTATGATAAAACTGGCTCTCTTGAGGACCACCACAGGAAAGGAAGACCCAGAGTTACCTCTGCTGCAGAGTTCATTAGTGATAGCTGCACCTCAGATTGCAGCCCAAATAAATACTTCAGAGTTCAAGTAACAGACACATCTCAACATCAACTTTTCAAAGGAGACTGTGTGAATCAGGCCTTCATGGTCGAAATTGCTGCAAAGAAACCACTACTAAAGCACACCAGTAAGAAGAGGAGACTTGCTTGGGCCAAGAAACACGAGCAATGGACATTTAGACTGGTGGAAATCTGTCCTTTGGTCTCAGTCCAAATGTTAGATTTTTGGTTCCAACCGCCGTGTCTTTGTGAGACACAGAGTAGGTGAATGGATGATCTCCGCATGTGTGGTTCCCACCAGGAAGCATGGAGGAGGTGTGATGGTGCTTTGCTGGTGACACTTGGTGATTTATTTAGAATTCAAGGCACACTTTTAACCAGCAAGGCTACCACAGCAATCTGCAGCGATACACCATCCCATCTGGTTTGCGCTTAGTGGGACTATCATTCGTTTTTCAACAGGACAATGACCCAACACACCTCCAGGCTGTGTAAGCGCTATTTGACCAAGAAGGTGAGTGATTGAGTGCTGTATCAGATGACCTGGCCTCCATAATCACCTCACCTCAACCCAATTGAGATGGTTTGGGATGAGTTGGATCACAGAGTGAAAGAAAAGCAGCCAACAAGTGCCCTGCATATGTGGGAATTACTTTGACTGTTGGAAAACATTCTTCATGAAGCTGGTTGAGAGAATGCTGAGTGTGCAAAGCTGTCATAAATCTAAAATATATTTTGATTTGTTTTATACTTTTTGGGTTACTGCATGATTCCATGTGTTCATAGTTTTGATGTCTTCACTATTCTACAATGTAAAAATAAATAATTCCCTAATCTTCTAAAAATAACTTAATGGATTTTGTTGGGTTTTCAACGTAGCAGAACCAATTCAATTTTTATTTAGAAGATAAAGACAAATGGCATGGACAGAATTATAGGCACCCTGGAGCTAGGACTTGGTTGCACGGACTTGGTTACACAGAGTTTGGACAAGCTAACTGACAAAAAATGCTTCTTGTAGCCATCAATGAGCTTGCTGGGCGAAATTGCCAGAAGAAATGTGCACTCTTCAGCAGAAAACTGTTCTAATTCTGCTATGTTGGAGGGGTGCCCTCCACCGACTGCTGTTTTCAGCTTTCGCCATACGTTATGGATAGACTCTTCACTGATGACTCCAGAACAGTTCAGCTTTTCTTCTTGAACTATTCCAGGGTGCTTTCGATGTGTTTGTGGTTGTTGTCCTGCTGGAAAACCCACAACATTCAACAGAGACTGTTTTTTTGGACACTTGGTTGAACATTGCACTCTAAAACACCTTGATAATCTGCTGATTTCATGATGTCTTGCACATGTTCAAGGCCCCCAGTACCAAAGGCAGCTAAGCAAACCCACAGCATTATTGAATCTCCCCCATATTTTATTGTAGGGAGGATGTTATTTTCTTTGAATACTTCATTTGGTAGTTGGTCAACATAGAAAGAACCCACTGCTGAAGGAGGCACAAGAAGGCCTGATTTTAAATGTCTCAAACCCAAGCCTAAAAAACAAGCCTAAATCCTGGGGAAAGTTAGAGCTCTTTGCCAGTACAGATCAGCACTGTTTACCGACGACCAAATTAAGCATTAAATGAAACATGGGTGAGATTTGATAATGCTATATAGTGTTGCTTTGCTGCCTCTGGTACTGGGGTCCTTGAACATCTTGGCAGAAGGTTTTGCAACAAAGTATATATTTTTTTTATTTCAATTTATTTGATAAGAAATCAGGAATTACTTAAAAGTGCAAGGGTGGCAATATATTTGTCCGCAACTGTACCTGTTAAGCTAAAAGAGTCAACAACAACAAAAAATTCAAATAAAATGCAATGTTAGCACTGCTGCTGAAAAAGTATAGTGACATCAATCTGTTGTCCATCCTTTCAGCCACAGTCACTCAATAGAAAAAGGCTTAACTTATATTTCACTTATTTCGCTTTGACATTCACACTTTCTCATTCAACAGAATCAAATCCCGGCTATCCATGGGAAGCACCTCCACCCCTTTGCCGAACTCCCCTCCAGTATTCCATCAACTCAGTCCTGCCCACACCCCTACACACTCTGGTCACATCCACACACCTTCACGTAGCCTCAACCTCGCACACACACCCTCCAGCATCCACTCAGACAGATCCTGCCACACAATGACAGCACTCACAGGGTCCCCCAAAGACACAGGCTCTCACAGACTCGGCCTGATAGACCGGTCCATGGACGCACACAATCAGCACAACACATCAACACACTCTTCCCAGAGGCCCGTCCGGAACTGGGTCCGCTCAGAGCCCCTCCCTCGACCCAGCTTTGAACCAAAGAACCTGCTCAGTCTGTTCGATGAGACGACTTCTACGTTGGAAGGACGACCCTGAGAACGAGACTAAATTGTGTAGAACGATGACGTACTGACTCCGGCTTTACATTGTAATAGATGGAGAACCACTGGAATGAATTGCCATGTGTATTATATAGTTCTCAGTTTCTGTTTTTAAAATGCCTATTTCGAACAATTGTTTTGCTTGAAATTTGTCAATTTTGTTCCATTTTTAGGAGTTAAGTTCTTACTTCAATTTGTAATTGCTTGCATTAAAGGAATGGGTCAAGTGATTATATATAGTATTCCGTTATGAACTTTTCATGTCTTTGTATATTCACAATCAACTATTTTGGTGATGGCAAGAAAATGTTTAATAGCTCATATTTACTGCTATAATCCATGACTCAAAGCCAATTAAAGAGATGGAAGCTTATCCTGTGTCTTCATACTCGATTGATTGCATGTGATCCATAGATGGGATGGGGGGGGGGGGGGGGAAATGTATCATCCCGAAGATTTACTGAAAATAATATAATTGCAATTCACACACATCTAGGCATAAGGTTAGTGTTCCCACATGGCCATATCTCCATATTACAGCACTTGTTTCCGGAAGACATAGGTGGCCACCTGTGCTAATTAGCATGTGCCAAACACCTGTGTTTAAGCTTAACCCTTATGTGGTGTTCATGTTTTTGTTATTCACCCAATGTACGTGGGTCTGATGGACCCACAACATTGTTTTTTTTAAAACAGTACAGCCATAACAATTTACGTGAAAATACTTAGATGTTGACATATTAATTACAAGAAATATAGACATCATACGTGGTTAATATTTTCCATTTACCTCTGCTGGATTACATTTATCAATGAAAGCACTTTTTTTTTTTTTTTATAAAAAATGTGATTTTTGTAAACAAATCAATTTTAATTAAGACATGGGTGGAATTATTGTTTATCTTGAACAAATATAAATGAAACAAGGTTTTCATCACTATTGATGTTTATTGTTTTGAACTGAACAAATTGGAAGGACAAATTTTACATACAGTATTTAATGGAAACGATAAATGAGCCCCGTTGAACACAAATTAAGGCCGGTCGACACACCACATGAGGAACTGTATTTCTTGCACTTGATGCATGTGTACTGTGTCTTCCTGTCCTTGGGTCCACACACATCGCAGTGCTTCTTGTTGCTACCGGCTGCAATCTTGAATGATGAAAACACTTAGTTCAGGAATTTGTCTAACATCTCACTCACTTACGTAAATAGTTACAGCAGGCCCAGGTAGGAGAGTCAGATACACACACATGCGACAACATCACTCACACTTACTTGTTGGTTCTGTGGGTCGGGGGGATGGGGAACCAGTATCCTCCTGAATCCTCCCCACGATGGCTGGGATCCTTGGGATATTTTGCCTCTTCTGGATTTGAGGTCTTATCAATTGTCTAAATTGCCCCAGCTTGTGCGAAGTAAAAAAGTTATCACGTGATGTTGTGGCCACGGAGTCCCTTTGTCAAGTCCAGGACAACCCGCATCCCTTGGTTCTTCTCAGGGGCTCCTCCATCTGGCTTCCCCATATACACTTGCAAGTTCCACGCATATGATGAAGCAGCATCACAGGCAGCCCAGATCTTGATTCCATATTTTGCGGGTTTAGACGGTATGTACTGCCTGAAGGGGCAGCGGCCCCTAAATGGCTGCTCATCAACAGTAACGTTGGGCCCAGAGTTGTGAAACAGGGGAAGGCGGTCCACCCACTTGACCTGATCGCAGCTAGCTTGTCTCTCTGCCGCCAAGCTGGTCTGGTGTCCCGGTTATCGAAGCGGATGATCCTGGAAATAATGTGGAAGTTTTCCAAAGACATTGTTGCATGGAAAAGTTCTCTGCCAGTTTCTGCATCCCACAGGGATTCTGTGGATTCCCCTATTGGATCTGAAAGCACCAGCAAGGATAAGAACCCCAAAGTATGCATGTAAATGAGTTTGGTCCATCTCCTTCCATCTCTCTCCAAAACATGCCTTCCCATCCAAATTAGTGTAGTCCAAAATGATTTTCTAGATGGTGTCTGGGATTAACAGTTCAAAAGAAGACTTCATGTCCTGCGCGTGAGTAACCTCCATCCGCGTCGGCCCTGGTTGCATCTTTATCACATTGGCAGCCATGCAAGGTGGCTCATTCCTTGGGCAAGAAGACCATTCAATTTGAAAAAATTGTAACATCCATATTACTCCTCCTGCAGGCTGCTGATGAGCTGGTTGCTGACGGACTGGTCCTGGGGCTGGCTGCTGACGGGCTGGTCCTGGGGCTGGCTGAAAGTCAATCTCATCCTCTTCTTCCAACTCACTGTCATACTCCAAATTGACAGAGAAAATTCTTAATCTTCCATAGTAGAAGACGCTCCTTACACACTAGCTTCTCTCTCTGCAAAAATTATTTCTAAGGCCTTCTGTGTAGAGATTATTTTTGCCATACTGATTGATTGTAGTAAGGAGCCACAAATGGAGCCACACACGCAAAGATAGTTCCTTGTATCCGCAATGGAGCCCAGTTTCATAATGTTACCATATGTCCCAGCTGCTTTCCAAAGTCTTGAAGTATTTGCGAAAACAACTGGCCTTAATTTAGGGCATTTTTCACCCTGCCAGTTCCTATTAATTCTATTGCGCACCGTAGCACTAACTCACCTTCTGAATGTTCTATTACCAGCCCATTGTTCTGCATCACAATGCCAGCTTCGCTATTGTTTCAGAAAAAGGTGTAAAACCTAAACAAAACGCATGTCCCTGTCCTCTTTTTCAAGATGTGGCCGATTTAAACAGCCAGAAGACATTTTTCTAATTAAGAAATAACCATTTTTTTGACGATTTGTTGTTTCTAAATGGATGCTGGGTAATTTGATATTCGTCGAAATCTGTTCGTTCGTAGGCATCAAATTGAGCGAATGCTGCGCAAGTTCACGAAATTGATAGGTCTAGCTCATTGATTTGTAGATCTGATGCAGTTGCTACCTCAGATTATGAGCCTAGTAACACACCGGACTGGGACATTCCGGGTAGCCTCAGAGAATAGTATAGATTTATATGCTGATTCGGTGAGTGAGTTTATAAGGAAGTGCATAGGAGATGTTGTACCCATTGTGACTACGGTGGCCCACTACCAAGGACTGTGGCTCTCCTCCGTGGCCGACGTGAGTAAGACGTTTAAACGTGTTAACCCTCGCAGGGCTGCCGGCCCAGACAGCATCCCTAGCAGTGTCCACAGAGCATGCGCAGACCAACTGGCTGGTGTGTTTACGGACATATTCAATCTCTCCCTATCCCAGTCTGCTGTCCCCACATGCTCCAAGATTGCCACCATTGTTCCTGTACCCAAGAAGGCAAAAGTAACTGAACTAAATTACTATCGCCCTGTGGCACTCACTTCTGTCATTATGAAGTGCTTTGAGAGACTAGTCAAGGATCATATCACCTCCACCTTACCTGTCACCCTAGACCCACTGCAATTTGCATACCGCCCCAATAGGTCCACAGCAATCGCCATCACACTGCACACTGCCCTATCCCATCTGGACAAGAGGAATACATATGTAAGAATGCTGTTCATTGACTACAGCTCAGCATTCAACACCACAGTACCCTCCAAGCTCATCAACAAGCTTGAGGCCCTGGGTCTCAACCCCGCCCTGTGCAATTGGGTAATGGACTTCCTGACAGGCCGCCCCTAGGTGGTGAAGGTAGGAAACAACATCTCCACTTCGCTGATCCTCAACACTGGGGCCCCACAAGGGTGCGTGCTCAGCCCCCTCCTGTACTCCCTGTTCACCTATGACTGGGTGGCCATGCACGCCTCCAACTTGATCATCAAGTTTACAGACGACACAACAGTAGTAGGCTTGATTACCAACAACGACGAGACAGCCTACAGGTAGGAGGTGAGGGCACTCAGAGTGTGGTGTCAGGAACACAACCTCTTACTCAACGTCAACAAAACAAAAGAGATGATCGTGGACTTCAGGAAACAGCACAGGGAGCTCCCCCCTATCCACATCGACGGGACAGCAGTGGAGAAGGTGGAAAGTTTTAAGTTCTTCGGCATACACATCACGGACAAACTGAAATGGTGTGGTGTGTGGTGAAGATTGTGCTACCATCCAGAAGGCGAGGTCAGTACAGGTGCATCAAAGCTGGGACCGAGAGACTGAAAAATAGCTTCTATCTCATGGCCATCATTACTAACACAGAGAGGCTGCTGCCTACATTCAGACTTGAAATCATTGGCCACTCTAACAAATGTATCACTAGTCACTTTATTAAGGCCACTTTAATAATGATGTGTACATATCTTGCATTACATTCCATATGTATATACTGTATTTTATACCATCTATTGCATCTTGCCTATGCCGCTCGGTCATTGCGCACCCATATGTTTATATGTACTGTACATATTCTTATTCCATCCCTTTACTTAGATTTGTGTGTATTAGGTAGTTGTAGTGGAATTGTTAGATTACTTATTAGATGTTGCTGCACTGTCGGAACTAGAAGCACAGGCATTTCGCTACACTAGCAATAACATCTGCTAACCATGTGTATGTGACCAATAAAATTTGATTTGATTTGATTTAAGTGTCACGAATGATATATGTAGTACCCGTTGAAGGCCACAGGGAGGAGCAAGATAGCTATAAACCCATACTGTTTTTTGCCATAAAAACCCTAAACCTAACCCTAGGTATAACATATATATATATAATTTATATACTTTTACTGATTTAAAAAATAATAATTTAAGGGCGGATCAGCTTTAATGTTGAGGATAGATTGTTGCTTCCATCAATCAATCAACCAAATGTATTTATAAAGCCCTTCTTAATCTGCTGATGTCAGAAAGTGCTGTACAGTTTTAAAACCCCAAACGGCTAGCAATGCAGGTGTAGAAGCACGGTGGTTAGGAAAAACTCCCTAGAAAGGCCGGAACCTAGGAAGAAACCCAGAGAGGAACTAGGCTATGAGGGGTGGCTAGTCCTCTTCTGGCTGTGCCGGGTGGAGATTATAACAGAACATGGCCAAGATGTTCAAATGTTCATAGATGACCAGCAGGGTCAAATAATAATAATCACAGTGGTTGTAGAGGGTGCAACAGGTCAGCACCTCAGGATTAAATGTCAGTTGGCTTTTCATAGCCGATCATTCAGAGTATCTCTACCGCTCCAGCTGTCTCTAGAGAGTTGAAAACAGCAGGTCTGGGACAAGTAGCACGTCCGGTGAACAGGTCAGTGTTCCATAGCGCAGGCAGAACAATTGAAACTGGAGCAGCAGCACGACCAGGTGGACTGGGGACAGCAAGGAGTCATCAGGCCAGGTAGTCCTGAGGCATGGTCCTAGGGCTTAGGTCCTCCGAAAGAAAGAAAGAAAGAAAGAAAGAAAGAAAGAAAGAAAGAAAGAAAGAAAGAAAGAAAGAAAGAAAGAAAGAAAGAATTAGAGAGAGCATACTTAAATTCACACAGGACACCGGATAAGACAGGAGAAAACTCCAGATATAACAGACTGACCCTAGGCCCCCGACATAAACTATTGCAGCATAAATACTGGAGGCTGAGACAGGAGGGGTCGGGAGACACTGTGGCCCTGGGCCAGACTACACTCAATCATAGGACCTACTGAAGAGATGAGTCTTCAATAAAGACTTAAAGGTCGAGACCGAGTCTGCGTCTCTCACATCGATAGGCAGACCATTCCATAAAAATTGAGCTCTATAGGAGAAAGCCCTGCCTCCAGCTGTTTGCTTAGAAATTCTAGGGACAGTAAGGAAGCCTGCGTCTTGTGATCGTAGTGTACGTGTAGGTATGTACGGCAGGACCAAATCGGAAAGATGGGTAGGAGCAAGCCCATGTAATGCTTTGTAGGTTAGCAGTAAAACCGTAAAACCGTTAGCAGTAAAGCCGTGTTTAGCACTAACTGAGGTTTATTTAGTGCTTTATCCGGGTAGACAGAAAGTAGAGCATTGCAGTAGTCTAACCTAGAAGTGACAAAAGCATGGATTCATTTTTCTGCATCATTTTTGGACAGAAAGTTTCTTATTTTTGCAATGTTACGTAGATGGAAAAAAGCTGTCCTTGAAAGAGTCTTGATATGTTCATCAAAAGAGAGATCAGGGTCCAGAGTAACGCCAAGGTCCTTCACAGTTTTATTTGAGATGACTGTACAACCATCAAGATTAATTGTCAGATTCAACAGAAGATCTCTTTGTTTCTTGGGACCTAGAACTAGTATCTCTGTTTTGTCCGAGTTTAAAAGTAGATCATTTGCCGCCATCCACGTCCTTATGTCTGAAACACAGGCTTCCAGGGAGGGCAATTTGGGGCTTCACCATGTTTTATCAAAATGTACAGCTGTGTGTCGTCCGCATAGCAATGAAAGTTAACATTATGTTTCCGAATGACATCCCGAAGAGGTAAAATATATAGTGAAAACAATAGTGGTCCTAAAACGGAGCCTCGAGGAACACCGAAATCTACAGAGACAAACTGATATCTTTCCGAAAAGATAAGATCTAAACCAGGCCAGAACTTGTAGACCAATTTGGGCCAATGTAATTGTCTGCATCATTTCCAATCCCCCATATATTTTTGGGGTAAATACACTGCTCAAAAAAATAAAGGGAACACTTAAACAACACAATGTAACTCCAAGTCAATCACACTTCTGTGAAATCAAACTGTCCACTTAGGAAGCAACACTGATTGACAATAAATGTCACATGCTGTTGTGCAAATGGAATAGACAACAGGTGGAAATTATAGGCAATTAGCAAGACACCCCCAATAAAGGAGTGGTTCTGCAGGTGGTGACCAAAGACCACTTCTCAGTTCCTATGCTTCCTGGCTGATGTTTTGGTCACTTTTGAATGCTGGCGGTGCTTTCACTCTAGTGGTAGCATGAGACGGAGTCTACAACCCACACAAGTGGCTCAGGTAGTGCAGCTCATCCAGGATGGCACATCAATGCGAGCTGTGGCAAGAAGGTTTGCTGTGTCTGTCAGCGTAGTGTCCAGAGCATGGAGGCGCTACCAGGAGACAGGCCAGTACATCAGGAGACGTGGAGGAGGGCGGGTAGGAGGGCAACAACCCAGCAGCAGGACCGCTACCTCCGCCTTTGTGCAAGGAGGAGCAGGAGGAGCACTGCCAGAGCCCTGCAAAATGACCTCCAGCAGGCCACAAATGTGCATGTGTCTGCTCAAACGGTCAGAAACAGACTCCATGAGGGTGGTATGAGGGCCCGACGACCACAGGTGGGGGTTGTGCTTACAGCCCAACACCGTGCAGGATGTTTGGCATTTGCCAGAGAACACCAAGATTGGCAAATTCGCCACTGGCGCCCTATGCTCTTCACAGATGAAAGCAGGTTCACACTGAGCACGTGACAGACGTGACAGAGCCTGGAGATGCCGTGGAGAACGTTCTGCTGCCTGCAACATCCTCCAGCATGACCGGTTTGGCGGTGGGTCAGTCATGGTGTGGGGTGGCATTTCTTTGGGGGGCCGCACAGCCCTCCATGTGCTCGCCAGAGGTAGCCTGACTGCCATTAGGTACCGAGATGAGATCCTCAGACCCCTTGTGAGACCATATGCTGGTGCGGTTGGCCCTGGGTTCCTCCTAATGCAAGACAATGCTAGACCTCATGTGGCTGGAGTGTGTCAGCAGTTCCTGCAAAAGGAAGGCATTGATGCTATGGACTGGCCCGCCCGTTCCCCAGACCTGAATCCAATTGAGCACATCTGGGACATCATTTCTCGCTCCATCCACCAACGCCACGTTGCACCACAGACTGTCCAGGAGTTGGCGGATGCTTTAGTCCAGATCTGGGAGGAGATTCCTCAGGAGACCATCCGCCACCTCATCAGGAGCATGCCCAGGCGTTGTAGGGAGGTCATACAGGCACGTGGAGGCCACACACACTACTGAGCCTCATTTTGACTTGTTTTAAGGACATTACATCAAAGTTGGATCAGCCTTTAGTGTGGTTTTCCACTTTAATTTTGAGTGTGACTCCAAATCCAGACCTCCATGGGTTGATAAATTGGATTTCCATTGATTATTGTTGTGTGATTTTGTTGTCAGCACATTCAACTATGTAAAGAAAAAATTATTTAATAAGATTATTTCATTCATTCAGATCTAGGATGTGTTATTTTAGTGTTCCCTTTATTTTTTTGAGCAGTGTATATATATCCATATACAGTTGAAGTCGGAAGTTTACATACACCTTAGCCAAATACATTTAAACTCAGTTTTTCACAATTCCTGACATTAAACCTAGTAAAATGTACCTGTCTTAGGTCAGTTAGGATCACCACTTTATTTTAAGAATGTGAAATGTCAGAATAACAGTAGAGAGAATAATTTATTTCAGCTTTTATTTCTTTCATCACATTCCCAGTTGGTCAGAAGTTTACATACACTCAATTAGTATTTGGTAGCATTGCCTTTAAATTGTTTAACTTGGGTCAAATGTTTCGGATAGCCTTCCACAAGCTTCCCACAATAAATAGGGTGAATTTTGGCCCATTCCTCCTGACAGAGCTGGTGTAACTGAGTCAGGTTTGTAGGCCTCCTCCCATGATATCAAGCAAAGAGGCACTGAGTTTGAAGGTAGGCCTTGAAAATCATCCACAGGTATACCTCCAATTGACTCAAATTATGTCAATTAGCCTATCAGAAGCTCTCCAAGACTGTGCTGTTCCTGTTGGACTGCACACTCTTCCCACTGGGCACACTACGTCACTTCAACGTGAGCAATTGGGTAATATTTGGTTGTAACGTTGAGCACTAACAGGTCTGTGTGTGTGTTTCGATTTATTAAAAAGAAAATCTGGCCCATTCACCCTCTGAATGGTGCACATACACAATCAATGTCTCAATTGTCTCAAGGCTTAGAAATCCTTCTTTAGCCTGTCTCCTTCATGTACACTGATTGAAGTGGATTTAACAAGTGACATCAATAAGGGATCATAGCTTTCACCTGGATTCAATTGGTCAGTCTGTCATAGAAAGATGTTCTTAATGTTTTGTACACTCAATGTATAGGCACATTGAAAGAATGATTCCGACACATCAGTGGACGTGCGTGATCGGGGTCAGATGAATTAGGGTGTTTTGAAGGCGTTGTTCACCATTTAGGTGAACTGTTACTTTACCCAAATTACATTTTATGGGTATGGCAGACGGACAAGAAGTCAGAGAAAGATACAGTAAGATACAGTATCATGGAGCTGCACAACAGCAAACCACTGTCCACTTAACATTTTATTACTTCTACAAAAATAGCCTGCTTCAGGCCAAAAAGTTTAATCGATTTGTAACAGGGAACAACAGTCGAGCTTATTATATGGCTGACTGACCTTCAATTAGGCCTGCGCAATATAGGCCTATGCAATAATAAATGCATCTTCATATGGGATTTTTTTATAAGCATAATAGGCTAGGAGTAGCTATAGATTGAAATTATAGGCCTATGTATACCATGCTATTATGCTTATTACCTTACCTTCATTCTTTCAGTAGGCTACCTCTGTATCATTGACATCCAAAATGTTTTGCGAGACAGCAGGTGTGTTTTTCTGCATGGGTTCTGTTGGCTACTTGCAGTATATATTTTCAGAAGGTGAAAGCCAAATCATGGCACAGCTGCTCTATTTGGATAGGCGGTGAGAAATTCAGTGCATCGTTGTCTTGCTTATCAGAAGCATGCTGTGCATTTCAGGTGCGGTTATGGCCTTTAGGCCATAATTGGTATAGGGGTTGAATTGCCACATCAAATGTTTAGAATGTTTAAATAGTATATGATATTATCAATGCTCCAATATTGATATAACATAGTTTTATAAACATTTGCGTACATTCACTTGTTTTCACACCATGAAGCTAAATACACCCCTAGAAAACATATTGTAACAAGCCATGTCTGGTCATGGAATCCTCCCAATTTTTAGTTTTAGTTTTTTTGTCTTTGGGATGAATCAGACATATTTGTTCAATACCCTACCCCTAATGGCCATGGGGTGCTCAGTAGCATCCCCCACAGGTGCAATTTATCCAAACTTTGATGATTTGTAAATCAAGAATAGATTAACATATCCAAACATTATTTGACATGAAGTTCCTTAAGGGATCCTTTTAAAATAATGTCGGACCCACATTCCAAGCTTGAATATCAAGGACTGAAAAACACATTTCAAAAAGTGCACAACTTCAAACATTGAATTGGCATGTGGTGATGCAGTACAACTTTATTGAGGTATTAATGAAGGTACATAAAATTTTACATGTCAATTAGAATGAAATTGGTGAAGATATAATTGATATTCCTAACCATAGGGTTAGGGGTGAAACTACAAAATACGCCATATTTGTAGTTCACAACTTCTGGTTTAGGGAACAAATTGTATGTCTTTTTTTTGTTTTTAAATAGGCTACATTATTTTTTTTAACTAATATTGTATAAGCAAACATATCAAAAAGTAATAATACAAATTTGACAGGAAACATATGATACCTACAGGAAGTATCAATTTCACGTCACGCGACGTAACCGTTCCGGAAGCACCACTGTGGTCACTAGTTACCACAGCCACAATATCATAAACCCTGCCGATTTATCTTTTTAAAATGTGATTTTTAACCTTACCCTTAACCACACTTCTAACCTCATGCTTAACCATAACCTTAAATTAGGATCCCATTTTTGTTTTCATATATATATATATATATATATATATATACTGAACAAAAATATAAACATAATATGTAAAGTGTTGGTCCTGGTCCCATGCTTCTTGAGGTGAAATAAAAGATGTTCCATACGCACAAAAAGCTAATTTCACTCATATTTTGGGGAAAAATGTGTTTATCTTCCTGTTAGTGAGCATTTCTCCTTTTTCCAAGATAATCCATCTAAATGACAGGTGTGGCATATCAAGAAACTGATTAAACAGCATGATCAATACACAGGTGCACCTTGTGCTGAGGACAATAAGTCCATTCTAAAATGTACAGTTTTGTCACACAACACAATGCCACAGATTTATCAAGTTTTGAGGGAGAGTGTAATTGGCATGCTGACTGCAGGCATGTCCAGAACTGTTGCCAGTGAATTGAATGTTAATTTATCTACTGTGTTGTTTTAGAGAATTTGGCAGTACGTTCAACTGGTCTCACCCCCCCAGACCACGTGTAACCACGCCAGCCCAGGACCTCCACATTCGGCTTTTTCACCATCGTCTGAGACCAGCCACCTGGAAAGCTGGTGAAACTGTGGGTCTGCAAAAACTGTCAGAAACCGTCTCAGGGAAGCACACATCTCAGGGAAGCTCATCTGTGTGCTTGTTGTCCTCATCAGGGTCTTGACCTGACTGCAGTTTGGCGTCGTAACCATCTTCAATGGGCAAATGCTCACCTTCGATGGCCACTGGCAAGCTGGAGAAGTGTGCTCTTCACGGATGAATCCCGGTTTCAACTGTACCGGACAGATGGGACTATCATTTGAAAAGCAAATGTTGGCTGCGTTTCCTTTACTCTGCGGTCCAACTCATCCCAAACCATCTCAATTGGTTTGAGGTCGGGTGATTGTGATGGCCAGGTCATCTGATGCAGCACTCTATTTCCTTGGTCAAATAGCCCTTACACAGCCTGGAGGTGTATTTTGGGTCCTGTTGAAAAACAAATTATAGTCCCACTAAGAGCAAACCAGATGGGATGGCGTATCGCTGCAGAATGCTGTGGTAGCCATGCTGGTTAAGTGTGCCTTGAATTCTAAATAAATCACAGACGGTGTCACCAGCAAAGCACCCCCACACCATCACACCTCCTCCTCCATGATTCACGGTGGGAACCACACATGCGGAGATTATCCGTTTACTTACTCTGCATCTCACAAAGACACAGCGGTTGGAACCAAAAATCTCAAATTTGGACTCATCAGACAAAAGGAAAGATTTCCACCGGTCTAATGTCCATTGCTCGTGTGTCTTGGCCAAAGCAAGTCTTTTCTTGTTATTGGTGTCCTTTAGTAGTTGTTTTTTTTGCAGCAATTCGACCATGAAGGCCTGATTCACGCAGTCTCCTCTGAACAGTTGATGTTGAGATGTGTCTGTTACTCTGTGAAGCATTTATTTGGGCTGCAATTTCTGAGGCTGGTAACTCTAATGAACTTATCCTCTGCAGCAGAGATAACTCTGGGTCTTCCTTTTCCTCATGAGAGCCAGTTTCATCATAGCGCTTGATGGTTTTGCGACTGCACTTGAAGAAACTTTCAAAGTGTCTTAAAGTAATGATGGACTGTCGTTTCTCTTTGCTTATTTGAGCTGTTCTTGCCATAATATGGACTTGGTCTTTTACCAAATAGGGCTATCTTAGGTATACCACCTGTTAAAAAGAAAAATGCTATTGTAACCTCTTTGCAATAAGCAATTGAGACCAAAAGCTCCAGAGAAGTTTTAAGTGTTTATTACCAAGGATGCCGTGAGCTGAGTGCATACATTTAGAAAGTTCACAACACATCTTATACTCTTCCCTCCTTTTAGTCACCACACGCTTGTAGGTGTCACTTCCCCAGCTGTACATTTTATGACCCTAATGAGTTTCCCATATCTCCCCTGTGGAATGTCCATGGTCCTCTCTTTGTTTATCTAGATGTTTAAAAAAAAAAAATGCACCTTTATTTAACCAGGTAAGCTAGTTGAGAACAAGTTTACATTTACATTTACATTTAAGTCATTTAGCAGACGCTCTTATCCAGAGCGACTTACAAATTGGTGCATTCATCTTATGATATCCAGTGGAACAACCACTTTACAATAGTGCATCTAAATCTTTTAAGGGGGGGGGGGGGGGGGGGGGTTAGAAGGATTACTTTATCCTATCCTAGGTATTCCTTAAAGAGGTGGGGTTTCAGGTGTCTCCGGAAGGTGGTGATTGACTCCGCTGTCCTGGCGTCGTGAGGGAGCTTGTTCCACCATTGGGGTGCCAGAGCAGCGAACAGTTTTGACTGGGCTGAGCGGGAACTGTGCTTCCTCAGAGGTAGGGGGGCCAGCAGGCCAGAGGTGGATGAACGCAGTGCCCTTGTTTGGGTGTAGGGCCTGATCAGAGCCTGAAGGTATGGAGGTGCCGTTCCCTTCACAGCTCCGTAGGCAATCACCATGGTCTTGTAGCGGATGCGAGCTTCAACTGGAAGCCAGTGGAGAGAGCGGAGGAGCGGGGTGACGTGAGAGAACTTGGGAAGGTTGAACACCAGACGGGCTGCGGCGTTCTGGATGAGTTGTAGGGGTTTAATGGCACAGGCAGGGAGCCCAGCCAACAGCGAGTTGCAGTAATCCAGACGGGAGATGACAAGTGCCTGGATTAGGACCTGCGCCGCTTCCTGTGTGAGGCAGGGTCGTACTCTGCGAATGTTGTAGAGCATGAACCTACAGGATCGGGTCACCGCCTTGATGTTAGTGGAGAATGACAGGGTGTTGTCCAGGATCACGCCAAGGTTCTTAGCACTCTGGGAGGAGGACACAAGGGAGTTGTCAACCGTGATGGCGAGATCATGGAACGGGCAGTCCTTCCCCGGGAGGAAGAGCAGCTCCGTCTTGCCGAGGTTCAGCTTGAGGTGGTGATCCGTCATCCACACTGATATGTCTGACAGACATGCAGAGATGCGATTCGCCGCCTGGTTATCAGAAGGGGGAAAGGAGAAGATTAATTGTGTGTCGTCTGCATAGCAATGATAGGAGAGACCATGTGAGGATATGACAGAGCCAAGTGACTTGGTGTATAGCGAGAATAGGAGAGGGCCTAGAACAGAGCCCTGGGGGACACCAGTGGTGAGAGCGCATGGTGCGGAGACAGATTCTCGCCACGCCACCTTGTAGGAGCGACCTGTCAGGTAGGACGCAATCCAAGCGTGGGCCGCGCCGGAGATGCCCAACTCGGAGAGGGTGGAGAGGAGGATCTGATGGTTCACAGTATCAAAGGCAGCAGATAGGTCTAGAAGGATGAGAGCAGAGGAGAGAGAGTTAGCTTTAGCAGTGCGGAGAGCCTCCGTGACACAGAGAAGAGCAGTCTCAGTTGAATGACCAGTCTTGAAACCTGACTGATTAGGATCAAGAAGGTCATTCTGAGAGAGATAGCAGGAGAGCTGGCCAAGGACGGCACGTTCAAGAGTTTTGGAGAGAAAAGAAAGAAGGGATACTTGTCTGTAGTTGTTGACATCGGAGGGATCGAGTGTAGGTTTTTTCAGAAGGGGTGCAACTCTCGCTCTCTTGAAGACGGAAGGGACGTAGCCAGCGGTCAAGGATGAGTTGATGAGCGAGGTGAGGTAGGGGAGAAGGTCTCCGGAAATGGTCTGGAGAAGAGAGGAGGGGATAGGGTCAAGTGGGCAGGTTGTTGGGCGGCCGGCCGTCACAAGACGCGAGATTTCATCTGGAGAGAGAGGGGAGAAAGAGGTCAAAGCACAGGGTAGGGCAGTGTGAGCAGGACCAGCGGTGTCGTTTGACTTAGCAAACGAGGATCGGATATCGTCAACCTTCTTTTCAAAATGGTTGACGAAGTCATCCGCAGAGAGGGAGGAGGGGGGGGGGAGGGGGAGGAGGATTCAGGAGGGAGGAGAAGGTAGCAAAGAGCTTCCTAGGGTTAGAGGCAGATGCTTGGAATTTAGAGTGGTAGAAAGTGGCTTTAGCAGCAGAGACAGAAGAGGAGAATGTAGAGAGGAGGGAGTGAAAGGATGCCAGGTCCGCAGGGAGGCGAGTTTTCCTCCATTTCCGCTCGGCTGCCCGGAGCCCTGTTCTGTGAGCTCGTAGTGAGTCGTCGAGCCACGGAGCAGGAGGGGAGGACCGAGCCGGCCTGGAGGATAGGGGACAGAGAAAATCAAAGGATGCAGAAAGGGAGGAGAGGAGGGTTGAGGAGGCAGAATCAGGAGATAGGTTGGAGAAGGTTTGAGCAGAGGGAAGAGATGATAGGATGGAAGAGGAGAGAGTAGCGGGAGAGAGAGAGCGAAGGTTGGGACGGCGCAATACCATCCGAGTAGGGGCAGAGTGAGAAGTGTTGGATGAGAGCAAGAGGGAAAAGGATACAAGGTAGTGGTCGGAGATTTGGAGGGGAGTTGCAATGAGATTAGTGGAAGAACAGCATCTAGTAAAGATGAGGTCAAGCGTATTGCCTGCCTTGTGAGTAGGGGGGGGGAAGGTGAGAGGGTGAGGTCAAAGGAGGAGAGGAGTGGAAAGAAGGAGGCAGAGAGGAATGAGTCAAAGGTAGACGTGGGGAGGTTAAAGTCACCCAGAACTGTGAGAGGTGAGCCATCTTCAGGAAAGGAACTTATCAAGGCGTCAAGCTCATTGATGAACTCTCCAAGGGAACCTGGAGGGGGATAAATGATAAGGATGTTAAGCTTGAAAGGGCTGGTAACTGTGACAGCATGGAATTCAAATGAGGAGATAGACAGATGGGTCAGGGGAGAAAGAGAGAATGTCCACTTGGGAGAGAGTTCTCATTCACAACGTCAGAATCATATCCCGTCCATCTTCACTGTCCTGGGCCTGACCCTGCTCTCTGATCCAAGGCAATTTCCTCTTATCTGATTAGGTCAACCTTTCCAAATTAGCATACACACAGTTTCATGGCCTAAACTCCATTAATACTCACAGTAATCAATCACTAAACATGATACAAACTACAGTTTAACTTAAAACATGTTACATTTTAACAGAATCCATCACACACTTACCTTGTCACAACACAACTGATTGGCTCAAACGCATTAAGAAATTCCACAAATTAACTTTTAACAAGGCACACCTGTTAATTGAAATGCATTCCAGGTGACTACCTCATGAAGCTGGTTGAGAGAATCCCAAGTGTGTGCAAAGCTGTCATCAAGGCAAAGGGTGGCTACTTTGAAGGATCTCAAACAAAATATATCTTGATTTGTGTAACACTTTTTTGGTTACTACATGATTCCATGTGTTATTTAATAGTTTTGATGTCTTCACTATTATTCTACAATGTAGAAAATAGTACAAGTAAAGAAATACCCTGGATTGAGTAGGTGTGTCCAAACTTTTGACTGGTACATATAGCCACATATGACACAGCCACAAAGTCAAAATTGGCTATGTTATCAAAGACAACACAGAGATATCTGTTCGAAGTCCCTGTTTAACATTCTCCCTCTTCTATCATTCTCCCTCTCTCTTTATAAGTCAGAGAATTGGTCGTTGTTTTGATCATAACCTGTAAAATGTACAATTTATTTCCTCTAATTGAAATAATAATACACGCAATTGCAAGCTGTCGTGGAAATTCAGTACTGAGAGAGATTTGGTCATTTCTTCAAACAATCATCTTTCTTTAATATCGATTAATTATTGCAATAATGAGGCTGGTCAACCCTCCCCCTCCCCACCCTTGAGTGTTGGACAGAGTAACCTAACCTTTACACAAATGCAGAGTACTATATATAGCTGACACTAACAATGCTCAGTCATGGTTGATTCAACCCCGCTCATGCAGACCAAGGAGCATCATAAGACACTCTGGGTTCATCCTGTCATTATCTGCACGTGGGTGTTGTCTTAACCCCTCCCTGGCTTAGTTTCCCAGATGCAAGGATGATTTAGAGACAATGCGGAATTGTTCTAAACTCCTCCTGGCTATTTTGGTTACACACACCACATCTTGTCTATGTAATGCAGTCTTTAACTCATTTGTCAGCTCAAGCCATCTCTGGTGACCATAAGCCCAGATTAGCTGCAGGGAACTAGAGTGGAGACCATAAAAACACAGACACTAACAGGACAGAAATATCCTCCTATTTGTTATGTATTAATTGCTAACTATTAATATTAAACAAATCAGGTAAATACCTAATTTTTCTATCACATTCCCCCATTTTGAGAATTCTCTCAATTTAAAAGTAAAATTACAAGGTTTAAAAATACATTTATTCCCTTTAGTGCCTAATGAACATGACCCAGGACAAGCATCATGATCCCACTATGTATAAGGCATCACCTATGGACTCTATGGGCCATTAGCATAAACCTGCTATAGTTCCTGAGCATTATCATTAAACATTTCAATTTAGTAATGGATATAAATCAAATGGATTAGGATCAGTTTCACTCTCAGGATCAGAGTTCACCCCTCCATTCACCAAGGCATGCTGAGAATAGTCTCAACATAGTACACAACTTCTTTACCCATGTCATCATTAGCATAACAACAATCTAAAAAATCTATCCATAATACATGAATAGTTTTTAACATACTAAAACTTACTCAAATCAATCAGTCAGTTTTAAAAATCATTCAGTTTCCAAATCATAATTCAAAACCCAATTAATTATCCAACCAAAATGTTGAAAGACATTGCTCAGTGATTCACATTGGTTCTATCACACAAAATTTAAACCCCTCAATTTAACATACATCAACACTGGCAGAATGTACATCCATATTAACATACAATATATTCACCTTATGATTAACCCAACTAACTCATCAGGGTTATAATTACAGATGCAATGCATTCTTAGCCTAAATCACTATAAATTCAGCAGTGTAGACCTCCCCCATCAATCTGATAACCCAAATAACAATTTTAGACAAGTCTAAATCAATTACGGGCACAGTTGACCAACCCCCTCCCTTCTCCGGCACTCAATCTTCTGGTGTCTTCTTCATTGTCTTCAGATAGCTTTACAGTTCAACGTGGATGGCCCATGGTAATGTCCCAATTTCAATGTCTCACCTGAAACCCACCACAACTCATTATGTCTCGTACATTTGCCAACCAGTATACCAGCAATATGAGAGAAGTTTTGGAATGGATCTCTCTCCATGATCAGTCCAAGTAGACTTATTTTTCACTCCAGAGAGAAAAGGCAGTTGATAACTTCAACTGGATGCTGTACACCGGTTGTTGGTCCCTCGATAGAAGTGGTGCAAGACAGGGCCGTAGTGAACGCCATTTCTTCAGGTGGTTAGAGGGGGTTTTGAGGTCCACACCCTATTTGGTCAAATTCCCTTCCATGTATCTAGATACCACCTGTAGTCACAATCCATAATCTCGAGAAAGGACAGATCAAAACAGCAATTCAGTTCAGTGCATCTTTGATTCAGCAAATCCAGACAAGCATTCAAGAAATCCAAACAAATGATCTACTGTATGACAAACTATTACTACTACCAATATTCTTATTGCAAATCTCCAAAGCACATGTCAAAGGAAAAAAATAACATCACATTCTGTTGAAACCATTTTTCAAATTATCACGCTGTCAACCTCATCGCACAGTCATATAATCAGGAAGTTATCCCGATTATCCAGCAGACCCAATCTGGTGAGATGTATCAAAACAAAACAGAACAAACAATGCAACAATGCACTCCTTCATACATCACTCAATACATTTCTATATATCACTCAAGGTGTATAAACTTCAATCCAAAAAAAAATCAAAAAAAAATTTCATTCCCCCATTTTGACACATAATTCACATAGTGACTAATGTGTAAAAACAACACTGCAAATCAAATTCGAATTACTACCCTTAATAAAAATAAAAAAACAAATTGTACCCATAAATTCATAGTAAAAATAGACTAGAGACAGGTCTATCCTTCTCGTGGTCCTGTTAGATATAAAACTTCTTCGTAATTATCACCATTACAAATGACCTTCAAATCATCCTCCAATGTCTCTCAGCTTTCCAGCCGGGGTGATCAAAAATGTACATCACTGTTGCCAATAATACGGGACCTGTTCAGCAGGGCACAACGTTTGAAATAAGGTAATGTAGTTAAATGTTTTCTGTAGACATTATTGTGTCAGAGTTGTACAATAATCAAACTAACAACACTTTAAAATTGAACAGTAACATGCAGATGAAGTGTGATTGCAATAAGTTTGTTTTTTGCAAAATTGTGGCAGTTTAGTGTCCTGAGAATTTTTCATGTTACTGAACCAAATATTAATATAAAGAAATTCTACTAACCCTGACTGCAGACTAACTTTGATAGTACACATGTAATAATATTCACAAACCAATATTCATTGTGTAGATTACAACAATTCTAGTGTCACGGAGGCACACCTTGTTGTCCTCCCTGGTCCCATTGCATATTGACATGTATGATGTCTATGTTTATGCCATTAAAATTAATATCTGATTATATTGGATCCTAATACATAACAATGACTTGACAAACCAGATATTAGGAACTGTTGAGCATTTATTCAATATTTGTCAAAAACATATATTATTAGATAGTAACCTGTGTGGCTCAGTCGGTAGAGCATGGCACTTGCAATGCCAGGGTTGTGGGTTTAATTCACACTGGGGACTAGTACACTAAAATACAAAAATGTATGCACTCACTACTGTAAGTCACTCTGGATGTCTGCTAAATGACTTCAATTTAAATGTAAGAATTACGAATGCGGTTCCGAATTCTCTGGAACCTGTATTTTCTGACTTCTCCCCCATGAGAACAGTGTGGCTGAGGGTGGAGAGTGAAAGCTCTTGACTGACTTTAAGGATGCTTGGCCTATGTGCTCAGTGTTGCCAACTAATTTTCAGGGTAAATTGCTAGAGGCAGGTTTATTTGTTGCTAAATGACGATGTGATGTCATTGCGTGATAACGTAAAACTGCGTCGTTACGTAGAATACACAATAACGTTACTCAAAGAATATGATTTGACATTTTGTTCAGGTACAAACTCCCACTCTTTTCTGTACAATTGTGATTGAGACATGTTGATTGATGTTGTAAGTTCTGTTCAAGATCAAACATTCGTGACCAACTATATTCATTGGGTTTGTCTCGTCGAACCCGTATTACTGCTGCTGCAGAAAGCCAACAATGATTTGCAATTTGCTGAAATTGCTGCTGGCCTTCTGCTGCCTGTGCACGAGCTGAGCGCCTGCTTCTGACGTCACTCACAATGCACTTTTGCAGCCAGGCATGTGTGTTGTGACTGAGTGTGTGACAGAGAAAATCGTTTTTGTGTCATTTACAGGGAAAATCCGTGCATTTTAGCGTTTGAGTCACTTTTCAAAAGTTGCTAAAAGTTCAAAATAACATTTTAAAAGTAGCTACATTTGTTGCTAGGTGCTGTTTGAAAAAAAAGTTGCCAGGGTATTCTGAAAAGTTGCTAAATCTTGCAACAAAATTGCTAAATTGGCATCATTGTATGTGCTAGTGTTGGGCATTCCGAGTATTTTGCGGTGAGCATGCTCATTTGGATCTGTTCACGTAAAAGAGCCGGCTCATTTGGCTCCCAAACGTCTCTTCTTTCAAAATGCTTAAACATCGATCTAGAT
The DNA here is from genome assembly GCF_965601325.2 of Salmo salar. NCBI lineage: Eukaryota > Metazoa > Chordata > Actinopteri > Salmoniformes > Salmonidae > Salmo > Salmo salar. The sequence continues at coordinate 67,604,175 of NC_138309.1, read as the reverse complement.
TCTTGAACCACGGGGGGAAAAGTGTAAAACCCAAAAAGTAGGCTACCATTATGTCAGATCGTGAATTTACGCACTGAAAAAATCAGTATGGACCAGATTGACACACTATCCCCACTAACCTATTTATTGTTTCTGCAGTGACGATTCACCCTCTTTAGGGAATTATTTTGTAAAAAGAAAACGTAGTAGCACTATGCAAATCAGAAGCCAAATGAACGGCTCTTTCGCCGATGCTATTGTGCTCCCGACGTTAGAAAAGATCCGTTCAAATAGAGCCGTTCGTTCGCGAACGACCCACCTGAGAAGAACGTGACCTTAACGCGCCAGCCTCTGTTGAAGACTATTGTCCAGCCCAAGAACTACATGTACTTTTGTTTTTAAGTGTCTTTGAGATTATCTGTATAATGAAAGACGCTATATAAAATAAATACAATAATAATATGCAAGGACGAACACCGAGCGCACAAATAGTTATGTGTTCTATGTGCAATTCTGCAACAAAAGTATAGGAAATTACCGAAAATGCGCTATGATTTCGATGCAAAAAGTCCTAACTTTTATTAAAAATAAGAAAATAATGTGCAACCTTTACAAGTTTTGAAAAACACAGTGTTCATAATCATAACATTATATACGTAATGTTGTTGAAATTGTACAGTTTTGTTTCCTGGGTCACGGAACAACACATTTTTGGTGGTTGGCCCTTTGACTACTATCGCGGCCTGCTCTAAATCTCCAACTCAGTAGGTGGCAGTAAAACATTGGCTTTTTGCTACAATGTAGCAGCATAAAGACGATTGGCGTCAAGGCAGCAAAATTAGTGTCCCTACAGCAACATTAAGACTTCCAGTTTTCCATTTTTATTTAAAAATAAAAGTCTGTGGTAATACGCTATTTGATCAAAAACGAGGGCTGATGGGCTTAGTTTGCGAAGTTCTTTTGTTTGGCTAATCATTTGGACCGACGGCCAAGATGGTGACGGGGATTCCCCCAAGGGCATAAGGCGAGGGTAAGTGGAGGAGGGTGTGTCCTTTTTTTGGAATGCAGACACAATATGGTGTTATTTCTTGGATGACTGTGGTATAAATACCTAGCAGCCCTTTCTACTCCACCCATTCCATTGGTCCCAATGCAATACACTTTAGGCCTGTACATTTCATAGTGGCTTATAGAGAAAAAACTATTCTATGTGCCAATGTAATGTAAAAGTTGGGTTTGGAATAATTCAGAAGGGTCTGTAGAATGTATACAGTACCATTAAAACGTTTTGACACATCTACTCATTCAAGGGTTTTTCTTAATTTTTGCTATTGTCTACATTGTAGAATAATAGTGAAGACATCAAAACTATGAAATAACACTAGGGATGCACGACATATCAGTAAGCATATCAGAATCGGCCGATATTAGCTAAAAATGCCGATGTCTAGTTTAATGCCATGTGCAAAACCGATGTCAAAGCTGACGTGCATACCTATATAATGCAAGTAGATGACGTAATGACGCAACTAAAAATACAGCGCTACAGAGAACAAAAGCAGAAAAATACTAAACGCACACTTCCAACAACAAAACAAGTTCAGGTCGAGCATTCATTTCAAAGAGTAAGAAAATTTCAGCCAAACAACTCAAAGGTGAAATCCATTAACGCCAAGATAATGGAATTCATTGCCCTTGGCAGTCAACAGTTCTCTGTCACTGTTCTCTTATCACTGGCTTCTGTCACTGTTCTCTTATCACTGTACGTACATACCCCAACCAGAAGCAATGGATACAGGCAACATCTGCACTGAGCTAAAGGGTAGAGCTGCCACTTTCAAGGAGCGGGACTCTAACCCGGAAGCTTATAAGAAATCCTGCTATGCCCTCCAATGAACCATCAAACAGGCAAAGCATCAATACAGGACCAAGATGGACTCGTACTACACCGGCTCCAAAGCTCGTTGGATGTGTTAGGGCTTGCAAACTATTACAGACTACAAAGGGAAGCACAGCCGCGAGCTGCCCAGTGACACAAGCCTACCAGACGAGCTAAATTACCTCTATGCTCGCTTCGAGACAAGCAACACTGAAGCATGTGTAACTGTGTAGGTTCCGTTCCTCTCTTCGCCCCAACCTGGGCTCAAACCAGGGACCCTTGCACACATCAACAACTGACACCCCACGAAGCATCGTTACCCATCGGGCCACAAAAGCCGCGGCCCTTGCAACGCAAGGGGAAACCCTACTTCAAGTCTCAGAGCGAGTGATGTCACTGATTGAAACGCTATTAGCGCGCACCACCGCTAACTAACTAGCCATTTCACATCTGTTACACATGCATGAAAGCATCAGCTGTTCCGGACGATTGTGTGATCACGCTCTCAGTAGCCGATGTAAGACCTTTAAATAGGTCAACATTCACAATGCCGCAGGGCCAGACGGATTACCAGGACGTGTACTCCGAGTATGCGCTGACCAACTGGCAAGTGTCTTCATTGACATTTTCAATCTGTCCCTGACTGAGTCTGTAATACCAACATGTTTCAAGCAGACCACCATAGTCCCTGTGCCAAAGAACACTAAGGTAAACTGCCTAAATGACTACCAACCCATAGCACTCACATCTGTAGCCATGAAGTGCTTTGAAAGGCTGGTCATGGCTTACATCAACACCATTATCCCAGAAACCCTAGACCCACTCCAATTTTCATACCGCCCTAACAGATCCACAGATGATGCAATCTCTATTGCACTCCACACTGCCATTTCCCACCGGGACAAAAGGAACACCTAAGTGAGAATGCTACAGCTCAGCGTTCAACACCATAGTGCCCTCAAAGCTCATCACAAAGCTAAGGACCCTGGGACTAAACACCTCCCTCTGCAACTGGATCCTGGACTTCCTGACGGGCCGCCCCCAGGTGGTAAGGGTAGGTAACAACACATCCGCCACGCTGATCCTCGACACGGGGCCCCACGGGTGTGTGCCCTGTCCCCTCCTGTACTCCCTTTGCACTCATGACTGCATGGCCAGACACGACTCCAACGCCATCATTAAGTTTGCAGATGACACAACAGTGGTAGGCCTGATCACCAACAACGATGAGACAGCCTATAGGGAGGAGGTCAGAGACCTGGCCGTGTGGTGCCAGGACAACAACAACCTCAACGTGATCAAGACAAAGGAGATGATTGTGGAGGACCGAGCACCATTCTCATCGACGGGGCTGTAGTGGAGCAGGTTGAGAGCTTTAAGTTCCTGGGTGTCTACATCACCAACAAACTATCATGGTCCAAACACACCAAGACAGTCGTGAAGAGTGCAGGAGACTGAAAAGACTTGGCATGGGTCCTCAGATCCTCAAAAGGTTCTACAGCTGCACCATCGAGAGCATCCTAACTGGTTGCATCACTGCCTGGTTTGGCAACTGCTCGGCCTCCGACCGCAAGGCACTACAGAGGGTAGTATGTACGGCCCAGTACATCACTGGGGCCAAGCTTCCTGTCATCCAGGACCTCTATACCAGGCGGTGTCAGAGGAAGGCCCTAAAAATTGTCAAAGACTCCAGCCACCCTAGTCATAGACTGTTCTATCTGCTACCGCACGGCAAGGATATACCGGAACGCCAAGTCCAGGTCCAAAAGGCTTTTTAACAGTATCTACCCACAAGCCATAAGACTCCTGAACATCTAATCAGATGGCTACCCGTCCTATTTGCATTGTCCCCCCCCCCCCCCTTTACTCTGCTGCTACTCTCTGTTTATTATTTATGCACACTGTAGTCACTTTAACTCTATCTACATGTATATGTTACCTCAATTACCTCGACTAACCTGTGCCCCCACACATTGACTCTGTGCCGGTACCCCCTGTATATAGCTTCGCTACTGTTATTTTACTGCTGCTCTTTAATTATTTGGTCTTTTTGTTTTTTACTTTTTCTTAAAACTGCATTGTTGGTTAAGGGCTTGTAAAGTAAGCATTTCACTGTCACCTGTTGTATTCGGTTCATTTGATAAATACATTTTGATTTGATTATGTCGAAAGGCACTTTTATTTTGAACTCTTTTGAAATTCTATGACCCGGAAGTATTTAATTAGTGTTGCTGACGAGACGATGATCTGACAAATGTTGTTTATGTCCAATCTTTCTCTAATATGTTGTTAAATGTCCCCGTCTAGAGATATCGAATCAAGAATCTGGCGGACACCCTAGCACAATAGTCGGTTTGTGATTAACTTGCATTTCAGGCGGATTCCATGCTCGAAGGAGTGAGAGGAGAAATCAAATGGGTAAGGTTCCATAAATCGTTTTTATCCTTGTAACGTTACCCGTCTTGAAAATGTAATGTAACTATCTGTCATTAACCACGTTTCCATCCAGTTTTTATAAGAGGAAAGTCCCTTAGTATAAAAATATCGCAACAGCTGTGGAAGTTTGTAATTTTATAAATGCCGACAGATATTTAGCTTTTTTTTTTATTTTTACATTGTATCTTTTTGTGTCGGTAAAATTCATTATGATGGAAATGGCGGTGGAAACGCCTTTATGCGCAAATGTTGATATAACCATCATATCGAAGTACATTTGGAGTCACGCGATGATATGGTGTGTGTGGTCCTCCCACTAGTACGACTCGGGAAACCATACAGTTTATTAAGATACATATGAAATAAGTTACGATGAACTTCACATGGTGGTGAAAGTGCACGGTGTTGAGCTTGATGCTGCTTTCCAATTAATATCGAGGGTATTAGTCTGGGGACATGATGATCGATGCTTGACAAATACAAATAGTCTCGCTCTTATCCATAATAATCTCATCATGTAGAATAGACAACCCGCACAGCCTACCCGCAATGTATCTGCGAGCTTTTGGCTATAGAGCGCAGGTGCCAAGACCAGAGTAGGCACATTTGCTATTGTGACAAAACTATCGGTAGAGTTGAAAATGCGATTGAAACACATTGAACTTTAGATTGTTATTCGGTACATGACAATGTAAATGTTGTGTGTAACACGCCATCACGCACTGATAATTGTTTTTGTTTTAAATCCGCAATAAATCCATTTGGTGTGAAAATTGGCATATTTTTATGCGCGTTCTAGAATATTCGCATGAAAATCTGTCGCCATTTGGATGAAAACCTAGCCACTGCCTTGGAAGTCTTGCGCTCCATTCATTGCAACATTGTTGCTTGAACAGAACATATGTAGCAGTTGCATTGTTTCATTCATGTGATACATTTTACACCACGTTTTAACTGTGTATTTCTAGTGCTGATTTTTAAGAGTTTTGCACCTCATCTATTAAGCAGATGGAAGCCTTCGAAAGATGTCTAAAATTGAGCGTCTGAACGCCCGTGTGGCGAAGCTGCTGACAGTGGCAGTGCATGAGGTTCTGGAGGTGGTGAAAGAGACTGTGTCAGAGTATCAGGAGAACACGGCCAGAACTCAAAGAGAGAATGAGAGTCTGAGGAAAATTCTGCAGGAACTCCAGGATAAGATGAAGAGAGAGAACACAGGTGAGTCCGAGAAGTAAAAGTGTATGCTAGTCGATGTTCCCTTGCGCATTGTACTCTAAACTAGGTCTTCCACCTCAAAGCACAAGAGGATTTTGACACCCACCATCTCAGATTATGACATGTTTTCTGTTGTTAAACAGATAATGTTAGCATTCCTGCAACATTATTTTGTTTAAATATACTTTTGAGCTCTTAGAAATTAAGCAAATTGATGGCACCCAAATTGTCCATTTAAATTTATAGGAGTCATATAATATTCAATAAATATAGTACCTAGCATCTGATTTGGACTTTATTTTTTATTTTACAATGAGTAAGAAATCCAAAGAAATTGTCAAGTCACCCACGGACCCTCAACACCCCACACCAATCCCACCCCAAGAACTAGTATATTATATCAGTTCTCCATGTCTGACATAGTATGAAGTTGTTAGGCTTATGTCCAGTCCTACAACCTGATATTACAAGGTTCTGACCACTAGGTGCTATTAGGTGATAGCCGTGACACCCCCCCCCCCCCCATGTTAAAGGGATAGTTCCACCAAATTTCTAAATGATGTTGATTTCCTTAACCTGTAAGCAGTCTATGGACAATGTATGACAGAAATCCATGCTTTGGTTTTGTTGTCAAACGTTTCAAATGCTAACTTTTTAGCATTTGTGGCACATCTAATGCAAGTCAATGGTACCTAATATTAGCATTTTTACGCTTAACACCCTAATCATCCTAAAAAAGTATCTACAATTTGATTGTGTAACTCAATGATGTTAGTTATAGATGATTTGGATATGAAGTATGAAAATGTAAATATACAGTTGAAGTCGGAAGTTTACATACGTTTATGTTGGTGTCATTAAAACTCGTTTTTCAACCACTCCACAAATTTCTTGTTAACAAATTAGTTTTGGCAAGTCGGTTAGGACATCTACTTTGTGCATGACACAAGTAATTTTTCCAACAATTGTTTACAGACAGATTATTTCACTTATAATTTACTGTATCACAATTCCCGTAGGTCAGAAGTTTACATACACTAAGTTGACTGTGCCTTTAAACAGCTTGGAAAATTCCATAAAATGATGTCATGGCTTTAGAAGCTTCTGATAGGCTAATTTACATAATTTGAGTCAATTGGAGGTGTACCTGTGGATGTATTTCAAGGCCTACCTTCAAACTCAGTACCTCTTTGCTTGACATCATGGGAATATCAAAAGAAATCAGCCAAGACCACAGAAAAGCAATTGTAGACCTCCACAAGTCTGGCTCATCCTTGGGAGCAATTTCCAAACGCCTGAAGGTACCACGTTCATCTGTAGTACGCAAGTATAAACACCATGGGACAACGCAGCCGTCATACTGCTCAGGAAGGAGACACGTTCTGTCTCCTAGAGATAAACATACTTTGGTGCGAAATGTGCAAATCGATCCCAGAACAACAGCAAAGGACCTTGTGAAGATGCTGGAGGAAACGGGTACAAAAGTATCTATATCCACAGTGAAACAAGTCCTATATCGACATAACCTGAAAGGCCGCTCAGCAAGGAAGAAGCCACTGCTCCAAAACCACCATAAAAAAGCCAGACAACGGTTTGCAACTGCACATTGGGACAAAAATTGAACTGTTTGGCCATAATTACCATCGTTATATTTGGAGGAAAAAGGGGGAGGCTGTGAACAATTTAAAGGGAATTCTACCAAATACTAATTGAGTGTATGTAAACTTCTGACCCACTGGGAATGTGATTTAAATAAATAACTCTACTATTATTCTGACATTTCACATTCTTAAAATAAGGTGGTGATCCTAACTGACCTAAAACAGGGAATTTTTACTAGGATTAAATGTCAGGAATTGTGAAACTGAGTTTAAATGTATTTGGCTAAGGTGTATGTAAACTTCCGACTTCAACTGTAGGTACCATTTACTTTGGATTTGTGCCACAAATGCAAAAAAAGTTAGCATTTGAAATGGTGGCCAGGTAAACAACCAAAGCAAGGGTTGCTGTCATACTGTTACAAAACCAATATGTAATTTGGGTGAACTATCCATTTAACAAAAATCACATAATAGCAGAAACAGCACCATCTAGTGGTTAGAACCTGGTAATATCAGGATGTAGGATGGGACATAAGCATAACAATTTCAATTGCTAATTTATCTGAATTTGGGGAAAAAACACCACCAAATTCACTGAGAATACATTACATAGGATGAAGAAACAATTCTCCGAGCTGCAGCTCCATACTACTTGTCAGCCATAGAGAACTGACACTGTAGACTCATTTTTGGGGTGGGATTGGTGTGGTGTGACCGTGGGTGGCTTTTGACCATTTCTTTGCATTCCTCATGTCTTACTCATTGTTAGAAAAAAAGTTGGGTCCAAATAGGATGTTGGGTACTATATTTGACTTTTTACAGTGCCTTCAGAAAAATTCACACACTCCTTGACTTATTACACATTGGGGAAAGGGGGATACCTAGTCATATTGTGTTATAGCCTGAATTCAAAATGGATTAAATGCTTTTTTCCCCTCACCCATCTACACACAATACCCCATAATGACAAAGTGAAAGCATGTTTTCAGACAATTTTGCACATTTATATCAAAATTAAATACAGAAATGTTTTGTTTAGATAAGTGTTCACACCCCTGAGTCAATACATGTTAGAGCTGTAATCGCTGCCAAAGGTGATTCTTTCTGTGCAAGTCTGAGAGCTTTGCACACCTGGATTGTAGAATATTTGCACATTAATATTAAAAAAATTAGCTAGGCCACTCAGGAACATTCAATGTCGAAGCAACTCCAGTGTATATTTGGCCATGTGTTTTAGGTTATTGTCCTGCTGAAAGGTGAATTTGTCTCCCAGTGTCTGTTGGAAAGCAGACTGAACCAGGTTTTCATCTAGGATTTTGCCTGTGCTTAGCTTTATTCAGTGTCTTTTTATCCTAAAAAAACCCCTCCCTACTCCTTGCCAATGACAAGCATACCAATAACATGATTTAGCCACCACCATGCTTGAAAATATGAAGTGGCACTCTGTGATGTTTTATGTTGGATTTTCCCCAAACATAACACTTTGTATTCTGGATCTTTTTTGTAGGTCTTCTGTAGTGCCTTATTGCAAACAGGATGCATGTTTTGGAATATTAAAAAAAAAAATACAAAAAAAAATCTGAACACTCTGTCATTTAGGTTAGTATTGTGGAGTGACTACAATGTTGTTGATCCATCCTCAGTTTTCTCCTATCACAGCCATTAATCTCTGTAACTGTTTTAAAATCACCGTTGTCCTCATGGTGAAATCCCTGACCGGTTTCATTCCTCTCCGGCATCTGAATTTATGAAGGATGCCTGTGTCTTTGTAGTGACTGGGTGTATTGATACGTCCATCCCAAAGTGTAATTAATGTTCAAAGGGATATTCAATGTCTCCTTTTTTTAAATTTGTACTCATCTACCAATAGGTGCCTTTCTTTGTGAGGCATTGGAAAACCTCCCAGATCTTTGTGGTTGAATCTGTGTTTGAAATTCACTGCTTGACCAAGGGACCTTACAATTATCTGTATGTGTGGGGCACAGAGATGAGGTAGTCTTTCAAAAATCATGTTAAAGACCAATTATTGCACACAGTGAGTCCAAGCAACTTATGTTACTTGTTAAGCAAATTGTATATTCCTGAATGTATTTAGGCTTGCCATAACAAAGGGGTTGAATACTTATTGACTCGAGATTTCAGCTTTGCATTTTTTATGAATTTGTAAAAATGTCTAAAAACATAATTACACTTTGACATTATGGGGTATTTTGTGCAGGCCAGTTACACAATCTCTTGCTGAAATGACATGGAATGACCCAACCCTAACAAGCTCCAGGGGCTAGCCTCTTGTTTGGTCTCCAGGAAATTGAGAACAAACTAAATACAGAAAGACACATTTACATTTCACAATGGACAAATAAAATGGTACTGCTTATGACCACCATCAGCTACCCTCCCCCAGTCAATTGCCTATTACCTTGCTATAAGCCAATATGCATCTTGTTCATGTTCACAGGTGCTGTGCAGACTGTGACTGTCCAACTTGAGCTGCAGAATTGTAAGCAGGAACTTTCCCTGGGGGAGGACACTGAACTCTTCCCGTCTGAAGAGGAGTTGACAGAGATTCTCTCTCCAGAGCCACATGATGGACTTACCAGCGAAAAACCCTTTGGAGTCCAAACATTTGGCTTTCCTCCTATCAGTTTGAAAAAGAAGAGCAGGTCGTTCCACTCAGCGTGTGGCCCAAGGAGCTTGCTGACCGAGGAACGACCAGAAACGACCACACAGAGCAGAGAGTTGGATCTTAAATCTGAGATAGGACATGATACACATGTAAAGGAACACCACACTCTAGTGACTGATACTGCGCTGTCAGAAACACTATTGAGTCAAATGAACTCCACTCACACCGTTTCAAACTCACTTTTCCCAAACGATTCCCCTCAGGCCTCTCAACCACTGCTGACTTTTGAGGAGATCAAACCAGAACCTGAAGTGGAAGCGTATGTCACATATTCAACACCAAAGCATTTTTATGACTGTGCAGGCTCAAGCCACATTTTACCCCAGACCCAACTCAATCGAGAGCCTCTTCAACCTAACTCAGGGTCTTATGAACTTGTGTACTTCCAGCCAAACCAAAATTGCTCAGGGGAACCATTTGCATTGGGAAACAATGCTGAATCGGCATTGGACAGATTTGAGGAACAGCACAATACCCTCCCGTTTAGGAAATCCTTTGGTGGAGCAGGAGGGTTGAGAATACTCCAGCGACATCTCGGAAGTGAAAAGCGCTACTGCTGTCCTCTGTGTGGCCGGTGCTTCAGTCACGCTGGTGATTTTAAAAAACACAAGAGGGTCCACACTGGTGAGAAGCCATACTGTTGTTCTGTGTGCGGAAAGCGTTTCAGTCAGTCAGGCTACCTAAAAATACACCAACGGTACCACACTGGAGAGCGACCGTATGGCTGTACCCAGTGTGGGAAACGCTTCAGTCATTCTAGTAATTTCAAGAAGCACCAGCTCACTCACCTAGGATCAGTGCCATAATGTACGACAATGTAAGGGATCTTTGACTGAGAACTATGACATTCCGTTTAATTTAGAGTTGGTCAGATTAAGTGTATGGGGGAAATGTTCAGGAAAGTGAAAGGATAATATCTAGCAGGAGAGAATTGCTTACTTTATGTTGGACTTGACATAATTACTAATCTTTGTTAGGGTTTTCTGACAATATTGTGAAAGCTGGTATTGACATTTTCAGCACCAAATCTCACAGGTAGAATTAATGCGCAAGACCACAAATTACTGTATTATTCCTGACAATTGTGGTGTGGGTCTGGGAATCTTCCTATTTGGTATTTACTACTAGTAAACCTCTCAATTTGATTAGAATGTGTGTAATTCTTGTCATTTTAAATAAACATATTTTTCTCCAAAACAAAATGTACGTATATGTATGTGTTAATAAAATATATTCCACTGTTGGGGCTACATGTAATGTAAATGATAATCACTGTCAAAGTGAAACACGAATTTGAGGGCGCGTCCGTTCTGCCAACCGCCCCTTTACGTGACTTGCGGAAGTGACGAGCCCTGTGTTACATCAAAACAGTTCAGCAGTTATCCACAAATGGATACAGGTGAGACATTTTTATGTTGAACTTGCATGTTGATCGCCCAGACGACGACGAAGAAGAAACAACGGAGCTAAAACAGGCATTGATGTAGTCGGAAGCTAACGTTAGCATGTCAGAGCCTCTGCGTGTTAAGATCTGGAACCTTAGCAGCTAGTTAGCTTACAACAGCCACCATTGGACGGTCATCGATGGCTTCAAAGTAAGCCCTGCCCTGCCTTTTTACATGACAAACTTGGACGTTCTCGCAGTCATTCACTGCACTTCGTAGTCCTGTAACATAATTTGTAAATCATGTCGAAAATTGAGCGTCTGAATGCCCGTGTGGCGAAGCTGCTGACGGTGGCAGTGCATGAGGTTCTGGAGGTGGTGAAAGAGACTGTGTCAGAGTATCAGGAGAAAACAGCCAGAACTCAGAGAGAGAACTTGAGTCTGAGGAGAAGACTACAGGAACTCCAGGACAAGATGAAGAGCGAGAACACAGGTGAGATTCAATGCTTGTTGTTGAAGTAATAGACCTAGTTGTCTAAAAATGAGGAGGGCCTGACTCTGTTTCTGCTCTGAGTCTATTTTGTTGGGTTGCTCAGATGAGACTGCTATCAAGTTGTTGGGGGTAGTTTTCCTCAAAACACATGTAGCAGAAACTAGGTCTAATTCTGATGTTTAGATAGTCCTTTAGTTATTCATCTGTGGGGACAAATGAGAAACGTTGCGATATGCCTGATCAAATTAATCCAATCAACAATTGTTACCCTCTGTGGTGTTATGGTGTGGTTTTCTGATACCATCTTTGTCTTTGGCAGCTCAACAGTCTGCCCCTGCTCCCACAGCCATTTCAGGTAAAACCGAGCAGGAGGAGGGAAGCGAGGGCAGCCCCTGGCCGAGGCAGCAGGACCCAGAGTCTACACAGCACGAGGACAAACCGTTGCTCACCCAGAAACCCTGGAGGAGACTGGAGATGGAGTACAACAACTCACTGGAGCTAGACCACTTGGAGGACTCCGAGACTGAGTGTAACGTCACACTAACGTTAGCTGAGCGTAGCGGAGCTCCCCCCGAGAGGTTGTCACGGGTGAAGGAGGCAGCCCTGACTGTATACGTGCCTCATTCTCTGTGTGACGCCGACCTAGACTCCATGCACACAGGACATATGTCCTCCGACATGTTAAGCCATCCCAGCTCTCCTCCCCACCCAGGTCTGTTCTCGGGTGAAATCAAAACCGAACCTGAGCACTTGGAATATTCCTCTGCCCCCCAAGAGACCCCAGACCAGAACCCATTTTTTGAGTGCGAAGACTCGAATAGTAGCGCAACACATAATCGCAGTGCCCCGGAACCCATGCAGAACAACCCGGAAATGCACGGCGTAGTGCACTACATCAACGCAGAAGGTCTAAACACCTTTGTGGACACGTTTCCCTTCACATGTCACCCAGAGTTGGTCCAGGACGCCAGGCGACAAAACAGGCCTCTGCTTAGGCGTGAGGAGAGCCACAGCTGCATCCTGTGCGGGAAGACGTTCAGCCGGATCGGGAATCTTCGAATCCACCAGCGCTGTCACACAGGGGAGAAGCCCTACTGCTGCCTGCACTGTGGGAGACGCTTCAGTCACGCTGGGAACCTGCAGAAACACAAGAGGGTCCACACTGGGGAAAGACCGTATGGCTGCCAACAGTGCGGCAAGACTTTCAGTCAGTCCAGTCACCTTAAGAAGCATCAGAGAATTCACATTGTCAGACATCTTAGTGTTGAATAAGTTTCAGACTTTCAGATTAATTGTCCTTGAATCAAAAGTGAAGCGCATTTGTTGAACTTTGGCCTGTTTGTATGGATGTTGGTGATTTGTGCTGTACCCCCAAAGCGTAGTGTGCCACTTACTTACTACATGGTCACAAGGTATAACGTAGACCACACTTTTTGAGTGAAATTGAGACTAGTTTGTGTAACAGTGTTGTCTGTCCCTCTCCATGCCCAAACCTGGGCTCGAACCAGGGACCCTCTGAACACATCAACTGTCTCCAAAGTATCATTAACTATTGCTCCACAAAAGCTGCAGACCTTGCAAAGCATGGGAAACGACTACTTCAAGGTCTCAGAGCAGGTGACCTCACCGATTTTGAACGCTACTGGTGCACGCCGCTAACTAGCTAGCCAAATTTTACATTGCTGCACTCATCCCACTTTGACCTCCTCCGGACAAAGCCCAACTGAGTGATCCGGGTCAACAGCATTCATGTAACAGTGTTGCTTTCGTCCGTCTCCTTGCTTGAACCAGGGACCCTCTGAACACACCAACAACTGTCACCCACAAAGCATTGTTACCGGTCACTCCATAAAAGCTCCGGCTTTTGCAGAGCAAGGGAAACCTCTACTTCAAAGTCTCAGAGCGGGTGACGTCTACTAGCGCGCACCGCTAACTAGCTAGCCATTTCACATCGGTCACACTAGGATCAAACCAGCAACTGGCCTGTAGAGCCAACAACGAGACTGCACTAACTGCATTCCCAATAGTCAACTCATGGAAGTGTTTGTGAAACGCTTACCAAGGTTAAGGTTAGATCACTACAATGTGAGTTATTGTAATTGACATAATCAAGCATGGATCAATACACGCTATATGGACTGGCAGTGTGTATGCAGCATGTGTTTCATAGATGAGCTATTCAAATAAATGTATAATTGGTTGATGTGTGACAGCATTTGATACTTACAGGCTTATTGGATAGTTCACCCAAATGACAAAATCACATATTGGTTTCCTTACCCTCTAAGCATAATGTCCTGGGGTTTGTTTCATTGATCCTCCCCTTAAACGCACCCTAATTTTTAAAAATTCTACAAATTCTGAGTCCATTGGAGTGGATCAGCTTGAGCAAAGTGAGGTGTAGAATCACTGATCTACATAGTAGATAATAGTATTCCCTACCAAATAATAGGCTTTGTACAATTAAGTTTTGTAGAGCTATGCCTCCACTGGCTTAGGCGATCGCACAACCAAACACTCCCACACAACCAGACATCGATTGATTGGATACAGCTTATGTCAACTAGAAAAGGACGTTTTAGTAGAAACTTTGTGCGCTTGCTCAGCTGGCTGAAAGTATTATTATTAATAGTAGTGGAAGAAGTTTACATAGTGAGATAGGCTTATATAATTGAGATATCTTCCAAGAAAAGATAGGGGCGGCAGATAGCCTAGTGGTTAGAGTGTTGGACTATTAACCAAAAGGTTGCAAGATCGAATCCCCGAGCTGACAAGGTAAAAATCTGTCGTTTTGCCTCTGAACAAGGCAGTTAACCCACTGTTCCTAGGCCGTCATTGAAAATAAGAATTTGTTCTGAACTGACTTGCCTAGTTAAATAAAGGTTAATATTTTATAAAACAAAACCTTTAAATGCTTAGTTTAAAAATAGTTAACATTGAAGCAGCTAAAGTATGAATGCATTGAAACCCATCTTAATTCATGCAAACCCTTCACATGTGGGAAATGGTCTACATGGATAGGGCTAAATGTACATGTTTGTTACAGAAGAAATACGAAAAGCATATGCATAACCATGATTTTGGAGTTAATGGGGATATTATTAGACCAAAGGTGAGTACACAACAGTTCACCAGACACAAGTCTTAATCCAAACATTACACTGATTTTAAATGTGTATTTTACATTTACTGTACTTTTTGCCGCATTTGTTGATAACAAAATCAGAAACTACTCTGGATACATTCAGTAACAAGACTATTGCTGGAAAATTGTGGAAGACAAAGATTACAAGGGTGAGAGGACTAACTGGTCTCCAAGTGACCATGCACCTCTCCATAGTGTGGACAGTTCCTAATCAATTTCAATGCACTTTTATGAGTCAAAGAAGAGTCTTCAACTATGAGGTACATTTTTTTTAAACCTATATGATCTGACAGTGTTAGGCTTTCACAAGGCAATTCAGAGAAACGGATTGTAATTTTGATTCACATAGAAAGGAGTCATGAGTACATTCAGGTGCGTGTGCCACAGCAAAGTGTCTTCACAATAAATGAACAGGCTCATTGTGTTCAGAACAACCCAGTGTATGATGACATAACAAACAGACAACAACAAAAAAGTTGCCCAATTATCGGGAGGGATGGGGCAACTTCTTGTTGCGTGCAGTGCTCAAGTTCAGAACGTCTGTCAGTCAAAACACACAATGCTGGGAATTGCCATCATGTAGAGCATGTTGCTTTACACTACGTTCCAATGTAGGTGCTTATTAGTGTCCAAATATGCCATTTTCAACCCGTGTATACAGGTATGAGTGTGAAGGGCTACATGCTCACAGATTAGAAGGTATCAAAAAGCTGAATGTAAATATTGTGATCATAGCTTTCACCTGGTTAGTCTGTCATGGAAAGAGCAGGTGTTCTTAATGTTTTGTATGCTCAGTGTATGAACACTATCAGCCTAAATTGAAATGTTTATAACAATGACAAAAATAGTATAATATACAATAAATGTAAGTACCTGACGATAGACACAAGGAAGCACAATAGATGTACAGGACAACAGTATGTTGATGGCTGTAGGTTCGTGATTCGTCTGTTTTAACATGGGAATAACTGGGAGCTAATGTGACCAATACAATTAGAGCATTCTAGCTAACTCGCTCTTACAGCAATAACATACAAAACACATCCCAGGATTCATCAAATATCTAACAGGTACTGTTCAAAAGTTTGTGGTCACTTAGAAATGTCCTTGTTTTTGTTTTTGAAAGAAAAGCACATTATTTGTCCATTTTAAAATAACAAAATTGATCAGAAATAGTGTAGACATTGTTAATGTTGTAAATGACTATTGTGCTGGAAACTGCAGATGAAAAAAAAAAAAAAAAAAGGATCTACATAGGCGTACAGAGGCCCATTATCAGCAACCATCACTCCTGTGTTCCAATGGCACGTTGTGTTAGCTAATCCAAGTTTGTAATTTTGAAAGGCTAATTGATCATTAGAAAACCCTTTTGCGATTGTTAGCACAGCTGAAAACTGTTGTTTTGATTAAAGAAGCAATAAAACTGTCCTTCTTTAGACTAGTTGAGTATCTTGTGCATCAGCATTTGTGGGTTCAATTACAGGCTCAAAATATCCAGAAACAAAGAACTTTCTTCTGAAACTCGTCAGTCTATTCTTGTTCTGAGAAATGAAGGCTATTCCATGTGAGAAATTGCCAAGAAACGGAAGATCACTTACAACACTGTGTACTACTCCCTTCACAGAACAGCGCAAACTGGCTCTAACCAGAATAGAAGAGTGGGAGGCCCCAGTGCACAACTGAGCAAGAGGACAAGTACATTAGTGTCTAGTTTGAGAAACAGACGCCTCACAAGTCCTCAACTGGCAGCTTTATTAAACAGTACCTGCAAAACACCAGTCTCAACGTCAACAATGAAGAGGCGACTCCGGGATGCTGGCCTTCTAGGCAGAGTTGCAAAGAAAAAGCCATGTCTCAGATTGGCCAATAAAAATAAAAGATTAAGATGGGCAAAAGAACACAGACACCGGACAGAGGAAGATTGGAAAAAAGTGTTATGGACAGATCAATCTAAGTTTGAGGTGTTCGGATCATAAAGAAGAACATTTGTGAGACGCAGAAAAAAATAAGATGCTGGAGGAGTGCTTGACACCATCTGTCAAGCATGGTAGAGGCAATGTGATGGTCTGGGGGTGCTTTGGTGGTGGTAAAGTGGGAGATTTGTACAGGGTAAAAGGGATCTTGAGGAAGGAAGGCTATCACTCCATTTTGCAAAGCCATGCCATACCCTGTGGACGGCGCTTAATTGGAGCCAATTTCCTCCTATAACAGGACAATGACCCAAAGCACAGCTCCAAACTGTGCAAGAACTATTTAGGGAAGAAGCAGTCAGCTGGTATTCTGTCTAATGGAGTGGCCAGCACAGTCACCGGATCTCAACCCTATTGAGCTGTTGTGGGAGCAGCTTGACCGTAAGAAGTGCCCATCAAGCCAATTCAATTTGTGGGAGGTGCTTCAGGAAGCATGGGGTGAAATCTCTTCAGATTACTTTAACAATTTGACAACTAGAATGACAAAGGTCTGCAAGGCTGTAATTGCTGCAAATGAAGTATTCTTTGACAAAAGCAAAGTTTGAAGGACACAATTATTTCAATTAAAAATCATTATTGATAACCTTGTCAACGTCTTGGCTATATTTCCTATTCATTTTGCAACTCATTTCATGTATGGTTTCATGGAAAAAACAGTAGTGTATATCAGAACGTACATAGTGAACTCGCACACGTTGTAAATCTGAAAAATAGAATACAGTATTTCAGAACATGACCTACTGCTTGAATGTCAATATCAGACTGGGAAGAATTTAAGTTTGCGATCTCCCCCCTATCTGCAAGCATGACCAATGTCATAATATTAATATGTAAATTCAACCAACCAATGGGAATACATAAACATCTAATACATATTTCTGCAGTGTCAAGTGGAAACATAACCAACCCTGTTACTCTAATTTCCTGTACTTGGACAGAATGTCTTATTACATTACACAGCCTCACGTTGTGACCACATTGAATTGAGGGTATTTGCACATCCTTTTTACCTCATTAGTGATGTTAGTATACACATTTATAGTCAACACATTGACACAAAATCGATTGCTTAAAACAGAGCAATATCATTGGTTTTGCACTGTTGATTTTATGGTATGCACTGGTGGCCTTCTACTTTAATTTTCTAACTCAAATGGCGTGGACAATTTGAAAGCTCCCTGTATAAAAGACGCTGGTCTCACACCAATTCATGGATTTGAGAGTTAAACTATCACTCAAATAACAACCAACCCTTGTCACTGTTGATATCCTATGGCGGGTCGTGATTTGTTGAAGTTAAATAACAAAGCAACTGATTTGTTTCCTTCCCTATTTCGGCAGCCTTCCAAAACTTCCATCCGACATTCTAGAACACGTGTCAAGCTCGTTCCACCTAAGGCCGAGAGTCTGTGGGTTAGTAAAGAACAAACTCCTCTCACCTGGTTGTCTTGGTCTTAATTGAAAGGAAAAAACAAAAATCCGCAGACACTCAGCCCTCCTTGGAATGAGTTTGAAACCCCTGTTCTAGAATTTAGATGCCTGTCTCTTAGCAAATTCTCTTCTAACCACTGATATGTAAATTATTCTCAGATTCATTGTGGCCTTTGAATAGTGTTTGTTTAAACAGTGCATACACCTCAAATGTTTGCACCCGCTCTACTGATTTCAAATTGATATCGATATGAGTGATTAACAAAATAGTGTTGCGTTTACCTTTCCATGTTGGCGACCCACTTGAAACAAAATGCAACAATCCAAACTGTAGCTGGCTGTCTTCTACAAGTTGTTCTCTAACCAGTGATACACAAATTATTCCCACATTCTGTGTTTTTTTTTGTAAGGTTAGTTAACAGGATGTGTTACCCGACTCCCCCCCATGTTATTGATTCCAACTTGATATCAATATGAGTGATTGACAAATAAGTGTTGCATTTCTCTTTCTGTTTTAGCAAACCCCCAAATCAAAATGCATCAGTCCAAAATGTAGCTGGTTGTCTAAAGTAGGTTGTCCTCCATGTTTCCATGTGATTTTGTAATTGTGTTAGTTTCAACAGGCATACAACCTGATTTTCCCTATAATGAGTGATTTTGTTTTTGTCAAAACAACAGTTTTTTTGGGGCATATGCAGTTTATAAGGTGCTCATTTAAAAAAATACAAGTCAAATTATTACTATTGTGGCACATGTTGCAAAAGTATTCATCCCCCTTGGCGTTTTTTTCCTATTTTGTTGCATTACAACCTGTAATTTAAATGTATTTTTATTTGGATTTAATGTAATGGACTTAAACAAAATAGTTGAAATTGGTGAAGTGAAATGTAAAAAAATACTTTTTTCAAAAAACTCTAAAAATAATAAACGGAAAAGTGGTGTGTGCATACAATTGAAGTCAGAAGTATACATACACTTAGGTTGGAGTCATTAAAACAAGTTTTTCAACCACTCCACAAATTTCTTGTTGACAAACTATAGTTTTGGCAAGTCGGTTAGGACATCTACTTTGTGCATAACACAAGTAATTTTTCCAACAATTGTTTACAGACAGATTATTTCACTTTATTCACTGTATCACAATTCCAGTGGGTCAGAAGTTTACATACACTAAATTGACTCTGCCTTTAAACAGCTTGGAAAATTCCACAAAATGATGTCATGGCTTTAGAAGCTTCTGATAGGCTAATTGACATAATTTGAGTCAATTGGAGGTGTACCTGTGGATGTATTTC
Source organism: Salmo salar (assembly GCF_965601325.2). Classification (NCBI taxonomy): domain Eukaryota; kingdom Metazoa; phylum Chordata; class Actinopteri; order Salmoniformes; family Salmonidae; genus Salmo; species Salmo salar. The sequence continues at coordinate 67,584,664 of NC_138309.1, read as the reverse complement.
AAGGCCTACCTTCAAACTCAGTGCCTCTTTGCTTGACATCATGTGAAAATCAAAAGAAATCAGCCAAGACTTCAGAAAAAAATTGTAGACCACACGTCTGGTTTATTCTTGGGAGCAATTTCCAAACGCTTGAAGGTACCACGTTCATCTGTACAAACAATGGTATGCAAGCATAAACACCATGGGACCACGCAGCCGTCATACTGCTCAGGAAGGAGACGCGTTCTGTCTCCTAGAGATGAACATACTTTGGTGCGAAAAGCGCAAATCAATCCCAGAACAGCAAAGGACCTTGTGAAGATGCTGGATAAAACAGGTACAAAAGTATCTATATCCACAGTAAAACGAGTCCTATATCGACATAATCTGACAGGCCGCTCAGCAAGGAAGAAGCCACTGCTCCAAAACCGCCATAAAAAAGCCAGACTACGGTTTGAAACTGCACATGGGGACAAAGATCGTACTTTTTGGAGAAATATCCTCTGGTCTGATGAAACACAAATAGAACTGTTTGGCCATAATGACCATCATTATGTTTGGAGGAAAAAGGAGGAGACTTGCAAGCCAAAGATCACCATCCCAACCTTGAAGTACGGGGGTGGCAGCATCATGTTGTGGGGGTGCTTTGCAGCAGGAGGGACTGGTGCACTTCACAAAATAGATGGCGTCATGAGGCAAGAAACTTATGTGGATATATTGAAGCAACATCTCAAGACATCAGTCAGGAAGTTAAAGCTTGGTCGCAAATGGGTCTTCCAAATGGACAATGACCCCAAGCATACTTCCAACGTTGTGGCAAAATGGCTTAAGGACAACAAAGTCAAGCTATTGGAGTGGCCATCACAAAGCCCTGACCTCAATCCTATAGAAAATTTGTGGGCAGAACTGAAAGTGTGTGCGAGCAAGGAGACCTACAAACCTGACTCAGTTACACCAGCTCTGTCAGGAGGAATGGGACAAAATTCACCCAACTTATTGTGGGAAGCTTGTGGAAGGCTACCCGATATATTTGACCCAAGTTAAACAATTTAAAGGCAATGCTACCAAATACTAATTGAGTGTATGTAAACTTCAGACCCACTGGGAATGTGATGAAAGAAATGAAAGCTGAAATTAATAATTCTCTCTGCTATTATTCTGACATTTCACATTCTTAAAGTAAAGTGGTGATCCTAACTGACCTAAGACCGGGAATTTTTACTAGGATTATATGTCAGGAATTGTGAAAAACTGAGTTGAAATGTATTTGCCTAAGGTGTATATAAACTTCCGACTTCAACTGTATGTACAGTTTATCCACAACCATTGCAACTCTGTCACTCCTGCCCCCTGTGTTCTCGCATGACAGGATAGAGTACATTGCGTCTCTGGTTTATGTCATGGGGAAAGGGGTCATTCATCGCATAGTTAGTTCCTTTTAAGTCTCTGTCCCTGGTTTTGACCATTCCCTTCTGTTTGAAATGTTTAAAGAGCGCAATAATTGCGTGAGGTATTGCTCTGAAGGGTTTCCCCATTCTATGCACCCTGGAGAAGGTGATTTTCTCCACGACATTGGAGGGCAGTTTCAGCTTTTCAGTCATAAATTCCTTCACATTATCATCTGGTTAGATATTGTCTGTCTCAGGAATCCACAAAACCTTCCTTGAGATTGTACATCAAGCAGTGACTCCTTCAGTGTTCTATTCTTCCGATGAATTGGTTTAACTGCATTCTGAATGTTATGTACAGCACCTTTCAAAGATTCGTTCTCCTTCTTCAGTTTGTCTATTTCCTTTTGGCTGAACTCCAAACTAAGTGTCAGTTCTGCAATGCTCTGTTGGGTTGTCTCTAGCATCTCCAGTTTCGCCAGCTTTTTGTTGATAGACTCCAGCAGTCCCTGGCATGTCCATAGCCTCCGTGCTGAAAGACTCTCCATCGCCAGTGGTTTCGGATGAAGAAGGCCACGGTTGTTACTTTTTGCGCGGTGGGCATATGACGGAGCAAGTGCAGTTGCTGCCTTTGACATGTTTCATGTCCAACGGGGCATGGTAGTGGTGGTCTAAAAAGCATTCTAGCTCCTGCATTAACTCTGGCGCATTGTTTTTGCTTAAAATGTTCATTACTACACAGTGTATCCTTGTGAATGGAAATATACTGTATGCTCATACATACATCTATATTGCTTAGATTGAGAAAACAAGTGTGTTCCAGGATTCATCCAATGGCATTGTGGAGTATACCACCTCAGTCACCAGCTTCCTCAAGTCCCCAAAGTGACCGTATGTACAGAATCAAACCAGAAGCCATGGATTACAGGCAACATCCACACCGAGCTAAAGGCTAAAGCTGCCGCTTTCGAGGAGCGGGACACTAACCCGGACACTTATAATAAATTCCTCTCTGCCCTCAGACGAACCATCAAACAGGTAAGCGTCAATACAGGACTAAGATTGAATCCTACTACACTGGCTCTGACGCTCGTCGGATGTGGCAGGGCTTGCAAACTATTACGGACTACAAAGCGAAACCCATCCGTGAGCTGCCCAGTGACGCAAGCCTACCAGATGGGCTAAATGCCTTTAATGCTCGCTTCGAGGCAAGCAACACTGAAGCATACATGAGAGCACCAGCTGTTCCGGATAACTGTGTGATCACGTTCTCCATAGTCGATGTGAGCAAGACCTTTAAACAGGTCAAAATTCACAAGGCCGCTGGGCCAGACGGATTACCAAGACGTACTCGAAGCATGCGCGGACCAACTGGCAAGGGTCTTCACTGACATTTACAACCTTTACCTGACCGAGTCTGTAATACCTACATGTTTCAAGCAGACCACCATAGTCCCTGTGCTCAAGAATGTGAAGGTAACCTGCCTAAATGACTACCGCCCCGTAGCACTCACGTCAGTAGCCATGAAGTGCTTTGAAAGGCTGGTCATGGCTCACATCAACAACATCCTGGAATCCTTAGACCCACTCCAATTTGCATACCGCCTGAACAGATCCACAGATGATAGAATCTCAATTGCACTCCACACTGCCCTTTCCCACCTGGACAAAAGGAACACCTATATGGTTGGGCTCCAGAGTAGCGTAGCAGTCTAAGGCACTGCATCTCAGTGCTAGAGGCGTCACTACAGACACCCTGGTTTGAATCCAGGCTGTATCACAACCGGCTGTGATTGGGACTCCCATAGGGCAGTGCACAATTGGCCCAGCGTTGTCCGGGTTTGCCCGCTGTAGGCTGTCATTGTGAATAAGAATTTGTTCTTAACTGACTTGCCTAGTGAAATAAAAGTTAAAAAAAGAAATAATAATAAATAACGTTAATTGACTGTAGTCAGCGTTCAACATCATAGTGCACACAAAGCTCATCACTAAGCTAAGGACCCTGGGACTAAACCCCACCCTCTGCAACTGGATCCTGGACTTCCTGATTGGCTGCCCCCCAGATGGTAAGGGTGTGCAACAACACATCTGCCATGCTGATCCTCAAAACGGGGGCCCCTCAGGGGTGAGTGCTTATTCCCCTCCTGTACTCCCTGTTCACCCACGACTGTATGGTCAAGCACGACTACAACACCATCATTAAGTTTGCTGACTACACAACAGTGGTTGGCCTGATCACCGACAACGATGAGACTATAAGGAGGAGATCAGAGACCTGGCAGTGTGGTGCCAGGACAACAACCTCTCCCTCAACGTGAGCAAGACAAAGGAGCTGATCTTGGACTATAGGAAAATGAGGGACAAACACACCCCCATTAAAATCGACGGGGTTGCAGTGGAGTGGGTTGAGAGCTTCAAGTTCATTAGTGTCCACATCACCAACAAACTATCATGGTCCAAACACAACAAGGCAGTTGTGAAGAAGGCACGACAAAGCCTATTCCCCCTCAGGAGACTGAAAAGATTTGTCATGGGTCCCTGGATCCTCAAAAAGTTCTACAGTTACACCATCAGAGCGTCCTGACCGGTTGCATCACCACCTGGTATGGTAACTGTTTGGCATCTGACCATAAAGTGCTACAGAGGGTAGTGTGTACAGCCCAGTACATCACTGGGGGCAATCTTCCTGCCATCCAGGACCTCTATATTAGGCGGTGACAGAGGAAGGCCCCAAAAATTGTTAAAGACTCCAGTCACCGAAGTCATAAACTGTTCTCTCTGCTACCGCACGGCAAGCGGTACCGGAGCGCCAAGTCTAGGTCCAAAAGGCTCCTTAGCAGCTTCTACCCCCAAGCCATAAGACTGCTGAACAACAGCTTCTAGCCCCCCCCCCACCCACACCTTTGTTTTTACACTGTTGCTACTCGCTGTTTATTATATATGTATAGTCACTTTACCCCTACCTACATGAACAAATTATTTCCATTACCTCGACGAGCCTGCACCCCTGCACATTGACTCGGTACTGGTAGCGCCTGTATATAGCCTCGTTATTGTTATTTTATTGTGTTACTTTTTTTTACTGTAGTTTATTTAGTAATACTGTCGTTTGTATGTGTATGTTTTGAAAAAATGTTTTTACGTTAAACCCTTCTGGAAACAGTGAAGAAGTAGAGGAATATGGGTCCAGGGCTAGGGATCCTAACATGCTGACCGCACGCTCCATCGCACGCATGTTGATTTTGTCCCCCCACACCAAAACCGATCAGGACACGCAGGTTGAAATATCTAAAGAAACTCTGAACCAATTATATTAATTTGGGGACAGGTTGAAAAGCATTAAACATTTATGGGCATTTACCTAGCCAGCTGTTGCTAGCTAATTTCTCCTGGGATATAAACATTGGGTTGTTATTTTACCTGAAATGCTCAAAGTCCTCTACTCCGACAATTAATCCACAGATAAAATGGTAAACGTTTGTTTCTAGTAATCTTTCCTTCTTCAGGCTTCTTCTTCTTTGGAATTTATGTGGCGGTTGGCAACCAACTTTAAAAGGTGCATTTCCACAACCGACTGGAGTGTGGACCTCAGTTCATCTTTCAATCATCCACGTGGGTATATGCACCTAAAAACCAATGAGGAGATGGCACGTGGGTATTTGCTCCTAAAAACCAATGAGGAGATGGGAGAGGCAGGACTTGCACCGCGCTGTGTCACGAATAGAACCAAGTTCTATTTTAGCACCTGACCACGCCGATGCTTGCTAATGCGTGCGAGCAGCGTGGGTGCAATGATTGAATAACATGTATGTGTACACTTCTTTTGCTATGCTCACGCACACGACACGTCCGGTCTGGTCAGCATGTAAGAGGTTCTCTGTGAGTAGGCTGAGGCCAATAGGGAATGATCGGAATAACGTGCTTCAGTATGGTTGGCTTCTTAGCGTTCATAGCCATGGTTATCAACTGTACCGCAGAAATGGAATGTAAATAACAGAAAATAGATGTTGTTGTGGCAGCAGCAGAGAAGTACTTGGGTGTATGATATTTTACTGCAGAGGAGTTACAAGGTGTGTTGAACGATAATGTCCCGTCCTCCCAGAATGCCGGCCTGGTGTAGGATCAGATAGGGTCAGGTAGTGGAATAGTGGTTAGGTTTTATTGGTTGTAAGGTTAGATGGTAGGGGAATTTTTCTTCCCTTACCTTTTTGTGTCACAAAGTGTAATGAATTCACTTTCCAGAACAGTAGACAAAACAGATGAATTGGGAGTCTGTGATCATCCTGGTCCCGTGTGGCTCAGTTGGTAGAGCATGGTGTTTGCAATGCCAGGGTTGTGGGTTCGATTCCCATGGGGGACCAGTACAGAGAAAAAATGTATGTACTCACTACTGTAAGTCGCTCTGGATAAGAGCGTCTGCTAAATGACTAAAATGTAAATGTAAAATCCTCACACTCCGTACAGTAGGTGGTGGTGTATGCACCTTTCAGTTAGTTGCGATCCACCAATACAAATTTAAAGAATAAGAAAATCTGTGACCTGGTTTTGTGACGCTCGTCATTTGGTGTGACGCAGACAGGGTGGTGTGAGTGGTGAAACAGAAGAGTCATTGTCTGTCCTTTTGAGTTTTGATGTTGAGTCTTTGCCCGACAAAGTGATGTTAGGATATATAAGTTATCGTACAAGCTTTTGTGCCGAATACATTACGTTGTTACAGGTGTTAAGCTTATGGGCATGTGGCAGCAGTTTGTAGGAGGGAGGTTCCTAGGTGTGAGAAGTGTGCAAAGGGCATGAAACAAAAGAATGTGTAGCATTGAAGAAAGTAGTGGTATATGTTAATTGTAGGGGTGCCCATGGGGCTGGGGATCAGAAATGTCCGGTGCGAGAGAGGCAGGTTGAGGTTTCCAGGGTTAGAGTAGTGCAAAAGTTGTCGTATGCTGAGCCAGTGAAGAAAGTAGAGGAAAATGGGTCAAGGGGAGGGATCCTGAGAGGAGTGTTGTGAGTAGTAGAGCTGTACCAGTACAGAGGGATAGGCAAAAAATGTTATATGTTTCAGTAAGATTGGATTTTTTTCATCGATAGCAATGGTTATCAACTGTACTGCAGGGATGGAACGTAAGTCACAGAAAAATGGTGGTGGCAGCTGCAGAGAGGTATTTATTTGGGTGTGCGAAACTTGATGTCAGAAGAGTTACAGGGTGTGTTGAGTGGTAGTGTCCCATCCTTTCAGGCTGTTGGCCTGAGGTAGGACTAAATATATTTAAATAGTGGAGTGGGTTTTTAGTAAGTGTAGAGTATTTGTTTATTTTATTAATTAAAAAAAAAAATCAACAAAGTTTAAGGGAGTTTACTCCAGTCTAGTAGGTGGTGGTAATGCACCTTTTTTGGATGCCAACCGATTATAAACCTCATCGAAGAATGTCCGTGACCTGGAAGTGCTTTCTTATTCCTGCCTGCTTCACAGCAGGCGTCATACTTGGAGGCTGCTGCGTGTTTTTTTTTCTATCAAAACGTGAACCTTAGTTCAATTAGTAAACCTGTTTTCATACGAGGATTATTTCGTTTACAATGTACATTTTATCATCATTACTTTAAAAAGTTGTAAGCCAAAGGTTGGACACGTTTTTTTTTTTCCTGGCGACTGTGGTGCACTGTGCTAACTATCGCGTTAGCTGGCTAGCCCATTCCCCATACAAACTTGTCTGTTGTTTTGGACACCTAGACGGCGGATAAGGGTCAACAAAGAGAGGTATCTATTGTTTGACTTTTTTTGTATAAACTTGAGTGTCATACACAAAGTGTATCCCACTCACTGACTGGTTTTCCACCACTAGAGTGTGTTGTCACGATACCAGAATTTCTTTCGATACCAGTTTTAGTAACTCGATACCATGGCACTTGATCCAGACGGATAACTCAGCTAACGTTACTGCTCTGTTTTATCGTTGTACATCTTTTGAGTTCAATATCATTACATTTTAAATTTGATGTCAACATTTTTCAGAGACAGCCATGTATGCATAAATTAATAAATTGTACAATCATAATTAATTTGACAGTTTTTACCAATGTAACTACATAACGGTAATAATTTATTTGAATGGTAAATCTCTATTGGTAAACATGGTAAATCAAGATGGCCTAGGCGGCCTATTCACAATACAGGTGAAAGCATATTTTCACTATTAAAATCCAATTGTATTTGTCACATGCGCCGAATACAACAGGTGTAGACCTTACAGTGAAATGCTTACTTGCAAGCCCTTAACCAACAATGCCGTTTGAAGAAAATACTTTAAAAATTATTTAATGTAGCTACAGGTGCCAATCTGTTTCCCTCCCATTTGGGACTTATTTTATTGTACTGATCAACATTTACAATCTCTTCTATTATGAAATCCATTAATGAAGTCATTCATGACGAGGCATATAGGCCATCTGTAAATAGCCCATCCAACTACCTCATTCCCATATTGTTAATCTTTCTGCTCCTTTGCACCCCAGTATCTCTACTTGCACAGTCATCTACTGCACATCTATCACTTCATTGTTTAATTGCAAAATTGTAATTACTTCGTCACTATGGTCTATTTATTGCTTACCTCCCTAATCTTACCTCATTTGCACACACTGTATATCGATTTTTTTTCTATTGTGTTATTGACTGTACATTTGTTTATTCCATGTGTACCTCTGTTTGTGTCACACTGCTTTGCTTTATCTTGGCCAGGTCGCAGTTGTAAATGAGAACTTGTTCTCAACTGGCCTACCTGGTTAAATAAAGATGAAATTAAATTTAAAAAAATAATATATGCCCATATAGCCAGTTGAGGGAGACGTTACAGACGGTGGGAAAGTATCTTTGGATGTGATGCAGAGACGACGAAGTGAATTAATAACGTTTTTGGTGACAGCTTTGAAATCAGCATATTTTGCATTATGATTTGCATTACATCACAAAGTACTAGGGTTGTGAATTGTTTGATGTTAGCTTCAGCTGTAAGCTAGCAACGAAAGTTAACCTACAATTACAAATGGAAGCCACCGGTATCTTCTTGCATTGTAGGTTTCTAGCCTGTATGGATATTGATTTGCTAACATTTTCAACATTTCTACATGCCGTGTTGCATTATTCAAGTGTGGTAACTTCTGTGCAGCATGAGTTTTTAACTAAAAAAAATTAAAAAATGCACCTTTATTTAACCAGGTAGGCAAGTTGAGAACAAGTTCTCATTTACAATTGCGACCTGGCCAAGATAAAGCAAAGCAGTTCGACACATACAACAACACAGAGTTACACATGGAGTAAAACAAACATGCAGTCAATAATACAGTAGAAAAATAAGTCTATATACAATGTGAGCAAATGAGGTGAGATAAGGGAGGTAAAGGCAAAAAAGGCCATGGTGGCAAAGTAAATACAATATAGCAAGTAAAACACTGGAATGGTAGATTTGTAGTGGGAGAAAGTGCAAAGTAGAAATAATGGGGTGCTAAAGTAGCTAAATAAATACAATAGGGGAAGCGGTAGTTGTTTGGGCTAAATTATAGATGGGCTATGTACAGGTGCAGTGATCTGTGAGCTGCTCTGACAGCTGGTGCTTAAAGCTAGTGAGGGAGATAAGTGTTTCCAGTTTCAGAGATTATTGTAGTTTGTTCCAGTCATTGGCAGCAGAGAACTGGAAGGAGAGACGGCCAAAGGAGGAATTGGCTTTGGGGGTGACCGGAGAGATATACCTGCTGGAGCGCGTGCTACAGGTGGGTGCTGCTATGGTGACCAGTGAGCGGAGATAAGGGGGGACTTTACCTAGCAGGGTCTTGTAGATCACCTGGAGCCAGTGGGTTTGGCAACGAGTATCAAATCAAATTTATTTATATAGCCCTTCGTACATCAGCTGATATCTCAAAGTGCTGTACAGAAACCCAGCCTAAAACCCCAAACAGCAAGCAATGCATGTGAAAGAAGCACGGTGGCTAGGAAAAACTCCCTAGAAAGGCCAAAAACCTAGGAAGAAACCTAGAGAGGAACCAGGCTATGAGGGGTGGCCAGTCCTCTTCTGGCTGTGCAGGGTGGATATTATAACAGAACATGGTCAAGATGTTAAAATGTTCATAAATGACCAGCATGGTCAAATAATAATAATCATAGTAGTTGTCGAGGGTGCAACAAGCACGTCCGGTGAACAGGTCAGGGTTCCATAGCCGCAGGCAGAACAGTTGAAACTGGAGCAGCAGCACGGCCAGGTGGACTGGGGACAGCAAGGAGTCATCATACCAGGTAGTCCTGAGGCATGGTCCTAGGTCTCAGGTCCTCCGAGAGAAAGACAGAAAGAGAGAATTAGAGAGAGCATATTTAAATTCACACAGGACACCGGATAAGACAAGAGAAATACTCCAGATGTAACAGACTGACCCTAGCCCCCCGACACAAACTACTGCAGCATAAATACTGGAGGCTGAGACAGGAGGGATCAGAAGACACTGTGGCCCCATCCGATGATACCCCCGGACAGGGCCAAACAGGCAGGATATAACCCCACCCACTTTGCCAAAGCACAGCCCCCACACCACTAGAGGGATGTCTCCAACCACCAACTTACCGTCCTAAGACAAGGCCGAGTATAGCCCAGTGAGGGCCAGCCAACGAGAGCGTACAGGTCGTAGTGGTGGGTAGTATATGGGGCTTTGGTGACAAAACGGATGGCACTGTGATATACTGCATCCAGTTTATTGAGTAGGGTATTGGAGGCTATTTTGTAAATGACATCGCCGAAGTCAAGGATCGGTAGGATGGTCAGTTTTATGAGGGTATGTTTGGCAGCATGAGTGGGAAGCTAGCAATGAGTAAATGGAGCAGGTAAGGGGCATGAACGGTGCACTCACTGCAGAAGGGGATATCGGCTGCGCTGATACAGACTTCATCCTCTCAATCATTATACGACGTGAGACACATTTGACAGAAGTACAGAAAGTAACAAATTCTAGTACCGAACTTTTTTTATGTTCTAGTATCGAAGTTTCAGTATACCGTGCAACACTACACTACAGAGGTACAACCAAAGAGGGTGACCAACCAATGAGCATTCTCAATGGTTGATCTTTCTGTTCGAATTGGATAAGCTGCTCAATATGTCATTCAATAACAGTCAATCCCTCCTATCAATATCTAGTGGCAGGTGAATTGACACTGCACTGTTTGCTTATCCTGAAATGGAAGTAATGCAATAGTTTTTGGTGCAGATCAGCAGACACCTATGTTTATGTTCCTTTCAGGATGTCCAAAATTGAGCGTCTGAACGCCCGTGTGGCGAAGCTGCTGACGGTGGCAGTGCATGAGGTTCTGGAGGTGGTGAAAGAGACTGTGTCTGAGTACCAGGAGAAAACAGCCAGAACTCAGAGAGAGAATGAGAGTCTGAGGAGAAGACTGCAGGAAATGCAGGACAAGATGAAGAGAGAGAACACAGGTGAGTCAAGATATTGTCTCAGTGGTGGTGGGTGGCTGGCCAACATAATCAAATCAATAAGATTTTATAGCATTTTCTGCTGCTTGCTCAAGTTCACTCTTTCATCTTTTTGTTTTGCAGCTGCTAAACTTGCAACATTTCCTGCGACTGGTGGCCGTGGAAGAGCGGCCATCGAGAAACCGTCAGAGCAGGGTTGGAGCCCTATTCTGAGGCAGGACAGCCCAGAGCCCACACAGGTAGATGAGAAACCAGCGCTCACCTTCGAACAGACTGTGAGACTAAGGCAGGAGGAGGAGGAGTACAATGCACTGGAGCTGGATCAAACAGCACACTATGAGACAGAGTGTAACTTTACCTTAACCTTACCCGGGCATCACGAGGGGGTGGCACAGCAATCAGATGAAGCTGTTTCAGTCCACGTTCCTCAGGGTGTGAAAAATGACTCGCACTCAGACTTGAATAGCACTTCACAGGGAAACGCCCAGCTTGGCATCAATCTGACTGTTATCAAGACGGAACCCGAGCCCACCGAGTGCTCAGCACCCGAACCGTTGACTATCCCGGAGACCTTTGATTGTGTCGATTTAAGCTGCAATTCCACACGCTACGACCCAACAACGAATGCTCACAAGTCTCATGTGAGCACTGGACCATATAACGAACTCGTATTCGTCCACTCGAATCACAACAGCGTCGGGAGGAGGTTTGGGTTTGGGAAAAACAGCAGGGACGGGAGGAAACACCATAGGCAACACTTCAGGAGGGATGAGCCGCACAGCTGCTTTGTGTGCGGCAAGACGTTCAGCCGGGTGGGGAACCTGCGTATCCACCAGCGCTGTCACACGGGCGAAAAACCCTACTGCTGCCTTCAGTGCGGCCGGTGTTTCAGTCAGGCCGGGGACCTCAAAAAGCACAAAAGGGTCCACACAGGAGAGAAGCCATACTATTGCGGCCAGTGCGGCAAGAGCTTCAGCCGTGGGGAGAACCTAAAGAGGCATCAGAAGATTCACATCGGAGAGACCTTACATCTGCAGCAGGCGTGGAGAGATCAACAGTCGAACTAGGTGTTCAAAGCAATCTTTTCAGAAAAAACTATATAAATGCACATACAGTGCATATGAATGACTATATGAATGCACATGCTGTGCGTGGTACTGAAATTAACATAGGATCTGCAGTGCTGAAAAAGTAAAGTGATTGGGTCATACTCGTGGGTGGATTGGCTGGTTTATTCAGGTTATCGATTTAGGCAATGGGTAACATGTATTTTGACCATTAGTGGATGGCATACCTTTTGATCCACTGGAGTGTTCATTATTCAATAGGCAAACCTCTTATCACTAGCTTTTGAATAAGAAAGTGTGGTGTGAGCAACAAAATGTTTTGTACACTGAAACATTTATCTCCTCTGTACACATACAAGAAAGGCTTGGATGTTGTGTGACAAATATCTAGCATTACAACATTGTGTTCATGATGATTAAAGAGAGAAGTGAGAAAACTGAGGACTTGGGTCAGGACTCTCTTTCTACCTGTCAGAACATAGAAATAGAATGAATTGAACAGGCTTGCAACCTCTAATGCAGAGAGGAGTAGGAAACCCCGGTCCTGTAGTGCCTCAGGCATACTAATATTTTTGTTTGAACCTACCTGGAAGACCGGAGGGGTATACCAAAGATGGATATACTGGCATGTCTTTCCACCCTAACAATGGAAGTCGTCGTTCACAAAACAGCACGGTGGGCTGTCTAGCTCCTGCCTATCCTTTCTTTGAATTGGTGGATACAGCTCATTATTGTAATTTATTTTTTAATATTCGATGTGGTTTGTTGACATCAACGGCCAGTATTCAATGGAGAGAGAGATGCTATGCTACTAGCCTCATGACATGAATATGCATGATAAAAAAAAAAGTCAGTATTATTAAACTTCTTGCTTGGTGGGCGAAACAATGAAAAAACAACCCCTGTTAGAGACAGATTTTCCTTCGAGTTGGGCCTCTCTTCCTCTTCGGATATACTACGAATGAAGTTGCATCTACTCATGGTTTTCTAAAGCTAGCCAGGGGTGTAATCATTACGCTGTTACTGTTTTGAAAACGGAAAACTCAAGACTTCCTATTGGACAAATTCAGGTAGGTCCTGCCCCGTTTTGTTTGCTTCTGTTTGGTTCTTCTGCTAGATGGTTTCCGTAATGACGGTGGATATTGATCGCCTGCCTACTGTTTACTCTAGAAGGTTTATAGCTGCGTGTGCGTGTCGAACTCCTCGTTGAGAATGCTGAAACAGACACATTTTCATTTGTGCCGAAATTAAATTCAGCAGGCTATGGTGTGAAAAGTATTTTTTAGAAGTGCGGTCTTTATTTTATTATCGTTAAGGCCGGTTATGGTGTGCGTATTAATGCATGAGCACCTTTCCCCCCCCCTCCTATCGATACAATAATTGTTAATTCCTACAAAAGTTTTTTACCGTGTGAAATTTCAAATGCATTCTGTCATTACTAAATTTGATAGGTATTAACGTTACCATTTAACACAAACATTGGATTAGAATATTTAATCCGTCATTTTCCTCAAATGAAGGGGATGATGACGCAACCTTTCAGGATAAATGGCGTTCGCCTGACCCGGAGCAGGCTAGTATAGGGCTCAGGTGTGTTGAGTTTGGTCAATCATTGAAATGAACAATTAGCTTAGTTTGTCTGGTGGCTAGTTGGGACAAAACAGGAACAGGGTTATTTTAGTGTTCATCTTAGAATGTCATGCTCTAACGTTATAATCGTCATAAAGAGAGGCCTACCTCATGTTACAAAATAGCTCTAGTCTTAGAGTGGGGAATTGTGCAACTCTTAGGCTGTGTTTACACAGGCAGCCCAATTCTGTTATTTTGCTCAAACAGTGAAAAAAATATCAGCATTGGACTGCCTGTGTAAACCCAGCCTTATAGTGTTTGGTGGTCAGTCACTACTCAGACAATGAAATGGACACATGATAAGCATGTGCCTTTACTTTATTACAAACCCATGAGGATAGTACATGGCATTTAACACTGTGTGGAATTAATTTCCATGACTGTTTCCGCAATCAACATTAACATAAGCAGTTTCATCTAAGTTATTTCCATTATGTGAGCATTTGAGGCAATTGCAACACATTCAGAAACTATCACAAATCATTAACTTAATTGTACAGTTCAAAGGATAAACACCTAGTATGATTTCATAGGCTACAACACAATTGTATGGGGGTTGATGAGATTTGCATAAACCAACAGAGAAGACAATGGGGTATACATCCCCATGACAAAGGAGTCCCTTATCAACATGACCTCAGATCTAGTGTGACCTGACATTGTGAATACAGTTCATTCAATCCAATGCTGGCTTCAGTGGTGAAAAAATTGCCCAATGGTCATACTTGAGTGAAAGTAAAGATGCCTTAAAAAAATGACTCAAGTAAAAGTGAGTCACCCAGTAAAATACTACTTGAGTAAAAGTATCTGGTTTTAAAATGTACTTGTGTATGGTGGTGGGAAAAGTACTCAATTGTCACACTTGAGTAAAAGTAATACATCAATTTTAAGCAAACCATATTACAACGTTTTATTTTTTACAGACAGACAAGGACACACTTCCAACACACATAATTTACAAGCCCAAAATTTGTGTTTAGTGATTGCGCCAGATCTGAGGCAGTAGGGATGACAACGCATTATATTGATAGGTGTGTGAATTGGTCCATATTGCTGTCCTGCCAGAGCATTCCAAATGTAAGAGGTACTTTTGGGTGTCAGGGAAAATCTATCGGAGTAAAAATTATATATTTTCTTTAGCAATGAAGTGGAGTAAAAGTTGTAAAAAAAAATATATAGTAAAGTATAGATACCCCCAAAAAACGACTTAAGAAGTACTTCAACGTATTTTTACTTATTAAGAACGTTATACCACTGGCTTTATCAGCATACAGTTGAGGGGCGTGGGCCCATGTTACCTATGCGGCGTTGACGTGGACGATGTGCTCAGTTGAGCGCTCACCTTAGTTACCAGGAAGTGTTTGACAACACCCAAGGAGCTGGTGGGACGGTTTTGTCTAGAAGGGATACAGTTTATGTCACAATGTACTTTTTGTAGCAGGTTGGGATAACCTAATTCTAATAATTTGTTACGTTAATTAAGGTTAAGAAAAGGGTTAGGTAAAATGCAACATTTTATTTTTACGTCAATTTGACAACAACAGTATACGGTCTAGCCAATACCTGCCGAGCCTTTACACGTTATTCTACAGAGAGGTGAGTAAACAACCCAATTTACCATATGCTCTTTTACTAGGCATACTCATTTGAGTTCCTCACGATGAAGAGAAGTAGCCTACGACTTCTTAGCCCAATAATATTACAAAACTTCCCTTTGCCTTTATTTTACAAATGCGGAAGCAGATACGTTTAAGGCATTTCTCATGATGAACGCTACAGTAGCTTATGCGTTTTTGTTTTACGGATTCCCATAGCTGCAACAAAGCATTACAATTGTGTATAATAATTACGGATTGTGAACGGTAACTAAACAATCGAGAGAATGAATTTGCGCATATTGAATAAGCCTAATATTCGTAAAGATGCGTCATTTCACCCTCACAGCAATGAAGTAAGCGAACTTTGTATTACTATCTCAAAGTTCAAACGCACATGGCGTTAAATCATTAGACAAAAAAATCATTCGATAATTCAAAAATATTTGAATATTTTTTTGACAAGTAAAGTCCGCAGTGAGAGAATGTGCTGCAGTGACGTGGTGGGTGCCCTACTAACTTCCTTGTTTTTATGTAGCCCGACTCCAGCTACTCCTATGGTAAAAGCATGGTGTTGAGATGAAGATTACTGGGAAGATCCTCACTCATTTTCAGTCGTGCAGCTCACCCGTCGACAAAGAAGGATACCTGTATAAAAAGGTAACCCGATAACACGCCTTTCTGCATGTCTTACAGACTAACTTGTATATTCTATCATTTCAGCTATCACAATCCTTTGCTTGCCATCCTTGCCTTTTTAATTGCAGATTGACTAAATTATCAAATGCAAATTCAAAGCCAATGGTGAAGTCAGGGCAAAACATTTTACATTTACATTTTAGTCATTTAGCAGACGCTCTTATCCAGAGCGACTTACAGTAGTGAATGCATACATTTAATTTCATGCATTTTTTTTGGTACTAGCCCCCCGTGGGAATCGAACCCACAACCCTGGTGTTGCACACACCATGCTGGCGTTGCAAACACCATGCTCTACCAACTGAGCCACAGGGAAGACAAAACGAAGTGACTTTTAATTTATTTTTACTTTATTTAACCTTTATTTAACCAGGTAGGCCAGTTGAGAACAAGTTCTCATTTACAACTGTGACCTGGCTAAGATAAAGCAAAGCAGTGCGACAACAACACCAACAGAGTTACACTTAAACAAATGCACAGTCAATAACACAATAGAAAAATCTATGTACAGTGTGTGCAGATGTAGAAGAGTAGGGAGGTAAGGCAATAAATAGGCCATAGAGGCGCAATAATTACAATTTAACATTAACACTGGAGTGATCAATGTGCAGATGATGATGTGCAAGTAGAGATACTGGGGTGCCAAAGAGCAAGAGTATAGATCACAATATGGGGATGAGGTAGTTGGGTTTGCTATTTACAGATTGGCTGTGTACAGGTGCAGTGATCGGTAAGCTGCTCTGACAGCTGATGCTTAAAGTTAGAGAGGGAGATATAAGACTCCAGCTTCAGTGATTTTTGCAATTCGTTCCAGTCATTGGCAGCAGAGAACTGGAAGGAAAGGTGGCCAAAGTAAGTGTTGGCTTTGGGGATGACCAGTGAAATATACTTGCTGGACCGTGTGCTACGTGTGGGTGTTGCTATATGTACCAGTGAGCTGAGGTAAGGTGGGACTTTACTTAGCATAGACTTATAGATGACCTGGAGCCAGTGGGTTTGGCGACGAGTATGTAGTGAGGGCCAGCCAACGAGAGCATACAGGTCGCAGTGGTGGGTAGTATATGGGGCTTTGGTGAAAAAACAGACGGCACTGTGATGGACTACATCCAGTTTGCTGAGTAGAGTGTTGAGCTATTTTATAAATGACATCACCAAAGTCAAGGATCGGTAGAATAGTCCATTTTACGAGGGTATGTTTGGCAGCATGAATGAAGGAGGCTTTCTTGTGAAATAGGAAGCCGATTCTAGATTTCATTTTGGATTGGAGATGCTTAATGTGATTCTGAAAGAAGAGTTTACAGTCTAGCCAGACACCTAGGTATTTATAGTTGTCCACATATTCTAAGTCATAACCGTCCAGAGTAGTGATACTAGTCGGGCGGAAGGGTGCGGGCAGCAATCGGTTGAAGAGCATGCACTTAGTTTTACTTGCATTTTAAAGCAGTTGGTGGCCTCGGAAGGAGTGTTGTATGGCATTGAAGCTCGTTTGGAGGTTTGTTAGCACAGTGTCCAAAGAAGGGCCAGATGTATACAGAATGGTGTCGTCTGCGTAGCGGTGGATTAGAGAATCACCAGCAGCAAGAGCGACATCATTGATATATACAGAGAAAAGAGTCGGCCCGAGATTTGAGCCCTGTGGCTCCCCCATAGAGACTGCCAGAGGTCCGGACAACAGGCCCTCCGATTTGACACATTGAACTCTATCTGAGAAGTAGTTGGTGAACCAGGCGAGGCAGTCATTAGAGAAACCAAGGCTGTTGAGTCTGCTGATAAGAATGCGGTGAATGACAGAGTCGAAAGCCTTGGCCAGGTCGATGAAGACGGCTGCACAATACTGTCTTTTATCGATGGCGGTTATGATATCGTTTAGGACCTTGAGCGTGGCTGAGGTGCACCCATGACAAGCTCGGAAACCAGATTACATACTGGAGAAGGTACGGTGGGATTCGAAATGGTCGGTGATCTGTTTGTTAACTTGGCTTTCGAAGATTTTAGAAAGGCAGAGCTGGATGGATATAGGTCTATCAGTTTGGGTCTAGAGGGGGATGACCACGCCAGCTTTCCAATCTTTGGGGATCTCAGACAATATGAAAGAGAGGTTGAATAGGCTAGTAATAGGGGTTGCAACAATTTCAGCAGATAATTTTAGAAAGAGGGTCCAGATTGTCTAGCCCAGCTGATTTGTAGGGATCCAGATTTTGCAGCTCTTTCAGAACATCAGCTGTCTGGATCTGGGTGAAGGAGAAGCAGGGGTGTGGGGCTTGGGCAAGGCGCTACCCTCTGTAGCGCCTTACAGTCTGATGCCGAGCAGTTCCCATACCAGGTGGTGATGCAACCGGTCAGGATGCTCTCGATGGTGCAGCTGTCAAACTTTTTGAGGATCTGGGGACCCATGCTAAATCTTTTCCGTCTACTGAGGGGGACAAGGTGTTGTCGTGCCCTCCAAGGAACTTGAAACTCTCGTCCCGTTCCACTACAGCCCTGTCGATGTGAATGGGGGTGTGTTTGGTCCTCCTTTTCCTGTAGTCCACGATCAGCTCCTTTGTCTTGCTCACGTTGAGGGAGGGGTTGTTGTCCTGGCATCACACTGCCAGTTCTCTGACCACCTCCCTATAGGCTGTCTCATCGTTGTCGGTGATCAGGCCTACCACTGTTGTGTCGTCAGCAAACTTAATGAGTCGTGTTTGGACACGCAGTTGTGGGTGAACAGGGTGTACAGGAGGGGACTGAGCACGCACCCCTGAGGGGCCCCCGTGTTGAGGATCAGTGTGGCAGATGTGTTGGGCACTATGGTGTTGAATGCTGAGCTGTAGTCAATGAGCAGCATTCTCACATAGGTGTTCCTTTTGTCCAGGTGGGAAAGGGCAGTGTGGAATGCGATTGAGATTGCATCATCTGTGGATCTGTTGGGGTGGTATGCGAATTGGAGTGGGTATAGGGTTTCTGGGATGATGGTAATGTGAGCCATGACCAACCTTTCAGAGCACATCATGGCCACCAACGTGAGTGCTACGGGGCGTAGTCATTTAGTCAGGTTACCTTCGCTTTCTTGGGCACAGGGACTATGGTGGTCTGCTTAAAACATGTAGGTATCAGAGACTCGGTCAGGGAGAGGTTGAAAATGTCAGTGAAGACATATGCCAGTTGGTCCGCACATGCTCTGAGTACATGTCCTGGTAAGCCGTCTTGCCCCTCGGCCTTCTGAATGTTGACCCGTTTTCAAGGTCTTGCTCACAACGGCTATGGACAGCATGATCACACAGTCGTCCGGCACAGCTGGTGCTCTCATGCATGCTTCAGTTTTGTTTCCCTCGAAGTGAGCATTAAAGGCATTTAGCTTGTCTGGTAGGCTCGCGTCACTGGGCAGCTCGTGGCTGGGTTTCCCTTTGTAGTCCGTAATAGTTTGCAAGCCTTGTCATATCTGACGAGTGTTAGAGCCGGTGTAGTAGGTTTCAATCTTAGTCCTGTATTGACGCATTGACTGTTTGATGGTTCGTCTGAGGGAATAGCGGAATTTCTTATAAGCGTCCGGATTAGTGTCCCGCTTCTTGAAAGCGGCAGCTCTTTGACTTTAGCTCAGATTTTTCCTGTAATCCATGGCTTCTGGTTTGTATCTGTACCTACGGTCCCTGTGGGGACGACGTCGTTGAAGCCGGTGACTGATATGGTGTACTCCTCAATGCCATTGGATGAATCCTGGAACATATTTCAGTCTGAGCTAGCAAAACAGTCCTGTAGCGTAGCATCCGTGTCATCTGACCACTTCTTTATTGACCAAGTCACTGGTACTTCCTGCTTTAGTTTTTGCTTGTAAGCAGGAATCAGGAGGATATAATTATGGTTAGATTTGCCAAATGGAAGGCGAGGGACAGCTTTGTATGCATCTCTGTGTGTGGAGTGAAGGTGGTCTAGAGCTGGTTTATTTTCTCCCCTCTGGTTGCACATGTGACGTACTGATAGAAATGAGATAAAACGGATTTAAGTTTGACTGCATTACAGTCCCGGGCCACTAGGAGCGTAGCTACAAAAAAATATTGATAGCTCTTGGTAGATAGTGTGGTCTACAGCTTATCATGAGGTACTATATCTCAAGCGAGGAATACCTCCAGACTTCCTTAATATTAGACATCCCGCACCAGCTGTTATTGACAAATAGACACACACACCCACCCATTTCTAAATATTGAGGGGGGAGGGGCAATTTACGTGCCTGGCTGATATGCATTTTGAGACAGAGAAACTGTTAATTAAAGTGGTTGCTTATGTTCTCAAGTATGGCCCCAAAATGACCGGGCACCACAGATTTATGTATTTATATAGAAAATATGACCGGGGCGGCAGGTAGCCAGCCTAGCGGTTAGAGAGATGAGCCAGCAACAGGACGGTTGCCAGTCCGAATCCTGGGTGTGTTCGGAAAGCTCAGTTCCAGACAGATTTTTCCGGTATCATATCCTAGATGCCATTGCCCACTGTTGTGCCCTTGAGCAAGGCACTTAACCTCTCCACAACAACTGCTTCACGGTTGCTCCAACCTCTCCAACCTTCAGAAAGTATTCATACCCCTTGACTTAATCCATATTTTGTTGTGTTACAGCCTGAATTAAAAATTGATTAAATATTTTTTTTAAGTCACCAATCTACACACAATACCCAATAATGACAGTTAAAACCTGTTTTTAGAAATGTTTGCAAATGTGTTGAAAATGAAATGCGTAACTATCGAATTTACATAACTATTCACACCCTTGAGACAATACATCACCTTTGGCAGCGATTACAGCTGTCTTTCTTCGTAAGTCTCTAAGAGCTTTGCACACCTGGATTGTACAATATTTGAGCATTATCTTTAAAAAAAATGTCACGCTATGTCTAGTTGGTTGTTGATCATGGCTAGACAGCCATTTAAGTCTTTTAAGAACATTCAATGTTTAAGAACATTTTAAGAACAATTTAAAAACATTCAATGGTCTCTTGGTAAGCAACTCCAGTGTATATTTGGACTTGTGTTTTAGGTTATTGACCTGCTGAAAGGTGAAGGTGTCTGTTGGAAAGCAGACTAAACCAGGTTTTCCTCTAGGATTTTGCCTGTGCTTAGCTTTATTCCACAAATGTTTTTTTTTTTTTTACTCCCAAGTCCTTGCCGATGACAAGTATACCCATAACATTATGCAGCCACCACCATGCTTGAAAATATGGTGGTACTCTGTGATGTGTCATGTTGGGGATTTGCCCCAATCATAACGCTTTGTATTCAGGACATAAAGTTAATTTATTTGCCAATTTGTTTGCAGTTTTACTTTAGTGCCTTATTGCAAACAGGATACATGTTTGGAATATTTGTATTCTGTACAGTCTTCCATTTCTCTCTTTCATTTAGGTTAGTATTGCAGAGTAACTACAATGTTGTTGATCCATCCTCAGTTTTCTCCTATCACAGCCATTAAACGCAGTAATTGTTTTAAAGTCACCATTGGCCTCATGGTGAAATAAGGGGTTTCCTTCCTCTCTGGCAACTGAGTAAGGAAGGACGCCTGTATCTTTGTAGTGACTGGGTGTATTGATACACCATCCAAAGTGTAATTAATAACACAACCATGCTCAAAGGGATATTCACTTTTTTATTTTATTTTTATTTTTTTAAACCAACAGGTGCCCTTCTTTGCGAGGCATTGGAAAACCTTCCTGGTTTTTGTGGTTGAATCTGTGTTTAAAATTCACTGCTCGACTGAGGTGCCTTACAATTATCTGTATGTGTGGGGTACAGAACTCAGGTAGTCATAAAACCATGTTAAACACTATTATTGCACACAGAGTGAGTCCATGCAACTTATGTGATTTGTTAAGCACATTTTTACTCCTGAACTTATTGTGAGTAGGCCAGTGACACAAAATCTCAATTTAATCCATTTAAAATTCAGGCTGTAACCCAACAAAATGTGGAATAAGTAAAGTACTTTTCTGAAGGCACTGTATGTGTGTCTTTCGGAGCGGTTGGGATAAAGCAGAAGTGCAATTTTGACAGGCCATGACCCGGTGCACCCCGGTTCAGCCTAGTCGAAACCCCCTCAGTGACAATTGAGCAATAAACTGCAGAGGCGCACGTATTTGACTGTGTAGGCTGAGCTTGGAATGGGAAGAGTGCCTATTCAGGCCTGCACATAAAGTAAACTCGTTTTTATTGGTATTTTTTAATATGATAAAGATTTTTTGATACAGTACGAATGCCAGATATGTAAAATGTTCTCTCCAGAGCACATTCATTTGTGCTAGATTTAAGGAAAATAATATTATGTACATATTTATTTTTAATTCAGAATGATTCAACTACAATAACTATTTGCATACGCCCTGGCTGATACTGACATCAGACGTGTTGAACTGTGAACAACAGATTGTTTTGACTAAACATCCCATTGTACCTTTACATACAGGGTGAGAGAAACACTTCCTATCAGAAGCGTTGGTTTATGCTGAAGGCAAACCTGCTCTTCTACAAGGACCGGCCCAACCACCGCGACCTGCTTGGCGTCATTGTTTTGGAGGGCTGCTCAGTGCAGCTGTGCGAGTCTGAGGAGCAGTTTGCCTTTTCGCTGGTGTGGAGCGGTGAACCGGGCCTGCGCACCTACAAGCTAGCCGCAGAGGACCAGCCCAGCCAGGAGAGCTGGATCAGGGCCCTGCTGTCGGCCAACCACGGCTACCTGGCCGCGCTGGTCATGGATCTGGAGAAACAGTATAAAGGTGAATGGGTGCAGGATTTTGTTCCATTCCAGCACTAGGCAAGCTAGATAATTGGGAGTAGATGCATCAACAAGGTGTTTGCCTGGTCATGAGAGTAGCTGGAAGACAAGTGGTCGAGCTTGGTCGTTGCGAGCTAGTAGGTAAATAACCGGATTCAACTAATCATCAAGTCTTCGATTTAGTTGAAACAAGTGTTTTAGTGCTTGGCTGGAATAAAACTCTGCAGGATCAGGATTGGTGACCGCGTTGAAATGTACTTATGAGTTAGTGGTTCCCGCTACTTATACACAAGATGGTTTTACATATGCAAAGCACCTTCATCAATGTTCAGCTGTGTTTAATGAAAAAGTGTCCATGAATGTCCTAGCACCTTTTTTCTTAGTCACTCCTTCCTCCTTCCACAGAGGCCATGAAAACATTTCCTGGTGACCCATCCCAGCAGTCTACACTGGCTGCAAACACAGAGAGGCCAACTCAGTCGCTGATTTGGCTGAACTCTGGGACCGCGACCCTTTCACAGTACCTAGGGCCAAGTGTGGGAGCCGAGCATAGCTTTAGCACAAATCAAATGCTACAAGTTCCTCCCATTTCCTCTAAACCAACCAATAAGAGGTCTCCAAAACTCTGGCCCAAGAGAAATGCAAATGTTGTGCCTATTAATGTCCCAGCCCCGCCCCAAGGGGAATGGTCAGTGACTGGGTCAGGACCCAAGGTGGAATTTAGCGAACTGCACGAGGACTTTGGCAAGGAGGTGAAGGAGCTGATTGCTGATTGGTTGAGAAGGGGACAGAAAGATGTAATTCAGGAAGAAGACTTAATTGATTTTGGTTGATTCAGCATGGTATGTCACTATAAGCATGTAAACAGTCCATACCAAAGGAGTCTGTACCAATTGCAATAATGGATGCCAACATGAATTAATATTTGTGAATGTAAGAAAATATATAATGATTATTTTAAAATAAATATTTTTTAGACAGCTTCCCTCTTCCCCAATCATTTGAATTAATATCTATGATTTAAAGGGCAATCATTTATCAACAGTTGTTCTCCCCATTAGAGCCAATAAGCTACAATATTATTACATGTAATGCCGTAATAATACAGCTATTACATTCAATAGATAAACTCAAATCAATTGCATGTATTATGAGTTGTCTTCACATTGGTTGAAATTCACAAAAACCAGCATGATTCCAAAAATAGTCTAGTTTAGTCAACATAGCAACTCAACCCACACAAATTATGCAGAGGATATGAAACGCTGGTAGATGCAACCTAAAAATTAATACAGTATGGGAAATTCATTAATCTGGTGCCACTGATAACTGAGCACTCAAACACCCCATTTGGGTGTCCACAAATGTTCCTCCTTGGTGACATGAAATCACTTTTCGCTGGCACTGATCCCCACGGGACTTGTCTTATGTCAGTACCGCTAATGTGCAAAGCGAACTAAACGGTTTGGGGTACTAATTAATATGACCCCACCATCGAAAGTGCTCACGAACACGTAGGCTACATGTTGATTATTTTGCTCCACAACAGCCACAAGCTTCACAAGACTCGTCTGAAGGTAACCTGGTACCGGTTTAAAAATGTATTTAAGTACTTTAGTGCCCCCCCCCAAAAAATGGGTTAAATATGGGTAAAAAAACCAACAACAGAATATCCAGGGCCTGTATCCACAAAGCATCTCAGAAAAGGTCCTACGAATCTTAAAACTTGTTTGAAGACTAACCATAAGACTGCTGAACAATTTATCAAATGGCCACCCGGGCTATTGACCCCCCCCCCCCCCCTTTTGTTTTTACACTGCTGCTACTCGCTGTTTATTATCTATGTATAGTCACTTTACCCCTTTCTACATGTACAAATTACCTCGACTAAACTGTACCCCTGCACATTGACTCGGTACCGGTACCCCCTGTATATAGCCTCGTTATTTTGTTACTTTTATTTTTACTTTACTTACAAGCCCTTTACTCTATTTCTTGAACTGCATTGTTGGTTAAGAAAATATTTACTAAATTAACAAAGCATTTCACGGTAAGGTCTACACTTGTTATATTCTCGAGTGGCGCAGCAGTCTAAGGCACTGCATTGCAGTGCTAGAGGCGTCACTACAGACCCTGGCTCATTCCCAGGCTGTGTCACAATCGGCTGTCATCGGGAGTCCCATAGGGCGGTGCACAATTGGCCCGTCGTCGTCCGGGTTAAGGGAGGGTTTGGCCGGGGTGGTAGGCCATCATTGTCAGTAAGAATTTGTTCTTAACTAACTTGCCTAGTTAAATAAAGGTTAAATAAACATTATGAGATCAATTAGATTTATTTTAGCTGGTAATCACGACAGTTTGAGGTACCGCGAAGGAAAGATTGTTATGACGCTCATTGACACAGTTGCAAATAATGGGGAATAACTAACCACGGTGAATGTGACTGTACAACATCTGTTGCAATGGTATAACATTTTATATAATTTTTGCCTGATACGATCACTTTGCCTACTCTTAATTATTGCCTAATATGTTGGCTTACATAACCTTTTTTTTTATCCAATTCTGATGGTTTTTAAGAGGAATTTTGACAATATTACTGTTATATCAACACACTCATCATCACTCACGTTTAAGAACTCTAAATCGCTTTGGCACAGTAGGCGTCAAGTCACTTTCCAGTAATGTTGCATACAGCGTTGTATCTAGTGTTTGAATGGTCTATCATTTTCATCGAACACAATCAAAGTTAACATAAGCCCAATTTTAGGTATCTTTTTTAACAATGTGATGTTTCGCTCCAAAGGGATAACATGACGTAAATGATAAAATAATTGAAAGAAAATGTTTATTTATTAGCCTAGTGGTTATATGTATTTAGGCATATGTTAAATAGGCCTCCTGTGAAAGCTTGTCAAAAGCGCAAGAGATACTGTTGCATGCAAGTCTCTAGATTTATGGATTGATCATATAGAAATATCTAAACATAATTTGAACAACTCCAAAGCAATTGCATGTGGTGCAGGAACCACTGACTCGCTGCTTTTTTTTCTATTATCAAGACACCTGCTTGTAACTCTTAACTGGTTAGGACAGCTCATGTGGTTTCTGTCGACTAGGTAGGACTCTGAGTTAAGAGGCTTTGTGTATAGCTTTTAATTTTACCCATAACAGGAAGAGTAAAATGTCTGTATTCTTACGGCAAATGTTCTACTCTGAGAGGCTTTGTGGATGCAGGTCCTGAGCTTTCTTGTATATCTCAGATAAACTACATAATCAAAAGGATGTGGAGACCTGCTCGACGAACATCTCATTCCAAAATCATGGGCATTAATATGGAGTTGGTCCCCCTTTTGCTGCTATAACTCTACTGGGAAGGCTTTCCACTAGATGTTGGAACATTGCTGCAGGGACTTGCTTCCATTCAGCCACAAGAGCAGGTGAGACCTGTCATTCATGCCAGTTTTGAGACCCACATTTTTAGCATAAAATATATAAATATATATGCCTGTTTTGATTATTATTTTGGCATTAATACGAGTCACATTTAACTTTGCAAATAATGTAAAAAAAAATATTAAAAAATCAATGAGTTAATAAAGCTGCATGCAAACATGGTCTGTTTTGTTTTCAAGAATAAGGCAGCTCCAAAATGCAGGTGTTTCAGCCTAGCTCGGTGCTTTCTGTGATGGAGGCGAGCCAGCAGCAAATAGGAGCGTGGTGCCGTGATTGGCTCAGTGTTCTGTCACACATGGGGAAACTACGTCACCAGTCCTTAGTAATGGGAGACATCAAAAATTCTAGTCCTCTGCGTCCTGCCGTATAGTTACATTAGTAGAGCCCTTCCAAGAAGGCTCAAGGTCATTGGCCACAGATAAAATCACATTATACAGTTGAAGTAGGAAGTTTACATACACCTTAGCCAAATACATTTAAACTCAGTTTTTCACAATTCCTGACATTTAATCCTAATAAAAATTCCCTGTCTTAGGTCAGTTAGGATCACCACTTTATTTTAAGAATGTGAAATGTTAGAATAATACTAGAGAGAATTATTTATTTCAGCTTTTATTTCTTTAATCACATTCCCAGTGGGTCAGAAGTTTACATACACTCAATTAGTATTTACTTTACTTACACCATATGTGAACTGATTGCCCCCCATCTATCTTCAGAGCTCGTGCTGCTAGGTGACGTAAACTGGGACATGCTTAACACCCCAGCCATCCTACAATCTAAGCTTGATGCCCTCAATCTCACACAAATGATCAATGAACCTACCAGGTACCACCCCAAAGCCGTAAACACGGGCAACCTCATAGATATCATCCTAACCAACTTGACCTCTAAATACACCTCTGCTGTTTTCAACCAAGATCTCAGCAATCATTGCCTGCATCCGTAATGGGTTAGCGGTCAAACGACCTCCACTCATCACTGTCAAATGCTCCCTGAAACACTTCAGCGAGCAAGCCTTTCTAATTGACCTGGCCCGGGTATCCTGGAAGGATATTGACCTCATCCCGTCAGTAGAGAATTCCTGGTTATTAAAAAAAAAATGCCTTCCTCGCCATCTTAAATAAGCATGCCCCATTCAAGAAATTTAGAACCAGGAACAGATATAGCCCTTGGTTCTCTCCAAACCTGACTGCCCTTAACCAACACAAAAACATCCTGTGGCGTTAGAAACCAATATACACAGGCAGTTAGAAAAGCCAAGACTAGCTTTTTCAAGCAGAAATTTGCTTCCTGCAACACAAACTCAAAAAAGTTCTGGGACACTGTAAAGTCCATGGAGAATAAGAACACCTCTTCCCAGCTGCCCACTGCACTGAGGATAGGAAACTCTGTCACCACCGATAAATCCACTATAATTGAGAATTTCAATAAGCATTTTTCTACGGCTGGCCATGCTTTCCACCTGGCTACCCCTAGCCCGGTCAACGGCACTGCACCCCCCACAGCAACTCGCCCAAGCCTTCCCCATTTCTCCTTCTCCCAAATCCAGTCAGCTGATGTTCTGAAAGAGCTGGAAAATCTGGACCCCTACAAATCAGCCGGGCTAGACAATCTGTACCCTTTCTTTCTAAAATTATCTGCCGAAATTGTTGCAACCCCTATTACTAGCCTGTTCAACCTCTTTCGTGTCGTCTGAGATTCCCAAAGATTGGAAAGCAGCTGCGGTCATCCCCCTCTTCAAAGGGGGGGACACTCTTCACCCAAACTGCTACAGACCTATATCTTTCCTACCCTGCCTTTCTAAGGTCTTCGAAAGCCAAGTCAACAAACAGATTACCGACCATTTCAAATCCACCGCACCTTCTCCACTATATAATCTGGTTTCAGAGCTGGTCATGGGTGTACCTCAGCCATGCTCAAGGTCCTAAACGATATCGTAACCGCCATCGATAAGAAACAATAGTGTGCTGCCGTATTCATTGACCTGGCCAAGGCTTTCGACTCTGTCAATCACCACATCCTCATCGGCAGACTCAGTAGCCTTGGTTTCTCAAATGATTGCCTCGCCTAGTTCTCCAACTACTTCTCTGATAGAGTTCAATGTGTCAAATCGGAGGGCCTGTTGTCCGGGCCTCTGGCAGTCTCTATGGGGGTGCCACAGGGTTCAATTCTTGGGCTGACTCTTTTCTCTGTATACATCAATGATGTCGCTCTTGCTGCTGGTGAATCTCTGATCCACCTCTACGCAGACGAAACCATTCTGTATAAGTTAAATCTAGAATTGGCTTCCTATTTCGCAACAAAGCGTCCTTCACTCATGCTGCCAAACACCCTCGTAAAACTGACCATCCTACCCATCCTCGACTTCGGTGACGTCATTTACAAAATAGCCTCCAATACCCTACTCAATAAACTGGATGCAGTCTATCACAGTGCCATCCGTTTTGTCACCAAAGCCCCATATACTACCCACCACTGCGACCTGTACGCTCTCGTTGGCTGGCACTCGCTTCATACTTGTCGCCAAACCCACTGGCTCCAGGTCATCTACAAGACCCTGCTAGGTAAAGTCCCCCCCATATCTCAGCTCACTGGTCACCATAGCAGCACCCACCTGTAGCACACGCTCCAGCAGGTATATCTCTCTGGTCACCCCCAAAGCCAATTCCTGCACTAGCTTTAACCACCAGCTGTCAGAGCAGCTCACAGATCACTGCACCTGTACATAGCCCATCTATAATTTAGCCTAAACACCTACCTCTTCCCCTACTGTATTTATTTATTTTGCTCCTTTGCACCCCATTATTTCTATTTCTACTTTGTACTTTCTTCCACTACAACTCTACCATTCCAGTGTTTTACTTGCTATATTGTATTTACTTTGCCATCATGGCCTTTTTTGCCTTTACCTCCCTTATCTCACCTCATTTGCTCACATTGTATATAGACTTATTTTTCTACTGTATTATTGACTGTATGTTTGTTTTACTCCATGTGTAACTCTGTTGTATGTGTTGAACTGCTTTGCTTTCTCTTGGCCAGTGTGGCTCAGTTTGTAGAGCATGGTGTTTGCAACGCCAAGTTTGTGGGTTCCATTCCCACGGGGGACCAATACGGGGAAAAAAATAATTAATGTATGAAATGTATGCATTCACTACTGTAAGTTGCTCTGGATAAAAGCGTCTGCTAAATGACTAAAATGTAATTGTAAATGAGAACTTGTTCTCAACTTGCCTACCTGGTTAAATAAAGGTGAAAAAAAAGATAAAATAAATAATGAAAAAATTAAATAAAACATTTGGTAGCATTTCCATTAAATTGTTTAACTTGGGTCAAACATTTCAGGTAGCCTTCCACAAGCTTCCCACAATAAGTTGGGTGAATTTTGGCCCATTCCTCCTGACAGAGCTGGTGTAACTGAGTCAGGTTTTTAAGCCTCCTTGCTCACGCACGCTTTTCAGTTCTGCTCACAAAATTTCTATGGGATTGAGGTCAGGGCTTTGTGATGGCCACTCCAATACCTTGACTTTGTTGTCCTTAAGCCATTTTGCCACAACTTTGGAAGTATGCTTGGGGTCATTGTCCATTTGGAAGACCCATTTGCGACCAAGCTTTAACTTCCTGACTGATGTCTTGAGATGTTGCTTCAATATATCCATAATTTTCTTGCCTCATGATGCCATCTATTTTGTGACGTGCACCAGTCCCTCCTGCAGCAAAGCACCCCCACTACATGATGCTGCCACCCCCGTGCTTCACGGTTGGGATGGTGTTCTTCGGCTTGCAAGCCTCCCCCTTTTTCCTCCAAACATAATGATGGTCATTATGGCCAAACAGTTCAATTTTTGTTTCATCAGACCAGAGGACATTTCTCCAAAAAGTACGATCTTTGTCCCCATGTGCAGTTGTAAACTGTAGTCCGGCTTTTTTTATGGCGGTTTTGGAGCAGTGGCTTCTTCCTTGCTGAGCGGCCTTTCAGGTTATGTCAACATAGGACTCGTTTTACTGTGGTTATAGATACTTTTGTACCCGTTTCCTCCAGCTTCTTCACAAGGTCCTTTGCGGTTGTTCTTGGATTGATTTGCACATTTCGCACCAAAATACGTTCGTCTCTAGGAGACAGAACGCGTCTCCTTCCTGAGCGGTATGATGGCTGCATGGTCCCATGGTGTTTTATACTTGCGTACTATTGTTTGTACAGATGAACGTGGTACCTTCAGGCATTTGGAAATTGCTCCCAAGGATGAACCAGACTTGTGGAGGTCTACGATTCTTTTTCCTGAGGTCTTGGCTGATTTCTTTAGATTTTCCCATGATGTCAAGCAAAGAGGCACTGAGTTTGAAGGTAGGCCTTGAAATACATCCACAGGTACACCTCCAATTGACTCAAATGATGTCAATTAGCCTATCAGAAGCTTCTAAAGCCATGACATAATTTTCTGGAATTTTCCAAGCTGTTTAAAGGCACAGTCAATTTAGTGTATGTGCACTTCTGACCCACTGGAATTGTGATACAGTGAAATAATCTGTCTGTAAACAATTGTTGGAAAAATTACTTGTGTCATGCACAAAGTAGATGTCCTACCCGACTTGCCAAAACTTTAGTTTGTTATCAAGAAATTGTGGAGTGTTTGAAAAACGAGTTTTAATGACCCCAACCTAAGTGTATGTAAACTTCCGACTTCAACTGTATGTACAGTTGCTTTGATTGGACTGATCATGTCAACATCTTACTTTCAAAATCTTAGCTAGCTGTCATCATCATGAATCAAGTCGACAATCTACTGGCAAATCCTTTTTAATCGTTGTCATATGGAGAGAAATAATGAAGATTCATTATAGATAAAATGTATTGGTGCTCATCGGTCATTGGACATAAACAGTACAGCACAAGTTGGAAATTGCAAATTCAACAATGAGTGGTTTGGAAAGAATCGGTGACATTGGCTAAGCACAAGCATTACCACTTACGAAGTCTGGAATAAACTAGCTCAGACTGGGAATATGTTTTGAACGGTCATCCAATTTTGAATGTAAATCTTTCTCTTTCTTTGACAAAATTTGCCCCCGAAGGACTGCCGCGCCACCTTCCTGTTCAAGTGAGCACATCACAACAAGGAGAGTCCAACAATGTCTGTATGCTGCTGCATAAATGATGTTATATGCCAGGGAGATATGTATACTGTAGCTAAGAGAGTAATACTAAGTGTATGTTGTGTAGTAAGATGTTCGTAGCCCATGTGTCTCACCCTAATAATTTGGTCTATTTTCACATCTTAATTTCGCCTAACGTTACATTTTTGACTTGGTGGTGCACATGTAGCCTATAACCTGTTTTTGAGAAATGTCATCTAATATACACACAATGACAATGCGAAAAACAGGTTTTTAGTGTTCAGACCCTTTGCTATGAGACTCGAAATTGAGCTCCAGTGCATTCTGTTTCCATTGATCATCTTTGAGATGTTTTTACAACTTGATATGAGTCCACCTGTTGTAAATTCATTTGATTGGACATGATGTGAAAAGGCACACATCTGTCTATATAAGGTACCACAGTTGACAGTGCATGTCAGAGAAAAAAAACAAGTCAAGAGGTCTAAGGAATTGTCCGTAGAGCTCAGAGACAGGACTGAGTCATGGCACAGATCTGGGGAAGGGTAAGAAAAAAATGTCTGCAGCATTGAAGGTCCTCAAGAACACAGTGTCCTCCATCATTCTTAAATGGAAGAAGTTTGGAACCACCAAGACTCTTCCTAGAACTGGCTGCCCAGCAAAACTGAGCAATCGGAGAAGGGCCTTGGTCAGGGAGGTGATGAAGAACCTGATGGTCACTCTGACAGAGCTCCAGAGTTCCTCTGTGGAGATGGGAGAACCTTCCAGAAGGACAACCATCTCTGCAGCACTCCACCAATCAGGCCTTTATGGTTGAGTGGCCAGACGGAAGCCACTCTTCAGTAAAAGGCATGTGACAGCCCGCTTGGAATTTGCCCAAAGGCACCTAAAGGACTCTGACCATGAGAAACTAGATTCTCTGGTCTGACGAAACCAAGACTGAGCTATTTGACCTGAATGCCAAGCGTCACATCTCGAGGAAACCTGGCACCATCCCTACAGTAAAGCATGGTGATAGCAACATCATGCTGTGGGGATGTTCTTCAGTGTCAGGGACTGGGAGACTAGTCAGGATCGATGTAAAGATGAATGGTGAAAAATACAGAGAGATCCTTGATGAAAACCTGCTCAGGAACTCAGACTGGAGCGAAGGTTCACCTTATAACAGGACAACGACCCTAAGCACACAGCCAAGACAATGCAGGAGTGTTTTCAGGACTAGTCTCTGAATGTCCTTGAGTGGCCCAGCCAGAGCCCGGACTTGAACCTGATCGAACATCTCTGGAGAGACCTGAAAATAGCTGTCCAGTGATGCTCCCCATCCAACCTGACAGAGCTTGAGAAGATCTGCAGAGAATAATTGGGGAAACGCCCCAAATACAGGTGTGCCAAGCTTGTAGCTTCATACTCAAGAAGACTCGAGGCAGTAATTGCTGCCAAAGGTGTTTCAACAAAGTACTGAGTAAAGGGTCTGAATACTTATGTGATATTTATTTTTTATTTGTTATAAATTTGCAAACATTTCTAAAAACTTGTTTTTGCTTTCTCATTATGTAGTATTGTGTGTAGATTGATGGGGGAAAAAACAATTTACCGTCATTTCCGGACTATTAAGCGCACCTGAATATAAGTAGCACCCACTGAATTAAAAAATATATATATTATTTTGAACATAAATAAGCCGCACATGTCTATAAGCCGCAGGTGCCTACCGGTACATTGAAACAAATTAACTTTACACAGGCTTTAACGAAGCACGGCTTGTAACAAAAATAAATAGGCTTTAACGAAACACGGCTTGTAACAAAAATAAATAGGCTTTAACGAAACACGGCTTGTAACAAAAAAATTTAAAATTAGCAGTAATCTTTAGCTGTCTTTTTGCACTGAGTCAATTCCTCACGCTGCTGTTTCCAACGTCTTATCGTCGACTCATTAAGACCAAGCTCCCGTGCAGCAGCTCTATTTCCTTTTCCAACAGCCAGATCAATCGCCTTCAACTTGAAAGCTGCATCATATGCATTTCTCCGTGTCTTTGCCATGATGAGGGTGACAAAATGACTACCGTAATCAGAATGATGGGAAGTTTGAGAGCGCTCGATTTAATCTAAACAGTAAACAAAAAAGTTGTTTGACCTTAACCCGTTCGGCAATTTCATTGGTCTAATGAAAGCTTCATGCCGCCGTTTTTTTGGAGAAAAAAAATCCATACATTAGCCGCGTCATTGTTTAAGCCGCGAGGTTCAAAGCTGGGAAAAAAGTTGCGGCTTATTGTCCGGAATTTACGGTAATACATTTTAGAATAAGGCTGTAACGTAACAAAGTGGGGAAAAAGACGAGGTCTGAATACTTTCCGAATGCACCTTAGGACAGACACTTCAAAACATACTTCCTTTTGATCTGCTATGCCATTTATGAATATGTTATTCAATGCATTTCTATGGGCTAATAACATTAAGGCCAAATTCAATGTTTCATAAAATTATTAGTAAATATTTGTTTTATACCTACAGGGATCCTAAAATTACAAATCAAATAGCTAAATGAGAAACCCAGCCCCAGGCCCTTTGACTCTAGTTAAAGGGAGAGCCAAAATGTCTCAGAATGGGAACAGGGGGAGGCAGAGGCATTGCTATTTCTGGTCTATCCACAGCTGTTGTTTTATTTTACATTTTTTTACACTCTTTCAAAGCGCTCCTATTTTTCCTCACTTGTCAACTATGCCCATTACATTACTTCCAACTGAAACTTCTCCACTGGTTCTTCTCACAAGTTATGCAATGTGTATGAGGGAGAAAAGCAGAGACTGAGAAGAAAACCTATCAACTGAGGGTGGACAGACTTTTGGAGGGAAGGCCCTTGAATGTCGAAGAAAGAAACTTTGTGCGGTAGTTTGAGGGGAGAGAGGTAGCAGTTCTCACGGCCCCCTGAAACTCTATCTCAATACGTAGCTCTACTGTACACTTCCATGGTAGATGGCCGACCATGGAGCCCCAATATGGAGTTGAGTGGGTGGTCTGGTGGCCTGCTCAGTCAAGCACTGTCCTGGGCATCTCCAGGGACCAGGAGCAACCCAAATTAGAGCCTCCATGTTGGAAAACCATTTCTGCTTAGTCCAGTCGTCAAATCAAAATCAAATCAAACAACAAAATGTGTGCTGTTGGGGGTAATCCAGGACTGGAGTTGCAGAAATGTATAGTATGTTTTGGTAATTATTTAGCAATTGTTGCTATATTCTGTTCTGTGTCTTGAATATGTGTGACCTTGTCATTACTGGAATGTTACCAATCCTCCTCAGCCAACAGTTTCCACATGTCATTACTGTAATCCATTCAGTTGGCTTCTTCCACACTAGTAGGGGGTACGTACTGTATACACAGATCTCAACAGGTCAGTTAAACAAGTGGTGACTTTAAAATATGTTTTAAAGCCTACGCTTGAAACACATACTAATCTGTTGTTTTATGGGCAGTGTAAAGTGTTGTAACAGGAAGGACCTGCAACTGGTAACAGGCATGACATGGATACAATGGATATGCCACAATAGCCCATTGTGTTTGCCGTCTTGAGGTGGATGGAATAAAATAAAATGAAAAATAGCCACAACAAAGACCCTGAACATGCTATGAATGAAGTGTTAAAGAGAGAAAGGAAGAGGAAAGGCGAGGGGCGGTTCAATAGTCCCAAAGGCTGCAATAGAGGTTTGTCCATATTAGTCCAAGTGTGACACTGACACCAAAGTAAGGCCTGAATGTTGTGCTTGAATTCACCTAATTCCAAGACTCCCTGTGCCTATTTTGGGGTGCGGGAAAGGCGATACCCTGAGCACCCCCTTGATCCTCCCTCTCTCTCTTACTTTCCTCAGCGCCCTCTTTTCTTGCCAAACTTGATGGTGCACTAAAGTTAGCCCCCTTGAGCTAGTATATAAGGCAAGGGGCCAACACAAACATGTCAGTCACATCGGCTTGGCATAGGCTTCTCTTCTTGACCAACCAAAATCCCCACAAACTCTAAAGAGATGGTGAGTGTGTTTGCGTTCCTCTCAATGGAAAACAGTTTCTAGGGTCTCGGATTGTCTTTCATAAACTGACAACTTAAAGCATAATTGATAGTAGGATACCAATGCAAACTGGATAATGGCAATAAAATGGACTCTGAATTACATTTGAAAGGCTTCTAGAACAGTTTCCCAAACTGGTTCGGGACCCATTGGTGGAAGCTGGTTCCTCACTGGGCAAAAGATCCAAGACCAAGTCTTGTGGCTTGATACTCGGGTTTTGTTAAAGTGGCGCATCAAAAGGAAATACTTAAAGGATGTTTGGGGACCACTGCTCAAGAGGCCTCTAAGATATTACAGAATCTTAGCCAATTTTGAGCTACAACTGAACAGGCCAAGTGCCTTTTATACAACTCACCTTTTTTTGAAAGCCTTATGCTGATAAAGTGTGACTTGAATTGGTACAACTTATTCAGACAAAAGCTAAAAGCACCCAGGCATCGAAATCTGAAGCAAAGCTAAGCATCACTCCCATGTGACTCATTGAAAGGTGGCTAACAGCTAAAATAGCAGAAGGACACAGAGCATCCCTAGAGGTCAATGACAATACATAGTCAATTCCTAGAGAGGCTACTTTGTGCACTTCTGGCACAACTGATGTCACTGACAATGACAAGTCAATGAGAGGAATCATTCTCAAAAAATACCTTAGGGGGTTCCTCTTGCCACTGTGGAGGTCTAAGACCTTTTGGCCCAAAATGACCCAGAGTGGCATGGATGGCCCAAACAGGCCGTTACAGTAAAATGTTGGTTGTGTTGACTGTGAGTTAAATTACATGTCTTGGTCATCGTTTACCCCCAGGCACCCAAGAAAGCCAAGAAGAGGCAGCAGCAGGGAGAGGGTGGATCCTCCAATGTGTTCTCCATGTTTGAGCAGAGCCAGATTCAGGAATACAAGGAGGTAAGTTTTTTGGGGTGATTATCTGCCACACTTAAACTATTTTCATTAGATATCAATGCTTGGTCAAGTAGTTGTAATAAGTCAGCCGACATAGTTCTTGGGATACATGCCATTGTAACATCTCCACGCATCACATTGTGATCCCATTGAAAGAGGGTTGCAAAAGCCCAAAATAGACAAACAACCCAACGACTTTGTAATAGGTAAGACAGGACATCCTAAGGCAGGTGGCATCCTCATTGGTGGCGTTCACATTTTACTGTATCTATCACTGTGGGCGTGATGGAAGTGATAGCCGTCCTAGAGCTGGACAGACAGACTTGATTCGATGAAGTTTTTTGGCTCCAGTTGACCATTTTTTTTTATTAGCGCCGCCAGCAGGAGACAACCGTAAATTACTTAGTTGCTGACGACAGCGGTCACCTGGGACAGGTCACTACCCAGCAAACCGGGAACATTTCCCAGAACATTAGCTAAGAGACCCATTAAGTTCTAGTTAGGGTTTTATCTAACATTAGGATGACAACATCCTGTTTTTCAGAATGAAAAAATAAAATATATATCCTTGGAATGTTCTCCTAACATTCACTAAAATGTTGTGCACAACATCTGTAACAACCACCACAGAACATTCCCTAAATGTTCTCCATTAGGTTTTCCAGGTAATTTAATATAATCTACCTGTAGAGAATGAAATGTGTTCAGACAAAGGTTTTATACAGACATTGTATAATCATCAACACAGCTGGACAGTTTTTGTCTTATGAGAACATTTGCTGAAACCTAAGGAATGTTCTGGGAACTTTCACAGAACCAATTTTGGTTTGCTGGGTAGTCCGCCCCAGCACCCCCTCTCAGAACCTGTCCCTCCCTCAGCTGGTAGATGCTAATGGTAGCGCACGGCTAGCGCTAGTGGGTGGGTGGGTGAAGACGAGAAAGGGAGCCAGAATTTACGAGACCCCTAGAATTTAAGACATTGAAGGCCTCTATTTACAGAAAAGGCAATCAACCAACCTGTTCCTCTGCTCAGCCAGAAAAGCTTTTGTGACACCTAGTCTTCGCTCTTTGACCTGGTGCGAAATAGCCTACTAGTTGTTAAAATCATGTGGGAATGTTCACATTGGAAGTTCTCTCAATATTTAGGAGAGCACAACCTAATCAGTGAGGTAGACAAATTACAATCATTTGGGAAACTGATAACAATTTGTACGATTTTTAAGGGGTAAAATGGAAGTGTGTCAGAGTCTTTGGGTATATCCCTGTCTTTGTGTGATTGATTTGGCCAATTGGAGACAGGTGGGGGTAAAAAAAAGGAACAGGGGTTGGGGGCAGAGGGATTAGTCAGAGGAGGGCTGTTAGTGGTGTAATCAATACCGATTCCTTAAATGTCTCGAGGCTTGTCTGACGCCCCGAGACCATTTTAACACCTTTAAAAAGACAAGTGGTTGGCCAGCTGCCAAGTCCCCTGTGTGCTCTATAGCCTTCTTGGGTTTCACTGAGTGACACATGCAGCTATGTGAGGAGAGAGACCTTTTCACATTTATCTTGATGGACCATCTTGGGAAAATCTTGTGAATTGTGATGTAAATATTCCCACAACTCAAATTTCACAATGCAGTGCACCCTAATTTTGTTCCTTACACACTGTCTATTATCATCGACTAGTCTAATGAATTTTGAAACGAGGAGACTAAGGTCATGGCAATGCATTTCAATATGGTACTGGGTAGTGTGATAACATTAACTTATTTTCATACGCTTCTAAGCAATAGAAATATCACATTTACTTAAGACTGTCATGTTAACGTGATCGATGTCATTTGGATTGCTCCACAGTGAATAATATGGTATCAACTCTCTCCTCTGCTTCGCTTCCTGCTAGGCTTTCACAATCATTGATCAGAACAGAGATAGCATCATCAGCAAGGATGATCTTAGGGACGTGCTGGCCACTATGGGTCAACTGAACGTGAAGAATGAGGAGCTGGAAGCCATGGTCAAGGAGGCCAGCGGCCCCATCAACTTCACCGTCTTCCTCACCATGTTCGGCGAGAAGCTGAAGGGTAGGTCAACCACTAGGAGCGACTTATAGCTTTTTCACATTACTCAGCTGAACCAAGCCGAGCTGTACTAGCCTGGTAATGCATCCATCATACACGGAGTATACCAGACATTAAGAACACCACATCAGAAAACCAGTCAGTATCTGGTGTGACCACCATTTGCCTCATGTAGTGCAACACATTTCCTGTGCATAGAGTTGATCAGGCTGTTGATTGTGTTCTGTGGAATGTTGTCCCACTCCTCTTCAATGGCTGTGCGAAGTTTCTGGATATTGGCAGGAACTGAAACACGCTGTCGTACATGTCAATCCAGAGCATCCCAAACATGCTCAATGGGTGACATGTCTGGTGAGTATGCAGGCCATGGAAGAACTGGGACATTTTCAGCTTCCAGGAATTGTGTGCTGGGGACAATAAAAGGTCACTCAAAAATGTGCCGTTGTGTCACAAATTTGTTCCCCAAATTTGAGAGAAATAAGCTTTTTGTGCAAATGGAACATTTCTGGGATCTTTTATTTCAGCTCATGAAACATGGAACCAACACTTTAAGTTGCATTTATATTTCTGTTCAGTATAAGTTTCTATATAATGTACATATATTTTACACAAAGTTTTGTTTGTTATTACTTAATACTTCTACTGCTTTTCTTAGTCCCATTACTCCTAGTCCATCACTTTTCTTAGTCCATCACTTCTTAGTCCATAACTGTGAGTTTGAGGTAACAGAGTTTAACTGAGGATCCTCTTCTTCCCTTCCTCTTAGGTGCTGATCCCGAGGATGCTATTGTGAGCGCTTTCAAGGTCCTGGACCCCGAGGCTACCGGCTTCATCAAGAAGGAATTGTACGTTTTCACCCTGTACCCTTTCCTACCATTACTATTCTATAAATTCACTCACAACCTCTTTAGGTAGTCTTAATGTGTGCCCTGGTTGATAATTCTCTCTCTCTCTTTTCCTACCTCTTTCCTTTCCTCCAGCATTGAGGAGCTCCTGACCACCCAGTGCGACAGGTTCACCGCCGAGGAGGTGAGGGATC
The DNA here is from genome assembly GCF_965601325.2 of Salmo salar. Classification (NCBI taxonomy): domain Eukaryota; kingdom Metazoa; phylum Chordata; class Actinopteri; order Salmoniformes; family Salmonidae; genus Salmo; species Salmo salar. The sequence goes on along the minus strand of NC_138309.1, from coordinate 67,545,481 downwards.
TATCATTCCATCATTCTATCAGCCATTCAGTCATTTAGAGCGACATTTTCTTACTGCACAATCACTGTGCAAATAGCAAGAAATACCATAAACCTCATTAGAATCTCAGTTATTTAATTTGAAACGTTTCTTCAGCAATATGCGTAAAAAGGGGCGATTTAATACGTTTCGTAAACTGAGCAATACATAAACAATCGCCTTTATAATGCACATTGTTGAAGAAACAATTCAAAATTAAACCACCCTGATTACAATGAGATTTACAGTATTTCTTGCTCTTTGCACAGTTATTTTGCTCGCGGAATATTTCACCCTTAGATCAACATGGTGTTTGAGCTTTCATGATATGGTTATTTACTGTAATAATGAATGACATATTTCTGTGTGCCGTCTAACACTGAACTTTGTCCATTTCCCTGCAATGTTTCCGAGTTGTAAGCCTCTCCTTCTGTCTTCCTCTCCCTCAGATGACCAACCTGTGGGCTGCCTTTCCCCCAGATGTGGCTGGCAACATAGACTATAAACAGATCTGCTATGTCATTACACACGGAGAAGGAGGATGAGTAAATCCACTTTTTCAATCCCTATGCCTCTCTCCGTCATCACCCTCACAACCCACCTTCTCCAACTCAGTGGCCCGCTTACACGCTCCCCTCGCTCTTCTCTCCATCTCCACCCCGCTCACTATGAAAGACTTGTCTCCTTTATCGAGATACTTTGAGTTGAGAGGCTTGAAGGCTGTGGAGGTATGCTGTGTGTGAGTGTCGACAGTGGGATTATTTGAAAATAAAATAATCTTGTACCATCAAAACTGTTCCTCTCTATCTCCCTCCCTGCCTCCGATTCCTTCTCTTCTTCCCCATCCCTCACTTCTATCTCTCCCTGTCGAATCGAACAGTGCATGCATCATACCTACATCATGCATGCCTATAGAGTTCAGTATCTACAGACAAACACTTTTACTCTTGGGTGCTGTGGTGTGTGCTCTATTGTTTATTTGAAACAAGTAGGCATATTGACCTGCAATGTCTGTTTTGTCTCGACTTGATGTGAAGTAATCATGTACTGGGAAAAAAAAGGAAAGCTTAAAAGGGACGAGTACTGCACTAAAATAGCTTGCCTACACCTCTCTCTTAATTTCTCTTTCTCATCAATAGGGACAAAAGGAAGGGTGGTTGAATAAGAGTAAAGCATGATTTAGCAGTAGGTGCATTGTAAGAGAGAGATGGCGAAAGGAGAAAAGGAGACGAAAGAAAATCTCAACATTTTCGGTCAGAAATCTCTGTAACAAATAAAACAAGCAATGACTTATAAATAAAAACCTATGTCTTTCGTACCACCGTGTCTGTTGGGTTAAGTGAGCTTCGGTTAAAAGCCATAGCCCTCACTGGTTTCCTTTCTATTGCTTACTGTACAGCCCTTGACAATGCTTCCAAGTATGGGTAGCTGCATCCCAATATGGGGGCCAAGTATGGGCGAGTGTCGAAAGGAGCCGGTGTATGGAAAGCGAATCAGCTAATTGGGCAGGTTTGTTGCCACTGATTGGGCTGCACCACGAGTCGATAAACTGCCCAGTGGGCGCTTCCCACTGGGCAGTTGTATCATGATTTTTACATTTACATTTTAGTCATTTAGCAGACACTCTCATCCAGAGCAACTTACAGTAGTGAATGCATACATTTCATTTAAATTATTATAACTTTTTTTTCTGTGCTGGCCCCCCGTGGGAATCGAACCCACAACCCTGGCGTTGCAAACACCATGCTCTACCAACTGAGCTACAGGGAAGGCTTATGATGTCGCCGGCGGTAGCTAATGTGGCTTTTATTTCAAGGAGGATAGCAGCCTACACAAGAAATAACTAATATTGATAACCATCTAGATGTCACCTTGATACACAATGGAAATGGAAAGTAGCTACTTAGTAGCCAATATCAGGGTGACCATCACAGTAAGCATGTGCATACAACCCATACAAGCAACAGCGCACCCATCATCAATACTTTTAATAAAACATTTAAAAACATCAGTTTTATAGGCTGACTGAAAATGTAAAATTTTTGTAAAACTAACAGTGAAATAGCCCGGGATCGAACCAGGGTCTGTAGTGATGCCTCTACCACTGAGATGCAGTGCCTTAGACCGCTGTGCCACTCGGCAGCCAAGATAAAACTATCACCTAGATAAAACTTTAAGAAAGATACACATCATACCTGTTCGAGAATGCCCAATATTTTGTACCTCATCATACCAAGGTCATCAACACATTCTCAAACAATGTGAAGATATGGCCTACCTTTTCTCCTGTAACAATCAGGCAGACTATGGGGCTTTATCTAGGGTGAGCGATATATTACACCTAGTGAAATCCTCCTCATAGTAAAAATCTGTATGGGCCAGAACGAGGCTTAGGAAATATCACTTCACCATGAGTATTGTGCTGTTTAGGCAGCCATATCTATCCAACATACTTACTTCTTTGCCCAACTTTTAGGGCAGGGTATTTAAGTGTATTTAGAACATTTATTTTGGAGAAAAAAAAGTATTTTAAAAGTTTCTTTCAAATAGCATTTGGTAGAGCTGTTGGTTTTACAAGAAGACATTTACATACTTTAAATAGGCAGTGTATTAGAATATATTTATACTGAACAGAAATATCAATGCAACATGTAAAGTGTTGGTTTCATGAGCTGAAATAAAAGATCCCTGAAATTTTCCACAAAAAATATTTCTCTCAGATTTTGGGCATTAATTGATTTACATCCCTGTTAGTAAGCATTCCTCCTTTGCCAAGATAATCCATTCAGCTGACACGTGTGGCATATCAAGAAGCTGATTAAGCAGCATGATCATTACAAAGGTGCACCTTGTGCTGGGGACAATAAAAGGCCACTGAAGTTTTGTCACACAACACAATGCCACAGATGTCTCAAGTTGAGGGATTGTGCAATTGGCATGCTGACTGCAAGAATGTCCACCAGAGCTGTTGCCAGAGAATTGAAAGTTCATTTCTCTACCATAAGCCGCCTCAACGTCATTTTAGAGAATTTGGCAGTATGTCCAACCGGCCTCAAAACCGCAGACCATGTGTAACCACGCCAGCCCAGGATCTCCACATCCAGCTTCTTCACCTGCGGGATCGTCTGAGACCAGCCACCCAGACAGCTGATGAAATTGTAGGTTTGCACAACTGAATAATTTCTGCACAAACTGTCAGAAACCGTCTCAGGGAAGCTCATCTGCGTGCTCGTCATTCTCACCAGGGACTTGACCTGACTGCAGTTCGGCGTCGTAACCGACTTCAGTGGGCAAATTCTCACCTTCAATGGTCACTGGCAGGCTGGAGAAGTGTGCTCTTCACGGGTAAATCCCGGTTTCAACTGTACCGGGCAGATTGCGCTGTGTGGGCGAGCAGTTTGCTGATGTCATCGTTGTGATCAGGGTGCCCCATGGTGGTGATGGGGTTATGGTATGGGCAGGAGTAAGCTACGGACAATGAACACAATTGAATTGTATCAATGGCAATTTGAATGCACAGAGATACCGTGAAGAGATCCTGAGGCCCATTGTTGTGTCATTTCATCCGCTGCCATCACTTCATATTTCAGCATGATAATATACGGCCCCATGTCGCAAGGATCTGTTCACATTTCCTGGAAGCTGAAAATGTCCCAGTTCGTCCTTGGTCCCAGTTCGTCCTCTGATCCACGCCCATATATATATATAAAAAAAGAAAGTTATTTGTGACAAACAGATTCATATCTCTCTTCCCAGTCATGTAAAATCCATAGATTAAGGACTAATTAATTTATTTCAATTGACTGATTTCCTTTATGAACTGTTACGTTATGTTGCGTTTATATTTTGGTTCAGTGTAGTTGACTTAAATGGCCCACTGTTTTCGTCATTGACAATAACTACACTAAATCATTATTCAAATGACAAAAATGTGACTGACTCATTTTGACTAAAATATCCGTAAGACTAAATAAAAAAGGACAAAAATGAACACTTTGACTTACATATCTCATAATTATGACTTACCATCTCATAACATCTTAGCCTACTATCTCATAATTATGCCTTAGTATCTCATTATTATGACTTACTATCTCATACTGATGACTTAGCTACATATTTCATTGTTATTACTTACTAACTCATAATTATAAGAGAGCTACATATTTCATTGTTATTACTTACTATCTCATAATTATGACTTAATATTTATATAGTTTTTAACTAGGCAAGTCAGGTAAGAACAAATTCTTATTTACAATGACAGCCTAGGAACAATGGGTTAACTGCCTTGTTCAGGGGCAGAACGACAGATCTTTACCATGTCAACTCAGGGATTCGATCTAGCAACCTTTCGGTTACTGGCCCAACGCTCTAACCACTAAGCTATCTGATAATGACTTACTATCTCATAACTCATAGTCAGATTTTCATTTTTTGGTGGTGGGAATGGGCTTCCACAGAGTATAGGTGTCATATTACCCATAAAACCTAGCGGTCAAACAGGGAAATGATTCCAATCATTTTTCCACCATTCATTTTTCCTCAGGGGATTTTAGAAACACTTAAAATAAGGGCTTTATTTCCTGTAGACTTACCCCAGCGTTACAGTTTGATAACCATAGAAATTGCTCTTGGACAAGGTGCCTTTTATCAATATATTTGGCTCCATTTACCCTCTGATACTAATTAGCATTTTCGAATCCAAGTAGACATCATGCAAAACTACAAATCTCTAGCTGGCACCTTTGCTAACAGGTAATGTGTCAATGTAAAACTTGCACCAGACAGTTCACAGAATTTTCCATTTAAAGAAATTTAGTCAAATTATTCATTACTAAATCTAGCTAACTTCTATAGTTAATACAGAGATTATTACCTTTGCCTCAATTTGGCAGTCTTCTCCAGATCATCATGGCATTTGTAGTTCTTTATGATAGCCACATTACCAGTTAATTAGCATTTCATTGTTGAGGGGTAAACACAGGTGAATACATTTGATATTCGCCAGACATTCAGGCCTTCAAACTTCAGTAGCTCGCAAACAATTTGAGCGACATACCTCAGGTTAGGCTCTTTATGAAGACAAACATATGTACAACATTGCACAGGTCTTATTTCCTCGATTCAGACCAGAGTTTCATAATCGCATGTCAGCGGTGTAAGCAGCCTGGCGCACCATTAATGCAACCAGTTAGGGACCATCAACACAGTGCATGATCCCAATATTTAAATTTAAATAGCTCTTCAACCACGTGACTTAGCAACCTCATTTCAATTGTCCATTATTTCTTACATAGACATGTTGCACGGCCATGTTGCACAGTTAGATTTTCTCATAAAATGTTTCCAACATTTTATATACACTGCATTCAAAACATATTCAGATCCCTTCCCTTTTTTCAGATTTTGTTAAATTACAGCCTTATTCTAAAATGTATTAAAACGTTTTTCTTTACCTAATGAATCTACACACAATACCCCATAATTACAAAGGGAAAACAGGTTTTTAGAAATTTGAGCAATTTTATAACAAATGTAAAACAGAAATGCCTTATTTACCTAAGTTTTCAGACCGTTTGCTATGAGACTCGAAATTGAGCTCCGGTGCATCCTGTTTCCATTGATCATCTGTGAGATGTTTCTTCAACTTGGAAGTCCACCTGTGGTAAATTCAATTGGTTGTCCATGATTTGGAAAGGCACACACCTGTCTTTATAAGGTCCCACAGTTGACAATGCATGTCTGAGCAAAAACCAAGCCATGAGGTAGAAGGAATTGTCCTTAGAGCCCGAGACAGGATTGTGTCGAGGTACAGATCTGGGGAAGGGTAAGAAAAAAATGTCTGCAGCATTGAAGGTCCCCAAGAAGACAGTGTCGTCCATCATTCTTAAATGGAAGAAGTTTGGAACCACCAAGACTCTTCCTAGAGCTGGCTGCCCAGCAAAACTGAACAATCGAAGGAGAAGGACCTTGGTCAGGGAGGTGACGAAGAACCCGATGGTCACTCTGACAGAGCTCCAGAGTTCCTCTGTGGAGATGGGAGAACCTTCCAGAAGGACAACTATCTCTGCAGCACTCCACCAATCAGGCCTTTATGGTTGAGTTGCCAGACAGAAGCCCCTCTTCAGTAAAAGGCACATGACAGCCCACTTGGAGTTTGCCAAAAGGCACCTAAAGGACTCTGACCATGAGAAACTAGATTCTCTGGTCTGATGAAACCAAGATTGAACTCTTTGGCCTGAATGCCAAACGTCACATCTGGAGGAAACCTGGCACCGTCCCTGTGGTGAAGCTTGGTGGTGGTAGAATCATGCTGTGGGGATGTTCTTCAGCGGCAGGGACTGGGAGACTAGTCAGGATTGAGGGAAAGATGAACGGAGCAAAGTACAGAGATCCTTGATGAAAACCTGCTCCTGAGCGCTCAGGACCTCAGACTGGGGCGAAGGTTCACCTTCCAACAGGACAACAACCCGAAGCACACAGCCAAGACAATGCAGGAGTGGCTTCGGGACAAGTCTCTGAATGTCCTTGAGTGGCCCAGCCAGAGCCCGGACTTGATCCCAATCGAACATCTCTGGAGAGACCTGAAAATAACTGTGCAGCGAACCTCCCCATCCAACCTGACAGAGCTTGAGAGGATCTGCAGAGAATAATGGAAGAAACTCCACAAATACAGGTGTGCCAAGCTTGTAGCATCATACACAATAAGACACGAGGCTGTGTTCGCTAACAAAGGTGCTTCAACAAAGTACTGAGTAAAGGGTCTGAATACTTATGCAAATTTAATATTTCAGTTTTAGATTTTTAATACATTTGCAAAAATGTCTAAAAATCAGTTTTTGCTTTGTCATTATGGGGTATTGTGTGTAGATTGATTGAGGGAAAAATCCATCCACTAATCCATTTTAGAATAAGGCTGTAACGTAACAAAATGTGGAAAAAGTCAAGGGATCTGAATACTTTCTGAATGCTGTGTGTGTGTGTGTGTGTGTGTGTGTGTGTGTGTGTGTGTGTGTGTGTGTGTGTGTGTGTGTGTGTGTGTGTGTGTGTGTGTATGTATAGATAGATAGATAGATAGATAGATATATATATATATATATATATATATACATACACACACACACACACACACACACAGTTGAAGTTGGAAGTTTACATACACCTTAGTCAAATATATTTAAACTCAGTGTTTCACAATTCCTGACATTTAATCCTAGTAAAAATTCCCTGTCTCACGTCAGTTAGGATCTCCACCTTATTTTAAGAATGTGAAATGTCAGAATAATAGTAGAGAGAATTATTTATTTAAGCTTGTATTTCTTTCATCACATTCCCAGTGGGTCAGAAGTTTACATACCCTAAATTAGTATTTGGTAGCATTGCCTTTAAATTGTTTAATTTGGGTCAAATGTTTCGGGTAGCCTTCCACAAGCTTCCCACAATAAGTTGGGTGAATTTGGCCCCTTCCTCCTGACAGAGCTGGTGTAACTGAGCCAGGTTTTTAGGCCTCCTTGCTCACACACGCTTTTTCAGTTCTGCTCACAAATTTTCTATAGAATTGAGGTCAGGGCTTTGTGATGGCCACTTCAATACCTTGACTTTGTTGTCATTAAGCCATTTTGCCACAACGTTGGAAGTATGCTTGGGGTCATTGTCCATTTGGAAGACCCATTTGCGACCAAGCTTTAACTTCCTGACTGATGTCTTGAGATGTTGCTTCAATATATCCACATCATTTTCCTACCTCATGATTCCATCTATTTTGTGATGTGCACCAGTCCCACCTGCAGCAAAGCATCCCCACAACATGTTGCCACCCCCGTGCTTCACGGTTGGGATGGTGTTCTTCGGCTTGCAAGCCTCCCCCCTTTTCCTCCAAACATAACAATGGTCATTATGGCCAAACAGTTCTATTTTTGTTTCATGAGACCAGGGGACGTTTCTCCAAAAAGTACGGTCTTTGTCTCCATGTGCAATTGCAAACCGTAGTCTGACTTTTTTTATGGCGGTTTTAGAGCACTGGCTTCTTCCTTGCTGAGCGGCCTTTAAGGTTATGTCGATGTATGACTCGTTTTACAGTTGATATAGATACTTTGATACCTGTTTCCTCCAGCATCATTACAAGGTCTTTGCTGCTGTTCTGGGATTGATTTTCACTTTTCGCACCAAATTACGTTCATCTCTAGGAGACAGAACGCGTCTTCTTCCTGAGCAGTATGATGGCTGCTTGGTCCCATGGTGTTTATACTTGCGTACTATTGTTTGCACAGATTAACTTGGTACCTTCAGGCGTTTGGAAATTGCTCCCAAGGATGAACCAGACTAGACTAAAATAACTTAGGTCTTGCTTGATTTCTTTTGATTTTCCCATGATGTCAAGCAAAGAGGCACTGAGTTTGAAGGTAGGCCTTGAAATACATCCACAGGTACACCTCCAATTGACTCAAATTATGTCAATTAGCCTATCAGAAGCTAATGCCATGACATAATTTTCTGTAAGTTTCCAAGCTGTTTAAAGGCACAGTCAATTTAGTGTATGTGCACTTCTGACCCACTAACAGACTTGCCAAAACTATAGTTTTAACAAGGAATTTGTGGAAGGGTTGAAAAAGGAGTTTTAATGACTCCAACCTAAGTGAATGTAAACTTCCGACTTCAACTGTATATATACACACTACCGTTCAAAAGTTTGGGGTCACCTAGAACTGTCCTTGTTTTTGAAAGAAAAGCACATTTTTTGTCCATTTAAAATAACATCAAATTGATCAGAAATACAGTGTAGACATTGTCAATGTTGTAAATGACTATTATAGCTGGAAATGGCAGATTTTTTATGGAATATCTACATAGGTGTACAGAGGCCCATTATCAGCAACCATCACTCCTGTGTTCCAATGGCACATTGTGTTAGCTAATCCAAGTTGATCATTTTAAAAGGCTAATTGATCATTAGAAAACCCTTTTGCAATTATGTTAGCACAGCTGAAAACTGTTGTCCTGATTTAAAGAAGCAATAAAACTGGCCTTCTTTAGACTAGTTGAGTATCTGCAGCATCAGCATTTTGGGGTTCGATTACAGGCTCAAAATGGCCAGAATCAAAGACCTTTCTTCTGAAACTCGTCAGTCTATTCTTGTTCTGAGAAATGAAGGCTATTCCATGTGAGAAATTCGCAAGAAACTGAAGATCTTGTACAATGCTGTGTACTACTCCCTTCACAGAACAGCGCAAACTGGCTCTAACCAGAATAGAAAGAGTGGGAGGCCCCGGTGCACAACTGAGCAAGAGGACAAGTACATTAGTGTGTCTAGTTTGAGAAACAGACGCCTCACAAGTCCTCAACTGGCAGCTTCATTAAATTGTATTTGCAAAACACCAGTCTCAACGTCAGCAGTGAAGAGGCAGCTCCGGGATGCTGGCCTTCTAGGCAGAGTTCTTCTGTCCAGTGTCTGTGTTCTTTTGCCCATCTTAATCTTTTTTTTGTATTGGCCAGTCTGAAATAAGGCTTTTTCTTTGCAACTCTGCCTAGAAGTCCAGCATCCCGGAGTCGCCTCTTCATTGTTGACGTTGAGACTGGTGTTTTGCGTTTTAAAATTATAAAATGATACACTTGGATTAGCTAACACAACGTGCCATTGGAACACAGGAGTGATGGTTGCTGATAATGGGCCTCTGTACGCCAATGTAGATATTCCATAAAAAATCAGCCGTTTATAGGTTCAATAGTCATTTACCACATTAACAATGTCTACACTGTATTTCTGATCTATTTGATGTTATTTTAATGGACAATTGTTTTTATTTTCCTTCAAAAATAAGGACATTTCTAAGTGACACCAAAGTTTTGAACGGTAGTGTGTGTGTGTGTGTATATATATATATATATATATAAAAAATTGAAATTATTGTATGAGAAAACAACTAAAGGGTTTTTGCAACATGCCTCTCTACATAAGGAAAAATTGGGTTGGTAAGTCACATGGTTGAAAAGCTATTGAAACTGTACTTTTTTAACAATATTTGTATGAAATTGTGTAAGCCCTTTGCACACCATTTGGTTTTCCTACAATTTTGTTCTCTACCCTATGAACAATACAAAGTCGGTTTAAGGTGTCTAGGTCATGTGATCAAGGACCTATTGAAATTTAAAGTCAAAAAATGAACTAGTAAATGAAGGTAAAATTAATTCAGGGGTGAAAGTAGATTGAATTTCTTCCTGGTACCCCACCCCCCAAAAAAGATTGTCTGCAAAGCAGACCTGTACATTCTGCCGCCCTTGGCAAGAAAGAAATGGCCACCGCTCTCCTATCCCCGCTAAACTACACTGAACAAAAATATAAACACAACATGTGAAGTATTGGTCCCATGTTTCTTGAGCTGTAATGTTCCGTAAGCACAAAAGTATTATTTCTGTCAAATTGTGTGTACATTCCTGTTAGTGAGCATTTCTCATTTGCCAAGATGATCCATCCACCTAACCAGTGTGGCATATCAAGAAACTGATTAAACAGCATGATCATTACACAGGTGCACATTGTGCTGGGGACAATAAAAAGGCCACTAAAGTTTTGTCACCGAACACAATGGCACAGGTGTCTCAAGTTGAGGGAGCGTGCAATTGGATACCTGACTACAGTAATGTCCAACAGAGCTGTTGCCAGATAATTCAATGTTAATTTCTCTACCATAAGTCGCCTCCAACGTCATTTTAGAGAATTTGTGTGGAAAAACAAATTATGATTGGCTGGGCCTGGCTCCCCAGTGGGTGGGCATGGCTCCCAAGTGTGTGGGCCTATGCCCTCCCAGGCCACCCATGGCTGCGCCACTGCCCAGTCATGTGAAATACAGATAAGGTCCTAATGAATGTATTTAAATTGACTGATTTACCTTATATGAACTGTAACTCAGTAATATCTTTGAAATTGTTGCGTTTATATTTTTGTTCAGTATAGTTACATTGACTGTGTGCCAGGCTGCCTACACCTTTGCCTTGTGATTATGAAACTCGGGATGGAATCGGGAAATAAGACCCGTGCAACGCTGTACACCTTTTTTCCTTCATAAAGAGCCAACCCTGAGGTATGTAGTTCAAATCGTTCGCGAGCTATTGAAGTTTGAAGGTCCGAATGTATGGCGAATATCGAAACTCAAACCAATTTTACCACGGTGAAAAACGATTGGAACCATTTCCCTATTTGACCGTTAAATTTTACGAGTATTATTACTCATTCTGTGGTATTTTAGCACAGATAGAACTGTAATGAAACAGCAGATGTATAAATGTGAAGCATTCGCTTGGTATTTCCACTCACTACACAATATGGTAGTGAGAGGAAGCCCACTGGCGAGCAGTGGCAGAAGATGGATCGAAATGGATTTTGGCCGACATTCAGCGCATGTTCTCATCGATGAAACATTTGATCTCAATACAGAGATTTATATTCCCAAAACCAAAAATCTGTTTTGAACAGAGTGGACTAAGTTTTGTAGTTTTAACCCTTTGCAAAAGTTAGGGAGAAAAATCGCGTTGTTTTAGAAGGTGCGCGAAGGCGATGTGAGTTATTGCACACGCGCACTTCAAAGTAGGCGTTCCCTAACGAAAATGCAGATGTCACGCCAATAGGAGCTCGTGCTTGGCTCTGCCCACTATGACTCATTTGCTCCGATTGGAAACGACAGGCTCTTGGTTTAGTTCGAAAAAAAAATCTTTGACTCTCGTCTTTTTTTTTCTTTATCAACCACCGGCATGCGCAGTGCGCATGTTTATTCTCACTTCCTGGTCCGGAATTTGGAAAACTGCACGGCTAGGAGCAGGGTGAAAAGTACATCAGTGTACCCATAGGGCAGTGATCCGCAAAGACACTTCGGGACCTACTCGACTACCGCAGGTGGAACGATGTTCTGGTGATCTGGGTATGGAAAGCTGGGCCTTTGTTGTCGGCTCTGGGTGACATGAAATGCCGCTGTGGTCGCTACCCCGTGCCGACTCTACGACTATGGCCTCGCCACTGCCCCCCTGCACAGCTGTCATATACTCTGCCCTGGCAATCGTCGCTCTTCTCCTGCTCTCCGCGACTGCTGTGAATGCCTCCCAAGGCGACAAGGAGCCAGTTTACCAAGGCTGTGTCACGCAATGTGTCCGGACCAACTGCACCGGAGCTCGGCTCAGAGGTTTTCAGTCTACACAGGCGCCTTACATGGCGCTGACAGGTGAGGGTTTTCTGCCGCTGCCACGTTCTGGAAGTTTAAAAACTAGCTAGTTCGCGTTGGGGAACCAGTCGCCCCGCAGCTAACGTTACTACTAGAGCAGCATCCACTGATATCGTAGCTAGCTAACCAATTTCGTTATCAGTGTGGAAATGAGAAATGCTTAAAATGCGTATTACTGTCATTTTAAATGCATTGGTTTGCCTGTTCTGCATTGGTTTGCCTGTTCTGCATTGGTTTGCCTGTTCTGCATTGGTTAGCTGTTCGTATACTCAAGAGTGTTGCATTTTGGTGATCACTGCATGAGGTACTGCATGAAGTTTTAAAGCCAGTTGAGCATTTGAATTGGTGCTACTAATGAATTATCTGTGATGCAACAAGCCTTAGCCCATTTGGCTTCTGTCAAATCAATTAACTACAGACTATCAATGACCATTATGGTGTTGTGTTCCATCAGATAAGTTGGCTTACTGCTGTAGATTGTCAGGAATGACCACCAAAGCCACTTTATTCTTGCTAAGCAAGGTCAGAGTCAAAAAGAAGAGTGAACCCATAGGCTGTAATTGAACACTGCCCATTTATTTCATTGTGTGTGTGTGTTCTAACTCCAGCTTTCTGTCCCTTGTCCAGGCTGGACGTGTCGTGATGACTGCCGGTACCAGTGCATGTGGCAAACAGTGGGACTGTACCAGGCTGAAGGCTACAGCATCCCACAGTTCCATGGAAAGGTATGGTTCTATGCATTCTATGGTCAACCTTACCATGAGCTCCTTAGTGCAGAGTTATCCAATGTCAATAAATGGCTTTCGGGATAACAAACTTTTTCTGCATCTTAGAAAAACAGAGTCCCTCGGTTTTAGTGTCAAAGTGGGCACAAAACCTCAGTCAGTTACCATGAGTGTGAACTGAATAGGTACCTAACCGGTGAAACTGTTCCTGAAGGTTTTAACAATGTTAAACCAAAAATGTAAATTCCTAGCTTGGGACATCAACATATTTTGATAGTGACACCCTAAGGACTCTGGCAGGTGTGCTAGTTCAGTGTCACTTTGATTATGTGTGCACATCCTGGTTAACCAGCAGACCCAAACATCTAAAGAATAAGCTACAAACCAATCAAAACAAGCTGGTGAGAATTGTACTGAAGCATTTTAAGCAGCTAGGCTGGCTATCTGTAGAGAAAAGGGTCATATTAATTAAACTGTTCCACAGATTTGTTACTGACTCAGCCCCAGGTACCTATCAAATTATTTTACTTATATTAGAGATTTCTACCAATACAACGCCAGAGACTCTAATGCCAGTCTTACATTAAAGAGCCTAACTTCTCAGAACACCTTTTTATACACCTGCACTGTTGTGTGGAACAAACTACTACAGCAACTCAAATCCATGCTGACCATAACATTTAAAAAATAATGTCAAAAGCTGACTAATGATTGAGTAATATAACAATTGTTTCTTGTCTGTATCATTTTGTTATTACAGTCTTCATTTAAAATGGATTACATTTAGGTTTTGTGTCACTGATCTACACACAATACCCCATAACGTCAGTGGAATTAGGTTTTTAGAAATGTTTACAAATGAATAAAAAATGAAACTCTATGTCTTAAGTCAATAAGTATTCAACCCCTTTTTTATGGCAAGCCGAAATAACTTAAGGAGTAAAAATGTGCTTAACATGTCAGTTAATAAGTTGCATGGACTAACTATGTGTGTGATAATGGTGTTTAACATAATTTTTGAATGACTACCCCATCTCTGTACCCCACACATGCAATTATCTGTATGGTCCCTTAGTTGAGCAGTGAATTTCAAGCACAGATTCAACGACAAAGACCAGGGAGGTTTTCCAATGCCTCACATGGGTAAAAAAAATTATTAAAAAGCAGACATTGAATATCCCTTTGAGCATTGTGAAGTTATTAATTACACTTTGGATAGTGTATCAATCACAGGAGGCTGCTGAGGGGAGAATGGCTCATAATAATGACCGGAATGGAGCAAATGGAATGGCATCAAACACCTGGAAACTATGATGCTGGCCTTCTAGGTGGAGTTCCTCTGTCCAGTGTCTGTGTTCTTTTGCCCATCTTAATCTTTTCTTTTTATTGGCCAGTCTGAGATCTGGCTTTTTCTTTGCAACTCTGCTTAGTTGGCCAGCATCCCAGAGGCGCCTCTTCACTGTTGATGTAGAGACGTGTTTTGCGGGTATTATTTAATGAAGCTGCCAGTTGAGGTCTTGTGAGCCGTCTGTTCCTCAAACTAGACACACTAATGTACTTGTCGTCTTGCTCAGTTGTGCACCGGGGCCTTGCGCTGTTCTGTGAAGGGAGTAGTACACAGCATTGTACGAGATCTTCAGTTTCTTGGCAATTTCTCGCATGGAATAGCCTTCATTTCTCAGAACAAGAATTGATGTATGAGTTTCAGAAGAAAGGTCTTTGTTTCTGGCCATTTTGAGGCTGTAATCGAACCCAAAAATGCTGATGCTCCAGGTACTCAACTAGTCTAAAGAAGGCCAGTTTTATTGCTTCTTTAATCAGGACAACAGTTCTCAGCTGTGCTAACATAATTGCAAAAGGGGTTTTCTAATGATCAATTAGCCTTTTTTTAAATGATCAACTTGGATTAGCTAACACAACGTGCCATTGGAACACAGGAGTGATGGTTGCTGATAATGGGCCTCTGTACGCCTATGTAGATATTCCATCAAAAATCTGCTGTTTCCAGCTACAACAGTGATTTACAACATTAACAATGTCTACACTGTATTTCCGATCAAGTTGATGTTATTTTAATGGACAAAAAATGTGCTTTTCTTTCAAAAACAAGGACATTTCTAAGTGACCCCAAACTTGTGTGTGTGTGTGTGTGTGTTTTTTATTTAACTAGCAGCTCTTGTTCAGTACTAGCCCTTCTAATTCAAGTGGTCCAAGTCCTTGATTAGTTGGATAAGGTGCGCTAGTACTGTTCTTTCTGTTCTGCAATATATCAAATTAGTGGAACGGTTTGGGGGTACTCAAGGAGAGGTTTGGAAATTAACCACTAGGCTATATATATATGGGGATGATGAGAGACTAGGAGTCACTCTATTTTGTCTCACTCTTTCCTTCTTTGTCCCGCTCTCTTCTACAGTGGCCATTTGCGCGGTTCCTGTGCTTCGAGGAGCCAGCATCTGCTCTAGCCTCTCTGCTCAACGGCCTGGCCTGCCTTCTGATGCTGCTGCGCTACCGCAGCTCTGTGCCACGCCAGAGCCCCATGTACTACACCATCACCGCCTTCTCTCTGGTGTGTTTTGAATGTGTTTGTTTCGTGAGTGTGTCATGTGTAAGACAGAGGTCCACCAAGACTTACACCATTGTAGCATTTTCCTATACATTGTAATGTGTGCATTTGAGTGTACGGAAGTTTCATGAATTTAAGTTTTCAGAAACTTAACTTAACCTTTTTGCTTATTCATATTCTACTTATGTAAACTTGTTTTTTTAATAAGTTCTCTTTATTCAGGTTTCTCTCAATGCTTGGTTCTGGTCCACAGTGTTCCACACCCGGGACACCTATCTCACTGAGGTAATGGTCATAACCTACCTAACCTTCATACAGCAAGTGGTTAATACAGCATGTGTTACAATTAGGGTATAGCCATCTGTGACACATAGCATACGTTGAGAAACCAGGGTAGAAATCAATTCCACTTCAATTCCTGTTGAATTGGACACATTTCTCAATAGAAATGCAGTTTTTCTCAATTGAGTGAAATTTGGATGCAGTAAAAGCCCCAACCCTGACAATCAGTTTGGACTTACGGGTAGCTACAACATACTTTAAGCTACAGTGTGGTTCATTCAATGCCAAACCATCTGCCAGGACAAGAGAAAACTTCCACTCAATCTTTTAAAACGAACAGGCAATTAGCTAATCAGATTAACCAAGCTCTAGGGTCTAATGACATTGTTGTCTTGTACTGCCATTAAACTGTATGATCCTCAGATTTCATCTGTCACCAGTCACCATTTTTGTGGTGTTCAATTCATGAGTTGAAAACGACCCATTTTATTTTCTATGAACATTTTTCAATTCATGAATTAGGATGCAGCGTAATAATTCAGATGGAACTGTTAACAGGCATTTGCCATGGATTGTTGTCAATAACTAACACCTCATCACCAATCCCTCGAGGTCGAGGATGATCTCTTCACTGTTTTTTGTTGTTGGTCAGAACTAACCGTTTTATAAACCAAAAATATATTTGCCAATTTGTTTGTATTTATCTTTCTTCAAGAAAATGGACTACTTCTGTGCATCTGCTGTCATCCTCTACTCCATTTACTTATGCTGTGTGAGGTAAATTACAAACAGGCTTTTTTCTCATACTTTTTCCTCAAGAATATTGTTGATTAACCCCTATGACGTACGGTAAAAACACTGAAGGACCATTGGCAAAGGCAAACTGCATCAGTATAGAATAGACCTCAATAAGCCATGAGTGATAATATTTATGTTTATCTTATGTTAATATACATGCATAGATGTTGCGGTCGGCAACAAAAATGTCCTTCCATAAAGTGCTTTATTCCTGGTTTTGTTAATAGATGGCTCGTAAACACAAGGAAAATATGAAAGGTGATTATTAACCTCTGTATGGTTATATTTTAGGACAATGTATGATATGACATTGACCCTTCTATCTCCCCAGGACGTTGGGGCTGAAGAGGCCGGGGGTGTCCAGCATGGTAGGGGTTCTGCTCATCCTGGCCTTCACCTCCCACGTGTCTTACCTGACCTTCGTCAGCTTCGACTATGGTTACAACATGGCTGCCAACGCCACCATAGGTACGTTTAACCCTACCTTAATCCATAACAAGCAAAGAACACAAATATTTAATTCTAGTCAATTGTTCCCATGGTAACATTCACTTTAGCATTTCCCTGCTTGTGGTTAGTCTCAATCACTCTCGTTTTCCCTACCACACTATCCCCTACCCCCTCCACCCTCTCTCTCCACCACCTCCTGGTCCCTATCCCTCCCACAGGCATAGTGAACCTGCTGTGGTGGCTGTGCTGGTGCTGGCAGAACCGGCGGACACTCCCCTACTGGTGGAAGTGTGGCGTGGTGGTGGTGCTGCTCCATGGCCTGGCCCTGCTGGAGCTGCTCGACTTCCCGCCACTGTTCTGGGTCCTGGATGCCCATGCAGTCTGGCACCTCAGCACTGTTCCTGTGCATTTCCTCTTTTACAGGCACGTATACCTCTTGTCTATCGACCTATTCCAGTGGAAGCTGGTAGATAGAGAAATGGGGAGGACAGGCTCATTGTAATGGCTACTTGCTCCCACTTACTCCACAGAGCACTTTTTCATGTCTTTGAAAGCTATAAACAGAGGGCTCACTCAATTTCTTCTACTCCAAAAGTAGTCCTCATGGATAATCCATAAAAGGACAGCACTTGAAACCTTTCAATAGCTTCCCCTCGACCTTTACACAATCATCATCCAACATCTAGGCTTGCATTCGTTTTGCACCTCTATTCCATAACCAACTTCATCTCTCCCCCCCCCCCCCCCCCCCCCCCTACAGTTTCTTGATAGACGACAGTCTCCATCTACTCAACACAGAGAAGACTGGTGTGAAACTGGAGTAGCAGGAGCTCATCACCACTTAACCCCACCTCTTTCCTCACTCACCAATCAAGGCAGCCGGACACCAGAATGGGGTGGAGCTAAGTCACCATGGCTACCTGCACTGCACCTGCTTGTCTATGAATTCCATCAAAGTATAGACTTTTTGTTGTTGACTTTTTCATGTTTTTTGAGGGGTTGATGAAATGATTTGAAATATTTATTTTTCACATTAGATTTTTCTTGACTTGATTGATGTTTGCATTCAGTAAGCTTTGCCTTGTATAGAGTGATAAATAAGGCCCCTTTGTCATCAAACTTTATCTAAATACTATATTGATTCATCCTGGACATTTACACAGTAGACCCGATGAACATTGGGTATCCACCAGCAATCGTACACATGCATATCGATTTGATTGAAGGCCTCTACAGAATAGGCATCGTAGGCTTGATGTTAGCTGTGTCAAAATCAGGCAGACATTTTGAAAGTGATCGAAAACGGGCCTTCATTCCTGGGTCATGTTCAATAGGCACGAAACGGAAGAAAGTGGTCTGAAACGGAGCGGTTCCATCTGAACTTGTCAAATGAGAAACGGTGTGCCCTAATAAACATAACCCTCTTGTCCATGAGGGCACAGTTTGAGTTTACGTTATAGAAGCTGCAGCCACCAGATGGCTCCACTACCACCCATAAGTGGAATCCACTCCCGGCACAACACTGCATGTGCCCAAGTCTGTGTGTGCCAAAAGTGGCCTTACATACACAGGGAGAGAGGTGCCCGCTGTCAGGGTGGGGGTGCCAGCATATTGTTCTGGAGTGGGGGGAAGGGGACCAGGGAGTATGTTTGGAGGCCATTCCAGCTGACTGTTTTATTATTTTTTTCTCTCGCCATCTCACCTTTATTTTTGTGCCTATGCTATTTCCATTGCTGCTTCTTTTAAAATGGATTTTCAAATGAGATTTGGTATTTTTTGCCATTTAGGATTTATTTGACATTGTTGTGTTGATTGGTTTTCTCAGTTATGATCACTTGTTGGGGGGGGTTGGTGTTGCTATCATGTAAAGGAAGTCTTATTTGTTATTCACCTTGATTGCCTTTCTGTGTGAGGAGAAGGAGAGATGGGAGCGGAATAATGGTAGAGTTGTGGACAGGGGGAGTGTACTGTGCAGTGAACCTATTGTACTTAACAAGTGAGGGTCAGACACAGGGCGTGACTGATAACACCTGGTTTACTGTGTGTGCCCCGCCCCCCAGTTTTGGATGTGTTTGGATGCATTGTACCCATGGTCTCAATATCACACACTACTCGATGCTACCACACCACTCTGGAGAATGTTTTCTCTCCACTTTTGCCTTACATGTAACACCCTGCCTTGTAATTTTGTTGTTTGTGTACGTACATTACACAATCTGTAGGCTTGTAACTTATTACCATTTCCTTTGCCACGCTTAACCATCTGCCTTTCCTATGTTGCTCTCTAGAACTAAACATTGACAACTAAATTGTAATAGCTTGAATTCATACAAAGTATAACTCTCTTTCCATGTGTTTGCTGTGCCATTGTTATGTGCACTTTGTGTATGCATCTCACCGTGTGTGTGCATTCTAAATTCTGTCCACGCCTTTGTATGTGAGCATGTGAACAATGAAGAAAGAGTATGTGTTGCTCATGTCTCTCCTCAAGGTTCTGTTATTGCTGTGGATGACCATCATGAACTGACTCAATGTGTGTGAGAGGGCGAGCGCGTGTGTGATAACACTACCCCTGAAGTAGACCCCCGTGTGTGTGTGTGTGGCTTCACTGAAAGCCAGAGGAAGTGATATGTGGGGGAAGAGGGTTACAGGAAAATCAGGAATAGTAACAGAGGACTTAGACTAAAAACAGTTTTGTTCTGAATCATATTATTTGCTTTATTATTATTTTGTTTACCATGTGCTTTTTATAAACCATTGACATTCACCTTATGATATTGTCTGAATCCAAAACAAGCATATCAACCCTTTGCTTTAGTCACGGTGGGAGTTTTTTTAGTTCACTGGAAGCTAAAATGAAGGCAATGTCAAAACGGGACTTCATATTGTATAGAAACAATCTCAAAATGGAGACATCGCTTATCAACAATATTGTTCCATATTCAATTTGTCTACATATTTCATAGCTCACCTGGCCTCAAGATGGCAGTATTAACAACCCCAAAAAATGAATAATACCACCTTGCGGCCGGTTGGGCTACATATTTCATATTACCTACTATGATAAGAGTGAAAACTACTGGTAGTTATTATTGTTAAATGACAACAGTGTACTAATACTACTGCTCAGTCCAGGAAGCAAGTTGATAACCTCTTTGAACGAAGTTAGATATCTCTTCCTGGTGTTGAATTGACCAACCTTAGAATTTAAGGATGTTACAAAAAAGAAACCTGGCCAATATTCAGAGGTGAAATGTTTAGAACAAAGACATCTGTTCAGATAAAAATGTTACTAATACAGCTGACAATCCCTAGTCTACCTGACACATAATCATATCTTCTCCACAATTTCTATCTCAATGTTCTATTATGTGGCACCAACCTGAACAGGCCTCTGATGTTGTACTACTGTAACTCCAGGAACTGTTCTAATGATCCCTGATGACAACTCACTAAAGCACTTGTGTCCCAAATGGCACCCTATTCCCTGTACTATGTCTGTCCCAAATGTCACCCTATTCCCTGCATAGTGCACGACTTTTGACCAGGGTATGTTTTTATCTGAGATTTACCCCCAGTGGTTTACCCAAAAGGCTCATACTTTTCTGTAGTAAGACATGGCAAATTTTCTGGTTGATGATCACCAGTCCTCAAGAGTGCCCCACTGACAAGGGTATGTATGGTGAGGTAATGTCTAGTGCAGGGCTCTCCAACCCTGTTCCTGGAGAGCTACTGTCCTCTAGGTTTTCACTACAACGCTAATCTAGTGCACCTGATTCTAATAATTAGCTGGTTAATATGAATCAGGTTAGTTACAACTGGGGTTAGAGAGAGAACCCAGAGGGTCGTAGCTCTCCAGGAACAGGGTTGGAGAGCCCCGGGGCCTTATTTATATACGTATGTACAAAATATAACCTCCCCACAAACTTTAGACCAGGAGTATTCAACTTTTACCCTACGAGGGATGGAAACTGCTGGTTTTCTGTTCAACCTGATCATTAATTGCACACACCTGTTGTTCCAGGTCTAAGTCAGTCCCTGATTTAAAGGGGAACAATGAAAAAATGCTGTGGAACTGGCTTCAAGGTCCAGAGTTGAGTTTGAAGGGTTTAGACCATGCGTATGCACATCTGCTAATGGTTGAAATATTGTATTGCAAGCTGGCAAGTAAATATTTTGTGCAAATAGGGGATATGATGATAAGCTTATTCATGACAAACTAAAAACAGGAAAACAGTAACAAGAATTCCATTAGTGAGGAGCGAAAATGTACATGTTTTACTTTTAGACCCGTGTTCAATCCCAGGCTGTGTCGCAACTGGCTGTGATCGGGAGTCCCATAGGGCGGCACACAATTGGCCCAGCGTCGTCCGGGTCAGGGGAGTGTTTGGCTGGGGGGCTTTACTTGGCTCATTGCGCTCTAGCGACTCCTTGTGGTGGGCCGGGCGCCTGCAGGCTGACTTCAGTTGTCAGTTGAACGATGTTTCCTCTGACACATTGGTGCGGCTGGGTGTTAAGAACCGTGATTTGGCGGGTTATGTTTTGGAGGACGCATGACTCGGAGTTTGCCTCCTGAGCCCGTTGGGGATTTACAGCAATGAGACAAGATTGAAAAAGAGGGTAAAAAAGACAGGGATTTTTTACTATTTTATTTTCATAACCATTGCAGAATATATTCCTCACCTTTCTGGCTGTGATGGGTTCATATTCCCAAATGAGCCATAGCCTACAACAAATGACCATGCATATCTCTCATTTTATTGGACCTAGTAGCCTAGTCATTAGATAGGCTAGTTCAAGTTTGGCAATATTATATGCAGCACATTGTATAATATTTATAATACTGGTATACAGTTGAATTTAACAGCTGTTCTTTTACATTGAAGTAGGCCTATGTTTCACTTTTTTTATTGTCATGTGCACAAGTATAGTGAAATGCATTTCTTGCATGCTCTTTCCCAACAATCCAGTAGTGAATATCAGTAGTACTATATATTAAAAAAAAAACAAGTCAAGTAGAACAAAAATACATGAGAAATATTACTGTAAGATATGTAATTGCATTTTTTTGAGTAGCCTGTCCTGCAGTACTATGATTCAGAATTCGCAGGCAGTCCATCATATTTAGGTTGGCAGGAAAAGTCTATATTAAACATTGTTGAATTCAAACATTCTGCTGACAGGTCCACAACAATTTGCCATTGTTTTGATGTTTAGAAGCCATCGCTGAGGGAAGTAGAGGCACTGAGGGTGCTCCAGCCCTACCTATTTAATCTCAGATCCTATACCAAGGTAGAACATAGAAACCCAATAAATCTATTGAACAACTGTTGTCTTTTGCATGCTATGTCCTAATAATGCCAACAATGGTTTCAAATTAAACAGCAAATAAAGGGCGTATTACCATAAAAGGTGAATGGAGGCGTTTTCCAGGTGGAGTTTTAATACTTGTTAACAAGTGCACAGTTTTACAACAGGTCTGATTTATAACGGGAAACATGCATGCGCCAAGTTTATTAATCTCAATATTTTTGTATGTGTGCAGACTTTTCAGAAATGTACGCAACGATTATACATTAGGCCCCTGGTCTGGTGACTCAAAGACAGAAACTCTGTGGTCTAGTAGTGTAATACCTCGCCATAAACTTGTCAGCGGGTGCTCTTGAGTTCAGCACTAGAAAAGGGTGCATTGATTTCATTCTAGAAGAGACAGGGCAGTACTTTAGAGGTATGTTTTATTTGAAGGAATGTTCTGCTAGTTAATCGATGTCAAGACGTTTAAGTGGCAGTGTTGGCATGAATTATCTGTAGAAAACGTTACGCTTAGCTACGCAGCTAACGTAAATGTGAAAGAAAGTGTGCATGAACATCACTTAGGCCTAACTGAACCAGAGACGTTGAATATGGCGATTCTCCTTTAAGCCTAGGAAGCAGCCATTCAACTTGCCATTCACCAGGTTTTCAAGCTTAATAATGTCAAAGTATGTTCGGTACTTACCAAAGAGTGGAGTTTCGCTGATCAATTATTGTCATTGCTGCCATCAGGGCTGGTATGTACTTCTAAAAAAGGTCTAAATAAAAAGTTACATGCTACTGAAAAAATGTCTTGTCTGGAAATAATCAAAGTTTATTGCGGCAAATTTAAGTGCGCCAAATCCACCTTTTCTGCACTTCCAATAAAATCAGTCATTATTGCCATTGTAGATTTCAACGCGCATACAGGTGCACACCAAGGGGCCAGGGTTCTGGTCTTGTTTCATACTGCAGTTTAACTGACGACTGGTCCAGAAAGACCATTTCCATGGATGAGAAATCAGATGAGAAATCCTTCTCCATAGATGCTGTATACCACATTTTGTAAAGACTGGTCCTGTGGTTCTGGAGAAAGGACATTATAACCGCTTAAAAAAAAAAATCCAAATAAATCCATCATTGGGGAAGTTAGGTACTGGTAAATGTATTCCTTTTATGCAAATGTATACATTTTTAATGAATTATATAGTTCCTAAACTACAATAGTTATGTAATTGTAACACCTTTGTACAGTTGGTCTAGTGTCTGTAGCTTAAACTGTTAGAGAGCTGTACCATTTTGAAAACCAAACACTAGGTTGCCATTGACAGCCATTGTGTTTTATGCCATTTCAAATAGTTCTAATGCGCAGTAATAATTTATGGTGGCAGGACTTGTGCTATTATCAGACCTTCTGGGGAAAAAAACCTGGAAATCATTTTTTTTTATTATATAAGTTATATTATTCAAGAATCAATGGGTGTGTGTAAATAATTTAAAGTAAAAAAATGTATGAAGCAATCACAGATTGACCCTTTAAATACCATAACTTATAAATGTCTCAAGAGCATAGCGTAACTGTCTTACCCTATCATAACCCAAACTATAAGGTTGCATTACTCCATTGTTTATAACAGGAACATAAACAATGTATAGCTTCAAAATATGTAAAAAATCTGTCAACTACCTTGTCCATTTCCCATCTGAGTAGGCTTATGTATTAGGCTAGGTCAAATATAAGCGTTTTTTCGACACAGATTACACCTAGTCTGGACTACAAATCATTTTGGCAGGATATTTTCAATTGATCTTCCTTTTTTTGTCCAGGACTAGGCTTAATCTGTGTCCGGGAAAACCTCCCCATAATGTTAAAATGGAATGGGACGATGTCTTACATGAAAAAACAGGTTTACAATACCAAGTACATTAATGGGGTAAACCTACTTTAAGAGTATGTGTTAGGCTGTTTGAGAGAAGGTTTGAATCCTAATCAACCCATCCAATGTGAGTACATCTGTTGTTGAAGTACAGTAGATCAATACAGCTACAGTACTCTAGCAGTAGTCAAGCTGCTTATGCTAAAAAGGATTGGCTCAAACGCATTAAAAAGGAAAGACTGGTGGAAATCTGTCCTTTGGTCTGATGAGTCCAAATTTGCGATTTTTGGTTCCAACCGCCGTGTCTTTTTGAGACGCAGAGCAGGTGAACGGATGATCTCTGCATGTGTGGTTTCCACCGTGAAGCATGGAGGAGGAGGTGTGATGGTGTGGGGGTGCTTTGCTGGGGACAATTTCTGTGATTTATTTAGAATTCAATGCACACCTAACCAGCATGGCTACCACAGCATTCTGCAGCGATACGCAATCCCATCTGGTTTGCGTTTAGAGGGACTAACATTTGCTTTTCACCAGGACAATGACCCAACACACCTCCAGGCTGTGTAAGGGCTATTTGACCAAGAAGGAGAGTGATGGAGTGCTGCATTAGATGATCTGGCCTCCACAATCACCCGACCTCAACCCAGTTGAGATGGTTTGGGATGAGTTGGACCACAGAGTGAAAGAAAAGCAGCCAAAAAGTGCTCAGCATATGTGGGAACTTCTTCAAGACTGTTGAAAAAGCATTCCAGGTGAAGCTGGTTGAGAGAATGCCAAGAGTGGAGTAGAGAGAGAAATTCTTATCTGTTACATTTGTGTATGTAATATATGATGCAGAGAATTTTTTTTAGCTTGTGTGTGTAAACTTGTGTGTGACATGACAAATGCTAAAGATGGATACCCCTGGAAGTCTGATAGGAATATGTCCTGTCCAGCTGGTCTGAAATCAGCTCAGGTATCTGCCACTACAAATATATAACACAGAGACAGACACACAACTGATAACTTAGCTTAGCTATACCTCATAAGAATTTCATGATGTGTCGTCATGCATATATTACAGTATTGTGATAATCAGATTCCATGTGAGGCTGTTATTCACCAGATTAATTATCTCTTTCTCACACACACACACACACACACACACACACACACACACACACACACACACACACACACACACACAAACGTGTGAATCGAATCATTAGTGTTGTAACCTTTATCTACCCAGTAAACTGTGTGTCTTTCTAACCTCAATAGAGATGTGTGTCTGGGTATCTCCTGTAGAAAATGGCCCTCATGTTGAACTCTAGGTTTCCATCCTCTTTAAACAACCTGTTCTTATGGTGTCAGGTGGTGTCAAAAGAAGGCCCAGAAAAATGTCAAAGACCCCAACCACCCAAGCCATAAACTATTTTCTCTGCTACCGCAAGAGGTACCGGTGCATCAAGTCTGACACCAATAGGCTCTTGAACAACTTCTATCCCCAAGCAATATGACTGATAAATAGCTAACAAAATAGCTACACAGACTGAGTTGACCTTGTATTTTTATTGACCTTTTATTTCAATATTTGCGCTGTCTCTAAGCACACTCACAGGGCGCTACAAATTCACACACACTGTCACTCCAACACACACACAAACACTCACTCCATCATTTTCTCACTCACACATAATGTGCACATACATTTATACTGACTCTACACACCCGCACACCCACTCACATAAATATTAAATATTTCCTGTATATAGTATGCTTACTTACTTACTTACTTACTTTATTGTGTATTTCATATTTCCTAATCTTATTTCTTGTGTGCTTATTTCTAGTAATACATTGTTATTGATTATTGCATTGTTGGGTTTTGAGTTTGCAAGAAAGGCATTTCACTGTGCTTGTGCATGTGGCATTAAACCTTGAAACTTGAAACTTGATAGTTTAGTTAGTTGCTGTTAGCATATAGCTAGCTACAGTTAGCTTGTTGGCTAGCTATCTAGCAATACCAACAAATTACAATACTGAACCAACCAAAACTATTTTAGCAGTATGCCATCACAACATCCAACCTTTTACCTTCCATTCCATTACATCGCCTGGACTACACTACCTAGCTAGTCATTCCACATAAGCTTCCACTTAACCTTCCATAGCAGTCTGCGCTGTAGCTACACATTGTGCCCCCTCTCCCTCTACTTCTCCACAACCGTCTTTCAAAGAAATTTGCACTGAAATTTCCCCTTACACTCATTCACTCTCCTCCACTAGCAGTCGGTGTTTCCGGTTCTCGTTACATGAGCATTTTGATTCTTCCAATAATCATTCTATTGTGACATTTACTTATCAGTTGCTAGTTGAATATTATATGTTACAATTGACAGTACGGCATGTATAACGCCTCATAGGCTACAGATTAAATAAATGATGATGAACTTCACAGGGTGGTGAAAGTGCAATGTGATGAGCTTGATGCTCTTTTCCAATAAATATCGAGGGTCTTATTCTGGTGACATGATCATGGATGCTTGGCTGCCGTTTGAGGCTGCCGTTTGACAAATAACAATAATATTGCTCTTTTGTCCATAATAATCTCATCATGTAGGCTGGCCTACCCACACTGTATCTGCAAGCTGTTGGCTAGGGCGCATGTGCCAATACCAGAGTGGGCACATTTGGTATATGGGAATTTAACTGCAAAATGTATTTTTATGTGCACTATGTCGTCACGCATAGCCTTTAATCCACAACAAGTTAGTTTGATGGAAACATTTCTGGTGGGAAAATGAGCATGAGCATTTTTTTATGCGGATTTCAGCATATTTGCATGAAAATCTGTCGCCAATTGGATGGAAACCTAGGTTGTGATCCAACTGTATTAGTGGACTGCGCCACCAAACAATCATAGTGGTTGGTAAAAAATACAACAAGTTCACATGACCACCATTGTCATCTATTTCTTGTAAATGTCACGCCCTGATCTGTTTCACCTGTCTTGTGATTGTCTCCACCCCTTCCAGGTGTCGCTTATTCTCCCCAGTGTATTTATCCCTGTGTTTCCTGTCTCTCTGTGCCAGTTCGTCTTGTATGTTAGTCAAGTCAACCAGCGTGGTTTTCCCATACTCCTTTTGCTATTCTCTTTTTGATAGTCTTCCCGGTTTTGACCCCTGCCTGACTCTGGACTACTTTCCTGCCGGCCTGATCATCCTGCCTTCCCTGACCTTGATTCTGCCTGCCCTTCGTTACCTTTTGGTCTCTGAACTGGTTTTGACCCTTTTGCCTGTCCACGACCATTCTCTTGCCTTACCCTATTGGATTAATAAATATCAAGGTCTCACCTTGTGTCTTGATAGTACGAACTGGCCATGACAGACCCAGCAGACTTGGACCAGCTCCGCCAAGCTGTCTCCCTGCAGGAAGCCACCGTTGAGAGACATCAGGAGTTGCTACAGGGCCTTTTGGAAGGGCTCAGTTCCTTGACGGAATGCCACGACCATGGGTTAAAGGCTATTCTGGAGCAAATCAGGGCGTTAGCTCAGAGACTGTTTGCCACCTCTGAAAAACCTCAATCACCCAGTAATTTTTTTCCCTATCTGTGGGGAGTTTGTACAGCCTATCCCGAGTCCCCGTGAACCCCGCTTACCTCCTTTCAGAGCGATATTCGGGGAATCCTGTTACCTGCCAGGGTTTTCTTTCTCAGTGCTAGCTTATTTTTGAGCTACAGCCATCTTTGTTTTCTTCTTACCGATCGAAGATGGCGTCCCTGT